>NC_136059.1:1830369107-1831734567 GCF_964261635.1 Lissotriton helveticus
ACTGTCATTGGCTTGTTGGTGTGTTTCGCGCACGGATTGGTTGTTTTGCGGAACATCCCGGAAATATTTTACGAACGAATTTGTGAATTAGATTTAACTCTTAAAAATGAGTTATCATTTTAAACATGTTGAGAAAAAGCCAACATTATTTCAGAAATTTAAAAATGTATTTTCACCTGACAAGAAAATTGAAACGCGAGGTGGTAAATTACTTCATAAGTATAAAACACCTGCAGCGTACATGGAAGGTGAATATGGATATCATACTGTTTTATGGTTTGATAGTTGGAAACGCTATACAAAGAACGACGGTGTTTTGACTTGGCCTGATGATGGTTCATTTAACGTAAAAGTCTTGAGAAATTTACGAGAGAAAATGAATGCTCTTGTTCCAAAACCGAGACCAACTCAATTTGAAGCATTAGTTGAGTGGGAAGATGAAATGTATCAGTTACAAAGAGAAGCTAGTGGAATTAAAAGACCTTCTAAAAATCCAGCTTGGAGAAGAGATACTCATGAAGACAGGTTACGAATGTGGAGGCAGGGAAACATGAGTGAAGGATTGTATTTAATTCAAGAAATGGTTATGGGTACTCCTGCTGGGAAATCAATGGAAAGTGAATCTGAAGATGCAGTTATGGAAGAAATATATACTACAGCTAGAAAGAATCAGCCTTTGAGACCTCCTAGATCATGGTCTACTCCGGTGGTTTCTACTGAAACTTCACCGAGTGCACCTCCAATTAATGAAGCTCCTAAACTTTATCCTAATAATTGTGAAATCATTGAAACTCCTAGAAGACCAGAATTTGATAATGCTCGAAATGAAGGTAGACATTTTACAATGGCTCCAAGAGCAAGAGAAGCTCCAAAAGATTATACAAGAGAGACAAGAAATATTGAAGCTGTTGATTCTGCTGAATATTTAAGATCTAAAGAAGAATTAATTAGAAGAATGACAAAAAGCATGGAAGCTGTGACAGTTCCAGTAACGATTGGTCCTGTTCAACCTGTATTTGACCAAAGAGAATCAAGCAAAACAGGGTTAACTATTCCTTTAAATGCAGAAATTCAAAGGGTTGCTGAACATTTTTATTCAGACCTATCTGAAATAAACTCTTCTAGATCGAGAATGCCTGATTTAACTTTTAATGAAGATTTATCTCCAAAAACACCAATGGGTGCTACATCGGATGTAGGGAGTCCTGAGGTCAGGGTAACCACACCAAAACTTGATGTGGCTAAATTAAAAGCAAATATCGAAGAATTAATAATCGGAACAATTGGTCCAGATAGTTTAAATTACTATCGAGATGATGAATTACTGTTCATTTGCAAAAGTATTCAGTGGAAAACAAAGAATAAATATGATCAATTAGAGGATCTAGCAGCAGAACTTGAAATCGATGTGAGTAAACAAAAGAATTTTGCAAAGCATTACAGACTAGACTTTTCAGAAAGTGACATTGAGAGTTTGAACTCAATGGGAAGAATACTACATATAAAAGATTTGATTGTTTACATCAAAAATCTGGGAGAACTCAATAAGTGGAGAGTGAAATGGACGAAAAGGAAGGAAGATGAAAGATTGGATAAATTGTCAAAACAATTTCCAATGAGAGAAATTGCAGGTGGAGGATATGTTCATGTCCCTTGGTCGAGACAGGACATTCTGTTGTTTACAAATGACTTTCCAAAATTGAGGGAGAAACCAGTAGAATGGTATAGACAAGTGGATAGATTTATCAAAGTGTCAAAAGTTCTGTGGATTGATTTAGATGGATTTTTCGACATTGTCGTTCCATCAGATCTTTGGACAGAATGCAAAATATCAATTAGTTGGCCAAAAACAGAACCTGAACGAATCAAGGAAACAGGTGCTCCTAATCCTCTTGTAATGGATTTTTACGAAAAAGTGATTGTTTGGATGAAAAACAAAATTCCACCCAAAGAAGTTGATTGGGTTAAAATAGAAAGGACAGAACAAGAAACAAAAGAATCAGTTCATTCTTTTTATGAAAGGTTATTGTTAATCTTTAAACAATACAATGGTTATGAAAAACTAGATGAAAAAGATATGAGTCATTTTGTCTATAGATTTGTTTATGGACTAAAAACCTGAAATTGCAGACATGATCAGAAATAGCATTGTAGGATGGCAATCACTTTCTGTGGATGAAATTCTGAGAAAAGCTAAATATTGCAGTGATGAATTGGAAGTGAGACAGAAGAAGCTCAAGGAAAAAGCCATGTGGGCTCAGGTAAAAGTGGCTGAGCAACAGATTGCCAGCATGGGTAATAAGAACACTAATTTTGTTCAAACTGGAAATACAAACCAGATACAAGGAAAGTTTAAAGGTAATAATTTCCCAAAGAAATTTAGCCCAAAGATTGAGGAGTTGAAACAAAGATTGCCTTGTTTTAATTGTGGCGAAATTGGACATTGGAGAGACGAGTGTCCTCATCCTCCTAAAAACTTAAAGAATCCCTTATTAAATCCACAGATGCAGAATGGTGTTGACCTGCAGCAACAGCTACAGATGCAACAGGGGTTAAACGAGTTAAACATTCAGCGACAGTTGCAGCAACAGCAACAGGTGAATAATCGTCAGGATCAATTACCACAACCACCTTTTCCGAATTGTGGGGGAGTTCAAAAATATAATCCAAACGTGGGATTTCAGGGAAATGACAGGTAATAAAACCGCAAAAACAGCAAAAGCAGCAAAGAGTTCAAATGCAAAATGCTTCACAACAGTTTTTATTAGCAGAAAGTCAAGACAGTGATTCTGATGATTATTGCTGACGGTGCCCGGGAGAGGAGGAAGAGTGTGTTGTTGGAGCCACTCTTGAGGTTGACCAGTCTGGTCCTTTTGTAAACGGGAAAGTTAATGATGTAGACATCACTTTTCTAGTGGACACTGGTGCTACCCGTTCTACTGTTAGATCAGTGGAAATTGAAAACCTACCTCTCTCTGGGGATACCATCCAAGTTGTCGGAGTAAGTAATCAGCAAATTAAAACTGATTTAACTGATCCAGTTCCAGTTGAAATTGGAAATTACAGAGACAAACACAGATTTGTGGTTTGTAATAGTAGTCCAGTGAATTTATTAGGCAGGGACATCCTATGTAAAATGAATTGCAGAATATATTGTTCTCCTGATGGAGTGGAGTTACAAACAATGGAGGAAGATGGTTTGTACAGAATGACAATGATGATGATGGAAGCAGAAGAAACAAAATTGTTTCCTGCAATGGAAAAGATTTGCCTGAAGAGCTCAGAGAAACAGTGAAATCTGAAATATGGGATTTTACTGGGAATGAAATGGGTCTAATGAAAAACATAGATCCAGTAAAAATTACTTTAAAACAGGGAATAGAATTTCCAAACATTCCACAGTATAAAATGAAAGCAGAAACAATTGAAGGGATGACACCTATAATTGAAAAATTCATTAAACAAGGTGTATTAAAGGAAATGGAGAGTAGTCCTTGTAATTCACCAATTATGGGAGTTAAAAAGTCAAATGGAACATTTAGAATTGTACAAGATTTGAGAAAGGTTAATCAAATTGTCGTTCCATGTTGTCCTGTGGTTCCAAATCCAGCAGTAATTCTGTATCAAATTCCACATGATGCTGAATGGTACACAGTCATTGATCTTTGCAATGCTTTCTTTACGGTTCCTTTACATCCAGACAGTTATGAAATCTTTGCTTTCAGATTCCAAGGTAAGACCCTCGGATGGTGTAGAATCCCTCAGGGCTATACAGAGAGTCCCTCAATATTCAATGAATTGTTAAAAAGATCTTTAGAAAATTTAGACTTACCTGGTAGGTCTACGTTAGTGTAGTATATTGATGATCTGTTGATAGCTGCTAAGACAAGAGAAAATTGTGTGACAGACACAATAATTCTGTTAAATCGCCTTGCAGAAGAAGGACATAAAGTGTCCCCAGCAAAACTACAGTTTTGCAAACAAGAAGTAAAATATCTTGGTCACAGAATTGCAAAGGGAAAAAGACAAGTAACAATTGAGAGAATAAAAATGATTCAAGCAATGTTACCTCCAAGAACACAGAGACAGGTCAGAATGTTCTTGGGAATGGTTGGTTACTGTCGACAATGGATAAGTGGATTCTCAGTAATTGCGAAACCACTACAAAGACTGACAAAATCAGATGTAAAAGATCCAATTATTCTCAATGATGCTGAGATGGATTCTTTTGAGAACCTGAAAAAGAGCTTATGCCAAGCTCCTGCTTTAGGTATGCCAAATTATGAGAAAGATTTTGAACTGTATTGCAGTGAGAGAGAAGGATGTGCATTATCTGTGTTGATTCAGAGACATGGAAATCTAAAGAAACCTATTGCATACTTCTCTGCAGTTCTTGATCCAATTGCAAAAGCATTACCAGGTTGCTTAAAAGCAGTTGCAGCTACAAGTATTAGTCTTGAACAAAGTGAGGGAATCATTATGGGATTTCCTGTGAAAGTTTTTGTACCTCATTCAGTAGAAATATTGCTGACAAGAGGTAAAACTCAACATTTGACAAGTAGCAGATTAACAAAGTATGAGAAAATCATACTAGGAGCAGATAATGTTTCGATTTCAAGATGTTTAAATCTGAATCCTTCTACATTACTGCCTGATTCTGAAATTGTTGATGACATTGAGACAGAACATGAATGTTTAGATGTCATGGAATTCTGCACTAAACCAAGAAAAGACATCAAAGATAGACCTTTGTCTGAATCGGATTTTGTCTACTTTGTAGATGGCTCATGCTTAAGATCCGAAGGAGGTGTCTTGAAAGCCTCATATTCAGTTTGTACAGTTAAAGATGTCGAAGAAGCATCATGTCTCGAAGGAGTTCGTTCAGCACAAGTGGCTGAATTAATTGCTTTGATTCGTGCATGTGAAATATCAAAAGATATAAGAGTTACCATCATTACTGATAGTCAGTATGGGTATGGAGTTGTGCATGATTATGGACAACTCTGGTCACAGAGAGGATACATGACATCAGCAGGGTCACCGATTAAAAATGCAGTTTTCATTAGGAGATTAATTGAAGCAATACAATTGCCGAAAGAAATCGCTATTGTTAAGTGTGCAGCGCACACTAAAGGAGTTGATTATATCTCCAAGGGCAATGCCTTTGCAGATGAAACGGCTAAATACTGCGCAAGAAAAAATTATTCATACAATCGGGAAAGGAGTAAAGAAACTGATTCAAATTCATTAATGCTAACAACAGTTGTAGAAACATGGCATGAGATTAGAGATTTACAAAATGAAGCAGATGATGAAGAAAAAGACTTGTGGTTAAGATCAGATTGTAGACCACGTGAAGAAGATGGAGTGTGGGTTTACAAAGATGGTAGAGTGGTCTTACCAAATTGCTTGATTGCTGACATGGCCAGATTATATCATGGTCCAGCACATCTTGGAAGAGATTCTATGGTTAGACTTTTCCGAGAAACATGGTTCAATACTAAGTTCAGAACTATTGCAGAATCTTTTTGTCAAAGGTGTTTATCATGCCAACAAATGAATCCAAACAGAAAATCAGTGGTGGGGACGGGAATAATTGGTCGAGAAGGTGGTCCTTTTACCAGGTTACAAATGGATTTCATTGAAATGCCCTTACACAATTGTTTAAAATATGTACTTGTAATTGTTTGTTTATTTTCAAGATGGGTAGAGGCTTTCCCTACAAGACATTGTGATTCAATTACAGTAGCAAAACTGATGCTCAGAGAAATCATCCCAAGGTACGGTTTTCCAGTCACTATTGAGAGTGATGGAGGAAGCCATTTTGATAACAAACTGATGAAATTAATTTGCGAAGCTTTGAGCATTGAGCAGAAAATACACTGTGCATACAGACCAGAGGCATCTGGGGTGGTTGAACAGATTAATGGAACAATTAAAAACAGAACTGGAAAAATGTGTCTTGAAACAGGTGTAAAGTGGACTGATGCTCTTCCACTTGTTTTGATGTCATTAAGAAGTACACCAGATAAAAAGACAGGTTTGAGTCCTCATGAAATTTTAATGGGAAGAGTTATGAGGCAAGCTTTTGTACCTGTAGGTAAACTATTGAGCATAAATGACAGTGCTATTTTGGACTACTGTAAAAGGTTATCTGATATGGTGACTTCTGTGTCTAATCAGGTGGGAACTGAAGCACAATCAGATGAAAAAGTTTTAACACATGATCTGAGGCCTGGTGATTGGGTCAGGACAAAAGTACATCGAAGAAGAAATTGTCTGGCTCCTAGATGGCAGAAGCCTAGGCAAATAATTTTGATCACTACTAATGCTGTAAAGTGCAGAGGATTGAAACGTTGGATACATCCTAGTCATACTATTCCAGTACCAACTCCTGAGAGTTCTGATGTTGAAAGTGATACCACAGATGATTCTGATTCTGAAGCAGAAGGCGAAACAGAAGGTGAAATAAATCCAGATTCTGAAGATCGACAAGAAAGTCGACATCTGGAAACTGCGCCAGTGAATGGAAATTTGACAAGAAAAGACTTGGAAATCATTGAAATAGATTCTGAAGGTGAAGAGAATCTGTTAAAGGGAAAGATAACTGAGGATTCGGTTGTCTCCATCGAAGACAAAGAAGCAGAACAAAAAGAAGTTTCAGACCAGGAGAGTATCGAAAGGCAGAAAACAAGCTCTGGAGTAAGGAACAGAAATCCAAAATCTGGGAAGTTGGGGGTAATTGAAGAAGAGGAGGAAGACGAATTACCAAGTACCAGTGATGGAAAACAAAGTGAAGTTCCTGAAGGAGTGAAATTGCCGAATAGAGAAGTTCCTGAGTCAATTGAAATTTCAGACTACGAAACTGAAGAAAGTGACGTGGATGGTGAAAGTGGAAACAGAAAGAAAAGGATTTGGAAGTCAGAATCAAATAATTCTGAACCAAGGAAGAAGTACGTGAGAAAAGCAGACTACTGGCCTGGTGGAAGATTAAGAGTCAGGTTGATCAAGAAACCAAAAGAGCAAGTTGAAGAAATCAGTAGTCAAAAGAGTCCTGGAAAGGAAGTTGGAGTTGGAAGGAAAATTGAAGTGGTGTCGAGAAAAGGAAAAAGAATAGTAAGACCAAACCAGAAATACAAGTCTCCTGAGTGGACTTATTTAGTAATTCCACCTGTTATTGACATATATGGTAGTAGTGAAGAAGAAGACGAAATCCAAGAAATTAGTGACAATGATTGAAGTACAGAAATATTAATTTGGCAAAAGGCTGAAGAAAATTTGTTAGTTGACATAAGGTCGAAGAAAAACTGTTTAGTTGAAGAAAACTTATGTATGACATAAGGTCGAAGAAATCTTGTTAAGAGTTTAAAAAAAAAAAATATATATTTTAAAAGGGGGGTGTAAATATAAATTTAGATTTTAAAAATTTTGTTTTATTTTGTTTTAAATTAGAGGCTAAACTAACCAAAAATGCCTTATGTTAAGGAGAGCACTTCAAGGTGTTCTGTTTTTAAGAGATGCTGTAAGATGACTCTGGTGTGTCTGCTCATTTTAATTCTGCTCTGGTTAGTTTTAGCTGTGATTATCCCTTTGGAAATGAACAGAGAATTACACAAAGTTAACATAACAAGCAAAGCTTTGGTTAGCCAAACTAAACATAGTACATCTGCAAAAGTTATTGATCATCAGCCTAACTTTCATCAAGATAAATCTATTAGTGATTTTTCAAGCAATACATTCACAAAGCTTTTGAGTGAATATGTTAAGGTAATGGATGCAAAAGACTGCTACGTCTGTGTCAAGCTACCTGCTTCTGTTTCTGAAGGAGTAACATATAATATGCTTCCTCTCACTTATGGTGTAACATGTAGTGTGTTAACTAGCTTATTTTATCAAACTGGACGCTTAGAATATTACTATTCAGATTTTGACGAGATTTTCGCAAATATTAAGATTGAAAATGCTTTAAATAAGCATAAGAAAGCAAAACAAATGAGAGAATTTTTCCTTGTTACTAATGAACTCACTTATGAGTATGCTTATAAGAATAATCTAACTTGCAAAATAAGTGCTGAAGGAAAGAAATTTTTGAATATGGTTGAGGAGAGAAGAGCAATTTACAAAAGGAATGAATTAGTCAAGCAGACTAAGTCAAAATTCTGGCAGAAAGAGGATGAGAAGTTAAATGGCAAAATGCTTGAAAATGTTGCAATTCACATAGACAAACCAGTTAGTGGAAAGCTTTGCATTAGAAGAGATAATACACTTTTTGATAATTACTTTGTAGGTGCAAGTAACTGTGAAGATACTTATCAGATTATGGGAGGTTGGGGATTCAAAGGTGGATTGGATCCAATCTTTCCTGGGATTTATTTTGTTTGTGGTGACAAAGCCTACTACAACCTTCCAGACCACTGGTATGGAACTTGTTATGTGGGAATTGTTTTTCCTAAAGTATTTCATGTCGATAGAGATTCAGAAGGATTGTTTAAAATTCATAATTATGTAAATAGAGTTAAAAGAGAAACTTTTACTGAAGTTCTGGGAGATATTTTTCAAGCAGTAATACCTTTTGTTGGTATAACCCTAAATGCAGGGAGAATCAGAAAATTGTCCACTATAGTTGATAGATTATCAACTGACACAGCTGATGGGTTCCAATTAGTGAATGTTGAAGTAATTGCAATTAGATCGATGGTAATCCAAGATCGCCTTGCTTTAGACATACTCCTAGCAAAAGAGGGAGGAGTCTGTGGCATTTTACATGTACAACATTGTTGCACATATATACCTGATGAAAGTAAGAATATTGAAATGTACATTAAGAACATTACACAAATGCATTCTGAGATAATTCCTTTAGAAGAAGATGATTTTACAGGGAAACTTTCAAAAAGATTCCAAGCAATTAAAAATTGGTTTCATGACATTGGAAGTTCAATTCTTGGCAAGATTTTGGCACCTTTGATTATAATAGTATTCATTTTTATTTTGACCAAAATAGGTTGTTTGTTGCATAAAAGAAAGAAACAGTTGAAAGAAAAGAAAAGAATCTATAAACTTAGAAAAGAAGAAGAAAGAGAGATTGAGTTACAGGAGTTACATAGAGAACGTTATGCAAATTCTGAGGATTTTGCAGATACTGGATTTTAGAATTTACTGACATGAATGAATTTGAATCATTTTCTAGAAGTTAAAATTACCAAAATTTTGGGTGCTGGTGTGGTGATTTGTTAATCACCAGATGAGGGAGTTGATGGAGCGAGATAGAAAACAAAATTTTGTTTAAACTCGCGAAGTCACATTTCCATAACATGAATAATAATATTAATGATTTGTGATATGTCGTACTAATACAACTTAGATTAAACTTTACACATGGGGGGACTAACATGTGTGCTCATAAACGTGCATAATTGTTGCATCTTTTGTTCGTGCAAAATAATAAAATAATTTATTGTTTTCGTTTTTGTCATTACTAACTGCTGCAAACTTAAAAGAAGCATGTGCTTATTTTGCTTTTCCTTGTCTATGTGATGTCATTTCTACTATTCTAGGTGCACATAAGTCTCATGGATTAATGAAGACTGGTAGATATAAACGCTGCTTTATTTGTTTGCATTTGCTAGGTAACATTTGACTAATCGGGTGGGTTAATTAATTAGTAATTCCTGGGGTGGATACAGAATCTACATTATTTCTTACAATAATACTTTTCTTGTGTTTGTTTTATACTAGAAAGCATAAGTTGCCTGCTTTTGGGCCTAGTTTGCTCGAGTTGCTAAAAGCTGAAATTTACTTCTGCAAATGTCACGAGATGCCCATTCCGAAATAAAGTGTTCGTCAAAAGCTGCATTCACAAAGCAAAAACTGATGTGCTGTCATCATTCTGTCGGACGTGGCCAAGGTCGAAAAAGAACATTTTGTCAGTCTTAACTTAGCATCCGCGGAAGTAAAATGGACGCAGCGAGAACATTATTGTACATTTGTTGCAAACCAAGGAAGCTCCTGGTTGCACTCGGAAAAGGACAATGGTCTTTAAGAAATGTGTCTTAATGGAAATTTTGAAATGTGGGTGACATGTCACTTGTCACTCTCAGCCAATGGGACATCGAAGATTTCTGAAAACTTTCCTTTGCGTAGTTTAGTTAGCGTAGAAAGGTATAAAAAGTCATGCCCCTAGGGATGGGCTGGCTGCTGCTTTCTGACTTTCCGATGAGGGTGAAGTGCTGTCGGACATTGCGTGGAGCACGTAAGAATCCTCAAAGAACTTTACTTTATTTTCCATCTATTTAGCTTAGCTAGGGACTTAGGTTTTAGAAATGCTAAACTTTAAATACTTACTTAAACTTTGATTCACTTGTTTAATTTGTATTTTTCTCATGATTCTTTACAAACATGCTCGCTTTAATGCTAATAAATCACATTTATAAAACTACATTTTGAAATACCATAATTTAGTAAATAAAATCTTACTTTTGACAAACAAGCTGGTCTTGATTATTCAGAGGTGTAGGTTACTATTAGCTAGATCACGTCGCCAATGGTGGTCGTTTAAATAGTTAGGATTAGTTATAATGACAACATTCTTTCCGCAAATGTATAAATTTGTATATAGTTTGTAAATAAGGTGTATATAGATTTAATTTGACCACCTGATTCAGTAGGCCCAAATATGTCAGGTTTATAAATGGGTCCATGAGATAGTGTAGAATTTTGTTTATAGATAATGAAGTTGAGTAGCGTGGTTTATGACATATTTTCTATAGGCCGCTGGATCACTAGCACAGAAACTTGTATTATCCAGAGGAATCAGAAACTCCCGGTCCGCAGAGCCCTTTTGCTCCAACCCGCATGCTTCAAGAAAAAAAGAACATACAATCGGGCCTTTTCTGGGGCCTCCCCAAGAATTTGGAACTCACTCCCACCCGCCATTAGAAGAATACCATCTCTAGCCCACTTCAAAAAGGAGACCAAATCTTTCCTAATGGGCAAATTCCTCTCCTAAAGCTCACACTACAATCACCCCCTCAACCTGACTTTACATATCATCACTGCACTATTCCTTTGCTGCCTTCCCCTATGTTACCTGCCTGCACTTTGAACAATCCTTCGGGGTGATGAGACTGCTTTTCTAGTTTATTGCATTGTTGCTCCTATCCCTTATAGTAGTTGAATATTATGACTCTTTTGTTTTACCATATACTGTTTCTATTTATTCCCTTATCCCCGGACCCTCCACCCCCTTTGTTCTGTATCCCACCTGATACTACTGTAAAGCGCTCTGATACCCTCATGGGTCTAGTTCGCACTCTATAAAACACTAAATAAATAAATAACAGCCCACAGCACCACTTTTCCCGCGATAGCAGCCGCAAAAAACATTGCTACAGAGGAACCCCGCAACTATCGCTAATGAGATGCAGAGTAGGCGTTCTCATGACAAAATCCACAACAACACCACACCTTAACATTCACAACGACCAGACAGATCGGCGATAAGAATGCAAAACACGTGATAAGGCGCGTAAGCAGCAGGAATTTTACACCTGCTCTGACCTGGTGTAAAGTCGGACCACAGCCTGCACCACAATTAGGGGCCCTGCCCAGGGCATCATCGGAAGGGCAACAGATGCCATGGAGCAACTCAACATGCAGCACAGACAACCAAGAGGGCCACAACACCCACCCGGCACCCCCCGGACCACCTCAGAGGCAGCGTAGACAATTACCGCGGCCCCCCCAGGAAATGCATCTGCCTCACAGGCACAACATCTGAAAATGTCACTGTCCAATACAGCCTGAAAGGGACAACCATCCCACGCATCCTGGCCATCATCGCCTAACAGGCCTACGGCACCAATACAGTGGACAACCAACATCCCACTCCACACCAAGCTTCTGGCTGTGCACCACCTGGTTGATCTTGGCACACCCCAACCAACACCCGCCAGAGTCGGCGGAGTCTCACAGCCAGCCACAACCAAGACCTCCATACCTGTCCTGGACATCACCATCATCCTGGCTCCGCAGTCCCCATACAGCCAACACAATGCGCAGGAAGTGCTGGAGACCAAGCAAGGACAATACGCCATAGTCAGATGCACGCACGTGTTGGGGCAATCCACTGTACACATGTCCCACCTGTGCCCCCTGGTGACACAGCACACAATCACTGCAACAGGAAGCACACGTCACACATCAATGTGCAGGCAACATCAGAACACCGTGGGACCTTCACCAATGTTGCCTCCAAATACACAGCCAGTGTGGATGATCCCTTCACTCTCCAACAGTCTAACAGCAACCAGCCGTCCCAAGATGGCACAAAGGGAAATGTACAGCCCCTTGGCAACTTCCCAATTAACAAATTAACACCCCACTCACCTTAACTCCACAACCATGCAATCCACAACTCTGGCAATGCACACATCACAAAATCACAACCAACATGCACAACAACATGCCCACCCACCAGACACGAGAGAACAACTTACAATGGTAACCTGGGCAAGCCGTGAACATGAGCCATCAACTGCATGGCACCTCAGCCACACAATAGCCAAATGTGGGAGAGATGGCAACCAGGCATATGTGAAGGATGCAGTCAAACAATGATTGGGAAAGTACACAATGCCGAGTGGCGGTGAAGAACTGAACAAACCGCAGTATGCAGAACACACCCATATCCACTGTGACATACACCTCTGGTGAATAGAGTGCAGGGGACAGTGGACACAACCATGTCACCCCAGCCAGTGGGGGTTCTAGCGGAAATGTTCCCTTTTACGCCCTACCCGTAAGCATGAGCAAAGTGGGATGGGCTGGCATGCGCCAGGCCAGGATAGGGGTGTGAATAAAAACCATGTAGCCCTGGTCGTTGTCCTCTTCCGGAAAGCCCAACGTCTCTGCCAGGGCACGCCTCCCACCTCGCCACAAGGCCAATGCCGTCCTCGTTAGCGGAGTTGCCTGAGATCCCATGCGCCTGACATACTCCGGCCCGCTGGACCACAAATCCATCAGGCCCGACCCTACACAGCCAGGCCACAATAATCAGCATCCGGAGAGACACAGGCATGTGTCATGGAGGGCCCACCACGTGCCAGTCTAAGCTCCAAGCCCGAGACTCCCTTCAATCAATGAAGCATAGTGCCATGTGAGCTTCTTGCAACACATTCTGCCACAAACCCTGTCCAATGGCATCCGGAGAGCCGTGCTGCCACAAACCCTGTCCAACCCCATCTCGCGAGGCATGCTGCCACAAACCTGTCCAACGTCATCCAGCGAACCGTGGATGAGGGACCAGGACAACCCTGCAGACCAGTGTGTCTCACATCCAGCACGTAGTCAATAAAATCACGAATGGCTGAGCCCACACCACTGGATGCACGGAGAGGAGTAAGAGGAAGATGCGGCTCAGTCAGGACAAAAGCCGGTTCACAGTCACAGAGGTGACCGAACACGTGGTGCCACTGAACCTGAACTATACAGGCTGGTGGGGCCATCAACCTATGGCGGCGACACTCTGTGAATGGCCTGTGCTGTCCGCTGCCTCCGGCCTACACTGCTCTGTGGCCTAGGCTGTGCTTGAGTAGGCCACAGATTTGGAACAAAACTTTGTGTATGCAAAGCCTGATTACACATTATAGCATGCAAGGAGAGGCCTAAGAGGATGTCGCCTTGCAACTTGGTGGAGAGAAAATGATCATCGTTACGGAGGTGTTTGTACACTACTGACAACTGCCCTGGTGTCACTAGCACTGTGCATCGTGAGCCAAAGACACGTGGCTTTGGGCCACTGCTGACCGCTGCCTACGGCCTACACTGCGGTCCGGTAGGTCACAGAGTCATGATTCAGCAATGGCGGAGTCCATATCAGTGTACCGGCATCATCACAGTCTGCATCCCCACTCAGCCCCGGTGCCAATAAGTTTGTTCCCTGACATTCATGGACACTGTACGGTCGAACAGTGGTAGCGTCTGATCCTGTGTACTAGGGGGCAGTTTCCCCCCCATATAGCTGATAGGGAATTGGTGGTGGCAAAGGGCTGTCGCATTCCACTCCTCCATTTGCTGCTTCCTGATAAAATCAAACCTTTCGGCATCTTGCCCTGGAGGACACCTTCCACTGTCCCCCGAAACACTCAGAAACATACACCTCGGACAATGATGGTTACCCACTCAGGTCGCATGGCCCATCTGACTGCACCGCAAGTCACCGTCCCGTGGCTGGGTGCCTGTGCCGGCTGCAGTGCATCAGGGGCCACTAAATCTGTGCTGGTCAATTCTAGGACCCTTCTCTGGAGACATAGGATGACCCCTGAGGTGTGGGCCTTGGGCTCATTAGGGTCACAACTCTGTGGTCATGTGCTGTATGCAGCTTCTGGGCCCAAATGCGTCCCACCGGGGCTCACACACCAAAGCGAGTCCAGACCAGCTCGGACGACGCATCACCGCAGGAGGCGCACGTCACTACCACAAGGACCACCTCCAAACGCCATCTGCCAGAGTTGAAGCGGTGGTCCTGAGAGACTGTGTGGTTGCTCAGACCTGTCGTGGCTCCCATCATCAGCCTGTTACCCTGCTCAGCACTCCAGGTGCCAGTGACTCAGTGCACCGCAGGTCATTGTCCGTAGCTGATTGTGTTTTGTGCTATGGAACGGTTACACAGGTATGTCACCTCAAACAGTGTGGGGGCCCTGAGATGTTGATGGTGAAGATGATGCATGTCTGACACACCCCACTGTATCTGCATCAGGAATATATTGTAGGGACATAATCCGATACTCTTTCTGCACATGAGCGCGCTCATCTCTAGTGTCCACAGCCCAGTGCACTGCGACTCATGGACACTTATGTTTGCATGTTGGCTGTCCTCTGGACTTTAACCGGATCAGCCCACATTGCTCATCAGTTGACTCTGTATTGCATGTGTTTTCTGTTTGCTTTGTAAAAGTGTCCACTGTCCAAGTGGTTGCCAACACCAGACATTCCGTGCTGAATGGCTTACACTCACCCCACACACATCCAGCACAGGAGTCACTGTACATGTGGCCCTGCCAATAAAGGGGCCGGGCGCATGTGCCCATAGCCAGTTCAACATAATCTCTGCTTGTGTCCCTGTGGTCTTGTAGTATGCATGTGGTCCCTGGTTCCTACGACTTTACATTGTGCGGTGTACCACGGATGCAGACATTTCACCGGAGGCAGCGGGTTGGGGCTTGGACATGTAGCTTTGTCGTCACCCACTCTATTCATGAGGTGAGTGGCCAGGGACAGCCAACATGGGTGTGTGACTGCTAATTGCGCACCCCTAGGCATGGTTCTGTGCTGTGCATGTGCATCTGCATGTGTCTCTATAGCAGCGTGGGTCTCCTTAGTGGGATGTGGGTGGGCCCTGTAGGGTTATAGACCGGTATGTATGTGTCCTGGTTTGCATTCCATGGGTTCAGTTCCCTCCCACGTGTTGGGCCACCTCCTTTTGGCATGCTGACACATGCCATTGAGGTGCCATATGTGGGTGGGTGAAGTGTTGTGAGCCAGCTGTGCCTGTGGGTGCTTCCTGCTGTGTGGTCTGTTGCAGGCTCAGTGTTCTCCTCTGGGTATCTTGGCTGTCCAGGTCCTGGTGGGGGTTGCGTGGGATATCCATGTGCTGTTCTAGGATGTCGGTGTCAATGGTGTGGTGGTCCTCTCCGGCATCCCTGATGCGTTGTATTATGTGCTCTGCTGCAGGTGTTGTATGCCCCTTTGCAATGTGAAGGGGAGGTGTGTGTTGCCTTTGTGTTGGCATATATGTTGGCACATTGTGCTAGTTTGCATGCAGACTGTATGGCGGTGTATATTGTGACTGTTTGGGAGGTGTTGGATTCCTCTGCTTATGGGTCAGTTTCTGGTAGTGTTCTGTCACGTCAGTGACGGTGGTCTTGTTTTCCTGCGGTCTGCACCTCGTCTTCGTCTCCCTCTTTTCCTTGGCCTTTCCTACCCCGTCACTCATTGCTGGTGGTTTGTGGGGGTTGTGGGGTTCGAGTAGGCCTCTGCGCTGGGTCAGAGTGCCTCCATGTTGGTACGTGCTTTGGCTTGTTTCTGGTGTATTTTTTCTGTGGTTTTTATGGTGCATTGTCCTGCCAGAAGCACTGGGATTAGCAGGCCTGTGGCTGGTTTTCGCTACTTTTTTTTCAGCGGTTGGCCTCATCGCATGTTTTTTTGCATTCGTGTACCGCATGTTTGCAGCATGCCGTTGATTTTCACACGGATATTTGCTGCGTTAACTGGTGTCCATAAGCATATATTTAACAAGGACCCCCTGAGTACACGGAAATGAGGTTCCTAGACCAGGGAAAAATAAGCGATTGATATGTACCAATCTAGGCAACAAAGAGAATAGGAATTTGGAAGGGAACTGAGCTACAACGTTGGTTTTTGCTAAAAAATCCACAATTTATTCAGAATTGACAAAACACATACAATATCACATTTCAAAATCAATATCAGCAATAACAAATTTTACACAATAAAAAAATCAGAACATCATATAAAAAAGATCCAATTGTTTATATGGATACATATAAGGTTAAAAAAGGTTTAAAGAGAGTGTGGCAAGTTATTTCTCTACGCGCGTTTCGGCGAACCAGCGCCTTCTTCTGGAGCAGCCACGAAAATTTCTAAAAGGAAAATTATATACAAGGAAAATTATACATAATATCAAATATATTCTTTAAAGCACGGTTTTAAGACATGCAGTTTACAAATTCTAGCATTCTAACAGTAGTCTCAGTCTTTCCTATTTACATTAGTCATAATATTTTGACATATCCACATTTTTGATTTCGTTTCCTTGCTTTACTGGCAGTGACAAAATTGAAAGGCATATGAAGATATAGTAACAAATACGGGAACCTATAGTTAGAAGAAGCTGGCGAATATTATTGTGGAGCCATGCGATTCCAACTATAGCATGCATTTACAGGAATTGATACACTGTGTGGGATTAGTGATTCCGAAGGTCGGAATCCAAGAACTTTAAGAAGGATATATAATAGGAAGTTTCTAGAAATAGTTGTGAATAGACTTCTACGTTTCGTTAGATGCCAAGATGTATCTCACAGTTATAAGCCACTTATATGGAGATAGAAGATTATATATAGAGCCCAAATGGCTATAACTGATTCTAGGTGAGAGATTATACTCTCCTATTTTTTGGAAATAGATGGACTTATACGTTTTGTAGAATAAACAGATGTATCTAATAATTGTGAGCACTTACATAAAAACGGAGGATAATATATAAAGCACGATGGTTGAATCTGGCTCTAAGTGAGAAGTTATACTCTCCTGGTTTCTGGAGATAACACTATAGACCAAAAGAAAACAAGGGGGAACAAGGTAATGTTATATATAAGTCAATGGTTAGTATCTCGAAATCAAGGTATTTATAATGATAATTTTTACCTATTTCAATTTGTGTCCTGGATAGATTTCCAAGTTCAGTCTTTGCTATTTGATGCTTTTAAGTCATAGTTTTTTAGTTTTATATTTCCTATAAACATAAATTTTGAAGTTTTATGAATTTATTTTAACTAAATATGTGCAGAATTCACGTTTTCTCTACACATTATCAAGTGAAGTCGATTAATTACCTGAAAGATTTAATAGAATATCATTTTATCCCGCCGACCGGAATCAATGAAGGAATCAAGAGAGTGCTTGGTTACTTGATATTACGGTAATGCAATCCTCATGATGTGGGGATCTTGTTAAAGGTAATCTCCTGTATGTTAAAGGGAAATATTTTAAAGTGAATGTTTATTTAAATTTGAAACAACAGAAACTTAGTTAGTTTTTGTCAATGCAATAACATATAAGCTTTGGTTACCTTATTGATTTACTTCCAATAGGGTTGATAAGGTAAGGTTTAAAATAACTCCCTGTCTGAAAAATAAAGAAAAAGAGGGATAAAGTTGAAACGACTTGTATATATGACTAGTCAGTCAGAGGTGAGAATATCACACTAAGTGATGAGTAGATCTTACCCAATCGAAATTAACAGGGCTCTCGATTTCCGGCGGCGGGATGCGGGGTCTCTGCAGTCTTGTCAGGATCGATAGTACCTGGATGCGCCGAGAGTTGCGTTTTTATACTGCGACTAATAGGTCGATTTGGTTCAGCTGTGCTCCGTATAGAAAGAAGGAAAGGACTTACTATTGGGCGCGATAGAGAGAGGACTCTATTTTTAAGGGAAGTCGGGTGAAGATAATCTTTGGACTTCCTTTAGACGCGCAGGCATTGACCTGAATCAGCGGTGCGCTAAGGCATTGAAATAGAAGAAGGAATATAATAGTAATAAGATCCCTAAAGGACCTACTATTGAGCGCGATAGAAAGAGGACTCTATTTTTAGAGGAAGTCGGGTGAGGATAGTCTTTGAGCTTCCTTTTGACGCGCGAGCATTGACCTGAATCAGCGGTGCGTCAAGGCATTGAAATAAAAGAGGGAATATAATAATAATAAGATCCCTACTAGTAACAATAAAAGGGGGACTATAATCCCTCTATGAAATAGCGCTTCAACATGAAATTTATATATCTTTGAGGATTAAGGTAACAACAAAGAAAGGGAGGGGCCTATAAAGTAGGATACTATTGAAAGTATTTACAAAAGATTTGGTTCATGTATCTTTGAAATTTTAAAGTGGCAGAAATAAATCGTATACACAGGAACTAATTTATATTCAAAATAGTGCAGGTGGGGCTATAAGGAATTAAAGGTGATTTAGCATATGGCATGTTCCCAGGGCAGTTCACTGTTCATTCCCTCGCGGAAGGTATTAAAAACAAAAATCCAGAACACCTCCCTTTTCTTTCTGATGGCTGATCCACCATTAGCATCTGGGGTGTGAATTTTTTCTAAGACTCTCCAAGTAAAGTCTTCGGCACTGTGTCCTTTTTCCAGGAAATGTTTCACCATTGGGGCAGCAAGTTTTTTAGTTCTAATCGCAGAGCGATGTTCATTCAGACGTGTCTGTATCATACGGGAAGTTTCTCCTATATATCCCAGGAGGCAGGGGCATTGTATAAAATAGATCAAATTCGAGGATCTGCAATTCCACATTTCTTTTGCAATTGTTTTATGGCCATTATGAGTAAATTCCTCTCCTCTCAAGATATTAGTGCAGGAGGAGCAAGAGGAACAAGGGAAAGTTCCTTTAATTGGGTTATTTGATACAATCGACCTTTGAGTCAAATTTCTTCCGATCACTGTGGTTTTGAAACGTGAGTGGACAATGTACTCTTTTATGTTTTTATTTCTTTTATAGGCAAAGAGAGGTTTGGCTAATTTCTGTTCAGAGGAACAATTGCTGTTCAAAATATGCCAATTCGAGTTTATTACTTGTTTGATTTTGGCATCAATGGTTGAATGTTTTGTTATACATACAACCTGTTCATTAGTTTTCGAGGGTTTGGGTTGGAGTAAGCAATCTCGGTCGTAATAACTCTACTCCTCGGGGCACCACCAGCCGGAACCAGGTAGGTTTACCGCCTGATGAACAGAAGCAGCAAGAGACGGACTCTTGCCGTCTTGGAAGTGCAGGTGCCCATGAAGCGGAAAAACCGCAAGGAAGTGTTTTTTCTTTGAAAAAAGAATAAGCACCAATTTTACACGAGTACACAATTTGTGGACTCTAATCTGAACTAGGACAGGACGCACCTTAGCGTGTGCGGACCACCCAGTTCAGTTACATGGTCCTGACGAAAACCAATTAATGATATGATGGTTGAAACATGTAGACCCTTTTAAATTGTATTATTTACCACACTTCACATAGCACACTTAGCTATTTTTATCAAACACTAAGTATACCACCGAAGCCTACCTAATTAGGCATAGGTGCAACACGTTTTTAACTAAGGGTTCAAGCACTCAAGAATAAATTACTTGCAGTGAGTAGTGTTGGCCCTTTTTTAAACCACTTGTTTGATCGCCGTGTACATATAAAAGAAAAAAACGAACCAGCTCCACTGTAACCAGGTGTCGCAGCACACCCTATGGGCATTCGGCCTATGGGGTGGGACCCCAATGATGAAGCATGTCACCAACCAGGTTGGTGAGTGAGGGGTCTTCTAAAAGGATATGCATTATCCAAAAAACAGGCTGAGGCGCATGGTGCTGAACTGAGCACCCTAGCCCCTATCCAGAGGAACGCTTTTTCACGTTCTCTCTGCTTTTGAGTGGATACTCCTTTTTTGTTTTTGTAAGTAATTCTGGGGACCAGGAGTTCTCAAACTCACATTGATATAAGTGTAAAATCCCTTACTCTCTCGCTTTGTTATTTAAAAAAAAAAAAAAAAACGTTTGTAGGAATGTCTCACTAACCGATGAGGGTAACCTCTCTCGATAAATTTGCTTCTCATAATTAAGGCTTGTCGATCGAAGTCCGCTAAACTTGTACAGTTTCGTCTGACTCGTAAAAATTGAGAAATTGGAATGGAGTCTTTTTGTGATCTTGGATGAAAGCTGCTGTAGTGCAGCAAGGTATTCCTAGCTGTGGGCTTTATATGTAAGTCAACTTTCAGGTTGCCCGCATCATTTATTATTTCGATGTCCAAAAACTCCACTTTTTCGCAACTGGTGTCCATCGCATGCTACCACCTTGTTGTAAATTCAACGTTGACACTGTTTTTTTTCCCCACGATGGGCTGCGATATTCAAAGTTGCGTTATGCTACTCTTGTGGTAGTTATCACACGTTCTTGTGAATATACCCGTGAGCAATGTTCCCTCTAATTTTTTTCCTCTGTGTGTGGCAGTGGAGGATCTCTGTGCGCTGCAACCATGGCTATGTGCACCAGGAACCAAACCGCGCGTGTCTGCAGCGCCAAATGCCACTAATTTTTGGTGCCCTTCTGCCCTCTGTCCCACTCGTTTTTTGTGCCCTTCTGCCCTCTGTCCCACTAGTTTTTTGTGCCTTTCTGCCCTCTGTCCCACTCGTTTTTTGGTGCCCTTCTGCCCTCTGTCCCACTCATTTTTGGTGCCCTTCTGCCCTCTGTCCCACTCGTTTTTGGTGCCCTTCTGCCCGCTGTCCCACTCGTTTTTTTGCCTTTCTGCCTTCTCTCCCACTCCTTTTTGGTGCCCTTCTGCCCTCTGTCCCACTCGTTTTTGGTGCCATTCTGCCCTCTGTCCCACTCGTTTTTTGTGCCTTTCTGCCCTCTGTCCCACTCGTTTTTGGTGCGCTTATGCCCTCTGTCCCACTCATTTTTGGCGCCTTTCTGCCCTCTGTCCCACTCGTATTTGGTGCCCTTCTGCCCTCTGTCCCACTCATTTTTTTGTGCCTTTCTGCCCTCTGTCCCACTCGTATTTGGTGACCTTCTGCCCTCTGTCCCACTCGTTTGTTTACCTTTCTGCCCTCTGTCCCACTCGTTTTTGGTGCCCTTCTGCCCTCTGTCCCACTCATTTTTGATGCCCTTCTGCCCTCTGTCCCACTCGTTTTTTGTGCCTTTCTGCCCTCTGTCCCACTCGTTTTTGTTGCCCTTCGGCCCTCTGTCCCGCTAGTTTTTTGTGCCCTTATGCCCTCTGTCCCACTCATTTTTTGTGCCTTTCTGCCCTCTGTCCCACTCGTTTTTTGGTGCCCTTCTGTCCTCTGTCCCACTCGTTTTTTTTGCCTTTCTGCCCTCTGTCCCACTCGCTTTTGGTGCCCTTCTGCCCTCTGTCCCACTCGTTTTTGGTGCCCTTCTGCCCTCTGTCCCACTCTTTTTTTGTCTTTCTGCCCTCTGTCCCACTCATTTTTGGTGCCCTTCTGCCCTCTGTCCCACTCGTTTTTGGTGCCCTTCTGCCCTCTGTCCCACTCGTTTTTGGTGCCATTCTGCCCTCTGTCCCACTCGTTTTTTGGTGCCCTTCTACCCTCTGTCCCACTCATTTTTGGTGCCCTTCTGCCCTCTGTGCCACTTTGTTTTTCCCTGTTTTTGTGTCCCTTTTGCCTTCTGTTCCGCTCATTTCCCCAGCCGCTATGGCCTTTTGTTTAAGTATTGCTGTTAATCAGAGCCCCTTCACGGGCTCCAATTAACAGCAATACTTAAACAAAAGGCCACAGTCTGGCCCGCGCTTTACTAACAAAAGCGTAGAGACAGTACACGCTGTGTTTAGAAACTGTCTCTACGCTTTTGTTATTAAAGCATGGGGCAGACTGTGGCCTTTTGTTTAAGTATTGCTGTTAATCGGAGCCCATGAGCCATGAAGAACCACAAGCCCCACCAGCCCCTGCCTCCTTACCTGCACTCCTTACGCCCGCTCCACCGCCACCGCATTCAAAAGTGCCTGATGTTCGCGCCGCTCGCTTCTTTAAAGTGGCCGGCGGCGCGACTCTCTCCCGCGACGTCCTGTGTGCGCGCTCCACCCGAGACGGTGCGCGGTGATGTCAGGGCAGGAGCACGCGCGCCCTAGAGGGAACGTAGCCCGTGAGTGTCTTAAAAATCAGGGATATCCTCCCTTTCTCCATCGAACCCAGAAGAAGTTTTGCTTCAAGTGGGCTATGTTCAGGTGGGTCAGTAATGGATTACCCATGGCAAGTGAGGGCACAACACAGCCGTAAGTAACAAAACTGAGATTTATGTTGCCAAAGTTTGCCTGTAAATCTTGGAAGGACTTCATGTGTGCCCCCTGCCTAAACAACATCCTCCACCTTTCATATCACAATTAGATACAATACTCAGAAACCCTCAGGGTATGGTAATGCATCAAATAACAGCCTTTCCGGAGGGGCATTGCCTAAGTCACTCTGCAGTCACATGCATTTCATCTGTGTGGACCTCCATGCAAGTAGGTTCACTGTAGTGACGTCCAGAAGGACTCAGGTAATAGGGTCACCATAACGAAGCCCTAGGATGAAATCATGGTCAATCAGTAATACCTCTCCTTGGAGCTTGAGATCTTGCTGCCTCACGTTCAACCAGCCATTGCGGGTCAGGGTGTGTGCCTCCCAATAGTACAGACCAACATCCACCTTGGCTATTCCACCATCAAAAGTAGACTACATAAATTTATTAGAGGCCATTCGGGGAAGGCGGATCACCCACAGGAATGTATGCACCCTAGTCATCAACTCACAGAACCAAGTCTGATGAATAAGTAGTGGGACATTCTGGAGCACATAAACTATTCATGGGAGGTCCATCATCTTGAACAAGGCTATCTTGCCTAAAATATTGATCAGTAGTTTAGACTATCTATCCAGGTCAGAATGAGATTGAAGCATTAGTGGTCACAGATTAAGGCTCCCAGCTCGAGCGTGATATGAACTCACAGATACTGAAAGCAAGGTAATGGTTAAGGAGGCGTGGCTGCCATGTCTCATCATCTCCATTGCCCTTCAGGGGCACCAAAAGAGATTTAGACCAGTTGACCCGAAAGCATGATGCCTCTCTTAGCTCTGGGGCATGTATGTCTGATGAGGTCCCATTTTAGATGGGCGGGAGAGAAACAGGAGAATGTCATCTGCATATAGAGCAATGCGGTCTTCAACAGCCAACCACAGGTCAAAGCCCCACATTTGGGTGTTGCTTTGGACCCATACGGTCAAGGGGTCCATGACCACAGTGAAGAGGAGTGAAAGGGGCACCCCTGCCTGGTGTCCCTACAGATTGAATATGGGTGTGAGAGGGCTTCATTCACCTGAACTTGGGCTGTGGGAGATCGAATAACACCTGAACATATGATCTAAATTTGGGATCAAACCCTAATTTGAGCAGTACCCCATTGAGGATGGCCCAATCCACAGAGCCAAATGCTTTTTCTGAGTTAATTAGCATTAAGTCACTTAGGCACACTAGGTGCTGAACGCGTGAAAGGGCTATGTGGACCCTATGTATGTAGTTGCAGATACTATGTTGTGGAACAGACCTACATAGATTTATTTATTTATTTGAAAAGGTTTACAAAGTGCGAACAAGACCCAATATTGCAGAAGGTTAATCAAGTTATCATGTTTAATAGTGTCAAAAGCAGAGGACAAGTCCAGAAGAATTAGGAGACAAAGTGTATTTTGGTCCAGAGCTCTCAAGGCGTCATCCACAATGTGCGTTAGGGCTGTTTCTGTAAGAAGACCTGGTCTAAAGCCTGACTGTTGTCGGTCTAGCCGCTGACATTTCTTGATGTGTTTGCATAGCTGTGTGTGAAAGTATTTCTTGAGCAACTTTGCTAAAGACATGATGCTGGTGATCGGCCGGTATTTACTGGCGTCTGTTAGGTCTGCATTGGGCTTCTTGGGGATGGGTGTGACTTGTCCCATTTTAAGGCAGTCGGGAATCCTCCCCTTTAAGAGAGATTGTTGGATGATCTTGGACCAGAGAGGCAGAATGGCCGGGTTGAGGTCTTTGAGTAGCACAGCAGGGAGTGGATCACTGAAATGGTTGGATAGTTTAAGAGATGCAAATGAATGAATGTGTTCCAGCAGGCATTGTTTTTGAGTGTGTACTCTGTGGGGTAAGGCAAAGCACTCACTGCTGCAGGTACTGTCGAACCCAGGGGGTTCATCCATAGCAGGCTAGCGGCGGCACATTGTAGTTCCCGAGCAATACTCCTAGACTTTTCCGAAAAGTGCACTGAGAAGTCTTCTTCACTGGGACCAGTGGTTTTGATTGCAGGAGTAGGATTACCTGTTGTTTGATGATATCAAACTGTTTTATAGGACGGTTTTTAGCGCTGTCGAGCTGAGCTCTGAAATTATCTGATTTAGCAATGCGAAAGTGCTTGTTATAAGAGCTTCTCTTCTTCCTCAACTGTTTGAGACTAGAAGTAGAGGGGCATTTCTCCAATGTCTCTCAGAGACCCTTAAATTGCTTCTTTCATCATAAAGGGCACCATTGAACCAAGGTTTGGATTATTTTAAAGGAATCCTTTTGAGTTGTTTCGGGCTGCAGAGTCTAGAATGTTTGTCATGGTGTTGACGTAGTGATCTGTCAACTCTTCCAAATTATTCAAGTAAGTGGGAGGTTCTAGAAGATTCTTGCTCAAGTTGATGAGGTTAGGGATGTCGATGTCTCTCAGGTTACGAGACAGTTGCTTGTTTTTGTGTGGTTGACCTTGTCTGAACAATACCTTTTCCTGGATGTGAAAGTAGATTTGGTGATGATCCAACCAATTGCATGGTACTATGTCATCCAGTTGGATTATGTGATCTCTAGCTATAATAAGGTTGAGGGTAGCGCCCTTGGAGTGAGTGGGTCCTTTGCAAGCTTGTATATAGTTGAGGACAGAGAGGAACGACTTAAGAGAGCGAACTAGTGGATAATTAGTGTCATTCCAGTGAAGGTTGCAGTCCCCTAGGAAGATATGGTTGGGGTGGAGGGCTGAGCTAGCAGAGATGGATTCCATCAGTTGCTCAACAAAGCGTAGGTTATCGCCAGGAGGATGATTGAGTGAAACACACAGACCATCTTGCCCTTGTTCCAGATTTCAGTGACTAGGACCTCACAAGAGGACATCATATTATGGGTCTGCTTCAGAAAGAGGCTACAACGATGGATGCAGGCAATGCCACCCCCCTCCCCCCTGTTTTAATAGGTCTGTTGCATCTGATAATGTCATAGCCACGCGGTATTAAGATGTCAAGTATGGGGGAGGAGGAGTCATTAAGCCATGTTTCCGTGAGAATCAAGAGATCTAATTCTCGTGATAAGATGCATTTGGAGATGTCCACCGCGTGTTTCACTGCTGATCTGCAGTTGAGCAGCATCGATTTGATATGAGAGTTGGTAGTTGCTTCCACTCGGTGTGACGTGGCGATCTAAAAGTTAACGCTAGGTTCTCTATTTGGATCAGAAGTGATAGTGGGTATGATGCTAATAGGATCCTCACAGTCACCGTATGAAAGTGAGAGAGTGAGCGTGTCTTCCTCAGACATCTGAGGCTGGAATCTAAGGAGTCTAGCAAGGAGGTTGGGAAGAGGGGGAGAGGGCCATTGTGGGTTACTAGGATAAGTCTCAGAGGACCTCTCCAGTCCACCAATTAAAGTGGATGCTAGGAGCTTAGGGAGATCAGACCTAGGGAGTAGATAGGGTTTGCATAACTTGTCATTCTTCCAAGAGCAGCGTAGGAGGGTCTGGAGGTTATCCTTTACAGTAAGGAGGTCCAGCTTCAGTTCAGCTAATTTTTCTTCAATCTGGCGCAGGCTGTCAAAGTCATGTCTCGCCAAGAATAAGATGAAGAGAGATGCCCATTCTTCTCACAGTGCTTGGGAAGAACAACTTTGAGTGTGCAAGTGGTGGGGCCCAGTGGACGTATCCTGTGCTGAGGAGGTAGCGATATGTGATGCAGGAATACGAGGAGGGTTCAAAGTTAGCGCAGGCCCTGATGCAGTGTCAAGTGTAATAGGTGAAACGGTAGAGGGGAATGGAGAACGTGAAGAGGTAAAAGAGGTGGGCGGACGTACAGGATTAGAATGATGGGTGCTGGGCATTAAAGTTGTGCGCGGGGCAGGAGATGTCGTCCTATTAGAGTTACTAGTACTAGGAGACGTAGTCATATTAGAGTTACTGGGACTGGGACTAGGAGACGCAGTCAAAATAGGGTTACTGGTAGTAGGAGATGGAAAGCATGTATTGTCGGTGTTGGTATTGGTAACGTTAAACTCAAACGTGTTGCTGACGGAATCAGAGCGAGACAGCATGTAAGATGTGGAGGGAGTGCCCTCCGAGTGAGAACAGATATTTGTGAACCAGATTTGTCAGCAACCAAATGAACCTCTTATGCAAAGCTTTTACATAGATTTTAAACTATGTTTTGATAAGAGAGATTAAGCAATAGGAGACACACTGGTCTAGTTGTCACCCTGGTTTATGATGAACCACTATAGTTGCCAGGCCTATCTCTGGAGGGAAGTGGCCTTTGTCCATTGCTTCATGTTGCACTGCAAGGAGGTGCGGTAGCAACACCAAGCTGAATTTCTGGTAGTACTCAAATCCCTAGGCACCCAGAACCATTGTCTTGCCAGGATTCATGTCCTTGGGGGCTTCTTCTATCTCCAGCACTGAGAGGGGTTCAGTGACTGTGGCTTCATGTTCATGAGGATAGTGTGGCATTGCCATGCATAGTAAACTGTAGTAGTCTAAAAAGGCAGAGGAAATCTCCGAGGCTACGGAAACTTGTCTCCCACCCTCAAGTGTGAGATGGAACACTATACATATCGCAACATCTCTCGTCACTAGACAGTATAGAAGTTTGCCAGACATGTCTCTCCATTCATATGCATGTCTGGTGGATGTCATCCAACACTGACTTGCCTCCTCCAATCAGAACTGCCACATGGAGGCCCTGCTCTCCTCCAGGTGATTCTGTATCTGTCTGATTGGTGCCCATGATTATCCTATTCCAGGGCAAAGACAGACATTTACAAATCAGTGATCTGAGCATATTTTGCCCTCTTTCAAGCCTGTCAAGTATGACTTGGCCGGGCCCGTAGGGCCGTTTTTCCTGCTGCCTATGGTACCCTCAGGAGTCTACTAACTGCTGATTAACTTTAAAAAAATACCTGAAGCTCCTGTAGCCAGAAGTGCATAAACTATGCAAACACCATGCATTAAGGCACCATAATAGTTAACAGTCCGTCTTATCCTCCACCAGGTGGGCCTCCTAGGAATTACCTGGGAGCCTGTACTGTGGATGATGACAGTGGCAAGGAACAACTGAAACTTTCTAGGGGACATTGATTTGTGGGCTGGGGAAATGTAAGTATACCCCTGGGTCTGTGGATTCAAAACACAAAGGGCCAGATGTAGGTAAATTTTATTTTCCGACCTCTTAAATACCGAGTCATACCGACTCGGTATTACCGAGTAGGAAAATGAGATGTAGGTAACAATGCCGGTAACAAATACCGACTCGGAACCTGTCGGTAATCGGAAACGGTATTTACCGACTCGGAATATACCTACACGCTAAAATCCGAGACGGAAAAACCCAAACCGATCCACCGGTGCCATGGCCCATAGGAATGAATGGCAACTCCCGACCCGGAAAATACCGAGTCGGTAAAAACCGACCCGGTATTTACTGTGTCGGAACTATCCGCCGAAGAATTTGAAACTGACAAACATGTGTGCCTGTGAACCAATCAGGTACTTCAACCACACCCAAATTCAAAGCCACAGGAAAACTAACCAATCAGATCCAAGCACCACACCCCAGTACCTGGGACAGGCCACGCCCATGCAGGTGCAGAAACAAACAGTCAGGAGAGCAGGAGGACAGAGTGTGGAGCAGCCTTTCCTGAGACAAACTACACTGCAAGATGGAGAGCCAGGAGGCACAGAGAGATGCTGCAGAGCGCAAAAGGAAGCAGAAGTTCAGCCAGGAGGAACTGCAGGTGCTAATTTTGGAGATTGTCAGACATTATGGCAACATTTTTGGAAAGCAAACTTTGCATGTTGCAGAATCAATCAAACGCAGCACCTGATTGGACATACAAGGCAAGGTAAATGCCATTGGTGTCACCCACCGTGACCTTGAAGACCTAAAAAAACGGTGGTATGACATCCGCATAATCACCAAAAAAAAACTTGCTGCCCACCGCAAGGAAAGTGCTGCTACAGGAGGAGGAAGAAACAGAGCCCCCAGACTCACCGACATCGAGGAGATGGTCGCATCCACCCTTGAGAAGGAATGTATTCACGGAATTGGAGACGCAGACAGCTCAGCAAGAGGAGCAAAGAAACCAGGTAAGATGCAAGAACATTATCATTTACCCATTTACCTATTCCCCTCACAGGACAAATCAGACTCCACAACAGGTTTAACTAATGTCCTGCAATGCATCCTGGGAAATGTAGTCATGTGTAGATACCTCAGAGCAGTCAGCGTGCATTGCAGCAAGGGGAGCAACAGACAAGTAGCATAGGCAAATGAGAGACAGGCAAAAGTGCAATAGAAGTGTATTTTATCTCATGACACAGGTGAACAACATTACTGACACAATGTCCATGTCTGTCCACAGGAGAGTCAAAGCGCAGCACAGCTGAGGTCAGAGAGAAGAGGAGGGAAGGAGCCGGACCTAGCACATCTCATGGAGGGCAGGACCAAGAGCAGGCAGCCCCGATACTTGAGGAGGCAACTGCAGAAAATCCACAATCCCCTCTCCTATTCGGTAGTCAGGACACAGGAGCGGCAGAACAATCACCCACCCCCACATCACCATCCCCAGTGCTGGGAAGAGTCAGGAGCCATGATGTGCCCCCTCGCAGAATACTGCAAACATCATCGGAGGAGGAGGAGGTGGAGGGTGACACACAGGACAGAGGCAACACCGAGCAGCAGCCCAGTCCCAGAGTCACGCGGGCCAGTGTCCGAGGGCGACGGCCACGGGAGGTAGAGGATGTGCGGCAAGTCCAAGGTGTCTTCTGCGGACTGGAGGCCACCATGGTGAAGGTGCAGCGCCTGCAGGCAAAAGCGATGATGGGGGTTCAGAGGCACGCACGCACAACAAATAATAAACTGGAAGCAGTAGGCAAGGGCATAGGGGAAATGGCAGAAAGCATGCAATCCATGGTGTCAGGAATATCAGATATTACACAGTGCATGACTGTCCTGTGTGACAAATTGGACAGGGACCATTTGGAGAGACGCAAGGCCCGTGTGGATGTGCGCCAGCAAACCAAGGCCCTGAACAGGTTTGCGACTGCTACCACTGTGCTGTGCAGACGGTCAGTCACGATGCAGGATGCCATAGTGCAGTGCTGCAACAATTTAAGTAAAGGTATGGCCAGGATGACCTCTGCTATGGAGCTAGTGCTCGCGCATCAGACTGGCACTGGAGGCGACACTTGTGCTGCCGAAAGCGAAGGGTCCACCAGCAGGAGTGGTGCAAGCACTCCTGTGCATGACTTACGGAGGAGTGGCAGGCGTCGGGGAAGTGTGACAGGCCAGAGTGAGAACATTGATTCACAGCCACTGCAGCCCCGCCCTGTGGCCCGTGGCCACAAACAATGACTTTGCCCTCCACCCAAGGCTGTAGTCACGGTGGTGTTAACCGTGACAACACACTCATGGAGTGTTTAATATAGTGAGCCCAATGTGAGCTAACAATGCTGTGGCGTAGTGAATATTAAACTACTTACACAAAGTTACATTCATGCCTGTGTCTCTTTACTCACTCAGAAATATTGTTGTGTAACCTCTGCCCGTCTCAGTCTCCCATCTGTAGCTGCTGCTGCCACTGTAGCTTGGGGCTCTGCCACCTCTGGGTCGTCATCAATGTCCTCATGATATGTGAGCTCCACCTCAGTGCCTTGCTTGGTGGCGAGATTATGCAACATTGCACAGGTCGCTATTATTTTGCAGCAGATGATTGGGGTGTACTGCCGTGCACCTCCACTCTTGTGGAGGCAGCGAAACCTGCTCTTAAGGAGTCCAAATGTGCGCTCAACTACGTTTCGTGTGGATCTGTGAGCCACGTTGTATCGCCTTTCACTCCTGGTGGATGGGTTGAGGTAGGGAGTGAGCACGAAGGACCGCAGGGCATATGCACTGTCGCCTAGGGGGAGAAAGATAGACATTAATTGCAAGTACATGAGACGTAGATCTAATGTGAGTGTCAGGGTGTGTCATTGTGATTTACCTAGCAGATATCCATTTCCAAATTCTCCGGCAAGTAGGCGTGTGTATATTCCACTATTCTGGAATATGTAGGAATCATGGGTACTTCCGGGGAACTTGGCTACGATGTCAGTGATGAGGTTACCTGCATTACATATGACCTGGACGTTGATGGAGTGCGTCGATTTGCGATTCCTGTATATGTGCTCTGTGGCTGCAGGTGGACAGAGTGGGACGTGGGTGCCATCGATGCAGCCGATCACGTGAGGGAAGTGTGCCAGTTGATAAAAGTCAGTCTTGGTTTTGGCTAATTCTGCCGGTGTAACAGGGAATGAAATATAATGCCCCATCCTCTGCATCATGGCATCAAGAAACCTCCTGAAGAAGCGGGACAGGCAGCCCTGGGACACGCCACCCACTACAGCTATCACACTCTGGTAGCTCCCTGAGGCCAGCAGGTGTAAGCTACATAGCACCTGGACATGAGGTGGGATGGCATGGGCCCTGGGTGTTGGGTGGTCCAGGAGAGGGTGTAGGTCCCTGATCAATTGCTTGATGGTGTCTGGGTGTAGCCTGTACCTCTGCAGTATTTCAGGCTCTGTCAGTTGGAACAGTGTTATCCTCTGCCTGTACACTTGTTCCTCCCTTAGCCATTCTCTCTGTCCTGCTGCCTGTAGTCTCTGCCGTCTTGCTATGATGTAAAAAGCCGCCATCATGGGTCCTGAGGTGCATTTTGGGACTTTTTTTATAGCCCTCCCTTGGTTACCACCTGCTTTCAATCCATGGTAAATACCGACAAAAAAATACCGTTTTTCGGCAGAATCGGTATTTTTGTGCTTACCTACATCTCCAAGGCCAATTATTACCGTTTCTGATTTACCGAGTCGGAAAATACGAACTCGGTATTTATGTATACGGTAGATTCCGACACGGTAATTTTACCGGGTCATTTTTACCGAGTCGGTAGGTTTCCGACTCGGATTTTCGAAAATCGGTAATTAATGGCCTCCTACATCTCATTTACTGGATTCCGGTCGGTAACGGCCGATTTTACCGGTTTTCGGCCGTTACCAGCCGGTAAACGCCTACCTACATCTGGCCCAAAATGCTTTACACAGTCCTAATTTGTTTGGATATTCTGCCAGTCCTCCCCTCCTCTCTGCCCCATTCCAGAGGGTCTCAACAAATCTAGCAGCCTAATATTGTCTTTTGAATTCCCCCTGACCACCATGACATCCTGTGGCAGTCCCAACAACAGCCCCTCAATAGTCTGCAAGGTGAACCTGGCAAGAAATGGCAGGACATAAACATTCATGAAATTGTAATGACTGCTCTCCTTGGAACCCTTAATAGTCACTTATCTCCCTGGGAGGTTAAGGGAAAACTGGGATCTGTGGAAGAGACTTGGGACACCATCAACAGAGAAGATCTGTGGAAGAGATTCACCCTTTCCGCCGAATCCCCTTGTATACCCGGTGTGATATTCCCTATAATCTCCATAGCACGCCAAGATGGTGGCTCTCAAGGAACAACAGTACTGCTGGTGCCTGCCACTTTGTTAACTGGAGGCGGGTTCCTCATTTAATCCTTCCAAGGAGTCCATTCACATTCAAAGTCATGACGGAAAACCATCCATAGATTTAACTGGGTGAAACTATATAGTACACTCTTGGGTACTATGAAAATGACCCTTGGTCCTCCTGTGGAGTGCGTAACTGAGAGGTATGACATGCCTGAAAGACCATAGCCAAAATAAAGATGGATAGTGGGAGCAAACCAAAGCTAAATGAAACTAAAATAATCCATCCAACAAAGAAACCCCTCACACCCCACTCCCCATACTTTCTTCTCTGGAGCATCTATTGCCCCTAAACGAAGAACAGTGAAACGAGGTGAAAATGCTCTTCAAAAATCACAATTACCACCCTTGCAGAAGAAACCAATGTGCAGAGGATGCATGAGTGACCTGATACATTACAGTACAAGGCTCATCCGTGCTCTTCCTGGTCAGGGGCTTAGGAGAGGGTGGGTCTCCACCCAGTACTGGGTCCAGCTCCCGCATCGCTCCAACCTGTCATCAGAGCCAGACTCCTGTGACTCTAGAGTCACCCCACATCTCCCATCAGACACATCCTGTACCCTACAAGCTTTACTGGATCTCATAAGTTGGGCCCAGGCCAGCCACATCCTGTGACAGGGATAACTTGGGGGTGGTTATTCTGTTAATCAGTCCCATGCTGCCTCAGGTAAGTCAAATAAGTGAGTTTTAGAGCCATGAGTTATTCTGAGTTCTGCCTGATAGAGGAGCCTGTACGGGAGCTGCATAGCATGGAGTTTCCGCTTGACCTGTTTGTAGGATGTCCATTGCTGCTGTACTGCATCATATAATCCAGAGTGATCAGGATAGAGCCAGCCTGAAAGGAGAGCTACCTTGAGGTACACACCCCCCACTCTCTGTCCCTGTAGTTGAGAAGTTTAGCAATCATAGGCCATAGCAGGGGCTTCTGGGCATGTGATCTGTGCATCCTTTTAATAATGAAGCATGGGGAGAGTTGTCCCACAGTCCTCCACAACCAAATCCATTGCTCAATAAGTCTCTCAAGATCTGTACACTCTGCACCCTCTGTGAAGCTGGCAAAACATAGATTATGCCTACGGGCACTATTTTTCGTGTTTTCTTGGATGTCATTGAAAAATGGGAGACCTCAGCTTTAATTTTTCATGTCACAGCAGGACCACATCGATCTGCACCTGCTCAATCTTGTCCTCCAGCACTGTTTTTGGATTCTGGATGGGCTGTAGGACCACACTGGCGTCTCTGTCCTCCATTGGGTGAACAGGCTGAGCACCCCTGGGAAGTTATCTGTGGGCTCATCACCTGGGCCTCAAACTGATTGATCATGGTTTGCACCTTGGAGGGGTGGGGTCTGTCACGGTCCATGACCAGAGGGGAAACAAGCGGGGCACAGGTCACCATGAACCCAGATACCAAGAGTAAAATCATAAGTCCAGGGCCGAAGCACAGGAGTCTCCCCTTACAGCAGTAAGCCGAAGCAGCAATATGGGTAACCAGGTGTCACACCATTGATCAGCTTCAGTCCCAGACCCCATCTAGCCCGCTTGCTCAGTGGGTGTGAGTAGCATGAGCAGTCAGGCCTACTCTCAGTGGACAGCTCAGTCAATAAGGTTACCTGTACCACCGCTGCACCAGTTAGTCCAGTTGGAGGGGAGAGCAGCAGGAAACCAGAAGGAAATCTTCAACATCCAGTTGCTGGTTCCTCAAGAACAATACAAATGGTGATGGAGGAATGCTTGCAATTTTTCTAACCACTGTCAATCACTCGGGGTAGCATCCCAACCCACTGTTCTTTTGCTCACCATGCCACCTCAGTTTTGACCTAGCCGTATGCACATCAGTCTTGACCCTGTTCCTCATGGGAACATCACAACCTGAACTGCCAGAACAGTTCTTTCCTGAAGCGGAACACAAGCAGTCCAGGACTAGTTTCGCTCTAGTCATGCGCTCATCAGCCAGGTACAGCTTGGCTCCAGTAACACAGTGAGCATGAGACCCACACCTGAGTTTAACCCATAACGCTAAAGGCAATCCATGAAATACACAATATTTGATGAGAAGAATACTTGCAGTTTGTCTAACCCCTGAAAATTACTTGGGTTAGCATCCCAACCCATAGTTCTTTTGCTCACCTTGCCACCTCAGTTTGGACCCAGCAATAATGCAAATCAGTCTTGATCTTCCTCCCCATGAGAAAAACCCATCCTGAACTGCCAGGCCCTCCTGGGCCACAAGACAAGCAACCCAGGATCGGTTTTGCCCAGGTTACGGGCTCATCAGCCAAGTACAGGTTGGTTCTATTGACATAGTGAGCAAGGGGCCCTTGTCTGGGCAGAGACATTCCACTTAGGGTGGTATATGAGAAACACACAAAAGGTGATGAGAGGAATGCTTGCAATTTGTCTAAACACTGTCAATCGTTCAGTGTAGTATCCCAATCCATTGTTCTTTTGCTCACCATGCTACCTCAGTTTGGACCCATCCATATATAGATCAGTCTTCACCCTGCTCCTCATTGCAACAGTCCAGCCCTAACTGCCAGGCCAAACCTTAAACTGAAACACTGGCAAACCAGGACTGCAATGGGGCTGAACCCCGTTCCTGCCCCATAGAGCAATTAGAGCCGGGCCGGCTGCCAGAGAAGCCTGGTGTCCTAATCGGCCTGTCAAAGCCACATGAGCTAAGGCAGCCTGTGGGGGAGTCCTACGCTTGTCCACAGCCACTCCTCAATCACTAGTCTCCCAGGCCTCTCAGGCTCATTGCCACTGCCTCCATCAGTAGGACCCCAACAAGTAGGATCTTGAGCTCCCCGTGTTCCTGTCAAGTATTGTCAAGGCCGCTGCTATGTCAGTGCCTCTTTAAGCTCCATTTGGGGTCCATCACTGCCCTTTCCCAGTCACTGCAGGCAGGGCTCAGTGGATCCAGCTAGTGTAGGTCACAGGCCCCAAAGACTGGCGGCTCAGCACAGGCACTAAGGCTAATTTGCTGGCCTCATCTTGTTGCACTTACATAGCGGCTGCCGGCCTAGAATCTCCAAACAGACAAGTCCTCCAGCAACAGAGCAGCATTCAGCAGTTTACAATCCCCTAGGAGAAAACAGGGAGCCTGGAGGGGGTGCAAGTATCCCAGCACGAATTATGGATGAACATGGGGCAGGAGCAACCGGGAACTTAACCAGCGTCTGCTATCTTGGCCTGCTTGTCCACGCCCCCAGTAATTTACACTTTGAGTAAGTTTACTACTTTGTACTTTTCCACAATATCCAAGCGTATGTTACTATTAACAAAAAAAAAGACCGCAGTACGTCCAGCACCAAACATTGCCAACCACTGGTATGGCAACACCCTCCAATAGAAAATAATAGAGGAAGGAAATTAAAATTACACCTCATCGGAAATAACAATAAATGTAGCAGAAATATTTAAAATATTTGAAAATGCAAAAATACATAATTTAAAGGTAGAAACATATATACAACTAAAACATACTTCATATCTAATGATAACATATTTTCATGTCCTATTTGTAATTTAAACATTAATGCAGCAATCATTTGGGTTACAATATGGCTACATAAATTTTAATATATTCTAGTAAAAAAATGTAATGATTTGAATTCATAATTAAATAATTAACTTCCTTTTCTTTACATAGGAATTTATTTTTTAATTTAAATTTCAGAAAAATCATTTTAATGTAATTTACTATATTTGCATTAATAAAAGTTTTATTTAAAATGTTAGTTAACACTGGTGTAGCTTTTTTTTAGTTTGTTCTATATTTAAAATACATATATAACATTAATTATATGCATATTCAAAATAAACATGTTAAAAGAACATTCCAAATGGAAAGAACTTTTGAATTTGTCCCTATACTTTATTGTGTGGAGAACTGTGCCTCAACTATAGAGTTTCTGCGCAGGAACCTACTTCATTCATATTCATGAAATAGGTCAAATTATGACCCACTACAATTTAGTATTTTGTGAACCCTCATATGAGCAGGTAGGTCAGTTCTGAAATTAACACACTAGCTGCAAAAACACTGGTTGTAAATTGTGAGTAGTATTTTAATAACACTGTTAGCAAATCTGGCACATGGTCATGTAGGTACATTGGTAATTGGATGCATTATCCTTTGGAGAGGATGACCACGCAAAGTCATCTAGGTGGATTCCCAGATCCTTTGGACAAGTAATTCAATACTCATGTGGCTTTAGAAAATATCAGGGTAATTTTCTGTTGTGACAGCACATAAATACTAATCTCAGGCCTTGAGTAGTCACCTTGTTTTTTGGGGCTTTCTGAAAAAAGCGTCCCCTCTTTTTTTTAGGACTCTAGAACTGCAAAACATAAATGTACAGAATTAAGATACACCTTCATCTGCAGCATCTTGGAGGCGATGTAGACAAAAACACAATCTTTGGCTCTTGCCTTTCTTATGTGGGGTAAACGGAAGAGGAGTAGGTATATGGGTATGAAACAGTACGCTCTTGTTGATGTTTGCTGATCCTTGTTTAAGTATTGCTTTGTAGGTGTGTATGAGGAGTTTGAAAAGGGAGTGCTTGTGGATAGTGAGCCAGTGGAATTATTTGAGAAGTGTGGATTTTTGGTGCAGTCTGGTAGTTTGACTGTGAGTCTTCTGACTGCATTATGTATAACTTTGAGTCTTTTGGTAAGTTGGGCAGTGATGCAGTGGGTGTAGTCGAGCATGCTGGTGATGAGGGCTTGCATCAGGGATTCGTGGGTGTCTACAAGGGAGCCATCCAAAGACTTTTCTGAGTGTTTTGAGGGTGTGGCAGAGACTGTATTGACTTGACTGGTTATGGACATTTGACTGTCAATCATGACTCCCAGGTTCATGGCAACATTGAATGTGTGTGGAGTCAGGCCTAGCTCATTTGGACCACACACCCTGGGACCAGAGAGGTGTCTTTCTGGAAAAGGGCCACTTTTGTTTTGTCACTGTTGATTTTGAGGCAGTTCCTTTTTCATCCAGTCTGCTACCGAGGACATGCAGTTGACGAAGTTTTCTTGGGTAGTGGAAGTATCTACTGATATGAGAGGATAAACATAGTGGAAAACTAAATTTACTCCCACACGACCTGCATTTCTTCTATATGGGCCCGCTAGGGCTTCATGGGCTGACCAATACTAGGATCTCTAAATCATAAGCATTGTACATTTCCGGTAATATATGCCAGTCACTCGATGTGGCATGACTGAAGCACGGCACTAGTATTGAATAGGACTTTGTGGCAATACATTATTTTTTAGTAAGCTCCTATTAGTTGGAGCTATTGGGGATCTTGCCAATATACTGTGGAAGGCAGTTATTCTGCAGGACATTTTTAGTCTGCATATATTGGACATCATCACCTACTATCAGACATAGTTGCATAAAAAATACGGAAATTGAACTTATGATTGTGTGGTGTACCTTGTCAAACTCCATCAGGCCGGCCTCAGTGAGCAGTTAGCTATACCCCCACCGACTCACCTGAAATCAAAGAAAGGGGTGGTCCCGAAGAAGGTGGATACAAACCCACAACACTACAATGGAAATTCTCTGGATTTAGTATCACCATGGAAACCAGCAGTGTATGCGATCGAGTTGGGAAGGCCATGTATGAGATGAGAGTGTAATAGTGCATGGTGTGGATGAGGTGAGAGTTGTTAGATTTGGTTGAGTATAGGGGTAGACTTCTTTTTAATAATAGATATATGTTTTTTCAATATGGTCTGTTTACATTCTATGTGTCAGTATGTGGACACACTGTATGTTGACATCTTTGGTGTGCACATGGTTTCTTAATGTGTTTTTAATCATGTAATTTTGTACTATTGAAAATGAGACATATGTACCCGCTTGTGACACAATGCTTTTGACTTAAGAGTTCCTAGTATTGGTCAGCCCATGAAGCCCTAGGGTGCCCATATAGAAGAAATACAGGCCATGTGGGAGTTTTTCTAGTTTTTCATTGGTTCTTCCACCTTTCTCTCAGACCTATAAGTGTCTTTAAGGGGTACCTTTTTGCTTTTTTTGAGGATAAACGTAGTGTCATCTGCATAGGAGATTAAGCTGAATCAATGAGAGTGAATAATGCTGCTGAGTGGATCATGTAGATGTTAAACAGTGTATGGTTCAGAGAGGAGCCTTGTGGGAATGGTGTAGATCAGGTTGGAGGCGGTGGATGAGCAGGGGGGCTAAGATGATCATTTGAGTGCATCCTGAGAGGAAGTAGCTGATCTGTTGTAGTGCAGGACAGACCATTCTAGCCTTGTGGGCCATTCAATGAGGATGGGGTAGGAGACAGTGTCAAAGGCTTATCCTACTGTAAGGTCTAGTTGAATTGGTGCCACTGTGTCCCCTTTTGCCCATGAATATATGTCATAGGTGGAAGCAATGCAGGCCATCTCAGAGCTGAGGTTGGATCTGAATCCTGATTTAGGGTGCTAGAGGTGGTTATCCTTGAGGTAGTTGCCAAGCTGGGCGATGTTGAGCTTCTCCATGACTATGGCTAGGTAGGGGACGAGGGACGTTACTCTTTAGTTGGCCAAGGTCATCTGGTCTACTGAAGGTTTCTTGAGGAGCTGTAAGATGAGGGCATGTTTTCAGTAGTCCTAAAAGGTAGTGGCAGAGAGCGATACGTTGAGAAAGGTTGTAAAGGCTGTGTAGATGATGTCAAGCCTCTTGATGAAGATGTGGTGTAGAAAAGGGTCCAATGGGGCTCCTGAGTTGAAGGAGCACATGATGTTGGCAGTATCCACTGTAGTAATAGTTGGTGAGAAGGTCAGTCTAGTTTCTGGAATGTTGCTGTCTTCTGTTATGATGTAACTTAAGTGCTTCTTACTTCCCTTGTCTTTTCTGCCTTTGTTCATCTTACCTCATTTGTAGAATTGTCATCTGTTTAGGTTCTTTAGAATGCAAGGCATTCAACACTCGACATCTGGCAGTTCCTGTTAGATCGTCGGATTGTGCTTTTCCTCTTGCAGTGTCCAAGGATTATCCTGTTTCTGGAGATGCTGATGCTCCTTCTTCTTCCACCAACAAAGACTGTAATTCGGGTACTGGTGTTGGGAGGGTTCGTAGACCACCTTTGTATTGGCGTGACTATGTTATTTCATGTGTTGCCTTGTAATAATTTGTTTCCTTTTTATTAAGCGAGAGGATATGTTATGATGTAACTTAAGTGCTTATTACTTACCTTGTCTTTTCTGCCTTTGTTCATCTTACCTCATTTGTAGAATTGTCATCTGTTTAACTTCTTTAGAATGTCAGGCATTCAACACTTGACATCTGGCAGTTCCTGTTAGATCGTCGAGGGTGTTGGATGCCAAGCTACTTTCTCTGGAATAAATTCTTCATTTTTCATCTGAAGTGTTCGTGATTTCTTCTCAACATCTTCCGAGTGGAAGACTTCGAGGTTGGGGAGTTGCTGGTGATAGTATTGAAATAGTGGTATAGTTGAATGCATAGTTCCTGGGATGGGGTTATGGTCAGGAAGCAGGTGGATGTGGACATGAATTTGTTCCAAATTGTTAAGATTTCTTTGGTCGAGGTTTTAGAGCTTTTTTTAATCTGTTCTATAAGGGTTAGGTGCTTGGTTGTTTCAAGGCGCAGGTGATAGGTCCAAATGATTTCCAGCAGCTCTCAGTGATGTTTCATGAGCTGGAGGTCCTCTGTGGTCCAGCTGGCTTGGAGTGTGGATTGAGGTATATGGGTGGTTCTCAGAGGAGCCGGAAGGTCTTTACAGGAGGGGATCCATGTGTTGAGCTTTGTAATAGAGCACTCCAGGTCATAGTGGTAGTGGGAAGTCAAGACCATAGCTCAGAGATTCAAATGTCCTTGGGACTTTATGCCAATGTTAGTGGGTGGTCTGGGTGTAGGTGGTTATGGAATATTTGGGCACGTGCAAGCCAAAAAGAAAAAGGGGATGGTCCAGCAATGTGAGCAGTGTGGGCTTGTCTACCCTAATGCTTTGGAAATTGGTAAGGATGGAGTCAAAGTGGTATCCGGCTGCATGGGTGGGTTTGTTCACCTATTGGATAAGTGCTAAGATGCTTATGTTTTCCAAAAGACTGGTGGACTTGAGATCTGTCCGATCCCGTATTTGGAAGTGGAGGGCGCAGAGCAGAATGAAGGAGTTGGATGTGAGGGTCAGATGGGCAATGAGGTCTGTGAGAGCGGAGCTGAAATTAATTCTGTGTACTCCCAAGGTTATGGTGTTTGAGGTGCTGATTTTGAAGGTAATGTGTTCTAGCCAGTCACTGTTGTGTGCCAAAGTGGTTGGTCTGTTGATTTTCTTGCAGTAGATAATGCTAGTCCACAACTGGTTTTTTGGATCTGTCTTGTGAGGGTATGGCCACTGCTATGTGAAGAGCTGATGCTGGGTTAATGGGGGTTTCTGTGAGAAATGGGAGGTGTGGAGAAAAGTTGAGCGAGAGGTCCCAGACATCTTTGTGTTCTAGCCGATTGAGAAGGTGTTGAGGAGTCGGCAAGTGAGGGTGGGTTTTGTGTTGTGAGTGGAGGCAGAAAGCTTGGTACAGTTTTGTGTATGGTATGCCTTGGTAGAGAGAAGCAGTCAGTGTGGCTAGGGATGGGGCATGTGAAGCTGCAGGTGGGGCAGAAGCACACACTGTCTGTTTTTGTGATGGAGGTCAAAGTGCAATGCAGGCAACAGAGTTTGGGGATGAGGGTATGGAGGGTTTCAACATGTAGCGTTTAGACCTCAGTCGAGGCTGGAGGACCAGGGGTCCTGGCACTGGGCACCATTGGGGCATGGATGAGGGAAGACTGGGTGCCTTTGGTGCACACAATGCAAGTCCCTGCTGTGGCTGCCACTACAAGGGTTTTTAGGAGGAGAGGGCAGTGCAAGGAGTTGGTAGTACTAGCCATACTGGAAAGGAAAAGGCAGTAAAATAAGGGCAAGAAAGCAGAGCAGTTTACGCATGAGGAGAAGGAGCAGAAAAGCCACAAACAAGAGAAAAAAGACAGCAAAAAGAGGAAGAGAGATTTCGAGAAAGTAAGTGGCAAACCATAAGAAAATGAAGGGCAGTAAAGGAGGAGAGGCACGAAGGAAAGAAAGAAGATAGGAAGAAGCAAGGCAAGACATGAGTAAAGCAGTAACAGGCAAAAATGAGGTACAAAGAAAGGGACAGTTCATAACAAGATGCATTACCTGAGATGCAAAAGGAGTCAATGCAAGCCACAAAAGAGAGGCAGAGGGGAGCAGCAATATTAAAGATGCGAAAGGGCCAGGAAGTCTTGGTCAGAGGATCCAGAAAGGGGGGTGTGGAAAGTGGTAGATCACCACACAAGCAGAAGTATCAGGCAGTCTGAAAGGGACCAGGCAACCTCAAGACCATAAGAAGTATCCAAAAGAAGGAGTTAAAACTAAGCATTCCTATATATAGTATTCCTTCTGTTGTATGAAATTACTGTAAGTTAAAACATCTTATCCTGTTAAGATCTCCAAATTCTTCATCTCTGTAAAGAGTTAGGGTAGTAGAATCTCAGGTTTATATTTCCTTTACAGTAGCAATGAAAAACCAAGTTCAGAGAGACTTATCCACTTAATGACTTAAGAGATGCACAGTCACATATTTCAGATGAATTCCTCTTCTCATTTCCTTCAGTGGATCATACAGTAAAAGGCAAATTAGAGGCCAGAATCTCTTTCATCTCTCAGAGTGGGAGTTGGGAATATATTTCAGATCACGTCTGAATTTCCAGAGATTAGTCTAGATTCTAATGTGTGGAAATAGTGTTCTTAAATCAGTTTCTACGTACTAAGCCATTCTCGTTCAAACTGTCTGTTTCAAGAATTCTATGGTGTCAAGCACATACAATGTCCTCACATCTGAAACTAAATGACACTAAAGTTTGAGAGGAACTCTGGGGCATATGTCCTTACATTTCCACAGGGCAGTAAGCAAGGTTGCTGCACTGAGTTGCTTGAAAGAGAGACAGTAGAATGTGCCATATCAACTAAGATATGGCGCATTTTTGCTGTCTTTTAGCATTGATGCACTGTGTGCTGCCTAGAGCCAATGCTGGCATGTGCTACAGACAGTATTGTTTTTTAAGCAGGAAGGGATATTTTCCTTCACAAAAAAAGAATCCTTAAAAGCAGCTTCCACTTTCTATAGCAGGCATAGAAAGAGGAAGTACCAAGGAGAAATAAGGATATTTCTCCTTGTTATACCTGGTTGTGGAAGGCATAGTAATCTGATACATTCCCAGGTTTACTCACTTTAGTAAATCTGAGCATGCACCACAGTCCATGGGTGGATGCACGGAAAAGCACATGTTCCACCCATGGAACACCTCCCTATGGCGAACTAACGCAAGGCAGAGCTATGTGCTGCCTTGCATGGCTTTGTATTTACTGAACCAAGCAAAGCCACACAAAGTGGCTTTGCGAAGCTCAGTAAATCTCTAAAACAATTTAGCATCAGGGCAGTGCCATAAAAGTGGTGCAACCCTGATGTAAAATCCTAGTAAATCTGCCCTGCTATTTTTTTTCGAATATACGAGTAAACCAAAATATAGCCCTAGAAGTAACTTTTATGCATAACTATTTGCACAAGCAGAGTAACACTTATTGGTTGAGTTCAAACATTTGCCCATTGGAGAATCTCTTTTACTGGGCTAGAGTGTTTCAATGGAGCTAATTGAGACATTGCATCCTATTTGAGTAGACAACAAGGGACAAAATATTTCAGGAGGAGAAGAGGCACTCACTCTGCATTGTGATTTAGCAGAAATTATGTTGTGGGCTTGGCAAAATAATTTTTGGTCGCTCCCCTTTTTCAAGAGGGGCTGAAGGATTGTATAGTCTAACTTGAGGTTGATTAAACTACCTCTTGAACTCTATTATCCATTCTAAGAAAAATATATCAGGGTGAGGAGCTGTCTGGTGGCACATAAGAATTTTGGGGTCAGGACTATCATGGTAGCTTTTGCACCTTCAGGATCAATGTGCTGGATATTACCAAAATAATTCAAAATGCATCCCTATCTTTTGCAGTGAGCTTTTGGGCAATATAAGTACGAGTTCTGAGGGCCTCACTGTGAAATTAAAAGCGGAGTAATAACAGTCTTCCACTTTTCAAACATGTGTCTGAAGACTCGGAAAAACTTTGTCATATGTGAGAGTGAGGAAGGAAATGAATTAGCAGAATCTATGTCATAAGACAACATTCACATGGACTTTTGGCTTGGCATCTCTCGCCCTCAATTATCAACAATGATATTTAACCATAAAGGGAAAATTGAGTGGGAAAGGAGGATGCATAATCTCTTTTTGAGCGTCAGCCACGCTGCTAGATTTTTATTTTTTATAATTTTAAAGTCAATAATCAATGTTGTGAGGTAGTCTAATGGGACTATGATGTTAATACTGAGATGTGATATTATCAAATCACTGTTCCTCTATATGATCCCAACATTTAGCCATGTGTAGTGTATTTCTAAAATGGAGAGCTTAGGTGTTTCAAGATGTTTGCTGAAAAGTTTATTAAGAGTTCCAGTGGTAGACCATCCGAGGCCATTGCTAAAATTGGTAGATGTAATTACTTATTTCTTTCTCTCAAAGTGCTCTTCTATGATCATGAAAGAACTGTTCTGAGACAACTGGAAAAATAAAAGTTTAGAATCCCAAGAATGGCTACCAGCTACAAATGTGGGGGCAGTATAAAGCTGATTTTTATTTTTCCAAGCCCTTCTACAATTAAGGGGCAGGGCAATTTATGGTAAGATTTATGTACAAAGAAAGGTTTGAACACTCTTGAATGGTAACATCTATGGTTGTTTAGCATGGCTTTGAAACCTGGATCAAAAGAACAAGTGTTACTTGTTCGGGAGGGGAAGGAGGACAAAAGTTACAAAGACTTAAGAGGGTTTCTGTGAGGTGTTATGTCAGAAGTTGGGGAATATGACATTAAGCATACAATTTGTGTCAAGGAAGGAGCTAGGGGGCATATTATCAAGCACAGGTTTAACATTATCGGCGCTTTAGTGGTAGAAAACTGCAGCTAAAATGGCGATAATGGGCTTAATAATACGCCATAGAGAATTCCCATGGAAGCCCATGTTCACACCAGAACATGAGCTGCTATGGGAATTCACAAGGGAATATTATCGAGCCCATTATCGCCGCTTTAGCTGCAGTTTTCTGCCGCTAAAGCGGCAATAGTGTTAATGCCGTTTCTTGATCATATGCCCCTAAGCTTGTGAAACATAGGTTAAGAAATGTTCCCTTTGCCATCAGGGAAGACTTAGCAGATGAGTCAACAAGATGTGTGACATAAGTATACTAGAACTGACAGAACTTCCCTATCTTTACAGCTGCAGCACTAAGCTTACACTGTGTACCACCAAGTCGAATAAGAGATGGAATTAAAATATCTGACTGTCCTCATGTCGTATTTATGGGGTTTGTCAGTTGTGAGGAACGCATTTGAGTTTGCAACTTCCTGGCTCCATATTTCAAAGGATTATATACTAGGTGTTAGATCGTATTGAGGCAGCAGTCACTTCCAGAATTACATTCTGGTTTCTGGGAAAGATTTTGATGATCATGTCAGGATTTTTGTTGATGTTTTGGAATGGTTAGGTTGAGCAGGTATCACTGTCAAGAAAGAAAAGTGTGAGTTTTGGAAAATTAAGACTATATCAGACATGTGCTATCAGGGCAAGGAGTGGAACAATACGCTGGTCTCTTTGATGCAACTAAGAATGCAGCATCATTTGTGGGCAAAAACCAGTTTTGTATATGTGTGAGTTCTACTCAAGTTTCATGTACAATTTTTGCCCAAATGCTAAAAATATGAAAAGTTTGGTGAGAAACATATAATCTTTCATAATGAATGAAAATTTGAAAAGTAATTTAAAATGTTGAAATAACAGGTTTTGTCAGAGAGCACATAGGGGTCGTATCCGTGTATTTGTTGTTTGGTGATCAGTATTGTGCTACCGGCTCAAGTGAGTGGACACTACATTTAAAGATCCAATTCACTGGTTGTAACTTTCTTGCTAGTCCAGAAATGGAGGCATGCATTTCTGAACAACTCATCACCAAGAGGAAAACCACATTACAGAAAGATCATACATTAAGGCTAGCACAGTACAGCTAAAACTGTGGTGTGAATATGCCGCGGAAAGCATCCCCATGTACTTAGAGGCCTGCTTCCTGAAAAGGGTTTATAAGCTCACTTTCATCTCTTTTTCTCGTTCATTTTTCCCTGGACCCCACATCTCCTCAGGCATCAACCTGGCTGCCTGGCCTTGGCGTCTCCACAGGGCATCTGAAATATAAACAGAACTGGCATGATGGTAATTTATTTAACTTTTGACGCTCACAGTTGTTTTGATCGGTTACACATTTGGATCCTGGCAAGGGTAACTGAGCCTTCTGTCCCTACTAAGGTTGGTAAATAGATCGCAATAACATTGTGTAATAATAGCACCTGTTAATTAGACAACTTTGAAATGCCAGAAGTGTGATATGAAGTGCTATAAAAAACACGGTTTTGTTATTGATAAATAATATTTGATTTAATAAAGGTAGTACTTTTGACTTGGCAGTGCAATGATTTGGCATCAATAAATGAATTTGTTCTTAGCTCAAGTACTGCCAAGTGTAACCCTCTGGGGTGAAATTATCTCCTACATATCTATCTGTGAATATATTGTAATTGTCAATTTACCCATCCCACTCCTAGTTTATTTGAATGTTTAGCTAAAAACACTTTCAAAATCACAAATGATTATGCATCTTCCTAAATCAAAGCATTCACAGAAAAACGTATATACAATATGCATACAGTGTTTTAAGTACTAACAGAAGTTACGTTTCATTGCACTGTTAGCGTCCAAATATGGACCAGGATGAGTTTCCAACCTATGTATACATGTTAAAAAGTAGCCTGTAGCTGAAGCCACCGGTACTCCCTTTGTTGTTAGTGTTAGCACTTTGAGTTTTTGCTGCATTTTCTGTTACTCGCCATTTAGAAGATATTTTGTCAGACTTTGCGATATGCAATGGTTTTGTCTGACCCACGCTGCTTCGTTTAAACGTATCAAACAGAAAACACCTGCTGCTACTCATAGACTTTCACATTTTCAATATCACAACAACTGATACAATTCCGGCGACAAATCCATTGTAACTTTCCCTACGGTGCCTGGACTGCTGCGCTGAAAGAGGCAAAGGACATTCTGCCTTGACATCTAAATCTCAGAACAGAAGCTCTTTCTTTTCAAGTCATCAAGAAGCAAGTTTCATGCCACTCAGGATCAACATATTATTAGATAAGCAAATACCAACCAAACAGGAGATGCAAATCTCCTCTGCAGATCCTCACACTTGAACTTCCTCCTTATCTCAAGAGCGCCCAAGGGGCTTAGCTGGAACTACAGTGGAATTGCTCACAATAGGCCTGTCTCGAAAACGTAATTGTTCATGCGCTTTTCGAAGAGCAAACCCTGCCTGCAAAGTTGTGATAAGTCGAACGGCAAAAAGCTACACCAAAAGACAAGAATTCAAACGAAATATTAACCTACATGTGTTAGTGTTAAAGTTCCTCTTTGCGGCGTGCTTTTCACGCACAAATCTTAATTTCGTTTTTCTGTTCATTTGAATGGTTTTGTGTTTTTCAGATGTTATTGATCGTGCGTAAAGCTCCTCATCCCCCAATAATTTTAATGCCGCCATGTCCAGGCACATGGAATTCCACCAAAAGATCAAAGTCACAGAAATAAAAAATTGTTGATGCTAATTGCAGTACTGTCTTCATTATCAGAAGAACATAAATGCTATTTAATATCGCAACTGCAAACAAATCGAAACTACAGACACAACAAGGTGCAATGCAACATTGAGTCTGCATTACAATTGGGCCGTGTATTATGCCCTACAGGGAAGGGGTGATCTTACATAACACCGGAAGTGATCTTGAGGGTTTCGGAACGATGCACCAACTCCTGACTGAAGGCAACAGAGCAGGAACATAATCACAGATAAGTCCTGCAGCAACAGACTATATTCTGTTTTCTTTTTTAAGATACTAAAACAACAATTTTTAGAATAAATGTTCTCCTTCAAACTAGCGGACCTTCACCACAGCTTCCAGAATTTTCCATTGAAGATGAACACATAAGGAAGGTTTACAGTCATGTCTTACTGCAAATGGAGAACCAATGGAATTTACAAAGTAGTCATCGTCCTAAGTATTTCACAACAAGGGTCGGCAGTGAACAACATTACACTGTTATTGGACCTTGCTTACAAGATTGAGGGGAACTACTCATAATCGGTGATGTGGAAGGTTATCTAGGTTTTTCCTCCACAATTTCAAGATTTAAAAAAACAAAAACCTTTGTTATTATTGAGAACTTTCTGAAAACAAATTCTGGAGAAAAAGAATAGAAGGATAATGGTCTTGCAAATAGATTGTGCAGTAAACATCTGCAAATATTATTTTTTAACTCGTAAACATTCGGCTATCACTTCTCATAAAAGAATGGTGTACAGTGATTGCCATGCATGATGCACCTGCATTGTTTGGTAATAAATGTGCATATCGTTCACCCAAAACTGAAAAGCACCCTCTATTGCATGTTTCAGAAATGTAGAAAGAGAAAGTAAGCACAGACGGGTGAGGTGATAAACAATAGCTTTCTATGACAGAATAAAATATGGAGACAGAGTGATTTGAGAATATTTCTCATTTTTCAGGTTACACACAAACCCAAGGAGAACGTCTCATATCGAAATGTTGTAAGTCCCCATCTGCACTACTGGTGCTTGAAAGAAATATCAATTCAAAAATACCAGGAGATAGAAATATCATAAATGTAATATTGTGACATATAAATATCTTGAAGCACAAATACCATTCACATGAATATCGTTTGTTGAGGTGAGTAATGTTGTAAATAATATCATATTTTGATGTGTTTTAGTTGTAAAATTAATTTTATGTTTTTATTGATTATATCAATATTGTTTATTGTTATTAAAACATAGCTTGTAATTCTAAGTGATTTTATTTGATTATCATTGGTATTATATAATTTACACACTACTGATTTATTTTTATTATATTTTATTTGTGGGCTTTCCCGTTTGTAGGATTATAGTGTGGTAAGTTAATTAGGAAATAATTAATTGTTAAATGTTACTACATTTTTTTATTTACTTTTAAATATGTAATTTATGCAATACCTATTGTTTTTTAGTTGTAGTATGTTAGGTTTGTAGAGGTGTAGGGTGGAAAGGTAATTAAGTAACAGTTAACAATCTATTCATTATTATTTGTAAATTAATTATTTGATTGCATTTTGAATATGTATATTCTGGAATACTTACCTAATTACATTTTATTTTAGTTGCGGAGTAGGGGTATATGGTGGGAAGTTAATTTATTCATAATGAACTATTAATTATTATTTGTAAGTTTATTGGTTAATTGAATTTTAAATATCTAAATTGTGGAATACATTTGTAATTTCATTTTCCTTTAGTAGCAGGATGCACAATTTGCAGTGGTCTATGAATCAGAAAAATGCTTTATTCGAAATTAACAGATTAAAAAATCATAAAAGCAGCAATTAAGATACACAAATTCATACAAAATGACATTTTGAAAAAACATTCCATACAAAAGTTAGTGCTTTTATATTTTAAAATATCTAACAAGTTATAGTATTCCGCTTCCTCAGAATACTCTTTAAAAGACTAATCATAATTCCAGTACAAAATTCATTATCCAGAAGCTGTAAATGTGAAAAAGCTGGACGACATTGCCGCCATGCACCCAGCTTCAAGTAAGGCTTAATCCATCTTTCACTTCCTTAACATAAAATTTACAAAATAAGACCACGTGTATTGTGGTTTGCAAAGACAGATTTTCGCATGGACAAAGCACTAGATCCCTCAACCAATCATTTTTAATTGGAAAGGTTACCAGGTGATGTAGGGTCTCAAACCTGAACCTGGTCAAAACATATCTATCAAAACCCCTTAAACAATAAAGCAAATAAGGTTGAATTCTATAACACCCCAAGGTCATTTGGTGCTGACACACAGTTTTTTTGTTAATTTCCCAAGCTAATCTAAGCAGCTCGAAATGATTCATGCATAACATTTTCAATTCTTTTCTGGATATAGAACAGGTCGACTCTGGTTTATCATAAAGTTCTGGTCTATTTAGATCATTTTGTAAGTTTCTGGTGTAATTTAGCCATGGAATATTACTAGCATGGTCCAGGGCCTTTGTATCCTTGATGATTTCTCGATTTAAGCCTAAAGTTGGCGAGGTCCAGACTCTGTGCCAGAGTGAAATAGGTTGTAATTTAATAAGATCTGTGATATACTCAATTCCCATTTCAGTGTGCCAATTAAAAACAGATGTGCTCTGCGGAAGGAACAATTAAAATAAACCTTAAAAAAGCATGTTCTACAATTTATAATGAAGCTACATTATAAAAAACCCAAACACCCACCCCATAGATTGCTGTACTTCTACATTTTGCCATATAAATTTTTAGTAGGATCTCCGGGGTTCTTTTGCCTAGTGTTTGTGCAAAATTCATTAACGCCGCGGTCAAGCGTTTAAACAAAAGAGTCCTACTCTTGACCGCTGGTCCCCAGGAGCCTGAGTCCTCAAGGAGTATTCCAAGATAGGAAAATGTTCTTGTGATTAAATTCTATCATCACCCACTACTAAATTTCTACATTTAGTTCCCCCTTTCCCGCACGTCATCACAAACGTTTTCTTTGCATTGAGTTTTAGGCCCCTTTCGGCAAAAAACTTGTCACTTTTAGGTCGTCCTTCTTTTCTCAAACTTCTCTCGAACCTGATCCTGCGGTTCGGCGTAAAATGAAACACTATCCTATGCGAGAAGTTCCTCCAATATGGAGAGATGCGGTACCAGCTCAGGGTGCTAATCTGGCTATTCCTGCTCATTTTCAGCGTATATGAGTACATGTTCCCTGGAAACAATCTGAGGTCTTGGCACTTAAACAGTGTCTACCGGACCCTCGTAAGAATCCTGCTGGGTATTATAAAGAGCTGCCCCAGACTATTGATGCAAGTGTCATGAATTTAGCCGATATTGATTTGTTGATGGGAAATGAGAAGTCCCTCAAACACTGTGGGCTCGGATTCGTAAGGAGGACCACGATCAAGCTTTAGGTGGTAATTGGGCTGCTTTAACTGCTGCAGATTCAGCACAAATAGGTGGTGCTAAACCCGATGATTTGATTACAGAATTGCCTGGTAGAATAATAGCTCTGATGAAAACAATGATGCCAGCTCTACGTGTTAACTGGGATAAGTAAGCCGCGTGTAAACAGAAGAAAGACAAGAGTGTCTCCGATTTCTTTACTCGTTTCGAGGAGACGTTCATAGACCATAGTGGTCAAGATATGAGTAATGAGGGTGGACAGCGATTATTTGTGGATACATTTGTATTTAATTTACTTCCAGAATTATCGCATAAATGAAAAGACTCTGAGAGTTCATGGGCCGTTTCTTCGTCTGCGCAAATATTAGCTACTGCTCAGTACTACGAGAATAGGGATAAGGAAGAAAAGGATAAAGTGGAGAAAAAGACTAAAGAGTTAAAAACGAAGGTTCTTTTGCAACAAGCGTATCCCCCTCGTTCTGCTCAGCGTCAGTTGCAACAGCCTCCACAGTTTCAGAGATTGTTGCAGAAACCGGCACCTTTTGTTCCACGACCTTCGCTGGGTCCTAATCAATGTGCCTATTGTAACGAAGAAGGTCATTTCAAGAGTAATTGTCCGGTTTTATTGCAGCATAATGCTGGTCTGCCAAGGCCACAAGGCCGTGGTGGTTTTCAGTCAGCAGCTAGGGGTAGAGGGCGCGGTGCGTTGTCTCAGCAACAGCGTTCTTTTCCCCCTCAGAATGCTATGAATTATTTTGATCAGCAGAATTCTCAGTCCGCACAATATTACAATGAGGATTATTGTACTGAGAGCGAGAATCAGGATTTTCATACTAGCTAGGGCAGCCATGGACAAAGCAAGGGAGTGGTATCAGTTCCAGTGGATCAGAATGGACCTTATGTTAACGTTGTTGCATTGGGTGTGTCAGAGCCATTTCATTTGGATACTGGTGCAATAAGAAGTTCTATCACCCACTCCAAACTCCCTGGGGTACCTTTGTCTGGCTTAACAAATGTTTCTGTAGGATTCTCTGGTGCCCCAGTTCGCAACCCGGTTTCTTGTCCTTTGCCCATCCCTGTTGGTCCTTATGATTTGGAAGCCCCGCTCATTTTAACGACCGGTTGCGGTGAGAATTAGTTGGGTTTGGATTTATTGAAACGTCTACATGCAACATTGTATTGTGCCCCTTCTGGCGTACATCTTACTTTGGGTGATAAATTGATTTCTCCTATGTATCTGTCTAAGGATCAACTACCACATGAATTGCGTTCACTTCCTGCTACGCTTTGGGCCACAGGTCTGAATGATGTTGGTTTACTCAAAATTCCACCGTACGTGATTACTGTCAAACCTGATGTTCAATTGCCACGTATTCCTCACTATAAGATTTCTAACAATGACGAAAGAGCTCTGCTGGCTATTGTTTATGATTTAGTTCAGAAGGGTGTTGTTGAAGAAACAAGAGGAAATATTTGCAATAGTCCTGTTTTGCCTCTTCTTAAACGTACTGATCCTTCTAAGCCTCCTGTATACCGTTTTGTGATTGATCTTCGAGAGGTCAACAAAATTGTTGTCCCTCAGTTTCCTGTTGTCCCAGATATTACTGCTTTGCTCACAATGATACCTGCTTCGGCGGTTTGGTTTTCAGTTATTGATCTTAAAAATGCTTTCTTTAGCTTTCCTATTGCTGAAGAAAGTAGGGATCTCTTTGGTTTCTCTCTCGGAGGCCAAAGTTTTCGATTTCAACGCGCACCTCAAGGCTATTGTGAGAGTCCCTCCATTTATAGCCAAGCTTTGAAATCTCAGCTCAATGCTTTTTCATTGCCTCCAGGTGCTACTCTTATTCAGTATGTAGATGATTTGTTAGTGGCAGCTGATTCAGAGGATGTTTGTAAAGATGCGACTGTTTCGCTTTTACGTCATTTGTCTGATTTACATCATAAGGTGTCACCTTCTAAGTTACAATATTGCCTCCAAGAGGTTACCTATTTAGGTCATCTCTTGTCGAAGGAGGGAAGGCGATTGACCCAGAACGTATTCACGCAATTGCCCAAATGTCTGTACCATCCACACAAAAGGAGGTGCGTGTTTTTTTTGGGCATTACCTCTTATTGTAGACAGTGGATTCCGAATGTTTCTTTGTTGGCTAAACCTTTGTTGGCACTTACCCTGAAAGACACACCCCAACCTCTTCCTTGGACTGATGAATGTCAAAAGAGTTTTTGTGATTTACGTACTGCTTTGTGTTCTGCTCCTGTGTTGGGTACTCCAGATTATAGAAAGCCTTTCACACTCTACGTGCATGAACGAGAAGGTTGTGCATTGTCAGTTTTAATGCAACAATTTGGAGACAAACAAAGGCCATGTGCCTATTTTTCGGCTACATTGGCTCCGGTAGCCAAGGCATTACCTAGTTGTCTCAGAGCAACAGCAGCAGCAGCGATCTCTATTCATCAATCAGCTGGTTTGGTATTGGATCATACTCTTGTTGTTATGGTACCACATGCTGTAGATATTCTCTTGAACAGAACGAAAACGCAACATCTTACGAGTGCTCGCTTGTCTGAGTATGAGTTGACGCTTTTAGCTAGTCACATACATATCAAGCGATGCAATGTTTTAAATCCAGCCACATTGTTACCTATTACAGAAGAGAAAGATACACAAGAACAGCATGATTGTTTTCTTCGTACAGAGGAGGAAACTAAGGGCAGAATAGATTTAAAAGATACGCCACTTGTGTACCCGGATGGGATCCTATGGGTAGATGGGTCGTGTTTCAAGCTTCCTAATGGCGATACGACTGCAGCCTATGCTGTTACCACTTTGCATACAGTAGTAGAAACTGCACGTATTGCACAGAATTCAGCACAAGCAGCTGAGTTGATTGCACTCACAAGAGCGTGTGTGTTGGCCAAAGGAAAGAGAGTGACTATTTACACCGATAGCAAGACCACACAAAGGAGCAAAAAGGATTGAAAAAACGGCCTCACTTAGGTCGGTTAGGAAAGCCCTCACTCACCACCTGGTGATGACATGCTTCATCATTGGGCTCCACTAAAGAGGCCGAGTGCCTCTTTAGTGTGCTTCGACGCCAGATCTACGGCGGAGCAGGTTTTTGTGAGTTTAGGCGTGCAGTGAAAATAAACTAAATGGTAGTGAGGAGATTAAAAATGTCTTCAGTGTATCCAAAATTGATTTAATATGTGATCACTTAGGACATATTTACTAAAAATTATGTGTAGGAAAGTAGTCCACAATTAATTGTGTGGCTTTTTTCCTAATCGTCAGTCAACATGTTTCTGCCTTTGAAACGGTGTAATGTTACCAGGCATTCCTCAGGACTCTATCAGTGTACTAAACCCTGGCGGTATGGACACGCTAAGGCTCACCCTTACCTAGGGACGTGCAAGTGAAAAAGGGTGAAAAAAGTGCAAAAAAAGGGAAGAGAAATTGTCTTCCTAGTAACTCCTGGTTTAGGAGGCTTCCTGCATTGGGGTTTCTGTACCTGTAAAGAAAGAATGACATGGACATACGTATAGGACAAGACAGACAGTTAGTGGTTGGTATTAATCACATTTGTAGATCTATGGTGCTCCAATCGTAGTGGAAAGACAGATGTGGCTGTATAACAATATGTTTATCAACACCTCTGTCCCTGGGTTAATAAGCACTAATCACTGGGCAGAGCAGGGTGTTATAAGTGAAGGAATAATATGGTGGTTGTGGGTTTATTCAAAAGGAAACACATGTTCCTAATAGCGATCAATATGTCTAGCTTTGTCAGTCGATCGCTCAGAAATAAGATTAAAATGTCTCACTTTGATGGTGTAACAGGGGTACACCATGGGTCACGGGAGGGGGGGTGGTAGCGTAATTGGCACACCCTTTGTAAAGGAGAGAAAACATACAACAAGTCAGAAAAACGAAGAAACGGTACTTAGCTTTGTGATATGCCGCCAAAATGTGGAGCGCCAACGTCCAGTAGTTTACTTACGCCCTCAACGCTATGCACCCTCAGTATACCTGCGATACCCTCTGACCGGACCCCGACGATCAAGAACGGGGCCGGTGGAGCAGGTTATCAATGTTTGTCAGCGAGGTGCTGGTTTCATCCGGGGGAGGTGCCCGCGTGGATGGGGGGCGGCGACTTATCATGTAAGCCTATCAGGGCCTGTAACGTGGAATGACTCAGCGGGTCACATGGGCCCGCATCATAGAGAAAGGCTGGGGAGGTAACCAAGGAGACCGTGTCTCGAGCGTTTCAAGGCTGGTAACTTTATTAGTTCTAAACGCTCGTACTGAGACAGAACGCTACCTGATGCTCACAGTTGAATAGTGGTGCCAAATCTGAAATAGATGTGTGTACTTGAATGATGAGATTACGGGGGGTTTGCTCGTTCGTAATACAGGAACCCAGCTAGAATTACATGCTCTCTGATGAATGCACAAGTTTGTTCATATACAAAAAATGTTGGACACACGCAGGGGATATTTCAGGAATGCCCATAATAACAAGCATTTACAATGCAATGGTTTCGCCTTTGGAAAAGTTAGAGTTATTGGCATTGTAAATGACAAAATTTGTAATTATGTGTTGGTTTTGAAAACAGATAAATAAATGGCATTGTCATTTACATTGCCATTAGCTTAATCTCTGCAGTCACTCTGCACTCTCTAGCACTCCCTAGCACTCCCTACGCACTCTGCACTCTCTAGCACGCCCTAATCACTCTGCACTCTCTAGCACTCCCTACTCACTCTACACTCCCTATGCACTCTACACTCCCTATGCACTCTACACTCCCTATGCACTCTACACTCTGCACTCCCTATGCACTCTGCACTCCCTATGCCCTCCCTATGCACTCCCTATGCCCTATGCACTCCCTATGCCCTCTGCACTCCCTATGCCCTCTGCACTCCCTATGCCCTCTGCACTCCCTATGCACTCTGCACTCCCTATGCATTCTGCACTCCCTATGCACTCTGCACTCCCTATGCACTCTGCACTCCCTATGCACTCCCTCTGCACTCTGCACTCCCTATGCCCTATGCACTCCCTATGCCCTATGCACTCCCTATGCCCTATGCACTCCCTATGCCCTATGCACTCTGCACTCCCTATGCACTCCCTATGCACTCTACATTCTGCACTCCCTATGCACTATGCACTCCCTATGCACTCTGCATTCTGCACTCCCTATGCACTCTGCACTCCTTATGCACTCTGCACTCCCTATGCACTCTGCACTCCCTATGCACTCCCTATTCACTCCCTATGCACTCCCTATGCACTCCCTATGCACTCCCTATGCACTCCCTATGCACTCTAGCACTCCCTACGCACTCTAGCACTCCCTACGCACTCTGCACTCCCTATGCACTCTGCAGGAGAGCTCGCCTGCAGCTGGGACCTTAGTGAGAGGTGCCGATGGTCACAGGAGAGCTCGCCTGCAGCTGGGACCTCAGTGAGAGGTGCCGAGGGTCCCAGGAGAGCTCGTCTGCAGCTGGGACCTCAGTGAGTGCTGGCAGTGACCGAGGGTGTGAGGAACTGAGAGAGGTGCCGAGGGTCAAAGGATAGCTCGTCTGCAGCTGGGACCTCAGTGAGCGCTGGCAGTGACCTAGGGTGTGAGGAACTGAGAGAGGTGCCGAGGGTCCCAGGAGAGCTCGTCTGCAGCTGGGACCTCAGTGAGCGCTGGCAGTGACCGAGGGTGTGAGGAACTGAGAGAGGTGCCGAGGGTCACAGGAGAGCTCGCCTGCAGCTGGGACCTTAGTGAGAGGTGCCGATGGTCACAGGAGAGCTCGCCTGCAGCTGGGACCTCAGTGAGAGGTGCCGAGGGTCCCAGGAGAGCTTGTCTGCAGCTGGGACCTCAGTGAGCGCTGGCAGTGACCGAGGGTGTGAGGAACTGAGAGAGGTGCCGAGGGTCACAGGAGAGCTCGTCTGCAGCTGGGACCTCAGTGAGCGCTGGCGTGACCGAGGGTGTGAGGAACTGAGAGAGATGCCGAGGGTCACAGGAGAGCTCGCCTGCAGCTGGGACCTTAGTGAGAGGTGCCGATGGTCACAGGAGAGCTCGCCTGCAGCTGGGACCTCAGTGAGAGGTGCCGAGGGTCCCAGGAGAGCTCGTCTGCAGCTGGGACCTCAGTGAGCGCTGGCAGTGACCGAGGGTGTGAGGAACTGAGAGAGGTGCTGAGGGTCACAGGAGAGCTCGTCTGCAGCTGGGACCTCAGTGAGCGCTGGCAGTGACCGAGGGTGTGAGGAACTGAGAGAGGTGCCGAGGGTCACAGGAGACCTCAGTGAGGGCTACAGTGATCAAGAAAAGGGTTCATTACTTGGTCTTGGAGTGACAGAGGGTAGCCGGGCCGAGGGAGAGGGTTCCTTCCCGGGACTGATGGAGAAGGATGGAGTTCACAGGGGACCTCACCTGAGTTGGGACCTCAGTGAGGGCCACAGTGACCGAGGGTAGTGAGGAACTGAGAGAGGTGCCGAGGGTCACTCACAGGAGAGCTCGCCTGCAGCTGGGACCTCAGTGAGAGCTGGGACCTCAGTGAGAGGTGCCGAGGGTCACAGGAGAGCTCGCATGCAGCTGGGACCTCAGTGACGGCCCGCAGTGACCGAAGCAGGCCTGGGGGAGAGGGCTCAGTGCCCAGGACCAGACTAGGACAGGAGGTGACCGGAGGGTAAGTATTCCCGGGGGGGGGGCTCCGTGGCTGGACCAGGGCAGGCCGGGAGGGGGCGGTCGGATGCTTCACCCGCAGTGACCGGAGCTGCCCGTCACGGGCCGTGGGAGAGGACCAGCGCAGAACCGGTCAGAGTGCTCGGGGGGGGGTGAGTGCGCCTGCGGCAGAGATGGGTGTCACTAATTCACTCTGGGTGGGGCATGTGCAGCGTTTCATCCTTGTGCTGGGGTGACTACAAACATCGCTGCCCTTGCCCCGTGTGAAGCTTTCATAGGTGACCAGGTGACTCCATGCCCTTTCCTTTCTTCCGACGGCAACTGCTACCTGTACATGCCTACAACAAATAGTATACCAGCAACAAGACCGGACAAACGTACATGTATGTCAGCAGTAAACAAAAACAATCGAAATAATACACCCCATAAACAAACAAGCACTCACCTGGGGAACAACGGAGGCCCAGCACGGAGCGGGCATTTCAGCAACCCCGCCCACGGCCGCGGTAATGTGCGCTCGGGAAAACATGAAGCAGACGGACAGGAGGGGGGGGGCGGGAACGAACAGCGGGAGGGGGGTCGGGAAGGCTTTCTCCGTTGGCGGTGGGGGGCGGGAACGGGACAAAAGCAAACAGCAAACAGAAAAATTACATTAAGAGCGAAAACGTAAAAATACGTAAACTTACAAAGTGAAAACACATATATAAACAAAATGCTCCTTACCTGACCGCCTCGTGGGAACTCGAATCTTGCAGCCAACTCCAACAACAAACACTTGTAAAAAGACGAAAACAGGCGGACTAAAAAAAATAAAATAACACACACCCACTGCCGCGATGACGATCCGAAGTAGGTGGAGAGGGAAAAAATCGCGGGAACGCCCCCGAATCTGGTCCGGCCTTGACGGACAGATCCGGCTCCCAATGGCTAGCCTCCATTTATGGAGCTAGCCAATGGGAGCCGGGGGACGTTCCCGAAGTCCTTATTGTAAGCAAAGGATTTCGCCTGCGCCGAAAAGCTGCGCAGGGCGCAGCCTTCGGCAGGCGAAACCCAAAAAGGGGTCCAGGTCAGAAGTTGCTGCGGGCCTGGTGAACAACAAGCAGATTGCATGGCTTCGTTTAAACGTCATGTACCCAGAACACCGTGCAAGTAGTGCCTAGTGATAGACTGCAGTGGGACTTGAGTTGATGAAATATCTAGCAGAATAATCAGGTGACGGGACTATGGTGGGACAGTGATCACAGTGTACCGTTTCAAGTTGGGCTGGTTTTAAGGTATTCTAGTCGCTATTTTTGAGAAATTACTTAAGTACAGAATTCCATGGAATTTCATAATTCAGTCCGAGTAGATGGGTCCCCAGTCTTTAGACCCACCTTTGCTCTTTTTCAAAAAGACAATTGGTTATCTTACTGCCAGTATTCAGCTGCTCAATCACAGTCCACCGCATGTCGTTGGTGGCGTGATTGTTCTCAAGGAAATGTCTGCTCATTTTTGTAGTTGCTTTTTTGCACCTGATGTTAGATCGGTGTTCACAGATACTCTGTTTAACTCTCCTACTTGTCATACCCACATAGCGAAGATCCCATGGGCAGGTGATTAGGTATATGACATTAGGAGAGTTACAATTGGTATGATCTCTCTGCGTCCAAATTTTCCCTGGTTCAAGTGTAAGGGACTTGGTATGAGTTGTGAGATGGCAAATGCTACAATTTGAGCAAGGGAAATGGCCCGTTACTCTTGGTAGGCCCCATGTATCAGTCACAGATCTTATTGTTGCTGGGGCAATTTCCTTGGGTTGCGTATGGACCAGAGCAACTTTCAGGCTCTGACGACGATGCAGTGGGCAACCACACCCGCAGCAAGACCCAACAAGCGGGAACGAGCGGTCTCTAAGCCTTATCAAAAACCTATCGGACAAGATACTGACCATGACTGAAACCAAGGTCCTTGAAAAAGGCCTAGGTTTCGTTCCTACATCCCGCCCAGACAAATTCAAGCTTCACTGTGAGCTTGCGGCCTTTTTTAGGAAACTCAAGTTAAAAGCATTTTTTGAAGGCAAAGAAGACCCCGACGAAGCAACACGCAAAGGGGATACCGGACTGAGATTGGATTCCACATTTACACCTCCAACTTACACAGTCCCGGCCACCATCACCGCTTTTGAGCAGGCCGTGTTCTTGGACCTGGAAACTTGCCAGAATCCCACGACATTTGGGAATTTTAGCACCGAAGAATACCATGCATTACAAGGTCTTCAGAAAGACTCTAATATAACCATAAAACCAGCGGACAAAGGCGGTGGCCTTGTGATACAGTACACTGTGGATTACGAAAGGGCTTGTCAAGTCCTCCTTGATGACATGAAAAACGACATCCCCTTAACCAGGGATCAAACTGAAGAACTCCGGGCACGAATCACCAATCTCGTCAGAAGGGCAGAAGAAGATGGACAACTATCCAAGAATGAGACCGCCTTCTTGAGCACCAACGAGAGTGTGACCCCATACTTCTACACATTGCCCAAGATGCATAAAAACCGATTACCTCTTCCAGGACGCCCTGTCGTCTCTGGCATAGGCTCCCTGTTGGAGCCCCTGTCTCGATTCTGTGACCATTACCTTAAGCCGTTTGTACAAGACACATTAACTTACCTGAAGGACACGAATAGTTTACTCCAGCTCCTACAAGACCTTCATTTTGCTGAGAATATAGTGACTCTCGTAACACTCGACATCGAGTGCCTTTACACCAGTATCCCCCAGGATGATACCATCAGAGTCCTGGGGGAAGCTATGGACACTGTGGTCTGGAATTACCAGACACCCAAAGATTTCATTATCAAATGTGCCACACTAGCGCTAAAAGAAAATTTCTTTTCGCACAAGGGTCAACTATTCCTGCAATGCACAGGTCCCTCGATGGGCAGCACATTTGCCCCCAGTGTGGCCGGCCTGTATGTCGCCGACTTCGAGGCCAAGCATATCCTACCACCTAACGGCCTCTTTACTCCAGCTATTCAAGTCTGGAAACGTTACATTGATGACGTCTTAATGATCTGGACTGGCAGCGATGAGCAACTGGGAGTTTTCCTCACATGGATCAACACTTTAGATCCAAATCTTAAGTTCACCCATACAACCAGTAGAACTGAGGCAATCTTTTTGGATGTGACGATCACTGTGGCAGGGGCCAGCCTGTCAACTAAGACACATCACAAACCCACTGAAAAAAACAATTTACTGGAGTTTACAAGTTTTTACCCCCGCCCTTTAAAAGAAAACCTACCGTATGGTCAATACCTACGAATTAGACGCAACTGCTCCAACATGCAAGATTTCAAGGCACAATCAGTCGACCTGACAGAGAAACTGAAGTCAAGAGGCTACCCAGTGGTAACCCTGAATAAGGGCTACAAAAGAGCTCGCAACCAACCGCGGGAAGCACTTCTTGAGGATAAGACTGACCACCCCAAGGAGATTCCACTTACCTGTGTAACTACATACAGCACCCTCTCAAACATTATGAAAAAGTCCATCAATAAAAATTGGAAGATACTAACAAGTACCAACAGAACATTGGAAAAACCTCTGTTTTCCTTTAAGAAGGGACGCAGCCTGAAAGATGCTCTGGACCATACGCGACCCAAGGAAATTGCCCCAGCAACAATAAGATCTGTGACTGATACATGGGACCTACCAAGAGTAACGGGCCATTTCCCTTGCTCAAATTGTAGCATTTGCCATCTCACAACGCATACCAAGTCCCTTACACTTGAACCAGGGAAAATATGGACGCAGAGAGATCATACCAATTGTAACTCTCCTAATGTCATATACCTAATCACCTGCCCATGCGATCTTTGCTATGTGGGTATGACAAGTAGGTGAGTTAAACAGAGTATCTGTGAACACCGATCTAACATCAGGTTCAAAAAAGCAACTACAAAAATGACTAGACATTTCCTTGAGAACAATCACACCACCAACGACATGCGGTGGACTGTGATTGAGCAGCAGAATACTGGCAGTAATATAACCAATCGTCTTTTTGAAAAAGAGCAAAGGTGGGTCTATAGACTGGGGACCCATCTACTCGGACTGAATGATGAAATTCCATGGAATTCTGTACTTAAGTAATTTCTCAAAAATAGCGACTAGAATATCTTAAAACCAGCCCAACTTGAAACGGTACACTGTGATCACTGCCCCACCATAGTCCCATCACCTGATTATTCTGCTAGATATTTCATCAACTCAAGTCCCACTGCAGTCTATCACTATGCACTACTTGCACAGTGTTCTGGGTACATGACGTTTAAACGAAGCCATGCAATCTGCTTGTTGTTCACCAGGCCCGCAGCAACTTCTGACCTGGACCCCTTATTATAATGGGCATTCCTGAAATATCCCCTGCGTGTGTCCATAATTTTTGGTATATGAACAAACTTGTGTATTCATCAGAAAGCATGTAATTCTAGCTGGGTTCCTGTATTACGAACGAGCAAACCCCCCCGTAATTTCATCATTCAAGTACACACATCTATTTCAGATTTGGCACCACTATTCAACTGTGAGCATCAGGTAGCGTTCTGTCTCAATACGAGCGTTTAGAACTAATAAAGTTACCATCCTTGAAACGCTCGAGACACGGTCTCCTTGGTTACCTCCCCAGCCTTTATCTATGATGCGGGCCCATGTGACCCGCTGAGTCATTCCACGTTACAGGCCCTGATAGGCTTACATGATAAGGCGCCGCCCCCCCATCCACGCAGAGACCGCCCTCGGATGCAACCAGCACCTCGCTGACAAACATTGATAACCTGCTCCACCGGCCCCGTTCTTGATCGTCGGGTCCAGTCAGAGGGTATCGCAGGAATACTGAGGGTGCATAGCGTTGAGGGCGTAAGTAAACTACTGGACGTTGGCGCTCCACATTTTGGCGGTTTTCACAAAGCTAAGTACCGTTTCTTCGTTTTTCTGACTTGTTGTATGTTTTCTCTCCTTTACAAAGGATGTGCCAATGACGCTACCACCCCCCTCCCGTGACCCATGGTGTACCCCTGTTACACCATCAAAGTGAGACATTTTAATCTTATTTCTGAGCGATCAACTGACAAATCTAGACATATTGATCGCTATTAGGAACATGTGTTACCTTTTTAATAAACCCACAACCACCATATTATTCCTTCACTTATAGCACCCTGCACTGCCCAGTGATTAGTGCTTATTAACCCAGGGACAGAGGTGGTGATAAACATATCGTTATAGAGCCACATCTGTCTTTCCACTACGATTGGAGCACCATAGATCTACAAATGTGATTAAGATCAATCACTAACTGTCTGTCTTGTCCTATACATATGTCTATGTCATTCTTTCTTTACAGGTGCAGAAACCTCAATGCAGGAAGCCTCCTAAACCAGGAGTTACTAGAAAGACAATTTCTCTTCCCTTTTTTTGCACTTTTTTCACCCTTTTTCACTTGCACGTCCCTATGTAAGGGTGGGCCTTAGCGTGTCCATACCGCCAGGGTTTAGTACACTTATAGAGTCCTGATGAATGCCTGGTAACTTTACACCATTTCAAAGGCAGAAACAGACTGACGATTAGGGAAAAAAACACACAATTAATTGTGGACTACTTTCCTACACATAATTTTTAATAAATATGTCCTAAGTGATCACATATTAAATCAATTTTGGATACACTGAAGACATTTTTAATCTCCTCACTACCATTTAGTTTATTTTCACTGCACGCCTTAACTCACAAAAACCTGCTCCGCAGTAGATCTGGCGTCGAAGCACACTAAAGAGGCACTCGGCCTCTTTAGTGGAGCCCAATGATGAAGCATGTCATCACCAGGTGGTGAGTGAGGGCATTCCCAACCGACCTAAGTGAGGCCGTTTTTTCAATCCTTTTTGCTCCTTCGTGTGGTCTTGCTAAACCAAATGAAACTCTTTTTTGGTTTAATAGATTCTACTGGGGAATAAGAGTGTTGCTTAACTCTCCCTACCTCTCTCTTTGTTGACATCTATTTACACCGATAGCCAATATGCCTTTGGCGTGGCTCATAGCTTCGGTCATTTGTGGAAGGAAAGAGGATTCTTCACTTCCCTTGGGACTAAAATACAGCATGGTCAGTTGGTAACTGACCTTCTCGAATCACTTGCCTTACCTATTCAAATAGCAATTGTGAAGTGCAGTGCACATAAATGGATCACTGATGATGTGGGTCGCGGGAATGCTTTTGCAGATGAGGTAGCAAAAGAAACTGCGAAAGATGTTAAGAGTTGTATGTAGGTTGCAGGCCCTGCAAGATGGGTCAGAGAAGTAGGAATGTGTGAAGACACAGTTGAAAGTGTGAAAATGATTCAAGAAGAAGCAACTGAGAAGGAATTGAGTAAGTGGAGAGAGAGTACGGGAATGTTGGACGCAACAGGGTGTTGGACGGAATTATCAGAACACCAACGTTGGCTGTTACCAGATGCCTATGTACTGTCTGTAGTTACTATGGCGCATGGTCCAGCTCATATCAGTGCGAAAGGAATATGTAAGCTTCTGGCTTCAGTATGGCAGAATGAAGGTATTCCTAAATGTGCGTAAAATGTGGTAAAACATTGTATTGTTTGTTTGATGCCTAATCCAGGAAAGGGAACACCAACTCCGGCAGGTCATTTTGCTCCTCCTACGTATCCTTTTGAGGTTTTACAAATAGACTATATCCTGGAACGTTCCAATAACCTCAAGTATGTTCTGGTGGTGGTCTGTGCCATTTCCAGATGGATAGAGGCCTACCCCCTAAAGGATAATACTGCTTTGTCTACTGCTAAAGTTCTCTTGAAGGAATTCTTCCCGAGGTTTGGTTTCCCGCGCATTGTCTGAAGTGACAATGGAAGTGAATTTGTGGGTCAAATTATGCAGAAGGTGTGTGCGGGTCTTGGTATTAGGCAGAAATTCCATGCGGCAAACCACCCTCAGTCAGCTGGTTTGGTAGAGTGCTATAATGGCACGCTCAAGCTCAAATTAGCAAAAATTCAGGCCAGCACGGGCCTTGCTTGGCCCGATGCCTTACCTTTGGCACTTCTCTCTACGAGAACAACTGTACATTCTCGCTTGGGACTTAGTCCTTATGAGGTCGTTTTCGGACGCCCAGCCAATGTTTGGGGAGTCCCTCGACCTAAAAGATATTCTGATATTCCATACCCATTGTTGGTTGATTACCTGTATGACCTCACCACTAAATTACGTGTTATTCATCAACAGGTTCAAAACGCTTTGCCGGAGGCTTCCTCAGATCCAGGGCATTCCATTCAACCTGGTGATTTTGTGTGCCTAAAGAACTTCCAGAGGAAAAGGAATTTGGAACCTCGCTGGGGACCGCCGCGACAAGTGCTTTTTGTGACTCGTACAGCAGTGAAAGTTGTTGGGAAGAAAAACTGGGTCCACGGTGTGCACTGTAAGAGGGTACCCTTACCTTTACCTTATGACCAGTGGGTTCAAGAAGGCGTAGGTGACTGTGAGAGTGAGAAAGTACCCCGATTTGTACCTTTCAGTAGTGCACGCCTGGACTGGACAAGTTGTGAGAAAGAAGATGACGACGTGCTGCAAGAAGCTATACCAACACATTTGAGACTAGACACAACGAATCCAGAGACTTTGTTTCAAGACCAAACGACACTTGGCAAGACACGGTACAACCTAAGACCTAGGTTGCCGAAAAACAATTGAACTTTGTTTTCTTTTCTTTTAGTGAGATTTCCTTTTCACTATCCATCAAGTTGCAGGGTCACAGTAGGAGTCTTAGGCTGTGACCTGAGTTGTGACATAGGTCTGCAGGACTTGCAGTGTCATAAGACGGCTAATAACCACAACTAAGTGATCTAGGAAGATTACCATGAGCAACGCTTTAGAGAATGGATAATAAAATGGAAGGGAATGATAAGAAAGTTGTAATGAAAATGAAGTATAGGAAATTATTGTTTAGTCGATGTGGCGTAGCACTGTGTATTCCAATATGTTTATGAATGTTATTAGTTTGTGTGGGTTGGGTTGTCCACACTATGCAGCAAGCACCTGCTCCAATTTCTGTTTCTTTGCCTCTTCCCACTACTATTTCTCCGGATCAGTTCTACACACTCCCAGATCATGAGCAAATTAGGAGAACAGAATATTTTAATAATTCGTTCATCCAGATGTTACATCAACATCAACTGGTAGTCAACACTACTGACTGTTGGTTTGTGGGCTTATGCCCCATAATGCTGAGAAAGGGATGCCATATTTAGTCCTTCCGTTTTCCTACGAAGGTTCTGCTTGGGCTTATTTGGCTATGTTTTTCAATGCATATCAGAATCAACTTCGATATCCTCCTGGTGATATATATATTCTGGTGGAGCAGATTATAGTGATAGACCTTTGATAAAGGGAATAGTGATAATGGCCAAAATTTCCGACATTGGTAAGATTCCTGCTGATGAGAAACAAGCATATGATGGTTGGAATGTGACTTGTTACATTACAAGCCTCACTGATAAGGCTAGACAAAGAAGATCTATACCAATCTGGACTATACCTCATAAAAGTAACTTATGTCTGCAAATAAATGGTCAGAATAATAAGTATAAACAGGAAAAGAGTGTTTGTTCCCATACATACATCTATTCCCCCTTGATTTCCTCACCGCTGGTACCATCTCAAGGTACATATTTTCTTTTTCGTGATAGAGCCTATACATGGCTTCCCGCCTATTTTTCAGGAACCTGTTATGTGGCTTTCCTTCTTCCCCCTACATACACTGCTCCTTCATGTCATCACAGAAAAATATATGGCAGAGGGGTTATTGATTCTAAAGACACAGCTGGACAAGAGGGAGGAGACTTTATCAAAGGGTTTCTTCCTTTCTGGGGCCCAATGGCCAATAGCAGAAACATTAGACAGCTAGTTCGTGTTGTTGAGGCTACGATAAATATAACTTCCGGAGCCTATAGTAATTTGACAGCTGAACTTCAGGCGTATCGTCTTATGACTTTGCAAAACCGAATGGTTTTAGACATTGTCCTTGCAGATAGAGGAGGAGTCTGTAAATTGATTGGGTCTAGTTGCTGCATTTACATTCCTGATAATGCCCCTACAGTATTCCACGCCATTTCTAAGTTACACGTGATTTCCGAGTCCATTCATCAGGACACAGGAGATTGGTCTGTAATGGGATGGTTTTGGGGACTACTGTCCACATGGGGATGGAAAGTGTTAACGTTCCTTGGAATGATCTTAGCCATCATTTTCTCTTGCTGTCTTTGTTTACAGTGTGGCCCCGCCATCTGTGGTCTTTGTGCCACTTTGTGTGTCCCAAAGCCTGTGTCGCAGAAAACAGAGAACATTAAAATGATGTTGCAGCAACAGCTCAATGACCTCATGACCATTGACATTGACTCAGATTAACTTGAGTCCTTTGTGTTTTGCCTGAATGATGGCAAAAGGAGGGTCTGAGGTGCAGTGATTTTTTACTTCGCTTCGTAGTCAGCCGCCATTTTGTGACTGCCCCCATTTTGTGTTGCCTTCACTCAGGCAGCACGGCGAACATAGTGTTTTTGCTTTCCCAGCTGCTATGCGTCTCTCCTGTTAAAGAGTAACCCCTTGTCCTTGTTTATAAAACCGATGTCAGGGTCTGGACGAGTTTGTTAATCCATGTCTAGACTGATTGATCCTTGTCTTAGTTGACTGTTCGGGTCCCACCATTCTTCCTCTACTTTATCTTATTTGACTGGCCTTCGCAATTTCTCTCTTGTATTCTCCTATTACACAACTATCCTTTGAAACATGCAAATACGTCCTGCCACCTGCAAATTGAATTACATGCACTAGTATTGATTAACTTGAGGGGAGGGGAGAACACAGGGTTTGAAAGGAGGGTGTATTCAGGATACTTGATAGCTTGTTTTCAAACTTTTCCTATTCGTTGGCTTTGTATGTTTTGGGAGTAGACATTGTAAATATGTATACTATAAAAGATTGTGCGCCATGGAATTAAGTGGCAGTCTCCTAAGAATCTACCTCCTGTACTTCTTGGATAACTGTGCTTAGCTGCAGCTAATAAACCTAATTTTCTACGCCTAACAGAGTGTCTCGTGTCTCTGTCTGACAAGGCAGGTGAACCCGGAGATTTTAGGCGTGCCCTAAGGCCAAGTTCTCCACTCATAAAGATTATCCCACGCCTGTTCCTTTATTTTTTTGGGGGGGGGTTTTCCGGGCAAGGTTGTAGGCCTTCCTGCAGGCTCTAATTTCTTCATCATCCCTCGTTGGGTTACAGAGTGCAGCCTTAAGAAGGGAATAGGTTTTGGTGCACTGGCTATCAAACCACCCATTACTCCAATTTATAAGCTTCTTGCTAGGGGTGAGCAATATATTTTGTATGACCTGTGTAATCTGCATAAACGCATTCAGAGTGTCGTCATGGGGAGTGTTCTTTTAGACATACTAGAATCGGAGCTAGGGCCTTTGATATGATTTTAGAGTTCATCGCCGTGGGGTCTTTCTTTCCCCACCGCACTGAATATCCATTTTGGCGCACCAGCACAATATCTTGGGTCCACGCCAGACTTTCTACAGTGGAAGAAGCATTGCAATCAAATACCATTAAATTCATACTAAGTGGCAAGTGGTCACTAAGACCATTAGAATGAATCATACATTTTTCCACTGGGTTAGCATATCGGGTTGAAATAATGATAAAGTCAATCACTGATCTGAAGCCTCGGCCTATATATGTTGGACCAAAGTCCACAGGTGGAGAACACATCCTGTTAACAAACCCAAGATCAAACATGGCCATGATGTCATTGAACTTTTCCCCTCTATCTGTATGTACAAAGTGATTAAAATGACCATTTTCCTCTAGGTCATTTTCCGCAAATCCACAGTCATTCAAACTACAGATGCTAATGTTACAATCCCCGCCCCATTTCATAATTACATCTCTCCCTTCAGGGATAACCTGGCTACTTAAATCATCAATTAAACTATTTATAACCTCCACAAATGTAGCTTTGTCTATATTATTATAAAAGTTTACTACCAGCAATTTTACGAACGAAGACAAATAGTAGGTAACAATTTGGTAATAAGCAGTACTTTTTAGCATTTTAATATTCTGAACCCTCATCATGTGAGATATATATCCACAAATTCTCCCAAGAGCTGACCGCAATGCAGGGATGTGAAATGTTTTATAACCATCCAGGTGTATCTCATTTATTATCCACGTCTCTTGGAGACAAAGAATATCAAAATTATGAATAAAGTCAACCCAAACTTCGTTGGTAACCTTTGACTTAAGACCACAGATGTTCCAGGAAACTCTTCTAACCACCCCAAGCTTTGAAGCAGGTTGAGAATCTCAGTCAAATACATTTTCTCCCTGATCCTTAGGTACTACCACCTGTGATGGAAAGTACATGTGATGTTCAGCTTCAATGGAAGGAACAGGCGGTACACTTATTCCACGACAGTTCGATTCAAGCAGGATAGTTATTACTGTTGCTAATAGGGATGAATAGTCCTCGCTCTGAGGTACTGAGCACACGGTATAATTAAGTAGATTAGGAGGCACTTCAAGCGGTACTTTTACCATCTGAAGATCACAAGGATCTTGAAGAGAAGCCATGTTGAATGCATTTATACGAGCCCGTCGATCATTATAATATACCCTTTTCAAATCCCCCGTGCTCCATTCAGACACAGAACTCCCCATGTTGTGGTGAAAGCCATGATGTCAATCCACATCCTCAAGATGATCTAACGGGCCAAACCTATTTTTTACCACTAAATTATAAGTAGGTTTATTAATTGGGTAAGTGTTACCACGATATACTTTGCCGGTAAAAAAAAGCCCAGGGGGAGTACATTAATTCCATCTACTCTCAGTTCTTCGGCGCCAGAGCGAATTAGAATTTCACGAACCAGAGCCGGAGAACTCAAGGTCAAAACCACACAGTCCCCCTTTAAGGCTTTCCTGTCAGACCCACAAGATGCGTCTCACCATCTTAAACATGTCAAACATCTCCTTCATCAGACCAGTCTTAGTACCCAGATGGTAAATGGTCTTATTCCGCAGTGTAACCCAAGATTCTTTATCTCGCTCAGTTGCTGATGGGTCATTTGCTAAAACTATGGTGTAAGGGGCCGCAGCGGGGGGAGATTTAAATTAATAAGTTCTGGGGAGGCCTCTTGAACGGAAGATCCTGAGATCCTTTGCTGCAAAGGAACATTTGTAGAAGGTAACAACCCCCGATTTTCTTTAACTATGCGTCCTTCCACCCCTATGCCTTCTTCTCTAATTAACCTTAAGCCCCTAGGAGAAGTACTTTTCTTTCTAGTTATATTTTCCTTTAGGTTATCATGGTTACTACGTCCCTGTGTCTGAGAGCAGGGAAACTGACTACAGGTTTTTTCGCCACTCCCCTCGTCACCTAGAATGGACAGTCTAGACACTACTTCAGTTACTTTTTCCATAATTGAAGCTTGACCTGCTTCTATCCTGACTAGTCTGTTCTCTAGAGGGCCAATAAGTGCCTTTATGATAGAAGTTAAATCAGTAAAAGGACTCTTAATTTCTGGGAAAAAATGATTACGTTCACCCTTAGAGATAATACTATTTTTTACGTAGTTTGCCCGTTTATTTACTTTGTTTGCCCATGTAACCCTTGCTTAGGCATGTTTTAAGTGCAAGGGCAGGTCCTTTAGGGGATATAGCAGGTTTATGAAGCAAAGGTGGGAGGCTAGTAGGAGGAACTTTCTTCTTCTTTGTGCAAGTTCTCTTAGGCGGTGGAAAAGTGGCGGCGTCTAGGTCATCCGACGAGATCTCGTTGCCTCCTAAGGATACACAGCCATTAGTTGACTCAGTAGGCACGTTACAGATGTTATTTGACCCAGGAGACGTTGTACTGGGGGGTTTTAGGACCTTACTAGATTCCGCTGATGTCAACGCCTCCTTATCTTTAGTCAGGGCCTCTTCTGCAATAGAAATTTGTTTTTCAATAGCCCCCACCGCCCCTGTCAAATATTTCATTAGAGACATATTATTTGGATTAGACTTATTTGACAGCTGACCAGAATATGATTTATTTAGCTTCCTCTTCCCCATCTTTTAGCAGTAAACCCTTTTCCATGCACAACAGGCAATACAGTAACAATGCCCAAGTCAGTATAGTCTTTTACCGTAGATCGTGGCTTCAGTTTAGTAATCTCCCGGAAGGCCTGAAACAAGGAGCCAAGAGATGGGGCCCAGCCCAGCCCAGCCCAGCCCAGCCCAGCCCAGCCTCTTCCGGGCTGTGACGGGCTAGGACGGGCCCACCCTTGGCCCGGGCGAACCCATGAGCGGAGCTCGCAAGGCAACTTATGGGCTTGCTCCTCTCCTCTCGCGAGACGGTGCTACCTCCTGGATGTTGTAGAACAGGCAGTCAGCGGTCCGCGATCGGGAGCAGGGTCGATGACAGCGAGTTTCTCCCAGCACGGGCCTCAGCAGCAGGGTGGTATGGAGGCAAGAACAATGTAGCAGCGTGGCAGTCCAGGGCAATAGATCAGGGCATTCCTCACCGCGGGAGCCTACAAGGCAAATTATGGGCTTGCTCCTTTTCTGCTCGCGAGAAAGCGCTGCCTCCTGGATGTTGTAGTAAAGGCAGTCAGCGGTCCATGATCGGGCTTGGTAGTAGGGTCGATGACGGCGAGTTTCTCCCAGCACGGGCCTCAGCAGCAGGGCAGTAAGGAGGCAAGAACAACGTAGCAGCGTGGCAGTCCAGGGCAATAGATCAGGGTGTCCCGCACCGCGGGAGCCCGCAAGGCAACTTATGGGCTTGCTCCTCTCCTCTAGCGAGACCGCCCTGTCCCCTGGATGTTGTAGTACAGGCAGTCAGCGGTAGTCGATCGGGAGCAGGAGCAGGGTCGATGATGGCGAGTTTCTAGCAGCGCGGGCCTCAGCAGCAGGGCGGTAAGGAGGCAAGAACAACGTAGCAGCATGGCAGTCCAGGGAAATAGATCAGGACGTCCTTATTATTAAAACATAGCTTGTAATTCTAAGTGATTTTGAATGTTTTATGACTTTGTAGTAGTACTTTATAATGTCATCGAATGTTCTTGGGTTTGTAGGGTGATAGGATAGGAAATTAATGAGGTAAAAATTAATTAAAAATAATTTCATGATTTTATTTATTTATCATTGGTATTATATAATTTACACACTACTGATTTATTTTCATTATATTTTATTTGTGAGCTTTGCCGTTTGTAGGATTATAGGGCCAGATGTAAGTAAAAAATGTTTTCCGACTCCTAAATACAGACTCATACCGAATCGGTATTTCAGATATGGAAACCGTGATGTAGGTAAAAAATTTGTAAAATTTACCGATTCGGTATCACTCGGAATTCAAAATCGGTATTTACCAATTCGGTATTTTCCGAATCGGTAAATACCGATTCGGTAAAACCCATTCATTCCTATGGTCCTCCTGGGCTATAGGAATGAATAGGTTTTACCGAATCGGTATTTACCGAGGCCATAGGAATGAATAGGTTTTACCGAAACGGTATTTACCGATTCGGAAAATACCGAATCAGTAAATACCGATTCGGGATTTTGAAAATAACAAACATGTGAGTCTGTGAACCAATCAGGAACACTCACCAAACCCCACAACAAAGGTACAGAGGAACCAACCAACCAGAATCAAGCACCCCTCCCCAGTACCTGGGAGTGGCCACACCCATGCAGGTGCAGACCAACTGAACTGTTTAGAGAGCAGAAGGTAAGACAGAGGAGCAGGCTTCCCTGAGCATACCTGAGCAGCATCATGGAGACCCTGGATGGCCAGAATGATGCAGCAGAGCGCAGGAGGAAAATCAAATTCAGCCCTGCAGAACTGCAGGTACTGGTTGAGGAGGTGGTAAAACACCATAGCAAAATTTTTGGAAAACAGTCTCTGCATGTTGCAGAGTCTGTGAATCGCACTACTGGTTTGACATCCAAGCCAAGGTCACTGCCACTGGGGTCACCCACAGGGAAATAGATGACCTCAAAAAAAGGTGGTACGATCTGCGTATCATTCCGAAGAAAAAAATAGCTGCACACAGAAAAGAAGCTGCAGCAACAGGTGGAGGAAAACCAGAGCACCAAGACTCACAGACCTTGAGAAGCTTGTGGAATCCACCCTGGAGCTGGAAAGCATCCATGGCATTGGGGAAGCTGACAGCTCTGCCAGAGCTGCAAAGAAACAAGGTAAGAAGCATGGACAATAATCCCTACCCATTTCCCTGTCCCCCTTCACCACTGTGTGTGCCTGCATCACACTCCCGAACAGGTTTAACTAATGTCTAGCAATGCATCATGGGAGACGTAGTCATAGGTAGATACATCAATGCAGTCACCATGGAATACAGCAAGGCATGCAACACACTACTTCCAGAAGCAGATGAGGACCAGGCAAATGTGTGACAGTTATGTGATTTAATCATGACACACAGGTGAACTACTCCACTGACACAATATCCATGTCTGTCCACAGGAGAGTCATCGCGCAGCACAGCACAGGAGAGGGAGGAGAGGGCACCTACAACAGAGAGGAGGGAGAAGAGAAGGAGCAGGTCCCAGCGCAGTTCAGCAAGGGAAAACCACAGAGCAGGCAGCCAAGACAAGCACACCACAGCCTGAGTCACCTCTGTTGTTTGGGACTCAAGACTCAGAAGCAGCAGCACTTTCCCCCACACCAACATCACCGTCACCTGTGCAGGGAAGGGCAAGGCGGCTTGATGTGCCCCCTCTCCGGATTCTCAAATCATCAGAGGAGGAAGATGAGGAGGGTGACATGCCAACCAATCCACCTGTGTCGGACAACGCTGTGCAGCAGCCCACTCCTAGGGCTGTGCGGGCCAGTGTCCGAGGCCGAAGGGCACGGGAGAGAGGTGAAGGCCAGGATGTTGAGGGGGTCTTCTTCGGTCTGGAGGCCACCATGGTGAAGGTACAGCACCTGCAGGCAAAGGCAATGATGGCAGTTCACAGGCAGATGCGCAGTATGAACAACAAGATGGCAAACAATGACCAGGGCATAGGGAACATTTTGGACAGAATGCAGTAGCTGGCAAATGGGATGACACACATGACTCAGTGCATGACTGTCCTGTGCGACAAATTAGATAGGGACCACTTAGAGAGGCACAGGGATCGTCTGGGTATGCGGCAACAGACCAAAGCATTGAACCGCTTTGCCACTGCAACCTCCCTGCTACGCCGACGTTCTGTTGCTATGCAGGATGCAATTGTGCACTGTTGCACCGATTTGTCTAGGGGGATGGGTAGAGTCACCTCTGCCATGGAGCTGATGCTCACGCAACAGGCAGCCATTGCTGGAGACACAGATGTGGGAGAAACGGATGAATCCACCAGCAGGAGTGGCTCAAGCACTCCAGTTCCTGAAATGCGTAGGGGCAGCAGGCGACAATCTGCAGAGCCAGGCACCACTGAAAGCCTTGACACCCAGCCTCGTCCATCCCGCACTGTACTGCATGGACGCAAACATTAAAAATGCCCTCAACCCACAGGACAGGTCATGGTGGGGTTAACTGTGACCACCCAATCATGATAATTGACATTGTAATACCATGGTGTGGTATGATTTGAATACCGTAGTGACAATTAAACTACGTACTTCATATAGTAAGCCTGTCTGTGTCTCATTACTTACTTAGAAATATTGGCGTGTGATCTCTGCCTGTCTCAGTCTCCCATCTGTTGCTGGTGCTGCTCCTGTTGCACAGGGCTCTGCCTGTTCTGTGTCATCATCAATGTCCTCATGATGTGCAATCTCCACCTCTGTGCCTTCCTTGGTGGCAAGATTGTGCAACATGGCACAGGTCACTATTATTTTGCAGCACAGGATTGGAGTATACTGGCGTGCACCTCCGCTCTTGTGGCGGCAGCGGAACCTGCTCTTGAGGAGTCCAAATGTGCCTTCCACAACGTTGCGAGTAGATCTGTGAGCCACATTGTAACGCCTCTCACTCCTGGTAGATGGATTGAGGTAGGGGGTGAGCACAAAGGACCGGAGGGCATATGCGCTATCGCCTAGGTGGAAAAGAGAATGCCATTAGTTACATACTCATGATACATTCATCTGCTATGACTGTCAGGGTGTGTCAAAGTCACTTACCTAGCAGGTATCCGTCCCTAAATTCTCCCGCGACTAGGCGTGTGTAAATCCCACTGTTCTGGAATATGTACGAGTCATGGGTACTCACAGGGAATTTAGCCACAATGTCTGTAATGATGTTGCCAGCGTTGCATATCACCTGCACATTGATGGAGTGCGTTGACTTCCGGTTCCTGTATATGTGTTCTGTGGCTGCAGGTGGGCAGAGTGGGATGTGGGTGCCTTCTATGCAGCCTATCACGTGTGGTAAGTGTGGCAGTTGATATAAATATGTCTTGGTCTTTGCAAGTTCCGCAGGTGTGTCAGGGAAACAAATATAATGATGCATCCTCTGCATCATGGCCTCAAGGAACTTCCTAAAGAAACGGGACAGGCAGCTCTGGGACACACCACCTACTGCAGCAATCACACTTTGGTAACTCCCAGCGGCAAGCAGGTGAAGGCTACACATCACCTGCACATGGGGTGGGATGGCGTGCGCCCTTGGTGTTGGGTGCTCCAGGAGTGAGTGCAGGTCCTTGATCAGGTCCAGGGTGGTTTGGGGGTGTAGCCTGTACCTTTGCAGTATCTCTGTCTCAGTCAGTTGGAAGAGTGTTATCCTCTGCCTGTACACCTGCTCCTCCCTTATCCATTCCCTCTCTCCTGCTGCCTGTAGCCGTAGCCGCCTTGCTATGACGTAGAAATCCGCCATTCTGGTTACACTGTTGCATTTTGGGGCCTTATTTTATAGCATGCACCTGGTTACCACCTGCTTTCAATCCATGGTAAATACCGACTCTTAAATACCGAATTTCATTGGATTCGGTATTTTTTTTGGTTTCCTACATCTCCATTGGCATTTTTTACCAATTCTTATTTACCGATTCGGTGAATAAGAATTCATTAACTGAGGATTCGGTATATTCTGATTCGGGAAAATACCGACTCATATTTTCCGAATCGGTAAAATTTTGACTCCTACATCTCATTTTCTACATACTGGTCGGTAACGGCCGAAATTGCCGATTTTCGGCCGTTACCGACCGGTATTGGCCTACCTATATCTGGCCCATAGTGTGGTAAGTTAATTAGGAAATAATTAATTGTTAAATGTTAATACTTTTTTTATTGACTTTTAAATATGTAATTTATGCAATACCTATTGTTTTTACTTATATTTTAGTTGTAGCAAGTTAGGTTTGTAGAGGTGTAGGGTGGAAAGGTAATTAAGTAATAGTTAACAACCTATTCATTATTATTTGTAAATTAATTATTTGATTGCATTTGGAATATTTATATTGTGGAATACTTACCTAATTTCATTTTATTTTAGTTGGGTATATGGTGGGAAGTTAATTTATTCATAATGAACTATTAATTATTATTTGTAAGTTAATTGGTTAATTGAATTTTAAATATGTAAATTGTGGAGTGACCCTTGACCTTATTGGTAGGTCGCTCCCCCCGCTGCAGCTCTGCCAGCATCCCCGCTGAAGTGTCTTGATCGCCACCTGCACCTCATTCCTGGTGGCCAGTGGTGGCCTTGGTTTGTATCCGTTCTACTGTGCCTTCTCTGCCTGTCTGCTCCTCCTCTATGCCCCCCTGCCCCCTGCTCGTCACTCCGTTATGTGCCCCATCGCTTGATTCTGTGCCCCGTTTTCTCTGCTGCTGCCCCCTTTGATTCTGTGCCCTGTTTTCCTCTGCTGCTGCCCCCTTTGATTCTGTGCCCCGCTTTTTTCTGCTGTTGCCCCATTGCCTGGTTCTGTGCCCCTTTTTTCTCTGCTGCTGCCCCCTTTGTTTCTGTGCCCCGTTTTTCTCTGCTGCTGCCCCCTTTGATTCTGTGCCCCGCTTTCCTCTGCTGCTGCCCCTTTGATTCTGTGCCCCGCTCTTTTCTGCTGTTGCCCCATTGCCTGATTCTGTGCCCCTTTTTTCTCTGCTGCTGCCCCCTTTGTTTCTGTGTCCCGTTTTTCTCTGCTGCTGCCCCCTTTGATTCTGTGCCCCGCTGCTGACTTCCATGCACTCCTGATCCCTGCCCCTGCCCATTTCCTTCCCGAGATCACCCCACTCCGCTCCCTTGCCCCCGCTGCTGCTTCCCCTGCGGCCCACCCCTTCCACACCCATTCGCTGCCCCTGCTGCCACCCCTCCCGCCTCCCAGCTGCTCCTCTCTCCCCTCCTCCACATATATGGCGGACACGCGCAGCGGGTGCGCCGCTGGCGTGCTGAAGGAACACCTAAGGCAAGCCCGTCTGCGCATGTCCGCGCCTGGACCACGCCCACCGCCAGAACCCCTGCCCCCCACACCAGCCACGAAGACTGCCGCCGCTCCAACGCCAACACCCTCATCGCTGTCAACCCAGGAAGGACCCACACCTGCTGCAAGGCCGCCCCGAAGAGCACCCACGGTACATTCACGTGACGAACTGCAGCTTTTTTTCAGATTTTGAGGAGACACTGGTCCGCCAACAGCATAGCACGATCATGGGCAGGATGTTTGCGCCAAGTGTGGCAGTACTATATGTAAACCAACTTGAGAAACACAAGATCTTGAAGACCACCAACCCCCACATAGAACATATTAAAATGTGGAAAAGGTATATAGACGATGTCCTACTGATATGGCACAGCACTGAGGAAGAAGCCAATAACTTCCTCCTATGGCTCAATACACAAGATAGCTACTTGAAATTTACCCACACCATGAGCAGGTAGTATTTCTAGACCTCAACATCTGGGCAAGACAGGGCATGCTAGCTACCACCACGCATTTCAAGCCCACTGTGAGGAACTGCCTTCTGATATATGACAGTTTCCACCCCAGGCACCTCAAACACAACCTCCCATTCGGACAATTCCTTCGACTCAGAAGGAATTGTACTGACAAACAGGATTATAATACACAGGCCAATGACCTGAGTGAGAAACTCATGACTCGAAACTACCCCAAACATCTGGTTTCTAAGGCAAAAAAGAGGGCGGGCAATAACAACAGAGAAGCCCTACTGGAACCAAAAATAACCAATGATACAGTAAACAAGAGACCCATATGCATTACCACCTTTAGCGTGGCATCTGACCAAGTCACTAAGATAGTGAAGAAACATTGGAAGACACTTAATAGTGGCGGACTTGACATACCCACACCAATAGTAAGCTACAGACGGGGCATGAATCGGAAAAATCACCTGGTACACATTAAACCGAGAACCACAGGCACAAAAGAAAACATCACCCGAAGGTTACATCCCTTACCAGCAGGTCACTACCCTTGCAGTAACTGCAACGTGTGCCATCTAATTACAGCTACAAAAACAGTTTCTCTAAACAACAGCACCACCTGGGAATTAGGCCAGTTTACCAACTGCATCACTACAGGAGTGATATACTTGATCACCTGCACATGTAACCTACACTACGTAGGAATGACAACGAGGAAAGTGAGCACACTCATAGTAGAACACAGAAGCAACATACGATGCAAACGCGCCACCACTAGAATGACAAGCCACTTCATTGAAAAACAACATACACTCAATGATCTGAGATGGGTGGTGTTAGAACACATTAACAACAAAGAAAACCTTGAAAGGATACTACACGAACGAGAACAGCGCTGGGTGTTCAAACTCCGCACCGACACTCAAGGCCTTAACGATGATATACCTTGGGGCGCTTTTTGTCCTTAATCTACCTGGTTTTAGCTATTGTTCTTCTGAACATAACCTATTACATGGCCAGATTGAAGGTTCTGTGGTTCTGAAAAATATGGATCCGTAATAAGTACCGGACTCGAGAATAAAAACTTCGTCGAAATAGGACGAATTTGGTATCAAAAGACCGAGAATGACGAGTACATCAAGTACATTTATTTTCGGCATATTCGAGTGACGATTTCACCTCGAAATCGTCATTTACCTTCTAAACCCTTAGCTGCATGTTGCCCTCTACATAGGCCTTAATCCAGTCGAATTTGATTCCACAAGGACACATACTCCTTAATCGACTTCTTCCTGACCCCAGTACAAGTTAGAACCATTGCCCCAGGCCGAGCTCGTTAGGTCAGTTCCCTCCCAGTGGCCGAGCAAGATAGTATCTAGGCCCAACCGGCCATAAAGCCATTTCAGCACGCACACCTGCCATATCTCGCGCACATCTTTCTCCACTCCTTTTCCTCACTTGTTTTATGATGGGGAGGTGACCATTTTTATTAGGGGTCCAGCGATATCTGATGAAATGTTGGGCCTTGCCGGATGATTTGTTATGGGCAGCACGACGTGAAATATGTACATGTCATCATGACTCTGCTTTCTTTTGTAAAACAGTAACCATAAATGAAATACCACGCACCCAAGGAATGTTTTGCCAAAGGGTGAATATTGTGTATAAGAAGAGAAGCCTAACTTTGTGAAAGTGTGCAATCTCCTGAATATACTTGTATCGTACTTCTAGGACCCTGTCACCTTGGTTGCAGCCAATAAACTAATCTTTGACTTCACCTGGAAGACTCTGAAGTTTCTGTAGGTCTGACTCAGGAGAACCCGAGGTCTCTGGTGTGTTGATCCCCTGGCACCGCTGGGTTACCGGTTCTGTACCGGTTCTTAAAAACCCAGTACCTCATTTGGCGCCCAGCGTTGGAGCGATTCCAGTGGTACCAATCAGCCTGAAGATCGTGAGGAGCTTCGTGTGAAAATTCCGGAGGAGGGCCCACCACCTCATCGACCCCTGCATGTCGACGTGGTCCGAAGGTCTTTACTGCGAGGTTCCCCGCTTCTCGACGGCTACAAGGACTGCTGCCCTGGCTATCGCCCTGATGTTGGACCCTTGAAATTTTCGGTAGAGCGAAACGTTGAGACGAGTCTTCTGGTGAAGCCATCGATATTTTTCAGTTAAGTATAAGTGGAGCGTCTCCTAGTCCTTAGTTGGACTTACTTTGTGGTATCTTGGAGATACATAAAGGTTTTTATTGGTTCTTGCAAGCACCATAACCGAAGGACTCGTGTTTTCACGAGCAATATCGTAATCGATAACTCCTTTGAAGTTTTGGAACTAGACTAGAGAGAAAGGATGCCTAGTCTTAGACTCGGGAATTTGTTGTGTCTTGGTAGTAATAATAGGGACTCCCGATTGGAGGACTCATGTCCGGTTCCTCCAGTTGGAACTCCGACTTACGAGCTGTACGTTAAACATGGGGTAGGCCCCATCGTTTACAACGAGGTATGGATTAAATACACTAGGAAAGACGGTGTTTTAAAATGGCCCCAATATGGTAGCTTTGATTCTGAAATTTTAGACAACCTTGAAGTTAAACTCTTCAAAAAGAAAGCCCGGCCGGCGATGTTTGACTCTTTCCGCATATGGCGCAAAGAAGCCAAACAAAAAGAAATTAAATTAGCTAAGACAAATAAGAGAGAAGGGGGACTTTCAGTAATGCAAGCTGCCGTGCAGTTTAAAGATAATGAGGAAGAGCAGATAAATGAACAATTGCACAGGCAACGTAAAATGGCAATAGATAAGTGCTATCCAGTTTTGCTGTCTCTTCAGCAAGGGACAGAAAAAGAGCGTGAAAAAGACCAATTAATGTCGCAATTATTAACTTCGCCACCGCCATATGCGCAGAATGCTACAGCACCCCCGCAACCTTTAGTTGCGCAAGCTGCGCCTCTGGCTCTTCCACAGCACCCACCAGCTGTTTTTCAGCTGGCTCCTACTTCTTCGGTGCAGCCTCCTCCAGGCCCATCGACCACTTCTGCTTCATCTATGTCTTCTACGATTTTGCCTAGTACCACATCTATTATTCCCCATACCTCTTCTGCCATCTCTACCCCCGCCTTACCTCACCCCGTTCTTTCATCTGTTTGTTCTTCCGTTTCACCTTCCCTTCGGCAGAAAATGGCCAGCACTGTTACTAATCTTCTTTTACCCCTTTTCGGGTCGCCTGCTACGACCCCTAACATAGGAAAAAGACAGTTGCGAAGTCAACTGCCCGATTATCAAGAGAGAGATTCCCTGAATAGTTTAGCTCGGAAATGGGTCATGGACACTGCAAAATATGATTTACAGTCTGTCATGGAAGTTTTCCATCAATGGGAAACAGCGACACAGAGATATGTGTTCGAACAGATGTGTGTTTTTCTTTGCGAGGATTTAGAAGACAATGATCAGGATTGCCTCCCACAAGAGATGTGTGTCGTATAAGGTTTAAGTTTAGTCTGGGTATGATTGTAGGTCCCGATGTAGAAGAAGCTGTTGAAATGCTATTATCATATCGAAGTAAGGGAAGTAGTTCTGGGTCACCATCGGAATCTAGTGCATCTAGTAGGAAAAAGGCACGACAATACCCTATGAGAGAAGTTCCCCCGCAGTGGAGAGAGGGTGACGCGACAGCTGTCCCACCTGTCCTGCCCCACTTTCACCGAGTATGGGTACATGTTCCATGGAAGCGAGCCGAAGTTTTAGCACTCAAACAAACACTACCAGATCCGCGTAAAAATCCTGCAGGGTACTATAAAGAATTGTCGCAAACTGCTGGGTCATGTATTATGAATTTGGCCGATATCGATATGTTATTCGGGAACGTTGTTCCACAGCCTTTATGGGGAAAAATTCGTCATGTAGATCATGACCAGGAATTAGGTGACACGTGGGCTAATATTACTGTTGCAGATGCACGACAAGTTGGTGGTGCCAAGCCTGAACCCCTGATAGCGGAACTACCTGGTAGGATAGTAGATTACATGAAGACAATAATGCCTGCGATACGTGTAAATTGGGATAAGTTATCTGCATGCAAGCAAAAGAAAAAAGAAACTGTGTCAGATTTCTTCACCAGATTTGAAGAAACATTCATTGACCACAGCGGTCAAGATATGACCACAGAAGGTGGTCAGAGATTGTTTGTCGATAAATTTGTGCACAATCTACTTCCAGACTTGTGTAGGAAAATAAAAGATTCAGAAAGCTCTTGGGCAGTATCATCTTCAGCCCAGATATTAGCTACCGCACACTACTATGAGAATAGAGACAAGGATGAGAAAGATAAAGTAGAGAAGAAAACTAGAGAACTCAAAACGAAGGTTTTGCTACAGCAAGCCTATCCGCCACGTGGTGGTGGTAATAAAAATAATAATGGTCCAAATCACTACCGGAACACTTTTCAGCAGCCTCAGAGAAACTTGCAGAGATTCGATTACAATCAAAACCGCGTAGGTCCCAACCAGTGTTTATACTGCAAACAAGAGGGTCATTACAAATATGACTGTCCTGCCCTGCCACAACGAACAAACAAATTTTCTGGTGTAAGAGGTCGTGGTAGTCAGCAAGCGCCCAGAGGTAGAGGGCGTGGAAACACCCCTCAGGACGCACGTCCCCTTCCACCACAAAACTCTATGAACAGGTTTGACCAGCAAAATAACGTATCTGACAGGACAGCCCAATACTATGTCGATGAGTATTACACAGAAAATGAGCAGTGGGAGAATAACGATTGCTAGGACAGCCTTAGACAAGGAGAGGGAGTTGTTTCAGTTCCAGTAGATCAGAGTGGACCTTACGTTGAGGTGATTACATCGGGTGTGTCAGAACCTTTTCTGTTGGATACTGGTGCTACAAAGAGTTCTATTATGCACTCCAAACTCCCTGGCGCACCTTTGTCTGGCGAAATGAACGTTTCCGTAGGTTTTTCTGGCGCCCCGGTTAGAAATCCGATTTCTGACCCTTCATCTCTTTCTGTTGGTCCTTGTGAATTCGAAGCACCCCTTATTTTGACAACAGGTTGTGGTGAAAATTTGCTAGGATTAGATTTGCTAAAAAGATTGTATGCGACTTTGTACTGTTCTCCCTCAGGAGTACAACTTACTTTAGGTAAGAAAGTGGTTTCTCCCATGTATTTGTCGAGAAATGCACTTCCAGCAGAATTGGCACTCCTTCCAGATATTCTTTGGGCTACTGGTCCGAATGATGTAGGTCTTTTAGAAATCCCACCATATGTTGTAACATTGAAGTCGAATGTCAAAATGCCACGAATTCCCCAATACAGAATATCCAATGAGGGCGAAAAAGCTTTGCTAGCGATTGTTTACGAGTTAATTGAGAAAGACGTAATTGAGGAAACACGAGGCAATGTTTGCAATGGTCCTGTTCTGCCTGTTTTAAAACGAACTGACCCTTCTCAGCCACCTGTGTATAGATTCGTGATTGATCTTAGGGAAGTAAATAAGATAGTGGTGCCACAATTCCCAGTTGTCCCCGACATTACAACATTATTGACTATGATTCCAGCCTCTGCATCCTGGTTTTCGGTGATTGACCTGAAGAATGCTTTCTTCAGTATCCCGATTGCTGAGGAAAGCAGGGATATTTTTTCCTTTAGTTTAGGTGGTCGCAGTTTCCGCTTTAAACGCGCTCCTCAAGGCTACTGTGAAAGCCCCTCAATATACAGTCAAGCTCTGAAAAGCCAGCTCGACGCAATGGTTTTGCCCGAAGGTTCCACTCTCGTACAGTACGTGGATGATTTGCTCATAGCTGCGGATACTGAGAAAATATGTAAAATGGCCACGTTGGCACTACTGCGTCATCTATGTGATCTACATCACAAGGTGTCACTTTCCAAGCTCCAATATTGCCGACAAGAAGTGACCTACTTAGGTCATCTCTTATCGAAGGAGGGAAGGAAACTGACCCCAGAAAGAATTCAGGCAATAGCTAAATTAAATGTGCCAAGAACGCAGAGAGAAGTACGCGCTTTCTTGGGCATTACATCGTACTGTAGACAGTGGATTCCAAATTTTTCGTTATTAGCTAAACCCTTATTGGCACTAACGTGTACAAATACACCCAATCCCATTCCTTGGTCTGATGAGTGTCAGAAAAGTTTTCTCGAATTACGCACAGCATTATGTTCGGCCCCTGTGTTAGGTAACCCCAACTACAGTAAACCTTTCACATTATATGTCCACGAGAAGGAGGGTTGTGCATTGTCTGTGCTGACTCAGTTATACGGAGATAGACAACGGCCATGCGCCTATTTTTTGTCAACTTTGGATCCGGTAGCACGAGCATTGCCAAGTTGTCTAAGGGCCACAGCAGCAGCAGCTGTTTCTATTCGACAGTCTGCAGGTCTAGTAATGAATAATACACTAATCGTGATGGTCCCGCATGCAGTAGACACATTGTTAAATAGGACCAAGACACAGCACTTAACTAGTGCTCGACTGTCCAGTTATGAATTGACGCTACTAGCAAGCCATGTGCACATCAAAAGGTGCAGTACCCTGAACATAGCCACATTGTTACCAATTGCTGAGGAATCGGATGCTTCAGAACAGCACGATTGCTTCCTCAGAACGGAGGAAGAGACGAAAGGGAGAGTTGATCTATTCGATACTCCTCTCGCTGAATGTGATGGTACATTATGGGTGGATGGTTCATGCTTTAAACTCCCAAATGGTAACGTGACTACAGCGTATGCTGTCACAACTCTGCACACAATCGTTGAAACTGTGCGAATACCACATGGTTCAGCTCAAGCCGCCGAACTCGTGGCGTTAACGAGAGCATGTGTGTTATCAAAAGGAATGAAAGTGACTGTCTATACCGACAGTCAGTATGCTTTTGGAGTGGCTCACAGTTTTGGACGACTGTGGAGAGAACGTGGGTTCCTGACTTCGCATGGAGCTAAGATTCAGCATGGTCAGTTGGTGAATGAGCTTCTTGAATCACTGACGTTGCCCCTGAAAATAGCGATCGTAAAATGTAGTGCACACAAGAAAGTGATTGATGATGTTGGTCGTGGAAATGCATTTGCTGATGAAACTGCTAAGGAAACGGCAAAGAATGTGATGAGCCGAATGTATGTTGCGAGCCCAGAAAGATGGACTGGTGATGTTGGAATATGTGAAGTGTGAAGTCCATCCAAGCTGAGGCCACGGAGAAAGAGTTAAGCATGTGGAGAGAAAGTACAGGGAGAACGGATGCAAATGGTTGTTGGATTGAATCGACAGAGCAACAGAGATGGTTGTTACCCGATGCATATGTGCCTGCAGTGGTTACAATGGCTCATGGGATGGCCCATATCAGCGCGAAAGGGATTTGCGAGTTGTTGGCCCCAGTGTGGAAGAATTCAGGGATTCCCAAGTGTGCAGAGAATGTTGTCAAGAATTGCATGGTATGTCTGAAGCACAATCCTGGTAGGGGAACTCCAACTCCAGCTGGTCATTTTGCACCTCCTACGTATCCGTTCGAGGTTTTGCAGCTAGATTTCATACACATGGAGAGGTGCAACAACTTAAAATATGTGCTCGTGGTTGTTTGCGCCTTCTCAAGGTGGGTAGAAGCCTATCCCCTAAGGGACAATACTGCCTTGTCCACAGCGAAAGCCCTTGTGAAAGAGTTCTTCCCCAGATTCGGAATGCCTAGAATGGTCTGGTCGGACAACGGGAGTGAATTTGTGGGTTGTGTGATGAAACGAGTGTGTGAAGGGCTAGGCATTAGACAGAAGTTCCACGCTGCAAATCACCACCAATCAGCTGGATTAGTGGAATGTTACAATGGCACGCTTAAACTTAAATTGGCCAAAATCCAAGCGAGCACGGGTCTTAAATGGCCCGACGCTCTACCCTTGGCACTCCTATCCACCAGAATGACTGTGCATTCGCGAATGAAACTCAGCCCCTATGAAATAGTCTTTGGTCGGCAAGCCAACATATGGGGAGTGCCTAGGCCCACGAAGTTTAGCGAACTGCAACACCCCATTTTGCTTGACTATTTGTATGAATTGACGGCTAAATTGCGTGTTTTATATCAACAGGTCCACAACACCTTGCCTCCGGTTTCCGAGACACCGGGTCACTCCATTGACCCCGGCTCCTGGGTGTTGGTCAAGAATTTCCAGAGGACAAGAAACGACCAGCCCAGATGGACCGGACCTCACCTCGTCCTCCTGTCTACAAGGTCGACCGTTAAAGTGGAGGGGAAGGCCAATTGGGTCCACGGGATCCATTGTAAGAAAATACCTTTCCCTCTGCCACATGACCAATGGGTCCGGACAGGAGGCACTAACTCAAAGCGCACAACTGATGAACGCGTAAAAGAAGCTAAACGTGATTGTGAAAGTGGGAACATTTTTCAAGAAACTACGCCGCCATCAGAACAATTGAACTCTGTGGAACCTGAGCTACTATTTCCGGACCAGACAGCACCCGGGAAAAGACGCTACCATTTACGACCGAGAAAAACAGACTAAAGTAAAAGTGATTTATTTTATGATCCGAGAGAAAAACCTGTGGACTAATAAAAAAAAATAATACGTTTTTTTCCCAAAATGCTATTTTTGAAAGTGCAGATTCTCCCATCTAGGTAACTTGCTTATTCTTGTTTTTTTTTTTTTTAACCGCCATCCGGGTTCCGCTGCTAGGGTCGTGGTTGATTAAAGACTTTTGGGTGCAGCTGACAACAATAGATTGCTGGTTCCAGTTGGTCGAAGGGAGCCACCCTAGACTGACGGAAGCATCCTTTAGCAGAAACAACCTACCGCCGCGGGCAGCACCTTAGAGAGGATGGAGTTTCCTGATGTGGAGAGAACTGCCAAACAAATGAACTTTAAGCAGAGAGTTTTGAAAGCAATGAGAAAGAAAATTTTTATAATGATGTGTATTTTTATGCTATTTAGCGTAATGGTCTTTTTGATAAGCTATGTTTTATTCTCTTTTCATGTGACATTCACGCCCACTACATCACCCATACCTCCCCCTACTGTTTCCTCTCATTCTTTCCACCCTTTTCCTAACCACGAATCAAATAGGAGATTAGAGTTCATTAATAACTCCTTCGTTCAGCTATTACACCAACACCAACTTGTAATGAACACAACCAACTGCTGGGTGTGTGGTCTCATGCCCCACACCACGGATAGAGGTATCCCCTATTTGGTCCTGCCATTTAGTCACAATGGGTCAGTATGGGCATATAGGACAATGTTCATATATGCACGAGAAATCCAACCCCTACGTTCTGTAAAAGACAACCTCAAGACTAGCGCCCTAGTGAAGGGTATAGTTGACATGATCAAGGAAGTGACTTCTTACGAAGATACCCCGGATGATGAGATACTTGCATATGTAGGTTGGAATGTGACCGGATATGGCACTACATTAAGTGAGAAACAGCAAGCCAAGAGATCGTCCCCTATCTGGATCGTACCCCATCAAGGTCACCTGTGTCTGCAAGGTATTGGTAGGAATCCCAGAGCTCAGCTAGGGAAGAGTGTCTGCACAGAAACGTACGTTTTTGGATCTCAGACTTCCCCTGCCTTTTTAGCCGCTAAGGGTACTTATTTCATCTGCCACGATAGAGCCTATACATGGTTGCCCCCTGACTTCTCGGGCTCATGTTTTGTTTCATTCCTGTTACCTCCCACCTACACAGCAGCGGCGGATTACCATCGGACAAGGGTAGTTAGAGGTGTTTTGAGTAAAGAAGACACTGCGGGTCAAGAATTTGGTGACTTTGCAATGGGTGTTCTGCCGAGCCATGGTTAACAGCAGAAACATAAGGCAATTGACAAGGGTAGTTGAATCCACCGTGATTGAAACTGCTGGTGCCCTTAGTAACCTGACTGCTGAGCTCCAGTCGGATCGACTGATGACCCTTCAGAACCGGGTCGCTTTGGATGTAATACTTGCGGACCGGGGTGGAGTATGCAAATTGATCCAGTCCAGTTGTTGCATTTTTATTCCAGATAATGCTCCAACAGTGTACGGGGCCATCTCCAAACTACATAAGATTTCCGAATCTATTCATGTGGATAAAGGAGATTGGTCATTAATGGGATGGTTCTGGGGACTGATATCTGCCTGGGGATGGAAAATTCTGATGGTCATTGGGATGGTCTTAGCCATTCTTTTCCTGTTCTGTCTATGCATACAGTGTGCTCCTGCAATATGTGGCCTCTGTACTACATCATGTGTAAGGAAGCCTGTGTCAAGACATGAGCTCAGCACTAGAATGATGTTGCAGCAACATCTCAATGACTTTGGGAATATGGATCTGGACTCAGATTAACATAAGGATAGATTAATTGCCTATGTAAGGGCAAAAGGAGGGTCTGTGGTTCTGAAAAATATGGATCCGTAATAAGTACCGGACTCGAGAATAAAAACTTCGTCGAAATAGGACGAATTTGGTATCAAAAGACCGAGAATGACGAGTACATCAAGTACATTTATTTTCGGCATATTCGAGTGACGATTTCACCTCGAAATCGTCATTTACCTTCTAAACCCTTAGCTGCATGTTGCCCTCCACATAGGCCTTAATCCAGTCGAATTTGATTCCACAAGGACACATACTCCTTAATCGACTTCTTCCTGACCCCAGTACAAGTTAGAACCATTGCCCCAGGCCGAGCTCGTTAGGTTAGTTCCCTTCCAGTGGCCGAGCAAGATAGTATCTAGGCCCAACCGGCCATAAAGCCATTTCAGCACGCACACCTGCCATATCTCGCGCACATCTTTCTCCACTCCTTTTCCTCACTTGTTTTATGATGGGGAGGTGACCATTTTTATTAGGGGTCCAGCGATATCTGATGAAATGTTGGGCCTTGCCGGATGATTTGTTATGGGCAGCACGACGTGAAATATGTACATGTCATCATGACTCTGCTTTCTTTTGTAAAACAGTAACCATAAATGAAATACCACGCACCCAAGGAATGTTTTGCCAAAGGGTGAATATTGTGTATAAGAAGAGAAGCCTAACTTTGTGAAAGTGTGCAGTCTCCTGAATATACTTGTATCGTACTTCTAGGACCCTGTCACCTTGGTTGCAGCCAATAAACTAATCTTTGACTTCACCTGGAAGATGTGGTAAATAAATAATTAAATACCTGATCTATTTTTGACTAGATATACAACAACAGATAGCTCAATAAATAAGAGTCAAGATTCGAGGTAGCTGGAGTTTGCAGGTTTTAATACAGCATAAAGGACAGGAACAGGACAACCTGCACGGGAATAGGATGGCAGGGCCCGGCAGCTGCCGGGGCAGGATCTGGGATGAGCGCGCTAACTTTAATAACAGTGCACAACATATATATACTAAAACAATTGCATTAGAGTTCATACAGTAGGCGTAGCAGTGGGCGTAGTAAGTAACAGTCGCGAAAGATAAGGCTGAAGTGGGTGTAACAAGAGGCGTGAACAGGGCGTATACATAGACATGTGATGTAAACGTAACAGAATGTGTCATAAATGGGGCGGAAACATGGAGGGGGCTACCTAAGGAGCCGGGACCTCTAACCTAGTGGTGTGCGCAAGCTGGCAATGACGTGTTACTAGGAGGAACTGGGGGCTATGACTTCTGTGCTAGAAGAAGAGACTGAAGTCTGGAGAGTCAGAGCGACATGTACCTAAACACTATCTAGTATCTGATGTTTAGAGAACATGTTGATAGAATCCAAAAGTTATCAGGGTAAAGGCTAACAGACTCTAAGACTGGTGCATGCATTATTCTACATGTAGTGCGTGTTGAGGAATATTAAATGACCATTAATACAGTATTTCTCTTACATGGAGACGTAAAAGCTAGACTATGACGGAAACTATTGATGCGATTCAGTAGCTTAGGAATGCAGAGAAGGAGAGCTGGACTGATAACTAGAATCATAACATACTCTTGGCAGACTGAGAGGCAGAGCCAGGCCAAGCCGGGCACTGTGAGGCAGGAAGTAAGTGAAGGGTCAGGGATACAGGTGGGGGCTGTATCGCTCCTCAGCGAGGGTTCAGGAGACAGGAGCTGAGTCTGAGTCCGGGCCCTTTTGAGGCCTAGAAACGGGGACTTTACAATGAAATAACGTGCACACTGTGAAACGTGGCAACGTAGCTTTACATAGGCCTAATACTCGTAGCTTTCACGAGAACTGGAAACTGGCATACTAGAGATGGACACAACTGTACTTGCGTCTTTATTCAATCATAAGGGAATACATATTGCATATTAATCATGCACATATAGCATAAGATGGGGAACACGTAGGGACACAGAACATGGCAAAATTTACTTTTCCACATTCCCTCCTTGTCACTACGTTTCCATCAGGAAACATCTATATTCATGATACCGTCTATCATTTCATACAGTATCATTTGCTCGTCTCGAATTGTCTTGGAACGGGACCTAGGACGGGACTTGGGACTAGGAATACAAGATGTAGCACAAATGCCGCAAATCGCAGGGCCACATTGTATACAGAGGCAGCAACTGAATATGATCGCTACTGCAATACCTAGAAATGACAATACTTTCCATCCCCAGGCAGAAATTATACTCCAGAACCAACCAGACCATGTCCAGGTGCCTGGATTCTGGCGTAACTGATGGGCAATTTTATGAAGTCTGGTTATAGCTGAATAAACAGACGGCGCGTTATTAGGAATGAAAATGCAGCAACTAGATCCGATGACTCTACATGCTCCTCCTCTATCGGCCAGTATGACGTCAAGAACGAGACGATTTTGGAGCACGACAAATCTCATAGCAGATTGCTCTTCGGTTAAGTTACCTAGAGCAGAAGTAGTCTCATTCACTACTGCTTCAAGGGTTCTGGTTAACCTACGGATTAGCTTACTATTCTGGATAGGGCCTATAAAGAAAAAGAAACCTTTATTGAAATCTGTATATTGTTCTAGAGCAGTTTCAGTTTGATCGACAATTGGGGACTCGATCTCCCTTCTATGTCTAATGTGTAATAGATGTGTGTTTCTATGATAATCGGATGGGGCTAGAAAAACTGGTGGCAGTAGGAAAGCAATGTAACATGTTCCATCCCAATCGAGGGGCAGACGAACATATGCGGTCTGACCACAAACAAAATATGAATGACGTGAAGCTTTGAAAATAGATTTCCTACTGTCACTATACTTGACAATAGTAGTACAATCACTATGTCCCACATGTGCAGAACCATTCTTTCGGACACATAATTCGCCTTTGACTGGTAGTACTGAAATAGCAGGTAAGTCTGGAGTAGTATCAGACTGAACATTCAGGACCATAAAATTCGAAGAATAATTACCCAAATTATAAACTTCATTTTCTAGATCTAACCCTGTTCTGTGGGGAAGACCTTGCTTGTCTGGAAAACATGTACTATTCAGAAGGGACATATCTGTTGAGGAGGACGTTAATATGGACCATGCTCCACACGAACCATTATGTGAAAACGGATAAGGAAACAGTGGCAGAACTCCCTTCGGTGTCTGGAAAGGGGGGAGTCGACCACACACCCAACAATTAGTGGCATTGCTGGTCTGGTGTGAATAATGTAACATACGGATAAATGTATTGTTGCGCATAGCAAGACGATAGGATAGCTCGTGAGGAGGCAGATCACTAAACGTGTGCTCTACTGTAGCATTAGAAAACTTATTTACATGCGGAATTGGAAAACATAAATGAAATGCATAACTTGTGCAGGTAACCATCAAACTCAGAAACAATATAAAACTTAGAAAAACGATACATCGGATTGAGTTTTGACTAACTCTCTCACTATGGGGGTCTATCTCATACATGTCAGATACCTGTCTAACCGTTTCACCCGAGGGGGACTTAGACAATTAAACTGGCTGACTTATTTTACTAGACCGGAGCTTACTTTTATACTCCTGCTGCGGAGTTTTCTCTAACAGGGAGGGCTTTGAATCAAAGTTAATAGCGGGACAGTCCTTGAGAATAGGGCAATTTTTAGACTCGGAAGTGTCTGCAGAAATGTTATTTAAAGTCTTGTTTCTTAGTCCATGAAATTTCTTGACGTGAGACAGGTGCACCCAGCCTTTTCTGCCTTCCAACTTCACGGCCGTGCGGGTGGTCAGAAGGACTAACTTCGGCTCCTTCCAGCGAGGCTCCAGCGGACTTGAACGATCAAAGTTCCTGAATAGAACCAAAGTGCCGGGAAGGACCTCGTGTGGCTTGACTTCAGTATTGTCGGGAAATGCAGCGGCAACCTGTGAACGACAAGAGTGTAGGGCAGACATCAAGGAAGCTAGGTAATCTGTCAGCATATTACTAGAAACATCTGTAATACTTCGGGGTCTAAGTGTACCCCACATGTTCGGGGGGCGGCCGAATACGACCTCATAAGGGGACAGACCCGATCTGGAGTGTGCGACCATGCGCATATAAAACAAAGCAACTGGCAGGGCAACTAACCAGTCTACACCTTTTTCTTGACAAATCTTGGCAATACGGGTTTTCAAGGTTTGATTATGTCTCTCTACGAGACCGGCTGCTTCTGGATGGCGTACACAATGGAACTTCCACTGGTACCCTAACAAAAGGGAAACGTGCTTCATGAGTTCAGATGAGAATGGCTGGCCGTTATCAGAATACACGACCCTAGGGAGTCCATAGCGGGGGAAGAATTCACGAACCAACTGCTTGGCAGTGGTCGCGGCTGTATAATCTGGGACTGGATATGCTTCTGTCCACCTGGACAAAGCGCATACAACTACAAGGACATACTTGAAACCTCGACATCGCTCCATCTGAATATAATCCATCTGGAGGACTTCAAAAGGGTGGTCAGGGGGCTGGAATCCACCTTGTTCCACCGGGACACTTTTACCTGGATTGAATTGACAACATATCATACAAGTACGGACTTTCTGCTTGGCTGCAGCTCGTAAATGCTTGTTGAACCAAAGGTTCTGGATACTGTCTAACATGGCTTTTTCTCCTAAGTGTGCTGGACTATGTGCGGTATTGATAATGACTTGAACCATAGAGTCGGGGAGAAACCATGTGGCCTTTCCCTTCGTCACCCATCCCTGATCTGTCTGGACCCCTCCTTGTTCGGACCATTTCTTGATTTCTTCAGGAGTAGCATGTGACTGGATATCTATGACATCTTGAGTAGGGTCCTTAACTGTCATACATGTAGTCTGTTCTAGAGTGGATGTCGGTGTCTTGTTAACTGGTATGTCTGGTGTCTGTGCTGTAAGCTTGGCTGTTCGATCTGCTAGATCATTACCTTGGGAAATAATGTCTGTGACTTTCGTATGTGCTTTGCACTTCATGATAGCGATAGCTGTCGGTAAATGTATTGCATCTAACAGAGCTTGAATAAGGAAACCATGCTGAATCTTGGTTCCATGAGAAGTCATGAAACCTCTCTCTTGCCAGAGCACTCCGAAGTCGTGTACAACTCCGAATGCGTAGCGTGAATCTGTGTAAATATTAACTTTCAGGTTCTTGGCGTGTATGCAGGCTTGGGTCAGAGCGACTAGCTCTGCTGCTTGAGCGGACAGGGTGTCAATACGGTGTGTCTCAATAACGTCAGTGTCAGTAGTCACTGCATACGCGGCTACTAGTTCTCCTGTACTTGTTCTCATACATGAACCATCCACATAAAGTGTCAGGTCGGGATTAGGTAATGGAATATCTGTCAGATCTTGTCTTGGCTTTGTCATGGTGTTAACTACTTCCACACAGTCATGTGTGGCAGGATTTGAAGTAACTGACGGTAACAGTGTAGCAGGATTCAGAACATTGCAGCGTCTGATTTCTATGTGTGGCTGGAATAGTGTCAATTCATAACCTGTTAAACGTGCAATTGTCAAGTGCTGAGTCTGTGTTCGGTTTAAAAGAACTTCCACGGAGTGTGGAACTTGTACTGTCAGGGAATGTCCCAACACTATGGAATCACTTTGTCTGATAGCTAGTGCTGTGGCTGCAACTGACTTGAGGCACGCAGGCAGAGCCTGGGCTACTGGATCTAATGTGCTCGAAAAATAAGCACAAGGCTTGTATTGTCCGGCTTGATCTTGTGTGAGAACAGATAATGCAGTACCATCACGTTCTGTGACGAAAAGTGTAAAAGGCTTACTGTAGTTCGGTGTAGCTAGAACAGGTGCTTGGCATAAGGCTTTCTTTAATTCATTAAAAGCAAGTGTATGTTCAGATGTCCAAGGGAGGACAGTCGATACAGCTGCCTCCTGTGTCGTTAACTGTATCAGTGGCTTGGCTAGAAAGGCATACTGAGGAATCCATTGTCTGCAATAAGAAGTAAGGCCGATAAAAGCACGTACCTCCTTCTGGGTCTTGGGCTGAGGAAGACTCGCTATTAACTGGATACGGTCAGGTGTCAACTGCCTACCCCTCTTGGACAGTAAGTGGCCTAAGTAGATCACTTGCTGGACACAGAACTGGAGCTTCGAAGGGGACACCTTGTGCCCCATCTCGGCTAGGAAATACAGAACTGTAAGTGACGCTCGCTCGCAAGCTCGCTCAGAACGGGCTGTGATCAGTAGATCATCGACATACTGGAGCAGGGCAGTGTCAGTGGGCATGTGAATGTTGTCTAGTTGTCGTTTAAGTGCTTGACTGTAAATACTAGGACTTTCTGTGAAACCTTGAGGAGCTCGTGTGAATTTATAGCTCCTTCCATTTAAACAAAAACCGAAAAGGTACTGGCTGTCTGGATGAATGGGGACACTGAAAAATGCATTCTTGAGGTCTATTACTGTAAAAAATGTAGCTTCAGAATCAATGGCTGTCAATAGGGATGAGATATCTGGAACAACTGGGTACTGGGGAATGATACATTTATTGAGTTCTCGAAGGTCAATCACTAATCGATATACTGGGGGTGCATTTGGATCAGTACGTTTCATGACTGGAATGATAGGAGAATTACATACATTGGAGTCAGTTTCTACAACTACTCCTTGAACAATGAGCTCGTCAATAATTTTGGATAAGGCTGCTACAGCCTCAGGTGGCAATCTGTACTGTCTGATTCGTGGCAGGACTACACCTGGTTTCAGAGTCACATGATGGGGTGTGATTTGCATAAAACCAACATCAGTTGGACCTTGTGCCCATAGATGCTGCGGAACATTAGACAATCTCGGATCGAAATCTCGTAAAACATAGTGACCCTTGAAGTCACGCAAAAACAAACGTATTCCCTCTGGGGAACAACATATGACTGCACCTAATTCTTTCAATGTCTTAATACCTAACAAATTTTCCGGACATGATTTCGTAAGTAACAGGTCAGTAGTTCGGGACAATGGACCAACTTCTAGAGTAACTGGCTTTGATATCTCGTTAACTATTGGCTTTCCTGAAAATCCAAGGGAAACATTTCTAGAGCCTGAGAGCGGAGCCCCTGGAACCTCGTCATGACTGATGGTAGTCCTACTTGCCCCTGTATCAATCAAAAATGTTCTGTCTTTCCCTAATACTTGACTGCGAACATAGGGACCCTCTTGATCTACAGGAATCTCGATGAGAGGCAAGCCTACCTCCCTCTCTAGGCTGTTTCATGAATACGCTTGATACTCTGGATACTCTGATTGTGCATACTGGTACATCTGCTGTGTAACATGCTGTGTTGCAGCAATAGGCTGCGGTGCTGGAACTGTCTGTTGTGCATTCTGTGGCTGAGAAGTCTGTGAAACTTGCTCTTGTCTAGGCGGACGTGGTCTTTCTTTAGTCTTACCAGTGGCTATATTGTGTTTCAGAACTGCACATTCGTTTATAAAATTACCTGGCTGTTTACAATAATTGCATGTCCCTTTAACGGGAGCTGCAGGATGACTGGCTTGATTCGGACCCCTCTTCTGACTGTCTTGAGGAACAGTTTGTGCAACTAGTACTTTCATTTTCGTGTCTTTCATACGTCTTCTCTCGTGATCTTGCTCTTCTCTGATTCTATTCTGGTGGTACTGGAGCATCTGTAACATCTGGGACGGAGTACTAGCTTGCCAGGTACTTTCGACTTTCAAAACTCGATTCTTAACTTGTGGACTTGAATTCTCGACTAATTTAGTAACAAAAAGATGAGGGTATGACTCGCTACTCGTCTTTAAACCACTGTTTATGATAAAACATTTCTCGAACCTGGAATAAAAATCACTAGTGTCTTCGTCTTGTTTCTGTTTACAGGCTGAGATTGCATCCCAGTCTTCCTTTTTAGTGGCCAATAACCTAGGCAAAACTTGTATCAATAATTCTGGTAATTCTTTACATTTGTCTCCCAGACCGGTACCTGGTACTCGTATCTTATCTTCAGCTTCTAGAGCTGTCCAATCAATCTTTTTCTCTCCCACCTCCGAATCTTTTTCCTTGAGTTTTTCATATATGCCCGCAGGCAACAGGACTTTTAGCATTTTAATAATATCTGGATACGTGTATTCTCCCATACGGAGCATGTCTTTTAATTCTCGGTGGAACCCTGCTGGATCTTTGTCGTGACAGGGAATTAACTTCTTCATTTCTAAGAGTTCCATCTTGGTAACTGGGGTGTAAACAAATACTCGTTGCATTTCACCACCCGCTGTCTTAACTGGGTGTACTTCTCGTAACGGATACTGTCTGTCTATGTAAAATGGTTTACTTTCCGGGGGTGAGACATGAACAAAATGCGGGTTCAGAAACGTTCTATATTTGTGGCGCTGTTCTAGAATGACACTAATTAAATCGGTACCTAAACCTTTCCATCTATACTGGAGTAACTCGTTCAGGATATCATGTAACGGGCCTGGATCAGAATGTTGACCCTCATACAGTGTAATGAGGTGCTGGATCATATACATACCCACCAGTCGCTGCTCGGCTGGGGGCAGTTTCAGAAACATTTGTGCCACTATTTCGTCTGGAAAAGTGGTAGAATCAGTAATCCATCGGACTGCTGATCGGGCTAGTTCTTGTTCATGCATGGTACTAAGTTCACTGTAACCGATTCGTGATTTCAGAATTTGATCGGTAGCTTGAAATACTTGTTCTAGAGAGCCTTGTTCTGGTGCTGGAAGATGAAAGACTTTCTTGTGTTCTAGGCGTAAATGTCGGTCTGGAAATCTAGATTTACCTACATACGCTATTCTGGCGGAATTCTCGTCGTCTACCTCTTCAGTAGGAGAGTCATTTTCTTTCTCGCTTCCTAGAGCTTCTTTGCGTTGTTCGTGTAACCTTATTATTTCTTTACGTATTTTCTTGTACATACTCTCTATACTATTGAGTGTCTTGTGCTTACCCTCGGCTATATTATCACTCCACTTTGTCAGAATTTTCATTTCGTTCGGATCTTTAGTCGGGGAATCTTGTTCCCTAATTAAACAATTGATCAGAAACTTTAATAGCATGAACTGGATCTCAGATTTCCTGAGAGACATGACTTCACCAATACTTTCTGGATCATCTCCTGTACGAATGAAACGATACATTCTGTCTAGATCTTCTTTCATATTCGGTAGGGTGACCAAATACTCGGACACCTGCCTTATACGTACGGAATATATAACCATACTATCCTCGCCTGGGACTGGATCATAACAGCATTCAGTAAGAGCTCGCCTGATTTCTGCAATGGACTGATATTTGGGCGTACGCTGTAATGCACGTCCATTAAACTCGACTACCACTAAACGTCTATTTGGCGGCGGTGTACCAGGAGGACCTCCTCCCGCGGCCCCTAAACTGGAATCGTCGACTGATACTCTTCGTGCTGGCAAAGTGACTGATGTGGCGGGTACTTGTAATGTAGGCTGAACCGGGGGTACCGTAACAGGTGCTGTAACGGGTGCCCCGGTGACTGGAGGACCATGAATTACATTATTTACAGGAGCTGGTGGAACAGGATTTGCATATTCTGGGACTGTGTCGTCCAAATAGGACAAGAGAAAAATATCAGCTGCGGTCGGTTTGTGACGTAGCTTGGTCGGAACTAAGGGTGGCGGAAAATTACTGGATGCCTCCGGGGTTGCTTTTGGCAAGCCCTCGGCAAGAAGAGGATACATACCCTTAATGAGGGCATTTCTCTGTCTGTCTGACTGTTCGGTTTTAACTCGTTCACCTATTTCGATTAATTCCCTTTCCTGGGCTCTTTCTAAGGATTCTCTACTTAATTCTGACTTTCTGATTTCTTTTTCGGTTCTTTTATGAGATTCTTTGCGCCATAACTCGATGGCATCTTTCTGTGACTGTCTGGCTTTCTTTTTCCATAATGCTTCTTCTACTCGCATGATGCACTCGGCATCCCATGTCCCCGATACGGGCCATCTATACTTTTCTTCTAACTGTTTGGTATACTCCACCCACAAATCTAGATACAATATGGCACTTATGCCATGCTTTTGATACATAAAATGACCTGGACTGTCCTTGGCGGGACAGGAACTGCTTCTTCTAACAGACCTTTTCTAGTTCTTAACTGACGTAATTTTGAGAACAGAGGCATGACTGGGTTGGAGTCTAGACACAATACCATACACAATGAACACAATAATGACTTGAGACTGATCACTCATACCACGACATTGAAAACACACGAGATAACATTAAAATAACAGTTCGGACAGGATACTTGAAAACAGAAACACATGAATTTCTCGAGACTAGAACTTACTAGAATTACTAGATGCACTGCTGAAACAGTACGAAACATACCGGTCTCATAAAGAGACACGTCAGGACCCGCATCCACCTAAGTGGACACTTCGTGTTGGATCTGCGTACCCAACCCCACGGACCAGAGACAATGCAATTGACCCTGTCTAGATACTACCCCAGCAACGGTACTCACCGGGCAGCAAGAACGGAAGGCCTCGGACTGGACTGGACTGCTACGACGACGGACGGACGAACTTCGGACTTCAGTTACAGGTGGGCCTCCGGATACCTCGGACCTTGGACTCTCGGCTTGGGCTCTGGTCGGGACTCGCCGCGTTCCTCCACCGCCTCGTCTGGATGCTGGACCGCAACCTCCGTCTCCTCCGTGGGCCTGAGGGATACTTGAAGCAGAAATATCTGCACGTGCACGGTATGGTTCCGTCACGGCTGCAGAGGGTCAGGGGGCTTGCGTGGCTTCACCGGCGCGGGGGGAAAGGGCAAGTCCCTATTCGGGCGCCATTATGTGGTAAATAAATAATTAAATACCTGATCTATTTTTGACTAGATATACAACAACAGATAGCTCAATAAATAAGAGTCAAGATTCGAGGTAGCTGGAGTTTGCAGGTTTTAATACAGCATAAAGGACAGGAACAGGACAACCTGCACGGGAATAGGATGGCAGGGCCCGGCAGCTGCCGGGGCAGGATCTGGGATGAGCGCCCTAACTTTAATAACAGTGCACAACATATATATACTAAAACAATTGCATTAGAGTTCATACAGTAGGCGTAGCAGTGGGCGTAGTTAGTAACAGTCGCGAAAGATAAGGCTGAAGTGGGTGTAACAGGAGGCGTGAACAGGGCGTATACATAGACATGTGATGTAAACGTAACAGAATATGTCATAAATGGGGCGGAAACATGGAGGGGGCTACCTAAGGAGCCGGGACCTCTAACCTAGTGGTGCGCGCAAGCTGGCAATGACGTGTTACTAGGAGGAACTGAGGGCTATGACTTCTGTGCTAGAAGAAGAGACTGAAGTCTGGAGAGTCAGAGCGACATGTACCTAAACACTATCTAGTATCTGATGTTTAGAGAACATGTTGATAGAATCCAAAAGTTATCAGGGTAAAGGCTAACAGACTCTAAGACTGGGGCATTCATTATTCTACATGTAGTGCGTGTTGAGGAATATTAAATGACCATTAATACAGTATTTCTCTTACATGGAGACGTAAAAGCTAGACTATGACGGAAACTATTGATGCGATTCAGTAGCTTAGGAATGCAGAGAAGGAGAGCTGGACTGATAACTAGAATCATAACATACTCTTGGCAGACTGAGAGGCAGAGCCAGGCCAAGCCGGGCACTGTGAGGCAGGAAGTAAGTGAAGGGTCAGGGATACAGGTGGGGGCTGTATCGCTCCTCAGCGAGGGTTCAGGAGACAGGAGCTGAGTCTGAGTCCGGGCCCTTTTGAGGCCTAGAAACGGGGACTTTACAATGAAATAACGTGCACACTGTGAAACGTGGCAACGTAGCTTTACATAGGCCTAATACTCGTAGCTTTCACGAGAACTGGAAACTGGCATACTAGAGATGGACACAACTGTACTTGCGTCTTTAATCAATCATAAGGGAATACATATTGCATATTAATCATGCACATATAGCATAAGATGGGGAACACGTAGGGACACAGAACATGGCAAAATTTACTTTTCCACAAAGACTCTGAAGTTTCTGTAGGTCTGACTCAGGAGAACCCGAGGTCTCTGGTGTGTTGATCCCCTGGCACCGCTGGGTTACCGGTTCTTAAAAACCCAGTACCTCAGTTCTCACCATTATGAACCTTTTTTTTTCTAACCATAAATGGAGCTGGATAAGTATTTATGGCTAGGGGCACCTCCCTATCAGGCAATGATTAAGATTTAAATTGGGAGCAATTTTGGACCCTTATAAACCATACCCCATTTTTTCTGCCTTTTGCTGCCCATTTTTCTTTATTTTATTTCCTTAATTATTATATTCTACTGACTGTGAATAACTTCTTTTTTCACAGTAAGAACTTTTAAATTGATCGATTCGAGTCAACTCAGGGGGTCGTGGAGCCCACCCACAACTCCCCCTTCACGGCCACCTAATTTTAATCATCATGAAAAGGGCCGATTTATCACACAAGCGGTTTGTCTACATACGCTGAGTAATTGATATCTTTTTCCTTAGTCTTTCATGATTGAATTATTGCTATTTGCCTGAAATAAACACGGAAGACTCCCACGATCCAACTCAATATGGCCGCCACACTTGCCAAATTTTGGCGGCCATTTTTAGACACTCGGGCTGTCTAGTTTCTCAAAAGACCACGTGGCAATGCTAACGCGGAAGTCCTTTTAATGCTCCCCTCGCTGGAAACACGCTAAGATGCGGTCCAGCGGGGAAGCGAAGTAGGTGTGCTGGCGCAGCGTCCCCAGGCTTGAAGTAAGTGTTCCTCTTTCCAACAGGTACCGCGACAAACAAGAGCATAGTACAGCACCTTCACCAGCTAAAAAGAACCATTACTTAGCAATACTAAAACTGCAAATAACTACAGCCGCCATTGTTTCTCTTTCCTTTTCCTTCCCTTTCCATTCTTTCACAACAGGATTGTTTCAAAAGGAAGACACCGCCCCCCCAAAGACCATGATGTGCTATTACGCACGCTGACAAGTATTGATTCGAGCAACACTAATCAAAATTTGTGTTGTTTTGTGTGAAATAATGTGTGTGTTAAACTGTCACATCAAGTCCTCTGTTGTTTGTATGTGTGAATTTACGCCACGCATCCTACCTGCTTGTGTTTTTATAATTCTTCTAGGCACCAGCACTGGAGCGTTGGAAGTCTGCACGCACCAATATGGAGCAAACCACTCATATTTGTGTGCAGCATGGAGAAAGAATTGTGTACCCCTACTCAAAGGAGGGGGGTTGTTTCTAATGTTTTTCTTTATTATTTATATTTTCAGATATTCAACGAGAACTAGGAATCAAATGTCTTTAAACGCATGCTTTTATTAGTAGCAGCGTTCACTATTTTTTCCTTATTTCTCTTCTATTTTTCCTTTTGAGGTTTAAACAGGAGTGGCAAACACAGGGCTGGTCCCTGTGTGGTTCTGAGGAAAAGTTAGGGGAAGCTTGAAACATGTCGACCACGCATTGATTCCCTTCTCATTATAGATTGGTACACAGTGCCAACCCCACTTTAAACCATACCTACCTAGGAGCTGGAATAAAATAGTTTAGGCCCACTAGCACAGTATTTTTAAATCACCAACACCCACTCCACTACACATTGCACCACACATAGTCTTCCACGAAAAAGTGCTCCTCCGTAACTCCGCAAGTCGTAGCACGCCCCAGTTCGTAAAGAGCTGGGATGGCCCCAATGATGAAGCATGTCACCGTGGGGAAACCCTAGTGAGTGAGGGGACTCAAGAAAGACATTTTTCTTTCTTCTGTTTTTTTCTTACCGTATTGGCCAGGAGCCACAGCCACAAGCTAGGTCTAAGAACCCAATTTCTTGGGTTTATGTTTTGAGTGAACTGCAGCTTCTCCTGCCTCGAAAGCGCCGAGTCCCCTGCCACGACGGAACCCAACCAGCTTAGATGCATCCTGATCAATAGCCGCTCCGCACACAAACACACCGTCGAACTCTGGGACCTACTCGACACCACATCACCAGACGTCGCCTTCCTGACCGAGACCTGGATGAACGAAGCCTCCTCGCCAGACATCGCCGTAGCCATCCCCGATGGGTACAAGATCACCTGCAGAGACCGCACCAACAGGGCTGGAGGAGGAATCCCTATCGTCCACAAAAACACCATCAAGGTCTCAACAAACACCAACGACACCCTCAGCACCGCCGAACACATGCAATTCCAGATCCACACGGACCCCAAGACCACCCTAATAGGCACCCTCGTCTACACACCACCAGGACCCCGGCCTCAATTCTGCCACTCCATCGCCGACCTCATCAGTACGCACGCGCTGACCTCCACCGACTACATCCTCCTCGGAGACCTGAACTATCATCTGGAGAACAGCAACGACAACAACTCCTCCATCCTGATTGACAACCTCGCCAACCTCGGACTGAAACAGCTCATCATGACGGCGACCCACATCACCGGTCAAAAGCTTGATGCCATCTTCTCCTCAAGCCCCCACGTCACCTTCAGGCACGCCTCCGAACTCACCTGGACCGACCACCACTGCATCCACTTCTCCTTCCGAAAACCCCTCACACACCAACACACCCTTCAGACCCCCTGCCGCTGCTGGGGCAAAGTCACTGAAGAACAACTACAGACAAGCCTCGCACTCAACCCCCGACCAACCCCACCAACCCCTATGATGGTGCACTCACCCTCGAATGCTGGATGAACGACTGTGCCAACACCGTAGCCCCGCTGGAAAAAACCACCAAAGAGACACCAGCAAAAGAGTCAGCAGGTTCACCCTGGAACTCCCCGACTCAAAGCGCACCTGCCGGAAATTGGAGAACATATGGCACAACGACAAGACGCCGGCCAGCCCAACCGCCCACAAAGACGCCATCCGAAACCAACACCACCTCATCAGGATCGCCAAGAGGACCTCCATCACAGACCGCCTCAACAACAATGCACACAACAGCAAGGAACTCTTCATCATTGTGAAGGAACTCTCCAACCACAGCTCCAGCGCCAACGACATCCCGCCATCGCAAGCCCTGTGCAACTCCCTCGCCACCTTCCTTCACCGGAAAATCACCGACATCCATGACAGCTTCAAACCCCGTACGGTCCCTGCAGACCTCGCTGCACCGGAACCACCACACCCCACCGCCCACGACACCCTGACAACCTGGGCCAACGAGAGCATCGAGGACACAATCAAGACCTTGGGCACAATCCACTCCGGATCCCCGTCCGACCCTCTCCCACACCATATCTTCAACAAAGCCAACAATTCCATCACACCCCACCTGCACAAAATCATCAACCTCTCCTTCGAGATCGCTACCTTCCCTGAGAACTGTAAGCATGCAGAGATCAACGCACTGCTGAAGAAACCCAAGGCAGGTCTGAGCGACCTCAAGAACGTCCGACCCATCTCCCTGCTCCCGTTCCCAGCAAAGGTCATCGACAAGATAGTTAACATCCAGCTCACCTGTCACCTCGAAGACAACAACATCCAGGACCCCTCCCAATCAGGATTCCGCAGCAACCACAGCACCGAGACCGCCTACATTAAAAATTAAGCACGATGCAATGATGCTCTGTCCAATTAAATGACGTGCTGTATCACACAATGATTCTTTGCATCACACAGAGTTGCACGATGAAGCAATATTTGTGTTGTTGTGTAATGTATAGTAAATATGACATTAGCCATGAAAAAGAAATTGAGCAATACAGCAAAATAAATTTCACGCAATGGCGCACTGCGTGTCCATTGTAAAAACTAGCTCTTCCACTACTTTGAGATGTTACACATATGTAATATGATGTTACTATCATCAATAATCTCCAAAACACAGCGAAATACCCATTACGTTTTGTATGATGGTGGAATGTGTAAGGGGTAGAGATGATGGATTTAACCCTAAAAAGCCTGACAATGAAAATAAGAAAATAGTAAAGGATTATAAACCAAGTTTAGGATTGTGGAAAATATAAACAACAAAAGTGACAATGCAAAAAGGCTGCATGTAAATATTGCAACAAGACGGAAAGTTTGATAACACTGTGGATATGGGCAGCCCTACAAAATATATGGATGAGGAGGAACATTGGTGAGCCAGTCTTTAACAATCCCCATTTAAATAATGGTCCTACAGAGCTGCATCCGTGCCCTCTTGACAGGATATCCTCAAAAGATAAATTTGCGCCCAGTAGATCTAAGACCCTCACTTACATAGTCAATGGCTGTCCTGCAGATCTTGCATGCAACCAATTCAGCTGAAGTCCTGTATGACTGAAGAGCACAAATGTAGAGAAAACAAACAGCCTTTATAAAATCTGTAATCTGTAATGAATTTTGAGAAAATATGCGACACATTCCTGTTACTCATTAACTATATTTCAAAGCATTAATTTACAATAAGCGAACCTCTGTGATTGCTAAACGAACATGACAGAAGTGCAATATCTTATTAGTTCACCATAATTAACATTGCATAATAGCTCATGTTTCATGTGTAGCTTACATGTCATAGCAAATATAGAACAATTAATCATTCAGTAAATGAGTTCAGCATTTCATAAACATGGAGGCTTATTTTTTGGATCGACCCGATCACAATTTGTCAGCAAGTGAATGATGGTATGTTCCGCTTTGGTGCATAATGATTGAGACACATTTTATTGTATCATTCCAATAGGTTTGCAGATCTAGTCTCACAGACAAGGAACACAAACAATAAATTAGAAGATTGGTGCAAGACATGGCTACACCTGTAACGGAAAATATAATGACATATGAGTTGGGGAAAAAAAAATATTTTTAACACTAGCCATTGTAGGCAAAGAAACACAAATGCAATTTGAGGATTATGCTGTATATCAAATATAAATAGTTCATGCTGTAGTATGATCATGTTATATACATCAATGGCATTTTGATGCACTGTGCGTGTTTTGTGATTGCAATTGCGGTTGCAAAGCAATTGTGCATAGAAGTGCAATCGCTATTAGGAAGGGATGTCCTTGGCACGCCCCTTCCTAATAGCGAGTCGCAAACTCTATTTTGTGAATCGGTAATAGGTTACCAACTAAATAAATAGGGTTTGTGCATTGCACAGACCTTTTTTGTGGTCACATATTTACAGTTTGCAACTGCAAAAAACAGTTGTACATCTGGCCATTAGCTCTAATGGTCCATTTCAATCTCAGACACTTAGCAACTACACATTCATCTTTTGATTTTAGGTCTGATCTAAGAATCCTTTGAGAGGTACAACTGCTTCGAATCCCAAACAGCCTATGAAGTGGTCTGAACTATTTGTGATGGGGGCCAGCATATTCTGGGCAGGCAAAACAGGATTTTGCCAATAGAATCTATGGAGCTCTCACAAGTAGGGCACAAGACCACCATTTGGGGCCCGTTTGTTAGTAAATGTTTTTAGGAGCAATGTACCAACCCTGAACTGGAATTTTAATTTGCTGTAATAGCATCCCAATAGAGTTAAAAAAAAACGTGAACTTTTAAAATCTAAGACTAGGGAGTAACTTTCAATTCAGCCTTGCTTTGCTTAGCCCACCGCCAGCAATGTTTTTTCAGTGTTGCTGCTGACGGAATCAATTTTGATGATGGATTTTCCCAGACCATAACTTTCACCCGAAAAGCAGCAGACAAAGTCTAGCTTTGTCAGCTAATGTGTCCCTACCAATTTCCCACATCTAGGATTCAGTGGTGTACTGACTGGGAGGTGAGCTAAGCTTCTCAGAAACCTATTCTCAGATTATGTCAGGGAGGAGAAGCTAAAAAGCCCCACAGTTCTGAACCATGTAGGACTTGTCCACTGCTTTAGCATCATAAATCTGTAGTGCTGGGGTGATAGGTTTATTGAAGGAGCTGCTTTGCTCGTTCAATATGGCGGCAGCAATCTGTTTAAGTTTGAGAATCAATAGGTCCACCTGTGGTCTCTATTTGAGGGTAGAAGGCAAGGTAACACCACATAGGTGAAAACATCTCCCCTCTCTAGTGGCGAGCCCCCCAACTCTAGTCTGGCCTTTGCAGAATTGATCTCCAATCCTCGTTCTTTACAAAATTCCTCAAAGGAAAGTAGCCCCTGCTCTAGCCTGCTAGTTGTCTTGGTGATCAATAGAGTAGCATCCACAAACAGCAGATTAGGTATTTTTAATTCCCACCAGAGTGGGAGTATCAGTAGAGTAGCTTGAGAGAAAGTGAAAACAACATTGAGGAATTGGGAAAACAGAGTGGGAGCCAAAATGCATCCTTGGCAAAAAAATGAATGGGAAATCGGTTTGGTTTCAAACCTGCGCATAGTTACCCTCATGCATTAGGATTAGTACAATCAGATGGTTCAGAGGCATACCCATGTTACTTAGCACCTGCCATCATTTATTTCAGGGGACTAAGTCAAAAGCTGATTTGAGATCAATGAAGGTAACGTATATTCTGCCTCGGCCGATCTCCACCATGCTCTGGTACAAGAGGAGGAACTGACAAACCTGAATCATTGAACTTGAACATAAACGTTTTGGACAAAATCTATCAAGCTAATCGGCCTGTGATTTAACGGTAGCGATTTGTCATCTTTAATATACACCGGAATAACTTTGGCTCACTTCCAGGAGTCCAGTGTAGGAGACCCACGCTTAAGGGTATTTGCCAGGATTAGAATGTACCTAGACCAGTTAGCCCAGTCCTGTGAGAATACATCTGCCAGTATACCGCCAGGTCCTGGCGCTCTACCTCTAGCAACTGCACTCAAGGCAAGAGAAATGGCAGCTAACTCAAAAGTAAGAGCTGAGAAAGCAAGTAGATTATCTGTGTAAAAGGAACCTGACTCTTCTTCCATTGTAGAAGGAGAATGATTTGGAGAGTATAGGTCAGGAAAATAGTCGACCCAAGCAGAGAGAGCAACTTGATTGTGGGGAGAAGGCACACAGCCATCCCTTCCCCATTAAACTAGGGCCCAGAATCTAGTGGAAGTTTTGGTGGAACAGGTCATTTTTCAAGACCTGCCACCTTCCCTCATCCCCTTCATTCGTTGCTCATAACTGTGCCAATTTATAATATAATATATTTATATTTTTGGGTATTATTTGTGGGATATGTTGCTGGTATTAGCCACAGTGTGAAGTGTGCTTCCTGTCACATGGCTCATTAGTCATGGGAAGCAACACTGCCATTTTAGCAGGCACATGTTTCTTAAGTTGCCTTCTCATTCACAGTTTTGACACACATTTTCATGTGTGACAGTGCTGGATTAGTTTCTCTGACACCTCATTGCTTACAAAACCACTTCATAAGTACACTATCACGACACTTTGAACATTTCGTACAAGGCCTCGGCATGCAATGTGAAATTTTGTTATTTTGTCCATGAGGAAACATTGGTATGAAAGAGACAATAAACAATGTCAGCTCAGCTGAAAAGTAGGGACAGTGACAATCCATTCTGAACATACCAAGTTGCCAAGAATGCTATGGCCAGACTGTGAGGGGAAGGGGACAGGGCCCGATGTTTTATAGGACATGGGATACCTGGAGATGTTGAGCAATAGCAATGGAGGTAGGAAGGTCAAGGAAGGAGTGATTACATTATCTACAATTGAAGTGTGAAGGGGAGGAGAAAAAGAAGAAATGGGGTGAGGTCTGGGTTTATAAAAGCCAAGTCCTTACTGATGGAGATTGAGACTGTCTGAGAGGCAACGCCATTCCTGACAATAAGACCATATTCTTCATCACAAGTCTCTCTTTTTTCCAGGTGGTCTTCTTTCAAGGACTTCAAGCATGGCATGAACTGGGGAAATTCCATGACTAACAAGGAAGGAGAAGGAGAACATATTATGTGCAAAGAAGGGAGCAATCTCTATTGAGTAACTGGGGAAACTAACATCATTGAAGTGGGGCGTCATCACGTCCCAGGCAAATGCACAGCTGAATTGTTGCCGCTTTGGCAAAAATATGTCTGTTTTTTATCATCATTATTTCACTGTATTATTCTTGTAATCACTCTTAGTTTCCATTCCATGTATTTCAAACTTAGCCCACGCTCTCAGTGTACATGCTTTTTTCAGGTTTCTACTGTTCCAACTGTCTATCCAGACTTGAAGCAAGAACATGATCGAGGCATGAATTAATTTCAGGCAGCGTTTATTAGATCAAACATAACCCAATGCATTTCGGGCTCAACGCCCTTCTTCGGGGGTCACTGAAAATAATCACAAAAGCACTATTACGAACTGTAAATTACATACATTTTGACTTTTGACTTTCAATAGCTCATTATGACAATGCTACATTTTATGTCTAAAAAGCAAGTTATTCTCATTCTGTGAATATTCTTTCATTAAATTGCGTGAAACAATTCTATTACAATGAACCATTCCATTCAAACCATCTATTAAATTCCCTTTCCCTTCACAACCCCTCCCACCTTTTCGAGTGCAACCAGATTCTAAACTGTGTTCTTTACGCACTTTGTTCTCATCCAACCTCCTTCCTCCCTTTTACCCTGACAGTATACAAAAGATGTTCTATCAATGTAATTCAGCTGTGCATTTGCCTGGGACGTGATGACGCCCCACTTCAATGATGTTAGTACTCTAGTGCCACGAGGCATGGCACCTACAGCAAATAGCACGCAATCTTTTGAAAAAAAGAAAAAACTGGAATTAAGATGGATAAATGTGAAAGCAGGTGTGCATCCTGTCTCCTTAATAATGAATTCTTAACTGGGGAAACTCCCAATCCTAACAAGGTATAGCATTCAGGATAGATTGACAATGGACTAAAGCTCATAACAGAGAATGTGACCACAGCCCAGGCTGTAATCATAAACTGTCCACGGTTAAGAGACTTACAATTATTCTTTTTCACTTTTTTATTAATCCTCGTGCCTGACCTTAAATAAACCTTTCATTGCACCATGCATACCAACATGATTAACAAGTCACAGTAACATTCAGCAGCATGCTACAAACAGCAGTGAAAATCAGAATTTACATTTCTAAATCCAACTTCATACAGCAGCACAATGGCTTAGATTCAAGAATTTGCTTGGAACAGAAACAATTCAGAGATTGTTTTTTTAGGTCACTACAGTACAAATATGAACATGTCCCTTTCAAAGGAATACAAGTGAATGTTACACTAATTCATCTGTAATATTGAGGATGGGTCATCTGCTTCTTTTGTAATGAAGAACAATGCCTGCACATCTCTATATTAGCCTCTATATCCTCATTAATGAAACAACTGTACACACATACACAGTAACGTTACACTGTTACTATGCAAGGTGCAAGTTTAAAAAAAAAATTATAACTTTTTTTATTTTTAATACACTTCTTTTAGTAATGTGAAAATACAGTGTTTATGAGGGGGCGTGGCTTGGATGGCAAGGGGAGTAGCTGCCTAAGTCCGGAGCTCCGTCTGACCCCAAGACTCTAACGAAATAAACAGCGCGAAAGCCGACATCGTTAAGCAGACGAAACGGTGCTATGGATATCAGAAAGAAGCTGGAATAAGAAGAAAGCAGTGGAGACAACAAGCGAGGGATAATAACACCAAATTTCCATCCTCGCAATGGACCAAAGGAACGCACAAGAAACAAGATGGCGCCGGAAGGAGGTACCTCTGAGTAACGAACAAGAAGGCAAAGCACCGCTGGAAAAGCCCAAAAAAAAACACACAGAAGGTCAGAAGGTCAGTGGGCATTCAGACGCTAGCAAACACTAACGTTAACATGCCGTATTTCCCCTCCAAACCTAACACGCACGCCGAGCACCGCTGAGCACGGCAGAACACAAACCGAAAGTGAAACTCACCCACGGCGATGCCATATTGGTAGAGGCATAAGGAGGGAAAACGCTCTAGCTGGTGTTATCAGAAGGCAGCAGTGGGGAAATAGACAGAAACCGCTGGTAAAGCCAAAACAGACGCTAACACCAACGCGCTACGTGCCATCTCGCTCCCCCAACACCCGCCGCACAAAGCGAACAAGATCGAAAGTGAATATCCTCCGGGGCGCCGCCATCTTGCGAGAGGGGCATAAGACGCATGTGGCCGTAAACAAGCGGGAGTGTGAGGAAGGAACCTACCATTTTCCGTGGGAAGAGATCCACCGCCGCCTAACAACCGCCACCAAAGCCAAAACACACAAGAGGTACAGCGATCAACAGGGGCAAACAGACGTTAACACCAAAGCGCTACGGCAATCTCGTCCTCCCAACCCCCGCCCAAACAAGGCGGAAGAAACCGAAAGTGAACATCCTCCGGGGGTGCAGCCATCTTGCAGGAGGGGCATAAGAAGGGGGTGCTAGGAGGAAGCCGAACATTCACAGTTGGAAAAGAGATCCACCGGCGCTTAGAATAACTGTGCAAAGAGCGCCTGCTGGGAACCGGAGGAGCGAGAGAGAACATTAACCACGCGAAGATAACATCACAGACGAAGGGCGGCCATAGTGCCATAGTGCCAAGAGCATCTCGAGAAACAACAGCAGATACAACTCATTTGGTCAAAACGGGTCAAGGGCTCAAGCAGTGTGAGCGAGGGCTTTAGCACACAAGACCTCACAAAAGACAACACTCAAGCCAACCATGCCAAGAACATCTCGAGACAGGCTGACAAGCCGAATAAGGGGCTAAGACAAGCCCAACAGTAAGCGCACAAGCACAAAACAACAACCAGAGAGCAACAACAGCGGGAACACTTAAGACCAGCAAGCCAACAAGAAACGAAGCCACAGGACAGTGTACATGCATGCTAGCAAAGCAAATTAAGCAAAGCAACTTGCAAACAAGTCAAACTCTACCGCGGACCAAGTCTGATCAAACAAGGGCAAATAAAATTGAACGAGTCAACAAGCCACAATCACAATACCAGCCCATAAAGCAAAAGACCAAACAAGAGAATCCCACAAAAAAGGACTCCCTTAGCTCGACAACAAAAATCCCAAACTCCGCGAGCCATTAAAGAACTAAGGAAAATGGGCAGCAGCGACGGCACACTGTCGCAACTACAAAAGAAAAACAGATCGGAGAACAGTAGAGAATCACCAATCAAACAAAGAGCAGACATCACTAGCACACTGGACAGCATCCTCAAAAAACTAGCTGAAGTCCATGATATGACAAAGTCCACAAAGAAAACAACTGACATGATATAACTGGAACTTGCTGCTATCAGAGTGGACATCCACGCAACCAATAACAAGCTAGGAACAGTGGAACAAAGAGCGATATCAATCAATCAATCAATCAAGGACATTTATAGAGTGCACTACCTACCCGGAGGGTCTCAAGGCGCTTGGGGGGGGGGTGCCGCTACTGCTCGAACAGCCAGGTCTTGAGCTTCTTCCTGAAGGAGAGGTGGTCTTGGGTCAGGCGCAGGTCGGTCGGGAGGGAGTTCCAGGTCTTGGCGGCCAGGTGGGAGAAGGACCTTCCTCCTGTTGTCGTTCTCCGGATGCGGGGGACGGCGGCGAGGGCGTGGCTGGCTGATCGGAGGTGGCGTTTGGGAGCGTAGAAGTTGATGCGGTTGTTGAGGTAGCTCGGGCCTTGATCGTGTAGGGCTTTGTGTGCGTGGGTGAGGAGACGGAAGGTGATCCTTTTGTTGACGGGGAGCCAGTGCAGGTCTCTCAGATGTCCGGAGATGTGGCTGCGTCGGGGGATGTCGAGGATGAGTCTGGCTGAGGCGTTCTGGATCCGCTGGAGTCTCTTCTGGAGCTTGGCGGTGGTTCCGGCGTAGAGGGCGTTGCCGTAGTCCAGTCGGCTGGTGACGAGGGCCTGGGTGACCGTCTTCCTGGTCTCGATGGGGATCCACCGGAAGATCTTCCGTAGCATGCGCAGGATGTTGAAGCATGACGAGGAGACGGCGTTGACTTGTCTGGTCATGGAGAGGGAGGAGTCCAGGATGAAGCCCAGGTTGCGTGCGTGGTCTGTCGGTGTGGGTGCGGTGCCCAGGGCGGGGGGCCACCAGGAGTCATCCCAGGCGGAGGGCGAGGAGCCCAGGATGAGGACTTCCGTCTTGTCTGAGTTCAGTTTCAGGCGGCTGGTCGTCATCCACTCGGCTACATCTTTCATCCCTTCGTGAAGGTTGGCTCTGGCAGCGGCGGGGTCGTTGGTCAGGGAGAGGATCAGCTGGGTGTCATCGGCGTAGGAGATGATGTTCAGGTTGTGTTGGCGTGCGATGGGCGCGAGGGGGCTCATGTAGACGTTGAAGAGGGTGGGGCTCAGCGAGGATCCTTGAGGGACGCCGCAGATGACTTCGGTGGCCTCTGACTTGTACGGTGGTAGACGGACTCTCTGTGTTCTTCCGTCGAGGAAGGAGACGATCCATTCCAGTGCCTTCTCCTGAATTCCGACGTTGCTATAGATATAGAGGACGGCTCACAACTCACAGGGAAGGCCAATGGGAATATCGCTAAACCCACTACTGAACCACAGAAAAACAGCAGAATTTGAAGACCGAAACAGGAAAGGAAATATAAGAATTCTGGGAAAGAGAAGAAGACAAGGCCGGCTCATGTGTATCACTAATACAGAACCTCATCCCAAAGCTTACTAACCTCAAGTTCGAGGGTCCATTAGAGCTAGACAAGGCGTACAGAGGTCCAGCAATCAGACAAACGGGAAGAGCAGGCCCAAGACCGATAATATGCAAACCACTACGCTCACACCAAACGGACGCCATATTCGGAGTAGCGAGGAAGAACCCCAACTTGATATGGAATGGACACAAGATCACCCACACGCAGGACTACTCGAAACTCACAGAAAGGGGTTCTTAGCTCAGAGGGACAGGCTGAGAAGAGAAAACATCACCTTCTCCTTCGCAGGCCCTACAAGATTCAGAATATACAACAAGGGGATCACACTAACATTCGAAGACCCAGCTGAACTGTCACACTATCTACAGGGTCCACCATCACAGGAAAGGGAAGCTTCCGCTATGACGGGAAAAAGAAGTGCCTCACCGAGCCCAGCAACAGACTAAGGTAAACCGTGCAGTAGCAGGATATAGGCCGAACACGTGGCCTGACAATACAAACAACTCGGTGCACAGACAGAAGGGATGACTCACAAAGAAAAAGGTACAAGACTACCTCATATAGAGACTACCATGGCGGGAGACTGTACTACAAATCTACCTCACAAAGAGATAGGCACAAGACTACCTCACATAGAGACTACCATGTGAAAGACTTTATAACAAATCTACATCAGAGAAAACCCACTGTGCTATGGAATGATATATCCTTTAATATGTAAGCTCTAGAAAGACGATGTGTTCCTATTTCCCGGGGTCAAGACGAGGCGGGTGGGACCTTGCTGTCACACGCCCACAGTACGAAGTAGCAGTGAGAGGGGGAGGGATTTGGAGAGGGAGGGATGGGAGGGGGTTAAAAAAGTAGGGGAAGGGGGGCCGTTAGTCCTGTATGTCATGTTTGTCTTGTTCGTCATGTACGCTCTGTCCATGTCTTCGCCGCAGCCAACACAAACACACTAGATAGACCGCCTATAACACTGAGAACACCAGATCCCAAAGACGAAGCTAGCTCACAGTACCGTCAGAGATAGGTTAACCATTGACAAACCAGGCTTAGCCACTGCAGTATTAAAAATGACACAGTCCAATAACAAGTCACTGTCAACAGACCTTTAGATCATCTCCCTCAACGTTAAAGGTCTTAACCACCCTATCAAGAGGAAAAAGATACTAGACTACTTAGCCAAGACTAAGGGGGACATTATCTTGCTGCAAGTAACCAAACTCTCCACAGCGGAAGCAGACAAGCTCAGAGCCAGATGGATAGGTCAAGTCGCCTGCTCACCAGTGGTGGGCAAAAAGAGAGGGGTCATTACCCTGACCAGTAGCAAATCAAACATAACCATTGAGAATGTGCAGCAAGAAAACAATGGCAGATTACTGATCACGCAGCTGAAAAGAGGAGAGGAGACAATACTTGTGACAAACATCTATGCACCATACACCGATGACACACAATTCTGGGAGGGGGTAGCAAAGGAACTAGAGTCCAGCAGTTCACACAACATGACGGTTGTGGCGGGCGACTTCAATATAGCGCTAGACCAAACCCTAGATAGACAATCAAAAACCAAAGCACGTACCCCGACGTCTCACAAGACGCTAACGAACCTATGCAATAGATTCAACTTGGTAGACCCATGGCGACTACAGCACCCGATACCAGAGACTACACCATCTATTCGAACCCAGACACCTCATACAGCAGAATAGATTACATTCTCATCTCAGGAACCCACACGCACCTAATAGAACACACAGACATCGCTGCCAGAGCAATATCGGACCGCGCCTGCATCAGCCTACACCTCACAGGGAGACACAACGAACACACAAACCGTAGATGGCGACTCAACTTCACAACTATCGCCAAACAAGAAGATAAGGGTAAAATCCAGAAAGCCATTGCTGACTACATCAAGGACAATGGCATACCGGACGTAGACCCCAAAACACTGTGGGAGGCCCTCAAAGCAACCATCAGAGGTGTACTAAAAGAAATCAAGGCAAGAAGGGACAGGGAGGCGAAGGCTCAGCTATCACAGCTGCAAAAAGACATCAAACTGCTAGAAACACGACACATTCGAGACACCATAAATCACCACTTACTGACAGAACTCACAAAGAGAAAATATGAATTCAACAGAATCCTTAGCAAACGAGCAGGGTTATGGATAAAAAAATATAAACAAATCAACCTATGCGAAGCAAACAAGGCGGGGAAGACCCTAGCGTCATACCTCAAGCACAATCAAAGGCAACACTACATCACATCAATCACAGACACTACCAGCAAAACACACACCCGTCACAAGGACATCGTACACACCTTCAGGGAATACTACAAGGAGCTCTACAACAAAGACGATGACCTTGACACAGAGGGAACAAAAACCTACCTTGAGAACCTAAATTTACCGAAGATATCGACAGAAGAAGCACTGGCGCTAGGCCAAGACATCAAAACGCTCAAAGTTAGGACAGCCATTTAGGCCCTAAAAGACAACAAGGCCCCAGGACCAGACGGATACACAGCACCATTCTACAAATCCTTCCAAGACCAACTAGCACCAATCCTAACGAAAGTTTTCAATCACTGTGGAGGGGAAGGGGAAGTAACAGAGACTATGTCACAGGCCAACATCATAGTGTTCCCCAAGGAAGGCAAAGACCCACAATGGCCGAAAAACTACCGGCCAATATCACTCATAAACCTAGACTGCAAAATATACGCCAAAATCCTAGCAACAAGACTCAATAGATTGCTCCCACAGCTAATAGGGAACACACAGGGGGAAGGCGCGTAGTCGAAGAGTACTGCGAGGCTGCTCAGCGCGATGGCGTGTAGCCGGTCCGCTACACACGATCGCGCTGAGCAGCCTCGCAGTACTCTTCGACTAAGTGTAAGGCATTGTACCTGAGCCTGAAAACGAGAGATTAATCACCCGCGGCTCCCCCATGTGAGCAGCAAATTGAACAGACGCTGTTGGGAAGACCGGTTCCCGAGCGGATATTTGCCTCACTGAATCCTAAATCGAACATCCTGATCACCTGAGTTACCTTAACAACTTAGGTGCACCTTATGTGACCTCACCACTACGCTCCCTGAACTGCCCAAAACAAGGCTTGTTCACTAAATTCAGGCACCTAATATTCCTAATGTCCTGATGATGATCCCGTTTCTTGTTGTGTGGGATCGAAACGCCGTCGACCGATAAATATAGTAGCACACAGTTTCCTACTGTAATTTATGTGTGTGCGTACTATTTCTAGATAGCTCAGACAAGCATTTAATTGATTTTGAGCATCCTTTGTACTGTTGCCTGAAAAACCCCTTCCTTGTAATTGTTTTTTGTTATGTTTTCATGTCAAAGGATACAGGAGTGTATCCCACTGTATTTTTGTTCTTGAAAGATTCCTTTTATACAACGCATTGATTAAATACTGTGTCCAGCTGGACACCTTCTTTGAAGATAGTTCACATTGTTGGCTTTACTTTATATTTTTTTCTTTAAATTGAAAGTGTTAAGGACCGTTGTTGTTTCTTAAACCACCTCACCTGCAACCTCTCAGAGTGGCATGGTCACATAAATCACAACAGTGTCGTGCCTTTCTGTCCTTAACAACCACACTTCAGTTCCTAAGCATGCCACTCCACAGTCACCATACATTCTGCAGATCCAGCTGAACCCAACACTCATAGGTTCTCTACTAAAAAAGGAAAAGCTATGTCATCCTCTATGCCTTGTAGTTTGGACCTTAATGTTAACTTTTCCTTACGATGGATAAACATTTTTCTGCTAATCTGGACTTTGACGTCTGCACCTTGACTCCAAACATCTATGGACTATCATAACATACAAATCCACCATTACCATTACCACATTTTTCAAACAAGCTATTAGTATTTTCTAAATAAATTCATCGATTAAAAATATCTGGTGTTTTTGTTCTTTCATTATTTAGCTCCCACTAATCCATACTAATATTATAAAGAGAGAGCCCAAACCGTTGAGGCGGGTAAGCTCCGGAACCACAGCGCCAACCGGAACACCCAATACAGCGTAGGAAAGGAGAGTATCAGCAGATGGACATAGGCTATACACCAGCCCAACATATACATTAGAAGGGAAAAAGAACGTTAGGGACAAAGTAGTCTGTTGTGGGCGTTTCCTCTTGTAAAGCGATGGGCGTGTGCTTGAAGTGGGCATGCCGTGCGAGGGAATAGCGTTCTGGGGCGTGTGACGTAACATGCGGTGTGTGGCGTCTAAGTGCACCACGCCGTGTTTGTGGAGTGCGTATTGTGCATGCCAGGACCGATCAGGGGCGTCAGCGTGAGCGGACACACAAGTTCACCTCCTGCGGCAAGGACACAAAACCGCAGAGCACACGCTCACCTTCAGCGCAACCAAATGATGCCTTCTGAGCGGCCACACAGACGGAACATCAGCACATTCATCAGCAGGTGCACAGGCGCTTGAGCATCGCTGGGGCGCTATTACAAATGTCACGGACTGTTTGTGACACACACACAGCATCGCGGGACCACTGTTGGACACTGTGAGGCCAGGTACAAAACAGCAGCCACACGCGCTAATCGTTGTTTGCCTTACCTATTCTAACCATTGCAGACTTTCATTTTCATCCCCGGACAACGTCGGGGCGGGCCGCTAGTATGTAATAAAATAACAATATGACCTTATTGTAAAGTGTTTTTCAGCAAACCAAAATTATATACTAGTAAAGTTCTTAACATACAATCTATGTTATAAATACCATGTTTTTCTAAAGCAAAACATAGGAAGATGCCTTTGTACATTGGAAAAGGGTATTTATACATTTCTTTTAATTCCAAGTTTAATATTGTAAAAGTCATACTTAAAACTAATTTAGATATTACAATATATATTCATTTATGACACAAACAATAATGATTATATGATTCAAATCTCATACTGGTATCCTTTGTATATAGTAATATCTATACAACATAACTGCTTACGTATAGCAAACAAATGACCATGTCATATTTGCGTGATCAAGAGATCGCATCATATGACAAATATGTTCCATTATGTACTATTCAGCAATATTTTTAATTGAAAGAGTGAATGAAATATTTAAACTTCTTTGCTACAATCTTTGAAACAAAGGGCCTCATTTACAAGGTTTTGGTGCAGGGGTGCCCGCAATGAATCTTCCTGCACTGCCCTGCATAAAACAAAAAAGGTCAAGAATGTGCCGTATCTATGAGATATGACACATTTTTGTCCTTTTTCCCTATGCTGGCACACAATGGGCTGCCATGTGCCAATGCAAGCACATTTATGCCATGATGCAAGGGTACCTGCTTTGTAGGGGTGCAGAACACGTGGAAAGAGCAAACAATTAGGAGAAATAAAAGTATTTCCTCTCGTTGTGCAAGCTTTTCGCACTGCATCATATTTGCGACTCCTTGTAAATATGGGACAGTGTCAAAAAGTCATGGGTGTTGCTGGGAATGCACACAGCGTATTGGTAACAATGGTTCTTAAAACACAAAAATAATGCAGTGATAAATATAGACCAAAATTAGTACTATAGTCAGTGGTGTCCAGTCGGACACACAAGTTTAATGAATCAATGCAAATGTTTTCAACAAAATAACAAACAACCAACAATAGAGTGGGACGCAGTCCTGCATCCAGTTACATCAAACAGAGGACATATACAAAAAACGCGAGGAGTTTCAGGCAAACGAGAAATGATGCTTCGGATCAATCAAAATAGATAACAAGCTATCCATGACAGTATTCACACAATTGTAATGCAATGGTTTAAGCGTGTGAGTCTGATCCAATTGGTCGATGACGTTTTGATCTCTTTCAAAAGAATAATTGGATCATCATCAGGACGGTGATGTTACATGCCTGACAGAGAGAACTGTATAGGCTCACAAGGGAGCATGACAAGTATTAACATGAGCGAGACGTAAGTAAGGTATGGCTCCGGTCAATGGCTGGGTCTTCGTTTAAGGAATCGTAGCACGCTATGCTCATAGTAGAGCTGTATGCAAGTTAAGGCAAGAGCATGGATGGAGCTCTGCAAGGGTTCGTACAGACGGTGATTGTCGGCGAACCGAATACTGCTGGCAACAATGGCCGGATGAGTTCAGACGGGTAGCGCAATGGCATTAAGGGAATGCACACAGCATCAGCTATTGCACATCCCTTTAATGCAGAGCACTGCGTCAAAGGAAACTATATTCATAAGGCTGCGTTAAGCCACACAAAGTGGCTTAGCTATGACGTGTTAATATTGGGCAGGACACCGCCACCCGAGCGTCGCAAAAAATGGCACAGGAGTATTTTAAATATGCCCTAAAGTTTATTGCCATGGTGAATTATATTTATATAGCACTTTCTTCCCCTGGAGATACATTTAAGCCCTTTTTGGTGGTGTAGCATGCTACTCCATAACCCAAGGTTGAAGGTAAATAGGAAGTAGTTAGTGTTGGACTTTGGCCCTTAGGGCAGGTTCACCCCTAGACTTTTTTCTTGAAATGGTGACCTGGCAATGGTGATTTTTGGGATTCTGCGCACTTTCACTGTGTCCCAGTGGAAAGTGAGTGCGCACTCTGAGTGCATGTGCTGAGCTAGGCCTGCCCGCCCATAGGAATGCATGGGGAATGTATGTGTCCCTGGTAGTTCCTGATGCGTGGGGTGTACAGGCTTGAGTCTGGTATGTGTGAACTCGTGAGAGTGAATGCTGCGAGATGGTGTATGCAGCATGTATGTGTCTAGTAGGGAAGCGCCATTTCTAGACATGGCTGTACGTGTGCTGTGAGGGTGCTGGCGTGTGATTGGCTGGAGCTGGCTGGCATGCCAGGCTCCAGGAAGTCTGGATGAGTCTGCCCGGTGGTGAGGGGGAGATTAGCATGAGTGATGTGTGGGAGGAGTGTACCTGTGTCCTGGATGGGCTGGGTTTTCCCCACACAATGCTGGCTCCGCCCCCCTGTGGTGCGTCTAATGACCCAAGCCCTGCCAGTGAATAGAGAGGGTGGTTGAGGTAAACAGAGTACTCAAGAACCAGCTGCAACTGGTTCCGCCCCCACCCTGCACCTTCAGACAAAGGGAAATACTGTATAAAAATGGGGCTGTGTCCCCACTGAAGTTGTTCTCTTCCAGGATCCTGAAGGGGCTGTTGCTGCTGCTGCTGGGCCAGAGGACCGCCACTTGGGGTGTCTCCCTGCCTGGAGACCCAGTGTGCTGGCTCTGGGCCCAGCCTTGCCCCCCTACATTCCACAAGGAACTTTCCCTGTGATCCTGCCCTGCTGAGGGCACCTGGAAGCGCTGGGATTATTGCTAGCGCTAGGAGCGCTGAGGATTTCCCTCCGAGCGCCTGGGAGCGCTTCCCTTGATTTGCGGTGCTAGATTTGCCCCCTAGCGCTGAGAGCGCGCCCTATTTCCTGCCAGCGCCTCGGGCGCTTTATTGTTTCAGCCGGTGCCCACCCGGCATTGCCCCGGTGATTTGCTGTTATTCTTAAACTCGAGGGAGCCCTCGGTTTATTGAGCCCCCGCCTAGAAGTGCCGGAAACGGGCCGCCGTGCTGCCCGCGACGACCCGGAAGTGCTCCTGCCGGCCGGCCAATCCGAGCGCGGCCCGGCAGAAGTCCCGCCCCCACAGCCGCGACCCGGAAGTCAGGCAGGCCGGGGGCAGGACAGAGAAGCAACCGGAAGCGGACGGGAGGCCACCCCGCGCTCCGGTGAGGACAGAAGCCGGCGTCTTTTCTTGTCTCCCCTCCCAGGCTCCCTAAGCGAGGGAGAGCCCAGGAGAGGGAGGGAGAAGTGTGGAGGGAGCCCCCGAGGAGCAGGAGCTCCCGTGCAGAGCCGCCCGAAGCAGAGGAGCTGCAGCCGCCAGAGACCGGTGAGTGGCCGCCCCTCCCCTCCCCTTCGGAGCGCGTCACTTGTGCTGAGAGGCCCGGGGGGGCCTCAAGTGATTCCCGAGTCCCCAGGAGGGGGACTCCAACGAAGCCTAGTGAGAGGCTCAAGGCGCCCCCAGTGTTCCCGGGTCCCTCGTGAGGGACCCCAACAGCCCAGTGACGCTGCACCCTTCTGAGTTAAGAGTCCAGAGAGGCTCTAGGGGGGCATTTTGATTTACTTGGAGCCCAGAGAGGCTCAGGGGGCATGATTGTGCTCGAGTCCCCAGGAGGGAGGACTCCAACAAAGCTTGCCACAGCTGTCTAGAGCCCTGGGAGGCTCAGGGGGCCAATTTATTCCTTGAGAAGCCCAGCGAGGTTCCCACATTGGCCCCATTGTTGTTTTGAGCCCTGGAAGGCTCAAACCTTGCTGCACCAGTTGCCCAGCACTTTGTGGGCAACTGCTCCGTTTAGGCCCCCCTGGACTTTGGACACAGGGCGTCCTAGCCTCAACACGGCCAGAGGGCCTAGGGATAGTCACAGGTGGTGACTTACGTGAGTTTGGCGCAATTGTACTTTCTATGCACCTCTGAATGTATTGTTTATGCGTCATGTGCCTTACACCTCTGAATGTATTATGATGCATCATGTGTTTTCCTCCTTACACCTCTGAATGAATGTTATGCATTGCATCATGTGTTATGTGCTTCCACCCCCACAGGTATTGTGATGTGTAGGTGGTTGTTTTCTCCCTAGTACAGGTGGTGCTAGTGAGGTCCTGTTACCAGTAGTTACTGGTTGTGTGCTATTTTGTGCTAAAGTAAATTTATATTTTACCTTCTAAGTGCTATTTCTGAAAGTGCTACTTCTGATTCCTGACAAGTGGTCCAGGTGGCCCTGTCTTGTAAATAATCTGTTGTAAATTCTGCCCGTGCCTCTGGCACATTGTAAAGTGTGTGTTTTATCTAATGTGTTTTGGTGTAATACAAAGGCTATTTTTATATAACCTTGTGTGGAGTTTCCTTTGTGGTGGGCCTTTGGATGTTGTTGCTGGGGTGCGTGCGCAAATACTTAACTTACACCGCCTCCAAGTTTAGCCTTGCTGCTCGCGCCACGTTACCTAGAGGGTGAGTAGGGGTTATCTTGGCGTGTAACTCCCTTGCCCTGACTTGGGAGTGGTGGTCTCTGACTGACTTTGGCGAAAGCCCTGGCCAGCCAGGGATCCCATTTCCAACAGTTAGTATTTCCTTGTAGGAGTTGTTATGTTGAGTTTGTGCTCCCAAGATCTTTTTAATAAAGTTTTAAGCAATCTTAGCAGCAGGAAAGAGTGAATAAAATATCATGGATGGCATACGGTATGTAGGCGAAACTCCATGAAAGTATGTCACATCAATGGTCAATACAGAAATGTTTAAAAAAACGCTATTTTGATATAATATTAATACAAGTTTAACTATTAATGCATGCATTTGACATAAAGAGTTATTACTACTACTATTTTCTACTGTCAACACTCATTTCATTAATGTTCTGCCAGCACTAAGGCAGAAATTCCTTTTATTCCCCATGTAGTTTGGTGATTAACAAAAATGCAGATTTCCATGTTTAGGCATGCATTACAAATGTGTCAATTCCTTTTGATATCACCCATGTACCGTCTTCATAATGACTTAACCCATTGTTGGCATACCTTCAGCCATACACTGATGGCCTCATTTATAAAAAGCGGAGGGAAACAGCAATGCAACACTTTTCATGGCATCCTCCTTGCGACACCATAGATGCGCTGTGTTTTCACTATGGCACTCCATGTCACAGGGATTGACCAGATACGTGAGGAATCCTGAAGTATCTGGGGGTGTAGTAATGACACATTGCTGGAGTGTGTCGCAAAACAGACGCAACTCCAGCAATGTGTCATTACACATTAGTGAGTCCCATGTAGAAGGGCCTGCATAAGTCCTTCAACCTGCTGCGAAGCAGGCATAAGGATCTGATGCAGTGACGCCCTAGAAGTATTGCAGTGAAATCTCATAGATTTCACTGCTTAACTTCTACATGGCTTTCGTGCGTCAGAACACCTACCCTGCATACATTATACTTGACTCAGGTATAATGTATCGCAGGGGTTTATAAAGTGACTCATATGCCTAGATGCATCACTTTGTAAATACGGCGCAGTGTGGCGCATTTTTTGTGCCGCTGCGGTGTCACAAAAAGTGATGCAGCGAAAACCCTTCATAAATAAGGGCCTCAATGTGCATGCACCATATACTTTATACCACTTCATTTTGAGTATCTCATGAAGTTTAAGTTTATCCACAGATAATTTGATGGTAAGGCAGCAGATGAAAGGGTGAAGTGACAGTGAAGACACAACATCTACATGAAGGATTCAAATGAACTAGGTGCATTCAATATCACTTAGAGATGGCAAAAAGACTAAGACCAGCAGAGACCCCAAAGCTTTAAAGTTATTTCTAAACATCCTACATGTCATTTTCCAAATATTTTCAGAATTATAAATATATATAAACATATATATGATGTACATGTCTGCCTGTTTCGGTATTGTCAAACATGACACACTAGGAATATTTTCCATGAACTGTTTCTTTTAGGAGTGATCTAGTATAACTCAATTTTCAAATACAATATCTCTCAAAATACATGAAATTATATTTTTTCAAACTAATGTTCCACAATAACCTCTGACTGCACAGTCATTTTCCTCATCGATCTTATCATGTTGTCGTCCACCCACAACATCACTCTCAGGCTGTGCCTGGTAGCCATTTTCAGTGAAGAGTAGGATGGTGCTCATTAAGGTAATTTTGTACAGCATACAGCAGAGTACAGCAATTTTGCAGACCTTGTCTGTAGAGTGCATTAAAGCGATGCCGATATTTTCAGAGTATCTACAATTTTGAACTTCAGAATCTTAGACATGCTAATATTTATTGTCATAAAATATAAGCTTGAATTTGCATAATAATAAATATTTTTTATTTTCATTGATCACACAACACCTCCCATGACACATCATTCTCTTGACATTAATAATAAGCCTTCTCAGCTGTTATCTGGCATCTTTTGACAGAAATGCCATGGTGGACAAATTGAAGGTACGCTAGCGGACAACTGACTTATTGATTATGGCATAGTCTAGAAAGATTATCTGTGTCTATGATTGAAGTTGTCTTTCACCGTCCACTGTGCTCTCGTTCATCAGCCGCCTTGGTGCATCTGCCATTGTAACCAGCTACTGTAAATATAATGGATGCATGGCATGATGGTGGATGAGGCTGTCAATCATGATGGGTGCAAAATGGTGGCTGACTGATGTGACCAGTATTGACAAATTTCCTATCTGCCATCATTCCAGACATTATTCATTACGACATTGACTGTTGGCAGTAGCAGGCATAGAATGGTATTTGACGTATGTGCACTGCCACCACAGAACAGAATCACCTCCTCCATAGTTGCTGCCATTTGTTCTCCTAAATATTCAAGTTGTCGGACGAATCCAGTGACAGTGCTGAATACCATCAGTTACACATCCCAGCAGACAAGCAGGTAAATAAAGAGAACGGTATTGTATACAACATGCAATTGTGGCAAAAGCCTAAAATGTTTTTTGAAAAGGGCACTATAGGCCCAAATTAGAGTTCGCTTTGAACTGTATTTCATCACAAATGGAGTGCCTTGTCCAATATCAGCCTGTCCACGCTATTATGAGTCAGAGAGAACCACCATGTTTCTGGCAGTGACGCCTCTGCTGGCTGTGCTGTTGGAAACCATTGGCCAATGACCTGTCAGGTACTGGGCAGTCAATCAGTAGACATCATACCATCCTCCCTGTTTAAGGCAGACACTCGTACACCATTGGTTTCCGTTCAGAAGTGTCAGGAAAGGCCCGGCTTCCAGAAAATATAAAACATTAAATGAACGTCTACATGGTGGGAGAAAACTCCCAAGGTGTCAGAACAATTAGTTTCATTTATATCCTGCTATGGGAATTTGTTTTTAAACAACAAAATGTGTTGAGCTGCCTCATGAAACGTGTGCGCCACCAAGCAAAGCTGCAATGCCTTTGGAGGAATTGTCGAGGTGGCACCTTCTCTGAAGATGCCGCGATCTCCCGGTGAATATTAAATATTATAGGATGTCAGGCCAGCCACCAAACTAAATAATCTTGTATATCCCTTGAACTGACCAGACCGTTGCTGTTACCGCCGACAGAACTCCAACCCTTGCTCAGCTCTTACCCGGCCTCCCTGTGTCCCAGGCGGGATTGACCGCCCTCCCGCAACGCTACAACTTGCAGCACCCGCTTCGCGGGCGCTGCTGCGCGGTGAGTGGCGTGGGGTCGAGGCTGGGGGAGGACTAGCGCTGTGGGTCCTGTCCCAGGAGGAGGGAACACCGCGAATACATCGAGGGAGCGCGCCGCAGGGACTCGTAAGACCAGGAGTCCCTGCGCTGCACAGGTGTGCACGGGCCCGCCCCCAGGAAGACACGCCCCCTGCTTGTCTTGATTACTAAAGTGGGAAACTGAGTAGACTCCAGCGGGATCCCTTGAACTGACCAGACCGTTGCTGTTACCGCCGACAGAACTCCAACCCTTGCTCAGCTCTTACCCGGCCTCCCTGTGTCCCAGGCGGGATTGACCGCCCTCCCGCAACGCTACAACTTGCAGCACCCGCTTCGCGGGCGCTGCTGCGCGGTGAGTGGCGTGGGGTCGAGGCTGGGGGAGGACTAGCGCTGTGGGTCCTGTCCCAGGAGGAGGGAACACCGCGAATACATCGAGGGAGCGCGCCGCAGGGACTCGTAAGACCATGAGTCCCTGCGCTGCACAGGTGTGCACGGGCGCGCCCCCAGGAAGACACGCCCCCTGCTTGTCTTGATTACTAAAGCGGGAAACTGAGTAGACTCCAGCGGGATCCCTTGAACTGACCAGACCGTTGCTGTTACTGCCGACAGAACTCCAACCCTTGCTCAGCTCTTACCCAGCCTCCCTGTGTCCCAGGCGGGATTGACCGCCCTCCCGCAACGCTACAACTTGCAGCACCCGCTTCGCGGGCGCTGCTGCGCGGTGAGTGGCGTGGGGTCGAGGCTGGGGGAGGACTAGCGCTGTGGGTCCTGTCCCAGGAGGAGGGAACACCGCGAATACATCGAGGGAGCGCGCCGCAGGGACTCGTAAGACCAGGAGTCCCTGCGCTGCACAGGTGTGCACGGGCGCGCCCCCAGGAAGACACGCCCCCTGCTTGCAACACCACCTTATCTTGAGCAGTTTACAGCTCAGCGGGACGCGAGCGGGACGCCGAGCTAAGCCCGGGCAAAGGGCGGGCCCTCTGTGGCCCTCAGAGGCCAGAAGAGGCCGGGCTGGGCCAGCCCCCTAAAAAACGCCACCTAAGTGTAGCCTACCTATTCGGCACCCGGCTTGACTTACCGATAGTAGTTACAACTATCGTTCTTTCTTTAACCCCGCATTGTGGGCAATGAGGAAAAACGGCAAGAAGACCAGGATGCCCACATTAAGATCAAGCACAAAAAATAAAGCGGATCATTCCCCGCCTTTACCAACCCTTACTGCCATTGATAAAATGCTCAAACAGACCATAGGGGCGGTATCTAACGCCATAGCTAATACAGAGAGGAGAATGTCCTTACCACCCGTGCCCACTATTCAGGAAACACAGGAGTCCCTGATTAACCTATCTGAGGTCTCCGGAGACCCAGCGGAGGAGATCGACACTAGCCCGCCCCCAACTCCCTACTCTTTTGTTGACCTGCCTTGCGCCCAGGCGCCCGCTGAAACTAGCAGGGATAGACCTGGTGTACAAACAAATTATCAGGGGAAAAACACACACAACGAGGAGAAAATGCTGCACAAGGATGGCCACAAACAAGGGAGGAAAAAAGGATCCTTAAAATCCAGTAACCACAACTTGATTACGCCCATAAATCCATCCACATCGGGAATACCTTGTTGGATAACCAACATGGTGTCTGACCTTAAACTCGAACTTGAGCACTCGATCACGGTGCTGTTAAAACCCCTTATTGCAAAAATAGATAGACTGACATCACTTGTAAATAATAAGGGGATCGGCCCGAAAAACCACCTAGTGCAGGAAAGTGCTCCAACAAAATCAAAAGACCCCACTCCAACAAGCTTATCTAAAGATAAGGACCCTTCAACAACTGAAGGGGTGGCAAAGTCAAATAATAGCGCTACACAGAAAGGAGCCAAGGATAAGCGAAAGGCTGCCACCACCCAGACTATAGGCAATAAGACCAGCCAAACCCCTACTGGCAACAAAAAATCGCTACCCGGACCCTCTCAAACGTTGGAAGAAAATAATGCCCTAACGCCCAAAGTGGACCCCAAGTCAACCCGGACCCTCCCTGTGACAACCACTAAAGAAAAGAAAACGGCAATCCGGTTCAGGACAATTAACCTTCCGCCTGAAGCACTACCATTCGTGGTTGTCTTAACAGGAGTTCCACCTTTAAGGGAGGGCCAACGGGAAACACAAATAGAGCTAAAAAATAAATGTGCACAGTGGTTGCAAACACATAGACCTTTACCCCATAACATTCATGGGGAAATCCTCTCAGTAAGAAGGGGTGAGTGGATTGGTAAAGGTACCAAGTCCATAGCAGGAGACATCGTCACGGTGAACTTTAGAGATATGGCAGCAGTTAATTTTATCTGCAATGCCCCCCGAGCTATACTCGATCACAAATCCACCCGGTACATCTATCCTACTTTTACCCCCTCGCACCTCAAAGGATTAGGCAGAACAATGGCCTGAATAGAACATCGCATTTGGACTACCAATATGGCCCAACCCAATGGCAAAGGCCAAATTCTGTATTCCCAACCTATGACGCTCCCCTAATGCAGTATGCACATTGGAACAGGTTCAGCACACTGGAAGGGGTGGACTGACAGAGACTGGGTAATCAACCCTCCAAGAATCTAAGCAGAAAGGAGGCAAGTCTTTCACCAATAGGTACAAGAAGGGGGGTAGACTATGGCCAAGGAAGCGAACCAGAATTCAAGCCTAGCAAAGGAGGTAGCATTATCTCGTTGAATACCACCCGGGGAAGAGGAGATGGGAATAACCCCGTAACAGATAAACCCCACCCCATACAGAGCAGAATGGCTAAACTCAGTAGGATACAACCTAGCCCCATTACTTCACGCGAAATGGGAAAACAAGCAAAGCCCGCACAAGGTGAGGCAAAAAGGGCACCAAAGGACACGACCGACGAAAACCTACTAATAGCGTCATGGAACATAGCAGGGTTAGCGGCCAAATTTGAATCCCAGGAATGGCGCAGCTACATAAACAAATTCCATATCATATGTCTGCAAGAAACCTGGGCTATTGATTCAAATGCCTATAGCCTGGAAGGCTATAAAAGTTTTTTTGTCCCAGCAAGAAAAGCAACTTCGGGGAGAGCGATTGGGGGGCTTGCGGTTTATGTCAATTTAGACATCAAGGGCACCTGGTCCAACACCAAATGGGCCACACACAACTTGCAAGTTCTAAGGTTCACTTCACCAAGCATAACCTTTCTCTTAATGAACTGGTACAATGCACCGGCAACGATGGAGAAGGGATTAGCCATCAATGAATTAGAAAATTGTTTACGAAATCTGAACGTCTTAACCACGACACCAAATCCCACGAGTCTAATACTAATGGGAGATTTTAACTGTCACCTGTGTGAGAAACTAATACCTTTTAATAATGACTGGTCAAGATGCACGATTATGAAAGGCCCACACTTTACTCATTCAAAAGAGGGCTGGGACTTAGAGAGACTAATGAAAAGGCACAATTTAACCCAAACCCTAGACCTTGTTGTACTAAGTGAGAAAGGAGAATTAACTCCAACATACAAAGGCAGAGGTTGCCATTCCTACATTGACTTTGTACTAGTCTCTCCCAATCTAAAAAGGAGCATCAGCAAAACCATTATAGAGCCCAGTAGCTTTAGCGATCACAACCCGGTGATCATTATTATGGAAGGTTTTGTTTCCTCACGATCAAGGAGATCTGGCATCACGGAAAGAGCAGTGGACCAGGGAAGAAGAATCAAATGGGCCAAAATTGATGGGGACATTTTTTATAAAAATCTATTACTTGATGCCTCAGCAGCAATTGACAAATGTCTTGACCCCTGTGTGACTGGAACAGGGGTGGTGAAGGCTTTTGAAGAAATAGCGCATTTTGTAAATAACTCTTTACAGACCACTGGGCCTAACAAAATGTCCTCAAACCCACGCTGGTTCGATTCGAACTGCACAAAGGCGCTCAAAAAATTGAAGGATAGCCTCCATACCCAACCAAGGGACAAAACATAGGTTGCACAATATAGAGCCGAATATAAAAAAGCTCTGAAGGAGCGCAAACAAAGCATACAAAATCAAGCATGGGAAGACCTAAGGGACGCCGCAGAAAGAAAAGACTCTATTACATTTTGGAAAGTGATTAATTCTCCATGTTTCCAGGATCAAGGGGCACCAAAAATCGCGAATAACATCCTGCCGGAGCAATGGCAGAATCATTTCCAGAGCCTATACAATCATTCAAGCCAGGCAACCATGGAGGAGGCACCTGGGGCCCATCAGCCAGCGAAGCTGTTTTTTACCCTGAAAGAAGTCGAACTGGGCATAACCGGGCTCAGTAAAAACAAGGCGCCGGGACCGGATGGAATTCCACCAGACCTATTCTTAAGCAGACCCGAATTATGGGCACCGTTACTTACTAGGGTGCTAAATGAGGCAGTGGAGGCAGGACTCCCCCAGTCCTGGTCAACGGCGACCATAGTCCCCATCTACAAGAAAGGCAACCGCGATGACCCTCAATGTTACCGACCCATTTCCCTCATTGACGTGACGGCAAAGGTTCTGGGACGAGTCATTTTATTAAGATTGCAAGATTGGGCCGAGGAACATCAGGTCCTCTCGGACATCCAATATGGCTTCAGGAAAGGCAGATCTACCACCGATCAATGCCTAAATTTATACCTCCTGATAGCCAAATACACCATCGCCGGGAAGGGGTCCATCCACATGGGGTTTATGGACCTCTCAGCGGCCTTTGACCGCGTAAATAGGAGAAAGCTTTGGGCCATGTTACAGGACCTAGGGGTGGACCAATTGCTAGTCAACACCCTGCAAAATCTCCATCGAAACACCTCTGCAAGTGTAAGGTATAGCCAGGAGGGCAAAAAGACCGATCCCTTCACCTGCAATAGTGGAGTAAGGCAGGGATGCATCCTCGCGCCCTTCCTCTTTTCTATTTACATTAACGCATTGGAAAAGGACCTCCTCGAACTTAAGGTAGACTCACCCCAAATTGGTCATCGTGCAGTGCCCGTACTACTCTACGCCGATGACGCGGTTTTGCTTGCTAGAACTCCTCTGGGACTACAAAAATTAATTGATGGGTTTGTCAAGTTCATGGACAAATTGGACCTGGCAACAAACCTAGAGAAGTCCTATATCATGTCATCTGGGCAATCCACAAAAGGAACTTTTTCTTATTCCATTGGGTCACACAAAATAGACCAGGTCAAGTCCTTCACGTATTTGGGGATACTATTTGATCATGTTCTTTCGTTCAAACCTTTGATCGAAAAACACTCCACAAAATTGGCAGCCTCAGCTGGAGCCATCATGGGGTACGGGCAAAGATTAGGGAAATGGTCCCCGGAACAAATTTTGAACTTATATAGATCAATCTGCTGTGCGAAGGTATGCTATGGGGCAGAAGTGTGGGGCTTCTTGGATAATAAAGCACAACCGCTCCAGACGGAAGAGAACTAATTCTTGAGAAGAATATTAAAAGTTCCACAGAGCATTTCAGCCCACATTATACATGAAGAAGTAGGAGAAACCTTTATAGAGGACAAGATCAAAATCAAACCTCTCCTGGCATGGGTCAAAGTATGGACCAACCCAGAGGCGGCCCTCACAAGACAAATCATTGAGGACTGTTTGAAAAGAGATAAAGGTCATGCCATTCCCTGGCTGAAATATGTCAAGAAGTCGCTAACAGAGATTGATTGTAGCACTTTCTTTTCATCCCCTGATTCCCTAACCCCTGAGAGTAAGGTCTTGGTGAAAAAACTCTTCCTTAACTACCTGAAGACATCAAGGGTAGAAAAAGAGAAGCACAAACCAACCAATCTTGCCTATAATGAACTCACTGTGAAGCAAGGCATGGAACCCTATTTGAGGGTTATGTATAATGCGCAGGATCGCTACTTCATGACCCGCTTTAGGCTTAACATGTTACATCACCTCCTTGCGGTGCCCTCCGGGTTTACTCACACAGTGGAGGAGAAGGGTACCTGCGGCTGCGATTCCAAATCTCCGCAGGATACCTTTCATTTCGTCTTATTGTGCCCATTTTACACTATGCCAAGACGCAAGTTCCTGGTGGGGATCCTGAAAGAGCTAAAAATTAAACATGCAAGACGGGCCTTGAGATCCCTACAGGAAGCGGAGGACGCTTACACCCTGTTCTGTATGATAAATTTTATCCGAATAGCAACAAGACTGAGGAATACTAGAGAAATTGGCCCCTAACTTGCCTCGAACTTTTAAAAAAACTTTTTCCCTGGCCCATTCCTTGATGACAGATAAACTTAATATTTAACATTTATACTTTTTATACTGAAAATTATTGGCTGTTTTAAAAAAAATTTTAGTGTGTGTATTTTGTATCTGTGCTTTTATGGTGTCTTTTTAAGAACCGAATAAAGATTATAAATTGGAATATCACTTGGATATTGTAATCATGCAAACGTTATAAGTGACACATTCAAACATATTGTTGTGCTGCATAAATAAACATGATCTTTTATTCTCCACCAGCCTGCTTTGCAAGTAATCTTGAATTGTGTAGTCGCTGTGCTGAATGTTTTATTGTATTTAAGAATACATTTGTAGGTCTAACACAGCAGTATAGAGATGTACGGGTCAGATATACGTAGCTTTTTTGAGGTTGCCAACCTCCCGATTCTCAGAATTGGCCCATTTGCAATCGCAAAAAAAAAAGCATTTGAATATGTACAAAACCCTGTTTTGCGATTCAGTAGATTACCAAATCACAAAATGGGTTTGTGTTTTGTACTTAGGAAGGACCCTGTTTAGGGTGTCAATTATTAATAACGACGCGTAGTGATATGTGTGAATGTTTTGTGACCAAGATGCGATCATAAAACAATTGCAGTTTGCCACCAACTAAATCGGTAATAGCCCATTCGCAAATGGGAAGGGATCTACAAGGGACCTTTTCCACTTTGTGAACGTTTGTAAAAACGTTTTTAAGACCAGGCAGTGGTCCCACGGACCACTGCCTACTCTTTCAAAATGAAAGGAAAACTTTTCATTTTACATTTTGAAAAGCATTCTAACAGGCTGCATTTACCAAAAAAAAACATTGTTTTATTTATAAGCAATCACAGACATTGTGGTCTGCTGACCCCAGCAGGCCAACATACCTGTACTTTTGTCAATTCCCAATGCGCTCAAACCGAGACCTACTTCATGAATATTAATGAGGTAGGTCCAAGTGTCCACATCTCGGGTATTCGAATGTACCCATTCCTAGCATTAGATGTAGTCATTTATGTGTTATATAAGCAGTGTGTATATAGATAAATTGGGTATACTTTAGTCTTGCGTCCCTGAAAACTGTTTGTGTGTAGTTAAGAATATTTCCCTATTCCTTATTGGTTAGTCTTTTGTCAATGTTAGCTTCCCATTCATATCTATTTGTCTCCATGGTGGGTTTGGTAATATAGATCAGTTATATATAACCCCAGCCGTTGCCTGGTGCCTCTGTGCTCCAGAACCAAGATTGTGGATTCTGAAATGGGTGTGCACCAGGTCATGAAGTCGAGTATTCAACAGTAGTGGAAAAACAGTACTTTATTACAAAAACCTAAATTACAACACGAAAACATCAGCCAATGCGTTCCAGCCCCAACGGGGAACTTCATCAGGGCAACCAGTGGATCCAATTAACTGCATATCGTTCGGTAAATCCCCAATACAATTCCATATTCCGAAAGTCCGTATTCAGAAACCTGTTGGATAAATAGTGACAATAGTCAAGCGTCCGTATGGTCTCAAAGGTAATCTGGTACAGTGTATTGCACTTGGACAAACCAGAATGCTTACAGGTATGATCACTCCTGCACAAAAATAACGTAACTGAAGTTTGTGTGGTCGTAACCTTCGTAGGAAAGAAAAGGAAGGTTATGCCCACAAGAACGTCTGTTACGGTCTCATTAGACAGGATTTATCATACCTGTAAGCATCACGGTTTGTATCAGCTTGATGCCCCTGCAGGAACAGCTGGAGACCAAGCAAGGGAAGTATGCCAGAGCAGGCTTCCCGCACGTGTTGGGGGCAATTGACTACACACATGTACTACTTGTGCCCCCTGCCGACACTGCACAAAATCACCGCAACAGAAATCACACGCCTTCCAAAATGTGCAGGCAAAACTGGACCACCGGGTCCTGTTTACCAATGTCGTCACAAACTTCCCAGGCAGTGTGCTTGATTCCTACATCTTCAGCAAGCACCCCAGCCCTGGTCCCCAGACCGGTCCGCCACCCAGCGATGACTGCCTGATCCTGCGCACCCAGGCCTCAATGCCTTCTTGCCACCACTGGTGTGTCTCCAAGAGGGCCCAGCATGTGCCTGTGCACCCTCCTCAGTCGTTGCTGGATTCCGCGCCACAGGCCCCCAGTGCACCCTGCTGTCCCACTCAGTGAGTCATGTCTGTGCAGCCTGCTGTGTTCGGCGCACACTGCGGTCCAGCTGGGCTCACAATTCAAATCAAACCATGATTGCCAGGATGGCGTATTGAGGCCTACCCATCATTGCAGGCTGTACACCCGCTCAGCTCTGGTGCCCGAGTGGGCTGGGTATGCTCAGACGTGAGTCCCAGGCTCTCCACACCACTGGAGTCAAGCTATCCAGGCTGAATGTTCACCCCGAGTGGGCTGGGTATGCTCAGACGTGAGTCCCAGGCTCTCCACACCACTGGAGTCAAGCTATCCAGGCTGAATGAGTTCACCCCGAGTGGGCTGGGTATGCTCAGACGTGAGTCCCAGGCTCTCCACACCACTGGAGTCAAGCTATCCAGGCTGAATGAAGGTTCACCCCGAGTGGGCTGGGTATGCTCAGACGTGAGTCCCAGGCTCTCCACACCACTGGAGTCAAGCTATCCAGGCTGAATGAAGGTTCACCCCGAGTGGGCTGGGTATGCTCAGACGTGAGTCCCAGGCTCTCCACACCACTGGAGTCAAGCTATCCAGGCTGAATGAAGGATTCACCCCGAGTGGGCTGGGTATGCTCAGACGTGAGTCCCAGGCTCTCCACACCACTGGAGTCAAGCTATCCAGGCTGAATGAAGGATTCACCCCGAGTGGGCTGGGTATGCTCAGACGTGAGTCCCAGGCTCTCCACACCACTGGAGTCAAGCTATCCAGGCTGAATGAAGGGTTCACCCCGAGTGGGCTGGGTATGCTCAGACGTGAGTCCCAGGCTCTCCACACCACTGGAGTCAAGCTATCCAGGCTGAATGAAGGGTTCACCCCGAGTGGGCTGGGTATGCTCAGACGTGAGTCCCAGGCTCTCCACACCACTGGAGTCAAGCTATCCAGGCTGAATGAAGGATTCACCCCGAGTGGGCTGGGTATGCTCAGACGTGAGTCCCAGGCTCTCCACACCACTGGAGTCAAGCTATCCAGGCTGAATGAAGGATTCACCCCGAGTGGGCTGGGTATGCTCAGACGTGAGTCCCAGGCTCTCCACACCACTGGAGTCAAGCTATCCAGGCTGAATGAAGGATTCACCCCGAGTGGGCTGGGTATGCTCAGACGTGAGTCCCAGGCTCTCCACACCACTGGAGTCAAGCTATCCAGGCTGAATGAAGGATTCACCCCGAGTGGGCTGGGTATGCTCAGACGTGAGTCCCAGGCTCTCCACACCACTGGAGTCAAGCTATCCAGGCTGAATGAAGGATTCACCCCGAGTGGGCTGGGTATGCTCAGACGTGAGTCCCAGGCTCTCCACACCACTGGAGTCAAGCTATCCAGGCTGAATGAAGGATTCACCCCGAGTGGGCTGGGTATGCTCAGACGTGAGTCCCAGGCTCTCCACACCACTGGAGTCAAGCTATCCAGGCTGAATGAAGGATTCCCCCCGAGTGGGCTGGGTATGCTCAGACGTGAGTCCCAGGCTCTCCACACCACTGGAGTCAAGCTATCCAGGCTGAATGAAGGCCTGATAGCCAGAAACCGGTCCTTGGATGCTTGATTCCGGTCTGGGAAAGACAGGGCTTGGCAGTTCGGACTGGACTTTTCCCATGAGGCAAAGGGTCAGAGCTGATTTGCATATAGCCAGTGTCTAACCCAGGGTGGTGTGGAGTGAAAAAAACGATGGATTTAGGCCCAGATCCTTGTACTGGGGTGAATGTATGACATTGTTCTACATTCTGTCCATCAACTGTGTTTTTTGTAATTGCCACTAACTCAGTGCACTGTAGTTCATCGACACGTGTGTGGAATTTTAGTTCGTGAACTGAACATCATCTGCGCCATCTTGTCCATTCCTCAGACTCACGTATGAACATACACGACAGCCATTTTAGGTACCATGATCTCCCTGTTCACGATCGATCATCAGCGCACTTCCCTGACCCTGCAAGCCTCCCCCATGCACTCTGGCTGACCCCGCATCCACATGCGTAAGTCATGAACCCTCCTCTTCCACATGACTCTGTCTCTAGGAATCACACCCCGCGCCTGACCAACACCTCCTTCCGATTATCCACACTAATCACACTGATCCTTTCCTTCCATGAATACCTCTCCTTTGATGACCCCTTCCTCTGAGCCCGATTGTCTGTACGAACCGCTGGTCATCCCTTGGCCTGAGGATACAGTTTATTGCCCCCTACTGTATGCACTCGACCCTTTTCAAAGGAGCTACTATTGATCATGACCTCCCCACCCCTTGAGATTCGATCAGGCGCACACATTCCAAAGGAATCGGCGAAACACTCAGCTGAGTGATAGCCCCCTCCTGTTGTATGGGGGGGTGAGGACCTCTACTGTAGCCACGTGTTGGAATGAGCCGGAACTGGGGGGGGGGGGGTTACCGGGGATGTCATCTTTCACTACTTCACAATGTCTTTATTGTAATAAAGAACGGTCACATGTCATAAACCAGTGTATAAAAGACCAGGTCTCAGAGAGGCTGTCAGAGAGCACCTCGAGACGATACCTTGTTGTCCGATCTGATGTGTTCTGCTCCGTCGGAATAAAACGTGTTTCCTGTCTTCCTGTCTCCAGCGCCTGCCTCTTTATTTTGATAATCTTCATAAGGTATTAGAGGCGTTTAACGCCGGGCAAAATTACTTAAGAAACATCGACTAAATCGCCTGACCATTTTGTATTGATCTTCGTCAATTGGCATCCCAACGTGTGGGGCCCATCAGCGACACGTGGATCCCGTGGGAGAGGTCCCAACGACAGAGTGAACGACTGCAACGATCGGAAGAGCTCCTGTCCGATAGACCCTCGTCTGACAGCTGATCATCTGAACTTCACTGGTTCCGAGCAGACCTCTCCCCGAGTGATCTTCGGTCCTGACTGGGAACCATCAGGAGTGCCACGGTAGCAGCAGAGAGTAGAGGACGATCGGGCGCTGGAAGCGGAAGACGAGAAACTGTCCATACAGTCCGGGTAAGGTCGTGTAACACGACAAACTAAGAAATATTTGATTGTTTGATTGAAAATACTAGTATTACTCTCCGAATTGTTGGTTCTCTTGGAGATTCTCTGTCTGCAAACTGAGAGGGATAAAAGTATTCTCTCTTCCTTTGCATGCAGCGTAGGGTAGGTAACGCAGGCTTTTGTCCCCGTTGTAATCCGTCGTGCCTATCTTTTTTCCCCCACTGATTGATTGTTTGCCCGAACATTGTTTGTTCGAGGATTGTTTTTCTCGAGAATTCTCTGTCTACAAACGGGGAAGGGTAATAAGTATTCTGTCCTCCTTTGCAGATATTGAAGAATAGGTAGTGCAGGCTTTTGCCCCCGTTGTAACCCGTCGCGCCTATTTCTTTGTCGCGACTGATTGTTTGATTGAACGAACATTAATTGTTCGATATTGGTTCTCTCTTTGGGTATTCCCTATTTGCGAATACTGCAGAATAAAAATATTCTGTCTAGTCTTCGCGAAGTAGTGAAGGATAGGTAGTGCAGACTTTTGTCCCCGTTGTAACCCGTCATGCCTATCTTCTCCCCATTGGTCAGTAGTTGGATCAACCCGGACCGCGTATTAGAGATGAACCATCCAGCTCCATTGGAAGGCACCCCTAATAAGGACATGTTCACTAAACAAGGACTAGTCGCCATAGCTTATAGTAAGCTATGGCATAAATATACGAAAAGGGACCCCAAAAATCAGTGGCCACTGATAGGTTCCTTTGATGATCATAAAATAAAAGCGCTAGAAGCAGCTGTTAGAATAAATAAGGCAACACCCACTATGCTCGATAGTATCGGCATGTGGCGCAAAGAAGCAGAGCAACGAAGGAAAAGAGAAGAAACTAAAATAGGGAAAGAATTACGAAAGGCAGCCCACCTGGCAGCGAAGGAACTAGATGAAGAGATAAAAAGGAGAGAGGAAGTTAGACAAACGCAAGAATCAGGGTCAACAGGCCAATGCCCTGTTAGGACCCCCTCTACGCTCTACCCAGAGATGCCCTCCAAACAAAGGGCAAACGACGAGTTACTGCTAGGTCCTCCGATCATCTACATGCCCCCTCCTTATGCCACCTGCCAGCCACTGGCACAGCACCTACCAGTCCTGAGCACGGGCGAGGGTGACCCTAGCGCTAGTGCCCCGGCCCTTACGGCCTTCGCAACGGCCACATCGGTAACAACATCAGATGAACTCGAGACTAGCAAGCAGCTAACGGCAAGACCGAATAGGTTGAGCAAAGATGAGCGGGATGGGATTGATAAGATAGCAAAGACACTGGTAGAACGGAAAGAGAGCGAAGAATATGCGATGGATATGTGCAATTCACATGCCGGTAGCCACAAACGGCATTTCATTTTACGGTTCAGCTTCCACACCCTGAACGCATATGAGGATAGGTATCAAACTAAGGGTCCTGCTAAGCTGACGGCTCTATATAGAAAGATCAATGTTGGAGATGGGACTGAGCATGACGTGACGGACCTCTTCATGCAAACGCTTGAGGTCTTCCACCACCTCACTGAACAGAAACCAGAGGTTAAGCTCACAGTCTCTGAAACGGCTGAGCCCCCATTAGAAGTAGCCAACACTATGATGCCTATCAGAGAAGCCGCCCCCTACTGGGTTCCCCCAAAAGGTCAGGGAACAAACGACGATATTAACCACGCAGATGCAAAAGGGAGGGTTGTATACAACTGGGTTTATCAACCATGGGATCGACAAGATATTTTAACCTTTAGGCAAACCCTGCCCGATTTAAGAAAGAACCCGACAGCATTTTATACCGAACTAAGTACAGCCTTGGGCTCAACTATAATGACTCTAGCGGACATTGATTTGTTTTTTGGGTTATGTCTGCCGGCTGACGTGTGGAAGCAAATCCGGAAGGCCAACCACACAGATCTGTTTGGACATACCTGGAATCAACTCGGTGAACTAGATAGGCAGCGAGAGCCCGGTAAGAAACCTGTAAAAGACATACTGGAACTCCAACAAAATAGTGCAGAAGTTAAAGACATTGATCCCAGAGAGAAAGGTAGACTGGTCGATAGTCACGGCTTGCCGTCAGAAACCCCAGGAAGACGTATCAGAGTATTTCTCCCGATTTGAGACAGTATTCTCCGATTACAGTGGCCAAGACATGACCACCGCAACCGGACAGCACCTATTCGTGCAAAACTACGTAAAGGGGCTATTACAAGAGGTCTCCCAGAAGTTACAGACAAGCGAGAGTAGTTGGGGGGCCTCAAAACCTGCAGCTATCCTTCAGATGGCTCAGTATTATGAACACCAAAAGAACGAGAACGAGAGGGCAACTGAGAGAAAGAAAAAGGACTTAAAAGAACGAGTGATGATTGCTCAATTACAGGGAGTGACTCGAGGAAGGGAGCAGTATAGGAGAAATTACTGGTCAAATGCCCCTAGAAATCCACCCCCTAGAGACCGCACACCCACACCTGGCGCTCCACGAACAGACCTCGATGAGAACCAGTGTGCGTTTTGCAAAGGATTTGGCCACTGGAAGTCTCAATGCCCGGTCCTCCGAGAAACGATTAAGAATAACGAGACAAGGGATATGGCAAATGGCCCCAGGACAAGAGGGCAGGGACGAGGGCACACCCACGACACCAACAGTGACCAATCTGACAGACCGAACACATTTGACCGCCCCCGACAGAATCAGTGCCAACAGTCCGGCTGCGACAATGCTCACGACTTTGCATAGGACTGCCAAGGGCGAGGGAGGGATCCAGTCGAGCTCTGTGTAGACCAGCAAGGTCCTTACGTCACCGCTAAGGTCCTGGGTACAAAGTCTCCATTTTTGGTAGACACTGGAGCGACACGTAGTGTATTATCAAAGCGACTGATTCCAAGGGCACCCTTGTCTGGCTCACACATTACATCGATAGGTTTCGATGGAACGCCCTCCACTAATCTCCTGTCTGTACCTATCTCTTTTGACCTAGGAAACAACCCCACGGACACAACATTTCTGCTCTCCTCCAACTCCCCAGACGCCATTATGGGTATTGATCTACTAAAACATTTCCGAGCTACTATTAGGTGTTCCCCAGATGGAGTCCGAGTCATCCTGTACGACAACCCGAGCATGTCCAGATCCTGCCCCGCACGACATATGTACTCTATAACTGATGCTGACCTAACCTTGCTCGACACCCTACCCCTGTACCTGTGGGCCAGAAACGACTCGGATGTAGGACGAATGATGATCGATCCTGTGCACATAACTGTTCGACCAGACGCCATACTCCCGAAACTCCCCCAGTACCGGATATCGCCCGAAGGCGAGAAGGCATTGGTAGCAATTATTCAGTCCCTGGTAGATGCAGGAGTGGTAGAGGAAGTGGTTAGTAATGTTTGCAACAGCCCTATCCTACCCATTGTTAAGAAGCAAGGTGAGGGAGATGAGAGAGCGTACCGCTTCATCATCGACCTGCGAGAAGTCAACAAAGTGGTAGTGCCACAGTACCCCGTAGTCTCAGACATCACCACCATTCTGACCCTCATCCCGTCCACTGCCACCACCTTCACCGTTATCGATCTCAAGAATGCATTTTTCTCTATCCCCATCCATCCAGACAGCCGTTACCTCTTCGGCTTCACCTTAAAAAACCGTTCGTACCGATTTTGTAGAGCTCCTCAGGGCTACACTGAAAGTCCCAGCATCTACAGCCAGGCCCTCAAAAGACAGCTGGACACCGTCCAGCTACCAGATGGAGTGGTGTTGATCCAATATGTCGATGATATCCTTTTGGCGGCCGACACCACTCCTCTTGCAATCACAGCCACCATCCAACTCTTGCATTTTCTTACGGAGAATGGCCACAAAATCTCCAAAAAGAAACTGCAGTTCTGCCAACCTCAAGTGACCTACCTAGGCCATCTCCTGTCCAAATAAGGGAGGAAACTTACACCCGACCGAATCCAGACCATCCTAGACACCCCCATCCCGAAAACACAGAAGCAAGTCCGTTCATTGGTGGGCCTTACCTCTTTTTGCCGACAATGGTTGCCAAATTTCAGTCTCGTCATAAAACCCCTACTTTCCCTGTTGGCCAAAGATGTTCCTTTCCCACTCCCTTGGACCCCCGTATGCCAAGCGTCCTTTAAGGAGTTGCGGGATGCCCTTTGCTCGGCACCCGTCCTAGGAACACCAGATTACTCCAAGCCCTTCTCTCTCTTCACTCACGAAAGGGAGGGATGCGCATTGTCTGTTCTAACTCAGCCCATCGGCTCCAAACAACGCGCTTGTGCCTACTTCTCTGCCACTCTTGACCCAGTCGCCAGAGCTTTACCTGCCTGCCTTCGAGCAGTAGCCGCCGCTGCTGTCTCTATCCGTCAGAGTGAGGGAATTGTACTTTCAAACTCTCTCACGGTGTTAGTACCCCACGCAGTTGACACCCTTTTGAACCAGACCAAGACTCAACACCTGACTAGTGCACAACTGACGGGGTACGAATTGACTCTACTTGCACCCCATATCACTCTTAAGAGATGCACGACTTTGAACCCTGCTACACTGTTGCCCTTGCCTGAAAATGACCCCGATGTGCCCCCTATACACGACTGTGTGACCCTCACGGACGAACAGACCAGAAGTAGAATTGACCTTAGAGACACTGCTTTTACAGACCCTGATGGAGAACTATGGGTAGACGGTTCTTGTATCAAACTACCAGACGGCACCACCTCAGCTGCCTATGCGGTGACGACAGCCCGAACAGTAGTTGAAACAGCCCGTATCACGCAACGATCCGCACAGGCAGCAGAGCTAATTGCCCTCACACGAGCATGTATCATAGCAGCAGGAACCACGGCGAACATTTACACGGACAGCCAGTATGCCTTCGGGGTGGTTCCCCATTTTGGGCTCTTGTGGAGGAAAAGGGGATTCCTGACGTCCCACGGCACACCCATTCTCCATGGAGATCTAGTCTCCGCCCTGATTGAAGCAGTTCTCCTCCCCAAGCGATTAGCAGTGATCAAATGTCAGGCACACAAGAAGGTGACAGACTTAGTTGGACAAGGAAATGCACTGGCCGACATCACTGCCCGAACCACAGCTGAGAATAGGACGACGACACGCATGTACGTGACCAGGTCACAAGCAGAAAAATGGACTGATGCTAGGGAAACGATTAGGGACATCCAGTCGGCCAGCACACCTGACGAACAGACTGAGTGGGCACGGGTGGGTTTAATGGACGACGAAGGCTGCTGGCGGACAAAAGACACAAACAAGTGGTTGCTGCCTGACTCATACTTGATCCCCATACTGACAATGGCACACTCCCCTGCACACATAGGTTCTGCCCCCATGATTGAACTCATTTCCAAAGTCTGGCACAACATCAAAATCCCCGACTCAGCCAAACGCCTGGTCCAGCAGTGCCTTATCTGCCTACAACACAACCCCGGGAAAGGAACTGTGGTACCCCGGGGAGGGTTTGGGACCCCCGACCACCCCTTTGAAGTCCTTCAGATGGATTACATCCAGCTGGAGAGATGCCAAGGCTTGAAATATGTACTAGTCATTGTATGCGCCTTCAGCAAATGGGTGGAAGCCTATCCAACCCGTGATAACACTGCCATGACTACTGCCAAAGTACTACTGAAAGAGTTTTTCCCTCGCTACGGCCTTTGCCGAATTTTATGGAGCGACAATGGCACCCACTTCATAGCTGAAGTTATCCAACTAATCCTGAAGGGGCTGGGGGTAAAACAAAGGTTCCATGCGGTCTTCCACCCCCAATCCGCTGGCCTAGTTGAGCGACACAATGCTACAACGAAACTGAAACTGTCAAAAATAGTGGCCACCACAGGACTTAAGTGGCCAGATGCCCTCCCACTGGCATTGCTATCGATGCGCTCCACTCCCACTAAGCACCACTTGACCCCCTACGAGGTGGTGTTTGGGCGACCAATGAACCTCTGGACTGCCCCCAAACCAACCTCCATTCACGACGTCCCAGACGTCCTGTTGTCAGATTATTTGTGCAAATTAACTAAAACGTTGTCTGTCATTCATCAACAGGTGCAGCAGGCCATCCCCGATGCTTCCAGGGGCCCCGGTCACGATATCCAACCGGGAGATTATGTTCTAGTCCGGAACTTTCAACGAGCGAAGAGTCTGGAACCCCGGTGGACGGGCCCCTGGCAAGTACTGATCACCACTCGGACGGCTCTTCGAGTGGAGGGAAAGAGGCACTGGCTGCACGGCCATCACTATAAGAAGGTCTCCTCGACCCTGGCCACGACAGAAAATGTCGACACCCAAGAAGAGCACCTGAACAAAGACCGACCATCACTGAACTGCTATCCTGATACAGAGGCACTTGAACTTGCAAAATTCTCTGATCCCACTGTGCCATCCCGGGAAGGATATTTCCTGCGTCGAAAGGGGGGAGCTTCGGCTAAGTAGACCACAGACTAAGTTAAAATCTCAGAACGGTGACCTAAAACAACCAAGGGTCACCTGGAGAGAAGCTAAACAAAGTCTGTGGTTCTGCCCACTACCGAGCACCATGAAGATGATGGAAGCGCCAGACAAGAAGATGATGGAAGCGCCAGATAAGAAGATGATGGGCGCAACCGGAAATACCCACTGCAGGAACCCAAAGACTGACAATTTGCACAAATCAAAGACAATCGCCTTCTTCATCCTCTTTCTCTTTTGCCTCCTCCTCATGACTTCCTTCTGGATCTTGGAGGACAGCACACCCGCTCATCAGATATTGCTGGCCACTGTACAGCCAACCACCATGAAAGAGCATCACTTGATCCCCCTTTCGCCTCAGCTCCGAGAGAGGCGTAGGGAGTTCTGGAACAATTCCTTCATGCAACTGCTGCACCAGCACAACCTTGCTACAAATGCCACGAACTGCTGGATCTGCGGGTTGCTCCCGCATGCCACTGAACACTCCATACCTTTCATCCCTTCTCCTTTCTCAGTTCATGGCTCCTGCCTCGCCTGGTTGATCCTGTTGCAGGAGAGCCACAAGGACAACGCCGCTTCTGGTCAGACAGTGTCACACTTCTACTATGGGTTCTGGCTGAAAAAAACAGGAAGAACGTCTGCCCCCATTTGTCCTGCGGCCTCAGGTTCCGCCTTCCTTATGAACATCCCTGCCAAAGAAAGAGTCGAAATGCAAGTGCTCCACAATCCAGCCAGACCCACCTTCTCCCACCTGCGGAAGCAGACGGCTGCCACCCTGACCGTGGCCCTGTCTGTCATCAATGTCACAGGACTCGTGTGTCTCGAAGGCCAGGGAACGCAGTTGGTGGGTCACAGTTCCTGCCGCATCACCAGAACATTGGTCTCAGTTGATCCCCCTTCCTTTGTTGCTTCTCCGAATATGTACTTTGTTTGTGGCACCAAAGCTTACACCTGGCTCCCGAAAGGTTGGAGGGGTACGTGCTACATCGCCTTCATTCTTCCTCCCACGTATGTGGCCTCAGCCTACCATCACCGGCAAAAGCGCGCCGGAGACGTTGAACAAGCCGACTCCACCGGAGCACAGTTCCTGGATGCAGCAAAGGGACTTGTTCCTCTGTGGGGACCAATGGCAAACAGCCGCGCTATCCGACACCTAACTCAGGCAGTAGAAACAACCATTAACATCATGGCTGGCATCCTTGCTAACAACACGGCTGAGCTTCAGGCAGTCCGCCTGGTGGCTCTCCAAAACCGCCTTGTTCTAGATGTGATTCTGGCCGACCGTGGAGGAGCATGCCGCATCATCGGCTCCAGCTGCTGCACCTACGTGCCAGATAACTCGCCTTCAGTCTAAAAAGCAATTGAACACCTCCATAGACTATCCTCAGAGGTTCACCAAGAGCAAGAAGGATGGTCGCTTGGAAGCTGGTTTTGGGACACTTTGAAGGACTGGGGATGGAGATTGTTTACATTTATACTGATACCAGTCGTGGTACTGTGTGGGTGCTGCTTAGGTATTCAATGTCTGCCACCTTTGTGTTCACTCATTTCTAACTGTATGTGCCCTAAGACTTTGGACTTCAGAACTGAGCACATGAGTCCCCTCTATGAGGTAGAAATACGTGGTCTTATGGGGATAGATCCGAATTGACAAACTGGCGAGACATGTTAAAAGGGAGGACTGTGGAATTTTAGTTCGTGAACTGAACATCATCTGCGCCATCTTGTCCATTCCTCAGACTCACGTATGAACATACACGACAGCCATTTTAGGTACCATGATCTCCCTGTTCACGATCGATCATCAGCGCACTTCCCTGACCCTGCAAGCCTCCCCCATGCACTCTGGCTGACCCCGCATCCACATAAATGTAAATGTAAATGTATTGCGACTTATATAGCGCACGTATCACCCGAAGGTATCAAGGCGCTTGCTTAGGGAACCCGTCCTGGTATTCCCCTGTGAGATACCCCGGCAGGGTATCCACAAGGTGAAAGCCAGGCATCCCGCCGCGAGGGGGCGTAGTGGAGATTAAGCAAGCTATTGCCCAGAGTCGCAGAGTGTGACCCCGTGAGTCGAGTAGGCACCGGAGCGAGAATTGTCGAGTCCGTGGAATTTTTGAGCCCGAGACACGCCGAGGTGGGGAATCGAACCCTGGTCCACAGCCGATCTCAGCTTCCGGGTCTGCCGCCTCTAACCACTGAACCACGCTTCTCCACATGCGTAAGTCATGAACCCTCCTCTTCCACATGACTCTGTCTCTAGGAATCACACCCCGCGCCTGACCAACACCTCCTTCCGATTATCCACACTAATCACACTGATCCTTTCCTTCCATGAATACCTCTCCTTTGATGACCCCTTCCTCTGAGCCCGATTGTCTGTACGAACCGCTGGTCATCCCTTGGCCTGAGGATACAGTTTATTGCCCACTACTGTATGCACTCGACCCTTTTCAAAGGAGCTACTATTGATCATGACCTCCCCACCCCTTGAGATTCGATCAGGCGCACACATTCCAAAGGAATCGGCGAAACACTCAGCTGAGTGATAGCCCCCTCCTGTTGTATGGGGGGGTGAGGACCTCTACTGTAGCCACGTGTTGGAATGAGCCGGAACTGGGGGGGGGTACCGGGGATGTCATCTTTCACTACTTCACAATGTCTTTATTGTAATAAAGAACGGTCACATGTCATAAACCAGTGTATAAAAGACCAGGTCTCAGAGAGGCTGTCAGAGAGCACCTCGAGACGATACCTTGTTGTCCGATCTGATGTGTTCTGCTCCATCGGAATAACACGTGTTTCCTGTCTTCCTGTCTCCAGCGCCTGCCTCTTTATTTTGATAATCTTCATAAGGTATTAGAGGTGTTTAACGCCGGGCAAAATTACTTAAGAAACATCGACTTAATCGCCTGACCATTTTGTATTGATCTTCGTCACGTGGCGGGAGGCCCGTGCCGGCCGAAGTGCGTCTGCTGCCACCAACTCTGTGCACCGCAAGTCACTGTCTACTGGTGGTAAGCCCGTGCTGGCCAAAGTCCCTCTGCTGCCACTAACTCTGTGCACCACAAGTCATCACCACATGGCTGTAGGCCCGTGCCGGCCAAAGTGCCTCGGCTGCCACCAACTCTGTGCACCGCTTGTCATGGGCACTTTATGATTGAGTATCTTGGTGAGGACGCCATCATGTCATCTCCGGCAGTGGGAATGTGATGTGGTAGGGCCCTAGGCCCTCATACATAAATAAGAACCACATAGACACACCCAGATAGATAGTGGAAATGGCCTCGAGCACGTGCGCCTGGCCTGTTTTATTGGCAGGGTCCCATGTCCTGTGAATCCTGTGCTGGATGGGTGTGGTGTGGGTGTAAACCAGCCCTCAGGGAGTGGTTGTGGGATGCTGACTAGACCTGTGATCAGCAGATTACTACAGGGAAGACCTGGGACATGCAGTGTTGTCGACCCCCCTGTAAGCTTAAGCGGAGTGGGCTGGCCTAGCGTATGCCAGTCCAGCGTAGGGGTGTGAACAATGACCCCAGGGCTCTGGGCGTGGTTCCGTTCTGGGCTGGACAAAGAAGCAACTAATGTGTGTGTCTCTGCTGTAGTGTCAGCACCACCCAGACTGCAATCAGTAATGTTGCACCCTGTGACCCAAGTCCCACAACAAGAGCAACATGGACGTAAGGGGTTTTCACTGACCCTACATTCATCCATACTTCCACACTTGAATGATCATAGACATGACACATCCGTGTGAATTTTAATGTTTAATGCACATTCAGTGGAGTGTTGTAGCTGGTGCAGTACAGGGCCATGCAAACCCCACTTTACATTGTTGCCCAGTGGCGGGCCAGCCAGAGTCCTTATGGAATTACAAGTTCATCGGAAGAGGAAGAGTTCAGTCCACAGTCTGAATGCTGTGTCATTGGTAACCAAACAGAATAAGACAGTCCATGCCGAGGTTCACGGTGAGTGTTGCAGACTGTATTGGAGGACAGTGAAGGTGATGATGCAGAGGGCAGAACCAAGCAGAAACAAGCCATATGGCGGGGATGAATGCTACTGCGTCCTTCTTACCACTGAGGCAGAATCTTCGGCAACTTCGTCCTCTGATGTATCATATGCCTCACGTGTGGGTGGTGTTGTTTTGTCTGCATCACTGTGTGGCAGTGACTCATCAGGGTCCGGAAGGGGAATGTCTGCCACACTGTGTGGCACTACACTTCAGGGAGGCACAGATGTGGATGGAGTGGTAACAGCAGCATTCATCTGCACCAGGCCTTGTGGCAGCAATTCCATGATGAGGGTCTGCAGGTCATGGAAGAACCCAGCTACCTCTCACTGGTATGCAGCCGTGGCAGCCATTCTTTCCGCCTGCGTCCGCTCCATGTGCTCCATGATCCTCGGCATGTCGGCTGACATTGCTGGAGCCACTCTGACTAGACTGTTGTTCTTGTCTCAGAGTTAGATCTCCAGCAATGTCAGCCATGGGTAGTTGCAGAGCATGGAGTGGACTGTGGGTGCCTGTTAGGGACTGTGAGTGGTCCCTGATGGGGCTCAGAAACCCACGTATAGCATCTAGTTTGGATGCCATGAGGTCGAACCCCACCGCACCTGTTCAGCTATCTTCTCCTGACACCCGAACACATGGTATTGGAAGGCCATGTGTTGTTCGTGAGGGTCCTTGGAGGTAGCCGTGGTGGTGGATGCCTCCTGCTGTGTGGTCTGCGCAGGGGGTGGAGTCTCCTTGATGCGGCTGGGCTGCAATGCTCCTGGAGGTGGGGTGCTGAGGCTGTCCATGAGTTGTTGGAGGGCATCGGTGTTGAAGGTGGGGAGGCCCTCTCCGTCATCAGTGAAGAGTTGTTGGGTCTGATCCGGAGGAGGTGTTGATTCTCCCTCTGCAATTTGAAGAGGACATACAGTTTAAGATTGTGTTCACATGCATGTTGACACATTGTACATGTTTACATACAGACTGCATGACAGTGTACATTGTGACTGTTTGGGAGGAGCTGCCTATTTGATGCGGTACAGTTGACATTTCGACAACATCACGGATGTGTGTTTGTAGTTGTATATTATCAACTCGCATTTCCCTGCTATGCCAAATGTGATTGGCCAGTTTCTACACACAAGCGGCACCCGTTGTGTCCTCTGTTCTTTTATGAACATGTTGCGGTTTGTACCACATTGATGTCAATGTGCTCTGAATGTTATGTGTGTGTGCTGCATTTTGGGAGAGTCGCTCCTGCAGCTCTGATTTTGCTGACCCTTATCCCTTTCATGCAGTGTGCCTTTGACTTCTGTGCTTATACAGTGCTGATATGTTGCAGACTTGGGTATATTGGGCTATTGGTGGGAGTTGGGAGTCGGGGGGCATGGTTTGGCTGCAGATGTGTTGCTGACATCAAGGTTTGTTTGTGCACATGGATGTGTCAGAGTGTGACGTGCTCCTTTACGGATGTGGTCCACACTCAGCCACCTCAGTGTCGTGGTGTGCAACATTTAATTATATATTGACTGCAGCAATGCTATTCGTTATGCATTGTCACTTGCATTGTCAGTGTTGCTCACAGAGACGCCACTTTGCTGGGTTTAGCACATGTGCATGGGTTGGTTGTGAGATTGGTGGTGTGTGGGAATGGCCCCCTCTGGGCACATAGGCGACTGGGGCGTACTTGCTGTTTCTAGGGGTGCTGCAGTGTGCCAATGGGGTCTGGGACATGATCCAGTGTCATAGTGGGTGTGCACTGTGCTATACTTAATTGTGCATGAGTCCCATTGTGCCCATCTCCCCTGTCCCACAGTCCCTGGTCATTACTCACTCAGTTGCTGTTGTGTCAGTTCATGTTGAGCAGTGCCCGGTCCCCCAACTCCTGCCACTGTCTCCACAATGATGACTGTGGACACCATTTACTCCATCTCATCCAGCTCCTCCTGTGGCGCTGGACTCCCACCCCCAGCCTGCATTGCTGCCTTCTGGTTATTGACGAGTTTCTGCTTGGTTTTGCGCTTCACATCGTGCCAGCGCCTCTTGACCTCTTCCATTGTTCTCCTCAGCACTCCGACTGCACTCACCTTGTCCACGATGGACTGCCATATTACATTTTTTGTTGCCACTGACACAGTGGAGGCGACGAACAGTAGTTGATGGTGTTCTATCACCTCCGTTATCAGGATCCTGTTTTCCTGAGGACTGAACCGCGTCTTCCTCTTCTTCTCCTCCATGCCCTTTCCTGACCCGATGTCCCAGGCTGGTCCTCCGTTGGGCTTGCGGGGTTCTGTTTGTCCTCTGTACTTGCTCTGGCTACCTCCATTGTGCTTCGCAGTTGTTTTGGTTTTCTTTGTGTTTTTTTTAACTTTTATATAGATTTTTCCTGCCTGACGCATGTGAATTGCAGGCCTGGCGAAGATTATTGCTGATTTATTTTATCACGGTTGGGCCTTCGCAACTTTTTTCACGTTAGGGTTTAGATTTTTATTGCCGTCCCGGTGACTTTATCGCAGACATCTGCCGCGTTATCGGGAAACTATTGCATGTTACCTCCATGTTGTGAATAGGACGTTAACACTGAGTTATTTTACTGCAATAGACGGCGATATGAAAGATTGCTTTAACCGTTTTTGGCAATGATTATCGCACGTTCTTTGAGAATATCCCCCTATGTGTGGGTAATCCCAAGTCTAATCCCAATTCCTCCACCATCTCTTCCTTAGTTATTATTACCACTTGTCTATAGCAGTCTCCTGAATCAAACATGCCAGCCTTATTCCAAATTAGTAATTGGTCAGGGTTTGTGGGTTCTCCCTGTAAGTATCAAACAATTTAGAGGGATTGTATGGCATATAACTTTCTACAAGCACATATACCAGCATCTCATTGCCACTCTCACTAGTCAAGGAGTCTGCCAACATTTTGTTCTGCTCTTTAGTATTCACTCGATCTAGAAGAGTCACTTGTAACATACTAACAGAGTAGCTAAACCTTGCTTGAAAAGATATTGCAAGCACTTCTGATTGTCATATATCATGGAATATAATTGATGGTAAGTATTTGATATGAGGTGGGGAGTTATTGAAGTGTATTATTTTATTTATATGGATATCAGAAGTGTTGTCAGATTATTTGAGGGAAAGTGTGTGTGTTTATTAAAGGTTTAACAAGGTGTCAGCGATTAAAAATCTGGCTATAGCCATCATTTTTTAAATATGTCGAATTTTTTGATATTGCAGCTTTAAAGATTCATGCAGTTTCACATGTGACATAATAACAATCAGATGTGTATGGTATGCTTCATCAAATATATATTGTTTGGGTCCATTAAAGCAAAGTTGCTATGGCTATTGATATTGTTACAACATTAATATTGATATTCTTATATAACATATAAGTTTAGTTGCTTTGATGTAGACTTACCTTAGATTTTGTATAGCAGCTGCCTGTTGGTCCACACACTCCCCACATACATTTCAAGAGTTCTCAGAAGCAAGGACATCTTGCTTGTGTCGATGGTTGAGAGGGTGTGAGCAGGTTTTGGCTATTTACATTTTTTTGTTCTGTAACAGTTGTGGGGTATATTCCTCCATGAATCCATTAAAGGATAAAGGACTCTAAGTAAGACAGACAAACTGCTGTTTCTTAACAGTTCCTCAACACCCACCAAACTCAAAATAAGCACCATAAACATATGTAGGATTATTTCTAAAATCCAGGAACGTAATTAGTCTGTGTTATAAGTGTTTAGTTGTATCTCCTAACTTTGGGAGATCCTAGCTTATAAAATGCTACATACACAAAGGTATATTTTCAACACATTAATATATGCAGAGTTTTGTACCCTGTGGAAATGATGTACATGTAACTGTTAAGTATTTGAGCACTGCATGACATCTGTTACTGTCACAGATTGTTTGTAATGCTGGAATCCCTAGAAAGACAGATATCTGCTCCAATCTAAGGAGTAAATTCACAGAAGTAGATTTCCAACTATTATAATTAGAAATCCATGATTAAAGCTAAATGTGTTTGTGCCAAAAATACAGGCTTTCTTATTTTAATAATTAGAAGCCAGATCTACTGATTATTTTAATGGTCACAAAAACTCGGACTCAGTATTTGTGACCGTTAAACTGCTTTTTCTTATTTAGTAATCCCATTTTAGGATTCCGAAAAAATACGCATAATGCATAAATGATTTTTTGACCAAACTTCGGTGGCAAAACATTGCTATTTTACCAACACTGCAAAGGAGATAGAAAACTTTCACAGAAGGAAAGGTGCCCTGTCCCCTTGGGACTTCTTTCCTTTGTGAATGTAAAATAAAGTTTGCTTAAGAGGACGCAAAGGTCCCACTCACTCCTCTTAAAAAACTAAATTAAAATAAACTTTGAATGTAGTCCCATTTCCTTTAAAGAAAACTTGCTGCATTCAATAACAATTGCTTTATTGAAAAGTAAACACAAGGATATAATGGACAGAGCGCCAAAACTTTTCAGACACTCACCCCCAGTCACAGATCTGGGTTGAATCCATTGTCGTTTTTTAGCTCACTTTGCCACCCGAGTTCAGACACAGCTTTATGCAAATCAGTCTTGGCCCTGTGCCTCATGGGAAAAGTCCAGCCCGAACTGCCAAGCCATGTCTTCCCTGGAACGAAAACAAGCATCCGGGGACCAGTTTCAGCCTAACAATCCTCATCAGCCAGGCTAGCTTGAATCCAATGGCAAAGTGAGCAAGGGACCTAGGCCTGGGCATACCCTGCCAACCCAGGGCAAACAAAGCAAACACAAGGAGATGATGGACGGAGCGCCCAAAACTTTTCAGACATTCACCCCCAGTCAGAGATCTGGGTTGAATCCATTGTCGTTTTTTAGCTCACTTTGCCACCCCAATTCAGAAACAGATATATGCAAATCAGTCTGACCCTGTGCCTCATGGTAACAGTCCAGCCTGAACTGCCAAGCCATGTCTTCCCTGGACTGGAAACAAACATCCTGGGACCGGTCTCAGGCTAACAGCCCTCATCAGCCAGCCTAGCTTGAATCCAATGGCAAAGTGAGCAAGGGACCCACGTCTGGGCATACCCTGCCAACCCAGGGCAAAGAAAGCAAACACAAGGAGATGATGGACAAAGGGCCAAAACTTTTCAGACACTAACCCCTAGTCAAAGATTGGGGTTGAATGGATGTATGACGTTACAACGCATACTTTTACTCCGCATACCATTACAACGCGGTATTTACAACGAATACCGTTACAACGCATAGCGCTTAGAGGTGCTGGATAGTGGTAAGTATAATTTTCTATTCCAACTCCAGTCCCCGTGGACACTAGGGAAGGTGTTGGATAGAAAATTAAACTTATTCCCTATCCTAGAGCGCCCCCCAGCGCAATGCGTTGTAATAGTATGCGGAGTAATGGTCGCGTTGTAGTGGTAGTGCGGAGTAAAAAATGCGTTGTAACAGGTGTATACCGGGTTGAATCCATCATCGTTCTTTAGCTCACTTTGTAGTTACACTTTTCACCCTAAGTGGGACGGGTATGCCCACATGTGGGTCCCTTGCGCACTGTGTCACTGGATTCAAGCTAGCCTGGCTGATGAAGTGTAACATACCCCAAAACCGGTCCCAGGATGCTGGTTTCTGGTCCAGGGAGGACCTGACTTGGCAGTTTGATCTGAACTGTTCCGATGAGGCAGCGGGTCAAGCCTGATTTGCATATGGCTAGGTCCAAACTGGGGTGGCGTAGTGTTCAAAAGAACAATGGATTTAACCCAGATCTCTTGACTGGGGGAGAATGTTTGAATCTTTCAGCATTTCGCCCATCAATTGTTGCAGTTATACATTATTAAAAAGTAGTCACATACTTGGTGGTCTGCCGACTCCGGCAGGAGAGCATTCATGTGATGGTCACCATTCATACTAAGTTGAAATTTGTGGCCTACCTCATGAACATGGATGAGATAGGTCAGATTGATCCCACTATAAATTGGGATTTTTAAAACTGATCTATTAGTAGATACGTCAGTTTTTAAAATTCTTTACTGACCTCAAAGTTACTGAACGTAAACTGTGAACATTACTTTGCAGCCAATAAATAGCATTTTTGGCCTTTAGTATGGATCTTGATGTAAAATATTCAAATGAGAAATCAAGTGAAATCAATAGAAAGGGAGACCTCAGATATGATGCAATTACACTGCCACCTACTGTACATCTTCATATAGTTATGATGATTAAAACATTTCACTACTTTCCCTTGGGATTTGGATAGTTCTAAGTACTAACACAGACACAAGATTAATTCCTGCTACCCCCATGACTGAGCAGATTCTTGGTATACTGTCTTGAAGCAAAAGAGACATGCATTTCGATTGAACTGTCACCTTCACACAAATCTCAATTAAGTAAGTCATTTCATCTACGGCAGAAGTTAAAAGTGGGTCCCTCTGTGTCTAAAACAATATTTGGGGAACCAGTAGCACATAGTATTATTTACTTTTGTGTATTTGAGATGATGGTTTGCTGTATGGAAGTGCAATACATTAGTTATGTCACATTGCTTTTAGGATGTTCTGCTAAACATTTATGCAAACATAGTATAAGTTTCACAGACAATGGGTAAGCATGTCAGACACCACTGCTGGTGTTTCAGGTCAAGCAGGGGCTACTGGGCCCAACCCGTAAAGCCTAAGGTCATTTGTCTCGGAGGTCCCCTGGTCCATCCTACTATGGTCCTGCAAACTGGGCCCAGTACAACCCTTTCAGCACTTGATTATCTGCGGTCGCAATGGTGACCAATAATAGACTTCATGGGGCGATTAGTGTGGGGGGTGTAACAAGCTCCGCTTTCAACAATCAGTCAGCTGATTGTCCACACCAGTGTGTGTATTTACAAATACCACTAGAGTCAAACTAACCTTCCTGATCAGGGGTGAAACCTTGAAATCGTTCCCGGATTCTTGTTTCCGGTCCAGGGAGGACCTGGTCTGGCAGTTCGGGCTGGACTGTTCCCAGAGGGAGCAGCGAGAAAACTGATTTACATATGGCTAGGTCTAAACTGAAATGGCATGGGGAGCAAAATCACAATGGATTTAGGCCCAGATCTCTGTACTGTGGTGAATGTTTGACATTGTTCAACATTTTGTCCATCAATTTTTGAATTTGTCACCCCGAGTGGGACGGGCATGCCCAAAAGTGGGTCCCGTGTTCTCCATGCCACTGGAGTAAAGTTGTCTTGGCAGATGAGGGGTAACACCCAGAAACCGGTCCCAGGATGCTTGTTTCCGGTCCAGGGAGGACTTAGCCCCTCAGTTTGGGTCCAATTGTTTACATAGGGAGAAGGGTCAAGACTGATTTGCATGTGGCTGGGTTTAAACGGGAATGACATGGGGAGCAAAACAACTACAGATGTAGGCCCAGATTTCTCTACTGGGGAGAATATTTGACACTGTTGAACATTCTGTACATCAACTGTTCTTTTTGCTTTTGTTACCCCGAATGAGACAGGTATGCCCAGGCGTGGATTCTGTGCTCTCCATGCCACTGGAGTCAAGCTAGCCTTGATGATGAGGGGTAATACCTCAAAACCAGTCACAGGATGCTTGTTTCCAGTCCAGGGAGGACCTTGCCTGGCAGTTTAGGCTGGACTGTTCCCATAGGGAGCAAGGTCAAGAATGATTTTCATATGGCTGACTTTAAACTGGAATGGCATGCAGGGCAACAAAAACAGTGGATTTAGGCCCAGATCTCTGTACTGGGGTGAACATTAAGCATGAGCGAAAAATCCGCTCCGCTCGCGGATTTTGCGGATTTTCGGTAAATTCGCGATCCGCGAACTCTCGCGAATTTACCGAAAATCCGCAATCCGCGAGCGGCGGATTCCTCGGTCAAAAGTTCAAGCCTAATTTACGATGGCGCCGGCAAGCTGCCAGCGCCATCCTCAAATAGTTACTTAATTAGCTTCAACAGGAAGCTCTAATAGATAAGATACAGCAGGGGCTCGAGCGCCTGCTTTATTTTACCAATTGAAGCTTCCTGTTGAAGCTAATTAAGTAACTTTTTTACGATGGCGCTGGCAGCTTGCCGGCGCCATCGTAAATTATTTACAGCAGGGAGAGACCTACGTTGTATTCGCCCATTATGGCTGTTTTTACACAGTACACCCGTTACTCGCTGGTTTTTAAATTGTTTACGTGTTTTAACTTTGCGCATTTTACACTCGTGCTCATCAGCTGACTGTTTTCGAGTAAGAAGTCTACCGAAGGGTGTTTCCTGGACTTCCGAGACTTGGGCAGACATTTTGGTGGTAGTGAGGTCAGCGGGCTTTCTCTCTTTCCTGCCTGGTAATTTTGTTACGCTGCCGGGCAGACTTTGATCAGCGAGCGGAGCTGTGTAGGTGTAGGGCAAGGTTATTTTACTTTATTAGGGATGGTATACTGGGAGCGTTAGGTTTCTTTCTATTGGGACTGTAGACCATGAGGCTTCTGCCACTGTTCTAGGAAAACCTTCTGGGTGCCTTAATGTTTTACGGTGTGGTCGTGCATGGGTGATCTCCGGGTGCATTTGGCGCCTTTACCGTCGAAAATCAGCTGTGACGCTGGACAAAGGACTTTGCATCTTTGACCTTCACGAGCGCAATCCCCGTGCTGTTATAATGTGACCACTGAGCTTCTGTCTCTACATCTACTGCTCTGATCAGTCTCTGACCTTGTATACACACAAGACGCATGTGCGCTTGCATGGAAGCCCCGTCCGTTTGGCCCCGCCCACACTCTCGACGAAGCCCCGCCCCCAACTCCGCCGATCCGCAAAATCCGCAGATTTTGCGGATCCACGATCCGTGAATTCGCAAATTCGTGAATCGTGGATCCGCAAAATCCGCCCATGCTTAGTGAACATTTGACATTGTTCAACATTCTCTCATCAATTATTCTCTATAGAAAGGAGTAGCTGCATCATGTTTCATATCTATGGAATGGTAATAATAAATCCTCTTAACTGGTAAAGTGAGACTTAACATTACTATTTTAGAATGCCAGTTTTAGAACGTTGGCATTTCTTTGCTCTTACTGCTCTGTGTGCCTAGCAGCCTGTCTCTAATACACATCTTGAATGGGTCACAGTTACATCTTGTGCATTACCTTCAGACAGGCACAAACACAGGATAGCTAGTTGTGGCTGAGTATCCATCTACATACATCTGCATTCTGACGGCCCTTCCTAGGCAAGTAGGGAGGAAGGGGTTCACAGTTACACATCAAAGAGTAGTGGCCTGACCACACACAAAGGACTGATTACAACCTCCAGATAGCCTGGCAGACAGGACTGGGTTGAAAGGGAATTGGCGCACTTCAAAGCCATTCTTTGAAGTCCCACCCACTTCAAAGGCACGTTTGGGTATAAATTCTGGGTCTCTGGCGCCAGCAAAAGAGATACACTTCTGGACCTACACCTGAGCCTCTGTCAGAAGAACTGCTATGCTGCTGAAAGATTTCAACTGCTGATGTGGAAGGCCTGCTTTTGCCCTGTGTTACAAGTATTGCTTCTCACCAAACCCTGCCCCGTGCTACATTGCGCATACATGCTTCTCAAACTTGTGAATCCATATGAAACTCATAAACCAGCCCTATGTGTATTTATCCCAGGTACTATTATCTTTAGGTATGGTAATTCTTGGTGGTAGTGGTAGGCGTTTCCCCCTATTGTTGTTGGAGCCCATAGTCACTGTAGAAACATTACTTGTAATCCTGTTAGCAGTGGTTGGTGCTACCTTCCTTTTCATTATCTGTTTATTGTTACACTGGTTGCAGTGGTAGGTGACAATCAGAATTCATGCAAGTGAATTTATTCAGCAGATGTTATGCAAATATACCAAAGCACCATGTGCAGCCATTTATAGAAGAAAAACTGCACATAGCCATGTGCAAACAGCCAGTAATCATGCAATGTGTGAGATTCAGACTGTTTCTACAGGGATACGTGTCATGAGTGGGATGCACCAGTAGCTGCAGCTATTTAACCCGTGATATACAACAAACTCCTGATTAGTCTTGCACCTGTTTCTTTAGAGTCCTTGTGCTTAGACGGCCTCCTGGTTCCTGAATTCCCCACAACACTGGCTCCTCTTCTCGATCTTCTTCGCATCATCAGGATCCTGTGCCCGGACTTTCTGTGATGTCTACTCTGACAACTTTCTGAAAGAAAGAAAAACAAGCAAAGGCAACAGTGAGCAAGGACTACAAAATGCCAACACTATACTAAGTCAGCTAGCACCACAGGTAATCTTTGAACGTGCAAGTACACATCACATTTCATTGGAATTTATAGGTTTGAGACTCTTCTCATGAACTCTGTATAGATGTTTATGCTCAAATAGAGAGACAGTGGACTCAAGCCTCCACATATGGACATTGTTGATGAAGGGAAACACTCATGGCCTCTGCATACAATCAGTGATGTTTATTTTCTGATAAAGAGAAAGGGTACGTTATGACTATAAATGGAGACAATGCTAATTAAGAAAGACTAATGTTATCACTCTTATGTAGACATTGGCATGTCAGCATTGTATAAGCAACAGCATACAAAAAGAAACCAAAGCAACAGTGAATAGTCTTAAAAGATAAAGAAACAACATATGTTGACAGTTTCTTGATGACAAAACTGTTTATATGAATGTATGCATTGTATTGCCTGAATGTTCTGTAAAACTGTGCAAGCTGAGATTTACCCATTGATAATATTTCCTGTTTTGTTCCTTTTCAGATACAACCTTATTAACCCATGCAAGCATATACCAGTACAGGCTAAGACACCTAGAATACACTAACGCAGATCAGTGGTGTAGACCAGGGTCTAGGATATTCGGCATTGTCTTTCTCTCTGTCTTCCAACCCCATTCCCTTTAGGGACTACTGTTGGCACAGTGTTTACCTAGTACTGCTATGGGCAGTTAGTCCTCAGAAGGATTTGGGGGCTATCTTCTCCACATCAGAATCACCTGGAGTTTCAGGTGAGTGGCTTGCAACACCCTGCTGCCTGCTGCTCTCTGACTCTGCTGAAGGAGAGCTGGACTCTGCCTACCTCCAAGGGATATCCAAGGGCGTGTTGGCTTGCCTCATGTTGCTTCAGATTCAGGGATATCAAATTCTCCACCCCTGCGCTTGACTCACTGGAAGTGGCCCTGGTTCTTGAAACACAGATTTTGACACATATTCTGTATGCGTGTAGGAGAACTGCTGCATCAACCCCTTTTATTGACACATTACGTTGGAACAAGCGATTTGCCTCCATAAATCGATGCAACGTACTGCGTATCAATGGTGCTGCAGCTTGGTGAGATCGACGCATCCCATCGACTGCACTCTAAGCCTCTCAACTCCGGCACCTGCCTGTGGAACTAATGCATCGTCTTCACTGTGGGAAGACGATGCGTCAGAAGATCTGTGTGGAGAAGATAAACGAATCTCCCTGCTAGCGACCAGGAAAATTACTTTGTTTATCAGGGCCTGCGTGAGACCTGTAGACGGCTGACGCTCCATCTTGGTCAGCCCGGACTTTGACTTTGCCCCTGTCCAGTGCAACATAAAGTAACCTTTATAGCGACTTGCTTCTAACCACTTTACTGCATTGATTTCTTTAAAACTCAATATCGTGACTTCTACACATTGGATTTTTGTCATTTTGGTCTTGTTTTAATAATAAAGTCATACTTTATGTGTTGAATTAATTGTGGAGTCTTTTGTGCTGTTTTCACTGTGTTACTGTATGAGTTATTGCACAAATACTTTCTACATTGCCTTAAAAAGTTAAAAAACACAGTTGATGGACAGAATGTAGAACAATGTCATACATTCACCCCAGTACAAAGATCTGGGCCTAAATCCATCGTTTTTTTGCACTCCACACCACCCTGGGTTAGACACTGGCTATATGCAAATCAGCTCTGACCCTGTGCCTCATGGGAACAGTCCAGTCCGAACTACCAAGCCATGTCTTTCCCAGACCGGAATCAAGCATCCAAGGACCGGTTTCTGGCTATCAGCCTTCATCAGCCTGGATAGCTTGACTCCAGTGGTGTGGAGAGCCTGGGACTCACGTCTGAGCATCTCCAGCCCACTCGGGGTGAAATTGCAAAAAACACAGTTGATGGACAGAATGTAGAACAATGTCATACATTCACCCCAGTACAAAGATCTGGGCCTAAATCCATCGTTTTTTTGCACTCCACACCACCCTGGGTTAGACACTGGCTATATGCAAATCAGCTCTGACCCTGTGCCTCATGGGAACAGTCCAGTCCGAACTACCAAGCCATGTCTTTCCCAGACCGGAATCAAGCATCCAAGGACCGGTTTCTGGCTATCAGCCTTCATCAGCCTGGATAGCTTGACTCCAGTGGTGTGGAGAGCCTGGGACTCACGTCTGAGCATCCCCAGCCCACTCGGGGTGAAATTGCAAAAAACACAGTTGATGGACAGAATGTAGAACAATGTCATACATTCACCCCAGTACAAAGATCTGGGCCTAAATCCATCGTTTTTTTGCACTCAACACCACCCTGGGTTAGACACTGGCTATATGCAAATCAGCTCTGACCCTGTGCCTCATGGGAACAGTCCAGTCCGAACTACCAAGCCATGTCTTTCCCAGACCGGAATCAAGCATCCAAGGACCGGTTTCTGGCTATCAGCCTTCATCAGCCTGGATAGCTTGACTCCAGTGGTGTGGAGAGCCTGGGACTCACGTCTGAGCATCCCCAGCCCACTCGGGGTGAAATTGCAAAAAACACAGTTGATGGACAGAATGTAGAACAATGTCATACATTCACCCAAGTACAAAGATCTGGGCCTAAATCCATTGTTTTTTTGCACTCCACACCACCCTGGGTTAGACACTGGCTATATGCAAATCAGCTCTGACCCTGTGCCTCATGGGAACAGTCCAGTCCGAACTACCAAGCCATGTCTTTCCCAGACCGGAATCAAGCATCCAAGGACCGGTTTCTGGCTATCAGCCTTCATCAGCCTGGATAGCTTGACTCCAGTGGTGTGGAGAGCCTGGGACTCACGTCTGAGCATCCCCAGCCCACTCGGGGTAAAATTGCAAAAAACACAGTTGATGGACAGAATGTAGAACAATGTCATACATTCACCCAAGTACAAAGATCTGGGCCTAAATCCATCGTTTTTTTGCACTCCACACCACCCTGGGTTAGACACTGGCTATATGCAAATCAGCTCTGACCCTGTGCCTCATGGGAACAGTCCAGTCCGAACTACCAAGCCATGTCTTTCCCAGACCGGAATCAAGCATCCAAGGACCGGTTTCTGGCTATCAGCCTTCATCAGCCTGGATAGCTTGACTCCAGTGGTGTGGAGAGCCTGGGACTCACGTCTGAGCATCCCCAGCCCACTCGGGGTGAAATTTCAAAAAACACAGTTGATGGACAGAATGTAGAACAATGTCATACATTCACCACAGTACAAAGATCTGGGCCTAAATCCATCGTTTTTTTGCACTCCACACCACCCTGGGTTAGACACTGGCTATATGCAAATCAGCTCTGACCCTGTGCCTCATGGGAACAGTCCAGTCCGAACTACCAAGCCATGTCTTTCCCAGACCGGAATCAAGCATCCAAGGACCGGTTTCTGGCTATCAGCCTTCATCAGCCTGGATAGCTTGACTCCAGTGGTGTGGAGAGCCTGGGACTCACGTATGAGCATCCCCAGCCCACTCGGGGTGAAATTGCAAAAAACACAGTTGATGGACAGAATGTAGAACAATGTCATACATTCACCCCAGTACAAAGATCTGGGCCTAAATCCATCGTTTTTTTGCACTCCACACCACCCTGGGTTAGACACTGGCTATATGCAAATCAGCTCTGACCCTGTGCCTCATGGGAACAGTCCAGTCCGAACTACCAAGCCATGTCTTTCCCAGACCGGAATCAAGCATCCAAGGACCGGTTTCTGGCTATCAGCCTTCATCAGCCTGGATAGCTTGACTCCAGTGGTGTGGAGAGCCTGGGACTCACGTCTGAGCATCCCCAGCCCACTCGGGGTGAAATTGCAAAAAACACAGTTGATGGACAGAATGTAGAACAATGTCATACATTCACCCAAGTACAAAGATCTGGGCCTAAATCCATCGTTTTTTTGCACTCCACACCACCCTGGGTTAGACACTGGCTATATGCAAATCAGCTCTGACCCTGTGCCTCATGGGAACAGTCCAGTCCGAACTACCAAGCCATGTCTTTCCCAGACCGGAATCAAGCATCCAAGGACCGGTTTCTGGCTATCAGCCTTCATCAGCCTGGATAGCTTGACTCCAGTGGTGTGGAGAGCCTGGGACTCACGTCTGAGCATCCCCAGCCCACTCGGGGTGAAATTGCAAAAAACACAGTTGATGGACAGAATGTAGAACAATGTCATACATTCACCCCAGTACAAAGATCTGGGCCTAAATCCATCGTTTTTTTGCACTCAACACCACCCTGGGTTAGACACTGGCTATATGCAAATCAGCTCTGACCCTGTGCCTCATGGGAACAGTCCAGTCCGAACTACCAAGCCATGTCTTTCCCAGACCGGAATCAAGCATCCAAGGACCGGTTTCTGGCTATCAGCCTTCATCAGCCTGGATAGCTTGACTCCAGTGGTGTGGAGAGCCTGGGACTCACGTCTGAGCATCCCCAGCCCACTCGGGGTGAAATTGCAAAAAACACAGTTGATGGACAGAATGTAGAACAATGTCATACATTCACCCAAGTACAAAGATCTGGGCCTAAATCCATCGTTTTTTTGCACTCCACACCACCCTGGGTTAGACACTGGCTATATGCAAATCAGCTCTGACCCTGTGCCTCATGGGAACAGTCCAGTCCGAACTACCAAGCCATGTCTTTCCCAGACCGGAATCAAGCATCCAAGGACCGGTTTCTGGCTATCAGCCTTCATCAGCCTGGATAGCTTGACTCCAGTGGTGTGGAGAGCCTGGGACTCACGTCTGAGCATCCCCAGCCCACTCGGGGTAAAATTGCAAAAAACACAGTTGATGGACAGAATGTAGAACAATGTCATACATTCACCCAAGTACAAAGATCTGGGCCTAAATCCATCGTTTTTTTGCACTCCACACCACCCTGGGTTAGACACTGGCTATATGCAAATCAGCTCTGACCCTGTGCCTCATGGGAACAGTCCAGTCCGAACTACCAAGCCATGTCTTTCCCAGACCGGAATCAAGCATCCAAGGACCGGTTTCTGGCTATCAGCCTTCATCAGCCTGGATAGCTTGACTCCAGTGGTGTGGAGAGCCTGGGACTCACGTCTGAGCATCCCCAGCCCACTCGGGGTGAAATTTCAAAAAACACAGTTGATGGACAGAATGTAGAACAATGTCATACATTCACCCCAGTACAAAGATCTGGGCCTAAATCCATCATTTTTTTGCACTCCACACCACCCTGGGTTAGACACTGGCTATATGCAAATCAGCTCTGACCCTGTGCCTCATGGGAACAGTCCAGTCCGAACTACCAAGCCATGTCTTTCCCAGACCGGAATCAAGCATCCAAGGACCGGTTTCTGGCTATCAGCCTTCATCAGCCTGGATAGCTTGACTCCAGTGGTGTGGAGAGCCTGGGACTCACGTATGAGCATCCCCAGCCCACTCGGGGTGAAATTGCAAAAAACACAGTTGATGGACAGAATGTAGAACAATGTCATACATTCACCCCAGTACAAAGATCTGGGCCTAAATCCATCGTTATTTTTGCACTCCACACCACCCTGGGTTAGACACTGGCTATATGCAAATCAGCTCTGACCCTGTGCCTCATGGGAACAGTCCAGTCCGAACTACCAAGCCATGTCTTTCCCAGACCGGAATCAAGCATCCAAGGACCGGTTTCTGGCTATCAGCCTTCATCAGCCTGGATAGCTTGACTCCAGTGGTGTGGAGAGCCTGGGACTCACGTCTGAGCATCCCCAGCCCACTCGGGGTGAAATTGCAAAAAACACAGTTGATGGACAGAATGTAGAACAATGTCATACATTCACCCAAGTACAAAGATCTGGGCCTAAATCCATCGTTTTTTTGCACTCCACACCACCCTGGGTTAGACACTGGCTATATGCAAATCAGCTCTGACCCTGTGCCTCATGGGAACAGTCCAGTCCGAACTACCAAGCCATGTCTTTCCCAGACCGGAATCAAGCATCCAAGGACCGGTTTCTGGCTATCAGCCTTCATCAGCCTGGATAGCTTGACTCCAGTGGTGTGGAGAGCCTGGGACTCACGTCTGAGCATCCCCAGCCCACTCGGGGTGAAATTTCAAAAAACACAGTTGATGGACAGAATGTAGAACAATGTCATACATTCACCCCAGTACAAAGATCTGGGCCTAAATCCATCGTTTTTTTGCACTCCACACCACCCTGGGTTAGACACTGGCTATATGCAAATCAGCTCTGACCCTGTGCCTCATGGGAACAGTCCAGTCCGAACTACCAAGCCATGTCTTTCCCAGACCGGAATCAAGCATCCAAGGACCGGTTTCTGGCTATCAGCCTTCATCAGCCTGGATAGCTTGACTCCAGTGGTGTGGAGAGCCTGGGACTCACGTATGAGCATCCCCAGCCCACTCGGGGTGAAATTGCAAAAAACACAGTTGATGGACAGAATGTAGAACAATGTCATACATTCACCCAAGTACAAAGATCTGGGCCTAAATCCATCGTTTTTTTGCACTCCACACCACCCTGGGTTAGACACTGGCTATATGCAAATCAGCTCTGACCCTGTGCCTCATGGGAACAGTCCAGTCCGAACTACCAAGCCATGTCTTTCCCAGACCGGAATCAAGCATCCAAGGACCGGTTTCTGGCTATCAGCCTTCATCAGCCTGGATAGCTTGACTCCAGTGGTGTGGAGAGCCTGGGACTCACGTCTGAGCATCCCCAGCCCACTCGGGGTGAAATTGCAAAAAACATACTTGTAATCCTGTTAGCAGTGGTTGGTGCTACCTTCCTTTTCATTATCTGTTTATTGTTACACTGGTTGCAGTGGTAGGTGACAATCAGAATTCATGCAAGTGAATTTATTCAGCAGATGTTATGCAAATATACCAAAGCACCATGTGCAGCCATTTATAGAAGAAAAACTGCATATAGCCATGTGCAAACAGCCAGTAATCATGCAATGTGTGAGATTCAGACTGTTTCTACAGGGATACGTGTCATGTGTGGGATGCACCAGTAGCTGCAGCTATTTAACCCGTGATATACAACAAACTCCTGATTAGTCTTGCACCTGTTTCTTTAGAGTCCTTGTGCTTAGACGGCCTCCTGGTTCCTGAATTCCCCACAACACTGGCTCCTCTTCTCGATCTTCTTCGCATCATCAGGATCCTGTGCCCGGACTTTCTGTGATGTCTACTCTGACAACTTTCTGAAAGAAAGAAAAACAAGCAAAGGCAACAGTGAGCAAGGACTACAAAATGCCAACACTATACTAAGTCAGCTAGCACCACAGGTAATCTTTGAACGTGCAAGTACACAGCACATTTCATTGGAATTTATAGGTTTGAGACTCTTCTCATGAACTCTGTATAGATGTTTATGCTCAAATAGAGAGACAGTGGACTCAAGCCTCCACATATGGACATTGTTGATGAAGGGAAACACTCATGGCCTCTGCATACAATCAGTGATGTTTATTTTCTGATAAAGAGAAAGGGTACGTTATGACTATAAATGGAGACAATGCTAATTAAGAAAGACTAATGTTATCACTCTTATGTAGACATTGGCATGTCAGCATTGTATAAGCAACAGCATACAAAAAGAAACCAAAGCAACAGTGAATAGTCTTAAAAGATAAAGAAACAACATATGTTGACAGTTTCTTGATGACAAAACTGTTTATATGAATGTATGCATTGTATTGCCTGAATGTTCTGTAAAACTGTGCAAGCTGAGATTTACCCATTGATAATATTTCCTGTTTTGTCCCTTTTCAGATACAACCTTATTAACCCATGCAAGCATATACCAGTACAGGCTAAGACACCTAGAATACACTAACGCAGATCAGTGGTGTAGACCAGGGTCTAGGATATTCGGCATTGTCTTTCTCTCTGTCTTCCAACCCCATTCCCTTTAGGGACTACTGTTGGCACAGTGTTTACCTAGTACTGCTATGGGCAGTTAGTCCTCAGAAGGATTTGGGGGCTATCTTCTCCACATCAGAATCACCTGGAGTTTCAGGTGAGTGGCTTGCAACACCCTGCTGCCTGCTGCTCTCTGACTCTGCTGAAGGAGAGCTGGACTCTGCCTACCTCCAAGGGATATCCAAGGGCGTGTTGGCTTGCCTCATGTTGCTTCAGATTCAGGGATATCAAATTCTCCACCCCTGCGCTTGACTCACTGGAAGTGGCCCTGGTTCTTGAAACACAGATTTTGACACATATTCTGTATGCGTGTAGGAGAACTGCTGCATCAACCCCTTTTATTGACACATTACGTTGGAACAAGCGATTTGCCTCCATAAATCGATGCAACGTACTGCGTATCAATGGTGCTGCAGCTTGGTGAGATCGACGCATCCCATCGACTGCACTCTAAGCCTCTCAACTCCGGCACCTGCCTGTGGAACTAATGCATCGTCTTCACTGTGGGAAGACGATGCGTCAGAAGATCTGTGTGGAGAAGATAAACGAATCTCCCTGCTAGCGACCAGGAAAATTACTTTGTTTATCAGGGCCTGCGTGAGACCTGTAGACGGCTGACGCTCCATCTTGGTCAGCCCGGACTTTGACTTTGCCCCTGTCCAGTGCAACATAAAGTAACCTTTATAGCGACTTGCTTCTAACCACTTTAGTGCATTGATTTCTTTCAAACTCAATATCGTGTCTTCTACACATTGGATTTTTGTCATTTTGGTCTTGTTTTAATAATAAAGTCATACTTTATGTGTTGAATCAATTGTGGAGTCTTTTGTGCTGTTTTCACTGTGTTACTGTATGAGTTATTGCACAAATACTTTCTACATTGCCTTAAAAAGTTAAAAAACACAGTTGATGGACAGAATGTAGAACAATGTCATACATTCACCCCAGTACAAAGATCTGGGCCTAAATCCATCGTTTTTTTGCACTCCACACCACCCTGGGTTAGACACTGGCTATATGCAAATCAGCTCTGACCCTGTGCCTCATGGGAACAGTCCAGTCCGAACTACCAAGCCATGTCTTTCCCAGACCGGAATCAAGCATCCAAGGACCGGTTTCTGGCTATCAGCCTTCATCAGCCTGGATAGCTTGACTCCAGTGGTGTGGAGAGCCTGGGACTCACGTCTGAGCATCTCCAGCCCACTCGGGGTGAAATTGCAAAAAACACAGTTGATGGACAGAATGTAGAACAATGTCATACATTCACCCCAGTACAAAGATCTGGGCCTAAATCCATCGTTTTTTTGCACTCCACACCACCCTGGGTTAGACACTGGCTATATGCAAATCAGCTCTGACCCTGTGCCTCATGGGAACAGTCCAGTCCGAACTACCAAGCCATGTCTTTCCCAGACCGGAATCAAGCATCCAAGGACCGGTTTCTGGCTATCAGCCTTCATCAGCCTGGATAGCTTGACTCCAGTGGTGTGGAGAGCCTGGGACTCACGTCTGAGCATCCCCAGCCCACTCGGGGTGAAATTGCAAAAAACACAGTTGATGGACAGAATGTAGAACAATGTCATACATTCACCCCAGTACAAAGATCTGGGCCTAAATCCATCGTTTTTTTGCACTCACCACCACCCTGGGTTAGACACTGGCTATATGCAAATCAGCTCTGACCCTGTGCCTCATGGGAACAGTCCAGTCCGAACTACCAAGCCATGTCTTTCCCAGACCCGAATCAAGCATCCAAGGACCGGTTTCTGGCTATCAGCCTTCATCAGCCTGGATAGCTTGACTCCAGTGGTGTGGAGAGCCTGGGACTCACGTCTGAGCATCCCCAACCCACTCGGGGTGAAATTGCAAAAAACACAGTTGATGGACAGAATGTAGAACAATGTCATACATTCACCCCAGTACAAAGATCTGGGCCTAAATCCATCGTTTTTTTGCACTCCACACCACCCTGGGTTAGACACTGGCTATATGCAAATCAGCTCTGACCCTGTGCCTCATGGGAACAGTCCAGTCCGAACTACCAAGCCATGTCTTTCCCAGACCGGAATCAAGCATCCAAGGACCGGTTTCTGGCTATCAGCCTTCATCAGCCTGGATAGCTTGACTCCAGTGGTGTGGAGAGCCTGGGACTCACGTCTGAGCATCCCCAGCCCACTCGGGGTGAAATTGCAAAAAACACAGTTGATGGACAGAATGTAGAACAATGTCATACATTCACCCCAGTACAAAGATCTGGGCCTAAATCCATCGTTTTTTTGCACTCCACACCACCCTGGGTTAGACACTGTCTATATGCAAATCAGCTCTGACCCTGTGCCTCATGGGAACAGTCCAGTCCGAACTACCAAGCCATGTCTTTCCCAGACCGGAATCAAGCATCCAAGGACCGGTTTCTGGCTATCAGCCTTCATCAGCCTGGATAGCTTGACTCCAGTGGTGTGGAGAGCCTGGGACTCACGTCTGAGCATCCCCAGCCCACTCGGGGTGAAATTGCAAAAAACACAGTTGATGGACAGAATGTAGAACAATGTCATACATTCACCCCAGTACAAAGATCTGGGCCTAAATCCATCGTTTTTTTGCACTCCACACCACCCTGGGTTAGACACTGGCTATATGCAAATCAGCTCTGACCCTGTGCCTCATGGGAACAGTCCAGTCCGAACTACCAAGCCATGTCTTTCCCAGACCGGAATCAAGCATCCAAGGACCGGTTTCTGGCTATCAGCCTTCATCAGCCTGGATAGCTTGACTCCAGTGGTGTGGAGAGCCTGGGACTCACGTCTGAGCATCCCCAGCCCACTCGGGGTGAAATTGCAAAAAACACAGTTGATGGACAGAATGTAGAACAATGTCATACATTCACCCCAGTACAAAGATCTGGGCCTAAATCCATCGTTTTTTTGCACTCCACACCACCCTGGGTTAGACACTGGCTATATGCAAATCAGCTCTGACCCTGTGCCTCATGGGAACAGTCCAGTCCGAACTACCAAGCCATGTCTTTCCCAGACCGGAATCAAGCATCCAAGGACCGGTTTCTGGCTATCAGCCTTCATCAGCCTGGATAGCTTGACTCCAGTGGTGTGGAGAGCCTGGGACTCACGTCTGAGCATCCCCAGCCCACTCGGGGTGAAATTGCAAAAAACACAGTTGATGGACAGAATGTAGAACAATGTCATACATTCACCCCAGTACAAAGATCTGGGCCTAAATCCATCGTTTTTTTGCACTCCACACCACCCTGGGTTAGACACTGGCTATATGCAAATCAGCTCTGACCCTGTGCCTCATGGGAACAGTCCAGTCCGAACTACCAAGCCATGTCTTTCCCAGACCGGAATCAAGCATCCAAGGACCGGTTTCTGGCTATCAGCCTTCATCAGCCTGGATAGCTTGACTCCAGTGGTGTGGAGAGCCTGGGACTCACGTCTGAGCATCCCCAGCCCACTCGGGGTGAAATTGCAAAAAACACAGTTGATGGACAGAATGTAGAACAATGTCATACAAAGTTAAAAGATCTGGGTTTGATCCATCACCGTTCTTTAGCCCACTCTGCCACCCCAGTTCAGACATGCTATATGCAAATCAGTCTGACCCTGTGCCTCATGGGAACAGTCCAGCCCGAACTGCCAAGCCATGCCTTCCCTGGGCCGGAAACAAGCTTCCGAGGACCGGTTTCTGGCATTCCAGCCGTCTTCAGCCCGGCTTGCTTGAATCCAGTGGCAAAATGAGCAAGGGACTCACGTCTGAGCATACCCTGCCACACTTATGGCGGACAAAGCGGTACAAAAGGGGGTGGTGATGGACGGAGCATCTGAACCAATCAAACACTCACACCCAGTCAAAAGATCTGGGTTTGATCCATCACCGTTCTTTAGCCCACTCTGCCACCCCAGTTCAGACATGGCTATATACAAATCAGTCTGACCCTGTGCCTCATGGGAACAGTCCAGCCCGAACTGCCAAGCCATGCCTTCCCTGGACCGGAAACAAGCTTCCGAGGACCGGTTTCTGGCATTCCAGCCGTCTTCAGCCCGGCTTGCTTGAATCCAGTGGCAAAATGAGCAAGGGACTCACGTCTGAGCATACCCTGCCACACTTATGGCGGACAAAGCGGTACAAAAGGGGATGGTGATGGACAGAGCATCTGAACCAATCAAACACTCACACCCAGTCAAAAGATCTGGGTTTGATCCATCACCGTTCTTTAGCCCACTCTGCCACCCCAGTTCAGACATGGCTATATGCAAATCAGTCTAACCCTGTGCCTCATGGGAACAGTCCAGTCCAAACTGCCAAGCCATGCCTTCCCTGGACCGGAAACAAGCTTCCGAGGACCGGTTTCTGGCATTCCAGCCGTCTTCAGCCCGGCTTGCTTGAATCCAGTGGCAAAATGAGCAAGGGACTCACGTCTGAGCATACCCTGCCACACTTATGGTGGGCAAAGAGGTACAAAAAGGGGTGGTGATGGACAGAGCATCTGAACCAATCAAACACTCACACCCAGTCAAAAGATCTGGGTTTGATCCATCACCGTTCTTTAGCCCACTCTGCCACCCCAGTTCAGACGTGGCTATATGCAAATCAGTCTGACCCTGTGCCTCATGGGAACAGTCCAGCCCGAACTGCCAAGCCATGTCTTCCCTGGACCGGAAACAAGTTTCCGAGGACCGGTTTCTGGCATTCCAGCCGTCTTCAGCCCAGTGGCAAAATGAACAAGGGACTCACGTCTGAGCATACCCTGCCACTCTTATGGCGGACAAAGCGGTACAAAAGGGGGTAGTGATGGACGGAGCATCTGAACCAATCAAGCACTCACACCCAGTCAAAAGATCTGTCACAGACTGACGAGCTCGTGGAGAGGCACCTGCGCGCCTGGAGAGATCCTACGTTTCAAGGATAAGGCAGCCTGCTCAGCAACCCCAAATAATGCCTAATCTCTGCTGATGACAGATAATAATCTAGAAACACGTGTCCAGAGATGGCCAGCACTAATCTGCACCCACCTGGTGAAACACTCTAAAGACTTTGCAAGTGTACTCGTTTGTCGGACTGCATCAACCATGATGCTTAGCGGCGACTCTGCTGGGAGGTGAAGCAGTGTGCTCCCACACCAATTTTCTACAAAAAAAAATCTGCTTTATTTAAAAAGTAGTCACAGACATGGTGGTCTGCTGACCCCAGTAGACCACCATCCCTAGGAGTGCTAAGCATTCCTAATGGGGTTGTAAATTGCGCCTGTCTCATGAATATTAATGAGGCAGGAGATTTGCGACCCCATTAGGAATTGCAAACAGAGTCTGAGACACAGTTATACCTTCCTATTTGTGAGTTGCAAAACTACGCAATTTACGAAGTCATACACTGGCCCTAAGTGCATTAATTACTTCATATTTCTTATGATTAAAGTATTTATAAATATTCACCACTAGATTTGTCTGAGGTCCAATACCCTCCAAACAACTCAACTGATAAAAAGGGGAATCAAGACATTGCTTAGACACCTTTACAGCAAATGCAACTGAAACTGAAATGGATAGACTCTTAGAATTCACCAGCTCTTGTAGAAATTGCTGGAGTGTTCAGAGTAAGATAACCATTATTAAAAAAAGCTAAGCAGAATAAGTTTTTTGAAGGCAACTTAAGTCAAATTTCTTAATATCAGTTATCCAGTCAGGATTAGTCAGTTTAGTGCTGATTCCTGACACATTCCAAGAAATGCACTGAAAAGCATTGAGGGAGTAAGATTGTCTCCCAATTTATATGCATATACGTTACCCTCAGAAGCTAATGATGAAACTGAAATAGCACTATCGTTTTGACATCATTTGGCAAAATTAACACATTTTCTCCCTTATAGAGGTCTATGAATCAATTTATAGACTCCGAAGATACAAAAGTGTGTGAAACTGAGACATTATAATGTGGTGGCTGCTCAAAAGACTTGGCCAAGGAGAAAGACAATTTATGAGGCCACAAACTAGTCAGGTCTTTTAAAATAACCTATTGGGGTGCTTTAATATTTCCAATGCCCCAGGATGGACTAGATAGCCTATACAGCAAAGTAACGAGGAATGCCTAAAAGTGCTTACAATACAGTTTCCATGTATTTGCTTGTGACCATCTCCACCCAGGGTGCACTTCTAACTCATAGCTACACAAACCTGGACCCACCCGGTATCAGTTAAGTATAGCAAATGTATCCTTGTGCGCATGGGTGAGTATGTTTTTTTTCTGTCATTTGTATCATAAGCCTAATTTATTAAGAAATACTTCTTGGATTTCTACAATCTACACTAAGATAAAGTAATTGTAAGAAAACAAATAGATCTCAACCAAACTAATACATTAGCCAAAGTAAACTAAAATAATAAAAATAATAACACTCAATCAAACAACTCTACTTTTTCTGAGTAAAAACTCGTAAAAAAGCACAATTCATGGTCACACAGAGTTCATTAGATTGCTTACAAGCATAGGTCACATAGCAAAAAAAGGAGCTAGAGAGCACATTGCCTGACATCCTAGCACCCAGTTTGCTCAGATGCATTCTGGTAAATATGGTACACTATAACACTTGCTTCAATAAAACTCTTTTGTTTTCACCATGGTTGATGCAGCTTGTGCTGTGTATCTCTAGGCATGTGGTTCAGGATAATTGTTTTTCTTGAGTTGAGAGTAACACTTCCTTTTAAGGTGCTGGTCATGCTGCTCATTGGGTCTTGAACACACTACAAAGGAGTTTCAATCCAAGTTTTGAATATTTTTTAAAATTCTAACTTGATTGTGAAGTTAGATTTTTTTATAACTGTACAGGAAAAATAACTTTAAAAAAAGCTATACATTTCCATACAGTGTTGCTTTGTTGAGGTGGGCAATACTGCTCTCAAATCAAAGACAATGGCTTAGGAAGGGCAGAATGGCTCAGGGGAGGATTGTGACCCAGCTTTACACAAACAGGATGGTTTATGAATGGTACATACTGTGTGGAAAACTCAGTGAAGTGTGCACTTGCCACAGAGCGCGCGTCTCTTCAATCTTCGGAGCAACTGTAAATAAATAAACTAGACCGCGGTTATGCTTTCAGGATCGGCGGCCATTTTGGAATTCCGGTTGCGGGTTTAGTGTTGCCCAATGATTGGGTTTTGGCCATTTTCTCCTTCTGATGCAGCAATGTCCACTTAGAATAGTGCCCAGGACTGGTAACACTTGACCCTGGGGTCTGATAAACAGCTACAACCTTAAGCCTTTGACCTGTGTCATGGTCCCAGCCTTTACACTATGTTTTCACACTGCCATTCACTGTGCTGAGCGTGTGACGGAGTGAATGGGGTTAGCGCTACAGCTTATTTCTGTTTCCTGTTTGTCTATGGGGTCAGCAGCATGGGTTGGATGTCTGAGTTGCAGGTATTTCAAACCTTGTCTTCCAACCCCAAGTTGCTTCTTTTTTTGACCTGGAATCCGGATACCTCGAGTAACCTGTTCTACCGCATTCCTGAATCTACTTACTGGTATTGTTTCTTGTCAGCTGTTTTACACTTGCAATTAGTAACTCTCTCTTTCACTGCCATGTGGATTATATCTCTTGCCTGGGGTGCTTCTTAGGTGATTAGTACTTCACGTTGGCTCGCTTTGTAGGTAATTAGCACTGTGGTCTGGAGCCTGTTATTTCATGTGCACAAATAGTGCTGGAGTGCTTTTTGTTTTGTTCTGTGTTATCTGTCTTGGAGAGCCTTCCTTTGCACATGCTCTGGAGTGCTTCTTTTGTTTTTTATCATAAGTGCTGGGGCACTTTTCAATTGGTTCTATACTGTATGGCCTGGTGCACATCTTCTTTGTTTTGGTCCATAAGCGGTGGGGGGATTTTTGTTAAGTTCAGTGTTATCTGCGCTGGAGCGCCTTCATTTGATTTCTGCTCCATGCGCTGGAGCAATTTCATATATACTTTTCAGCACAGGCTAGAACATATCTTGATTGCGCATTCAGTATAAACCTGGAGTACTCATTTGTTAATAGTGATTGTGAATGGAGGACATATCCTTGTGTTCTTCACTCAGTGACGCCGAACTGAGTAATTTCCAGAGGAGTAATTGTCTGCTTTCACTACTCATTCCCAGGTGACTATGTTATAGGTGCATGTTTCTAATCTTGCTATATGGGAAGGTGAGCGTGTATGAGTATGCCAAAGAAGGAATATGTACATAAATTCACTAATTTCCTTATCCTTGTAGGAGCTAAACCCTTCATCCCTGTCTGCAGCTTCATCTCAACATACGTAATACTCTTCCACAGGTAGATATACGTACATATGTTACAGAATCACGGTCCTGATCCTGTTCTTCTGTTTAGGGTTAAATCACAGAGAAACAGACTTCACATCATCCAGGGCCTCCTCTCCTGGATGCCTTGTTTACATTCCATTCCACGCAAGTGGAAGGAATGGGATGGGGAAAATTGTTCATATCGTCTCTGCAGGATCACTTCGGGGCTCGAAGCTAGGCTCGTGGAGATCTGAGAGCTCAAAAAAAAGACTGTATCAGAAGGCAAAAACTATGACAGGGATTACCCGCTTGATGTAACCTATGTGTGTTCCATTGCGGTAGGCATGGAACTGAGGCTAGGTTCCAGTCAACTGCAAATTGTGATTTCTGGTTGTCACTTTACTTTTCATTGGTGCTTTTTGCCGTAAAACCTAAAAATCTATATATCTGATTCCCTGATAGGATTTTTATCGTTTTGATGTCATTTTTCTTATTACATTTTTTGTATTTCTTAGAAAATGGTTGTGGAATTTGTATTAGATTGTGTTTAGCCTTTTCGACTGTTTTAGTCCTGCTAAATTCTTTGCACATTTTCCTAGGTTAAGCCTATTGAGCCCCGTGGCATAGCTACTGGGAGTTGAGCCCAGGTTTAAAATATTAAACTATTGAAACTTTCAGTTTGACCTTACTACAGTTTGGAACTTCCTCCTTGGGTAGGTTTCCCAAGTAATAATCAATTTTCTTATAAAAATGTACAAATATAAATCACCTTTACTGTTACGGGCCCGAAAATCTCCGAAAGTAACATGGGCCATAATACTTTGCTTCATTCCACAGTGCACACCTTTTAAAAGGTGTACCTGGTCCACTGAAGGAAAATGTGCCATATTATGATGAATGCGCTGCCCCCAGGGCAGCCGGGAACTCATGTTGCCGTGATGCAGTGCATTCACGTGAAAAATGGAGCAGTTGCTTTGAAGCCGAAGTATTTTCACAGTGCAGGCAGAAACCTGCCTGCACTTTGAAAGGGGAATAGAGATCCCCTTGCAGTAGGTGAATTGAGTGACTGCATCCGCCTGCAAGTGAATGTCTGGGGGTATATAGGTAACCCTTTACCCCCGTCAGGGGGCTGCCATCAGGGGACGCATTGACAGAGCACCTCCTGAGAGCTTCTTTGCCTCTGCTCCAATGTCTGCAATACAGCGCAGGCGCAGATGAAAAGTGATTCCCTCATTTGCATGGGGCATGCCCCCATGCAAATGAGTGAATGCCCTCTGACCGCACAAGCATCTGAGAGCCCTTCTGTAATACAAAAGTGCAAACACCTGTTGCGCCCCTGGGCACTTGTATAATATGGCTCCATAGTGGTATTATAGTAATGTGCACAGTCTGCTACTTAGGGGTCCATTAGGATGGCGGACGGAGATCGGGACCGCCCGCCTGAAGGGCGGGGGCCCCGACATTGGCATTAGGATGCGCCCGCCACAGTGGCAGGCGCATTACTCAAGTTAACATTGTGGCAGGCGGTGCTCACTGCACCGCCCCCCACAATGTGAAATACAAATGCACGCATTTGCATAATCGAAGCGGCAGGCACCGCGCGGTGCCTGCCGCTGCGATTATGCAAATGCAGGGGGGTACCCCCCGTGTGCCACCCCCCCCTTGGCCGTCACTCTGGGGGCCCACAGGGGGCCCCCGCTGCAATCACCGCCTGCCTTTCCGTGGCGGCATTGCCGCCGCGGAAATGCCCCTAATGTAAGGCATCGTAATATGGCTGGCGGTGTCCATTGGACATCGCCACCATATTATTCCATCACCGCCGCGGTCGCCTTGGTAAAGCGGCAGACGGTCTTTCCGTCCGCCGCTGTCCCCCCCGCCATCTTAATATGGCGGGGGGGGAATCCAGGCATTGGTGTCGGGCGGATTGCCTCCGCCAGGCCGGCGGTGGCCACCGGCAGCCTGGCGGAGGCAATCCGCCCGACATCATAATGGGCCCCCAAGTCTCTGGCCTGTTTCACTCTGTCTTATTAACTCTTCTGAGCAAACATCTTGGGATGGTTGCTGCACAGCTATCCCTGCCAAGTGGAGTGTGGACGCACATGGCAGAAGATGTTTTTATTTTGTGTCACAATAAACAAGATACGTAATGAGCTGGTGCTTTTTAATTTCTAAACACCCATCTGCCTATAGCTCAAGTTTAATTTCCAAGGAGATACCCCTTTCCTTTGTACTCTTAGTAGGTGTTATGATTTTTTCATAGGAGGCCATAATCATATATGGAACGTCAAACCTTTTTTTAGGTTTATGGTTACAGCTGAATTGGGTTTGGTTGAATTCTGTGTGTATCTCTGAAATGAAGAGTTGATATTCAAGTAGGTTTTCAAATGAGTCAGACAAAATAGTTCAACAGAAACTTCAGAATCAAAAATAATAGCAGTAAGGATAATTTAAGATTATTTTTGAACAGCCAAAACATCTTATCTAGCAAAACAGAAAAAGTACTCTGCATCAATATTTTATTAGAGTACTTTAATAGAGAAGTCATATACATCAAGCTTCAAGGATGGATTGCAGACTATATTTGTAGCTCGAGACAACAATTTATTGGGGATGAGATGACATTGACTCAATGGGTCTCCGTTTTATGAATCAAAATTCACTTACTTAGAGTAAGGTAGAAAAAACGTATCCAAAAGATCAATAGTTAATGTTCTGTAGATGAGCTCTGGGAAATATACATAAACCAAGGTCCAAACTGATGAAGTTTGGCAGAATAAACATCCACAAAATGATGAGATAATAAATAACAGGCTTCAATAACACACTGATCAAACTAGAGCACTAGAAATTATTATCAGAAAGCCTTGATTGTCGCCTATCCTTACCGGCTCAATGATGCATGGAGGAAAATGTTCAGAAATGTGCAAATTAGCATTTTTTATTCCTCACGCTCATCAATTTTTGTATTATTATTTTTCTCGCTGACCTTGCACTATTTTTTTCCAATCAGAAAAACTGATGCACAGTATACTATGAAATACTTTCACACTTGAGTCATAGAGAAATATAGCATTTTTGTAGATGAAGGAAAAGTGAGAAAGGAGCAAAGAAAAAAAAGAAAAATACTTTGATTCCAGTAGTTTGGCCTAGTTATTGTGAAGCATGCGATTTTATAAACCAAAATACTCAAAAGCAGTTAATTATAAACGAAAAAGGTGAAAATGTGTTTGTGAAAAGGACCATTTTCATTGACAAAACTGTTTACGCGTGTAAGCCGGTTACATTTGCTAAAATGCATTTTTATGAGTGTAAAAGCAACTTTGAAACTCCCAAAAGTTAGTTGTACACTCTAAAGCGGATTAAATCACACAGAGGTTGCATTGTGAGCAAATTTCCTCCTGTTTAGCGGGGGTTAAAGAGGCCATTGGCTTGGACGGCAATGGAGACGGTCGTCTAGGTCCGGCAGCTCCACATCCCTGAGGGGAAAACCACCAGCCAAACAGGAAAATACCAACTACCACGGAACAATAGAAAGTGCACAAGGTGTAGGAAGGTCCTGCGCAACGAACCGAAGAGCAGGAAGAGCGGGAAGCACAACAACGACGGAGAAATTAGCCCACGAACATACCGGGCAGGCAACAAAAGCGAGACGCAAGATGGCGGTGTGAAGCGAGGGGTGAAGGACAGCGGTGAACAAGAAGTGAGGCGAAGGAGCTCCGTGTCGGAGACGCGACCGCGGCACCTCCGAGGCTGTTCAGAGGGACCGGAGCAACCCCAAGACACACCCGCAACTGAAGCGTGTGAGGCCAGCTGACTGATAGCGAGAGCCGCCTAAGGGACGACAACACAAAGAAGAAGAAGCCAAACTGCAGTGTGGAAGGAAGGAGCGGAGAGTAAGTGCCCCCTACCTTGCAAGCGGAGTGTCCTCAAAGCGAAGCCCGGAGGGTCGACGCCAGGCAGCCGGAAGTGAGCGGAGGTGAGGCGCCATTACCGGAAGTCTTCCCCGACCTGAAGCGGAAGGTGAAAGGTAGACTGCCAAGCGACCCGGAAGTGGAAGAGCCAGACAACCGGAAGTAATAGCAGCCAAGAAGAGTGACGGTGAGCCAGGAGAGGCGAATGCCAGAGAGCGCCAGCGGGACCCAGCGGAGCTCAAGGAAGGCGCGAAGGGCGGCGGCAAGAGCTCTGAAGGTGAGCGCTGGAGGCGGAGTGTCCAACGCGCCAGAAGCGGAGAGGTCATTAGAGCGCTGAAGGGGGGAGCATAACAAGGACACAAATAACAAGGCAAGACAAACGGAACAAACGGATCAGCTGGAGGCTGGAGGCGGTGTGTCGAACGCGCCAGAAGCGGAGGAGTCATTACAACGCTGAAGGGGGGGGCATAAAAAGGGGCATAACAAGGACACAAATAACAAGGACACAAAGACAAACGGAACAAACAGATCAGCTGGAGGCAGGAGTGTCTAACACAGATCAGCCACAGCAGAAGGGTGCTCCAGAGGACGCAAGAGCGAAGGGGGAGGGTGCCAACTAGCACTGACACCGACGCAAGCCGAGTGCGGGGGCAGCAACGAGAAAGGGGGGCTGCATAAACAGCGGACTAAGGGTGATCAGCGCAACGCAGAAACAGCGGGACAGGGGGCCCTAATATACAGTCGCAGCGAATGTGGGGCAACACCAAGAAAGGTGGGGCTGCATAAAGGGCAGACTAAGGCGGACTAAGGATGACCCGCAGAAAGCAGCGCGAAATAAAGACCCGCGACATGCCAAGCCGCAACTGAGGTGAAGCGGGAAACACAGCCCCGGAGAGGCAACGAGCAGGGCCAGAAGCCAGAAGCAAGCACCCCAAGCCTAAGAAGGCCACATATCCACAAGAAACACAGAAACAGAAACAGGGGAAACATACAGCGCAGCTCATAAGCCCGCTGAGCAGCAGGAGGGGTGCGAGATACCTAGCCTGTCAAGACAAAAAGACCCAGGCACCCCAGCACAACCCCCTCTAGCCAGGCGAAGCCAAGCGAAGCCAAGCGAAGCCGAAAATAGCAAAAGGGACCAGCGGACCAGTGGCCGTGCGAGCCACAACCAAGCAGCCAGCACGCTGGCCGGAGCAAAAGCAAAAACGAGAACAAGACACATCAGAGAGCCAAGCAGATACAGACAAGCTGTCCAACCCAAGGCGGTAAAGGCACAAACAACGAGTACACCCAAGGTGGCGCAAGCAGGAGGAAGACTGATCAACATCCTGTCAAGGAGGGGCATCCGAACAATGGCAGGCAGCGACGGGAAGCTGGCAGGTGACCAACAGAAAAAAACGAAATTTGACAACCAAGGATCCCCAACCAAAGCAAGAGGAGAACCGGTAACGCTGGAAACGATCCTGCGGAAGGTAAACGAGGGCAATGAGGTGGGAAGAGAGACAAAACTCAAGCTGGAGAACATGCAACTGGAGATGGCGGCCATCAGAGCGGACCTGCACAAAACAAACACAAGAATAGAAGCTGCAGAAAGCCGAGTAAGCCTGGTAGAAGATGAAACGGGCAGGAACACCAAGGCGATAACAGAGCTGAGAAAAGCCACGCAGGCGGTACAAAAACAGCTAGCGGAGAAGGACGATAGGGCCAGAAGGGGCAACATAAGAATACTGGGAGTGCCAGAGGGAGCTGAAGATAAGGCAGGCTCCTGTTCCGCCATGCTGGAGGAGATGATCCCAAAACTCACAGGTATCACTTTCCAGAGAGGCTTTGAGGTACAAAAGGCCTACAGAATACCAGCAGGAAAACCAACCACAGGCAGAGGCCCAAGAGCGATAATCTGTAACCCGCTGAGACTTAATCAGACTGAGGCCATTTTTGCTTTCGCCAGGAAAAATCAGAATCTAACATGGGCTGGCAGCAAGATAGTACTGACCCAAGACTATTCGAAACCGACAGTGGAACTAAGGAAAGGCTTCCTGGCGCAAAGAGACACCCTGCGAAGAAGAGGAGCCACGTTCAGCTTTGTCAGCCCGACGAAATTCAAGGTGACAGACAAATGGAAGACGTTGTTCTTCGAATGCCCGGAGGCCCTAAAACAATATCTTCAAGGTCCAGCAGTGGAAGACATGGAAGAGAACAAAAGCCCAGGGGCAGCAAAGAGAAGCGCGTCGCCGCTAGAGGAGCAATTAGAGTAAAGAAGCGAACAGTGAGGACCGACATGACGCACAGAGCAGCGTATATGCAGCACATGGGATTGAAGGTTAAGCCCAAGATGCAGATGCAGATAGAGACTGAGAGAATGAAGGGCTAAAAGACAAAAAGAAACACGAACATGGAAGAACACAACTGCCAAAGATATAACCAACTCTACCTCAGGGATGATGCGGGCAGAGGAACTTTGTCGTCGCACACCCTTTTTGCAAGTAAGGGAGGGCGGGGGGTGGGAAGGCGAGAGTGGGGGAGGGGGGAGGAGGGGAAATGGGGAGGGGGAGGTTTTGTACATGGGCTTACTGACTATCTTTTCTTTCTCTGCATCTCTTGCATCTTTTATTTCTCTTTCACACCAGCACCAAGTAGGAGCACAAAGAAACAGGAACACATAAACAGGCACATGGCTAGGGGGACAAATGATCCTAAGAGAAGCCCACCAGCACAGCGAACGCACACCAGCATTAATGACACTTAACGGGCAGAGCAGCATAGGGTCAGACATCAAAATAGTCTCCCTAAATGTCAAAGGGCTAAATAGCCCTGTTAAAAGAAGGAAGGTGCTTGACCACCTAAGGAAACTTAAGAGCGATATTTATGTGTTACAAGAGACCAGGCTAGAAGAGGCAGACATTTTGCGATTAAGAGCCAACTGGATAGGGGAGGTGGTGGGATCGCCGGCACAAAACAAGAAGAATGGGGTAATAACACTAATAAGCAAGAATTCGAACCTGTCTATCACTAGCTACCAAGCTGACACCCAGGGCAGAACACTAGTGACCAGCCTCAAGCGAGCAGGAGAGACCTACCACGTCGCAAACATTTACGGCCCGAACAGTGAAGACAAACAGTTTTGGGAGGGGATAGGTGCCCAGTTACACAACTTACCAATGGAAGATCTACTGATTGTTGCAGGGGATTTTAACCAAGTCCTGGATCCAGCTATAGACAAGCACCCCTGTAGACGCCACACAACCGCTAGCCCTAACATCCTCAAGAACCTGTGCTCGAAACTAGGCCTGAAGGATCCGTGGCGCCTAAGCAACCCGGATGCCAGGGAATACACATTCTACTCCAACCCCCACAACTCCTACAGTCGGATAGACTACATACTGATGTCAGGAACACACACACACCTAATAGACCACACAGAGATCGGACCCAGGACCATATCAGATCACGCACACATAAGCCTGTCACTATCAGGCAGACACAATGAAAAGCCAACACGCAGGTGGCGTTTTGATGACAGCCTCCTCCAACACACAGAAGCGAAGGCAGAGATAGACACAGCAATCCGAGAATACCTGACAATCAACGACACACCAGAGACGCCTAGAGAGGTACTATGGGATGCTCTTAAAGCAACCATACGGGGGGTAGTAATGACAATAAAAGGGAAAATGAACAAGGCAAGGAACAATAGGATCGCAGACCTAGAGAAGGAAATCAAAACACTAGAGAACAGCCACATAGCCAGCCTGGAAGACAATAACACACTCACTGAGCTAACCAAACGGAAGTATGAGCTCAACAGGATACTGAGCGAAAGAGCAGGGACCTGGATCAACAAATACAAGTCAATTAACCTCTGCACCGCCAACAAAGCGGGGAAAAACCTAGCAAGCTACCTGAAAGGGAAACAAAAACAACACACAATTGGGGCAATCAAAGACAAGCACAACAAAGCCCAGACCGCCAATAAAGACATCCTCGAGGTCTTCAGGGACTTCTATGAGGGTCTCTACACAAAAGATGACACACTAAAGGAAGATGGGGGCGAGGAACTGCTCAAAAGCATAGCTACACCCACACTAACAGACAGGGAACGAGACATTCTAGAGCTCACGGTCACAGAGGATGAGATAAAGAAGGCCACGGTCGGCCTCAAAGAGAACAAGGCTCCAGGGCCGGACGGATTCACAGCTGGGTTCTATAAACAACACCTGACAACACTCCAACCCACTCTGAAACAGGTATTTGAGGAGTGCGTCCTCAAAGGACACATGACTCCATCAATGGCGGAGGCAAATATAATAGTCATACCAAAGGAAGGGAAAGACATGACAGAGGCGAAGAACTTCAGGCCGATCTCACTCATAAATGTAGACTGCAAGATATACGCGAAGATACTAGCCAATAGACTTAACGCCTACCTACCCAAACTCATACACAACTCCCAGGTAGGATACCTCAAAAACCGCATGTCCCATGACAACACCAGACTACTATGCCATATCATCAACCACTCGGCCCAGAGCAGCAAAGCGGCCGTCATGATAGCCCTGGACGCCGAAAAAGCGTTTGACAGAGTCTCATGGCCCTACCTGGATCACTGCATGGGGAAGTTCGGGCTAGGACCCAACTACAGAAGAATGGTGATGGCGCTTTACAACAGCCCCAAAGCGCGAGTGGTTGTGAACGGAGGCACCTCAAACACACTAAATTTAGGCAGAGGCACACGACAAGGCTGCCCTCTCTCACCCGGCCTCTTCCTACTAGCGATAGAACCGCTCCTAACAATGATACGAACTAACGAAGACATAAAGGGGGTGCCAATAGGAGGGGAAAACTTTAAACTGGCAGCGTACGCAGATGACGTGCTAATAATGACAGAGGACCCAGAGAGATCCATCAAGGCACTGACAGACACAATTGAGAGGTACGCCCAGGTCTCAGGGTACAAACTTAACAAGGATAAATCAGAATGCAAGCCCCTCAACATCCACACAACAAGGACAGTACTCGGCACATCAGGTCTAGCGTGGCAAAATAAACCTATCAAGTACCTGGGTATCCTCTTCGAGAGGAACTTGAGCACGACACTAGAACATAATGAACAGGTTATAATCCAGAAAATCAAGGCCAAGGTAGACGGCTGGTCGCCAAAGTTCACAACATGGTGGGGGAGGGTGGAGACAATTAAAATGATGATCACACCAATGCTCAATTATATGCTAGCCATGCTACCCCTCACCAACACAGAGGACTTCCACAAAAAGATAGACAAGATACTGAATGATTTCCTATGGAGAGGGAAGAGGGCCAGAATAAGTATGCAAAAACTTAGACTATCAAAAGAACAGGGGGGGCTAAACATAACAAACTTCAAGCGATTCCACGAGGCGTGTCTAGCTAGACAGGGACTGCACTGGCTAGACCCAAGACAGGACTACACCCCGGCATGGCTAACATTAGAACAAGGGTTGCTAAACGGCATGAAACCCATCACCCTCCTCACGGCCACCAAACACCCGGCAATAAAAGATAATCCGATACTCAGGAACACAAAACGTGCTCTGCTCAAGATTGACAAACTGCTAAATACGAGCATCAAAAGGGGGCCTTTCGAATCAATCTGGCACAACCCATCCCTAAAATACAGGGGTAAGGTCCTAGACATGCATGACTGGTACAGCCAAGGCATATCCACAGCCAATGACTTTAAGAAAAAGGGCGCCGACGTAACATTTGACACCCTGAAAGGAGAGTACAACCTAGAGAGCGTAGAACTATACAACTTCCTGAAGATAAAGGTCGCAATAAGGAAGGCAAACCTCAACACCCAGACACCCTCGATAATACAGCTGGCTAACAGTCTGAACACACTGGGACACCAGGTAGCACACCTCTACAAGATCCTAAGCCCCAAACACACCAGACTCAATGACAAGGTCATGAACTTCTGGGGGGAGGCAGCAGGTCAAGCACTCAGTGAGGAAGCCAGAGCAGAGCTATGGAGGTCCACCAGTCGAAAAAAAATAACGGCCACGCTGAACCAGACAAAATTCTGGCTGATACATAAGGCATACTGGACACCAGCTCGCTTAGCCACTGTAGGCATTAGAGACAGCGACGTGTGCTGGAACTGTGATGAAGAAAGGGGAGACTTAGAACACCTTTTACTAAAATGCCCAAAAATCAAGGACTTCTGGGGGAAGATCAGAACACTTATCCACGAGATCACAGGCACAGACATACAAACAGACCTCACAGGCCTAGCACTAGGGTTTACATCCCAGGCGATCACTAAAACGGAGGACAGGGACCTCATAGATCTCATGCTGACAGCCGCAGTCAAAGTCGTCCTAACTAACTGGAAGGACACATCAAGGGCGTCTCCACAGGCGTGGCTCAACTGGGTCACGTTCCTGAGGGGGGCGGACAACATAACAGCAAAATACACACCGAAGACGCACAAACAGTCGACCATGTGGGGATCATTAGATCACTACCTGTCATCATCACACAAGCCGCCATGAACATCTGGGGCCACAGGCCGAAATAGGCTAGTGCCAACAGAGCACCGAGCACATCTCCTACTCAACCTATAACCTATAACCTAGACTTCTCTCTACTGTCCCCCGGGGTGGCGCGGGGAGCAAGCCGCCTGACAACAAACGCCAAGGTATACCAATGGGCGCAATATGGACTACCAGACTATGAGACTTTTGGACTATGAGACCACGAACTGGCGAACGATCTCAAGAGTATGTAATGCCCCCCCCCCCCCTCTCTCTTCTTTTCTCTCTTTTCTTCTTTCCACTCATGTATAAGCCTCTTCCATGTATGTAAAATTATATTTTTCTATATACAATAAAGAATTTCAGAAATAAAAAAAAGAGGCCATTAGATGGACAGAATGCTTGGAAGTTAGTGAATACCATGGGCCGTATTATACAGGCAGCATATTTTCCTTCATTAGCTGGGTGTATCTTTCAAAATATGCGCCTGCCACACTGAAGGAAAATGCATAGGATCATGATGAATACGTTGCTCCCAGGACAGCTGTAAACTCTGTCTGCCCTGGGGGCAGCACATTCTTGTAGAACAAGCATTTGCAATGCAATAGGTCTCGCAGTGACGCGGGTTTAAGCTATTGGCATTGTAAATTACAATGCCTTTTATTTATGTTTTTAAAAAGAAAAGAAAAATAAAAGGCATTGTTATTTGCAATGCCAATAGCTCAAAGTCGCGTCAATGCGAGACCTATTGCATTGTAAATGCTTGTTCCTGATGCAAGCGTACTACAAAAGTAAGTCACAGTATGAATGCAAAAATTATTTGTAAGCACCAACAACCTTTCACCTGCAAAATGAGTACAGGACGGTATACACAGTGTTTTCACTTTCAAAACCACACGCCCCCGCCCCATCCTAAGCAAACTTTAAAGCCCACTAGTAATTTGTTCACTTTGGTCTCTGCTTTATCGGCCGGTTGAGCGAGTATGTTCGCTCGAAAGTGGCAGCCTACTTTTCAAAACTGCTCCAGGGGCCGGCATGTTTGCATCTCGGCTTATTCCCCGTTCCTGTGCACAACGCTGAGTAAATATACTAATTAACAACAAGGGGTGGTGATGGACAGAGTCTCTGAATTAAGCAGAAAACTCTCACCCAGTCAAGAGATCAGGGCTAGATCCAACACCGTTTTTTAGCTCACTGCATCATCCCAGTTTCAGAACCTGGCTGTATGCAAATTAGTCTGTTCCTGTCCCAGTGCATGATGGGAACAGGGCAAACCAAACTACAAAGCCAATTCTTACACTGGAAAGGAAACAAGCTACCGGGGACCGGTTTCTGGCATTTCAGCCTCTTCGGCCCGGCTTGCTTGAATCCTGATGGTGCAGTGAGCCACCCTAAGCGTGGAAGGGTATACTCAGATGTGAGTCCCTTGCTCATTGCACCATCAGGATTCAAGCAAGCCGGGCCGAAGACGCCTGAAATGGCAGAAACCGGTCCCCGGAAGCTTGTTCCCTTCCCAGTGTAAGAATTGGCTTTTGTAGTCTGGTCTGCCCTGTTCCCATGATGCACTGGGCCAGGGACAGACTAATTTGCATACAGCCAGGTTCTGAAACTGGGATGGTGCAATGAGCTAAAAAACGGTGTTGGATCTAGCCCTGATCTCTTGACTGGGTGAGAGTACTCTGCTTAATTCAGAGACTCTGTCCATCACCACCCCTTGTTGCAAATTATTTTGTCCACCCTAAGCGTGGAAGGGTATACTCAGATGTGAGTCCCTTGCTCATTGCACCATCAGGATTCAAGCAAGCCGGGCCGAAGACGCCTGAAATGGCAGAAACCGGTCCCCGGAAGCTTGTTTCCTTCCCAGTGTAAGAATTGGCTTTTGTAGTCTGGTCTGCCCTGTTCCCATGATGCACTGGGCCAGGGACAGACTAATTTGCATACAGCCAGGTTCTGAAACTGGGATGGTGCAATGAGCTAAAAAACGGTGTTGGATCTAGCCCTGATCTCTTGACTGGGTGAGAGTACTCTGCTTAATTCAGAGACTCTGTCCATCACCACCCCTTGTTGTAAATTATTTTGTCCACCCTAAGCGTGGAAGGGTATACTCAGATGTGAGTCCCTTGCTCATTGCACCATCAGGATTCAAGCAAGCCGGGCCGAAGACGCCTGAAATGGCAGAAACCGGTCCCCGGAAGCTTGTTTCCTTCCCAGTGTAAGAATTGGCTTTTGTAGTCTGGTCTGCCCTGTTCCCATGATGCACTGGGCCAGGGACAGACTAATTTGCATACAGCCAGGTTCTGAAACTGGGATGGTGCAATGAGCTAAAAAACGGTGTTGGATCTAGCCCTGATCTCTTGACTGGGTGAGAGTACTCTACTTAATTCAGAGACTCTGTCCATCACCACCCCTTGTTGTAAATTATGAGTAAATATACTATGCAATGCGGACTAACTCTCCCGAAAGTTTCATGCATTAAATTCCGTACCTCAAGAAAACAAGATCCTTAAAGTCCTCCACAGACAGCACTACTATGAAACCGAAAGCAGCTCTCAGGACTGGGCTGCGACTGAGGGCGGGGGCTGCCTGCGCATGCGCGCTCTTTGCTGGAGAGGGAGCCCCGGCGCTAAGGCAGCTGAAGTCCCGGGTCCCGTCCCGAGTGACCACCAGCGCTGTGGAGCTCCCACGCCGAGACACACCCGATGGCTGCGAGGGAGAGAGGGACACGGACGAGGCAGAAAGAGCACGGTGAGTGGGAGGGAGGGGGGGGTTGTATCTGTGTGTGTGTGTGTGCGCGCCTGTGAGTGGTGGGGGTGCGTGCGTGGCTGTGTGGGGGGAGGGGGAGCGTGTGTGGCTGTGTGTGAGTGCGCTTGTATGTGCCTGCGTCTGTGTGTGTGCCTGCCTGCGTGGTGCCTGCCTGCGTGTTTAGGTGAGAATCAGAGGCAGGGGATGTGCACGGCGGGGACGTGCACGGCGCCGGCTGGGCGTGCGCGCTCACGAGGTCGAATCTCGGCCTGCAAATGCGCGTGGCACTTTGCTGTACTCATTCCCCGAAAAGTAACTACATTAGTTGTCTCGCATAGACAGCACGTCTAGCGAGACCTAAAAACGGAGCAGTGGCTGTAAAGCCACTCCCTGCTTTCACAGGGCAGGTGGCAAACCGCCTGCATTTTGAAGGCTGAATAGAGATTCCCAGTGAGTGGCTGCACCCACGTGCAAGGGGATGTCTGGGTGGTCCATGGGCCCTCTTTCCCCTCAGTGGGCTCCCATCAGAGGGTGCACTGTCATTGCGCCTCCTGAGAGCTTCTTTGCCTCTGTGCATGTGTCTGTAGTGAGGGCGCAGAGGCAAAGGGATTCCTTCATTTGCATGGGGTACGCCCCAATGCAAATGAGGGACCATGCAAATGAGGGAATGCCTTCTGAAGATAGCGCTGGCGCCTTATGTGCACCTGTGCTATTGGTATTACAGAAGGGGCTGCACAAGTGTCTGCAGTCCCTTCTGTAATACCAAAGTGCCCCCAGGGGGAGCAAAGTGGACGCAAACGCCTGCTGCTCCTCCCGAGGCACTTGTATGTTACAGCCCTAGAAAAGTACAGAGTTCAAGGCATGAAGAATTAAATGATGAAAGTGATGGAGTGAAGGTTAGATAAAGCAGGAAAGAATAAAGGGTATTAAAGGAAGAGAGAAAGAAAGCATGGAAGAAAAAATAAAAGAGGAAAATAGGGTGGAGAAGAGAAGAGGGAATGAAAAAAGGAGGATAGAATGAAAGAAAAAAGAAAGGATGGAGAGAGAGAAAGAGGATATGAAGGGGGGACGAAGAATTGAAGCAACATAATAGGCATGAATGAAAGGGAGCAAGGAGGAAAGGTAGAAGGGTGAAGTTATTAAGTTATGAAGGGTAAAAGAAGGAAGAAGGATTGTAGTAACATTGGTAATTTAGGGGCCGATTAGGATTGCGGTTTTTCCGCATCCTCTGGGCCAGCAGAAGTGTCCGCCGGCCCGGAGGATGCGGAAAAATCGCTGCAGAGCCTTCAAAGACCCCCCGCCAGATTAGGATGGCTGGGGGGTCAGGAAGACCGTCCGCTGCTTTTCCACCGCGGTCGCCTTCTGACCGCGGCGGAAAAGCTCTAACATGTCTGGCGGTGTCTGTCAGACACCGCCAGGCATATTAGGATGTCTGCATGTTTATGCCTTTCCACCGCGGCATTTCCGCTGTGGAAAGGCATACGGACTTTTGTTTGGGGGCCCGTTGCGGGCCCCCAGGGGTGAAGGGGGGCGGTGGTTGCACATGGGGGGTACCTATGTTACCCGCCAGCATTTGCATGCACGAAGCGGCATGCACCGCGCGGTGCCTGCCGCTTTGTGCATGCAAATGCGAAGCATGCATGTTTAACCTTGCGTCGGTTGCTGCTTCGAGCAGCACCCGCCGCAATGTTAAATATTGAGGATGTGACCGCCAGGGTGGCAGTCACATCCTAATTGCACTGGAGGGAACGCCGCAGCCCCTGCGGACGTTCCCTCCACCTCCGGGGTCGCGGACGGACGCAGGTCCATCCGCGATCCTATTCGGCCCCTTAGTTGGCTAATCAGTAAGTAAGTATTGAAAGAAGGGCATGCAAAGTAGAAAGGAAGTAAAGAAAAAATAATGCACAGGAGGCAGGATAAATGAAGAGAATGATGAATGAGGAAACAATGAAATAAGTAAAGAATATGCAGAAGGAGGAAGGAAGTGAGGGAAACTAGATAGGAGTGGAATGTTAGAGGAAGGACAGAAGCAAACTAAGGGAAAAGGAAGAAAATGTGGAGTAAAGGAAGGAGAAAACTAATGTGGGTAAAAAATAGTTCGCAGGATCTAAGGAAATTTAGAAAGAATGTAAGAAACGGAGGAGGTAGGAAGAATTGGAGGAAGAATCATGGGAACTGAAGAAAGGAAGGAAGGGTGGATGGAAGTTTTAAAGGGGAGGTGGGATGGGAAGGGAAATAGCAAACAAAGGAAAACAAACTAATGAGGAAATACAGAATAGATGGAAGGAATTAAGAAAGGATATATTGAAAAAGGAAGTTTAGAATAATGGGAGGAGTGAAGGATGACGAAAATATTACTAAGAGGGACAATAAAATACGAGATAAAGTAAAAGAAGGTTGAGAAATAATAAGGAGGCAAGAAATGAAGGAAAGGGAAGAGGAAATTTCAAAGAATGTAGGAAAACTGCAAAAGAGGATTGAGGAAATGAGAACATAAGGATATGTAAAATGGATAATACGGAAGACTAGTAGAAAAAGAGAAAAGAGAGGGAAGGAAGAGAGAAAGGAAGTGAGACAGGAGTCCAATAGGGCCATTAGGATCAGTAAACAAAATGGAAGGTGGTCATCTGGGATGACTTACTAGAGGCACAATGGGCGCAACTATATAGTGCGTCCTGACCTCCACATTCCACTGGAAGACTAAGTCAAACATTTTGCGTCCCTTTATGGTGATACAAACTCGGACATTGTGAGAGTGGAGCAGCTACCAGTAATCTCTTCTGATCCCCAGGAGAAAAAGTTAAAGGTATTTTCACTCAAACGTGGTAAAGTACCTGGCTTAGAAAAAAAAACTCCTTGTCAAATGCATTGCTACCAAGAGCTCTGATTCCAAGTTCTTGAAAAGAAGCCTAAATAATTCCTATTCAAAAGAAAGGAGAACAATCTATCCTGGGAAACTACAGACCCATAAGTCTAATTGATAACATCCAAAAAGTGTTTAGTGCGCAAATCTTAACTAGATTATGGGAATGGATTTCTCAAGCTGATGTGCTATCCCACTTACAGGTGGGATTCAGAGAAAATATTAGCACAATCAACTAAATTGCATGGTTCCATATTGACTAGGGGCTGTTGTTCATTGCCTTCATGGACCTTCGATCCAAGTATGATCTTGCCCCAAGGGCAAAACTTTGGGAGATCCTGTTTAGGACTGGGACCCGTGGGCTTATTGACCATAATCCAGGCTTTGTACTCCAATAATTATCTGAGAGTTAGGTGTATCCACACAGGAGAATTGGCATAAACCATCCCAATTAAGAGAGGAGTCCGCCAAGGGTGCGTTCTGGCCCCTACGCATTAACTCCTATATATAAATGCTTGTATTTCGTACTTTTTAAATTGTTAAAACAACTCTAGAAAGGTGAAGGAATCCAAAAACCATGTTTACTCTTTGTAGCTGATACCTTGTTGTTGGCAAAACCCCACAGGGGTTATCCATTCTTTTAGCCAAGTTCTCTTTTTTTGTAAAGAATTTGATTTAAAGATGAACAGTAACAAAACAAAACATATGTTATTCGGTGCTCATAAAAAAAACGAAGAGAAAGATACTTTTGGGGGGGTAAGGTGCTGTGCACGATCCATGAGTTTGATTATTTGGGTGCTAGACAAGAGGTCTCTCATAGAAGGGCAGCCCAGATTGAGAATAGTGTTTTAACCCTAAAACAAAGAGCTGGGTCTATTTTAAGATTCACTAACATGGTGTCCACTTTCCCCATTTCTCTCCCAATGGCGATATACAGTTGCAAAACCTGTGTGGCTGCCCTGTGTGAGGTACAATTATGGGGGCACTCTGACCGTAATACTTTGGAGAAAGCTGTAAATGTTTTCATACAGACCCTCCTAAGAATTCCTGTGAGTTCCACATCACTTCCAATCCGATTCGACTTAAACCTCAGATGAATCAGTGATGTTGCTGTTCAGAGGCCTATCAAATCTGGTCTACTGATGATCTAGATCATAACAGAGTTTGGATTAGAGACATATGAAATGGCCAATCTGTTGAAAAAAATACCTTGGCTTTTTCCATATAAAAACTTGCCTATTCAAGTCGGACATAAAGGACCTTTGGCTACATCCCACTGCTCTCCCTCGTGACGCCCATGAAAAAGCTGAAAACATCTTTTTGGAATTGTGTTTGAGGATCTAAAATTTCAAGGGTTATTTTAGGTAGTTTGGCAGATTCTTTTTTGCAGTTTAAGTGTATGCCAGATTGTGAGTTATCAGCAGCGGTAAGAGCAGTGGGGCTTAGTTGGGTCGGGATATCTATGGATGATGACAAGGAATAATTAATGATTTATTTAATGTTCCCTCATCAGCGTCCATCGCAATCCCCCCCTCCACTGTGCCCCACCGCTTTTACCTGCATGTGCTGCAGCTGCAAATTATACCTGAACATGAAAATCCAACCTTTACCATGTGTACACTATGTAAAATGTAAACTAGGGATTCTCCTTCTTGCCTCTTTTACTTGCTCCTGAAATTTTGAGCGTTTCTGAAGACACTGTCCTCTACTAGGAAGCCAAAATGTAGGGAAATTGAATGAATACTAGAAAATTTCACTCCTTCCTTTGCTTCCATGTTTTCATGAATACATTGATATTCCAAATGTCTTGGTGTAACTAATGCCCAGGCATGAAAGGCTCAGTAACCTGACCATGGAAAGTACAAGAAAGAAGTATAGAATAAAAATAATTTTGGGCGTGTGGATAGCTGCAGTATTCGTTAAGTGCATTTAGAAATCTGCCAAGCCCAACCATTTCCAGAAACTTCACCCCGGAGGGACTACTCAATGGGTTTGCTTGGAAGGATGCCACAACTTTTTCTTATGCGGGATGCCTGTTTAAACAACACAATTCAAACCATCTAGGGTTCCCACACATGTGCTGCTAAAACAGCAACTTACCTATCATGATGGGTAGGAAAGGGCCAAAATTGTGACAATGTGACAATATTTTACTATCACTTTGGTCTGCAGATGATAAAATATACTAGACTGACCTACACATGTGGGGTACCATTTTTAGTGGTACTGGGGAGATATCAGCTAGTGGGACCATTGCCGTTTTCCAACAATGCTGTAATTTTCTACAACCGACAAATTAAAAAAGTATGCTTTTTTACCTCATTTTTGACATTTGCAAGACAAGTTGGATAACATTAACATGCTGTAATTCATAAAAGCCTCTATGTTTTAAAACATGTCTGGGACTGGGAGATTTTCCTGGGTGCTGGTTGATACCAGATCCAAATACTGCAGACATTTCCTATGGAACTCCCTAATCAATCAAAAACATTCACTTGACTCTAGAGTGTTGATCCCTGCTCAGACCCATTGAAAGTCCACTTATGTCTGATCCACCTACACTCACGAAAGCATGGAGAGATCATTTCATGGCAGAGACATCTTGCATGCAACTGAAGAGAATTACCATGTCCTAGTCAAATGTTGCTGAAAAACATCACATATTCTATTCAAAATGTGCAGCCAGACAACTACAGCAAGGGAGACCTAGTAACAAGCAATAGAAAGGTTTTGATCTGTACATGCAAAACATATGTTTGTGGTATATATCCATACTGCCTAGGGGCAATGCCTTTAACCAAAACATAGTTAATCTAAACTGACATTTTGTTTTCAGTAGTTTTCCAAATTTCCCCAATGAGCCATACTTGGTTTATTGACTGCAGACACCCCGATCCAATAAACAAACACATATATGTCTGGTTCCCCCACACTCAAACAACTCAGAAGAACACATCTGGTTGTCAAACCTTGATAGGCACATGTTCCTGCACAAAAGAGACTAAAGGTTCTGGAAAAAATATTTCTAGAAATCTAACGATATGTTCATCGTGTTCTACTAAAAAGCAGTAATGATGGGACCCCCTCTACAAATAAAATCGGGCCAGGGAACAGAGGGGAAAGTTAAGGTACAATCAGAAAGAAGTTCCCTCGTTGGCCACAGCTATTTTTAACACGTGTACATCATATACTTAATGCAACTGGTGACAAATACACAACAATTTTTTTGGAGTTTTCTTCACCAATATATATCATTTTTATTTTTCTTGGGTATAAATTATTCATAGCGTTGCTTACTCTTGTATATTTTCATTAAAGAAAGATTTCATATAAGGTACAAAATTATTCACACACCATAAATACATCTATAATAATTCAATAATACATACAAGAGAAAGACAATATTACATATCACACACAAATGGAAAGAGAAAAAGAAAAAAATTATTATTAAATGAATATCTCTCTACCCCTGGCAATGCACAACAGTCCACAACATACATACTCATTCATACTGACATAGCATACACATGCACTACGTGCGAAAAAAGGAAGTCTGAGTACTCGACAGCAGGGAAAAAAAAAAAATTCAATATGTTTCGGGAAGAGTTAGTCTTCCTGGTACTTTTTTACCCCTCCAATATGGCGTTTGTTAAGTATTCCTGACGGGATGTCTTTCCTAGTGAACTATCTCGACGGGAGTCCGTTGTTTATCTTTAGGACCCTTACCGATTTCATCATGCTTCTCTTTCATCTTGAAGGCAGGCACCTACGTGACTTGTGGGAGTCCGTTTTCTACATTGGTGTTTATTTCACTTACGAGAGATCGCGAGACTGTCTTAAAGGCTTTTGGGCATTGGTGGAGATTGCCACCCCTGTGAAGAATAGGGAACATTATTATATTTATACTTTAAAAAAATTCAAGTTATATTAATGTAATATATAAATGTAAAATAATTATAAATATTCAATTTTAAATTTTAACTAATATAATAAAATGTTAGAGAAAAATTACACCTCAAATCACATGTGTAATAAATGATTACTTATTTGGAATATAATATTTTAATGGATCAATTATAAGTGAAAACAATAAGTTATAAATCCACCCTCATTAGAATGTTTATTATTTTTAATATGCAGTACATTTCGTGAAGATTCTCAGTTTTTTTATGGTAAGGTATGGCTTGTGTTTGTGTAGTATGGTATGGTGTGCCATGTCATTTTATAGTATGGTATGGTATGGCTGTCTTTTTAGCAATGTATACATGAAGCTATGGAAAGAAGGAACAACCAAAATAGGCAAATAAGCGATTTACAGTATAAAGTTATTTTCACATGAGAAAGTTGTATCCAACCCGTAATCATGCAAACATAAACTAATTTAAAGCAAACCTTGTTTTTGCATAAAAGATTTGAATCAATCCCAAGAAATCCTATTAATCAAGAAACACATACCAAAACAACCAATGTGTTACAAGTTAAATGAGTGATGATTACCTATTAGTGATAGTGCAAAGCAATTTATGTATTTTGAAATCGTAGTTTAATGCAAAGCTTAAAACTTATGGGTTGCTGGCATTGTTATGTTGAACCTAAGAGTCAAAGGGGAGAGGATGAAAAGTAAAAGAGCATGGAAAATGAGCACTGAGAGAAACAGTGTGGAGCAAAATCAGAAGCAAGACAGTCTAAAAACACATGCCCTCTTATGGACTGCTGCAAGTAGAAGAGAAAAAAAATGTAGGCTGAGCCAGAAATTGGAAGCAGTGAAAGAAACACTCCCAAAAAAGCAAAGCCTCCGGAGGTGAGGAAAACACACAAAGAGAAAGTGAAGCCAAAGTGAAGCTACAAACAACACTGACAATGAGCAATCAAATGGTAAGCAAAGGGCAGGCCCTAAGCCCCCCCCCCTCCCCCTTGTATGTAAACAACATGTCTCGCAAGCGATAACACATGTGCTGTCTCAGACAAGGCCTAATAAAACACTTGAGGATAAAAGTAACAAAAATACACTGTAATCGTCAACGTCAGATCCTGAAATCTGGTAGGTGCTCCTTTATAACATATACATAAAACATATAGAAATATCAATGAGTTTTGTGCCCTATTCTGTCCAATGAAATTCATTTTTGTCTGACAATGGGGAACATTCTCCTAGTGGGAGTGGACGTGCTTTGAGGGAGTCTGCCAGTGCTTAATTCCTTATGAGTTTCGGAAATCTCCCAAATAAGGAAGGCAGGTGCTTACTTCCAGACCACCTTAATAATATGCATATGTTGTCATGCATGTGGGAGTCCTATCTTAACCCAAGTCTGTGATCAGCCAGGTGGGTGGGGCTACAGGATGGGCTAAGGGCACCTATCACTGCCCACCACTCATCTTTCTTAGCCACACCCACCAGCCCGATCCACTTTAGCTGCAGGGAGGAAGGGAGGGAGGTTTAGAAGTAGCTCACCCCACCATGCATCCCACCATCCTTTTAACTCCATCAGCAGAATAACTGACCTCGGAGGTGGGTCATCTGTGGTACAGACACAGAGATCCTTCATCCTACAATGCACGTGACTTATGAATAACAGGATGCATGATGTATATGAGCTAATGAGTTTGGAATGTCGCTGTATCGTTTTATTTTACTGATGTTGTAACACAAAAAAAGGTTTTGCTTTTTGCAGATGCAGCATCAGCAAAAAGCTGTGGTCAATAGGTTATGAAGGTGAGACCTTGTTTTAACATTGATAGTTACTTAACCACATTGTTCAGTAAGATGATTCAAAACTGTACACTATCACAGCCCTGGCATTTATATTATTGGCATGTCTAAATTATGGCCCTTTGAGAACATAAACTTACCTAGGTGGTTCTAGCATATTTACTGCTGGACCTGCACCTATGAAAATAGAAACGAATGTCAATTATAAGAACTATTTAATTTCAGAGATTCAGGAGTAGATGTATCAACATACCCTTTTGCGATTTCTAAATAGCGATTTTTAAGGAATTTCTTATTCTTCCTTATTTGCAAATTCGCAATTTGCGAATTCGCAATTAAGGAATAATTTCCCATTCTGGAGGCCCATAGGAATGATTGTGAAATAATTCTCATTTTGCGATTCGCAATTTGCTAATCGCAAATTGAGAATAATTTCAAGGGTGCAAGGGTGTCTCAAGAACACCCTGCTGTACCCCTGAAATGTACATGTGTGTGCATATGGCGCACATACATGCACTATGGGCATGCATGTGCGTCACATGCCACCTTCACAAATGCCAAATTGTGCATTTTTAAAAGAATTTTGCAAATTACCACCAACTACAAGTTGGTGGTAATTTGCGATTTCTTAACCTAAATTCGTAATTCCAAAATGCTACATACATAGCATTTAAGGAATCACAAAATTGCGACTCCTTAAATGCTTAAGCAAAATAAGGAATCGCACATTTTTGCGATTCCTTATTTTGTGATTTTTTGTTACATGTCAAAACATGCAAAAAGACCGTTTGCGATTCGCAAACGCTGGAATTCTGCGATTTCCAGCCTTTGCGAATCGCAAACGGTTTGATACATCTACCCCTCAGTCTTCATCATCGGGTAGCTCTGTCTGGGAGCATATCTGCAAGTGCACATTGATTAAAGTACATGTTCAGCTTATGTGTCATGTTTAGATGTCCTTCTATTTTCAACAGCTCTGTCCTTCTCTACCCTCTGTAAATTATCAGACGGGAAGTAACCACGTTTACTTGTTGCATGCTGACCAGAGCAACTTGTCAGAGTAATTTGAGTGGTTCATCTTTACTTCCCAACTTTCTCTCTCTGATAGAGGTCTAATTAATACACACAGAAGGGACAGTGGATCATCCCTAAAACTAAGATTAAAGAAACAGTATAGTTAGGTGAGAATTTCAGTGCGAATGTAACTTTTTAAATGTACAAAACCACTAAAATTCACCAGCTATAGTTATCTCAAGTAACTATAATTCAAGCCCTAAGGTAACTTTAACTTGTGCCCTCCCATGCACTGCTAATTACCCCACATATTACATCACTTAATGACATCTTCAGTAACATCATTGATAATATCACTGCAACATTTGCAATGAAATAATTGAGGAGAAAACTGCCTAGCGGGTGCACAGGTTATAGTTACCTTAAAGCATGAGTCATACAAGTTACACATGTTCTTCTAATATATCATAGGTGTTCATAGGTATTTTAAACGTTATAAATCTTTGTATTCAAGATTAACTCTGAGTGTTGGTGATAGATGACAGGTGAGGTTTTTGGTTCTGCACAACACATTTACGACTGGGTAAATATTCCACATTCTATTGTAAGCAATCTTGAGTTTTTAGACAAATCCCCCCAGCACTGATCTTAGTAGACATTTTCTCATGAGAGTTTCACTCTGTTCAAACAGTGTGGTACAGACTAAACTGTCTCAATAGAGTAAACACTGTATACAGAACCCACTTTTCTACTCATATCCACTTAATGTGACACTGTAAGTTCAGTGATTTTGAAGGGTTTGATACAGCTAAAGGCTGTCCACAGTTGGGCATTAGTTATGTAACGGAAGTTGAGTATCTGAAGGAACTTGGTTTTCTCTCAACAGTATACAGATTGAACACTGTGTGCAGTAGGGGGTTACACTTCTATCTATGGTTCATAGGTAATGTGAACTTGGCTATCCATGAAGTTTATGAATAGTGTCAGTGAGGCACATAACACAAGCTTGCTTCACCTATGGGAGTTGTATGTTCCATGGCATTAATGATGCATAGTATTATTTGAAGTTATTTTGTATTTACCTTCAGACCTCTAATACCATACTCGTTTATAGAGTTATATGTACAAAAGTAGCTTGGATAATGACGTCAGTGATGTCATCAATAATGTCATTTGAGATGTCATGAGTGATGTCATATATGATGTCATAGAACATGTCATGAGTGATGTGATATGTGAGATCTTAAGCAGCACATGACAGGAGCATAAGTTTCAGTTAGCTTCGCTAAAGGAAACTGGTGAATTTCTGTGTTTTTTTTAGTTAAAAATATTTTGCTGCCACTGACATATTCACCCAATTATAATGTCACTTTAACCTTTGTTAACATTGGGCCCAGGGGTATGGGGTCACAAATCAGCTAGAGGAGAGGGGCCAATCACCCCTTCCCCTTTCTTAAGTTACCCGGTCCAGGAGGATGGTATCCCTGGGACCCAAATTGCTTGCAGAGGATTTTTCGCACTCATACCACCTCACAAAATATTTAAATTTAAAAGTGTCACTAGCAAATGTGTTTTTTGGGTAATGTGGGGGTCCGCTGGGTCCCCCCACGGTGCCTAGAGGGGCATGGTATCCATACCTTGCCCATTTATGTATTTTTGTAACACTTTAGGACTAGGGATTAAGGGGTATATGTACAAGAACTACTGCTAACTAACGCAAACGCTTTTTGGAGGCAGTTTTCTTAATGCAGCCTATCACCAAAAATTATTGCCCTGTTAGCGATGTATGTACAATATGTTGCTACATGACGATAGTTTCAGGTATCCGCGGCGAAAACTACAGCTAACACTAGAGTGAAGGTGGTACACATTCTGAAAACTGAGGAAAGGCCCATTAGCGGCAAAAGAACTCACGTTAGTCAGCCCAGTGTGACCTTTTTTGCTGCTAGAGCAAAAAATAGCAAATAGGCCCACCTCCAATAAAAAAATAAAAAACAAAACCAATTGAATGCAGATTGGAGTAGCCAGGGCCAAGTGCCGCACAGATCAACAACCCTCCCAAGCCCCCCAACTGCCAGGATGACCAGCCAGAGTCCCAGGGGAAGAGGAAATTCAGGCCTACAATCATGAACAGAGGCACATCGCTGGGCAAAACCAGTGATGCATCACTTATCATTCCGAACTCCTTGCAACACCACTGCATCCAAAACCTTGAAAGCGTAGACAGTCCTGGGGCCCAAAGGCCTCGCTTGGCCTGCGTCTGGGACCTGGAGTAGGATGTGGAGGTGCTGTGGAGTTGCTGGGCCATGGCGGTAGACATTGAAGAGTCGGCAATCGCATGAAGACATGTTGCTGACCTGTGTGAGAAGCCTGCCTGGTGCTCCTTGGGGCTGTGAATGGTAGAAGCACTCCTTCGCACCAACGTAGGGAGGTCAGCATCGCATACCATGCACCACCACTGCACTGGGGGCACTGAGGAGATTACCAATGGTTGACCACGCTACTCTGCATCACAGGCCGGAGGATGTTGTGCTGACTGGACGCTGTGGAGGGTGAGGCCCCTGAGCTGCGTCAAACTTGTGTGGCAGGAGTGCTGCAACTTCACACCTAAGAGAGCTCTTTTGCATCACCTGCATCAGGAGGTTCCCTTGTGCACTTGGCAGTGACTGCTGTACCCAGGCTTGTGAGATTCCGTCTGGCTGCGGCTCCTCCTGGCTGAGTCACAGATTTGGAGAGTGTGCAGCAGTTTGTGCCACGGTGTCAATGTCCAGGTGAGGTGAAGGTAAAGGTGGGACGCGTAGCTGAGGAGGCCTGGGGGGACAAGTCGGGCCCAGGCCTAGCACCTGTGGGTGACATCCCCCCCAGTGGCAGCTCATCCGCTATGGGGGAAGAGCATAGCCTCACTGCTTTCAAACAGTGCTAGAAGAGGAAACATATCTTTCTGATGTAGTCATGCTATGTTTCCTTTGTGGGCAGGAGTGTGGGTGGGGCTGCTCTAGTCATGGAGCGGGGCAGGGGCGGAGTGCTATGCCCACTCAAGTGCACAATGACTGGTCAGCCCTCTCAGACTGCCCAAAGCAGTCATGCGCACTTCCCTGTTTGGAATGAAGGCTGCATTACAGCCTGCATGGAGTACATGCCCACCCCTCCAGACCCCGGCTGAACGCCTTGTTGAAAATTAGTACGTTTTGGTGAACATTATCTGCGCCATCTTGCCTCTTCCCCTGATGCCACACTTTTGTCGTGCGCGCCCGCCATTTTAAGATGCCCCGATCAGAACGAACCCTTTTGCATGCCGCTGGCCCCTGACATAGCCCTTCGCCTTCACTAAGCCTGCACGCTGACCACCCCCTGCTTGCACCTGCCTTGAGTCATAAACCCCTCTTCGGCGCTGCTCTGCCCCAGGCCCTCATCCTGTTCCCAGCGCGACACCTCCCTTCTTCCCTTTCATGATCTCCGGCCCTTAGATGCAAACCCCCTTTTTCCCCGTGTGCCCGTTTGTCTTCCCCGTTCCCAGGCCGACACCCAGCTCTGCCGATACCATTCCTTGCCCCTCCCCGTACAATAGAAGGCTTCCCCCATCAAAGGATCCCCGGGTTGATCAAAGCCCCCACTCCATGAGATCCGATCAAACCCCCCACATTCCGTGAATCGGCGGAATATCCAGCTGCGTGATACTCATCACCTGTTGTGACTAGGGTGGGGACTTCAACTATAAATATGTGTGGGAACGGGCCCAAAGGGGAGTTCCGGGAATGTCTTTTCCATATATCAAAGCTTTAACATGAATGTGTAATCTACAATAAAGTCATAAAACAGTGTATAAGAGGCCAGGCCTCAGAAATGTATCTAGAGCACCTCAGAACGATACCTTCTGCCCGTTTTGTTGTGTTCTCCTCCGGAGAGAATAAAAACCTTGTTTCCTGCTTTCCAGTCTCCAGCGCCTGCCTCTTCATTGATTAAATAACTAGAGGGTCACAGAGGCAATACCGCCGGGCAAATATCGATTGTCCCCGACCCGACTCAGGTTTCAACAATTGGCGTCCCAAGCGTGGGGCCCATCAGCGACTCGTGGATCCAGTGGGAGAGGTCCCGACGACAGAGTGAACGACTGCAACGATCGGGAGAGCTCTTGCCCAATAGACCCTCGTCTGGCAGCCGATCATCCGAACTTCACTAGTTCCGAACAGACCTCTCTCGAGTGATCTACGGTCCTGACTGGGGACCATCAGGAGTGCCGTGAGAAATACGAGAAAAAGAGGACGATCGGGCGCTGGATTCGGAAGACAAGAAACTGTCCACATGGTCCGGGTAAGGTCGTGTAATCACGACAAGTTGCGAAATGATTGCTTGATTGTTTGATTGCTTGATTGTTTAAAAATACTAGTATTGCTCTTTATTTATTTGGAGATTCACTGTCTACAAACGGAGAAACAACGGGCTCTCTCTTTGCAAGCAGTGGAGGATAGGTAGGGCAGCAGCCGTGCTTATTTTTTTCTCCCCCACTCAATAATTACTTGAAACTGAACTGTTGTTCGCAAAACTATTGTTTCCTGGAGATTCCCTGTCTGCAAACAGGGAAGAGACCACCCTTTTTGCAGATAGTGAAAAGGGTAGGTAACGCAGATCTTTGCGGACCTACTCATTCTCCCCATTGTTATTTATTGGTCTTTTTGTTATTTTTTGATCCATGAGGTATTCACTGCCTGCAAACAACGTGGAATAGAAATATTCTGTCCAGTCTTTGCACCTAGTGATAAGATAGGCAGTGCTGACTTTTTAGTCCCTCGTTACGAGCCGTCATGTCTGTCTTCTCCCCACTGATTAATAGCCTGTTTAGCCCGGACCGTGTATTAGAGGTGGACCATATAGCTCCACTAGAAGGCACCCCTAATAAGGACATGTTCATAAACTATGGATTAGTCACCATAGCCTATAATAAATTGTGGCACAGGTATACCGAAGAAAGTCAAGACAAACAGTGGCCACTGGCAGGATCCTTTGACCTTGATAAAATAGAAACGTTAGAAATAGCCCTTCGAAATAATAAGACAACGCCAATTATGCTCGACAGTCTCGGTATGTGGCGCAGAGAGGCTATGCAATGACAGAGAAAAGACGAGGACAAACCAAGTAGAGAAATATACCGACAGGACAACCCCAGGACACCGCTACCCACAACTTATCCCCCGACACTATGCAAAAGACGACCAGACTTAGGGCCAGACCAATGCGCTTTTTGTAGGTATGTCGGACACTGGAAAGCCCAATGCCCGACTCTACTGAGCGTGAGTAAAGGCAAAGGGCCGACAGGAACGACAGACCGGCAGTACGAGAAAAAGCGCGAGACAAAGAAGAACCCGACTTACATAGACAGACCAGATAGAACCACCACGTTTGATTATGCCCGATGGCACAGATTTCGCCAGGACAATTTCAGCGGCATGCTCAAGTTCTCCTAGGTCGGGCAACGTCAAGACGGGAACCCAGCCTCGTTTTAAATTCACAGACGGAAAGAGATAATTATGACCAATAACTGTTTTATATTCGTCTTGGGTCTTTGTATGTCGTACTTGTACTGTCCCCCGTCTGAGTTTGTGTGTATGTAATGTACGAATCTGCGTCATCCCTCTACACGTGTTTCCGTGTTACTCAACCTCTGTTAGCAGAAACTTAGCATAAAAGCAACCTGGAAAGAAAGAAATGGTAAAACAAAATCCGTAGACCATTAATGAACTTGAACTTTTAATTTAGCACAACAAACAAGGAATAATAACGGTAAACTGTAGAAAATGAAAGTCAAACAGAACATTCGCCCCCCCCCATTCTGGAACCTTCCAAAGTAGGGCAGGGTTACGGCTACGCCCAACCAACGGCAACCCATATAAGGCGGGCCCGGCCGCCAACTCTTGGTCAGGAAATCTTAACGTATGGGGGAGCCGGAGGAGAGGCAGGAGCCAGCAGCCTGGGCAGTTGTAGGTAGTCCCGCCACATGTCTCCTCAGCCAGCCGCAACGGGCCTGGATAGACTTAAGTAGTCCCGCCACATGTCCAGAGAAGAACGAGGCACCTCTTTCTTTTCCCTTCCGTAACAGCCGCAGCAGCTCTGGACGGCGGGATGTCCTGCACGTACCTCCACAACAATTTGTCCAAGTTGGGCTGGGAGGGAGAGGCGACGCGGACGAGCCTCTCCCACCTCCACCGATAGGAGGTCTCCCAGCCCCCGGCCCGACGCCGAACACCCCCAGTCAGGCGATGGTGCCAATACTTCCACAGCACCGAACACACCATGGTGGCACCCCAGTACTTGCGCAGCACCGAACGTGCAATGGTGGCCATATTTTCGGAACACCGAACCTGCAATGACTGCACTGATACTCGTGCCGCGCCGAATGCGCGCCACAGGTGGCCATACTCCCACAGCACTGAGCACAGGACTTGGGGAACACCGGATGTGGAGAGACCTTCATGCGGGGCGATGAAAAGGAGCAGCATGGAGTGCACCGGGAGAAGGAGACGACGCGAACGAGTCTCCCTCGCCCCCCAGGTGGGGGCATCACAGCTGCACCCCAGCTGAACGTCCCGCTTTCACACAACAGGGACCTCTTCCTTTCACTCCGAAGGATCTCTCCCACTCTTGCAAACTCGACGAGAGTGGCCCCTGTAGGGCCTCAAAATGGCGTCTGGGTCCGCTGGAAGGCGGGCCCCGGCCACTAGAGTAACTTTGACCAGCAATATAACTCGAACATTTGCCCACTGGAGCACGAGCCCCCATCTCCGACAGCATCTCCGCAGCCTTGAAGATCCTACAAAGGTCCCCGGCGGAACCTTCGGCCTTTGCAGGCTTCCGGTAAGGGACGGCTGCCTTGATCGCCAACGAAACAAACATGACATTGCCACTCCTTCTGTTAGCATGAATTCTAGAACTGCCGAAAAGGACTCTGGTCCAAACTGCCAGTAATGGGAAACATTTCCCCCTGATGCTGCTTCCGGACTGAGCCGGCCCCGCCCAAAATGGCGCTGGTATCAATCGGAACTTACGAACACCTCGTGGTGTTCCTTCGCACTAATATAAACTTGATGTTCTGAGACTTTATATGATCCTTTGTACACTTGGCTAGAAAAGACAAGGAGAACTCACTCGACGAACAGTATGAAAGGATCCCCGTTACAAATGTTGATTACAAATGTACAATGTATTATATTTTTATAACTGATGTAAACCTCATTTACGACGCACACGTACGGTATGCATATAGGAAATCTGATTACAACTATTATGATTATGCTTCTAAATTATGAAAATAAATGCCCCCGAACCCCCAGCCAATTAATAGACGTTTTAGTTTCTTACAAATGAATGAGTAAAACTTTCCGATGTTTTTATTGCTGCAAACGACACCCCCCACTGTACGCACTTTAGCCATTGCCACGACCGGCCAAATACGACCGCACCCTCATAATCCACGTGCTGAAATGATTTTGCAAAATAAAGTTTTTTTTGAAACTATGGACGGGTATTGCATGCTTTATTTTAAAAATGTGGGATCGGTGGGAAAGTTCTTTTCTGTGCACCCTACTCTGCTCTCTCTTTAAGGTTAAAAGAAGATGGTTGCCCAGCCCTGGAGGACGGATCGGATCGACAACACGACACTCCGCCTTCAAAGTACGCGACTGACCCATGAACTCTCGCGTAGAGGAAGACCTTGACTTCCAAGGATGGGTAAAACGAACGGTGTAAATGAGGGAATGTAAAAGGAGGGTGAAATGAAATAATGTAAATGTTATAAAGTACAACGTTCCAAAGTATCAGGGAACGGAGCTGACCCAAGAACCGAAGAACCTTAGAACGCCACAGCGTTGAAAGAGGTTTAAGGATCCCGATAGTGAGATACATCCTTTGACTAGATACCTCGCACTAAGCACCTCTGGTTTCCTTTTCACGTTTCCCCGCACACGACCTATATGGACACACTACCCCCCTCGACTCCAGAAACCATATCCCCGGGGACCCTGCCCCGAGGAGGAAAGACGAGTAAGAGGTAAGTAAAGGACTTATGAATCCATGTATTTGAATATGCGCGAATGCTGTCTCCCCCACCCCCTTTTTTCCTCCCTCTGCAGGTTACATCAGAGATTACAGCCGAGGTGTGGCGAAGATCTGAAGCCTTGCCATGTCTAATACACGAAGCGGACTAGCGCCGCAAGGTGGTGTCTATGCACGCCTGCAAACTACTCACGTATCGAACAAACCCGAAAAATTAGCACAACCTGATAAAAAGTGATCACCCTTAAACCAGACCGGACGAATGAACCCATGTCACGTATGATGCGAAACTATGAGAGAATGTGTGTGTGTGACTGAGGCGTTGACCCAATTGGTCGAAGGACCGAGAATGCGAGAAAGTGCGACAAAATGGTACCTCCTTTCTTCTTTCCTTTTTCTCAAGGCACGTCCCCTCTACCCTGTCTAATGCTCAAACTGCATGATTACAAGATTCTAACGCAGACCCGTGAATGCCCTTTACTGTGTAATGCACTAAATAGCCTTTCTTGAATACACTGCCACCCTCTCTGTTGCACGTGTACTATTTAGCCTGCCGTTGCGCTCTCTCTCTCTCTCTCTCTCTCTCTCTCTCTCTCTCTCTCTCTCTCCCTCTATTTTTGCACTCCCACTCTTCCGAGTGATTAGCCCCGAAATTGGCAGACTGCCACCCCTAGCACACCACCTAATTGGCTTCAACTACCGTCAGTACTTGCACAAAAACTTGTCTTTAATACAATCACCCTGAGACCGTGTCATTACCTCTCCTTTTCCGCTAGAAGTCAATGAACCGAGGTTGGGCCGTAAGGGAAAGGACAGGTAAGACGACAGAGGTTCCCTAATCTGGCCCGAAATAAGGGAACTACATGTCAATGGCTCCTATGGTATAAAACAAGGACCTCAGAATACGCGACCCTCCCCGCCCCGAATTGTCGCAATACCCAAACCGGAAAAATGATCACCCCTGTTACCTCCCCTGTATCAGCCGCCCAAAAACTGGAGTTATGAAACTACCCCTCATTTCCAGTTGTGAGAGATGGGTCGATTTATGCCCTTACCACAAGTTTCCTATGTCCCTGGTTGTTTCCCATAAAACCCCTGTCCTTCCTAATTAAGTAATCGGGCTGTAAAAGGTTACGTAGGATCCAGAATGATGTTTTACAAGGTTAACAGACTAGTCCAAGGTAAAGAAATCATCGAAATGAACCCCGTAGTAGTTGAAAAGCAGGATGCATCGATAGAAAGGAAATGTTTAGCCATGTTCGTCTCTCAGCAAAATGCCTGTGTAGTACCATGTTGACAACTCACAGTACCCTTTGTAAATGTAAAACTCTAGAGAACGGCATATCTTTGCCAGGTTCGTCTCACGAAGGTGGGTCACCATCAGATGAACTGTCGTGACTGTAATAAATAATTGTAAAGGAAAGTCATAGTAAATCCAACAGGCCCGTCACCGGTCATTCATATGCCAGTTGTGAACACTAATATAACGGGCATTTTCATTCTTTGCCTGGAGCTGGGAGAGAAATAGACTTTTTGATTATCTTCATCTGCAAATTCTCTAAAGACTGTCTTTTCAAACTTGTTTAAGGGTACTGCTGTTGGAGGAGAGAAGGACCGGATGTGGGAGCACGAGGCCTGACTGCAGACTAAGGAACACCTGCGACGTTAGCCAAGGCGAGACCACGACAGAAAAGAGCTGCAGGACGAGGCACTGTTTTCGACAACATGAGAAGAAAGGGCCGACCTGATGCCCCTGCTCGATGTCCAGTGTTTGCCGACAAGTCCCCGCTCTCTGAATTCGGTCACACGCCCGCCTATTTGAAGTCTCTTGTTCCCCTAGTTTGTTCCTAATTTGGCCTTGCTCCATCCCCCTTTTCCTCTGACCTACCCTATGGACTGTTTTGTACGCTCTTCTTCCATCTGAACTTTCTGACAATCACCTCAAAGGACACAGGGCGAAAAGGACCTTTCCGACCAGAAACGCGAGGAAAGGGTCGGGCCCTGCAACGCAGAACTTAGAACAGAGCTGGACTTGTAGCTCCACCGCCGGTGCTCCACAGCGCCAACGAAAGGCAACAAAGAATAATGAGAACTCGTTAAACTTCGAACATTTGACATCCCCAATCGCCGTTTCTGCTAGACCTCATTTCTCCCCCAGCCGCCATTGTATTGATCATGCTCCAATCCGAACCTGATATATGTAATAACCTGCCAGTATGAAATGTACTTGCTGCTCTCGCTACAGAATCGTTTTTGTATTGCATTCCTATGACTTTCCTGCTAAACAAATTGATCAAAGTTTATCAAATAGGTCCACCTCCTAAAAACTAGAAATGTTAAAATGTATTGTTTACAACTCTTTTCATCTAGGGTTCCTACCGTTTTCTTTCTCATGCCCACCACAATAGAACCGAGTAGAAAATGAACCAGCAAGATGTCTTGAATATGTTAAAGGGAGGACTGTTGAAAATTAGTACGTTTTGGTGAACATTATCTGCGCCATCTTGCCTCTTCCCCTGATGCCACACTTTTGTCGTGCGCGCCCGCCATTTTAAGATGCCCCGATCAGAACGAACCCTTTTGCATGCCGCTGGCCCCTGACATAGCCCTTCGCCTTCACTAAGCCTGCACGCTGACCACCCCCTGCTTGCACCTGCCTTGAGTCATAAACCCCTCTTCGGCGCTGCTCTGCCCCAGGCCCTCATCCTGTTCCCAGCGCGACACCTCCCTTCTTCCCTTTCATGATCTCCGGCCCTTAGATGCAAACCCCCTTTTTCCCCGTGTGCCCGTTTGTCTTCCCCGTTCCCAGGCCGACACCCAGCTCTGCCGATACCATTCCTTGCCCCTCCCCGTACAACAGAAGGCTTCCCCCATCAAAGGATCCCCGGGTTGATCAAAGCCCCCACTCCATGAGATCCGATCAAACCCCCCACATTCCGTGAATCGGCGGAATATCCAGCTGCGTGATACTCATCACCTGTTGTGACTAGGGTGGGGACTTCAACTATAAATATGTGTGGGAACGGGCCCAAAGGGGAGTTCCGGGAATGTCTTTTCCATATATCAAAGCTTTAACATGAATGTGTAATCTACAATAAAGTCATAAAACAGTGTATAAGAGGCCAGGCCTCAGAAATGTATCTAGAGCACCTCAGAACGATACCTTCTGCCCGTTTTGTTGTGTTCTCCTCCGGAGAGAATAAAAACCTTGTTTCCTGCTTTCCAGTCTCCAGCGCCTGCCTCTTCATTGATTAAATAACTAGAGGGTCACAGAGGCAATACCGCCGGGCAAATATCGATTGTCCCCGACCCGACTCAGGTTTCAACAGCCTTGTCACTGTACTCCAGAACCATCACAACACCGGTTTGCAGCATTGTGATTGATATATAACACATATTTATTTTTTAAAAAGACACACATTCACTGGATGGTGTCATCAGTGATGTCATGAGTGATGTCACTGACCATGTCATGAGTGATGTAATATGTGACGTCATCAGCAGTGCATTGCACGCGCAAGTTATAGTGAGTCCAACTAACTATAACGTGGGAATTTCAATGGTTTTATGCTAGTAAAATTTCCAGCTAACTATAACTGGTGTGAAACCTATGGTTTTTTCAGTGAATTTAATAGGTTTTTTAAATGCTAATTCCTAACTATAACTGGTGTGAAACCTATTGTTTTTTCAGTGAATTTCATAGGTTTTGTAAATGCTAATTCCTAACTATATATAGGGCCTCAAACCTATGTTTTTTTCAGTGAATTTCATATGTTTTTTAATAGCTAATTTCTATAGATATGAAATATAATATTTTTTATAATAAATCCTATATTTATGTAATACTATTTTTTTAATGTATATTTTCCCCTTTTTAAAATTTTTTTTGCCTTGGTGCGCTCCCGGTGCGTGTACCGGTGAACACACGGGTAAGCGCAGTGTTATGGCGCGCCCCTGTGATCGTCCCGTTAGCGCCATTGCCGCGAACGAAAACATCATCGTGACGTATCGCGTAGCCGCGTGATGCGTATTATGACGCACGGCGTAAGCGCACCCGGAAGCGCCCGAGCTCATACGATCGCACAACGTAAGCGCCGCCGGGCGCGCCCCCGGGCGCGCACCGGGGCGCGTAGCGTAAGCGCGTCGGGTCATGTGACCTGAAAATAACACTTTTTATTGGTTAAGAACAGTTTTGGTTTCCAAATAATGAAAGCCCGGGTCATGTGACCTGAAAATAACACTTTTCATTGGTTCAGAACAGTTTTGTTTTCCAAATGATGAAAGCCCCCACCTTTTTTCCTCATTCTCACTTTGTTCTTTGAGTGAGGAAGACCTGCTTCTATTGATAGAGAAATGGCTACAGTAGCAGCAGCAGCTGGAGCATCTGCACCACCACCACCACCACCACAAGGACCACCACAACATCACATTGGTGGTGAACAAGAAGAGGAGGAGGAGGAGGATGAGAGAAGGCAGTTCCTGCCTGAAGACAATCCCCCATATAAACCTAAGGAGCACTTTATATGGGAGTTTTGTAAAATCCCAAGGGGTGCAAAGAAGGTAAATGCTGCAAAGGTGACCTGTCTCATCTGGGGCGCTGTACTATCCAGGGGGAACCCTGCCAAAAAATATTCATTTGGGAATCACACAATGATTCGCCACATGCAATGATTGCACCCCAATAACTATTCTGCAGCAGAGGTGAGAGAACTGTGCAGAAACCTTCCCCAATCGTCTTCCAGAACCTCAACAAGCAAAGAACCCACTCCATCAGGTCCAGAGGCAAGGGAGATGGTCCCAAACAGACAAACAAAGTTTGGTGGATACAAAATCGTGTGTATATTTTGTGGAAAAACAATTACCTATGGTGAGCAAAGTATTAATCTCATCAACCTTGCTGTTGACAACCACAAGTGCCCAAAGAAACCTTAATTTTTCCCGTTTTTTTTTTGCTCCAGTTGAGCCGTTTACAATTCCCTGTTTTTTGTTTGTCCCCATAAAAACTACAAAAAAATATAAAATTGTTCATAAAAGCCAAAAAAAGTAAAAAATGTTCAAAAAAACAATAAAAAAAAATAAAACAACAAAAAGAATAAAAAATACAGTTCTTTTTAGAACTACCTCCAATTTATAAAAAAATGCTACATTTTTTTAAAACTGTCATTCTTTTTTCTCCATGGTACGCGCCCTTTTATGGCCCCTACATCAAACCTAGGTGGTCAGGGGGGTCTACCCTGTCCCCTTTTGGTAATTTCCCCCTTTGTTTTTTCCACCTCTTGTGTCTCGATCCTACCGAGACACAAGATGGCGGCCGCTCCGGACTGTTTGGAATGTTCACAGACACCCGAGAGCCAATCAGCTTTCCGCTCGCGAACTCGCGTAGCGCGCTGGTGCGCGCCCTGGTACGCGTACCGGGGCGCGCTTATAGATATATATATATTTTTTTGAACCTAAATTACTCAAAATCCACTGGAGCACATATCTTCAGACATAGCAAAGGCACATCGGGCTCCCAGTCCCTACAATTTTGCCAAGTTTGGTGGAAATCCATTCAGCCGTTCGGGCTAAAAATGAGTCCAACCGCCCTATGGAAATTAACATGGGGAAAACACGTTTTGGGACCCCCTTTTATCTCGGCCCCCGCTTGACGAATCCCCCCCAAACTTTCAGAGAAGGAGCAGAGCGGAGCGGGCCATCTTCTTTGAGAAATTCGCGAAGATTCGTCCACCGGCGCCAAAGTTATTCCCAATAGAATGTTGCGGATTTCCTATGGAAACTAGGTCCTAACTATAACTACCTACTGGCGACCGCCAGTAGGTAATATATATATATACATATATATATATATATATATATATATATATATATATATATATATATATATATATATATATATATATATATATATATATATATATTCCCAACACTGAGTCCCTCAATCCTCGGGACAGATTCTCAAAGAAGAGCACTCAAAGTCATCCCAGCGTGGTTAGCCATGTTTATTCACAGCATTGCAGTTTAAACAAGGGTTACAAACGCGTTTCGGCGTTGCCGCCTTCGTCAGTGTAAACCATTGTATTTTTTTCAGTGATTTAAATAAAGTTCATTGTGACTTCCTGTCACGTGCATTAAAATAAACATAAAAAACAGCACAATTCATACAATTTCATCATTGTAGATGGCGGCCATCTTATAGTGGTGAGTCATGTGCAGAGTCAATCACAAGATGCAATATAAATACATTTATCTGTATCATCTAGCGCTTTCATAAATCGTTTGATAACAGTGATGATCAAATTATTAGTGATGGTCTTTGCTATGTCAATATAATATTATAAGACAAATTATTGGTCGCCTATCACTTTCCAGTGCCGTTAACTCGCACAGCTCCCCCTGGTCACACCGTTGGGAACTGAAAAAAATGCAATGGTTCACACTGACGAAGGCGGCAACGCCGAAACACGTTTGTAACCCTTGTTTAAACTGCAATGCTGTGAATAAACATGGCTAACCACGCTGGAATGACTTTGAGTGCTCTTCTTTGAGAATCTGTCCCGAGGATTGAGGGACTCAGTGTTGGGAAAATATTACGCACTCCACCGTGCGGCAGGAGGCACCCGTGGTGAAAGTGGAGCGGCGGTTGGTGGAAGTGGTGTGTAAGAAATATATATATATATAGTCTACCAGCAATTGCGGGGTGTGGCTATGGGGGCATGCTTCTCCCCCAGCTACGCGTGTTTACACGTGGGCTGGTGGGAGAGGCATGCTCTTGGTGGGCTCCATGATTGTTTGGGGGACTGTGATACTGGCATTGTTAGAATGTGGCGTTACATTGACGACGTATTTATAATCTGGCATGGTTGTAAATTGAATTTGGAATTCACAGCTACCATAAATAATGTGAGTGTAGATTTCTTAGATGTAGAGGTCTACATTAAGGACAACAAGATCATGACTAGGATGCACAGAAAGATTACAGCTGGAAACTCTATTTTACATGCCCAGAGCAATCATCCTCGCCATCTTATAAAGAGTATTCCCTATGGGGAATTTTTAAGAATTAGGCGTATATGCAATAATGAAATCGATCTTGCAATATGTCTTGATGGTTCCTTTCAGAGATTTTTACGTAGGGGATATGATAAAAATGCACTCACTAACTCCCTTAGAAAGGTGATGTCGAATCAGACTGACTCCATTGTTGATTCTGGGGTCACCGATATTGTGATACCCGAGTCAGTGCCTACTGTAATTGCTAAACCGACTATTCGGTTAATCACCACCTTTAATAATCAAGAAAGGAAGATCAGACAAATATTAAAATCTAATTGGCCTATTCTAAAAACAGACATTACATTGGCTCCCCTTTTAGAGGACCGGCCGGCATTATTTTTCGTAGAGCCCCTTCTATGAGGGATGCCCTGGTTAAAACTAGTCCAGAGATTAGGTTCAAAACTGATTGGCTATCCAATAGAACTGGGTTCCGTAAATGCAGCTTTTGCAGGGCTTGTAAATTTGGAGTTAATACCAACAAATACTCTGATGGACTCACTAAAACCGTTTTTAAAATTAACAGTCCTTACACCTGCAAAACTGATCATGCGGTTTATGTTTTAAAGTGCAAATGTGAGCTACTATATGTTGGTAGCACAAAATTACAAGTGTTCAACCGCATCTTACAACATCTTCGGGCCATAGTCAATTCTGACCCCAATTACCCTGTGGCACGTCATTTCAAATTAGTCCATAAAAACAACTTAAATGACTTACAGTATTTTGTGATCGACGCTGTCCCACTATCAAAAAGAGGGGGTCATAGAGAGAAGAAATTAAGACAATTGGAAAGCCATTATATTGTCCTCCTTAATACTAAGATTCCTAACGGATTGAATATGGGAGAAGATTTGTACAATTTTCTGTAAATATTTTGGCCTTTTTTTCATTATTTGCACAATATCTTAATGGTTTTACCAATATTTATGGTTTTAGCTGTTTTTATATTGTGTTGAGGATGATTTAATGCCAATTTAATTCTCAATGATGGGGCTTTGTATATAGATTATCCCTATTTATGTTACATGAAGTTATACAATTGTGGACAATAACCTTTCTGATGTAATGTCACCTTTTCTAGATCAAGTATATTAATTATTTTATAACTTCCTCTTTATATATTCCCTTCTGTAACTGATGAAACTTTGCACATGCTTTTAATATATGTAATTTTCTTACTATTTGACATATCAGCCGGTTTTCTGCACTTTATTGCACTTTGCACTTTTCACTCATGAATTGGTTTAGCTGTTGATAATCTGAAATTACCGTATATTATCATGCTCTGACCCACTTTTATGGGTTTTCATTGTTGCACTATTTTTGCACCTTTTCTTATCTTAGTGGTTTTTAACAAGCTATATTACTGGTTTATGTCCATTTAACCTCCTAAAACAAGAAGTATTTATGAATGTGGATTTACTTTTTGCTAGCTATGATTTTGGGCACTTGCCCTGTATTTCCATTCATCAATCATCATCGTTGTATAGATAGAGGCTGTTTTGGAATTATTAAGGTTTTTTAATTAAGACTTTTGTTCCATTACCGATAATTTTCTCTAACAGTGATGTTATGATTTTACAATCATGTTTCTTTTAAATTATTTTAAAAGATTTATATTGTGGCTAGCGAAGTGTATAAAAATTTATATTTTTACTATGTCCTTGTTTGTGGGAGGAGTTATTTGTGGGAACTACCAGTATATAACAACTGTGATCTCTGGGATTTGTCATGTGATCAAGTCCGGGTTTCCCGGACGAAACGCGTCATGTTGCCGTTCCCATCGATGGAATAAAGCACTCTACTTGAAGTAAGAAACTCTCGTTGTGGTCTGTACCCGGTGTTGTGTCGGAGCCGTGCCTGGCTGCTTTCACTACAGGACTGTGGAATTCTATATATAGTAGTAATATGGTAGTGAACAAGGCGGCAACGCCGAAACGCGTCTAAGCAGACACTGATCTAGAAATAAAGTTTGGATTCAGACCCACGGAGTCAGCGCCTTCTTCAATCGTACGAGTATGGTATGAAAGAATATATATATATATATACATATATATATATATATATATATATAGACAGAGAGAGAGAGAGAGAGAGAGAGAGAGAGAGGTTCTTAATCAACACTCACCATTGGTGTATTAAGTGCCCCTCAAAGCCGAGGGGCATATTAGCAAGAACCTCGTTAAAATTATCGCCTTTTTAGCGGCAGGAAACTGCTGCTAAAACGGCGATAATGGGCTTGCTAATATGCGTTATAGAATTCCAATAGAAGCCCAGTTTAAATGTCCTGCACATCTAACCTGGGCTTCTATTGGAATTGTACAACGCATATTAGCAAGCCCATTATCGTCGTTTTAGCGGCAGTTTCCTGCTGCCAAAATGGCGATAATTTTAACAAGATTCTTGCTAATATGCCCCCATAGTCCTTCCCATTGGATGCCTTCACTTTTAGTGAGTGCACTGTTCCCTTGCACATGTGGGCATGCACCTAAATAATAGTTCACTATTTTAGATACTTGTGCTAACCCAGTCACAACTAGTCCCTATGTATAGTAGGGTGTCAGACACTGTTTCCATAACTCTTATGACATATATTGAAAGTTGCAATGTTGACTACTCAGTATCAACGGGCTTTGGTATTATTGTTGATAACTACCTCAAACAGAGGAAAACACCTAACATCTAAATATTAACGCAGACCAGCAGAGCAGGGTATGACATATATTATAGATCCAAGTTGAAAGCTGGAAAAACCCCACAAAATCTGGATCGCAGTCACAAATACTGTATGCCACTAATGCTTTAGACCTGCCTACATTGTCATGAGAAAATTGATTAGTGGAATTGCAAATGGGTGAATTTAAATTAATTTAAAGATTGTTTTTGTTTATAAAAAAAAGAGCAATGATAAACCAGAATGGTTTTAACTTTGCAGACGGAAACTAAAAGGAAAGCGTGGTAGTTTCGTTTTTCGCCCTTCTGCAGAACCTTTTTTTCCATCAGATCCCATCATTAAAAAGCTAACTGTCTGAGTATAAATATTTTTTGTGCAGTCTAAAAAGGAAGCACAAAATTGTTTCTAACCCCAGTGCCTATTAAGACACTTTTCTTATACTTCTTTCTTTCACATTTTCTACGATATCATCACAAGTGTAATTACATTGTGGGTTGCCAAAAACTTGCTGCAAGCTTGACCTGACATAAATCCACATAACAAGTTAATAAGCAGTGTTGTTCAAAACCTCCTAGACTTTGTTGAATTACGTTTAACCTATAGCTTCATTTGTACGTATAACTAAAGATGTGGAGCCTTTCATTCCATTATATTTTTGAAATGTCCCTCGTGTCATGGGGTGATGCAGCATCTGCCTCGCTCCTGATTCCAGCACCTCTTACATATGTAGGTATGCAAATGGATTGATGGTGGAGTGCAAATTTACCTTGGAGCTAACAAAATGTAAATTTACCGTAGTGAATCTATTTACTCATATGTAATATTACATCCGCAAAATGTAATATTATATGAGAGCAAATCTGTTTTCGGAGTTTGCTATCCCTGTCAACCACCTCACTCTCTAGGAGACTTAAAAGCCTATATCCTTCTTTTGCAGGCACTCATTAAAGGAATATGTAATTCCCTTTTCCACTAGAAACTGTTTCCAACCAAATTGCACATTACAAGGAATGCAGAACTAGCACATTCCTGGTAACCACCCTCGAGATATTTCACAAAATAAAACCTGATGCTATCTACAAATGGAAATTGATCAAAAAAGGGGTCTTACCACATGAATCAGGTGTGGTATTCCACATAATTTGGGGGGATAATTAGAGTCCCACCCAGAATTGTCTTGTAATTCAGCATCCCGAAAATATCAATAAACATATTATCGGTAATTTTGGGTGCAGGGCAATTGATGCAGGATATTTGACCTCGTAACTTCTCCTTGAGTGAGAACCGCGCCTCCTTCAGCTCTAATTTGTTCTGCCGCCTCTTTTTAGCCCACACGCCATATCTGAACTGCAGGGCCGACCTGCTTCCCTGCATTTTATGAGATAAGTCGCGAGGGCAAAGGAAATAAAGGGGCAAATTAACAAGGCGGCGATAAATACATTATTGCCGCTTTAGCGTCCGTTTTCGGACGCTAAGTGGTGATAATTACATCGCCGTATCAACAAGGCCACTTAGCGTTGGTTTTCAACGCTTAGCGACCAGGGGGCATATTATCAAGGTGGGCGATATGAGTTTATCGCCGCTTTAGCGGCTCTTTTCAGCTGCAAAGTGGCGATAATTTTATCGCCCTATTAGCAAGCTGTCGCTAACAGCAGTTAGCGACAGCTTGTAGGCGATAGCGAGCGGCTTAAGGCCCGCTTTGCATGTCAGTGATATTTATAGCTAATGACATGCAAAGTGGGCGTACCCAACCTGTTAGCGACTGAAAACAGTCGCTAACATCGCTATCGCCTATTATCAACGCAGGCATAGCGATGAAAAATTTTGCGCTAAGCGCGAATATCGCCAAAACCTAACACCTGCTCAGACCACTTCTTAGCCTGTTTATCCAATGTGAGGTGGATATTCAGGCTAAGACCCTATTAGCGATACTTCCTGAATGTCGCTGGATTTCCAGCGATATTCACGCCTTTCGTCCTTATCGCTGGATATTTTATCGCATTGGAGATAAGCGTTGCTAATAGCACGTTATCTCTGCGATAAAATCCGGCGATGCGCGGCGATAAAAAAATTTCGCTAAGCTTATTTAGCGATAAATATCGCTAGTTGTTGATAATATGCCCCAGATTTTTTATCACCTAGCCTCACATCGCTAATGAGATGCAAGGTAGGCGTGTTGTAGGCGTGTCTGGGAATACTTCAGGGAAATCTATCGCTAACGGGACTTCGCGACATTAACAACGAGGCCCCGTCAGCGTTAGCGTTGCAATTTATATCGCTAACAGGGGTTTAACTCAGGAATTTAACTTCTGCTAAATTCCTGATTTAGGCATACCTGTAATGGGGGTGGATTATGTGGCTAAACCCACAGGCCCTATCAACAAGGTTATCGCCATTTTCGATGGAATGTCGCTGGAAAACCAGCGATATTCCATTGAAAACGGCGATAATCCCCGCTATCGCTGGGATGTTTATCTCCATGGCGTTAAGCATTGTTAATACAATGCTAACATTGAGATTATCGCCAGATATAGCCGTCGATAGATTTCCTCACGCTAACAGCGGTCAGCGATAATTATCGCTGCCGCTTGTTAATATGCCCCATAGTCCCCGTGCATGCCTGAAAACGGGTGAAGATTCATTTATGTTTGTGTCTCCTGTTAAGCAGCCCCTGCGTTAATTTTATGTAGCTGCTTGGACTCAGTATGTTAATGACTTTTGCCTTTTGGCAAATATTCTTCAAACCTAGAAAAGACCGCAGCAACACACAATTATTCTGAAAAAAGGCACTTCTTCAGCTGCGAAGAGCTCAGATGATTAATGAGCACAGCCGGTAATTCTTGTTTAAAATGTGATCTTTATCTTGACAATAGATTCAGTAACGGCAAAATGCCTATTACGCGATTCCAAGATGAATTTGGCAAATTGACCTTGAGCAGAGAGAAAAATAAAAACTTTAAGTCAGCAAATTCAGTTAGCAATCTGTAAATGATATACATGCAATTTCAGAAAGGGACTATAACATCGTACGATTAGATTATTATTTTTTGAAGCACTAAATATATAAACAAAATGCGTTTTAAGTCTTTCAGTTCATGTTACTCAATGGCTTTCTCCGCCTGCATTTCTTCTTTTTTTATTTGCGAGGCAGACGATTGCTATAATCTGGTCACGCAGTTACACGTTCTAGGTTAAATACTACTTCAGTGTTTTGGTATCGAATGATAATTATAAGTCAAAATCTAAAATGACAAATGCTTTATCGTTTTTCGTTCAATTTGCTGACGTATATATTTGAAAACGCAAATGTTAAGACTAAAAATACTGTCTTACATTGCTTTCAGCGATGTATTTTTTATGGGTATGCTTTTACGCCTAACCTGTGTGACGTGTACATTTTATTGCATTATATTTAGTTTTGCTGTGAGATTAAAAATAACTTCTCTTTCATAATGAACAGCATTGGCTGGTCATCCTGTCATTGTTTCTGTTATTTGCTGTTGGTTTCTGAGCTCTTGCATCCTCTCCCCCTCACACTACATCCTAGAGAAATCTGTGATTAGTAGTCCTCCCTATCTTGAGAGTCAAGTTCGTAAAAGGTTCTCATACTAAGACAGGCCCCAGGGCACAAACAGCAAACCACCTCAACCACCGTGGTGGGGTCTAGAAGTCCCTGTCTGCCTTTTGACCTCCTAAACAGGGATTGACAGAAGCAGATTGGATCACCCCTCCTCCCCCCTATTTGATGGAGGTGTAGGGGCAGGGCTTTCTACACAGGGAAAAATGTTTTTCCCTTAGAACATGTTTGGTTTGGTACAGAGGGCTCAATTTCCTATGCGTGGACTTCTCTTCTATTAGGGCCTCTGCATTGGGGGAATAAGAGCCTTCAAGATGGCACATGCCACCCCCAAAAGTAAATTGGGAAACCTACACCTTGTGCAACTTTCCAGATGTTATTATGAGAATGTTTGTGAATAGGAAGTAGGTATACATTTCCACCCTTACATTTCTGTGTTTATTTTGTGACTGCGGCCCATTCTATTTTCTCCGTCGTTGTGCTTTCGGATGTTTTCCACCACTATGATATGGGTGCTTCTGTCATTGTACAAGAAAATAGATGCTACTGTGTTATACAGTGGTTCTTGTACATGTCTTTATCATATTATAGATATGAAAATGCAAAATAATTCAGTTTTCTACTTATTCGAGTATAATGAGATTTCTGTTTACACTGCTCTTTGCTCCGAATGAGCATAGCTCACGCACAAAATCCTCTCAATTGTATTAGTTATCTGGCAGACTTGCTATTGCATTCATTTTCTGCATGTGATATTTACAGTGTGTACTAAATATCACAGTATGCAGTCAATATTGTGAGCAATATTTACACAGTTTGTGAAATATCTCTACTAATATATGCTGTAAATTCCATTTGTATTTCTTCGGTCTCACCCACATACAGCTTTTAGCTGTCTGTTTTCGAAGACTTATTGTGCACAATTCCCAATGCTTACAGTAAGCTTTGGGTCAGACAAATGCTTATCATTGGTTGTCTTTCTTGTCAATATAATTTTTTAGCTTCTTTTTCAATGCTTTTCTTCATCTTCTTGTTTTAGTCATTCCTCTGAAGCTGAACTTCTTTTCTGTCTTTTTGACTGGATGACATGTATCCTTCCTGTTAAGGGTCTGTCCTCAGGATCGGTTTGCTGTCTAGTATGTCCATCTCTAGGTCTAACCAACGCCTGAATTGCCGTGATGGCACAGAGCATTGGGAGGATCAAGTGGGGGAAGAAGGATTGGAGGGGGGAAGGAAAGGAAGGGGACAGCGGGGAGGGAGATCTGAAAGACATAAAGAAAGCTTACACCATGAATACACTAAAGTTCTTTCTATGCTAAGCATGGGCGGATTTTGCGGATTGGCAATCCGCGGATCTGCGTATTTGCGTATTTGCGGATTGCGACAATACGCAAAATCCGCGGATCCTAGCGTATTTTTTTTTTGCGTGTTCGCACGGGTTTCTGCAAGTTCGCAAGGGTTTTATTGTACAAAACGCTCGCGAACGTGCAGAAACCCGTGCGAACATAATGTGCCTACTCATGGCCAAACGGACGGGGCTTCCATGCGAGTGCACATGCCTCTTGTGTGTATAAAAGGTCAGAGACCGATCAGAGCAGCAGATCAAGAGACATAAGCTCCTGGTCACAGGAACAGCTCGAGGATTGCTTGCTGGTGAAAGTCAAGGATGCATAGGCCTCTATCCAGCATCACAGCTGATTTTCGACGGTAAATTTGGGAAGAAGGCACACCTGCCCTGCCTCCACGACGCTCACGATTGTTTCTGGGCTGATGAATGAGTCACTGAATTTAAGCTTCAACTAGGGCACATGCTTTATTGATATCTGTAAGTGCTTCCTCGTTGGGTAAATGTAAAGTGCTTTTACTACACTACAGCTGCCTAAAGTGCCAGAGAGTTGTCTACAGCGACCATGTGTGTGTTACTATACAATCGCGCCGAAGGGCGCAGGGGTCACTATTTACAATGGCACCAGCAAGCTGCCAGCGCCGTTGTAAAATAGTTACAAAGTTAGCTTGCACAGGAAGCACTTAGATAAAATAAAGCAGCACCTGCTCGTTTTATCTAGTGGTTCCTGTGCAAGCTAACTTTGTAACTATTTTACAACGGCGCTGGCAGCTTGCTGGCGCCATTACATGCGTGGGTGGGGGTATCGAATGATAATTATAAGTCAAAATCTAAAATGACAAATGCTTTATCGTTTTTCGTTCAATTTGCTGACGTATATATTTGAAAACGCAAATGTTAAGACTAAAAATACTGTCTTACATTGCTTTCAGCGATGTATTTTTTATGGGTATGCTTTTACGCCTAACCTGTGTGACGTGTACATTTTATTGCATTATATTTAGTTTTGCTGTGAGATTAAAAATAACTTCTCTTTCATAATGAACAGCATTGGCTGGTCATCCTGTCATTGTTTCTGTTATTTGCTGTTGGTTTCGGAGCTCTTGCATCCTCTCCCCCTCACACTACATCCTAGAGAAATCTGTGATTAGTAGTACTCCCTATCTTGAGAGTCAAGTTCGTAAAAGGTTCTCATACTAAGACAGGCCCCAGGGCACAAACAGCAAACCACCTCAACCACCGTGGTGGGGTCTAGAAGTCCCTGTCTGCCTTTTGACCTCCTAAACAGGGATTGACAGAAGCAGATTGGATCACCCCTCCTCCCCCCTATTTGATGGAGGTGTAGGGGCAGGGCTTTCTACACAGGGAAAAATGTTTTTCCCTTAGAACATGTTTGGTTTGGTACAGAGGGCTCAATTTCCTCTGCGTGGACTTCTCTTCTATTAGGGCCTCTGCATTGGGGGAATAAGAGCCTTCAAGATGGCACATGCCACCCCCAAAAGTAAATTGGGAAACCTACACCTTGTGCAACTTTCCAGATGTTATTCTGAGAATGTTTGTGAATAGGAAGTAGGTGTACATTTCCACCCTTACATTTCTGTGTTTATTTTGTAACTGCGGCCCATTCTATTTTCTCCGTCGTTGTGCTTTCGGATGTTTTCCACCACTATGATATGGGGGCTTCTGTCATTGTACAAGAAAATAGATGCTACTGTGTTATACAGTGGTTCTTGTACATGTCTTTATCATATTATAGATATGAAAATGCAAAATAATTCAGTTTTCTACTTATTCGAGTATAATGAGATTTCTGTTTACACTGCTCTTTGCTCCGAATGAGCATAGCTCACGCACAAAATCCTCTCAATTGTATTAGTTATCTGGCAGACTTGCTATTGCATTCATTTTCTGCATGTGATATTTACAGTGTGTACTAAATATCACGGTATGCAGTCAATATTGTGAGCAATATTTACACAGTTTGTGAAATATCTCTACTAATATATGCTGTAAATTCCATTTGTATTTCTTCGGTCTCATCCACATACAGCTTTTAGCTGTCTGTTTTCGAAGACTTATTGTGCACAATTCCCAATGCTTACAGTAAGCTTTGGGTCAGACAAATGCTTATCATTGGTTGTCTTTCTTGTCAATATAATTTTTTAGCTTCTTTTTCAATGCTTTTCTTCATCTTCTTGTTTTAGTCATTCCTCTGAAGCTGAACTTCTTTTCTGTCTTTTTGACTGGATGTATGTATGTATGTATGTACTAATGACATGTATCCTTCCTGTTAAGGGTCTGTCCTCAGGATCGGTTTGCTGTCTAGTATGTCCATCTCTAGGTCTAACCAACGCCTGAATTGCCGTGATGGCACAGAGCATTGGGAGGATCAAGTGGGGGAAGAAGGATTGGAGGGGGGAAGGAAAGGAAGGGGACAGCGGGGAGGGAGATCTGAAAGACATAAAGAAAGCTTACACCATGAATACACTAAAGTTCTTTCTATGCATCAAACCATTCCTTACACCATATTATGTACCTATCTAGTTCCATATACCTGTAAAGGAAAATACAATTCTGTGGATGTGCAAAAGGAATGTCAACATTTATATATATACAATATAAGGTACACATAGGTCTCGAAAGTATCACCAATATGAACCAGCGAACATACCCATGTCTAAACTCCTTATCGAATTACAGGGGTAGAGTGTTGCCCACTACCACTCATGAGGAACCCCTGTTAAATAAAGGGAGTCATAGACATAATGGTTAATACACATACACATTTACACACAAGCCACTAGCCTTACTGTCACATCAATAATTGGTTATTTGGAAAGGAAATACTTCATAGGATACGCACATAAGAGGTAAGGTATCTCTGAGTTCCAATATATGATTCTTATACTGGAAGGTGTAAACATACCCGGGAGGGGAACCGATATTCACCCATGTATGTCACATGAGCTACTCTGCTCCATTGAACCACGGCATGGAGAAGAGAAAATGCAACGGTTGTCTGAGAAATGCACGAACACAAAATAATAGGGGAATCACCCTGTGGATCTCAAAACATCCACTTCCCCGTCGGCCGGCAATACCGACCGAGTCAAGATCCGAAATGAAAGCGACTAAGAACATGAACACGCACAGTGCGACTGGCAACCTTGCCGAGGTACAGGATCAACGAATCTCAGCGATCCCACTGGGAACACAAACCGGTGCAGAGCACCCTTACCGCACCATGTAGCGAACCGAACACAGAAGCAGGCAATCCTGGCACCAAAATGGAATTCCCGACGCCGAGCACGGGCTTTACTTCCTAATTATGCTTCCTCTCGCAAGGTCTCATGGAGGGTCATGGGAACGGTAGTTCTAGACTCGTGGACTGCAGGGAGTTGTAGTTCGGACAAGGCGCGAACATGACACTTCCACTGCTTACATTAAGGGAACCATTGTGCAAGTGTGCCTGCATTGGTGCTATGCTGCCCAAATGGTGCAAGCCCAGGGAGAAATTACAGAAATGCACTGTATTGGATAAATACAATGCATTCCTACCCTTTCACTTTCGTGTAGGGCGGCACAGCAAGGTGACTTGCTGTGCTACCCTACACCAAAACCCCATAAATAAGGGCCAAAATATGGAATGGTAAAACAAATTCAAATGCCAATACATACGTTTATTTTCACTTAGGAAGACATGGGCAGGAACTAAAGAAAAAATGGCTCCATGCACAAAAGGGCAAGACTACAAGAAATAGGTCCAGACACCAAAAAAGAGGACTATATAACAAATCAAAAGTGATGGGTGAGCTGTAAGCCCACAGAGTGGGTATAGCATGTCTCAAAGAGACAGCGCATAGGCTGCCTAGGCTCGAACAAGAAAGTGTTCCCTTAAACCCGCTCTTCAGTATAATTTTAGACCTGTGGACACAACAGAATAAGGATGCCTTACTGCCCTGCTGCTTGCGGTCTGTCCTGCGATCTGAGAAGGAAGACTGGACTTGCACCCATCAGCCCAGGCTGAAGTGACTCCAATGATAGGCTGACTGACCTCCTGTTTCTGAGCTACAGGGCACACAACAAGCTCCAGAGGCCTATCTGCAATGGCCCAGCTGACCTCCTGCCACTAGACCTGTATCTGGACCTGCCTGAGCCCTAATGACCTCTGCTGAAGTGAGTTTCTGATCTCCATGAAGTGCCTCCCAGGTCCTGGACCCTTGGTGTGGCATCAGTTGAGCTCCTTATAGAAAAAAGGGTTATTCCTAACATTTTGGGCTCTTCACAACCGCAAACTGGCCATTTGAGCCAAGATCTTGATGCCCTCACCGACTACCAATTCAAAGCTCTGTTGAACCCGACTCTTACCGTTACCTCAATTGCTAGCAATATCTGGCAATGTGAGACTTGCGCTCACGCTACAGGATTAACAGCCCGTGTTTACTGACAATGCGGATCTCCAGTCTCAACCATCTGCAATGCCCAACAGCATCTTCACATTACAGTGATGACCATCCGCTATGCCGGACCTGCACTTCGCACTACAGCCATGACCATTTCTCTTCTACATCTTGGGCACTCTTAGCTAACCTTAAATCTGGGTCACCGTTAGACCCTTGCCCGGCCACATTTTTGGCGAGGATGGCCGATGTGGTTAACCCATTGATCAACCCACTTCTGAACCGTTCCTTGAGGGAAGGGATAGTCCCGCAGGCCTGGAAGCGGGCTATGGTGATCCCCCTTCTTAAAAAGCCGGGGTTAGACCCTGAGGCGCCGGCCAATTATAGGCCTATATCGCTGCTTCCAGCGTTGGCAAAAATTACGGAAAAGCACGTTCATAGTGTGCTCTCCGTCTTTCTGGAGTCTAATAATTTGCTGCACCCGTCTCAATCTGGCTTCCGGCCCAATTTGAGTACCGAGACGGCGTTGTTAGAAGTGTCTCAGGCTATTAGGGAGGTTCTTGATTCTGGAGGCAAAGCCATGCTTGTCATGCTTGATCTGTCGGCGGCTTTTGACACCGTCCCCCATGAGGGGCTCCTCGCCAGACTATATAACATCAGTCTGAGGGGGACGGTGTTCAGCTGGTTTACATCTTTTCGAGCTGGCCGTCGACAAACGGTCTGGGTCCCCCCGGGTTCTGCTGAGATGCCTCCATTGGGAGTCGGAGTTCCGCAGGGTTCTGTGTTGAGCCCGACTCTTTTTAACATCTTTATGACCCCTTTGGCGGCACTGGCGGAGTCTTACGGGGCCCAGATCGTTTCTTTGCCGATGACACCCAGCTTCTCTTCACATGTAGGAAAGGGGAGGATTTTGATGAAGGGAGCATTCGGGATTGTCTCGGGGTGGTGTTCAATTGGTTCCAGCGGAGCGGCCTTAAATGTAACTCTGACAAGTCGGAGGTGCTGTTTTTTGGTTGTGCCGCGGATCCTGATTGGCAGGCATGGTGGCCGACAGATATGTTTCCCTCAGCTCAGGCATCCAAGGTGGCCAAAAACCTGGGAGTTAAGATCGACAACAATCTGACTATGAGATCTCAGATTCTCGGCCTCACGGGCTCATGTTTCGGCATCCTTAGGATGCTCCAGAAGTTTCTTCCTCTGCTCTCCGAAGAGCACAGGAAGATAACGGTGCAAGCTCTGATTGGCTCCAGATTGGATTATGCCAACGTGCTTTATCTGGGTCTCCCGGATTATTTATTGCAGCGATTACAGGTCGTGCAGAATTCCGCGGCGCGTGCCATTTTTGGCCTTCACAGACGAGCCAGAGCGTCCGGTCTCTTACAGTCACTCCATTGGCTGCCCATCCGTAAGCGGATAATTTTCAAGGCACTGACCCTGGCTCATAAAGCGCTCTTTGGTCTGGGAGCTAAATATCTCCAACGTAGGCTTGCTTTTTATCGTCCTGCCAGAGCATTGCGCTCTTATTCTTTGTCTCTTGCTGTGGTGCCTCGAGTCAGGAAGGCCCGGATTGGGGGGCGTTCCTTTGGTTTGCGGGCGCCCCAGCTCTGGAACACTCTGCCATTGACCTTACGCTGCACCTCCAATCTGTTGTCTTTTAGGAGAGGCCTAAAAACTTGGCTTTTTACTCTCTAGTTGTGCTGTCTAGTTGTTTTCTGAATATTTGTGTCTGTTATGTTTTTTATGAGCTGCCACTGTAAAGCGCCGGGACACTCCGTTGGAGTAGCCGTTGCGCTATACAAAATAAAGTTAACATAACATAACATAACATTCGTAATGCTCTGCCTGCTCCTCGCTGCTTTCCTTCAACGTGAAAGGAATGCTTTATACTGGACTTTAGAAGGTAACTTCAGCAGGACTAACCTGTCCCCTGCATCCGGCCTACATCTTGGTCTGCCTGAAATTGTGATTTTTACCTGATCTTGCATGACCAGATAAGCGCTAGTGGTGCTTTGTGCCTTTAGGTGCTATACTTACCTTAACTCTTTGACATTGAATATCTCCGGTTCTAATGATTAGATTTTTGTTGTTTTAAGGTCAAATAATTTATTATATTTTACTCTATTTTTCGAAATTGTTGTGGGAATTTGTTTTGTATTTTCTTTGCACTTTATTACTGTTTAAGTGCTGCAATAGTACTTTACACATTTCCTTTAAGTTAAAACTGACTGTTTTTGTGTCAAGCTACCAGAGGGTTAAGCACAGCTTAATTTAGTGACAATGAGTGTGGCTGTTGCTTGAGAAGGGCTAACACCTCCCCTCAACAAACACCCCAATTTCTCACAATCATGTAATAAGAGCTTCTTGTCTCTGACTAAACATTTTGCTTTCTCAAAATGCTTCCATTTTCCTAACATATCATTCTTCAGGTGGTTTGAAATCATTATCGTTGTATTCTAATCACACCAGTTAATTAAATATCCTAATTTGGTTAGTATCATTTTTTAATAGAAATCTCAAAAGCTAAACTGTAAATTGCTGTGGTTTCTGAAGCCTGTTTACTTAAAGGGTATATAGCCCTTAAACCTATTCACAGAACATTTTCCACAAGTAACTTTGAGAGGGTTGGTAGATTTAAAAAAAAAAAAAAAAAAAAAAAAAATATATATATATATATATATATATATATATATATATATATATATATATATATATATATATATTCACAGAAAAAACCATAGGTTAGAGACCATATATAGTTAGGATTTAGCATTTACAAAACCTTGAAAATTCACTGAAAAAACCATAGGTTATAGACCATATATAGTTAGCAAATTAGCATTTACAAAACCTTATTTTACTCGCACAAAACCATTGAAATTCGCATATATAGTTAGTTGCGCTAACTATATATCGCGCACCCGCAATCCACTGCTGATGATGTCACATATTACATCATTCATGACATGGTCAGTGACATCACTGATGACATCACTGATGACATCTCAAATGACATCACTGATGACATCTCATTTGACATCAAAGACCACATCACTGATGACATCATCCAGTGACTGTGTGTTTCTGTAAAGTTTAAATATGTTTGATATATTGAAGAATGAGTGGATGTATGATGTCTGAATGAAGGATTTAGTAGGTGCGTGACTGACTGTATGAGTGAGTGAATAAATGTGTCGTACTAAATGCATGGGTTAGTGACTAAACTGTCTGAATGTGTGCATCAGTATGTCTGTTGTGGTGTAAACTGCTGCATGTGTTGATCATTAGCTATACGAGAGGCTATATGTGTTATTGATTGGTTGCCCAAGTATTTGTATGGGAGATTGAGTTTGTGTGGGGGTGGCTGGGAGGTGTGTGACTCTGTGCATAGATGTGTGAGCAGTTGGTTCACTAGGTGTATGAGTTCAAGTGTGCATGTGGAAACAGCTACATGGGCGGTTGACTGTGTGCATGAGTGTATTGATGAGTGAATGGATATCTCAATGCTACATGTCATAGTAAGTACATATGTAAAACACAGTACATGTGAGAGTTGGCATATATAAATAACTGTGCATGAGAGCCACTGAATGTGTGAGTGGCTGTATGGATCATTGTGAACTTGTATCAGGGATTGTATAAGAGAGTAAATATGTGTTAGTATATGTTTGAATAAGTAAGGTGTGTATAACTGTATAGTTGAGGAAATGGAGGTGAGATTGTTTCTTTGCATGACTGACTAGGTGTGTGAGTAACTCCATGGATGAGTGACAGTGTGTGAGTGTCTGTATACACTGAGTTTATCTAAGGTTATATTAGAGTCTGAAGAGGTTCATCGTATTAGCACAAGAATGATGTCAAATGAGATGTCATCAGTGATGTCATCAGTGATGTCATTTGAGATGTCATCAGTGATGTCATCAGTGATGTCACTGACCATGTCATAAATTATGTAATATGTGACATCATCAGCAGTGGATTGCGGGTGCGCGATATATAGTTAGCGCAACTAACTATATATGCGAATTTCAATGGTTTTGTGCGAGTAAAATAAGGTTTTGTAAATGCTAATTACTAACTATATATGGTCTATAACCTATGGTTTTTTCAGTGAATTTTCAAGGTTTTGTAAATGCTAATTCCTAACTATATATGGTCTCTAACCTATGGTTTTTTCAGTGAATTTCAATGGTTTTTTAATAGCAAATATCATAAGCTGTCGAATGTCAAGTACGTGGTAAGTAAAAACATTTTCGTGTTTATGCACACTGATCTGCTTTGAATGCTGCCCCCCCCTCATTTCTATTAGGAGTACTCTCTCTTTGCAGATAGTGAAGGGTAGTTAACGCAGGCCTTTGCCCCCGTTGTAATCCGTCGTGCCTGCTTCTCTCTCCATTTGATTGATTGTTATCCAAGCATTTACTGTTTTAGAATTGGTTCTCTTTGGTTCATTCTCTATTTACAAACAAGCACAGAGTCGCAATACTCTGTTTAGTCTTTGCAGATAGTGAAAAATCGTGTAAAAAAACAAAAGGAATCGAGCAAAATCAGTAGGCCACTAATGGGATCTCTTTTTGACCTCGCTAAAATAGAAACATTAGGAACAACCCCTCATGAGAAATACGAAACTAGTGAGATGAACTGAGCTCCACACCATGATGGCTGCAAGACAGCTCGGCTCCGCCACCCACCCCGCCCAAAATAACGATAAACTCTATGCAAATATTACAAATATATACAACACACCAGCAAAGTAACAGGGTAAAACATTTTATTAAATAACTATTTACATAACTATTTTATACTTTTTGTTGCCCGATCCGGCTAGCTCAATCGATCGAGCATGAAACTCATGCACTCTGATAGTTCAAAGTTTTGAGGAGTGCTTGTTAGACTGTCTGAAGCTTATTTGCACCTGCTACAGCTTCACTATTCTCAATGTAAGTGGGGGCTGTTTGAGGACGTGACTGCATTTGAAAACAATGTGATGCGGTGCCTCCCTGAACCGCTTGACGGAGGCCCCCGAGGGACGGTGTGATGGCGCGGACTCGGAGGGGGCGCTTGGCTCCGGCCCCCTCCCCAAGTCGTGTTGCCCTGGTGTGGCCTGAGATCGCCCCCGACATAGGTGGCCGGCTCCCGGGGTCAAGCGGAACTTTTTGCCTTTTGGTGACTCTTCCATTCTTGACCTTGTCCCACAATCCGTTTGACCTAAAGACACGCTGTAGTGGGGCGCCCCTTTACCGTTTCAGTTGCCATTCCGCCCGCTTTTGCTACACTGTGCCTCTTCCGCTATTCAGCTGTTTACCGCCCGCTCTTGCGACTACAGCGTCTCGCACACCATGTAGTTGAGTTGCTCCCGCTCTTGCGGTGCAGCGATAGGCGGCTGCCACAGGACTCTCAAAATGGCGGCCGGCTCTTCAGATTTGGGCGTGGTCCACTAAAATGGCCCTGCGACACCTTGGAACTCGGACGCTTGTCTGCTAGGGCTTAGGCTCCATTCTCGAAAGCGTCCCCTCAGCCTTGAAGATTCTACAAAAGTCTTGGGGGCCCCCGACTCCCGCAGGCTTCTGGTGGGGAGCGGCTGCCATGATTGCTCGTGGAATGGCCACGACGGAGCTACGAGATGGTGGTGCTCTCATGCTGACGCCAGCTTCAGTCTGAAACATCCAGAAACACTGTAGACTACCAATTCGATCAGTTCCGGTAGCGCCCCAACGTGACCCGGTAGAGAAGAACTTGCCCTCCCCTCTTTGACTGATCGTTCTTGTTGCCTGTCCCTTCTGTTGTCATTTAACAGAACTATTTAGCCTGCTGAAAGGGGCTGTGTTCCGACCGCTGGTTGGTGGAGACATTTTGACTATATTCTGGACCTGCGTTGTCGCGTAATGCGTCATATGACGCGCCGCGTTAGCGCATCCGGAAGTGCTCCGGTGCGCGAAGCACAGCTTCCCGGAAGCGATCCGGGGCGCGGCACGCAGCGCGTAACGTAAGCATAACAGGTCATGGGACTTGTTAATAAAACTTTTCATTGGTTCATTTTACTTTTCTTATTCTAATGATGAAAGGCTTGGTCATATGACCTAAAAATTACACTTTTTATTACTTTCGAACATTATTTTTTCTTAAACATATATGTTATAATGTTCCAGGCTAATGTACTTTCCCGGAAAATTTACAACTGTCCTGCAAGTAAAATATATTCCTTTTTCAAGAAAAAGGGCGTTTCTTCGTCCCATGACGGAGCCGTTGAGCAAAAGAGACTCGGCCTGCTGTCTTAGTCGCCGATACGCCTGAATATCAGATTCTTATCGATCACTTTATGTTGCAGGAGTAGAAAACACAACAGCCCTTGACCATTTATCTTTACTGCGTTCCTGCGTATTATACCTTTTACCCTTCATGTAATTGGACTGCTTTATTTCACTTGCCTTTTACTGATTCGAAAACAGTGACTATTATTAAAAACTTTACCAATGTAAATACTACTACCATGTTTTCTTTTAAAAACCTTTATTGTGAAAATGTCAGTATACAAATACGGGCCTATAACCACGTGGGCCGGCCACGGAGCAAACTGTAATCGTATATGATGAGGAGACATTTACACTGTAGAGGAACGTAACGGGCGGGCCATTAGGTTGCAAGAACTAAGGTGTCTAACAGTTGCGGAATCGGTGGACGTACATTTTATAATTAAAATACGACAGGGCCAGTTACAATAAAATTATCTAGATATACATTTGCGGGCAAGTACCATGGGTGACGTTAATTCGAACTTTCAATATTACAGTAATCAATAACACATCAGAACTTAATATCAATAGGGATGTCTAAATATTCAATCAATTCTCGTCCCCGCCCGCCATGTGCTTCAAAACTGCATACGTATCTCGTGATATCAAGGTTGTGCAACCAGTACACAACAAGGAGTTACGAGTCCCATTTATTCCGGCGCCATTTTGGGCGAGGACGGGCAGGTCCAGGATATAGTCAAAATGTCTCCACCAACCATCGACTATGATGATGTTCATATGCTGTATTTATTAGAGTAACACTCATCTGTCCACATGAAATTAATTTGCCACAATCTAAACATGTCATTTTAATCTTTCCAAAGTTCTTCTGAATATTTGGGACCGTTTCCCTTGCCTCTGATGCTGTCAGTGCCACTTCTTTGGTGAATGTACTGGCAGGTCGGGGGTTGTCCTCCAAATCTCTCTTTTGTGCAGCACTATAATTAATCGGTGCCACCTCTCCATATGACGATGCATGGTATAATTACCATAACTATATTTTTTTCGGTTCCTCTGGAGAGTACATCGTGGCAGATGAGGCAGGTAACGTACCGGGCATTTACCTTTTTTGCATGTAGAGGAAAGGAAAAAAAATTCGAGCGTCCGAGTTCTAAGGTGTCCCAGGGCCATTTTAGTGGACCAGGCCCAAATCCAAAGAACAGGCCGCCATTTTGAGAGTCCTGTTGCAGCCGCCTGTCGCTGTAGCAGCAAGAGCGGGAGAAACTCAGCTAGACGGCGCTCCACTGCAGATGAAGTGCCTCAACCTGGAGAGGCGGGAGAGGCTCGTTTGCGCCGCCTCCCCCCCCCCCTTCGGGCACCCCACGCCGTCTTTCTGCGCAGCATTGTAGGATGGCCACACCAGTGCGGCAACTTGCTAGACACCACCTCGGTGCCATCCGGATCTCGGCGCCCCACTGCAGATGAAGTGCCTCCACATGAAGAAGCGGGAGAGGCTCGTTTGCGCCGCCTCCCCCCCCCCCCTTCGGGCACCCCACGCCGACTTTCGGCGCAGCATTGTAGGATGGCCACACCAGTGCGGCAACTTGCTGGACACCACCTCGGTGCCATCCAGATCTCGGCGCGTTGTGCTGCCTTCGGCCTATTCGCCGCAAGTGCGCACGCAACTCAGCTGCATAGCGAGTGAAACACCAAGGGGCGCCCCACTGCAGCCGAGGAACCTCCATCTTGGGGGCGACGCACAGCATCACATTGCTTTCCAATGCAGTCAGATCCTCAAACAGCCCCCACTGACTGACGCGAACTCACAGGCCAACGGGGCGCCCCACGCCGACTTTCGGCATAGCATTGTAGGATGGCCACACCAGTGCGGCAACTTGCTGGACACCACCTCGGTGCCATCCGGATCTTGGCGCGTTGTGCTGCCTTCGGCCTATTCGCACATCGGTCCGCTACTGACGCCGCCTCACGTGCCAACGGATTTTCTACGCTTTTTATAGCCCTATGTCGCATAACAGGTCATGTGACTTGTTTATAAAACTTTTCATTGGTTCATTTTACTTTTGGTTTCCTAATGATGGAAGGCTTGATCATATGACCTAAAAATAACACTTTTCATTGGATTAAAACATTTTTTTTTCCCAAACGATGAAAGCCCCACCTTGTTTCTGGATGTTTCAGACTGAAGCTGGCATCAGCATGAAAGCACCACCATCTCGTGGCTCCGTCGTGGTCATTCCGCGAGCAATCATGGCAGCCGCTCCCCACCGGAAGCCTGCAGGAGTCGGGGGCCCCCAAGACTTTTGTAGAATCTTCAAGGCTGAGGGGACGCTTTCGAGAATGGGGTCCAAGACCTAGCAGACAAGCGTCCGAGTTCCAAGGTGTCCCAGGGCCATTTCAGTGGACCAGGCCCAAAAAGGAAAGAGCCTGCCGCCATTTTGAGAGTCCTGTGGCAGCCGCCTATCGCTGCACCGCAAGAGTGGGCGCAACCCAGCTGAATGGCGGATTTTGGCACAGTGTACCAAAAGCGGGCGGAATGGCAACTGAAACGGTACAGGCGCCCCACTACATCAGACGAGCCTCCACCTGGGGAGGCCCGTTCACGCCGCCTCACCACCCCCCCCCCCCGGGGCGCCCCACGCCGTTATTCGGAGCAGCATTGTAGGATACCAAAACCAGTGCGGCAACTTACTGGACATCACCTGGGTGCCATCCACATCTCAGCGCGTTCTGCTGCCTTGGGACTATTCGCACAACAGACCGCTACTGACGAGGCCTCCCCCCGCACCCCCCGGGACGCCCCACGCCGTTTTTCGGAGCTGCATTGTAGGATACCAAAAACCAGTGCGGCACCCAGGTAACATCACCTGGGTGCCGTCCAGAACTCAGCACGTTGTGCTGCCTTGGGACTATTCGCACAAAACACAGCTACTGACCATTGTTGCTTCTTTTTTCAAAAAAATGTTTAAATGTATTTACTGTTTTTGTTGCGTTGTATATATTTATAAGTTATTAAAGTTTTATAATCCTACTACTTTGTTGGAGTGCTATATATTTTTAATGTGACACATAATTGTAAAAACTTTGATGTACAAAGAGGCATCCCTGGAATCTTCCGCTTCAGGCTCGGTCCCCTCCCCAATCACAATACAGGATGGTTTTCAGATAGTAGGAACGCGTGTGGTGTGACGGATCTCATCGGGTGGGGGCCTTGATCTACTGTAACTCCTTTGAAGAGGGGTGATTCTTTACAGCTGGGGCCATAAACTACATCTGCAGGGCTAGGTGATAGCCTGGGACCGGCCTGGACAATCGGACACAGAGGAAGAGGAGTGTCAGAGGGTGCGGTAGTGAATAGGGCGAAAGGGAGGTGTCGGGCGGGCACAGGGTGTGATTCTCAAGGAAGAGCAGCGCAGATGGGGGAAGGTTTATTGCCCATGCATAAGACAGAGAGCGGGGGTGACCAGTGCCTGGGGGAGATGCTTGCGAGGGTGGGGAGCCATGCTAAGGATCGACAGCGTGCAGAGAGTGGGTCTGGTCAAGGCATCTAAAATGGCTGCCGTGCACGACAAAAGTGTTGCATTTGAAAAAAGGCAAGATGGCGCAGACAATGTTTATCAACACTTCCTGATTTCCTTCGAATCGAACGTTAACAGACGTTATCTCTCCCACACTACCGGTCCCCCTGGGCTTAAACGCCGAGATGGTAGGGACTGCATCCCATGGAGATAGGCCGAGACGTCACTCAGCAGAAAAAAAAAAAAAAAAAAAAGTCTATAAACATACAATAAGTTAAAAGTCAATCATTCTTGTTTCCTTGTAGTACGCTCCCCAGTCCGCTTTCCGTTATGCGTACCGGGCGCCCCCCACGAAAAAAAACGATTGTTTTTTTTTTTTTTTTTTTTGCCCCGCGGGGCCCGGGGGTCAGGGAGGATCTACTATGCCCCCTTATGGTCATTTCCCCCTTTGTTTTGGCCTCCTCTTGTCTCTCGATCCTACCGAGAGACAAGATGGCGGCCGCTCCGGACTGTTTAGAATGTTGACAGACACCGGAGAAAAACAAAAAAAAATGTATTTCTTTTTTTGCCCCGCGGGGCCCTTTTAAAGCCTCCAGATCAAACCTAGGGGGTCAGGGAGGATCTACTATGCCCCCTTATGGTCATTTCCCCCTTTGTTTTGGCCTCCTCTTGTCTCTCGATCCTACCGAGAGACAAGATGGCGGCCGCTCCGGACTGTTTAGAATGTTGACAGACACCGGAGAAAAACAAAAAAAAATGTATTTCTTTTTTTGCCCCGCGGGGCCCTTTTAAAGCCTCCACATCAAACCTAGGGGGTCAGGGAGGATCTACTATGCCCCCTTATGGTCATTTCCCCCTTTGTTTTGGCCTCCTCTTGTCTCTCGATCCTACCGAGAGACAAGATGGCGGCCGCTCCGGACTGTTTAGAATGTTGACAGACACCGGAGAGCCAATCAGCTTCGCTTCGCGAAGTTCCGTTACGCGTCAAGTACGCGAACCGGAGCGCTACCCGGGACGCTGTCACAGATATATATCTTTTTTTGAACGTTAATTTCTCAAAATCCACTGGAGCACATATATTGAGACCTAGCAAAGGCACATCGGGCTAACAGTCCCTACAATTTTGCCAAGTTTCGTGCAAATCCATTCAGCTGTTCGGGCTAAAAGTGAGGCCAACCGCCCTATGGAAATTAACATTGGAAAAACGCGTTTTGGGACCCCCCTTTTTTCTCCGCCCCCCCCTTGACGAACCCCCCCCAAATTTTCAGGGGCTGCTCAGAAACAAAATGTTCCATTTTCCTGAAAATTTCAGCCAATTCCGTCCACAAACGCCAAAGTTATTAGACATAGAATTTTCAAAAATCCCATAGAGAAAAAATCCTAACTATATATACCTACTGGCGACCGCCAGTAGGTAATATATATATATATATATATATATATATATATATATATATATATATATATATATATATATATATATATATATATATATTCACTGAAAAAACCATAGGTTATAGACCATATATAGTTAGGAATTAGCATTTACAAAACCTTGAAAATTCACTGAAAAAACCATAGGTTATAGACCATATATAGTTAGGAATTAGCATTTAAAAAACCTTATTTTACTCACACAAAACCATTGAAATTCCATATATAGTTAGTTGCACTAACTATATATCGCGCACCCGCAATCCACTGCTGATGATGTCACATATTACATCATTCATGACATGGTCAGTGACATCACTGATGACATCACTGATGACATCTCAAATGACATCACTGATGACATCTCAAATGACATCACTGATGACATCATCTAGTGTCTGTGTGTTTTTGTAAAGTTTAAATATGTTTTACATATTGAAGAATGAGTGGATGTATGGAAGATTGAGTGTGTGTGTGGCTGGCTGGGAGGTGTGTGACTCTGTGCATATCAATGTGTACTTGTATCAGTGATTGTATAAGAGAGTAAGTATGTGTTAGTATATGTGTGAAAAGTATGGTGTTCTGTGTTTAACTGTATAGATGAGGAAATCAAAGTGTGATTGATTCTTCACAGGACTGACTAGGTGTATGAGTGCATATGATAGTGTTGTAATAATGAGTGACTGTATGTATGAGTGATTGTATGGGTGAATAAGTGAATGTGTGTGTAGACGTAGGAATCAGTGAGTGCGTATGTAGTAACTGGTATTGGTGTGTCATGATGTCATCAGTGATGTCATTTGAGATGTCATCAGTGATGTCATTTGAGATGTCATCAGTGATGTCATCAGTGATGTCACTGAAGTATGGTGTTCTGTGTTTAACTGTATAGATGAGGAAATGGAAGTGTGATTGATTCTTTACAGGACTGACTAGGTGTGTGAGTAACTCCATGGATGAGTGGCAGTGTGTGAGTGTCTGCATAGGTGTATGAGTGCATATGATAGTGTTGTAATAATGAGTGACTGTATGTATGAGTGATTGTATGGGTGAATGAGTGAATGTGTGTGTAGACGTAGGAATCAGTGAGTGCGAATGTAGTAACTGGTATTGGTGTGTCATGATGTCATCAGTGATGTCATTTGAGATGTCATCAGTGATGTCATCAGTGATGTCATTTGAGATGTCATCAGTGATGTCATCAGTGATGTCACTGACCATGTCATGAATGATGTAATATGTGACATCATCAGCAGTGGATTGCGGGTGCGCGATATATAGTTAGTGCAACTAACTATATATGGAATTTCAATGGTTTTGTGTGAGTAAAATAAGGTTTTTTAAATGCTAATTCCTAACTATATATGGTCTATAACCTATGGTTTTGTCAGTGAATTTTCAAGGTTTTGTAAATGCTAATTCCTAACTATATATGGTCTATAACCTATGGTTTTTTCAGTGAATTTCATTGGTTTTTTAAAAGCTAATATCTGTAGCTGTAAAATGTATTCTTCTTTAAATCCAAAAATATATTTTATATGTTTATTAATAATTTTTTTTTTAAATATTTTTTTTGTTTCGCTCCCGGTTCGCGAACCGAGAAGCTTTCCGTTAGCTCAATTTGATGCCGCGACCCGGTCCGCGAACCGGTAAACGTTCCGTTAGCGCAACTGCCGCGTTAGAAATCAACATCGTGACGCGTCGCGGAAGCGCGACGTATCACGTTGTCGCGTAATGCGTCTTATGACGCGCTGCGTTAGCGCACCCGGAAGTGCTCCGGTACGCGAACCGAGGCGCGAAGCGCAGCGACCCGGAAGCGATCCGGGGCGCGTTGCGCAGCGCGTAACATAAGCGTGAGAGGTCATGTGACTTGTTAATAAAAGTTTTCATTGGTTCATTTAACTTTTGGTTTCATAATCATGTAAGGCTAGGTCAGGTGACCTAAAAATAACACTTTTCATTGGTTTAGAACTATTGTTTTTCACAAATGATGAAAACCCCTCCTTCTTTCCTCACTCTGACTTTCATCATTGTGAGAGGAAGACCTTTATTCATAGTAGAGCAATGGCTTCAGTACTTGCTTCAGCTGGTGCACCCCCACCACCACCTCCACCTCCTCATGGGAAGAGAGGACCACCTCCCCAGGTCATCACCAACACAGAGGAGGAAGAGGAAGAAATAGAGGAAGAGGAGAGAGAAGGACCACAGTTCTTGGAAGAGGTGCCCCGGGTTTCCCATAGGAAAGCCAGTTTCATTTGGCAGTTTTTTTCAATCCCTCCAGGGCAGAAGAAAGTGAATGCGAGGTATGTCACCTGCCTCATTTGCAAAGAGAAATTATCAAGAGGGACTGATAAAAAGTATAGCTATGGGAACTATACCATGCATAGGCACATGAACAGGTGGCATCCACTCAATTACAGCCGGGCGGAAATTCGTGACATGGAACAAAACCCAACAGCAACTCCTGTGGCCAGGTCAACATCGTTAATATCATTGACAGCAGCAGAGGCACGGGAAACCGTGCCAAACATCCAGGAGAATTTTGGGCATATGAAATATACTTGTCTGCACTGTGGTGCATTGATATCATGTGGTAACATGAGTATTAATTCCATCAACCTGGCTTATAACAATCATAATTGCCCTAACCGCCCCAGACAGTAATTTTTTTTTTGCTCCTGTTGAGCCCTTTTCAATGCCTGTTTTTTGTTGTTTCCCCCCCCAAAAAAACCAAAACAAATATAAAATTGTTCAAAAAATACAAAAAAAACAAAAAATGTTCAAAAAATAAAAAAAAATATAAAACAACAAAAACATTAAAACAAAGTTCTTTTCAGAACTACCTCCCCTTTCAAAAAAAATTGCTAGAATGTTTAGCACTCTGGCAAGCTCTATTTCTTTTAGTTCGCTTCCCAGTTCGCTTCCCGGTTCGCGAACCGGGAGCGAACCAAAAAAAAAAAAAAAAAAAAAAAAAAGAAGAGTAAGTATAAGGAAAGTATACAGAGAGTGATGTTAAAAGAAAGACAGCTATAGGGAGTAAACCAGAGATACTGTTTAATAGATCTATTTACCAAAGAAAAGACGGAAGAGGGTATAATTGTGGAAAACAAAATAGATAAGGAAGTGAAAGAAAAAAAAGAGAGTAGAACAATAACAAAGAAGAGTTTCTTGGAGAATGTGAGTGAATGTTCAAAATAAGATTAAAACATGGGGAATAACAGAGAGAAAAATAGAAAACAGAAAACAAAAAATAACAGAAAAAGATTAATTGAAACAGCAAAGAAATGTAAACAACATAGAGCCATATCATCAACATAGGCAATAAAAGTTTTGCAGCTTTTATCGGCAGAAATATGTCACCAAAGCCGCTTTTGCGGCAGAAAACTGCTGCTAAAACCACTTTTGCACCAGTTTTCTGCCAATAAAAACAGCAATAATTTTATTGGCTGTGTTCATAATATGCCCCTTAGTGTGCTTCAACTACACAGAGAAAGCATTATGAACAAGTAGTGAAAAAGTGATCAGTCAAAGACACTAAGAGTAATAGAGATGGAGTGAGTGAACAAGAGTGAGGAACTATGAGAAGAGAGGGACTGAGAAAAAGAGTGGAAGGAGTTGAGTAAGTAGGTAATAGAGAAAGGAATGAGGAAAGTAGCAAAGGCAGGAAACTGAGGGTTAAAGAAATGAAGCTGTGGAACTAATAGTAGGTGAATGTGATAGAAATGTAACGAAAAGAATACAAAACATTTACCTTATAATTGTCGTTAAATTACTCACTTTTTGTTTTTATACTTTCAATCTGTGAAAGAGAGGACAAACATTTGAAAAATATTAAAACATGTATTTAAAAATTACAAAAGACAAGGAAAAAGATTGAAGGACAAACAGTTTTTCAACAACTTTGACACTGACAAGAGCTTCTGCTTCTCCAGGCCCCCTACACAGTCCTAAAGATATACATTTTAAACTAACAGTATCTTGATGCAGATGAAGTGAGGCCTATCTTAAAACATGGTGCATCTTTTGCACTGCTGTTGTCTCAGAAAAGTGTCGCAAGACACTAACATTTTAAATGATTGCTTCAGGATGCCAATAAGATGTGTCTTATCCAGAGGTTTGTTTGAGGTGAGACCTACTCAGGGTTCCAAATGAAATTTCGAGTTGTTTGAAGAGAACAGAGGACATAATACATGTGAAGGCCTACCAATGAAGTAAGTCATGTCCACTTCACTCTTGAACAAAGGCCGGACCTCTTCTGTGTCCGTGGACAGACCTAAACTTCATCTGCACAATGTCATTCATAAACTTAGGAAACACAAGTGATGTAATTGAAAAATGTGGAGTTTCTTTTCCTCATTTCACAATCACATCACCTGTGTTGCCTTTGCTTAGGTATCTCATAGTGCAGATGTAGTCCAGCATATTAAACAGTACCTAGAAGTGCAGCACTGCATGCAACAACTTTGACACTTATAAAAGCTTTTGCTTCTGCATGCCCCCTACACAATGCTAATTATATACATTTTAAACTGATGGTATCTTGCTGGAGATGAACTGAAACCTATCTTGCAACATGGTGCATCTTTTACACAAAAGTGACCCACAATGGAGCAAAAGAGGCGCACGGCCACCATAAATCTGACCCTAACATTTTAAATGATTGTTTCAAGATGCCAATAAGGTGTAACCTATCCACAGATTTGTTTCAGGTAAGTCCTACTCAGGGTTGCAGATGGAATTTAGGTTTGTTGAAGAATACAGAGAAGATAATACATGTGGAGGCCTACCAACGAAGTGAGTAATGTCCACTGCACTCTTGAACAAATGTCAGACCTCCTCTGTCTCCAGGAACAGGCCTAAACCTCATCTACACAATGTGGTGTGTAATGTTAGGAAACACAGGTAATATAATTGAAAAACAAACACATTTTTTTGCTCATTCCACAATCATATGACCTGTGTTTCCTTTGCTTAGGTATCTCATTGTGGAAATGTAGTCTATCATATGAAAGACTACGTAGAATATGAGCACTGTATGCAAGAACTTTGACACTTACAGAAGCCTCTCCTTCTCCATGCCTCCTACACAGTGCTAAATGTACATCATAAATGGAAACAGAACAGAATTAATTATACATGTTAAATGGTTTATTTTTGCTGTTCTCAGAATGTATCAAATTTCACTACAAACAGTGACTTGAAGGTATTCATCATATAACAGCGGGGAAAAAAAAAACACAATCAAAATGATTGTGTTTAAAAAACCCATACAACATAACAAATCAGAATTCAGAACTCCTTAAAGTTAACTTACTTTCCATGACGTCAAAAGATGTCCTATGAACAGCTTACACTCTGTTGTGCTGTTATTACTTTCAGCCCGCCACTTTCTGAAAGAAAATCTCCATCGTTTTGAAAAACATGTTACATACAATAAATGACTTCTTGCTCTCTACCACAAGTTTCCACAAGGCCAAATCTTGTCAGAGCCATTTATAACTCTTGGATTTCTTGTAAGCCAATCCCGTCATTTGGCATTTCCGCAACTTTCAGAATTAAAATGTTGAAGATCATTTTCACAATCCTGGACTAGTAATATCTTCCCCTTCTTCCTCAGTCATGTTCTACATTTCCTATGACACTGATACTGCTTACTATGAAGCAGACTTACACTACCTCTATGACTACTACAATTATTTAATTCTCTACATCACTTTTAATCACAAAGCAATGTAAAACAGTAGACAGCATTGCAGACTTACATTCCCTCTACTCTATGTTTTGATTGGCTGCTTCAATTAGCTTATAAAAAGAAATAGTTTTTCTGAACTCATTCAAAGTGCACTTATTTCTCCATGACGTCCAGTCTTATCGTTAGAAGTTATGTCTCTGAACTACACTTATCCTCAAGGCCAAATCGTGTAGGAGCCATTAGAACTTCTTGAAATTCCTCAGAGCACATCCCGAGATTCTTTCCCTAAAATTTTGGTTTTAAAAACACCAGGTAAGAGTTTTTAAGGTCATACGGCAATTTTTTTTTGAAAATTAAAACAGAATCATTGCAGAATGACCAGCCATTTCTAGACTTTAAATAAGCTGTGTAATGTCCTGATGTTGTTGAAGGACCGTCATGATATATAATTGCTGCAGTTACAAAAGTCCTTCCTGATATTGACAACTGCGAAGCCACAAAATTTTTAATTAAAGTTGTCAATTTTGTTCCATCAGGCCTACATCGTTGGAACATTAAAATGACATACTGGCCATATGTTCGTATAAATAATGTGGACATCATTTCAGATTTACATTGGCTACACTCCATGTTGTGATCAGCTGCTTTTACTAGCTTATTAAAGGAGACTGATTTACTGTCTGGCAAAGTTAAATATATAAATCTTTCTGAGTCTACACTAGTAGTACTTGATACCCTACAGTTCTCGCAGTCATGCTGCCATTGATAAGAAAGCCCAAACAGCTGATCTACATCTACACCTTCAGCATGCAATACATCAAGCATATACATTAAAAACTCCTGACAATCTTGCTGAATATTTTGAGAGAATTGTGTTTGGCCTGAACATCTGTCTAACAGATTTCGAATTTCAGACACACTTTCTATGTTTGTTCTATCAGTGCTACATTTTTCTAAGACAGAATTTAACAAACTGCAAAATCTTTGATCAGAATTGACCACAATCTCTTCTTTTACATTTTCTAGAGAAAACAAAACATTAACCACTACATTAGCATAGCAGTTGACACCAGAACTGTTTTCAAATTGAAAACCAACAACATCTTCAACAGAATCCTTTTTGTTTCTGCTTATAATTTCAGGTTCATCGACTTTTCGTCTTTTTGCTACAACCTCACCAGTATTGGTCACATTTCTTCGTTTCCGGCCTACCACACGTTTCTCAAACAAAGGATATTGAGGCAAATGTGGCGCATACTCTCTTCTTAACCTATTGTATTCCTTAACACAATCTAGATCTGCACAAATGCTTGTGACATCACACTCAATCAAGTACAATCCCGATAAAGTTCTAACTCGTGACAATGCCACATATGCCATACCCTCCTTGAACACAGAACTGCCAATATTCACCAATGCACTGTCTACACTTAAACCTTGCGATTTATGGATTGTCACCGCATATGCCAAGCAAACAGGAAACTGCTTACGGCGAACATATAAGTCTTTTACAAGCAAAAATCTAGCAGAACAACGACCAATTAGCTGTACCTCCTCAATGCCATCAAATTTAATTTTTAAAAATTCAATTCCATCTCTATTTCTGTATTTTACAAAATCAACAACATTACCCATTGATCCATTTACCAGACCTCTTTCAACATGTAAATTCCTTCTTAAAATTATACGGCAGTTCAAGCACACATTCAGAGTCTTTTCAAAACCTGCAGTTTTAGATATACTCTTCTCTAATGAATCCAATTTTGTTTTCAGATTCTCAGACAAAATAATTGTTGATCCCATATGCTCTACTCTGTCAATAGCTTCCAGTTTCACAATCTCTTGCTTTTCTAAATGCAACATTTTGTTGTTGAATTTGGCACATTCTGCAAGAGTTGGCATCAAACATATTCCAGATTTCTTCTCAGTAATTTTCTGAAAAATATTCTCAGGCACAACATCTTGTTCTGGATATAAATTTGACAGTAATCGTGCATGTAAAGCTTCTTTCCCATGCTCGGTCACTTTTCCAATTCTAACATCTTGTAGAATAGTCTTGTAAACTTCATCCTTCGCCTGACGCATATTTTCATGCAGTTCAGCATAATTGAAGTTTAACCATATATTGACGTTGCCAATGCTGCCTAGGCACTTCCTGGTATCTTCATGCGTGAGCATTTTGAACACAGGTTGCCCTTTCACTGGTGTCAGCTGCAGAAGATCTCCGAAAACAATGATGTGTTTGCCACCAAATAACACATCATACTCTGTTTTGAGAACTTCTTGCATTCTCAAATGCACAAAGGCAAGCATGACATTGGAAACCATGCTTACTTCGTCAATGATAAGAAGTTTCATTTTCCTCAAGATTCTTGAAACTTCAAAACAAGCATCTCCAGATAGCTTGTGATATTGTAATTTGTTGTCATGCTCCACTGGCAGCATCAGTAAACGATGTAAAGTAATCCCTTTAATGTTATGTGCTGCCAGTCCAGTTGGAGCGGTGACACCACAAGACAGCGATGACTCTGTCCTTTCCTGCAAATAACATGAAATTGCTTTAATAAGGAAACTTTTTCCAGTTCCCGCTTCTCCACTCACGTACAGTCGGACAGGCTTCAACGACGTACATGAGCACTCTTTCTTGTCATGACTTAATCCATGATCAATTTGCATGGTAACTTCGTCATATATTTTCCTCTGCTCAACGTTGAGTTGTCTTTCCAACTCTTCTAAGTTAACCGCATCCTCCTGAGCATGTGCCATGGCTCTTTCCACTTCATTCATGGCAGCTTCATTTTCGATAACAGGTCCTCCTAGTGGATCCTGACTCAATGAAGCAGAACTCTGACTGTCCTGAGAACTGTCTCTGGCAATCTCGGCTGCAATCGTTGCTTCCTGCTCAATTTCTGCATTCAACATTTCTACATATTTGGGAAAAGCAGGACATTCTATGGTCTCCTTGGCGGCATTGAAAGAGTCTTCGTAACAGAGAAAATCTCCAAGCAGTTCCTCTTCTGCACGCCAAGGCTTGAAAAGTTGCAAAAGTGCTAAATAGAAAAACTCCTTTTTTTCAGGAGATTCGCCACTCAATTTTCGATGGTTTACCAAGTGGCATTTTCTTTGCTTGACCAGACATCCCTCACTTCCTATTACAGCATACACTCCGTTCTCAGTATCTTCTTTGATGTTCCTCTTGAATATGTAATTTTGAAGAACCTCATACAGACAAACATTCTCGAGGTGAATGCTTCGATTTGGATAATATGTATCCAACATGTTGGTCTTCAAAATGTCGGTACTGTTTGGCTCCTTTTCCGCCAAATACTCAATTTCCCGCACAGGTTTGAGAACTCGATTACGCGTTGCAGCAAGACCAAGACTCGCCCAAACGATACTCCTGGATTTGGCATAGAGACTTGCTGAAGACAACCGGTCAGAACATTCGTACGCTCCAATTTCTCGATGCGACAACATCTTCAGACTGAAACTGTACAACTTCTTGCTGAGGCTCTTTTCATGGAAAATGTCCTCCCACATATCCTTCAATTCTGTCTTCTCTTTTTTGGTGATGTAAGACGTCACATACCGAGCCACAGCCATACAGTTATCAGCCACAAACTGTATATCCATGTTAGCATTCCACATGGACAAAATCACCGGGTTGTAGTCGTTGATGTACTTGGACTCTTCGTTCCTCTTCAAATTGTATGTGTTTTTAGGTGATTTCTTCATCACATTATGTCGCAGCGAAGACATCAAACTGTTTACTCTTCCTTTAGAAATCACCGGTCGTGGAAAGCCGAAACGACATTTGGTGTAGAACTTGTCCTTGTTTCGGAATTTACGACGACAGTACTTTCCACATCGATGGCTTTGGAAACGCAGAACTTTTTCTCTTAGGCTTTTCTTCTCCTTTGCGTTTGGAACAGCACACGTAGAATACTGTTGTATAAAACTCATCACTGAGTCTTCTGGATCCGTTCCAAATTTAGGTGCATCCTTGATCCACAGCAACATATGTATATGAGGAGCACCTCTTGCTTGGTACTCCTTTCTCCAGAAGAAATCCAACACCTCTCCAAGAGGTGGATTCTTCTTATTCATGATGAAAGACATCATAGCTTCAAATCTATGATTGAAGTACCTACATACATTGACTGGATCCAAAGAGCACAGTTCTCCGGGTGTCTTGAATTCGATGTTTTCTACGTTAGCATTTGCCTCTCGTAGAAATTCAAGTAAGTCTTCCCAGCCATATTCGGCACAGCTCAGAGTGAGGAACCATGTGGGAGTTCCTAAGTTCCTCAGCATACATTTTAAATCACCATGACGACGGTACCAGTACTCATTAGTACCACGCTGACACGCCATGAGATTAATCAGGTGAGAATCCAAAATACTGTCTTGGACATTGACTTTATCCATAAAGTCACTTGCCGAGATGTTTTGCATGTGTATACCACTTTTCAAGATGTGGTTCACTGCATATGACAGTCCAGACAGATCGCTTTCAAACAGGAGATGAAACAAATAAGGAATGCATTGTCGAAACCTAGCATCTCCTGCATACAATCGCAAAGTCCGGTATTCAGAAGCAGGAATTTGATGAGGTCGCTCATCATATCTTCCTCCCTGACCTGTTGGAAAAAGCTGTGGGAAACACCGAGCTTCCAAACTTTCCTCCCAAACACTAATGGGACTCCCTTTGGCTTGTTTCATTTGAAACAACTCAATAGCATTCCCCATGACTTCCTTGGAATGCAAAGGATGAACACTATAATGTTCATATATTTCTTCACTAGTAGAGGGTTTTACTTTCTCAATTTGACCAGCACACAAATCGCTATCCTCTTCCTCACTTACTTCCTCTTCTGCAACATATACATTCTTATAGTATTTATTATTTTTTTTCAAATACAATGTTGCCTTTTTAACTTTCCTAACATCCACTAAATCTTGCCATATTTTCTTATTCTTTGTCGGAACCCCATTAACTAAGATAACCAGAGGTTCCTCTTCCACTTTTTCTACTCCAATTGTGTTAATGTTTTTCTTCAAATCTAGAGGCAAATAAACAACTCTTCCCTTTAATCCTCTCTGTAAATCTGATGGAGGCAATTTCCCTGTCTTTGGCTCCATTCTTACAATAGCCTGAAAGGGATGGATACTTTGAATCAAAATAGATTCATAAGTATTTAAATCCTTCAATTCAGAAGGAATCTCAACCAATTCCAGATTATTATGAACTGCTCTAGCAGGCATCTGGTTTTGATTTAATTTGCAACAACAATAAGTACACACACGTTGATCCAATCCCAAATCAAAACAATTTTCTGCCATCAAGTATGTTGCGAAATCCTTCCATTCACTATTATTTTCCCTTTCACTTTTTGCATATAAATCCACTAACTTAGTCTGATTCTTATAATAAGTGCGTCGACAACACACACAAGTGAAATTTGGCCTCTCACTTGATTTGACCTGAAACGTCGCAATTTCCCTCTGGAAATTATCTGTACTGGAAACCTGTACACTATCTTCCACATTACCCGCTTCTTCTTGGTCAATTTCAACATTCTCCTCTTTACTTCCAAAGTAACAAAACTCAATTTCTTCACATATATTCTTCACATCTATTTCAGAACCATGCAAAAGAGCAGCGCATAATTGTTTAAGCATAATTGCTGGACTCTTAGCATAATACAACATTCTAACTAATTTCCTCACTTTATTATGATGCACTGCTAGCATCCTGAAATGATGAAAAACACTCTGGCATACTCTCCTGGAAAGACAAGCCAGTGAATGACCATGCAAACCTGTCACTTCTCTCACTCTGCAAGGATCTAATTCTTGCAACAACCTCATTTTCTGCTTCAAACTTTTCTTATTAAATGACCGTACAAAATCACAAAGCAAATTGATGGAATCCTGTTGCACACTGCAAATACTACTACACTTCCAGGTGTACACAGGACCCTTAGCACGTCTTCCTAAAACCTCATTACCTAACACCTCTTCTGCCTCTGTTGTCACAAGTTTTTCTTTTTCAACTGGACAACCATCTTTCACTTCATAAGCTCGACCACTGGTGTCAACTGAATGCACCAAATCATTATCCTGGAAATAACTCTCCTCATTAAAAAATGCCTCACAGCTTGAACTATGCATCCATTCTCCAGAAAAAACTTCACAAAAATTACTACGATTAACTATTCTCTTCCATCTACTATTTCTTTTGAAATCATAAATTACCTTGTTTAGCTTCCTAATTCTATTGATTATCAAAATAAATAACTTACGTTTAATTTCAAATGCCTGATCAATAACTTTCTCAACTTTTTTTTTTCTCTTATAAAAAACCACTTTCTGTTGACCTTTCTTAATATTTTTTAACAAACTGCCAATTATCCTGTTGCGGAACATTCGTTTACGAATGTCCCTAAACTGTTGTTTCCTTCTACTATCATGCACAGAGTTATCTCTTGCTCTAGCAGTAACATTTTTCATTGGCCTTTCCTTTCCGTTTGAATTGCTTCTCTTTTTCTGGACTGAAACATTTTCTGTAGTAATATTTTTTTTACTACAAATATTTCTTATGAATGTTTTTGTACTCTTTCCCGGTGCTTTCTTGGTGACTTGACAAATCTTTTTGTTAGAGGACTGCTGCTTTTTTTCATTAACCTGCTGTCTTTGACGTTTTGCAGCCTTTCTCACTCTTTCTTTGGTTGGCATGCTGAAATCTTGAAATGATCTGCAGTTGAATCTGTGGTAAAATATAATAAAAAATGTTATTAACCACTATTACCCAACAGTAAATCAATAACAGTAATCAAAAACTTAAAACACTACTTGACATTTTTACATAGAAGATTTTTTAGTGCTTGGCAAATTTAGAATACAGAAATAGCAGAAAAGAAATGGAATTTATATTCATGTTACCTGCGCTATTTTATATGTGAATCTGATCTAATTTTCTGAGCATATTTTAATATTTTATTGAAGACACTACACATAACCTGTTTTTGAAGGTGTCTTTATTTTTAAATTAAACGGTTTACATGTTTACTTTTTATTTATTATAAATTTTTTAAATAAATGTTTATAGTTCCATAGGCTCAAGCACGTCAGCTTCCCATCCTATGTCATATAATTCGGACAAATCTGCATCCTCATCACGTTCTTCTTCATCCTCAGGATTTAAATCATCCAAGGGATCAACATCCACTGATGTTTCAATTACGAGTTCAATGATGAGGTCAAAATCAACTGATTGCTGATTGTCGCTCATGTTGATGTTGTCTTTATCTTTAAAGAAAGATAACAACAATGAGATGTTGCAGAGTAAGAGACAAATCTCAGAGATTATAATAGTAAAATTGTTTAACAAGAGTAACATTTTGCAGCTATTATATAGCCATGTACAACGATGCTGAGCAGGTGAAGCCTATGTCTAATTTTTCAGTGAACAGGACTCATCTCTTCTTAACCTTGGATAAGCCTCACCGACTCTGTGTCCCCTGCACATACTTAAATGTAAAGGGGCAGATTTATGTTAAATGGCACATCCCCAGGCATGCACCAGTTAACGTGCACCGCTGCTCTGCCACTCATGGTGTGCCGCATTTACAATCAGATAGGAGAAAGCTACGTCAAAACCCTGCGCCTGCTTGAAGCAGGCATAGGTCTTGACGCAACATTGTGGAGATGGGGCACCCCTGAGCCTTGCTGGAGCTGAATCACACTTGCGATACAACTCCAGCAATGCGCCACCTTTACGGCACAGATGCGTCACGCATCTGTGCCATTTTTGCCCCATGCTGCGCCGCATTGTAAATGCAGCACACCATGGGTGGCGGAACAGCAGCGCAGGATGACTGGCACATCCCTGGTGATGCGCCAGTCATCATAAATCTATCCCTAAGCTTCTTATCTTGTTAGAGATGAACCGCCATATGTATCATCAAACTATTTTGCATTTCCTAAATAGCGAATTTTATGGGATAAATAGCAATTCTTTACCATTTCTAATTTGCGATGAGCAAATTGCTAATTGCAAATTACCCATTCATTTCCATGGGCCAGGAGGCCCATAGGAATGAAGGTGCAATTTGCGATTAGCAATTAGCTCATCGCAAATTAGGAATTTTTCCAAAGGTGCAGGGGTGTCTCAAGAACACCCTGCTGCACCCCTGAAAAAGAAATTTGGGGGCATATGGCGCACATACATGCCCTAAGGGCATGTATGGGCGTCATATGGCACCTTTTGTTTTTTGGAAAAAAAGCTTTTTGAAAAGAATTCGCAAATTACCACCAACTAGAAGTTGGTGGTAATTTGCAAATCCTTAATGGCATTTTTTGCATATTTTTTGTTTGATACATTGCATTTAAGGAATCGCAAAATTTGCAAATCCTTCAGTACAATCGCAAAATAAGGAATAGCAATTTTTGCTATTCCTTATTTTGCATCAAACTTGTTTGATACATACCATTTGTCTAATTAGCATTCGCAAAGGCCGAAATTCGCAGAATTTTGACCTTTGCGAATGCTAATTAGCTTGATACATATGGCCCCAAGTGAGGCCTGTCTTGCAACATGGTGCATCTTTTGCATCACTGCTGCATCGGTTTCATGTGGCACGTTTTTTTTACACCATGACACATCTGCCTAAATGCATCAATTTGTAATTTTGTCGCCACATAGCAAATCTTTTGCACCGCCGCTGCATCAGAAAAGTGACGCACAGTGACGCAAAAGAGGCATACACCTATCATAAATCTGTCCCTAGCATTTTAAATGATTAATTCAGGATGACGATAAGGTGTGGCCTATCCAGAGGTTTGTTTAAGGTGAGGCCTACTCAGGATTGCAGATCAAAGTTACGCTTGATGAAGAATACAGAGGAGATAATACATGTAAAGGCCTACCAATGAAGTAAGTAATGTCCACTTTATTGCGCCAGTCATCATAAATGTATCCCTAAGCTTCTTATCTTGTTACAGATGAACCGCCATATGTATCATCAAACTATTTTGCATTTCCTAAATAGCGAATTTTAAGGAATAAATAGCGATTCTTTACCATTCCTAATTTGCAATGAGCAAATTGCTAATTGCAAATTACCCATTCATTTCCATGGGCCAGGAGGCCCATAGGAATGAAGGTGCAATTTGCGATTAGCAATTAGCTCATCGCAAATTAGGAATTTTTCCAAGGGTGCAGGGGTGTCTCAAGAACACCCTGCTGCAGCCCCTGAAAAAGAAATTTGGGGGCATATGGTGCACATACATGCCCTAAGGGCATGTATGGGCGTCATATGGCACCTTTTGTTTTTTGGAAAAAAAGCTTTTTGAAAAGAATTCGCAAATTACCACCAACTAGAAGTTGGTGGTAATTTGCAAATCCTTAATGGCATTTTTTGCATATTTTTTGTTTGATACATTGCATTTAAGAAATCACAAAATTTGCAAATCCTTCAGTGCAATCGCAAAATAAAGAATAGCAAATTTTGCTAATCCTTATTTTGCATCAAACTTGTTTGATACATACCATTTGTCTAATTAGCATTCGCAAAGGCCGAAATTCACAGAACTTCGGCCTTTGCAAATGCTAATTAGCTTCATACATATGGCCCCAAGTGAGGCCTGTCTTGCAACATGGTGCATCTTTTGCATCACTGCTGCATCAGTTTCATGTGGCACGGTGTTTTTTACACCATGACACATCTGCCTAAATGCATCAATTTGTAATTTTGTCGCCTCATAGCAAATCTTTTGCACCGCCGCTGCATCACAAAAGTGACGCACAGTGGCGCAAAAGAGGCATACACCTATCATAAATCTGTCCCTAGCATTTTAAATGATTAATTCAGGATGACGATACGGTGTGCCCTATCCAGAGGTTTGTTTAAGGTGAGGCCTACTCAGGATTGCAGATGAAAGTTACGCTTGATGAAGAATACAGAGGAGATAATACATGTAAAGCTCTACCAATGAAGTAAGTGATGTCCACTTCATTGCGCCAGTCATCATAAATGTATCCCTAAGCTTCTTATCTTGTTACAGATGAACCGCCATATGTATCATCAAACTATTTTGCATTTCCTAAATAGCGAATTTTAAGGAATAAATAGCGATTCTTTACCATTCCTAATTTGCGATGAGCAAATTGCTAATTGCAAATTACCCATTCATTTCCATGGGCCAGGAGGCCCATAGGAATGAAGGTGCAATTTGCGATTAGCAATTAGCTCATTGCAAATTAGGAATTTTTCCAAAGGTGCAGGGGTGTCTCAAGAACACCCTGCTGCACCCCTGAAAAAGAAATTTGGGGGCATATGGCGCACATAAATTTTAACAACATTCCTTTACCTCAAAAACGATTTTCAAGTCATAATTTGAAAACACTGCCCACGGGGAAATGACTTAAAATGTCCTTAAGACACATGAAAGTGTTTTTTTAAAGCCTTTGCAAGTTTTTGGGTCACTTTTAACATGGCTATGTAACTCAAACAGTCAAAATCTAAATTTACCATGCACAGGTGGGACCATATTTACAAGGAATGTGCCCCACGGGGAAAGGTCTTTTAATGTAATATGGGAAAAATGACATCAGAGACACTGAAATGCCTTATAAAGAAGCATACACCATTATATCCTTGTCATAAATTTACAAACCATTCCTTTTCCCCAAAAACGATTTTCAAATCATAATTTGAAAACACTGCACATGGGGAAATGACTTAAAATGTCCTTAAGACACATGAAAGCGTTTTTTGATTGCCTTTCCAGCATGGTTGGGTCACTTTTAACATGGCTATGTAACACCAACATTCAAAATCTAAATTTGCCATGCACAGGTGGGAGCATATTTACAAGGAATGTGCCCCACGGAGAAAGGTCTTTTAATGTAATATGGGAAAAATGACATCAGAGACACTGAAATGCTTTATAAAGAAGCATACACCATTATGTCCTTGTCATAAATTTAAAAACCATTCCTTTTCCCCAAAAACGATTTTCAAATCATAATTTCAAAACACTGCACATGGAGAAATTACTTAAAATGTCCTTAAGACACATAAAAGCGTTTTTTGATTGCCTTTGCAGCATGTTTGTGTCACTTTTAACATGGCTATGTAACGCAAACATTCAAAATCTAAATTTGCCATGCACAGATGGGAGCATATTTACAAGCAATTTGCTCCACAGGGAAAGGTCTTACATTAAAATGTGAAAAATATCATCAGAGACACTCAATTGCCTTATAATGAAGCATACACCATTATGTCCTTGTCATAAATATTATAACCATTCATTTTCCTCAAAAACGATTTTCAAGTCATAATTTGAAAAGACTCCACAGCTCCTATGCACAATAACACCCTGTCAGTACTAATACTTCACATTTTCTCCAATTACTTTTTCTCAAAGAAACAAAATCTATTTGTAAAACACTTGAGACAAAGCAACATTTGAAGAACACAACTTTCTTCATAATTTTCTCCTTAAAGCACACTATTCTCTATCTAAATTAAAGAAATCTTTTCTCACCTTAGCAAATACTTTGAGTTTCAAAACAGTCTCAGAAACACACCAATTTGTCTTCAGCAGAGCAAAAGGTATGCACTCCAGAGTCTGCAGCTATCAAAAGCACAGAAATGCTGTAATTCTTCACACATATCTCTCATGTTACCCAATCAAAACTCTTCCCTCACTTTTTTTCAAATGAAAACCCTTCCCCCCTCTGCCATTTCATGCCTTTTCTGCATGGCAACCACGTCTTGGAAGACCTCTGGTGTTTGCAAGTTCACACAACAATGTTGCAATTGAACTCTGAACTCTCAGTGCACCTCATATCCAGTGCATTCTTTCATTTAATGATTTTTTCTTGACCACTCAAAATACATCTTTCAAACAACTCATCCATGCACCCTAACTTTCTGTTTTCAGCAATCAAAATCCACCAATCACTGTTACTGCTTCATTAACACAGAAACTCCACAGTTTTTTCATTTTAAACTCTTATTTTTTCAACTGCCATTTCATTGCCACACTTCATCTGACTGCAGGAGAACCTTCTCTCACCATGTTTTCTGTCTGGATTGTTGGACATAGTTACATCTATTGGGCTCAGAGGTATGCTGAGAACAGGAATTTACCTAACCTCAATTTACAAGATGTGGAAATTAAGTGGTTTGGCCACAGAGGATTAAAATGTCACCAATTGATACCATTGGTGAAAACCTTTATGCATTTGCCAAAACCTGACCTGTTAATTGTGCACTGTGGAGGTAATGATTTGGGCACTTTGACTGGGGTAGGTCTGGAAATGCTTTTAAAGGACACCTTTGAGCAATTGATGGCACTTTTTCCTCAGACTGCCTTGGTATATTCAAATATATGCCAAAGACAGAAATGGAGGTGGTCAAACCAATTTTGTCCACAAATTGAGAAGTCGAGGAAGCATGTAAACAAATCTGTTTCAGCTTACATGAGAGACCATGGAATGGGCTCCCTGTACAACAATAACTTGCGTTACTACATGCAAGATATCTACAGAGGAGATGGAGTTCACTTCTCAGATGAGGGCAACAGAGTTTTCATTCTGAATTTAAGACTGTGCATTGGTACCTACTTATAAGTACCTAAATGTACCATAAACCCAAAAGCTCTTCTCAGAGCTACCCTACATCTGATCACTCACAATTATTATTTTACTCTAACATTTTTCACTAATTTTCAACAAAGTACGCTCCCTGGGGCGCTACCCGGTACGCGAACCGGGAGCTAACCTCGCTAAATTTTTTAAAAAATGTTTTTTTTTCTCACATATGGGCCTCCTCAGCCACCCTCAGAAAACCTAGGGGGTCAAGATAAGTCTACCGTGCCCCCTTCTACCCATTCTGAACATTATTTGCCCTCCATCTTGTATCCTAATTCGACCGAAACACAAAATGGTGGACTCCCGTAATGCTTAAGGTTCGCGAACCGGGGCGCTCGCCAGTTCGCGTACCGGGTCGCTCCCTGGGAAGCGCACCATCAAAAAAGGTGGGAAAGTAGTTTACAGAAAAGCGACTGGAGACAATTTCACCAAATATAGATTACCTCATACTACATACCAATGCCTACCATTTTCACAAATTTGATTGAAATTCCATTTAACCATTTAGCCTGTAGACCTCTCTAAATACCCTGAGGTAAATTACTTCACAAAACACATCTGAAGTGTTGGAATTGACAACCAATTAAAATGTTACTTTCATTTTCTACTTTTTTTACCTGACATTTGATTGGCTATGTACCTGAATATATATAAAGGAAGAGAGAGAAACACAGCCATTTTGACTACTACTTCCTGAACTACATTGCAAGATCATTTTCACTCACAACTTAAACTTCTTTTTAGAAGGTGAGATATTATTTTATAAATTTGAAAACATTTTCAGATAGTTATATACTATCCCTCTGTAAGAGTTAGACATTGAGAAAGGCTTCTTTATTATGGACCTTGGTCAGCGGACTCGATAATTCTCGCTTCAGTGCTTACTCTAATCAGAGGTTCCACTCGGCAACTCTGGGCATTAGCTTGCCTAATCTCCACAACGGCCCCACCAATTCCGGGGATGCCTGGCTCCACCTTGGGGACTCCCAGCAAAGGACCAGCCCACAGGGAAAGCCAGGACGGGTTCCCCAGAGTTATACAGCGCCGGGACGCCCCGTTGCTGGGGCAGCTGTGCGCTTTACAAGTATACTACATTTACATTTACATTTACATTATGGATTGATTTAGGTTTCTGTGGTATAATTATGAATTTACTTAGGCTTCTTCACAGGCACTTTTTAATAGTACTACTTCACGCCTGAAACCATACAGTGCCCATAGATTACTTCTCTGTTATAAACTCACAAGTACCTGTCTGAACTTAAACCCAACAGTGCCCTATCTCTACAGATATATTTATTTTTTATGCAAATTACAGCAATAAAATGGAAGGTGAGCAGAATGTTTCCTTCGAAATTGTTCTGGAGAACAACACAGAAAAAGATATTGAGGACAATGATGACTCAGATTTCATGGATGAATCACGGGACCATGAATTAGTTCAATGTGTAGAATCTGTGGATCATTTACTTCATTATGATGACGGTCAAATGTGGGAACTTATGTTCACTCAACAAGAGGACATATCGGACAGTCAAATGCTAGACGTTCTATTAAATTTTGAAAAACAATCCGAAAAATAAAATTGTATGTAATATTAAAAAATTGTTTGAGTCTTTAATCATTTTTATATGTAATTCATAAACTAGTTAAATGTTAGAAATGGTATTACATTTTCAAACACAATCACAATAATAAATAATTGCTTAAAAAATAAAAAAAATTAAAAAATAATCAACAAAACCAACAATCAATTAACATACAGTATTTGAAAAGTCTATCATTCTTTTTTCCTTATGGTACGCTGCCCAGAACGCTTCCCGGTTCACGAACCGGGCGCTACCCACGCAAAAAAACAAAAAAATATTATTTTTTTTGCCCCGCGGGGCCCTTTTAAAGCCTCCACATTAAACCTAGGGGGTCAGGGAGGATCTACTATGCCCCCTTATGGTCATTTCCCCCTTTGTTTTGGCCTCCTCTTGTCTCTCAATCCTACCGAGAGACAAGATGGCGGCCGCTCCGGACTGTTTAGAATGTTGACAGACACCGGAGAGCCAATCAGCTTCGCTACGCGAAGTTCCGTTACGCGTAAAGTCCGCGAACCGGAGCGCTGCCCGGTCCGCTGTTACAGATATATATCTTTTTTTGAACGTTAATTTCTCAAAATCCACTGAAGCACATATATTGAGACCTAGAAAAGGCACATCGGGCTACCAGTCCCTACAATTTTGCCAAGTTTTGTGGAAATCCATTCAGCCGTTCGGGCTAAAAGTGAGGCCAACCGCCCTATGGAAAACTCAATGTTAAAAACACGTTTTGGGACCCCCCTTTTTTCTCGGCCCCCCCTTGACGAACCCCCCCCAAATTTCCAGGGGCTGCTCAGAAACAAAATGTTCCATTTTCCAGAACATTTCAGCCAATTCCGTCCACAAACGCCAAAGTTATTAGACATAGAATTTTCAAAAATCCCATAGGGAAAAAATCCTAACTATATATACCTACTGGCGACCGCCAGTAGGTAATATATATATATATATATATATATCACAACAACGAATTCCGAAGAAAACGAAAAAAGCTGCTACTCCAGTCACTTGTGAGTTTAGACAAAGTTAATTTATTCTTCAATCCATACCAGCATTATCACAGAAAAAACAACGCGTTTCGGTAGCTCCTTCTACCTTGTTCACGGTTGCTAAACCTCTGTTTGCTGATTATTTTTAAAAAAGGAGATCCCACCCACAAAAGGCACGTGATTACCCTGGTTCCTGTTACCATGTTAGGAATTCTGTGATTTGTAGTTCTTATTCATGTCATACAACTTCCCTTCATAACTATTTACATTTAAATCGTGATTAGTTATACTTAATTTTGACATTCATTTCATGCACGATAAGTTACATTGAGTGATTACAGTATGCTTTCTGTTTTTGTCGTTCACCCAAAAGATCTAATTTCATTTTGTTAGGGATGTGTGTTAGCAATCGTCTTTTTACCTTTTGTCTTTAGGGACAAAAATGACCACGAAGGCCCACTAGAGGGCAGAAAGGAACTGTTTAGCAAAAAGACGATTGCCAACACACATCCCTAACAAAATTAAATTAGATGATGATGGTGATGACAATGATGATGATAGGAATATACAGACTGCAATAGGAACCTCTGTGAGGTTGCAGTATTTAGCTTAAGGAGTGCAATTTGACCAAACCAGAGGCCAGATAAACTGCCATGTAATGACAATGTTACTGAAAAAAAATGGTTAGCTTGGCTCACACCTAAGAAATTGGGCGAAAGATTGTTTCACGTTGAAATATAAGCTAGACGTTGGTGCAATCTCCCTCTCGTGCATGGCAGGTGCCCAGAATTATTGTAAATGTGAGTGGCAGAAGACCGAAGACAGCAAACAGTGTGTTGCAGGAAGCAAGACTGATGAAAAAGATATTTCAGAATATAAATAGATCTATGAGAGTCACAGAAACATATATTACATGTTAGGGCACTGAAAAAAAGCTATATAGAGGATCAAAGACTAAATCTCTCCAGGTCAGGCCTAGATTGAGTCTGAAGACAACATTCTTCATTATCTGAAGTTCGGACAGAGATGAAGCTGCGGCCTGTGCAGGTAATTCCCCTCAACCCGGCCCCACCGCTCTCACCTACACAGGCCGCAACTGCAGAGAGGTTTGTGGAGACCTACTTAGAGAGAATTGTTCTAGTCAAGTCTGGGGGCAATCAGTACTTGTTTCATACTTGATTATTGGGAGGAAAAAGGATTTCCACAATGTTTTTTGACAATGAAAGCAACATGATATAATCTTATTCATTTGGAGTTTAAGTGACAGTTGTCAAATACAGATGAGGCCCATATTGTATATTGTCATTACTGCCTCAGGAGCAGGACTGAATATGTATGGCCATCAGGAGCAGACCACATGGGAATGATTTCCTCTCAACTCTAAAAATGGGTTCCACAGGGCTCTTCCCTAAGTCCCCTGTTGTTTAACGTTTATATGACCCCACTTATCTCATTAATAGCTTCATTTGGGATCGAGGCTACCTCCTATGCTGACGACACCCAGATGATTTTATCATTGGATCAAAATTCTAAGGAGGCAGAACTAAATTTCAAAGAATGTTTTACCAAGGTTATCCAGTGGATGAAAGATAACCACCTTAAGTGCAATACGGAAAAAACTGAAATATTACCCATAGGCAAAGAAGTCTCTTTTTCACCAGAAGAATAGTGGCCAGAGGATACGACACCCCGCCAGAAATGGCTATGACAGCAAGAAACTTAGGGGTACAGTGTGATTCCACTCTCAGCTTCATACCACATGCACTAAAGGTTGCAGGGACTTGTTTTAATCTTATAAAGTCACAAAAAAATGATTCGACTTTCTCCCCCTTACAGCAAGAAAATCAGTAGCGTTGGCCTTAATATTAGCACGGTTGGACTACTGTAATGGTCTCCTGGCAGGAGCCAACAAACAAGTATTAAAAAGACTTCAGGATGTCCAACATGTGGCAGCACAATTGGTTTTAAAACTCCCGCGAAGATCTTCTGCCTCGGTTGCTCTGAAAATCTTGCATTGGCTTCCACTGTACAAGAGAATACTTTTCAAGATTCTCCTGAATACCTTTAGAACCTCACTAAAACAGGGCCTAGTTTACCTCTCGTCAAGATTCAGCCCCTATACCACAACCACAACCCTTAGGTCTTCTATAGCCAATCTTTTAAAACCTCCCCGGTTTAGATGCAAAACCAGGGGAGGAAAAACTTTGACCATACTATTTATTTATTTATTTATTTATTTATTGCCATTTATAAAGCGCAACAAATACCCGCAGGCGTCTCGACGCTAGACCATTTGCATAGATTCAGATCGATGTTATTTGCTCAGACAAGTTACCTTCTTTTCCTGGAAACTATTGGGTAAACAACCAGGTCTTTAATCTCTTGCGAAACTGGATGAGTGTAGAGCTTAGTCTGATGTCTTGGGGCAAGGTGTTCCACAGTTTAGGGGCTGCGACCAAGAAGCGACGATCACCCCAGGACACTGTTTTGGAACGAGGGATCACTAGCTGGTTACGATTAGAGGACCGAAGCTGACGAGAGGGGTGATATGGAACCAGTTGGTCTGTCAAAAAATGCGGGCCTTGATTATTTAGAGCTTTATACACTATACATAGTGATTAAAACTTGATCCTGTTCTGGATCGTCAGCCAGTGGAGTCGTTTAATAGTTTCTGAAATGGCTGCGAATTTAGGGATTCCAGAAAGCAGGCGTGCTGCAGCATTTTGTATCAACTGCAACTTCCTTGTGACCCTGACCTGGGTGTTTAAAAATAGGTGTTGCAGTAATCAAGTGACGATAAGACCAAGGAACTAACCAAGGTTTTAATGGCAGCTGCTGGCAGGAACGGACTGATTTTTCTGATCATGCGTAATTTGTAGTGGGCTGTAGTAGCCACTTTGTTCGCATGATCCATGAAATTAAGGCAGTCATCAAAGGTGACTCCCAAGTTTCTAACCTTAGTTGCTTGAGTTGGGAGTGCTCCAAATGTGAGAGGCCACCAATATGATGACCAATCTGGTGAAAGAGGTCCGAAAATAACTACCTCCGTTTTTTTCTGAGTTGAGCTTCAGGCAATTTATTGCCATCCACTCTCCTATCTCCAATATTCCATTTTGGAAACGTTGAGCGACCTCCCCTCCGTCACCTTTAATGGCCAATACCAACTGCGTGTCGTCCGCATAAGAGGTTAGGCTCATCCCATGTGCTTTGATGACATTAGCAAGGTACGACACACAGATATTAAATAGTGTCGGACTAAGGGATGAGCCTTGAGGTACCCCACATGGCAACGAAAGCTTAGCAGATTGGTAAGGCCCAAGGGTGACGGCCTGGGTTCTGTCTGGGTTCTGTCTGTGAGAAACGAGGCAAGCAGATCTCTTGCAGTATGGCAAATGGCGATCTTTCCGACACGGTCGACCAAGATCTTGTGGTCGACCGTATCGAAGGTCACTGATAAGTCCAGCAATACCAAAACTGCTGTCCCGCCCTGGTCTCGAATTGCTCTCACATCATCTGTGACTTTGATTAAGGCAGTTTCGGTACCGTGATATTTCCGGAATCCGAATTGTGTATCGTCAAGCAGTCGGTGTTTCTCGATGTGCGCCGATAGTTGTATGTTCATGGCCTTTTCAACCACTTTAGCTATGAAAGGGAGACTGGCTATTGGCCGGTAGTTTTTTAGCTCGGTCTTATCAAGGCTAGGTTTCTTTAGAAGAGGTTTCAGTAGTGTATTTTTTAAGGAGTTGGGATATGTCCCGGAGCTCAGAATGGAATTACATACTTGTGTAATGACCGGGATAATCGAGTCCATCACTGGAGGAAGGACCGAGAAAGGACAAGGGTCCAGTGCTGATCCTGTTTTAATAGTGGAGACAATGGTTATTGTATGGTCATTGGTTAGAGGTTTAAAGCTGGTGAAAGCTGTGGCTAGATGTGTGTTGGAGGAAGAGGGGTTTGTTATAGTGGACTTGGAGGTCAAGGCTTGGCAAATGTCGTCCACTTTAGCAAAAAAGAAAGTGGCCAGCGCATCACACATAACTTGGGATGGAGGTGGAGTCAGGCCAGGAACATTAGCTGACAGGGATTTGGTGATTTCATATAGTTTTTTGCTGGAGTTCTACCAGGTACCAGGGCCTGGAATTGTCTGCCTCCCCATTTGAGAAAACATAAATCGGAAACTCAATTTAGGAGAGAATTAAAAACTTGGATTTTCGGAGCCCCGGACGCAGTATGTCTATCTCTAATTTAAATTCCTTGGGTACAACTGTTCACCTCCATATCAGCGCCAGGATGCTCCTTCCGGAGTGGCAGATTTGCGCTTTATAAATAACACTTTTCATTTCATTTCATTTCATGATTTGCTGATTTTGAACTTTAATGATTCATATTGTAAAAAATATTTTGCTTTATTAAATAATGTTTATTTAGTTTCATGAATGTTTTTCACTAAAAGCAAGTAAATTGCATTTTACAAAACCATGTTTTTGACTAAGACTGACCAAACAAGGTTTGAACTATGTTTGACTCCATCTTGAAATTCAATAATTTCTGTCTTTCTACACAGAGCAACATGTGCACAAATGAAATGCTTTGTGATGATGGTTTGTACGTTGTGAACTGTATAGGAAGCTTCTGTCAAAATGCAACCCTTCAAGGTCCTTTCTGCCTGTAACTCAGTCGGCTATTTGGTTCATATGTATGTCACACTTTGGTCTCACTGTCACATCTGATGGCATTAGGTAACATGGGGACTAATTATTATTCATCTAGTGGATAGTATTAGGTAATGTTGCATTATATTCTGTATTGTGATCCAATAAGCCTACTTAACATTTTATTCTTCTCATGCTGACTGTATGACTTTTACTGTGTATTATCTATACTACTATTATAAAGAGAGAGCTGAAACCTTTGAGGCGGGTAATCTCAAGAAGTACAGCACCAATCACAACACCTAATACAGCATTGTAAAGGGGAGTTGCAGCAGATGGAGATAGGCTATACATCTGGCCACCATATACATTACAAAGGTCAAACAACCTTAGGGGTAAAGTAGTCCCTTGTGGGCGTTGGCGTTCTGCTGTCAGTGATGGGCGTGTCAAAGTAGCGTGGGCGTGTCAAAGTAGCGATGGGCGTCTCAAACTACACTTTGTGGGCGTCACCGTTGTCAGAGGGGCCAGCCCAAAACAAAAACGATAATAAAATATGCGCGCACATTCACGCTCCATTACTGATACTGATAACACTCACAGTACTTGCCGCGCTAACTAAAACAAAGCTTTACTCATTTGTGAGCCTCGGCGTTGGCAGAGGGGGCTGGTATCAAAAAAAGGGGCGCGGCTTTTAAAAGCGCACTATTCACTCGGCGCAACATTCACGCCTTTGTGGGCGTCACCGTTGTCAGAGGGGCCTGGCCCAAAACTAGAAACAATAAATCAATGGCCGCCGATTTCACTGTGCAAGCCCATTCACGCTCCATTAATGATAACACTCAGAGTATTTGCGGCGGGAACAAAAACAAAGCTTTACTCATTTGTGAGCCTCGGCGTTGTCACAGGGGGCAGGCATAAAGAAAGGGGTGCAGCTTTCACAAAGATGCCGGAAGCATTGCGGAGAGGGGGAATAGCGTCCTTGGAGTTGTGGCGTTTGGCAGTGACGCTATGTGGGGCGTCTAAGTGCACCACACAAGTCCTTGGGGAGTGCGTGAACCTACTAAGGCACACGCCCTCAGTGTGCATGCCTGGACTGATCAGGGGCGTCGGCAGGAGCGGACACACACGTTCGCATTCTGCGGAAAGGACAACAAACCGCAGAGCACACGCTCACCTTCCGCGCAACAGAAAGAGGGGTTCTGAGCAGCCGCACAGGCAAGTCGCATGAAACAATAAATGTACTATGCCATGAACTTTAAAAAAAGCTTTGCCTTGCCTATTCTAACCATTTAAGACATTCTTTTTCGTAACTGGACAACGTCTGGACGGGCTGCTAGTTATGTTATAAAGAGGGCTGATTTTGCAGGTGAGCTTAGGACTTTAAATACTTTTGATATCATCTCTGAAGCTTGAATTTATGTTAGACCTTCTTCAGTATTTGACTGAGCTTAATGTTTATTTCCTGAAAACTAGTGAATGATTAACCATATTTTACCTCCTGTAATGAATTCTAATGATGTAATAAAACGTTATGGTTTCTAATGTATACATTACTGAAAAATCAATATTACATTGACAATGTTACCTGTTAATTCAGAATCCTGATTACATTATAGGCATATTGCCTCACCTGTTCTTGTGAATAACACCACTCAGTATCCTGTAAATATGTTTTGTCTTACTATCTTATCATATATGAATGATAACATCAACAATATCTTCCCAGAAAGAAGCCAATCATCCTATCTTGACCAAGTTCATAAATATCCAGACAGGTCTAGTTACGCTTTCCACCAAAAAAGATTTTTCTTAATACCTCAGCAAATCTTCCTCCCTCAAACAAGGACTAGAGTGCAGTGATAGTTGAATTTTTCAGACTAGCACAGTTTTCATCCACATAGCATTTGGGTGTTTTTTAAATATTAAAGTGGTGCTGTTCATGGTACATTGATACCATTCTGTACTTGCTTTAAGTCAAAAATGTGAAAAAGCACCAAATTCTTAGTAGGAACCCAATATTTAATGACACATCTTCTAAACCGTAAGATGGGTGTGATAACATTATGCAGTGGAATAACAAAAAAAATGAAACACTTGAGCTAATGTAAAACATTACTGCTTAGGTGTACAGTTTCCCTGTAAAAGGTAAATGCCAAGTTCACAAAACTGTTTTGCCTATACTATTCATTTGTGAGATTTAAATATAGCATCTCTGGCTCAAAAATAAAAATACAAGCAGTTACTTTAATAAAAATGAGGCACACCTTTCTGACATTTCCTTTTGAGTAAACACATGAAATGTATGGAAAACAGAGGGAGTAAGTGTCAAGTGGGAAGTGAACAAGACTAAGTAAATCCCGGAGAACCCCCAAAACATTAACATTTTGTTTGGGAGTTACAAATATTTTGTAGATTATATTCTACCTTGCAAACACTCACAAATTCACAGCAAAAAGACCTGATGAAAGTGTACTTGCACTGTAGTAATATTGAAAATGGTCGCCACTCAATTTAGTTGGGATGCAGGTGAAGGGGTTTCTTAACATGGAGTGGGAATTCCAAAAGGGATGTCTGAAAGTCCTACACTTTCTGTCACACAATTGCCATTTCCAGCTTTCCAACTCACATGTTGACACAGTGTGTCACACAATATCAGCTTCCTTCATGTGATCACCTAGTGAAGAGCCGATATCGCACAGTGAGGCACAAAGTGAGCTTGAATCCCCTGCATGGAATGTATATCCAACTCAGGATTGGAGGCTCCGCATCCCAAACAACATCTATTACAGGTTTTAAAATCTCCCTGGGATGTAAGCAATAGCCTCAGAAGCTTTTGATTTATTTGTTAGTTTGTATATCTTTGGGGTAGTGGATAGGAGTGTCTTTCAGACAGTGCTCATGCAAAAATAACAGATGATGGACAGCATGCAGAACAATGTCATACATTCACTCCAGTACAGAGATCTGGGCCTAAATCCATCGTTTTTTGCACTCCACACCACCCCAGTTCAGACATGGCCATATGCAAATCAGCCTTGACCCTGTGCCTCATGGGAACAGTCCAGCCCGAACTGCCAAGCCATGTCTTTCCTGGACAGGAATCAAGCATCCTAGGACCGGTTTCTGGCAATCAGCCGTCTTCAGCCAGGATTGCTTGACTCCAGTTTTTCTTTCAGACAGTGCTCTGCACAAATCTCAGCGGTGTCCATGTCCCTAACCCCGACCTCTAGCACAGTGGAAATTTTTTGTAAGTTGTCATGTCTGCATTTCTAAGCACTTTGTATAGCAGATGTTCTTATTGGAATGGCACCAGAATGTTGTCTTCATATTGTGCTCCGAAAATATCATATAAAAAGAGTCAACATTCCACATATTGAAAAGGTAAAAATATATAGATATGCATAGGATTTACCATACTTAATGTATGATATGCATATTTTGATCTGTGAACAAGGGGGGTGTAGTTCATGAGAGTCCAGAGAGGGAGTGAGAGAAAAGAGGTTTTTTTTCATGGTGTTCCAGCTTCATCATTGGGCTTGCTCCCCATGGGGCCGGCGCTGCAATGACCGACAGGCACCCACGATGAACCAATAGAAATGGTGGTAAAGTAAGTGGCAAGCACAGAAACCAATGAAAAGCATGGACCGGCAGGAGGTGGGATGTAAGCCCCTTTTAAGATTCATAGATTTCTCAAGCACAGCGCTAGCGATGTGCAGGCGAAACCTAAAAAGGAACGTTACTTGTTACCAAGAGATTATAGACCTATTTTATTTCTTGATCGCATCAGAAAAGAAATCTTGGTAGACCTGGTTGGATCAAAATTCCATCCTTATTGATTTGCAGGCAGATTTCCATAAAGAAATCAGGGCTATCGACAAAGCAATTAGATTATAAAGGATCTGTGCCAAATATACAAAATTACTAAAAGCCCAGCTTTATTTATCTTTTATAGACCTTAAGTCTGCTTTTGTCTTAGTGAATAGGTTAGATTTATGGTATACACTCTAATTCCATTATTACAAGCCTTAAGATACCTACATTCATAGAATAGTGCTTGTGTTCAATGTGGAACTGCAGGGTAATGCAGCAAATCCTTTTCCATCCTTCGCTTCCGGTGTTTGCCAGGGTTGCGTCATCACGCCCTTCTTGTTTTCCCTTTTACTAAATGATGATGAGAGGTTTGTAGAGAAGAAGAAACTGGATGTCCAGAAATCATGTAACAAAAAGATAGCTATTTAACTCTGTACCAGCGACACTGTTAGTTTGTCAAGCATACAAAATTAAATTAATAAATCACTATCTAGTTTTAAGAAGTATTGAGAAGAGAAGGATCTCCATGTCAATCTGTCAAAAACAAAGATCATGACACCCAGTACCACTTCTTAAGAGGTTTCCACTGGTTTTTGGACAATTTGTGGACTCTGTCAGGTTATATGTTTTCCTGGGGATCCATTTCATTCATAAATTGAACTGGAACAATCATATCAACTACACTGTAGCAATCCTGAAATGTACATCAAATGCCATCCTTCTGCTTAAAAATACAATTGGTAGCAGTACTTTGAATGTTATGCTAGATGTCTACAAGCTGAAAGCAGTGGCATCTGTAATATTTGCTGCTGAGCTATGGGGATACAGCAATTGCAAACAGCTAAAAATAGAAGAGAACATCTTTTTAAGAACATTTTAAAGCGCTGGGTAATTCCACTGTATTTAGAGCTTGGAATCCACTCCATGTCAGATGTCACTGCTCTTGCTCTTGTGTTGTGCATGCTTGGACTGAATTTAAATCATCATGGTAGAATGTATTTCAAGGCACTAGTTGAAATGAGCCAGAAGTCTCTCTAGCAATGTATGGACACTTTATGGCAAAAGAACTCTGACTGAATTGGGGTACAGTCATTTTTGTAGTAAATAATCCAGCAACCATGACCACTGATTCTAGTTCCAAAGTCAAGGACGCCTTTCTTGAGTACTAGTTGAAAGCATATATTGCTCTTGTAGAATCTTCTCAATTGACTGCTAGTTACCTGTTCATTAAGCGTATGGGGGAGCTAGAGATAGTGTCCTATCTGAACGTACCATCCTCAGAGGCACACGTCTTACATTTTATTTGAAGTTTTCTCTACTGTCAAAATTTTTACCAAATCCATCTAGTAGTGAACTTTGTGACTGTGAGACTGGGGAGTGTGATACCTTGCTACATGTTTCATTTTTGTACGAACACTAGATATACGCTTCAAAAGTGGCTAGGTCCCCTTTCTAAACTATTTTCAATCACAACATGCAATAGTGCACTCCGCTTTGCAATACAACAGATTTCCCATTGATCTATCTTAATAGTGTGCTTCGGAACAGGGAGAACTCAGAGGTCTTCGGGTGTTATCCCCTGGCACCAAACGGGTTCCTAAAAACCCGTTACCTCAGTTGGCGCCCAACTCGGTATCAAGCGGCGACGGTCCAAGCCAGATGTTCGTGAGGAGCTTCGTGTGAAAATTCCGGAGGACGGCCAGCCACTTCAGCGACCCCTGTATGTCGACGTGGTTCCGAAGGTCTTTGCTGCGAGGTTCCCCGCGTCCCGACGGCTACGAAGGACTGCTGCCCTGACTATCGCCTTGTTTTGGACCCAGTGATCCTTGGTAGAGCGAAACGATAGACGAGTCTTCTAGCGACGTCACCGATCTTCAAATACTTCAGTTAAGTATAAGTGGAGCGTCTCCCAGTCCTTAGTTTGTCCTTAGTTTTTGGTATCCTTGAGATACGCCTTGATTTGGTACTTGCAAGCCCCAAAGCCGAAGGACTTGTGTTTTCACGAGAAATATCGTAACAGATAATCCTTTGAAGTTTGAAGCTAGACTAGTGAGCAAAGATGCCTGGTTTTAGCAGACTTGGAAACTTGTTTTGTCTTGGTTGTAGTAAGGACTCCCGATTAGAGGATTCCTGTCCGGTTCCTCCGATTGGAACTCCGACATACGAGCTCTACGTAAAGCACGGCGTAGGTCCTATCACATATAATGAAGTGTGGATAAAATACACCCGCAAAGATGGTGTTTTAAAATGGCCCCAATATGGTAGTTTCGACTCAGAAATATTAGATAACCTAGAGGTCAAATTATTTAAGAGAAAAGCCCGGCCGGCGATGTTTGACTCTTTTCGCTTATGGCGCAAAGAAGCCAAACAGAAAGAAATAAAGTTAGCAAAAAGGAATAAAAGAGGTATGTCAATGGTGCAAGCTGCCGTTGCATACAGGAATAACGAGGAAGAGCAAGAAAGCGAACAAATACTTCGGAGCAAGAAACTAGCAGTAGATAAATGCTACCCGATGTTACCAAATAAGGGACAAGGTCAAGAAGAAAGATCCGAGAGAGATCCATTAATGTCCCACTTATTAAGCTCACCTCCACCGTATGTGTTAGACACTACTACAACGCCAAAGCGTTTTTCTATACCACGCCCCGGCGCACGAAACGCAGCTCTTGCACACACGCCAGCTACTCTTCAGCTGGTTCCTACTTCTCCGGCACAGCCTTCTCAAGGGCCGCCATCTTTGCCACTTACTCCATCTACTTCTACCACTTTGCCTACAGCTCCAACTGTTCCCTATGATACTACGTCTGTCACTGTTTCGACTTCCTCTACTATTGCCTCTACTTCTTCTTTGCCTCAGCTTGTTTTTTCCGATGCACTTTCTCCTCCGCAAGCTTCTCCTTCTATTAGACAAAGAGTGACAGGTACCGTCACTGGTCTGCTTTCACCTTTCTTCGGGTCGCCTAAAACGACCCCTAAAACAGAAGATAGACAGTTACGTAGTCAACTGCCTGATTACGAGGAAAGAAAAGTGCTAGATGAACTAGCCTGTAAATGGATTACTGATACTGTTAGATATGATGTTCAGTCTGTTATGGAAGTCTTCCATCAATGGAATGCACCCACTCAGAGATACGTATTCGAAGAAATGTGCGTATATTTGGGCGAAGATTTGGAAACAAATGATCCGACATACACAATGAACGAACTATGGCGTACACGCTTTAAGTTCCACGAAGGTATGATTATAGGCAGAGATGTTGAGAAAGCGATAGAGTTATTACTCTCTTATAGGAGTAAGGGAAACGTCTCTAGATCATTGTACGAAGACGACGTATCAGATAGGAAAAGAGCGAGACAGTACCCCATGAGAGAGGTTCCCCCAGTTTGGAGGGAAGGCGATGCGAATGTAGTACCGCCAATTCTGCCTCATTTCCAGCGTGTATGGGTACATGTCCCCTGGAAACGATCCGAAGTCTTAGCACTCAAGCAGACATTGCCTGATCCTCGTAAAAACCCGACTGGGTATTATAAGGAGTTATCGCAAACTGCAAGCTCATGTATAATGAATTTAGCGGACATAGACATGCTGTTTGGGAACGTTGTTCCACATCCTCTATGGAGCAAAATACGTCATACGAACCATGACCAAGAACTAGGTGACTCATGGGCGAACATTGCCGCTATCGATGCTAGACAAATTGGTGGTTCTAAACCTGAGCCGTTAATAGCTGAACTTCCCGGTCGAATTATCGCGTACATGAAAACGATAATGCCCGAGGTACGCGTAAACTGGGACAAGCTATCTGCGTGCAAGCAGAAGAAAGATGAGAATGTGTCTGACTTTTTCACACGATTTGAGGAGACTTTCACCGATCATAGTGGTCAGGATATGGCTACCGAGGGTGGCCAAAGATTGTTTGTAGACAAGTTCGTACATAATTTAATCCCTGAACTGTGTAATAAACTAAAAGATTCAGAGAGTGCTTGGGCTGTCTCTACGTCAGCTCAAATTTTAGCTACAGCCCAGTACTATGAAAATAGGCGCAAAGACGAGCTAGATAAAGTAGATAAAAAGACGAAAGATTTAAAAACTAAAGTTCTTCTCCAGCAAGCTTATCCGCCCCGTACGGCTAGTCAGCCCAATTATCAACCACAACAGCAGTATTCGAGAAACGCGCAAGGAAACGAGTTTTCCCACCAGCGTATTGCTTACGGCCCGAATCAATGTGCATATTGCAAGGAAGAGGGTCACTTTAAAAGTACTTGTCCGGCTCTTGCGCGACGTTTAAGCGGTGCTTCAGGTGTAAGGGGAAGAGGTGTTCAACATGCCCCTAAAGGTAGGGGCCGTGGAAATTTCACGCAGAATACAACTTCTTTTCCGCCTCAGAATTCGATGAACAGCTTCGACCAACAAAATAATGCGTCGACCAGGTCAGCTCAGTACTATGCTGACGACTATTACGCCGAACATGAAAATGAGGGTAATGATTGCTAGGACAGCCATGGACAAAGAGAGGGAGTTGTTTCAGTTCCAGTAGATCAGAATGGACCTTATGTCGAGGTGATCGCCTCAGGAGTGTCAGAGCCATTTCTGCTGGATACTGGTGCTACAAAAAGTTCTATCATGCACTCAAAACTTCCTGGCACACCTTTGTCCGGCGAAATGAATGTTTCAGTAGGTTTCTCTGGCGCCCCTGTTAGAAACCCGATCTCCAGTCCTGTATCTCTTTCTATTGGCCCATGCGAATTAGAGGCACCCCTCATTCTTACCACAGGTTGCAGTGAAAATTTGTTAGGTTTGGATTTACTAAAAAGGTTATATGCGACTTTGTACTGTTCACCATTGGGAGTACAACTTACTTTAGGTAAGAAAGTCATTTCTCCAATGTATGTGTCAAAAGAAAACATTGCAACTGAATTGTCGAGTCTTCCTGATGTACTCTGGGCTAATGGTTCTAATGATGTAGGTCGTTTGGAGATAGCACCGTATGTCATAACATTGAAAGCCAACGTTAGGTTACCACGTATTCCCCAATACAAAATATCTAGCGAATGTGAAAAGGCGTTATTGACGATTGTTTATGACCTAATTGATAAAGACGTCATCGAAGAAACAACAGGAAATGTTTGTAACAGTCCAGTTTTGCCCGTCTTAAAACGTACTGATCCTTCACAACCGCCTGTGTATAGGTTCGTGATCGACCTCAGAGAAGTGAACAAGATAGTTATCCCACAGTTTCCAGTTGTCCCCGATATTACTGCCTTATTGACAATGGTTCCAGCTTCAGCAAATTGGTTCTCGGTGATCGACCTGAAGAACGCTTTCTTCAGCATCCCGATTGCTGAGGAGAGTAGAGATATTTTCGGATTTAATTTAGGAGGACGAAGCTTCCGCTTCAAGTGCGCTCCTCAAGGCTACTGCGAAAGCCCATCAATATTCAGTCAGGCCCTGAAAACACAACTAGACACGATTGTTCTACCGAATGGTTCAACTCTGATTCAGTACGTAGACGATCTACTGATCGCTGCAGACACTGAAGAGATTTGCAAGAAAGCTACGTTATCATTATTGCATCACTTATGTGACATGAAGCACAAAGTCTCTCTCTCCAAACTACAATTTTGCCGACAAGAAGTAACCTACTTAGGTCACATCTTGTCGAAGGAGGGAAGGAGACTGACACCAGAAAGAATACAGGCAATTGCAGAACTGAGTGCCCCAAGAACACAGAGAGAGGTTTGAGCCTTCTTGGGCATTACATCGTACTGTAGACAATGGATACCGAATTTTTCACTACTAGCTAAACCCTTGCTGGCACTACTCTGCAAAGACACGCCAAATCCTATGCCTTGGTCTGAAGATTACCAGACGAGTTTCCACGAGTTGCGCGATGCATTATGTTCGGCTCCTGTGTTGGGAAACCCCAACTACAGTAAGCCTTTTACATTATATGTCCATGAGAAGGAAGGTTGTGCATTATCAGTTTTAACACAAAATTTTGGGGACAGACAGCGCCCATGCGCGTATTTTTCGGCAACTCTAGACCCTGTGGCTAAAGCCCTACCAAGTTGTCTGAGGGCTACCGCCGCAGCAGCTGTCTGTATCCGACAATCCGCTGGATTAGTCATGCCCACTTGCCCAAAACCCATCACATCACCCCCGTCCTCAAATCCCTTCACTGGTTGCCCATCTTGCAGAGATCCCTGTTCAAATTGGGGTGCCTCGTTTACCGGGCCCTTGACCACTCTGGACCGGCTTTCATCAATTCTCTGATTTCCCTTCACACCCCTGCCCGCACTCTTCGTTCATCATCTTCTGCCCTTCTCACTGTTCCCCGCTTCCGCAAATCTCGCACTGGTGGAACCCGTTTTTCTGTTCTTGCTCCCCGGTTCTGGAACTCCCTCCCTCTTTCTATGCGTTCGATTCCTATTTTTTCTCATTTCCGTAAAGCGCTAAAAACTTTCCTCTTTGCCCAGGCCTACCCCCGCTAAACCTCCTGGCCCTGTCTGTCCGGTTCTTTAGAGCTCTCAGCGCCAGGAAGCCGTTTGGCCATTGCGCGCTTTACAAATATTTTCATTCATTCATTCATTCATTCATTCATTCATTCATGAATAATACTCTGATCGTTATGGTTCCGCATGCAGTAGACATTTTACTAAACAGGAAGAAGACACAACACCTTACTAGCGCTCGACTATCCAGTTATGAACTTACGCTGCTAGCAAGTCACATCCACATAAAGAGGTGTGATACACTGAACCCCGCAACGTTATTACCCATTCCGACAGGAACAGACGAGATTGATAAACATGACTGCTGTTTTAGGACAGAAGAAGAGACAAAAGGGAGAGTAGACTTACAGGACACTCCCCTTCCTGAATGCAACGATACTTTATGGGTTGATGGTTCATGTTTCAAGCTGCCGAATGGTGATACGGCTGCAGCATATGCCGTTACGACATTACACACCATTATAGAGACTGCGCGAATTTCCCATAATTCTGCACAAGCTGCAGAGCTAATTGCGCTTACCAGAGCATGTGTGTTAGCGAAAGGAAAGCGAGTGAATGTGTACACTGACAGCCAATATGCCTTTGGTGTGGCTCACAGTTTTGGGAGATTGTGGCGTGAACGTGGGTTTCTTACGTCACATGGTGCAAAGATACAACATGGTCAGCTAGTTAATGAGCTCCTCCAGTCACTGACCTTGCCACTACAAGTTGCCATTATAAAATCTAGTGCACACAAAAAGATTCAGGATGATGTTGGCCGCGGGAATGCATTTGCAGACGAGGTTGCGAAAGAGACTGCAAGGAACACAATGAGTCGGATGTATGTTGTAGGTCCCGCTAGATGGATTACTGATGTAGGAATGTGTGAGGACACCATTGAGAGCGTGAAATCTATACAAGCCGAGGCAACTGAGAAAGAGGTGAATGAATGGAGAGAAAGTAAGGGTAGGTTAGATGCGAATGGTTGTTGGGTCGAATTGTCAGAACACCAGCGATGGTTATTGCCTAACGCCTATGTACTCGCAGTAGTAACAATGGCTCACGGATTTGCACACATCAGTTCGAGAGGAATCTGTAAAGTATTGGCCCCAGTATGGCAAAATAGCAATATCCCGAAATATGCAGAGAATGTGGTCAGAAACTGTATGGTGTGTTTGAAGTACAATCCCGGTAGGGGAACCCCAACTCCAGCTGGTCATTTTGCGCCTCCAACGTATCCGTTCGAGGTTTTGCAGCTCGATTTCATTCACATGGAGAAATGCAACAATCTGAAGTATGTGCTCGTTGTTGTTTGCGCTTTCTCCAGGTGGGTGGAAGCGTACCCCCTTAAGGACAATACAGCCTTGTCAACTGCCAAAGCCCTTGTCAAAGAGTTCTTCCCGAGATTTGGCATGCCTAGAATTGTCTGGAGTGATAATGGAAGTGAATTTGTAGGACGCGTGATGAAGAGAGTGTGTGAATGTTTGGGCATCCAACAAAAATTCCACTCTGCGAATCACCCCCAATCAGCTGGATTGGTAGAGTCCTACAATGGCACTTTGAAGCTCAAATTAGCCAAAATCCAAGCCAGCACAGGTCTTAAATGGCCTGACGCCTTGCCCCTAGCACTCTTGTCAACGAGAATGACAGTCCATTCCAGATTAGGACTTAGCCCCCATGAGATAGTGTTTGGCCGCCCAGCCAACGTCTGGGGCGTGCCAAGACCAAAGAAACTTAGCGAAATAGAGCACCCCGTACTGCTTGACTATTTGTGCGAATTGACAACTAAATTGCGTGTTTTACACCAACAGGTTCACAGTTCCTCTCCGCCAGCCTCTGACGATCCAGGTCACTCCATCGCACCCGGCTCGTGGGTCTTGGTGCGAAACTTCCAGCGCACAAACAACGGACAGCCGAGGTGGACCGGACCTTACCTGGTACTTCTTTCCACGAGATCAGCGGTTCGGGTGGAAGGCAAAAAGAACTGGGTGCACGGGACCCATTGTAAACGGGTCCCTCTGCCCCTTCCATACGACCGGTGGATCAACGAAGGAATTGCCGACTCTGAGACAGAATCCATACCTCGTTTCATCCCTTTCAGCGATGCACGTCTAAAAGAAACTGGTACCGAAAAGGAGAGTGATCATATTTTACAAGGATTTGTGCCACAGTCTATGCAGTTGGACACTACCGAACCTGAGACATTGTTTGAGGACACTTCCGTACCTGGGAAAAGACGGTACAACTTGAGATCTAACCCCAGAGACTAATAAAAGAGCAAACTAATGTGATTTTCCCTCCCTCAAGAACTATTTTTGATTTTTCAGCTCTCTCACTCTCAGGAAACTAGCTCATTTTTGATTTTCGAACCGCCATCCGGTTCTGCTGCTAGGGTCGCGGTTGAAGTCTGGGGAGTGCAACTGGGGACGTTTAGGTCAACGGTTCTGGTTGGTCCAAGGGAGTTACCCCGGACTGAACAGAGCGCACTCCCTGGGAGAACCAACCTACCACCGCGGGCAGCAACTAGAGGATGGATTTTCCTAGGGTAAAGAGACCTACCAGACTCCCAAACTTTGAAAGACAATTATGCACTGTACTGGCCAAAAGAAAGTGTTTGATAACATGTGTTTTAATGTTGTGTAGCATAACGATGTTTTTGACTGGTTATACTCTATTCGTATTCCAAGTTACCTTTTCAAATGACACCCGGCCACAGCCTCCTCCCACTATCTCTCCACACTACTTTCACCCTCTACCTGAACACGAGTCTGCCAGAAGACTCGAATTTGTAAATAACTCATTTATTCAACTCTTACACCAACACCAGTCCATCATGAACACATCGAACTGTTGGATATGTGGACTCATGCCACACACAACGGATAAGGGTATCCCATACTTCATCCTGCCATTCAGCTATTATGGTTCTCTGTGGGCTTTCCAGACCATGTTCCTATTCGCCCTAGAACCATAACCGACACGTTCTACTGAAAGTGATTCCAGTAACAAGGCACTAATAGCAGGGATAAGAAATATGAGTAGAGAGTTCGACAAAGGGTTTTCTGCCATTTTGGGGGCCTATGGTGAACAGCAGGAATATTCGCCAGTTATCGAGGATAGTTGAGTCTGCCGTGAGTACAACGGCCGGAGCTCTTGGAAACTTGACGACCGAACTTCAGTCGGATCGACTTATGACCCTTCAGAACCGAGTTGCCCTAGATATCATACTCGCCGATCGTGGTGGTGTGTGTAGAGTGATCCAATCCAGTTGCTGCATTTTCATCCATGATAACGCACCGACAGTGTACCAGGCCATCTCTAAGTTACACGAGATATCTGGTTCCCTTCACGTAGAAAAAGGGGACTGGTCCTTATTAGGGTGGTTCTGGGGACTGATCGCCACCTGGGGATGGAAAATACTGATCTTCATTGGGATGATCTTAACACTTCTGTTTATGTTCTGCCTATGTGTGCAGTGCGCTCCGGCACTATGTGGCCTCTGTGCTACCTCATGTGTACGGAAGCCTGTGTCAAGGGACGAACTGAGCAACAGAATGATGTTACAGCAGCATCTCCACGAATTCCTTCATACGGATTTGGACTCAGATTAACATGAATTATTGCCTTACATAAGGGCAAAAGGAGGGTCTGTGGTTCTGAAAATCTGGACCCTGTTGTTGTTCCGATATCGAGGTCCAATACCCGTGTCACAAAATATGAACGTACCATGACGAATTTGGTGTCAGCGAACCGATAATGATTAGGACATCATTTCTATGCATTTGCGTCAGAATCGAGGGTCGCTAACACCCCCAAATCGTAGTTTCCGTCCCAACCCCTTAGACTCCATTTTGTGAACGACATCCATCTTAGGTCTTGCCCTCATGATAAGTCAATTAAAGGTCGAGCTTGATCTAAAAGGACACGTCCTCCGTCCCTGACTTCCCCCTGACCTGTCCCAAATGACTCCATTGCCTTTAGCCAAACCTGTTTGGGCAACCCCTCGCCCAGTGGCCAAATGCGATAGCATAGCATTCCTCAAACCATTCACTACATACAAACCATGCTTTCTACAAACACACACCTGTCCTGTTCCCTGTTTATGGCCAGTTTTATGACTAGGAGGTGCCTTCCTTTATTGGGGTTTCATCGATATCTGATGGGAGTTCCGGGCTTAGCTGGGTAATCTATCACGAATTGGACGTCTAAAATACAGGCTTGCCTACATGACTTCGCTCTTTTGTATTATTGTAGAAATATGTGTACAGCCATATCATAAACTCAAGAATTCTTGCTTGCAGCTATTATTTCTGTATATAAGGAGAAGGCTGGTTCTGTAAAAATGAACAGTCTCCTGAGAACACATGACCCGTGTTTGTCGTGCTTCTAGGACACCTGTTACTTGGTAGCTATCAATAAAACCTGATCTCTGACTCGACTAGAAGACTCTGTGTTTCTGTGGTCCGGAACAGGGAGAACTCAGAGGTCTTCGGGTGTTATCCCCTGGCACCAAACGGGTTCCTAAAAACCCGTTACCTCAATAGCTTGCTACTTAAGGGCAACCTGAATCATGTTGAGGATACCAAAACAGCCTTGAGACTGTAGGCAAAGTCAAGCTTTCTGTCATTGGCTTTGTATATTTATTTTTTATTCTGAACTATGAAATTGCTAATGTGCTTATCTTTTATGTGGTTATCATATAGTAGGTTTTAACTTTTTATCTTTTAATTCTTTACGACGATTTTTAATGTTTTATACATTTACTTATTATGATTAATGCTGAAAAACTGTAAACCAAATTAAATGAAATGACTTGTGTGTCAGTTTGGACCATTTAACTCATTGAGCTATCATCATCTCAGCTGTAAGACAAGCACACATTGATATCCATACCCAGATTTTCATTCACTTCTAATATTATCAAAGTAAAATCAGAGCAAGTGCAATGGATAAATCTCAATAACTGTCTTGTGCAAAGTTACTAACTCTCTGGAACCGCCCTTGTGGGAAACACCAACACACGTTGCTTGTAGATGCAGTAAATTGTGAAACATAATGCTGGCACTGAACTGACACACAAGTGAATACTATTAGACCTGTCATCCTTAGGGTGGTCTTTCCCGCAACGTTTTTCCATTTGCCTCCCCTTTTGGCAGATTTGTACCACTGCTAACATGTGCTATAGTGCATGTGCTTCTCCCCTAAACTTGATGACATTGATGTATAACTGATTGACATATTTGTTGTACTGGTAAATCCCCTGTAAAGTAGTATATCATATATCTATGGCCTGTACTTCAAATCCTACTAGTGGGCCTATAGCACTCATTGTGCCATTCACATAAGTAGGCTGTCAAACTTGTCTCAGCCTTGCCACTGCAGTGCCTGTGTGTGCAGTTTACTGCCACTTTGACTTGGGATTTAAAACTATATGCCAAAGCCTTAAACTCTCCTTTTATTACATATAATCCAAACCTAAGGTAGACTCCAAGTGACTCCAAAGGCAGAGTGCTACGTATGTAAAAGGTAAGACAAGTACCTTTATGTTTTGCATGTCCTGGTAGTGATAAACAGCCTATTTTTGCTTTTCACTACTTTGAGGCCTACCCCTCTTTAGGTCAGAACTGGGAATTCCTTAATATACTTTGAAGTGGTAATTTCATATCAGAGAGAAGTGGCTTTTTCATGTTTGGTATGCTTAAAATTGTAATGATAAATCCTTCCTATTCGTGAAGTTGGATTTAAAATTTATATTTTAGAGAGGGCGAGGTGTGACATAGAGGTTAAAGTGGTTGACTCCGTAGCACAGGGATCATGGTCCGATCCCTGACTGCAGCTCAACCTCATTTGACTTTGGGCAATAGCTCACTTAATCTCCCCAATGGCCCCTAGCACCTTGAAACATTAAGTGGTGATATCTACGCGCTTTACAAGTAATGATTATTATTATTACCTCTGAGTTGGTTAACAGCTACAATTTGTGCACTCCCTCTAGACAGCCACAAGCACAGGAAGGTGAGGCTCATCAGCATTCTGATGAGTCTTTTTGGGGAGTGAAAGAATGGGAGTGGCCGAAACCTACACTTCAATAGGTAGTGTCCTGTCCACACACAAAGCACGGATTTATCCCCTCCCCCACCCCCAGGGGTAGCCTGGAAGACAGAACTGGGTTGAGAGGGAAACTTGTGTACTTCAGAAAGTTCTTTTGAAGTCACCCCCTACATTAAAGGCACTTTTGGATATAAGTACTGGGTCTCTGACTCCCTTAAATAAGACACTTCTGGATCTTGAACTGAACCTCTGTCAGAAGGACTGCTGTGCTGTTTAAAGGACTCGACTTGCCTGCTTTTCTCAAAGGACTGCTTTTCTCCTCTTTGCCCTGCTACCTGATGCTCTCTGACTCTGCTGGAAGGAGAGCTAGACTCTGCCTTCCCTCCAAGTGATCTCCAAGGGCTTGCTTGCTTTCCTCTTGTTTCCTGAAGACGCAGAGATACAAAAGACTTCCTACAAATCTGCTGGGGCTTCTGGACTCCATCCATGAAGCAATGATGACGCAGCTCTTTGTGTTGGACACTTTGTTCCATCCAAGGTATTTTGTTTACAGGACCTGTCTGAGTCCTGTAGTTGGCCTGTCCTCGATCAAAGTTGGCACAAACATTGGATTTGCACTGGTCTTGCGCGACCTTAAGTAACCTTTTAGCTCTTTTGACTTTCAAGCACTAGTTTTGAATTTAATCTTTGAAAAATCATATCTCAACTTTTACCTATTGGATCTGTGTTGTTTCAGTCTTATTTTGCTCAAATAAATATTCTCTATTTTTCTAAACCTGTGTGGGTCTTTTTGTTGTGTATTAATTGTGCTACTATGTGTGTCTGGGTGTGTGTATGTGTGTGTGTTGCACAAATACGTTACACATTGCCTCTTTAGTTAAGCCGGACTGCTCTGTGACAAGCTACCAGAGTGTGAAAACAGGTTGATACAAAAGGGGATGATGGACGGAGCGCTTGAACAAATCAAACACTCACCCCCAGTCAACTGATCTGGGTTTAATCCATCACCATTCTTTAGTTCACTCAGCCACCCCAGTTCAGACATGGCTATATGCAAATCAGTCTGACCCTGTGCCTCATGGGAACAGTCCAGCCCGAACTGCCAAGCCATGTCTTCCCTGGACTGGAAACAAGCATCCTGGGACCGGTTTCGGATTCATAATCCTCATCAGCCAGGCTATCTTGAATCCAGTGGCCAAGTGAACAAGGGACTCACGTCTGAGCATAGCCTGCCACACTTAGGGCGAACAAAGCGATACAAAAGGGGATGATGGACGGAGCGCTTGAACAAATCAAACACTCACCCCCAGTCAACTGATCTGGGTTTAATCCATCACCATTCTTTAGTTCACTCAGAACGGTGATGGATTAAACCCAGATCAGTTGACTGGGGGTGAGTGTTTGTATTGTCAATGCTCCGTCCATCATCACCTTTGGTTTTTCTTTGTTCGCCCTAAGTTGGCAGGGTATGCTCAGACGTGAGTCCCTTGCTCACTTTGCCACTGGAGTCAAGCAAGCCCGGCTGAAGAAGGCTGTAATGCCAGAAACCGGTCCTAGGAAGCTTGATTCCGGTCCAGGGAAGACATGGCTTGGCAGTTCGGGCTTGGCTGCTCCCATGAGGCACAGGGTCAGACTGATTTGCATATGGCCATGTCTGAATTGGGGTGGCAGAGTGAGCTAAAGAACGGTGATGGATTAAACCCAGATCAGTTGATTGGGGGTGAGTGTTTGTATTGTCAACGCTCCGTCCATCATCACCTTTGGTTTTTCTTTGTTCGCCCTAAGTTGGCAGGGTATGCTCAGACGTGAGTCCCTTGCTCACTTTGCCACTGGAGTCAAGCAAGCCTGGCTGAAGAAGGCTGTAATGCCAGAAACCGGTCCTGGGAAGCTTGATTCCGGTCCAGGGAAGACATGGCTTGGCAGTTTGGGCTGGACTGTTCCCATGAGGCACAGGGTCAGACTGATTTGCATATGGCCATGTCTGAACTGGGGTGGCGGAGTGAGCTAAAGAACGGTGATGGATTAAACCCAGATCAATTGACTGGGGGTGAGTGTTTGTATTGTCAACGCTCCGTCCATCATCACCTTTGGTTTTTCTTTGTTCGCCCTAAGTTGGCAGGGTATGCTCAGACGTGAGTCCCTTGCTCACTTTGCCACTGGAGTCAAGCAAGCCCGGCTGAAGAAGGCTGTAATGCCAAAAACTGGTCCTGGGAGGCTTGATTCCGGTCCAGGGAAGACATGGCTTGGCAGTTCGGGCTGGACTGTTCCCATGAGGCACAGGGTCAGACTGATTTGCATATGGCCATGTCTGAACTGCGGTGGCGCAGTGAGCTAAAGAACGGTGATGGATTAAACCCAGATCAGTTGACTGGGGGTGAGTGTTTGTATTGTCAACGCTCCGTCCATCATCACCTTTGGTTTTTCTTTGTTCGCCCTAAGTTGGCAGGGTATGCTCAGACGTGAGTCCCTTGCTCACTTTGCCACTGGAGTCAAGCAAGCCCGGCTGAAGAAGGCTGTAATGCCAGAAACCGGTCCTGGGAAGCTTGATTCCGGTCCAGGGAAGACATGGCTTGGCAGTTCGGGCTGGACTGTTCCCATGAGGCACAGGGTCAGACTGATTTGCATATGGCCATGTCTGAACTGGGGTGGCGGAGTGAGCTAAAGAACGGTGATGGATTAAACCCAGATCAGTTTACTGGGGGTGAGTGTTTGTATTGTCAACGCTCCGTCCATCATCACCTTTGGTTTTTCTTTGTTCGCCCTAAGTTGGCAGGGTATGCTCAGACGTGAGTCCCTTGCTCACTTTGCCACTGGAGTCAAGCAAGCCCGGCTGAAGAAGGCTGTAATGCCAGAAACCGGTCCTGGGAAGCTTGATTCCGGTCCAGGGAAGACATGGCTTGGCAGTTCGGGCTGGACTGTTCCCATGAGGCACAGGGTCAGACTGATTTGCATATGGCCATGTCTGAACTGGGGTGGCGGAGTAAGCTAAAGAACGGTGATGGATTAAACCCAGATCAGTTGACTGGGGTGAGTGTTTGTATTGTCAACGCTCCGTCCATCATCACCTTTGGTTTTTCTTTGTTCGCCCTAAGTTGGCAGGGTATGCTCAGACGTGAGTCCCTTGCTCACTTTGCCACTGGAGTCAAGCAAGCCCGGCTGAAGAAGGCTGTAATGCCAGAAACCGGTCCTGGGAAGCTTGATTCCGGTCCAGGGAAGACATGGCCTGGCAGTTCGGGCTGGACTGTTCCCATGAGGCACAGGGTCAGACTGATTTGCATATGGCCATGTCTGAACTGGGGTGGCAGAGTGCGCTAAAGAACGGTGATGGATTAAACCCAGATCAGTTGACTGGGGGTGAGTGTTTGTATTGTCAACGCTCCGTCCATCATCACCTTTGGTTTTTCTTTGTTCGCCCTAAGTTGGCAGGGTATGCTCAGACGTGAGTCCCTTGCTCACTTTGCCACTGGAGTCAAGCAAGCCCGGCTGAATAAGGCTGTAATGCCAGAAACCGGTCCTGGGAAGCTTGATTCCGGTCCAGGGAAGACATGGCTTGGCAGTTCGGGCTGGACTGTTCCCATGAGGCACAGGGTCAGACTGATTTGCATATGGCCATGTCTGAACTGGGGTGGCGGAGTGAGCTAAAGAACGGTGATGGATTAAACCCAGATCAGTTGACTGGGGGTGAGTGTTTGTATTGTCAACGCTCCGTCCATCATCACCTTTGGTTTTTCTTTTTCTTTGTGAACACAGGTTACCTTATTGTGTATCTAGCTTACCCTGGCTGGAGTGGCGGTTCTTGCCTGGCCTGAGTGCATACCTCAGCCAACCAGGAATCAGCATTTCTAACAAATACATATGACAAATGTGTCAAAAACAAGTGTAAGCTGTGAGTCCAGATGTGAAAAATGGAATGACACAGAACTTCCCTTTCAACTGTCCACCTTAGCTCACAGTGACCCCTTCATTTCCCCTTCTTCGTGTTGCACAACTCGTTAACATGAACCACACTCCTCTTCTTACTTCATGTCTTCTTCTTATTCATTATTCTTCTGATCACCCTTGTTGTTTCCACAACTCTCTTGAATGAATACCTACCATTGTACTGTGTTACTTTAGAAGCAATCATGCAACTTGTATACACTATGCAGGTATGGCAAGAGCGCGTGCCCTTGGTTGTGTTTGCTGCAAAGCCCTTTCAAGATATTTCCTTCATTCATAATTATCTTACACTAATCTCTACCACAAAATGTAATAGTGATGCATACAAGTATCAAAGAATACCTTGCTTAACAATAATGGGTTTCGGGGAGCGGCTCAAGAACATAAACAGAAAGATTGTGTGGCTTGCCATCCTGCTTTGATGACCGTAGACCAGATCACTAACATGTGGAATGGCTGAGTGCAGGGGTGACCACTTGTTTTTATTTACCTTTGGTGCGCAAAGTGTATTCCTTTAACTCAGTATGCCTCCAAGTTAGTACATTATTTAGGCAATACAGCTCAGAAACAGAAAAAGGCAATGCTTGCTCGCTTTTTCCAAGCTTTACTGTCTGAACATCAAGCTTTAACTCAGAGAAAGACTGGCTGTGAATTCAATTTACACACTGCATGTGCATAAGCACTGGCATTTTGCTTTCCACTGAGCCAGCAGAGCCCATCACGGTATGGTCCCTTATGTTTTGGGGCTGGGATTTCTAAAATGTATTATCTAAGGGATAGATTTACTAAAAACACACCGGGTGCAGCAAAGACACGAAAGTTAGTAGCTTGAGTGACAGAGAGCAGGACAGAGCCTTATCTACTAAGATTGTTGTATTTCTCTCTCCTGCTGGGGCACGATCAGCTTGCCTGGCACCATGTGCTGTCTACTTAATGTCTACCATAGTTTATGTACATATAGAGGGTATCCTTCCAGTACAAAATACTATGCATAGACAAACTTTAGAACTGTTCCCACTTCGCATGTGTGCTGTACAGTTGGAAAGTTTGGAGGAATACATCAATTTCTCCTGTTTAATGCCTGCCTCAAACAGGTGCTCTTGGCTGGCCAAAATATCTGCATACCTTTGTTAGTAGATAGGTCTTTGCCTTGTAAACCATGGGTGATTGCATTTGATGCATGTACCACCTATAGAATGACCCCTTGATGCAAAGTAAAGCAAAGCATTGTAAAGCACTGCTTTGTGTTACTTTCAGGCATCTTTCCAGTGCAAAACAAGTATTGAACAGGAAAGTAAATCCCAAATAAACATTTTGCACATCACTTGTGTGACACAAAGCCAGTGCAAAATGTTAGTAAATCAGCCCGTACATTTCTCCTAGTTAGTACATGGACTGCAGACATTACAGCTCAGACAAAGGAAGCAGAAGCTGTCTCTCTATCTGTTTCCAAACTGTGATTCCTGCAGCACTAACTAACTGAGAGAAATGTAAAGTTAAATGTATGGACTTTAGAAAGTTAAATTACACAAAAACAACCACACAGCTGTTCACTTTTGGAATTGCAGAAATTCATAATACTCCTTTTGATATCTTTTTGAATTCATTATACATTTATGTTAGCCTCTTTGCCACTTGAGGTGTAGAAGCAGAATAAGAACAATTTATCTGATTATGCCAAAGCCATGTCAATACTAAAGAAAATGAGACAATGCAAACTGAAATTGAATGGAATTGAATCTCAGAATAGAAAATAGTACTTAATATTCCATTTATAATTAAAATTTTGAATTAATCTAAGTACTAAGAAATGAATAGAGATAGTTTATTACAACAGTCCATTCTAAGTCTAAAGACAGTATTTAAGAGCTTGACTATTTCTTGAAAGATTCACAAGATTAAAATTGAAACAGCGAGGAAGAAAACAGAAAATCCGAAGCAAGCGTTTGGCAAAGATATATAGCAAGCTGTGCTAAAGCGCAAGCATCAGCAAAGCAAAATGTGCTAATGGGCAGAAATGAAATATTAGTTCACAAATATTTCTTCTACATTTCCAATAAGGACTTGGCATATTGCAATACTGTTCATTAAACGTATAAATATGGATATTAAAAATATTGATTTTATTTCTCCTTATGACTTATAACAGACAAACGCAATGCATAATAAAGAGAGTGTTAATGAGAGAAGCCATTATTCCATAAGTATTTAAAAGAATCTCAATTATTCTGTAGAGACTTTGAAAAATGAGAGGATAGAAAAAAAAGTTACAGGTTTTAGCCATTGCAAACCTCTTGTAGTATTTCAACCAGCAGTGAAACAACGCTAGCTCCAAATTTTCAGTCTTGAAAAAGGAACATGGCCCTCGCTTGAACCACCAGTCAAGATCTGCTCTATCTGGTCTCATCAGCGTAGATTCTACATCCCCACAGTGGCACAGATTTGATTTTAGAAACAACATATAGCTATACATTATAATTTCTTAACCTGCATGCACAATTTCATTTTCAATCCCTTCACAACCTCAGTGCTTCAGTCAGTGATTTAGAATTATAACTGAAAAAAAAGCCTAGCTTTGTTGTAACATATTTGTGCTGTTGCCTCACAAAATAAGGAGCAACACTCATTGCTACTAAGCATCCAATTACCCACAGAGCGTGTAAAGTCCTCTTCCATCGCCTCTTCTCTTTTTTCCTCTTCCTCTGGTAATCAGGGAAAGTAGAATCTCTTGTGGATGTCTGTGGTAAATTAAACATAAAATGCTGGTGACCGTCTGCAGATTTAGGCAGGCCTCGACTACTTCTGAAAGGCCCCTCTAATTTCTAACACCAGCATCCACAAATTAGTTACTCTTCATATATTCAATAAGTTAACACATCAAGGTTAAATTAGCACCCTATAATCAGTGCTTAATTCAAGTCAATGGGTTGAGGACGGGCCACAGGCACTCATTTATGGGGATGGTGGCCTATTTTGCATTATTAGACTTGGACTCAGAACAAGAGAGAGAAAGTCTTAAAAGAAGTAACGGAGGAAGAAGACAAAAATGAAAAGGAGTGGGAGAGGGAAAATTTAGGGGTAATAAAGAACTTGCAAGACTGAGTTAAAGGGGCAGGGCTGGGGTGGGTGGGGCTGGACTCAATATGTAAAGGGATTAGTGCTGGGACACAGAGTTTTTCTCAGAAACTAACATCTGGTGTAATAGAATGTCAGCATACTGAACCCCAAGGGGCTCAGTCTTAATTCCACCTCATTACTCTTTAATTCACCATCCAGTCCCTACTTGTCCCTTCATCACACCCTTGCAGGTTCTTTCTCATCCCTCCTTTTTCCCTTTGTCATTTTTTTGTCTCTTTCTCCTTTCACCCAAAGTGTTTTCTCTCCCATGCTCTGGTTCAAAGTCTGATGATGAAAAATAAGGGCTGGTTCTAAAAAATGAATGCCTATTGGCTCCAAGTGCAAACACTGTCTCAAATTAAGCACTGGTCAGGGATTGTGTGCTGGTGAGAAATAGAGGCATGAGGTGGACTCTGCGATAGACAGCCTTTGTATTCAAAATGTAGTCCAACATTTAATGGCACTGGTGGCAAGTTTCAGAGAAAACCATTTGGCCCTGCACATATTCTTTTTAATTAAGTACTGTCTATATTCAAATTCTCTTGAATGTTCTACAAAATAATTGCTCCTCATGGTCTTATGCAACACCTTTCCCCAATCACCTCCATCACATGCAGCTATGACAGAGCACAATAACTGGTTTCCGCTGGAAATTAAACTAATTGACTATTCTGATATTCTATCTTTTAGACATATTCACTAAACCCAAAGTAAACCCACATGGAAATGAAATCTCACCTTGATCTTAAGGGATAGAATTTGATGACTGTGCAGTTTTGTCAACTGAAACTGTTGACAATTTCCATGAACATCAACATTCTTACATTTGCGTACCACAAATGGGAAGTATGTGGAATACATAATTTATAGGCCCATGCCTTCTCACACATAAAAATAAAATCTCATCAATAGTATGTTTACAAACACAAACAATGAAAAAAATGCACATTATGTGATTCTCACCTAAAAAAGATTCAGAAAAAGAAAAATGCGTGAAGGTCAAAACCTCAGTTATGAGTCTCTCAGATTTTAGATCTGTGCACAAACACCTTCTTGCTTGCTATCGCTATTTGTAGCTTCGCAAAGTTTATTGCACATTATAATTACTGTGTGAGATGAAGTCCTCACCTCCTGGAATTTTACTTGGGTAAAACAGCTCAGTAAATGTCACAACTTCAGATTTTATGTAATAAGCACTAAATTCAGCATCTGAGCAAAAGTACAAAGTACAAAGATTTTCTATTTACTGTATGCAAATTTTCAAAGGTACAGAGCTGGATTTTATCAAGTGTGGTAAATAATTCTCCACACATATGAATACTCGTAGTTGAGATCCCAGAATTTAGCACAAATTAAATGCAATATAATGGATGAAAAATCATTGCCCACATTAAGGGAGAAGTGCAACCTTAAATGCATACACCTGAAACATAGCAAGAATTGTTTAACAAGAATATATCAATTAGCCCCAAGGTCACCAAGATCTTCCAATATGCACTGCATACCCTATAAAAACCCTATAAAAACATAGCTGGCCATGCACCCCTTCAGTAAAGTTAAAAATAAATGGTCGATACAAAGAAGAGCATTTCAACTTCCAGAGCAAATCCAATGGCAGGCATTTCGTGGAAAACGTCAGGAGGAAAATAGTCTTGTAGAGTCAATGCTCCATGATTGGTTGTATGTCAAGATATTGTAGCAAATCTATCATCTGTTAGAAATATTGCACCCTAATTTTTGTTTTCAAAAGTAGCATCCCATTGGATGGAAATGTTCTATTATTAACTTCAAAGAGGTGATATTTTGTAAGCAATGTTTATAACAGAATATTGTTTGTCGCATAATATTTTGGTTATAATATTTTGGTACCATATCAAATGACTACACTCACTTTAATTTCTACAGAGATTCAAACCAATAAAGGATATTATCAGCAACTTGTTCTGTCTCAACATGGTTGACATGAACCCCAGAAAAATATGCCACATAACAATTCAGATACAATTAAGTTGCTTTGAAAATCCAGTTTCTTCCACTAGATCCGACTGTCAGTTACTAGAAGCACAATTGAGCTATCTCAACCAATCTTCTGCAAGGCATTAGGGTAAATCACAAACCACTTTTGTTACACTGTATCATCGTACACTACAGAAACAGCAAGCATAGAAATTATTTGACAAGTGCTTTGAGATTTCTACAGCCTTAGGAGCTGCTGCATGCATATTCCTATTCCTTGAAAAAGCCATACAGTTCTCCCTTACTCTAGTATTATAACATGTTCTCTGGGATGTCACACTATTGGTAAGATATACAGAATTTACCAGCACAGGATACTCCAAGAGACTTCTTGGTCGCTCGAGTCAAACTTTTATCTTCAAAGCCAGTAGTCAGCATGAATGTAAAAACACAGATACAGGAACCATGTCCTACTAATGGAGTTGAACATGAAGCCACACATGGTACATGTCTTACGACCATTACCCAAACCATTGGAGGTTCAGCACTACCCTCATAAGTGACAATGATTATCTTTCAAAGGCATCGTTGAATGCATCTAATCACAACACAAACACTGTTGGCAATCTGTAATACAACAATTCACATCTAGCCTAGATGTAACCTTAAATAAGTCATTGGAATGCTCACAGAAAGGTTGAGTGAATGTATCTAGGAAACTGCCTCAGTCAAATTCACCCAGTGTGTGAGAGAGAACTGCGGCGATCTGTCAAATGCTTAACACCATAAACAGCAATAGATAAATACCAATCTTGCACAATCATGGGCAGATCCTGGTACGGCAAACATAGCAGCCATTATGAAGTGGAGAAGTCAGACTACTGCCACCACCACAAACTTGTCGCAGAGCAAGAGGAAAAAGGAGGGTGTCACTGTCCTGGGTTTCATCACATACATAGTTAGAACAAAAGTCCATAGTTGTCTAGAAATGTGTGTAGGAAGCAATTTGATAATTCAGACTATCCGAACTAATGCCGACAAATGACCAACATCATTCATGCTTTTGAGGACCACAGACTTTATAACCGCATCGTTCAGCACAGAGTCATTCACTGTATTCTACTTACGACTAGCAAGAAGGGCAGGGTGGTGTACAATTGACACAGTGTTGCTCAGTTGAATTTGATCAGATTCTGCTGTGAATGAGTGATGGGAACAAAGGGCTTGCCGTTGATGATACCCATACATTGAAAGGGACCCTCACTTCAGGGAGTAACAGAACAGGCCCACCAGTAGATTGGCTATTACTTGATTCCTCATTATCTCAATCCAGAGAATCCAGGGGAGCTTCCACGAAAATCATATGCACAGACTAACTCCTATATTTTTAGTCCCGGGAAAATCATGTTCCTGATGTATAACTTTGAGGATATCCTTCAACATGGTGCAACATTCATGTTCAACTCCTAACTTTGTATCCATCACTGTTGTATTTTTCTTCGCAGCTGATTTACCATGTATTGTTGCCCACACTTGATGCATTCTCTTCCAATTGATTCATGCTGATTTTGCATGACATGTTGGTAAATAGATCATACATTCAGCATACTCACTGTTTGTAACTTAACAGCTGTGACATCAACCTTTTAACTTTATTCCACAGAGCAGATGTGCACATATGTTTAAGTTCTAAGTGCTTTTATAGTTACCTTCCCCAACCCCCAGCAGTTAAACAAAAATCTATCAGGTGCAATCTAGATTGAAACTGGCATTTATTTTAGATTCGTTTTAGAGGACAAAGTGACTGGAAGACATTTACAAGGAAAAAGTAGTCGTATTGTGGACTATTAACCAGCTCATTATTGAGGACATAAACTAATACCTCTGCAGTACTAATTTACATACTCAAACATGCTATTCACTAAGATCCAAATGGATATTTCTGCCTGGGACTCTCCCATCTCTTATGTGTGGAGTTTTCCACCATGAGTATGAAAAGCTTCTCTCACATAGGGAGTGAATGTGGGAGTAGGGAGGGAGAGTGACTGAAAAATTGGAGTGGCTAATAAACACAGAAGAAAAAAAGTATAATTAAGGAAGGGAACAGGGATGCAAATAGAAAAAACATTAACACATAAAAAAGAAAGACAATTATTGCCCAAACATTACAACCACATATACTTCAGTGAACTACTAAGCTCAATCTACTCTAGTCATTCCTTTGAGTAATATGCACACCACACATGGCCACTGAAGTAAGGGAATCTCATAGAAATTGATGCAGTCAATGAAATCCGAGCCACACGAAGAGGAAATAGGAAGAATAAACAAAATCAAGTGCATAGGAAATATCATTACAAAGCAAATGAATACAAAATAATTTCAATATATTTTATATTATTTCAGAACAAAACACAAGTCCACACTGTAAACAATGGATTACACTACCAGGTGGAATCCAGTTTGCCATCAAACAATCAAATATATCCTACTCACATAAGAAAGCAAGCCACAGCCAAAATTATCTTTCACCATGTCAATATCTAAAGCAGGGATACTCAAAGTATGGCTCATGGGCCACATGTGGTCCTGCTGACCTTATTTGCGGACCCCCTGCTGAATGGTAGAACTGGGCTGCTATTTCACTGACAGAGCAGAACATTCAGAACGCTATTAAATGGGCATCCATTTAATTACACCTTAACTAAAATAGAACACCGTTTTCAGAATGAGGCTGTAGGCCCAAAGGTTATTTATAAGCAGCTCTGAGGGTTCAAGGATCCCAACACCACCATCCTTCAGTGTTTTCTTTGAACTTGAAAGTTGATCCACAGATAATGAAACAAACTGGATTTCTTCATGCTGCAGTGCTACTGTGGCACGATATAGCTTTCCAGATCAAGGATGTGTCCATTTCCTAGGTCTCGTGGTCAACCAGAATTGTCTCTCTATAGGTCAACTCTTTCAACATGACACACCAAAAAAAACCTTTCTCAGAACTACAGGAGGAATATTGTCTCCCACACAACAAAGAATGGAGATACAGACAACTGGTCAGCTGTCTCAGGAAAGTACGTGGCGGCCTACACTGAGAGCAGCTCCTCGATACATGACTATTTAATGAAATGGGGCACCTATAGATGGCTGATATCTGGATTATACTCCCTTATTGTAGGCTCTAAGCCCACCAAAAGACAACTGCTTAGAACTTGGTCAACCAACTGTCAAACGGACATTGCTTACCCCGTCTGTGCAGAGATATGCAGACGTTTAACAGATACCTGAAGGAAGCATGTTTAACATTCTATTATTCCATACTGTTACACAATTGGCACTGGTCCCCTCACAAACTGTACAGGGCACACTTGGCACCATCCTTCAACTTTTGGAGATGTAATCAACAGGGAGGAGATACTCGCCACATCATTTGGTCCAGCAATAAATTCTCTGCCTTTTTGTCCGGCATATGTGCCTTCTTTAATATGGTTGAGATGCCACATATCCAGCCCTTTGTACTGTTGAAAATATGGATGTACTTGTTTAAACTGAATAAAATTATTCGAACACTAAAATTATACTTTTTCGGTTTTTATCTGGTACCTGGGACTTCCTATCTATATGAGATCCCTGGAAGGAAGATTACTGGTCAGTAGCAAAATGGTTTTCTGTTGTCATCCTACATGGAGCCAACAATTTTCTCCACTGCAGCGGTGGAGGCCAAAGATATTATAACTTGGAGAAGGCTGAGTTTTCTCTCAGAGTTGCATGCTGTCCTTCATTCTTAGGGTCTGATTCTGATGCGGTTAGGAATGCATTCCCAACCAGGGCCTGATTCTGATGCAGTTAGGAAGGCCTCCTAACGACATTTGCTCCTTCCAAATCAGATCGGGAACATGTCTTACTAATCGATGGCCTAATTATGATGCGGTTAGGAACATATGCTCCCATTGAAGTCAATGGGAGTCCAAACAAATCGGATCCGGAAGCATCCGGATGCATCGTACTCCGTCGGTTGGACTCTCCTGATTCGAGTGGGTCGGAAACCATTTCCAAACTGATTCGGCCGGAAAGCTTTCCAACCCGCATCACAATCAGGCCCTAAGATGGTACTGCATTATCTTTTGGCTTTTTGTCCCTGGTGCTTCAAGGGAAGGGAAATTAAAGTTGTTGCTAAAACATTAGACACGATGCAAGGGAGCAAAAAGACATTTTGTACATTAACTATACAGCACAGACGACACTTCAGAAAAGACAAATTATACATTACAATGAAACATAACGGTATCTGTTGCCCAAACACATTAGCAATTTACCTGAGCCTGCTACAGCTGCTACAGACTCCTGATATTAGCTGCCCTTGAGGATGTACATAGCCATGCTCCCCTAATGCATCAGCTAGACCAATGAGTACTGGAAAACCTTAAAGAACAACTGTATTCTTTATGTTTGGCTTCCCACTATTAGACATAATTTTTCATTGTTTCCTTACAACTGCAAGGCATTTTGATGCTGCCTGCCACTCACACTAAAGAAATGTAGACACCATGAATAAGCAAACTACAAATTAATTTGGCAAAATGTATAAATCCATATACAGCTCTTGCTGTAAAATGAGATGGGGCATTTTTGCAACAAAATGTCAGAGCGCGGAGCTGCACCAAATTTGGGTGCGCCTCTCTCCGACATATCCAAAAAGCACTACGGCACACAACTGTATTTTCCCTAGCACTGGTGCTAAAATTATATGCCTAGCGCCAATGCAAGCACTGTTGCACCATAGTGCAAAGCTGCCTGTGATGCAGGGAATGATTGTTTGTGTGCAGAAAGATGTCCCTTCCTGCACATAAACAATCCATAATGGCTATTTGTTGTTTCTACGTGTGTTACAGAATGCAGCACACATAGAAGTACCAAATCGTTATTATTTAATGATTGTTTATGTGCAGGAACACCTTTCTACACATAAACATTCATTAATGGAATTTAGCTCTTTCTATGTGTGATGCTAAAATGAGGAGAAATAAAAGCATTTCTCCTTGTTTCGTCATTCTAACGCCTGCTCCTGCATGGTGTTAGTTATTGGTGCTGCCTCAGCTTTACACCTCCTTGTAAATCTGGAGCAGCATCAAAAAGCAATGGTTGCTGCAGTGGAGCGCCCACAGCAACACCCATTGTGGATCACTGACAGAATATCGATGGACCGAATATCGACCTACAAGAATATCAAGTACAGAATATCAATGGACAGAATATCAACATCCTATCTCTACAAAGGTAAGTACAAAAATATTGAAACCAAAATATTGTTGTTTAAAATATCGTTTTTTTAAATTTCTTAAAAATAATATAACATTAATTAAATAATAAATATAATTAATAAAATAATTGTTAGAATTCATTTGAAAAGTTAAAAATGATAGATAATAAATGTAATACAAATATAAATTAAACATACATATTTAATTTTTTTATATATATTAACTTAATAATATTAATGAATAATGATTTTATTTATTTATAAAATGTAAGAATCATTATAAAAATTATGAATATATATATATATATATATATATATATATATATATATATATATACACCCGTAATATAAATATAAAAATACATTTAAATATTTTAATAAATTTAAATATTAACATTATTATTTATTTACACTACATTAGCTATTACAGTTGGGAAACAGTTGGATAGCGTAGGGGATAAAATGACTATTCCCACTCCAGAGAGTGAAATAGTAGGGAAAGTGTTGGATAGAGGAGGGGAATAATTTACTATTCCCACTCCAGCAAGTGCAACTGTAGGGAAAGTGTTGGATAGCGAAGGGGAATAATTTACTATTCCCACTCCACTAATTGCAACAGGAGAGAAAGTGGTGGATAGAGGAAGGGGAAAAATTACTATTCCCACTCCAGGGAGTGCAACAGTAGGGAAAGTGTTGGATAGCGGAGGGGTTAAAATACTATTCCCACTCCAGTAATTGCAACAGGAGGGAAAGTGTTGGATTGCGGGTGGGTAAAAATTACTATTCCCACTCCAGCAAATGCAACAGTAGGGAAAGTGTTGGATAGCGGGTGGGTAAAAGTTACTATTCCCACTGCAGTGAGTTCAACAGTAGGGAAAGTGTTGTATTGCGGTGAGGTATAAATTAATATTCCCACTCCAACAAGTGCAACAGTAGGGAAAGTGTTGGATAGCAGGTGGGTAAAAATAACTATTGCCACTCCAGCAAATGCAACAGTAGGGAAAGTGTTGGATAGCGGGTGGGTAAACATTAATATTCCCACTCAAGTGAGTGCAACAGTAGGGAAAATGTTGGCTAGCGGAGAGGTATAAATTAATATTCCCACTCCAATAAGTGTAACAGTAATAAAAGTGTTGGATAGTGGAGGAGTAAAATTTACTATTCCCACTCCAGTGAGTGCAACAGTAGGGAAAGTGTTGGATAGCAGGTGGGTAAAAATTACAATTCCCACTCCAACGAGTTCAACAGTAGGGAAAGTGTTGGATAGCAGGTGGAAATAATTTACTATTATCACTCCAGCAAATGCAACAGTAGGGAAAGTGTTGGATAGCAGAGGGGAATAATTTAGTATTCCCATTCTTGCAAAATAATTAACATTAATTAATAATTAATTAGTCAAACATAATTTACCTCCCACCATATTCCCCTATAAACAACACCATCAATATTGTAAAATAATACACAATTAACAACATTATTTAACTATTAATTAATTAATAACAATTAACAAGCAATGTAAAAACCATCACAAATAAATTATATCACACAATTAATACTAAAAAATAACTTGAAATAATATTATATAAAAAAATAATAGCATTTTTTATTAAAATTAACTTACTTCACACCATACTCCCCTATCAAGCCACAACCCACTCCTGAAAAAAATCACACATTAACATATTTACCAATTAATGATTAATACTTAATATCCAATTAATAACCTATTAATAACATGTTTAACACAATGAACAATATACAATATTAACTACATAAATATTAATTAATAAAATAATGAATTATTTAATTATAATTAAATTAATTCCTACCCCACTCCCCTATAAAACCACAACCCGCACCTAAAAACATTACACGATTAACATATTTATTAATTAATAATTAATCACCAATTAATAACTAATTATGAACAAATTAATTAACACAGTTAACAACATAAATTATTAGATACATAATTATTAATCAATGCAAATATTAATTAATTATAATTACATTACTTCCAACCCTACTCCCCAATAAACCCACAACCCACTCCTAAAAAAATGACACAATTAATAATTAATAGCCAATTAATAACTAATTATTAACAAATTAATTAACACAATTAACAATTAAGAATATAACTTATTAAATACAAGTATATTAATTAATTCAAATTATTAATTGATTAATTATAATTAAATTACTCCCACCCTACTCCCCTATAAACCACAACCCACAACAGAACTAAAACTCAATATCAAATTTTTATAAAACTAATAACTTCTAAAAATTATTAATAAATACAATATAATTAAATTACTTCCCACCCTATTCCCCTATAAACCCACAACCCGCTACGGAACAAAAATACGCACAAATAATTTAACATAAAATTTCAAACATACTTTAGAAAAAAATATATACTTTTAACACATAAACTAAAATACAGAACACGAAAATAAATTTCGATATTATTAACAAACATATTTTGCCTAACGATATTACTAAATTCGATATTAATAAAAACAATATTTGTTACCTGCATATCGATATTCGGTTGACGATATTCTTGCAGGTCGATATTTTGTCTCATCGATATTCAAACATCGATATTATGACTCTATACCACTCACTGCACACCCCTTTCACGCAGATACCTGCGTGAAAGGGTACCATATGTTTAAGGCGCTGTTAAGCCACAAAAAGTGGCCGAATGCCACTCTGTAAATATGGAGCAAGAGATTGCGCCACCGGAACGTTGTTAAAAGTGACACTCCTGTGGTGCAATGCCCTTATAAATATGCCCCTTAGGTTTCAATGATGGAAAGAAATATGAACGTTTCAGGTAATATTGCATGACATGTACATCTAGATAAAATATCAGTAAATTATTGTCCCTTCATCAGCAAGCCACTCTGGAATATAAAATATATATATGTGTGGGGTCCTACATGGCTCATGTTGCTTCAGGAATGGAATGCTTGTGTTGTACTTATGTGTTCCAAAGAGATGGGTTCTACAGTACAGTACGCCTAACCCTCACTGACCATAGTGAAATACGTTTCATCACCTAACGCGATCCACACCTGTATGTATACTGATGGCACCAGTGGGTTCACATTCAAATTAAATACATTATTTTTCAGGATGCTAGAGCTGAATGTTAATTTCACTCAAGGTCAATCAAGGTGGTTAAAACAAATGAGAATACAATTTCGCTGAAAACTACAGTGCAACCTATAGGATAGGATCGTAAAAAGTGCATTAACGATGCCCGTTGATAGACCTATTCATTCATTTAGTTGGGTCACCCGATGTAAAGCATAAAGCAACATAGGAGTTTATTTTGGCCTAAATAGTGGCTGACATATTTCTTTGTTCTACGTGTGCCCTCTACCAAGAGTTCAAATGGATTTTAAAAGTGGGATGATCCATTTTAACATTCTATGGCAGTTAAGTCTGAGTACTGTTGGTGGATTTAACTGTTTTGTTGGAAACAACCTATATTAAACGCAATATATCAAATTTCTAAATTGGTAGGATAAAGTGTGAACTGGTCAATTCATTTTTTCTAGGGATTGTGTCACAGTTGTGTGCGCAGCAAGTCCGTATGTCAGGTTCGTTATACCCAACTTATTGGACCAAAGGCTGAATGAGACCAATCTCCTTGATATTCTAGCCATAATTGGCATTAAATCGACTCACTGATGCACTGTTTACAGTATAGTGTCACCTTTGGTAAAGCAGCTTCTGGTACTACATTTTCGTACTACAGGATTTTTGCAGAGAGTTATTGCTACGGTTGGTGGTTAGTCATTAGTCATTAGATTGAGTTGTCAAAAGAAAACTGAGACTTGGATTTTGCCCTACTTCTTTTTTCATCAGTGAAAGAATTGACTGTACTTCTGTTCAGATTATGCCGCTTACAGCATGTGCAGTAATACAATAACATAGGGTTGCATTATATTTCGATCAGGAAACCTGGTGTATGTACATCCTTTGAACAATAATTGTTTCATAGGTTTCTTTCCTATTAGCTCCGCAGTATAAACAACATCCCAGCCATTACTTATAGTTCACCGTGTGAGAAAGAGCAGGAGTTTTAGCTAAAGTGTGAATGAATTAATATTCACAGAAAGACACAACTATTGATTTCACATGTTTCAATTGTGCGGATTATGAAGTATAACGGTGTAGTGAATTACACACCGTCCTGGGCGCTTACCAAAGTATCTCCGAGTTCTGTAAAAAGGGCAAAAAGAAAAGAGACAATGCTTTGATTACTGTTTCAAGGGTTTGGGAGCACACCGCAATAAAGGTATCAATAATGTCCTGGTTTAAAGTCCTTAGGCAGCTTTGTTGATGTTTAGACCCATTGACAGCAGTCCGTATGTCAGTGTCAGGATGGGGTAGCGAGGTCTGCATTGCACCCTTTACCTCATGAGCAAAAAACATCAAAAGTCCAAGAAGCACAAACTCAGTTTTTATATAAAGCTGCTAAGGTGTCAGGTGCAAATGTCTTCATCCTTTGCACAGTGAGGGATAATTGTGGGTAGGGAAAGCTGACTGCAAACATTGCAATAGGTACACAATTGCCTACTCAGACAACAGCCTTGCAGAAAGTAACAACTGGTGGTTTTGATAGATATATAGAAAACCTGACTTGTTAATTCCGATAAAATTATATGTATAATAAACTGATAGGGACTTTCAGCCAGCCCTCTTCATCCATTTGTCTTTTATTGTGACATTCACGTTTTTCTTCCACTCACTGCAGAATACAGCATGGAGCAGTAGATCAGTCCACTTCATACATTGGCTAACTTCACTGTGAGTGATAACATTCTTCCCTTTCACAAGAAGCAAACCCACACACTAAGGGCCCGATTCCGATCTGGGTTGGAAAGCTCACCGACCGAGCCGGATCCGGAGTGTTTTCCGACCGAGCCAGACTCCTGCAGTCCGACCGTGCGAGTACGATGCGGCCACATGCTGCCGGGCTCGGTTCGGTCGGACTCCCATAGAAGTCAATGGGATCTGGTCGCAGGACGCGTACATGGGCTCCCATTGACTGAATGGGTACGGCTCGCACAAAGGCTTCCCCTACAGTGGGTACGCGTCGGTGCCATCCACACCGTACATGCCTGTGTTGGGGAGACCCTTGAGTCTCCCCCTGTGTCCGAGTCGTAAGGCTGCGGGCGACAGGGGGTCCGAAGCGGACCCCCAAAGGCAACGTCCCGGATGTTTTGCGAGCCGGAAAATTTGGCCCGAACCAGCTGCCCGACGCGTGCATCGTACTGGCTTGGTCGTAAATCACATCCATTGCACAGCACGGTTTGCTTACGGACGAGTCGTATGGAGTGGTTCGGACCCAGAAACGATTTGGTCGGTGATTTTCGTCTTGCTCGCATCGTACTAGATCGCTCGTACAGCTGTATGGGTCGGGCAGAAAACATGCATACGCCTCGTACTTTTTGCGGTCGGATCGCGTTCAGTGCGCTTCCGAGCAAGATCGGAATCGGCCCTAAGCAGTTCCCTTCACTGCCATGGATTTCCAAGCAATGGCTACTTTTTTTAGAGCAAAATATATTTTTGCTATTAGTCAGTTTTTGGTGACTGGTGAGTTCTCAGCAACTTCCCTCAACAAATAAAGTTTTTTGAAAACAACAACAAAACAATAATAGCCAAAGGGCTGCCAGCCAACGTCCGACCTATTGGTTTTGCCAGTGCTTGTTTCTCCTTGTAGCTAGTTGTGCACTTTTCTCCTATGTATATGTGCTTTCATAAAATTTAAATCTCCGCCTCCAATTGTGCAATAAATAATGAATATTGTAGCATCCTATGGCCAAAATCATGAGTGCATTAATGAAAGTATGGGCATGAGATCCCACCTTCCATATTTATATTTAACACCTTTTTGTTTTTAAATTCATACATGATACTGCATGTCCACAGGGAGTGATGCTATGGCTTTGCTTTAAAATGAGGTACTGCATCAGGTGCAAAAGAACCACAACTCAAACAACATTTCCAGGTGCTATCAGACTTTTTGTTCCTCCTTATATAGTGCAAATTTGAGGTTTAACTGATGTCAATAGTTATTGTGTCTGTTGTGTGCACGTATTCAAAGAGTTTGCACCAAAGGTTTACATCAGCTTAGAATTGGATGATAAAAAGAGGTGAAAATAATTTGACTGGGTAGTGTAATTTATACTGCCTTGATGGTAGGCACAGTGATGAGGACACGTGCGAAACCTATTTGCACCTACGTTTCATCACTACACTCGTTGCTACAGGATGCTTATTTTATTATTTTATTATCAGTGTTATTTACGGGCGTTGTTTAGATTCACTCCTGTCAGGTGAGATTCCTTTTGATGGCTTCTATTGGTATAATATAAACATATTTAACTTTGGTTTTCAGTGCAACTGATAACGTTTTTATTTGAGTTCTTAACCCCTTGGACACTATGAACATGACCTTGCACACTAAGGACATTGAGGTCACATCCAATCAACCAGGGAAAACAAGCCCCTGGTGCTGCAACAAAAGGCACTTTCTTTTCTGTTTTCCATGTCAGGCTGCTGGGGAAGAGCTTCCCCAGAAGCCTGAGGCTGTTTTGTTTTGTTTTTCAATAACAATTAGCACAGAATCAGTGCTGGGGCACATATCTCAGCCCTCGAGGGATGATTATCATGGAAGAATCACCTCTTGCCAATGATATCCCTCCACAGTGTGTCCCTACATGGGGATCGCAACAGGAGAGTGATCCCTAAGCGGTAATCCCCCAAGTAGTCTCCAGGGAAACAGCCCCTCGGGCTTGGGCAAGTGGTTCTCTGAAAAAGGGAAAAATGAAACATGATTAAGAAAAATGAACATAGCCTTTTTGCTCTCCTTATGGTGGGCGATTGGAGGGCATACCCCCAATTGCCAACCACAAGGGGGCAGAAAGCCCTCTAGGCACTAGAGAAAATAACAGAAAGAAACAGGAGTCAGTGCGGTCAGCTGTCTTTTTCTCCTCCTTGGGGCAGATTTGAGGGAGTTTATGCCCAATCTGTCCTTCTGGGGGGCAGAAAGTCCACTTTCTACCAGGGAAAATGGTTAAAGAGAAGAAATTGAACTGCCTCTTCAAAACAGCCTTTCTGCCCCCCTGGGGGCAAACTGAGGGATGGTCCACAATTTGACGCCTGGGGACAGAGAGCCAATAGGAACCAATGATGCAGTGGTCAATAAAAATAAATAGGAGGGGACAGCCTGTCCAGGCATGGTTCCATATCCTTATCCTAAAATGGGGCTCATCAGTCTTTCTGCCCTCCCTGGGGACAGATCATAGAGTTTACCAACAATCTTAACTCCCATGGGAGGGCTGAACTCAACTTTACTCAAGGGAAGAAATGGTAAAATGAAATGAAGAAAATCATGGAGGCAACTGCCCAGGCCTCTGACTGTGCCCCTGTCACATAAGGAGTTCAACAGCTTTTTTCCCCTCAGGGCAGACTGGGGGAGCTACCCACACTCTGCCTTTAAAGGCAGCAAAAAGCCCACTCGACATCAAGAAAAAAATGACCAAAAGAAAAGCAGTGAGTGCAACCTTCCCAAGCAGCAGGCCCCAAAATAGAACGGGTGGGCAGCTTACCTAGTTATCAGGCTATACTCCCACCACTAAGCGATCCCACAGCCTTTCTGCCCCTCTGGAGGTAGAAAGGAGGGTTTACCACCAATTTGCCCTAAGGAAGTTTGTTTCCCTCTTACACCCAGACCTGCAAATTACCCACTGTGGGGTACCTTCATTTGTTTAAAAAATAAAGGAATCCTATGTCATTAGAAAAGTGGAAACAAATTTGGTGTTCAATAATGAAAACTTGCTGAAATGCCAGCTACCTGAATGTGGCGAAAAAGACAGTAGATTTAAATCTGTGTATACTGGGCATGATCTAAAATTAAAATGGATCCTATATCTGAGTGAAGGGTGAGTTTAAATAAATTCTTACTGAAACTGAGATGGATATTTCAATTTAAGACATCCATACTACAATTAAATATATTACAAAATTAAATAACTCCTGACCCAGATGTCTTTCAGACTACATTTTTTCTTCATTTTTCAAAAGCTCTTTTCCGCAACTATTAACTTTCTTTGCCACTTACAAAAACACTATTGGAATGTTTCCAGATGCCTTAATACGTTTTATCCCTAAAGACAATAAAACACCTAAATTATGTAAAAATTATAGACCAATTTCTCTTAATTCTGATTAAAAATGTTTGCTAAAAGTCTTGTTTTACTTTCAAACAGCCTACTCCCGAATTTAATTCTCAGGGAACAGTATGGATTTGTTAATGGAAGACACCTCTCCGATAGCACTAGGCGCTTCTGTGACATTTTGAGCAAATCCAAAACATATAAATAATCATTAGCAGCTAAATCTTTAGATGCTGAGAAAGCTTTTGACAGAATGCACTGGAGTTTTGTTTTTTCTACTCTTACCTGGCTTAGTTTTGTAAATAATCCCAAGATTTATGAGCCCAACAATATACATGACTTTACATATTGAGAAAAATAGATTCAATTCTGTGATAATGCTAACAATATTCTTTTATTTATGTCTTCCCCTGATTCCTCCCTTTAATTGTTTTTGGACACGTTTTCTACTTTTGCCTCACTTTTGGGGTATAAACTTAATTCTGACAAATGTGAAATCCTCCCTCTTAGTAAATGGTGCTGTAAACATTACTTCTTATCATCACAGTTTCTTTGGAACCTGGTTAAAATGAAGTATGTTGGCCTTTTGTTCACTAACTCATTAAAAGATACTGTATCCCTTAATTTTGCTTCTCTTCTTACAACGTTATATTACATTACTTCCAGATGGAACCCACTGTAAAAAAAAATGTATAAAGCGCAACTTACACCCAGCGGTTTCTTGGCGCTAAAGCAAAAGGAAGACGGACAGTCCGTGGGGTGAGAAGCATTAGTTGCAGGCATTACAAAACAAGTGGGTTTTAAGAAGGGACCTAAAATGGGTGTAGGGGAAGGCTAGTCTTAGACCTAACGGGAGAGCATTCCAGAAAGCCGGGGCAAGGTGTGAGAACCTAAGTCCTCCCAGTTTTTTGCGTTTAAAGGTCGGGCCCGAAGCAAGGCCAGAGGAGAGGAACGGAGATTGCGGGAGGGAACATATGGGTGCAATAGTGAAGAAATAAAAGAGGGGCCTGTACCTGCAAGAGACTTAAAAATAATGCAGCCCAGTTTGAACTTGCAGCGCTCAGAGACAGGGAGCCAGTGGAGGGTTTTTAACAGAGGACAGGCATGTTGGTGTCTGGGCTGATGGTGGATAAGCCGTGCAGCCTGGTTTTGTACAAGTTGTAACCTCTTCAGTTGGTATGGCGGTATACCGACATAAAGGGAGTTGGCATAGTCTATCCTAGAGATGACTAAAGCCAACAGGACCAGGGTGAGAGTCTCGGTGGTCAAGAAACGGGCAATCTTACGGATCTTTCTTAACTGGAAAAAACTGGAAGAGACTACCGCGTTAATCTTGGGCTTCATCGTGAGGTCATTACTGATAATGATCCCAAGGCTTTTTACTGAGTTGACAGGATTGGGGGGAAGACCCAACCTCGTGGGCCAAAAGATGGATTTCCAAGGGTTGGCAGCCCCCCCGACAAGCACCAACTCTGTCTTGTCGGGGTTGAGTTTCAGGTGGTTCACCCCCATCCAGTCACTAATGTGACAGAGAGTGGATTGAAAGTTATCAATGGATTGGTCTGAAGAGTTAATATCGAAGACCAGCTGAATGTCATCCGCGTAATTAAACGCGGTGACACAGCTGCCTCGTAAGGACCGGATGAGGGGAGTCAGGTATAAATTAAAAAGAAGAGGGGATAAGGAGGAGCCCTGCGGGACGCCGCAGGTTAGCCCGGCCTCATCAGCAGAGAACTGAGAGAGCCGAACCGCATGATGGAGGTTGCTCAGAAAGGAGCGGACCCAGTCAAGGGTGGTGCCCCGGATGCCAGCCTCCCTGACACGGCCGACCAGGATATCATGGTCGACCGTGTCAAAGGCGGCCGACAGATCCAGGAGCACCAAAACCTGACTGGTATTGGAGTCAGCCCCTCTCCGCAACTCCTCCATAACTGAAAGAATGACGGATTCCGTGGAATGATTGGGTCTGAATCCGGCCTGTTGGGAGTCAAGGAAGTGAGAGTCTTCAATAAAAGTGCTCAGGATGTTAGTAACGTGAGACCTTGCTAAGATAGGGGAGAAGGGAGATTGGGCGGAAATTGCTCATGACCGTAGGGTCTGCCGTAGGTTTTTTCAGGATGGGCACAACCTCTGCTCTTTTAAATGACCCAGGAACTAGGCCGGAGGAGAGAGAGTTGTTCAACAGTGCCAGAGGGGGGGAGGGACAGGCTGTAAAAGCTTCACGGAGAATCGAGGGGGGGCAGCAGTCCATAGGGGATCCAGAAGCAACCTTCTTTAAGAGAGCCAGAAGCTCCATCTCCGAGATTGGAGGAATCTGAGTCAGCTGCATAGGGTTGGGAGAGAACCAGGAGGGGTCGGCCCGAGGGGGTGGAGCGGGGCCGAGGACAAAATGCTGTTTTTAATATTGGCAATTTTCTCCACGAAGAAAAGATTTAAGGAGAGGTTTAATGGTAACCCTATCTGGGTTCGACAGTTCCTCCACAATAGAAAAAATATCCTTGGTTCTAGTGGCGGAATCAACAATCTTTTTAGAGAAATAAGTGGTCTTGGCTTGCAGGACCGCTGTTTTATATTCTTTAAGCAGGGTTAAAAACCGCAGTTTCATGTCGGGGGCATAGCCGCGTCGCCACCGGCGCTTAGCCTGCCTAAGACCCAGCTTCTGGACTTTAAGGTCCTCAGTGAACCACCTTTGAGCGTCATGCAGGCGCTTAAGCTTAATCTGTCTAAGCAGAGCCACAGTATCGCTTGCTGACTCCAGCCAGTGTGTAAGAGCAGAAGCTTGGGTGTCACTGGAACCAAAATTAGAGGGGGAGGAGGTTCTCAGTAAGGAAACAAATTCGCTACGGTCGACGCGATTCCAATTCCGGGCTGAGAGGTTACCATCCAGGGCTCTGCTAGGGCAGGGGGCGGCCATGAGAGAAAAGGAAATTATGAAATGGTCTGACCATAGACAGGGTGAGAAGGAAAGGGCGGATATGTCCAAATCTGGTCCAAAATGTGACCCTTACGATGGGTTGCTGATTTTATATGAGAAAGACAGTTCATACTAGATAAAAGTTCAGAAAATTTAGCAGAGCAAGCACACTCTTTTACATCAAAGGGCCAATAATTAAAGTCACCTAGGACTAAAATTCTAGAATTGTTAATAACGAGTTGGGAGAGCATGTCCCCAAACATCGTAGGAAAATTGGGCATAGACTGGGGGGGACTGTAGACTAGGACACAGATAAAAGGGGTCACTGAAGATTCCAGTCTCAGTACAAGATAGTCGACCGAGGGGATACCGACTGAAGTCAGGGCGGAGAATCTGATAGCGTTTTTAACAATCGCTGTTTGTCTCATGGTGGAGTAAGTTGGATTCAATCAAGATATTGTTCCTAAAATTCTTTTTTATCTTTCTGCAACACCCCGTTAATGTCCCATCTTCTGTTTTTGAAAAGATCTCTACTATCTGAACCGCTTTTTATATAATAAAAAACTGCATACGTCTCTCACCAGATTACAACATGATAAACACAAACAAGAAATACATTTTCCAAATTTTCAATCATATCAAACTGTTGCTGTTCTGAAACAATCGTCCCTTTACCAAAAAGATCAATGTAGAAATACTTCCCCGTTATGATGACTTCCTTTTCTATTGTTTATTATTGGAAAGTCATGCTTTTTGCCCTGATCACCTCCATTTTATCACTGACGCTGGTTGTTACTGACTCTGAAAGTTCCCTGGGCTCTGCTGACCAGGCCTGGAGCCAGTGTTCTGTCCTCTAATGGTATATGGTAATTGGTATAATTCTAACTTGCCAAGACAACCTACCTGTAAGTCTCTAGTATATGGTAGGGCGTGTACGTTGAGAGACCCCAGTAGAAGTAAAGCACTTACATGTGCACTTGTAGTGTCTGGTGTCATTTTAAAGACAGGCCTGCCTTACAGTTTGATTTTTACATAAAACTGTGTCCAAGTTTGACTTTGGGATTAAAAATGCTTCCAAAGTCCCAAACTACCTTCTCCCAATAAATCAAGTGAGATCCTGAGGCATTACCAGCTGCCTGGTCCTCTGCCTGCAGTCGTAGACCTACTAGAATGGGGCACTCTTTTTGTGCAGCACAGAATTCTTCCCTAGTGGGGCATCCTTCCTGCTGCCAATGGGTCAGTTTAGGCAGGTCCCCCAGTTCAGCCACATCTTCCTCTGTAGGTTCCTGCGGCGTCACCCTCAGGTTCAGCCTCCTCCCGGATCATGGGATTTTCAGGAGCAGGTTTCCAAACCCCTTGCCCCTTCTGTTCCTTGTAGGCACCTGGGCCACTGTTTAATGCTTGAGGTCCTTCTGATCACCCTCTCTGGCCATGTTTGCAGGAAACGCCTACTCCGGCAATTTCAACATCTCCAAATGAGATTTGATCTTCACTTCTTCCCAGGCGTAATGCTCCAGGTCGTTATCCAGCAGACAATCAACATGCATGGAAGGACTCACATCTACCCTCAAGGACTGTGAGACCCCCCTCTCAAAGGAAACTTGATCTACCTTACACTGGCGCTCACTGTTGTCTACTGCAACAACTTGGTAGACCACATTAATGACTTCCTGCCCTTCAGACACCAGATGACAGAGGACAGTTGTAATTCTGGCTCCTCAGAGCCTACACCCACCTCCCATTGATGGTCACCCTATGCCAGTACTTCTTAGTATTATGAGGTTTGTGTTGGGTAATAAATCCATTATGCTGGGTAATAAATCCTTCAAACCTCCTCAGAGCGATGCAAAGCAAACAGACCCCATCTGCCACAAAACACAAGAAATGTTCTTGCACCTTTGTCCGTTTATTGGCATGCCAAGGCAGAAGGCAGACACAGTGTCTTGGAACAAGCTTCTTCTGCCCCTCATAGATATTCAAAGGAGAATATATAGGGCAGAAAAGTGCAGTCATCAGTAAAATCCTTAGATGTGGACAAGGCCAAATACGGTTGTACATATACAAAATAGAAGTGTCATGCAAGCACAGAACGTAGAGCAATATAAGGGCACAAGGGACCAGAAAGCAAGTTTAAGCAACCTTCACAATTCAGAGGCTTTTCACAACTGTTGACCCAGGACGTATCAAAGAGGGCAATAAAGGGTCCTGGTGACAGTCTTGAATACATTTGCAAAGGGAGGGATGTTTAGGAGCACAGAGCAAGCAGTTTGGTCAGAGCAGACTTAGTTAGCTCAGTGGGTCTGAGATACTGTGGAGGAGAATATGGGATTGATTCACTTATTTGGCTGATGCAAACTTATAGATATATATTTTTCCTCACAATATCTCTCCTTTTTGATAACAATATCAAATACCATTGTATGAAAAATATGAATATATACAAATATAGTAGAACTATAAAGTATCGAAAAAGTACATATCTTTGACTAGTATTACACAGTGTTTAAATAACATGCAAATATTGGCGTAGACGCATCCAAGAGGTATTCATTTTTCAACATAGATAAAATTATATACTAATACTCAATGCATTTATATTATATATCTATAGTCATTAATTGAAATGTTTCTTTGTGTGCTTTCTCTACATCCTGTTGTATTTGGAGATATTTGTAGGCTAGCTCCAGCTCTGTAGGAGGTAGAATTTTAACTGCGGAGATTGAATGGATGCTTTAACTACACAATTGCTGTACCATGGAGCAGCAACACTGAAGAGAACACAAAAAATATCACTATTGTTAAAAACATACTCAGTAGCGTTAAACGTAAGGGCTTTAACCATCCTGTTGGTAGCCATGACCATAGCGAGGACCAGTCATCAGAATCTGTAATTTTCCCTGCTCCACTGAATATTTGAACTGCATTATTAATTTGTGCCATGTCCCTTGCTATGTTTCCACTCTTGTTAAAAAAATAACAGCAAGTGCAATTTAATAAAACTCACAGTCCTCCTTGTTGTAGTGTCAGGAGGTCAAGTGCAATTCGGTGTTGAATAGTCATAACAGCTACTGAATTAATTTCCATCTGCAACTGTTGTAGTGCATCTCTTGTTGCTTTGAATGCTACAGATAGCTCAGCAGACATATTAACTAGGGCCAATTCTAAATCATATACCCCATATCCAGGAATAACTATACACATTAGTTCAAAGAATAGACCTTGTCTAGTTTCCAGAATAAAGGCAGGTATATCTCTTTTATATCTATGAGCAAAACTCCCTAAATTTAGTGGCTCATGGGCTGCAATGTGTGGCACGACTGAAATGTTTGGTGTAAGATAAGAAATAGCACACATGCCTTCCCAGTGCCGGGGAAGCACCTTGTATGCTTTAGTGCCACAAATAAAATACATTCCGCCCTGTAACTGTGTGTCCAATGTGTGATATTTACTGAGAGGAAGGCCTGCCCCTTCAGGATAAGTGTTTTGGAATTGATAACACCATTTGTAATCAATCCATGAAGAATTTATAAGCCCAACATTTGCCCATGGTGCCATGTATGTTGAAATTAGCAATGTATGTGTACATAAGCGGCGTTCATTTGTGTTCGCTGTACCTCTTGTCGTAAGCAGAATGGATATTGCAAAAGCACTGACTGTGTTATCCCGCCAGCATAGACCCATGCACACATATATATAACAGCCATTTTTAGGTACCATGGTCTCTCTGTTTGCGATCGATCATCAGCCCCTTCCCTGACCCTGCAAGCATCCCCCATGCACCCTGACCACCCCCGCTCTCACATGAACAAGCCGTGAACCCTCCCCTCCCGCATGACTCTGTCTCCGGGAATCACACCCCGCGCCTGACCAACACCTCCTCTTCTTCCATGAATACCCCTCCTTTTATGACCCCTTTCTCTGAGCCTGATTGTCTGCACGGACCGCTGGTCATCCCTCTGCCTGGGGATACAGTTCATTGCCCACTACTGTATGCACTTGGCCCTCTTCAAAGGGGGCTACTATTGATCATGACCGCCCCACCCCCTGAGACTCGATCAGGCGCACACATTCCAAAGGAATCAGCAGAACACTCAGCTGCGTGACAGCCCCCTCCTATTGTATGGAGGATCAGGGCCCCTACTGTAGCCACGTGTTGGAATATCTTCATACTTCACAATGTCTTGATTGTAATGAAGAATGTCTGTGTGCCATAAACCTGTGTATAAAAGACGAAGCCTCAGAGAAACTTGTTAGAGCACCTCCTGAAGACACTATGAGAGTGTCCGAAATGACAGGCTTTCCTCATGAGAAATAAAACTCTATTCTTGTATTCCTGCTTCCAGCGCCCGTCTCTTTATTTGGTAATCGTTCAAGATGGGAACTAAGAGGCGTCCTGCGCCAGCAGCCTGGGCATCAGGTGTGTTATGGGCTGACTTTTCCTCAATTGGCGCCCTAACGCGGGGTCCATCAGCGACATAAGGTCCGGTAAGAGAGGTCCAGACGATGGGGTGAACATCTAAACGATTGGAGTATACCTGCCTTGAGAGGGCCCTCGTCCGGCTGCCGATTGAATGAACTTCACCGATTCTGAACGGACCTCTCTCAAGTGACCTACTGTCCTGACTGGAATCCCACAAGAATGCTGCGATAAAAACATAGAGAAAAGAGGCGCTGGAAAAAGGAAGACGAAGAATTGCCCACATGATCCGGTCCGGGTAAGGTTAAGTAGGACGTCTTTACGTCTGATTGGTAGGATGGCTTTATCCATCTGATTGATTGATTGATTGTTGATATTGAAAACGGTATTTAGATACTGGTATTGTTCATTGATTGGTTCATTTAGCCTCGGTTGCTACTTGAAGTATTGGTTCTCTTGGAGACATTCTCTGTTTGCAAACAGCGACGAATAGGAACGTTCCTCTCTCTTTGCGAATAGTGAAGGATAGGTAATGCGAACTTTTGTCCCCCGTTGTAATCCGTCATGCCTATTTTTCTCCCCACTGATTGATTGGTTGCTCTGTTGCTCTTTGAGACATTCGCTGTCTGCAAACGGGGAAGAATAGGAATATTCTGTCTCCCTTTGCAGATAGTGAAGGGTAGGTAATGCAGACTTTTGTCCCCGTTGTAATTCGTCATGCCTATCTTTTCTCCGCATTTGATTGTTTGTTATCGATTTTTATCGATTATTGCTCTTTGAGATATTCCCTGTCTACAAACGGGGAAGAATAGGAATATTCTGCCTCCCTTTGCAGATAGTGAAGGATAGGTAATGCAGACTTTTGTCCCCGTTGTAATCCGTCATGCCTGTTTTTTTCTCCCCACTGATTGATTGATTGTCTGGACATTTATTGTTCAAGGAATAGTTCTTTTGAGGCATTCTCTGTTTGCAAATAACGTGGAATAGAAATGATCTGTCTAGTTTTTGCAAATAAGGAAGGGTAGGTAATGCGGACCTTTGTCCCCCGTTGTAATCTGTCATGCCTATCTACTCCCCACTGATTGGTAAACCAGTTCCACCCGGACCATTTATTGGAGGTAGGTCATCTGGCTCGACCAGGAGGGTACCCCTAATACAAAAGGACAAATATAAAAATACGGATTAACCGCTGTATCGTGCTAGCAAATAAAAGAAAAAAATATATATATAAAAATCGTTAGGGAAAAGAAAAGGAATCGAGTGAAATCAGTAGGCCGCTGATGAGATCTCTTTTCAACCTCGCTGAAATGGAAACATAGGGAACAACCCCTCAGGAAATATGAAACTGGTGAGGAAAGCCGAACTTGACGCTATGACTTCGAGACAGCTTGGCTTCACCACCCACCCCGCCCAATTAACGACAAACCTTAGGCGAATAATAGAAAATATACAAACACTATAGCGAAGTAACAGGTGAAAACGTTTTATTTTTAACAAACAAAAAGAACATTTAAGCAACTATTTACATGACAAACGGCTGCAACGGCAAAAGAAACCCACAATGCATTTCGCCGTCTGCCTGACGCCGTTCCAGTCCTTTCTTCCCCAAAGTAGCAATGTTGGGCTACTTTGGGCTACTTTCTAGTAGTTTTTGGGCGTTTTAAAGTCTACAAAAACCATCAGGGGCGGTGGGGTGGAAGGACCACTACGCGAATAGCCCGAAGGCGGTGCCACACGCTAAGGCCTGTCCCCCCCGGATGAACCAAGGGACCCGTTCCTGGGGCCGTGGCGAAGAGCGTCCGGCCGCCATCAACCGGAGGCCCGGCCCGAAACGTACTAGGCGCCACTTCTTCAATAATGGCTGCGACAACACTGGGGGGGGGATGTCTTGCACATGCCTCCGACCCCCCCTCGTCCTCATCGCCTGGTCATTCCATAACAAATGTCAAGCGAGACGCCGTGGGGTGCACCGGGAGGGAGAGGCGGCGCGAACGAGCCTCTCCCACCTCCCCAGGTGAAGGCTCCCCGGCTGCACCCCCAACGCTCCTCGCACCCGGCAAAGGGTTCGTCCACTCTTATGGTGCAGCGACGCTCCTCGCACCCGGCAAAGGGTTCATCCACTGTGGTGATGCTGCGACGCCTCGCCCGGCAGGTTGGAGCCCGTCTGCTCATTTGACCCCGCGATTGCCGGTAGCTGCCGAACTCTCAAAATGGCGGTCGACCTTGTAAGAGCGGGCCCAGCATGAAGGAATGGCCCAGTTGCTTGTTGATTCCACCATCATAAAAGTTCTCCTCGACCTTGAAGTTTCTAGAGGAGCCGCGGGAGTCCCCGACTCCCGCAGATACCCCCGATGGGGAATGACTGCCATAACTGCCTGTGGAACGATGAAAATGTAGCCGCAGGACATCGGCGCTCCCATGCTGACGCCAGCCTCAATTTGAATGACTAAAATGCTGCAGACTACAGTTCGGGACAGTTCCGGTGAAAAACCCAGTATGACCCGGTAGGGAAAATTGTTGCCTCCCTCCCCCTTTTGACTGATGGTTCATACTGCCGATCCCTTTCTGTTGCCCTTTAACGGAACTTTTTGGACTGCCGAAAGAGGTTCTGGGCCAACCACGAGTTGGTGGAGGTTTTTGACTATGCCTGGATCTGCCTGGCCGCACCCAAAATGGCGCTGGTACAAATGAAACTTTCAACTCCTTGTTGTACCCCGATTGCTCAACCTTGGTGTCATGAAATATGCATACAGTTTTTTTAAAACAATGAATTGATATGGGATGGGTACTGATTATGTGTTCGGGCAATGAATTGAAGTGAGATGGGTGCTGATTGAACATTCGGACAATGAATTGTTGTTAAGTTTGGCGCATCATGATTATTGAAAGTTCGAATTTCAACACTTATGATACTCGCTCACACTGAAATTTCGATATGATTTTATTGCACTTGTCGCACTTTCATTATGAAATCAACGATCACCGACTCCATTAGGTTTTCCACTAATAAGTATCCCCACATGTACAGTTCTGGCCGGCCCACTGGGTTGTAGGCCCATATTTATGCGCCGACATTTTTTATTAAAGATTTTTGGAAGAAAAAAAAACGTACGTAGTTGTCACGTGTAAATTGGTACGTTTCGAATAAATGATCACTGTTTCCGATATAATTGAATTACAGGTGAAATGGCTCAGCTCGATTAGTTAAGGGTTAAAAAGTATAATACGCAGAAATACTGCAAATATGAACGGTCTAGGTTTTTGTTGTATGTACTTTGCACATTTTTGTGCAGCCTAAAGCAACCGCTAGAAAGACGCTGGAATTCAGCCTATACTTTATATGCTACCTGTATCAGGAAAATTGTGCTAAAAAGCCCCTAAGTCGCCCCGAAGGAGTGCAACTTGGCCTCCCTACATACGGTCCGTAATACCACACTTGGGTGACCTATGCTATCCACCGGCTTCCGATAATCATCTCTCCCACACTAAAAGGTCCATCTGGGCTTAAATGCCGAGTTGGCAAGAACTGCGTTCCGTGGAGATAGACCGAGTATGTAGTAAGTAAAAGCCTTTTCGGGTTTATGCGCACTGATGTGTTTTTAAATGCTGCCCCCGCCCCCCTTCTTTTTCCTCTTTCTGCAGGTCACTTTGGAACATCAATTAAAAATACGAAAAAAAGAAAAAATGGTGATCTAACGGACGAAGCGACGGGAAAAAGGCGTTCGATTTTGGTGCCCACGCATCCCGAATAATACAACCAAAAATAATGTGCACACATGATTAAGCACTCCACACTTAACTAAATAGGGAAAGGTTTAAAGAATATTCTGAGGTGAGGTTTAAACTCTAGTACACTCCGCTTGGAGGACTAGGAATGTTGTCAGTGTATAGAAATTACTACGTCCTTTCCACATCCTCATAGACATGTAACTCAAAGCTGCCCCATTATTCTCCCAATTGACACCAACTGTTGTCTCAGCTTGGAAACACATTTACTAAAATGACTCGAAAATACCACCGTGAGCATTAGCCCGACCAGGTTAGTCCATGACCAATTGCCAAAGGCGTAAGTGTGTAAAACAACAAAGACCAGTAAAGGCAGCCGACAATAAAAGGAAAGAAAGGGGTAAAAAGAGCTTAGGATGCTAGGGATCCGCAGCATACAGGAAGAGATCATTATGGCCAATAACGGTTCTATGTTTTGTCTTGGATTTTTGTACATAATACATGTACTGTCTACCCCGTCTGAGCTTGTGTATACGTGATGCATGGATCTACGTCATCCCTCTGCCTGTGTTTCCGTAGTGCTTAATCCCTGTTGTTCTGTGTTGTGTGTGCACTGAATGGCCCATTATTGTACACGTCTCTCTCTCTCTCTCTCTCTCTCTCGCTCCATGTCATGCGTGTACAGAATGGACCATTTAGAGTGCGATCTTTCTCCCTCTCTCTCCCTCTCTCTCTCTCCCTCTCTCTCTCTCTCTCTCTCTCTCTCTCTCTCTCTCACTCTATAAAGCCCCCCCTGTTCCCTCCTTCTTTGTATGGTAACGTTGTGCCCCCCCGGCACAACATCTAATTGGGTCTCCTCGAACACAAAGGTGTTTGGAAAAATTGACAGGAACTAAAACGATTGTGACTCGCCATATTACTACCTCTCCTTTTCTGCAAAACGATAGAACCCGAGTTGGTAATGAAGGAAAGGACAGGTAAGACGACGGATGTCCCCTAATCTGGCCTTTTATAGGGGGACTATAATGTCAATGGCCTTCTGTTTTTCGGTTCGCTAAAAATGCAATTCCCAATGCACAGATTACTTCGCTCCTCTGCACTTGAGTGTGGATGTCCAGAGTACCCCACTTCTCCCGATCGACCCCAGCTCCCTGTCCAAAGCGTCCCCGTTTCCCCCGATTAACCCCAGCTTCATGTCAGCTACCCTCGAAGCGTAATTGATGACCTTGATTAATGGTCGCTCCCCAAGAAAAGCATGTTTTACATCTGCCCCCTCCCCCTTCTTCATGACGATAACGCCCCTGCTTGCAAGAGTTAGCCGACCCTGAAGGGAAATGTAAGATTGTCGATACTTGGGTTAAAGGAAAAGGGCGAGTCTCTACATAAGGACTCGATTTTGAGTTTGATATAATACACTGTGTATAAAGGTCCAATTTCTCTCCACATACGTCACAAATGAACGCCAAACAGGTTTATGAATTCAATGGTAATGCCCTCCTACATACTCCATAAATAATGATTTCTGACTGTGACCGATGAACTTATCCCCCACCTATATAGGATTGGGGACGGAATTGAGATGTATAAATGTCTTCTCCTGCCAGTCTTTCTAAAACTTGTTTTTACCCATTCAAAGATACAATCACCGGAGGAGAGGAGCTGGACGTGACGCACAGCCTGGCCACAGATCATGAAGCACGTGTGACCGCGACCAAGGGTGGAGCCACCGAGCAACGAGACGCGGGACGAGGCACCACTCTCAAACTCGACAGATGAAGGAATAAAGGGCCGCCTTGAAGCCCTCGATTTGCTGCCCCACTCGTGCCTGAAGTCCCCGTCCCTTTTTTTACCCCGACCGATGGGCCTGCCTGCTCGTTATCCTTTGCTCCTTTTGGTCCCTTGATGTGCTCAAAGATCTGATCCCACTCCACCCTCTCTTCCCTTGATTATTCAACAACATCACCCTTTTCGCATAACTTTTGACTATGGAATAAGGTTTTGCCACGGAAAAAGAAAGACACGCAGGTGCCCAGCATGAGGCACCCCTAAGACAATGAATTAAGAAACAGGACTGTGATCTAACAGCAGAGGACTGATCGCACCCTGCAACGTGTAAGGATGAATCCGAGCTTGACCTATAGCTCCACCGCCGGTGCTCAACAGCGCCAACAAAAGAAGACGGACTCCGTTAAAAAGACATTGTGACGAAAACCCCCTTCCTGAACTTTCCACTCACCCCCTTGACCAAATTGCTTGTATCGACTTGAACTCCTCCCTCAGCCATTTTTTATTGCTTTCTCAAATGTTTCATCGGTCACCCATGTATCTAGTTTTCCAAAAGTTTCTTATAGCACTGATAAGACCCGAAGGTATCAGAGTACTCTTACTGTATGTTGATGTCACCGGAGAGAAAGTCTGAACTTGATTCTATACTGTTTTGGAACCTCTTTCCTTGATTGACTCCGACTAAGTATTATGCCGATCTCTAGACTTGTATGAAGAACCCAACCAATGTAAATTAACATGTATTGCATTCTGCCTATCGTATCGACGATATAGAAATGAACTTGCTTATGTAAAAAAGCGGCGACTGTTGAAATTAGCAATGTATGTGTACATAAGCGGCGTTCATTTGTGTTCGCTGTACCTCTTGTCGTAAGCAGAATGGAGATTGCAAAAGCACTGACTGTGTTATCCCGCCAGCATAGACCCATGCACACATATATATAACAGCCATTTTTAGGTACCATGGTCTCTCTGTTTGCGATCGATCATCAGCCCCTTCCCTGACCCTGCAAGCATCCCCCATGCACCCTGACCACCCCCGCTCTCACATGAATACGCCGTGAACCCTCCCCTCCCGCATGACTCTGTCTCCGGGAATCACACCCCGCGCCTGACCAACACCTCCTCTTCTTCCAAGAATACCCCTCCTTTTAGGACCCCTTTATCTGAGCCTGATTGTCTGCACGGACCGCTGGTCATCCCTCTGCCTAGGGATACAGTTCATTGCCCACTACTGTATGCACTCGGCCCTCTTCAAAGGGGGCTACTATTGATCATGACCACCCCACCCCCTGAGACTCGATCAGGCGCACACATTCAAAAGGAATCAGCAGAACACTCAGCTGCGTGACAGCCCCCTCCTATTGTATGGAGGATCAGGGCCCCTACTGTAGCCACGTGTTGGAATATCTTCATACTTCACAATGTCTTGATTGTAATGAAGAATGTCTGTGTGCCATAAACCTGTGTATAAAAGACGAAGCCTCAGAGAAACTTGTTAGAGCACCTCCTGAAGATACTATGAGAGTGTCCGAAATGACAGTCTCTCCTCATGAGAAATAAAACTCTATTCTTGTATTCCTGCTTCCAGCGCCCGTCTCTTTATTTGGTAATCGTTCAAGATGGGAACTAAGAGGCGTCCTGCGCCAGCAGCCTGGGCATCAGGTGTGTTATGGGCTGACTTTTCCTCATGTATGAGCAGCGAGCTGATCATAAGGGTATTCTAATATTTTAGAAATCACATTTGGTTCCCTAGCATGCTTATTCTTTTGCTCAATAAATAGATCATATGGAAGACCATCAGGTGTTATTAATAGTGTCTCTCCATCTACAGTGATGTTCCAGTAATGCAAAGTATAGTTTACTTGTTATCCTTGTACCTTAGCTGTCCAGTTCCTACATACTAACTGTCTGTCTTTTATGTTCCAATACCCTGTGATATTATCAAATTCTAATATGTTAGGACACTGGCTACTTTTTAAATGTCTTAAGTATCGCGATGCTGGGTTATATCCTGAAACATGATGCTTTAAACATACAGGAAATGTTTTTTCCTTGTCTTTGTATTCTACTATAGGAGACACTTGGTATTGGGCTTGAATATTTGGCAGTATGGTATAACGTGGGTACCATCAAATACTTCCTTCTCCACAATCCCAGGTCACATTGAATATGAGGCATCCTATTCCTTGCACATAATTTTGTATAGGCACTGGTGTTTCATAAAGGCCAATTGGGTCAGTGGGGTGTCTGGATAATTCCGTACAAATCCAGCAATTTTGAAGACCTAAAGCCTGGGCAACTTTCTCATGTACTGCAATCAGGGGGTGGTCAGCAGGTTGTTGCAGTACAGGTAGCACACACATAATTAAGGTACTAACAAATATTGTTAGCATAATGCAATGCATTTTCTCGACAGTGGTAAATGTCACTTTCAGAATTTAAAATGTTGTTAGGCAGTGTATTTCTGTCTCAGTTCCAGGGTACTTTCTGTAAGTGTCAATAATTAAAGTTCTTGTGGTGTGCTGTCATCTGCTTCTCCTCCTGGTCCGTAGTCGTCTTGTTCAGGGGCAGTTTCACGGACATGCCCTGCATGCTTTACTCAACTGGGACACTTGTTGATGGACCCTCAGTGTTGTTGTTAGGAAAGGTCTGGTCTGTCTCCCCCATGTCCTGTGTTTCCGCTGTTCCACTTGCGGCCGGTGCTCATCTGTTAAAGGTGCCTCTGCCTCAAGCGTTGTTGGTGCAGCCCTGCATCATGTTCCGTGCAGCCACTCGGGACGTCCCTGCATCTTTAGTGATGTTCTGGTAACCAGGAGCACAAAGTAGGGTCCAGTCCACCTAGAAGTAAGAGAAATATTTTTTATTTTTCTCACTATGACCATGTTGCCAGGTTTAAAAGGGTGTGCTTGTTCTAAGGAAGAATGGGGCAAAGTTTCCTTCCCCTGGAGATGTTGATGCCTCAATATCACTGACAATTGTAAAACATAGTCAGAAATCTGCTCATCCGTCCATAGCAGTGCTGTTTGGGATGCTGTGAGAGGCAACCTCAACCCCACAGACATAGGCCGCCCCATCAATACCTCATGGGGGGACAAGAGAGTTGTTCTAGATGGTGTTGCTCTTATGGCATGCAGCAGTAAAGGCAGCGCATCTGGCCATTTCAGGCCTGTTGCATCAGTTGTTTTGGCTAATTTATGTTTTATTGTGGCATTCATTCTCTCCACCTGGCCTGAACTTTGTGGGTGGTAAGGGGCTTGCAGTTTCCACTCTATTCCCAAACAGTTAAACATATTTTCTACAATGACAGCAACAAATTCACCCCCTCTGTCACTGGTAATGCTCTGGGGGACCCCAAATCGGGGTATTAAATCTTTCATCAAGCATCGCACAACAGTTGCTGCATCATTCTCCGTAGTGGCAAATGCCTCCACCCATTTTGAAAATTGATCCACACATACCAGCAAATATTTGAATCTATTCACTGGGGGCATATAGGCGAAGTCTATTTGAATGTAGGTAAATGGACCCTCTGGTACTGGCAAGTGATCATGGGTAGCGGGGGACCGACCTTTAGCATGTTGGGCACAGACAAAACATTAGGAGCAGAATTGTGCAGTGAAAGCTGTCATCCCTGGTTCAAACCATTCTTTTCTAATGAAAGCATTCATCCCTCCTTGAGCCATGTGAGTGGGTCCATGGACAAGCCTTGTAAGGGGCAGGAACATACTGCGTGGGGCCACAGGCTTCCCATCCTGGTGGACCCACAATCCTTCATCATTTGGCTCACATCCTGCATCAATCCACCCTCTTTCTTCCTCTGGTGGTGCAGACCATTGTGCTTCTTTCACATCAGCTAGCAACAATTGTCTCTGAATCAGCTGTATTTTTGGAATACTTTTTGCCATTGAAGGCACCATCTGTACTGGCTGTAAAATGCTCTTTTTTGCTGATGTGTCAGCCATTGTGTTACCTCTGGCCATCTCAGTATTAGCTCCTGTATGTGCCTCACATTTTATTACTGCTATTTTGCTGGGGAGAAGAATTGCCTGTAGCAAATTCTTTACTAAGGGGCCATTTTGAATGGGGAGTCCTGCTGCTGTTATGAAACTACGATACTGCCACAGCTGGCCAAAATCGTGAACAACTCCAAAGACATAACCTGCATCAGTGTAAATGTTAATATTTTTCCCCTCAGCTAGGATGCATGCTCTTGTTACAGCATACAGCTCGGCTTGCTGGGCAGAGGTGCCAGGGGGGAGGGCTGCACTTTCAACTATGTTGTCTACTGTTTTTATAGCATACCCTGCTCTGTAATCAGTGTCTGTTAGTCTGCTGGAAAAACCGTCAGTGTATCACTCATAGTCAGTTTTTTTCTAATGGTATTTGCTGCAAATCTGGTCTGGGTGTGGTGCATGTCTCTACAACTTCAACACAGTCATGGTCAGGATTCTCATCTGAATCATCTAGTGGAGGTAATAATGTTGCCAAATTAACAGGTGTGCTTTTTTTAATGGTGATATTGGTGTTAGACAACAGAGTGACCTCATAACCTGTTTGCCTGGCTGCCGAAAAATGTTGGGTTGCTGCAGCTGACAACAACAACTGTACCGAATGTGGCACATGAACAATACAAGGGTAGTCCAACACAATGGGAGCCGTCCTCTCTACCATCACAGCTGCTGATGCCACTGCGCTCAAACAAGCTGGATGCCCAGTTACTGCTGCAGGCAAAGTCACGGAGTAGTATGCCACAGGTCTTTTTCCTGAGCCATGCTGCTGTGTCAGCACATCATTTGCAATGCCATTTTGCTCTGACACATAGAGATGGAGGGGCAGTTTGTAATCAGGCAGCCCCAGGGCTAGCACAGTACACAAAGTCTCTTTCAGTTTCTTAAAACAGTTTGCAAGTTCATTTGTCCATACAATGTTGTTGGGAGCATCTTGTAGTGTACATTGTCGCAGTTTGGCATCATAGGAGCTGGACTCAGGGATCCACTGGCGGTAGTAGTTCATCATCCCCAGGAATGACAGCATTCCTTTCTTGGTGGACAGAGGCTGCATGCCCTGAATAATTTTTATCCTGTCAGCTGATATGCGGCGTGTAACTTTAGATACCACATAACCGAGGTAAGTCACCTATTTTTGGCAGCTCTGGAATTTTGACAATGAAGCTTTGTGTCCTCTCTCCTGGAGGTGATTCACAGGCCTCTGTGATGGAGATGCCACAAGTAGATCATCAGCGTACTGCAAGATGATGCTACCTCCTTCCAGGTGTAGGCTATCCAGGTCTCTTTTTACTGCCTGCGCATAGACCGTGGGACTCTCAGTATAGCCTTGTGCCAGTCTTCTGAAAGTAAATTGGGTATCTTTCACTGTTAAAGCAAAAAGGTACTAGCTCTCTGGATGGACTCTAATACTGAAAAACGCAGAGGAGAGATCAATGACTGAAAAGTACTCTGCCTCTACAGGTATAGAGGATAATATAGTATTGGTGTCAGGCACAACAGGTGCTAAGGGAACCACAATGTTGTTTATCTGTCATAAGTCCTGTATGAACCTATACTGCCCAGTATTGCCCTTGGGCAACGGAAGGATAAGACTATTACAGGGGATGGATGTCTTTTTAATGATGCCTTGTTGCAAGAGAGATTCAATCACAGGTTTTATTCCCTCCTCTGCCTGAGGTGAAAGCCTGTACTGATGGACATGAGGTAATTCAGCATTCTCTTTAAGTGTCCCTTTATGGGGAGGGCATGGTTTTAATAATCCTGCCTCATTTTTGTGTTTTGCCCAAACCTCTAAGTTCACTTGCTCTAGGACCTTGGTTTTAGTCAGCTGTAAAGCCATATTCCCTTCAAGCTTGTCAAAAACTGCAGTCCTGTCCTTTCTGTTCATACACAACGTCCAACACCACCCTTCTCCATCTCCTAACACAGACACCATTCCTAAAGGAAATGTAAAGTCCTTAGTTCTAGGTAAGTCCTTAAGGCGTTTGACCATGGGGCCCAAATCCTTAGGGTTGTAACCTGGTACTACAGCTCTGGATACATGTGGTTCAGAATCTGGCACTTGAAATAACCTCTTTTCCTGTGGTCCTAGTTCAATGCTCACTGCACACCCTTCTTTTCCAAGAAATAATGTGTGCTCAAGCAACTCCATTGTCCAGTGCAAATGTTTGTCTGCCCTGTAGGCATACCATTCAGGCACTGCTCCTGTGAAAAATGCTGCAGTACAGTGTATGGGCCCAGGTACTAATGTCAACTGCACTAAATGAGTGACCAATTCACTCTCAATGTCAGGGCTGTATTTAAACAGTTCTTGAAACATGTTTTCATAAAAATCTCCATGTAATGGAGTCCATTGGTAACATGTTGGAGAGAGAGACAAGACGGGGGTTGCACATAACACAGAGTCCTCACTTAAGGGCCGATTATGATCGCGGACGGACTTGAGTCCGTCCGCGACCCCTGAGGAGGAGGGAACGTCCGCAAGGGCTGCGGCGTTCCCTCCGAGCATATTAGGATGTGACCGTCAGGGTGGCGGTCACATCCTCTATCTTTAACATTGCGGCGGGTGCAGCTTCAAGCTGCACCCGCCTCCAGCTTAAAGAGGCATGCATCACATTTGCATGCACAAAGCGGCAGGCACCACGCAGTGCCTGCTGCTTTGAGCACGCAAATGCAGGGGGGTACCATAGGTACCCCCATGTACACCTCTCACCCTCCCTTCACCCAGGGGGCCCGCAACGGGCCCCCGAAGTGAAAGTCTGTATGCTTTTCCACGGCGGAAAAGCCGCAGTGGAAAAGCATGACTGTCACACCATCCTATATGGCTGGCGGTGTCTGATAGACACCGCCAGCCATGTTAGAGCTTTTCTGCCGCGGTCGGAAGGCGACCGCGGCGGAAAAGCTGCGGACGGAATTCCAGACCCACCAGCCATCCTAATATGGCGGTGGGTCTTTGGAGGCTCCGCAGCGGTTTTTCCGCATCCTCCGGGCCGGCGGTGGCTTCCGCCGGCCCGGAGGATGCGGAAAAACCGCAATCATAATCGGACCCTTTATTTGCAAGCAGTAAGTGTTCTATTAGCCCATTCTTACCTGTCCTCAGGTAAGTAAATCCCATTTTGTGAAAAAATATAATGTTTCATGCAATTTACAGAGGAGGTCTCTCCCCAGCAAATTGATGGGTGCATCTGGTGACAGCAGAAACTGATGGGTCATTGTGAAGTCATCAACAGAAACTGGTAGGGGTTCTGACAATTCTTCATGCATCATCATTCCAGTTACTGCTATAGTAGTGACTGTTTCACCACTACCAGGGCCCAACTTGTTTCTAACTGCGGATAGGGTTGCACCACTGTCTATTAGGAAATTGATCTCTTTATCTCCTACCTTAATTTGAAACATGGGATTCTCCTCTGGTGTCTCTGATACCTTCATCATAAAGCACTGGGCTCTGGTTGCTGCAGTTTGTCCTATCTCTCTCTCCGCGTGGTCCTATGCTGATCCATGTTGCTACTGGAAAGGATTCCTCAGGGAGTGTTGGGTCTGCTTCAGGTCTCTGAGCATGGGTGGTGCAGATGGCTGGGTCTAATTTCTGTCAAACCTTTCATTCCTGTTCTATCATTTCTATTATACTGGTCACTTCTCTCATTCCAGTCCCTTCTTCTTCCTATTATGATTATATAGCATTTGTAGAGCACCTAGCTACCCTTAGGCATCCCCGTGCTATTTGACTACAAGTAAGGAGCAATCCCATGATCAACCTTATTGAGGAAGATTCTGGAAGAGCCACGTTTTCAACTGTTCTACCTCTATTATTTCTACAATTGTGTCCCCAGTGCCCATACCTCTGGCATTTATAGCACCGATGCCTACTCTTGTCTCTCCTCTTGTATCCTTGTCCTTTATCCTGTCTTTGCTGTGCCCCCTGATAGTACATTACCTCTGGCTCCTCCTCTCTTTGTACTTGCTACAACGTCATTCCTTTGTAATTTCTAGCGATGTCCTTCCTTACCTTAAAAATACCATCTCGTTCCATAGTTATGAGAAGCGTGCACAACTCGTGATATCCTTTAGTGGACCAATCAGGGTGGCATAGTTTACAACTGTGGGCCACAGAAGCTAGCAATCCGTTCATAAGGGTTTGAGTAGCCAATACCGTATAGGCCTCTGTGGTGCGCGGTACCCCTGCACTGTTATCCCATGCTTCATTGTACCTTAAGATGTAATCAGCCACTGACTCCCCTGGCTTCTGCAACGTGGCAGTGACTTGAGAAAAATCACCATGCTAGGCCATTAATTGTGTCCCTGATAGCCTCTAACCAATTAATCAATCTATTTTCTGTGATATCCATATTATTAGTCAGTATGGTCCAATCCCTTTCCTGTGGAATTTGGAATGCACTTTTTACTAAAGACCATCTGCTCCCATATCCTATTTTTAGTAGCATTTCTACATCTCGAGGGAGGGGTGTATAGGCAATACATATTTTATGAAGCCAATAATAATATATTACACTGGCAGTGAGTGGGTCAGGTGTGTCCTTAGTCATTTGGGTTGCCTCCAATGGGGTCCATGGCTTTAGCATGGCTGTCCCCCCAACACTATTTTTAGTGCAGTTAGTTTAGTGTTCAATAGTATGTCAATAAAGGGGTTCATCCGCGCACTCTTGTAGTAATTAAGGAAAGACAGTCCTCCGGTCGTAGTATTCCTACTGGCAATATCCAAGTTTAATAATCTTCATAATTCTTTTCAGTATCCAAAATGCAGCCTACACGTGTTTCGTCTCGTCAGTACAATGACTTAAGACTTTTTCAGGGCTGCAACCCAAATACCTGTAATAAGACTTAATAGTTCACATCAAAGCGATGCCACACTATAGTATAACATCTTAAACATTTAACTTAACCTTAATGGATACACCCTCTCACCACCAGATGTCATTAAAACAAAAAGTATACAAGAAAGAGGTATCCACAACCAAATTCAAGCTGTAGTCACCCAAAGCATGTGAAGACGTGTAAAGTGTGCATTTTGGTAATAACGCCAGGAAATGTAAACTTAAAATTAGGTTGTTAGTAAAAGTCCAGTAAGAAGGAACAAGGTCGAGGCAACAACTACCTACCAATCTCATCTGTTCCTAAAGTCTTTATTAAAGATGTTATTCGATAATTATATTTCCTTCTGTCTCCTCAAATATAAAATATATACAAAGACTCAGTATCAAGTTAAGCTTCTCTGTTGTATATCCATATTCTTAGTCAGTTACAACAAGTCACCCATTGAGCACATTAATATAGTGTGACCACCACCCACCTAGAATAAGTCCTCTATTATCATAAGTATTTATAAGACCTAAAAGACAACTCACCAAAATAAAACGGTACGAAAGTATCATCTCATCATCTTGTAGTCAGGCGTCGGAATTCTATGAAAGATAAATTTAAACCCAAGCTTACATATTACGTCCCCTCATACTAAATGTATCATAATAGTTGAAATCAAAGTATAAGTTAGCTCTCACCTTAACATTCACAAATCTCGCCGCGCCTGTCACTGCTCAAATTGTTCCTTATAGTTTTAACACGTGTACGTGTTCTGAAAGTCATAGAGACCATACGTAAGTATCAAGTTAAGAATAAATACGTTGGCCCACCGCTAATCCCCCATTGCCGACACTCACCTCCAAATCACACGACTCATCCGTCAGAATCTCGGCGTTCAGCATGGGCGCCATATTGGAATGGCTATTTATCGTAAAGGCGCATGGACGCCATCTTGTAATGGATACCGCGCTTATGTTTGCATGATTATAAAACCAATCTCAACTAAAAATAATATACTGTATTAATAACGCTCCTAAGATATATTAAATCGCTATTCTGAAAATTGTAATATACTCGTACCGAACCACTATAATCTTCTCGTCACAATGGTAATATATTTAATCACACGTAGTCATGTTATCTAATTGTAATGATACCGTTTTCATTATCAAATACTTAGTAACTTCAGATATGGCAAAACCGCATTATTAGGTTGGTATTATGCGCGTCCAGGAGTAAAAGGATTCCAGTTACTATAAAGCGCGCCATCTTGTAGTAGCTACCATAAATCAGCAATACTCAAAGTATGGAGAATTAATGAAAGTATTATTCGTTATACCCGTATTAACCACATTGGTAAAGTCATAAATCAGATAGCATAAAATTACTGATGTCACCAAAAGTAAAGAGAGTCACTTGTTGCCACATCGTCGTACACATGGTCAATACTCCCACCACATAATCATTAGCAGCGAGCATCCCTTGGTCTGATCGGATTGTCTAACGAAGTTCAGTTCTAGGTTAATAATCAATTCATAACCGAATCTATACTAATTCATCACTAGTCAGAATACGAGGACTTAATCAATCACGGATGGCGACATAACCACTATATCAATGACTGTATCAAAATTCGTTGTGCCTCCAACCTCGTTAAATAAAAATTAAAGTAAATACCAGAAAAACCAGGATGGAAAGGAGAAAAGAGAAGGAGAGAGGAGAAACTGTGAAGTGAGTATACATTCATATATGTCATCTTGTAATGTACACATATGGTTTCAGTTATACTGAATAGAAATATAAAGTACAGGTCTACCAATGTGGTCCACATATTAACATTGAAATTTCAAATAAACGTACATAATGGCTTATTCAGTCAATAATACAGTAACACATCGATATGCATTAAAGCAAATCAGTCTTGACCCAAATAATATTCAAATTCATTATCAGTATTCAAGCCCCGCTCCACAGCCTTAAATTTCATTAGCCACAGTACTTCTTGTCTCCTCAACATTAATTGCCTATTGCCCCCTCTGGGGTCAGGTTTAATATGGTCAATGCCGTGGAAGCTGAATACATGTTGGTCTCTCTTTTCACAGTTTTTAACAATATGTGATGCTATGGGGTAGCGAGTATCTCCATTTTTAAGAGCTCTAAAATGCTCCATCATTCTGTCCCTTAATCTCCTAATGGTGCTCCCTACATACATCATACTGCAGGAGCACACTATAACATACACTACATGTGTTGTGTCACAGTTTATAAACATGTCAATTGTATTGTCACCAGAATCATTATAATTGAAAGTAATCACCTTGGTTTTTGCCCATCTACATGAGCTGCATCTCCCACATTTATTAAATCCCCTGAATTTATTCGTCAGCCAGTTACTACTCTCTGCTTTCTTCGGGTAGCTCGGACTAATCATATTGGAAAGGGTGAGACCTTTTTTAAAGGTCAAGCCCGGTTTCTTATTAAGAAAAGGTTGCAGGTCATTGTCCATAAGAAGTAAATGCCAATGTTTTACAAGGATGGAATACAGTCTAGTGCTTTCAGTATTATAATTCGTAATCAACCATACTGTCTCTTCCCCTTTTGCACCACCTTTTTGTCGTTTCATCAATGTTTTACTGCGTTTCAGCTTCCAAGCCCTTGTTTCTGTTTCTTTAATTATTTTTCCTTGATAACCACGGTTAATAAACCTGCGTAACATATCCTTCAAATTCAGTTCAAAGTCCTTCTCATTAGTACAATTCCGTCTTGCCCTTACCATCTCACCATATGGTATGGCATTAATCTGGCTGCTAGGATGGCAGCTCCTAGCATGAAGAACTGCATTACAACTAGTAGGTTTTTTGCACATTCTACTACCCAACTTATCACCTTCCACAAAAAGTTCAATATCCAAAAAGTAATACACTTACTATCGTAATGTGTGGTGAATCTCAAGTTTAAGTTGTTATCATTCAAGTAGTCAAAGAATCCTTTAAGTTCATCTACCGATCCAGTCCATATTAATAGGCAGTCGTCTATAAAACGTCCCCAGTAATGTATGTATTGTATCCATTCTTGCCCTCCATGGCCCCAGATCTGCTCCGCCTCAAACCACCCCGTGAAGAGGTTGGCAAAAGACGGAGCAAATCTGGAACCCATCGCAGTTCCCAGACGCTGTCTGAACAAGTGTCCATCAAACAAGAATACATTATTTTTAAAGACCATTTCTGTCATCTTCAGAATCATCTGAGTGTGTTCGTAATATTCAGCCGGTCTCCGACTCAAAAAGTAATCAAGCGCTTGTATTCCTAACTCATGATCAATATTAGTGTATAGCGACACTACGTCTAGTGTCGCTAAAATCATACCGCCTTCCCACACCATGTCATTCATTATGCTAAGTACATGTTTTGTATCTTCTATAAAAGATGGTAGATTATGAACATGTAACCTGAGAAAGGTGTCCACGTATTGGGACAGGCGCTCCGTAGGCCCATCGATGTCTGAGACAATGGGCCTCCCAGGGGGACTGTCCCGACACTTGTGCACCTTAGGTAGTGTGTACATACATGGTGCTCTCGGTGTTGTTACCAATAAATACAAATATTCATCATGGTCCAATAAGGACAAATCATACCAATATTTAAGTTGTTGATTAATTACCTTTGTAAGAGCCTCTAAAGGGTTGGTGCACAACTTCTCATAGTATTGTACACTGTTCAGTTGTAAGTATACCTCATTATTATAATCACATGTATCCAGAACTACTATATTCCCACCCTTATCGGCTCTACGTATAGTTATTTCCTTATTGTTCATAAGTTCTCTCAAGGCCTCTCTTTCACCAATAGTAAGATTATCCTCCTTCACCCTCATTCATTTCAGATGTTTTTTATCAATCTCTCTATCTATGTCCAAGTTGACCGCCCTATAGAATGCATCAATGGTACTGCCCGTTGTTAGTTGGGGTGTCCATTTAGATTTAACCCTCAATCCACTTCCCTCACTTAGAAAGCGATCTACCTCAAATTCATCAAGCAACTTCGAAATTGTCACAAGGTCATCCTCTTTCTCTGTAAGTGAGAGCAATAGCTGTGTATCTTTTAATTCCTGAATTGTTAAGTTAGTCATAGGTTTTATTTGTACATGTTTAGCATTCACAAGTACATTGGCAAAAAACTTTTTTAGTTTTAATCTTCGCACAAATTTATACAAGTCAATCTTTATCATAAACCAATCAGATTTCGTCATCGGGCAGAACCCCATTCCTTTCTTAAATAAGGTCATCATATTCTCAGATAGCTCACAAGATGACAGGTTAATGATCTCAATATCGTTCATATTAGATTCCCCATTTCTAGTTACTGTTTCCATGGCCTTAGTCTCATCCCCACTCTTACTCCTTGCTCTCCTCCTCCCTCTCCTCCCTCTCCTGTTTTTTTTACATTTAAGTCTTGATTCCTGTTCGCCGTATCCCGATTCCCTCTCCTCAATCTCCGAACTTCTTCTAAAAAATTGTTCTCCGGGGTCGGGAGCATAGTAGGATCTGATATATCCTCATTTTCACTACTTGATATATTACTTGAGGATGCATCAGCATCACTAGTGGAGGGGATACTGCCTTTATGTTGAGCTACAGGTACTTTCTTCATTAAATAGTCAAATCATTTTGCAAACGTATATACGCGGCCAGAGCGGTAATCATTCTCGTCGCGTTTCAGTTTCCTCGCTTTCCTCTTTTTAATAGTATGTCATCAGTATATGAGTTCTCACCCTTTCCCTTTAGGGTCTGTGTTCGTGACCGTATATGTATCAGCCGTTCTCTCCTCTCTAGCTTATCCTGTAGTTTATTAATGGAGCGTTGTATTTCCTCCCTATCAGTGTTCACTTCTTCTTGGAACTCATCTGCCTCTTTCCTCAGGCGTGTCAACTGCTCACGTTCCTCCTCATCGTTTCTCTCTTTTGCACTCAGCCTAAATCTTCCCTCAGACCAAAAGTGGAAGGTTGGGCTGGAGATTCAAAAGCATGAAGCATGTCCCCTCCTAAGGATAAGTGCCCATTCAGGACTGGTGTTCTAAAACTGCCGTCTCTGGGGTTAGTTGGCATGTCAGGTACCCTAGTGAAATCACCTTCCAGGGATATGTGAAAATAAGGTGCACGTGATAAGCTTTGTTGTGAATCCAGTGCTTGCTCAGATGTGATGTCTTTCAAACTGTATGTAGGGGCCTGAAAGTGATGGGTAAATTGAAGTTGGAGGAGGGGATGAGAACTGAGGTGCAGGAGAAACAGGCATTGCAGACTGGATGTTTTGTCCCAATGTTTGGTGGCCGTTCTCATTGCTGGCTCTATCTGAGACCCAGGAATTAAATTCACAATTTGCATCTACTCTCTGTCTTTTCCTTTCTTCCTCAGTAAGCAACAAAATCTCCTCCTCAGTCAATGTGCTACTAGTTATTTGTTCATTGTCTGTTCCTTCCCCCAGTTTGACAAAAAGGCCTTGAGGCGATAAACAGTTTCTTTTACTTGTGTATGTCAATATTTACTTGGCGGTGCGACCAAATACATAGCAGAGCAGCAGCCCATCTAGAAGTAGTGGCATTTGGTATTTCTTTAACCCGGTTTGCCTCAATTGTTGAAAACCCACACTTTTGCCATAGTGACAACAAATGCTGCTCTGTTTGTACATAGTTACTTAATTCCAATAAACACTGGCTATAAGAGGTGGGCCAATCTTTTGCTAATTCTAGCTCTTTTTTAGTAGGATTCATGCACTCACTATTCACCATTGCTATTGCAGAACAGTCTCTGTATTCAGTGGAGGCATTCCCCTGGCCTTTCTTTTTTGAAAGGAGAGCTTTATTTTTTGCAATTGAAAGCCACTGCTGTAAACAATCTTTTACATAATGTGAATCCCATGATGGGTCACCCTTTAAGTGTATACTTTCTGTCAAGCGTTCAATATCATCTATCTCAAGAGAACCAAATCTAGGCTACAGCCCTTCCTTCCTTTCCACATCCATACTAGCGCGCAAAAAAGGAGTTACATATTCTAAATAATTTGTATCTTTTACAACCTGAGCAGCAGGGCTATCTGCTGGTAATTTAAAATCCTTCTCTAATGACAGTTGTTTAAACACTTGTTTTGTCTTTTTCACCATGCAAGGCCTTACCACCTCCAAAGTTCCTTTAGAATTGCTGGTGCCCATTGTGCCCTTAACTCACAATTTTAAACCCTGAAAGATAAACAGATTTGTCTCCTGGAAGGAAAGATTTGTTAAGATTTGGATAAAAGAGACTTGAGAGAAAACAATCAGCAGTTGTGGATCACTCAGACACCACATGAAACAATTTGACTTCTCTGATGCAATTTGTTTTGATATCACTCAAAGAAGCATTTCAAATAAACATAGCGGGACAATACTTTTTAAAGATCAACACATAAACATAATTAAATACAGTCATTGATCAATGACAGAACAGTGCAAATTTGAAAATCATTTCCTTGTGTCCTGCAGCCAGCCAATAGTCAATGCTTCCCACGCTACACTCTGGGTGGGTTGTTTTTATTTTTTCGTCCCGCTACTCTTGGGTCATAAATTATTCTCTTGCCTAGGCTCTCCTGTTGCGTATGGGATCGGGTAGACCCCTGTCTCATATCAACTCCAAGGTTTTGATACAGAGAAAGATTTCAATGATGATAAAAATTTCTATCAATGATGGAAAAAAATTCAATCAATGTTTCTCTACAGTCTCCTAGTTAGATTAGATGCCAGTTACTACTCCTTCTCTTAAAAAAAAAAAATACTGTGTTCTAACTGAGCATTCGAAACACTGAAAGGTCACTCCAGCAAGTTATTTTAACTTTACTGCCTACTTACCAACTGGTGACATTACAGTCCTTCAATGCATCTCACTTCTGATGCCACTTTGTTGGGTAATACATCCATTATGCTGGGTAATAAATCCTCCAACCCTCCTCCGAGCGACACAAAGCAAACAGACCCCAGCTGCCACAAAACACAGGACATGTTCTTGCACCTTTGTCCATTTATTGGCATGTCAAGGCAGAAGGCAGACACAGTGTCACGTCTTGGAACAAGCTTCTTCTGTCCCTCATAAATATTCACAGTAGAATATATAGGTCAGAAAGTGTAGTCATCAGTAAAATCCTTAGATGTGGACAAGGCCAAATACGGTTGTACATATACAAAATAGAACTGTCATGCAAGCACAGAACATAGAGCAATATAAGGGCACAAGGGACCAGAAAGCAAGTTTAAGCAACATGCACAATTCAGATGCTTTTCACAGCTGTTGTCCCAGGACTTGTCAAAGAGGACAATAAAGGGTCCTGTGGTCAGTCTTGAATAGATTTATAAAGGAAAGGCTGTTTAGGAGCACAGAGCAAGCAGTTTGGTCAGAGCAGACCTAATTAGCTCATTGATTCTGAGATAGTGTGGAGGAGAATATGGTATTGGTTCACCTATTTGTCTGATGCAAACATATAGATATATATTTTTCCTCACAGTTGTCTGGCCCATCTCACCCAGCGAGACTAGGGTAATCTCAGCTGGCTCCTCACACTAACTGGGACCAACTCCTCCCCAAGCGCTAAATTTCGATATGCCTTGTTACTGTGCACTGGTGGGTGGCTGTACCTACTTGGGACACTTGGGACTCCCTCTAAAGTGTCCTTCCTATCTACAGTCAAAAAACTTCAGGGGTACCCTACCTGATGGGAACCACTCTTTCTTCTCAGTAGGGGTCTGGGAATCTTAACCCTAGGAATTAGTTTGGGGCCCTGTTTAGAACTCCTTACTCTTATTTTTTTGTCCCTCCTGCTTCTGTTGGGGATCCTGCCCCTCTTTGGTGGAGTCTCGCACATAAACCTGTTGTGGATCCTGGTGCTCATCCAGCGGTCTGCCTCCTGAAAAAGCTTCATGAGGTCAGGAAGCTTACTGTCAATCAAGTGCTGAAGCAGCTCTGGTAAAGAAACATTATGCCAAGTCAGAATGGCAGCTTAAACTGAAATGCCAGCTGCAGTGGCAGGACTGAGACATGTTTTAAAGTCCTGCTTAAGTGGATGGCACAATGGGTGTTGCTGGCCTCTAGTAGGATTTAACTTACAGGCCCTGGGCACAAGTAGCACCTTTTATTAGAGATTTTCAAGTAAATTAAATGTGCCAATGAGTTGCAGGCCAATTTTACCATCTTTTGAAGGAAGGGCCATAGCATTTTACCACTGTTTGGCTGGAAAAAGTGTGTAGATTCCTAAAAGCCAACACATACAGGTTTGCAAAGAAAGGCAAAAATCTGGAATGACCTGGCATAGAGTGCCAGGTTCCAACTGAACTTTCCACCTCTGGGAGGGATTTATGAGTGGAGGTCTCCACATATGTGCAGAGATCTCCATCCCCACAAATGGGTTTACGTTTCTCAGGAATCACTTTGTGAATTCCTGGCAGGCATAAAATAGGTGCATTTAATTGTAAACATATTATTAGGTCCAAATTTACATTTGTGAACAGTGCCCAATTTTGAGCATGCATGAAATCCGCAGCAGAAAATGGAAGAGATGATCTTCAAATCTCATTGAACCTCTTGGGATTCAGAACCATACAATTAATTAAGAAAATTAGAAAATAGCAAGACACCCACACACCGTACTCTTTAACAGCACACTCCCACCGCCACCAACCAGACTCAATCTGTTCTGAAGACACAGATGGTTGTGAAGCCAACAGAGAAAATGGTCAGAGGTTAAATATTTAATTTCTTTATGTGTTGTATTTGTTTATGGTTTCTTTGAGAGAGACCCATTCTTTAACAATGTGCTTGAACGAAAGTTAATAAAAAACCGAATGTAGGAAATATATTGAAATTCTGATTAAATAATTCATTTCAGTTTTATATTTGTTTAGAATTACATTAACACAATTTCAACAATTTTCGTCAGATGAATCAAGCTGCAAATGAGGACGCAGTGTGATAACTGTACGCTTGACACACAGAGGGAAGAAAAGGGTATGTCTCTTCAAGACATTTTCGCTCTGATAAATTTGTTGCAGGCGTTTCCTGCTTTATCTTTCCATTCACATTCCTAACCTTCTGATCGGCACATGCTCAGTTGTTGACTTTGTCTCAACCTTACCCTACATATCTTTTGATTGACAGGTGAGGTCATCAGACTGAGCCCGGGGTTCCATCTGAGAAAGCCAGCAGTCGGAGAGTCCATGATAATACAAAATCAAAAGGTTAGTCAAAGACGGCAAAATGTGTTTTCAAAAGCGTGTTAAAGTACTCGTGTTTGGCAGACATGGGATAAAAAACACACAGGCTCCTTGACAGGTGCACAATGTAATTGTCTGCACTGTCCTTGCAAACCAGTTAAGCACTGTGAATACAGTCCAAAGACGACAGATTCACAACGGATGTTTTATTGAACTTTCCCTTGTATTCAAGGTTTACTTTCATGCTCTTTTAAAATCCATTTCATCAATATACATTGTTGCATTTCTTCATTTCTGTTCGAGAGTAACTGCCCAATTCTGTATATTTTTGTGTCACTAACCTATGTTTATTCTAGATTTCTTATTATTTTGTGTAATCTTTGCAAAGAGTAGATATTTGTCATCTGTACCATGTCGGCATTATGTCTTAAGTGCAGACATTTTACTTTGTCAAGCACGAATAATCGAAGGCAACAATGCTTGTTATGTTCTAAACTGTTGCACTGTGTTATATTATATTTCCGTTCTCAGTTCTGAAATTATTAAACATATTCAGCGTGGCAACTGTTAAACTGAAGGTTTTCTCGCTGTGAAAGAAAATAGATGCTTCAACAGAGGAAGCCGTGTTTTTAAAATCCTCAAAATCACGGCGGTTACTGTTAAATGGGAATATTGCATGATCACACCTAAAGCAGCAACCAACTGGCATGCAGATGTTTCTTTTGCAGTGCAATTTAGATATTCCCGCTCCCTTTTTGGGTTTCGCCTGCCGAAGGCTGCGCTCTGCGCAGCTTTTCGGCGCAGGCGAAATCCATTGATTACAATAAGGACTTCAGGAACGTCCCCCGGCTCCCATTGGCTAGCTCCATAAATGGAGGCTAGCCATTGGGTGCCGGATCTGTCCGTCAAGGCCGAACCAGATTCGGGGGCGTTCCCGAGAATTTTTCGCTTTTGGCCCACGTCATGCGGCTGTGGGCGGTGTTTTTTTTGGGGGGGGAGGTTTGTTTTGTTCATTTCTCCTGGAAGGCACGCAACGAGGGACGTCTGCCTGGCATCGGCTATCAGGTAAGCGGCATATTTTACTCGTGTTTCCCGCCCCCCCCCTCCCGCTGTCCGTGAGCCCGCCCCCCCTTCCCGCTGTTCGTTCCTTTCCCGCCCCCCCCTCCCGCTCTCCGTGTGCTCGTAGGTGCTTGTTCTCATTTGTTTGCAGGAGTCTCGCTCGCAGCCGGGAGGGAGCGCGTGGAGTGAGCGCTGCAGCATTGCGAGGGAGGCTTCGAGGCGGCGCTTGTGTCTTCAGAGGGTCTGCGCTCCCAGGGCTCCTGCCCACAGCTCATCCGGAGGGTCCTCTCCCTGTGAGGTGCCACCGCCTCTACCCTCGCCAAAGAACGTGGCCGGTTTCTACTCCAGACATACGGGCAGGGCACCTTCAGTTCTCCAGGCTGTGCAGGGAGTCCGGTCGCTGAGAGACGGGCACTCTGAGCGCAGCATTGTAAGATTGCATAGTCTCCGAAACGTACTCAGACCGGCCCCTGAGATGTAATCACTGTGATCATGTTTAAAGGTACTCTGTGTGCAGTGAGCGTTATTCACACTGTACAGTGGGGTGAGTAACACCGCTGTTGCTCACTATGAGAGGTGTCGGGGTGCGCCAAGAGTAAGTGGCCACGGAGGGTTACTCGCAGTGAGACTGTTCATAGGCATGAAGGGTGCGCTCTGACAGCGTCATTGAGGATTACTAGGATGCGAAATCGAACTGAGAACTTCCCGGGCCGGTCACTGAGAGTTCTTTAGACTAGTCACTGGGGGTTATTTATTCAGAATAGCCGCTGACATGTCCCCAGGATGGGATCTCCAGACAAATTGAAACTGGTCACCGAATGTTGCCCAGAATGCTCACAGGGATTTATGCAGCATGGCCATTAAACAGCTCGCAGTGGTCACTGAGAGCTGCAGAGTGGTCACTGAGCTCTGCACATAGTGCTCACTGAGAGAGGCAGAGTGCTCACTGTGATTTGGATTCAATCTTACACCACACGGCATACATTTAACTGACGTCACAATCATGTCAGTAGTGCCTGTCAATGGATACTACCGACATATTCAACAAGTGAGGTCTGAGCTTCTGTCAGACTCGTAGTTAGCAGCGAGTGGAGCCATTACGTAGGCTGCCGCCCGTGATGCGAGCAGGAGGTAGTTGAATTTAGATTATTGGCTGCTGCCTCACCTGCAATGAGTTTGCACTGCAATGAATCCCGTGACCAACACCGAACCAATGCATCGGGCGGCAGGCAAGACAGTGACTGAACATGGTCTGGACTCACTGCAGTGGCTGTCATGGTGGTTCATTCCCAGTTCACCTGCCCAGAACACCGCCGGGACCCCTTACTGTGCAGCTAGCTGAGCCGGCCCAAGCGAGCCTGATGGCCGGCGGAGATAAGGCACAGAGATAGAGGCAAGCCAGGAAGCTGGGTTGTAGGAAATAATAATTGCAGCTGCACTCGGTCGTTGCTGCAAAAAAGTAAGTGTGCCTAGCCTTGGAATGAGGGGCTTCATTCAGTTGCTGACGGGCTAATGCTTAACTTAAGTGTCCCATATAATGTGCTTGCACGCACAAACGACTTGAGACAATGCATGCAGCACCTAGTGTGCTGCAGCTACTAACAGACACCATAGCCGACCTCTCCGGCGGTGCAGGAGTCAGTCGTCACCTTTGTTCCCTTCTGTCGGCTGACCCTGTGGGTTGGAGGGGAAACCCCATCTGCGGTGATCCCGAATTTTCTCACCTAACATCCTTTGTCTTCTGTGTCAGTCAGTAGATTGTTTTTCACACTGTACTGAAGACGCCCCGGCGTCAATGAGGCCGGATACAACTTTACAATGTGGTAACGAGGGGCGGTCAGCGTCACTCCACTGACCTTCATTAGCTCGGTGGGTTACTGGAGGGGCGCGCTGTGCGGGGTAGGGGGGTGCATGACAAGCTGCCGCCTGCTGTCTGACATATGGTTAAGAGCCGCGCATGTGCGCACTGCTCCAGAGTGTGTGTGTGCATGTGACTGCTCCAGTGTGTGCGTGCATGTGACTGCTCCAGAGTGTGTGTGTGTGACTGCTCCTGGGTGTGTGTGTGTGACTGTTCCAGGGTGTGTGTGTATGTGACTGCTCCAGAGTGTGTGTGTGTGTGTATGTGACTGCTCCAGAGTGTCTGTGTGTGTGTGTGTATGTGACTGCTCCAGAGTGTGTGTGTGTGTGCGTGCATGTGACTGCTCCAGAGTGTGTGCGTGCATGTGACTGCTCCAGTGTGTGCGTGCATGTGACTGCTCCAGAGTGTGTGTGTGTGTGACTGCTCCTGGGTGTGTGTGTGTGACTGTTCCAGGGTGTGTGTGTATGTGACTGCTCCAGAGTGTGTGTGTGTGTGTGTATGTGACTGCTCCAGTGTGTGTGTGTGTGTGTGTGTATGGGACTGCTCCAGTGTGTGTGTGTGTGACTGCTCCAGTGTGTGTGTGTGTGGGTTTGTGTTACTATCCTTGTGGAGACTTGGGTGTGATAACACACTCACGCTGTGGGGATTTGATTGCACTGTGGGGACCTGAACCCAGGTCCCCACAATGTAATGTCCTTTAAATGATAAAAAATGGCTTCAGGAACATCTGTGTCAATTTTTACAACTTTTTAAAAAATGGTCTTGTGGGGACCTGTGTTTCAGAAAGTGTGTTTATATTTTTGCTCCCTCTGCCCCCATAGACAGGAGGCGGTACTGCAGTCTTAAACACACTTTGCATTTTAAACACACTTTGATCACCAGGAACCCAAGTTAGCAGCAGAAAGCACAGATATTTCAAAGGAAAAGCTGCAAAACCCGGGGTTAAAACATATTTTTCATGCAAAGTAACATTTTCCCCATTTAATAAAGTAAAACTGTATTTACATGAAAGTTTTGAATTCAGACTATTTGAGTTTAAAAACTGTTTAACATTGTTACAAGCAATTTGGATACGATTTGAATCCCAGATTACATCACTATTGTGGTATGACCCTCATCTGCAATTGAAGAATGATGGTGCATTAAAACATGATACAATATAAACTGATCTGATAGTTTTTTACAAATTTGGTTACATATTAATATGCACTTTGGAATACGTTCTTAAGATGATGGGTAGATGAGAGAGTGCCTAGAGTTGCATTGTGCTAACAGCTATGCTCTTTCAGATGCCGAACTGCAGTAATGTCATGCCCACAGCAATGGGAAGTTTAATTTTAACAGAAAAAGCATGTTCTTAGTGTAAAGAAGTTAGAAGTTAGCAGTCTAGTAGCTGGGGTGGGCGGAGCTAGGTGGGCAGAGGGGAAGAGGTGGGGACAGGACAGGAAGGGGCAGTTAGAGTAGGGACAGGGTATGAGCAAGAGGTGTGGAATAAAGCTCCCAGTAATAGAACCACAAGTGTCTGTGATTATTGTAGCTGGATGCTACAACTGGCGACGAGGACGGGACAGGCATAATCAGTGCCTGCAGAACCCAGTCGGAGTGCCCTGTCCCCTGCAGCATCGAGTAAAGAGTCTGATGCCTGGTGGTGCCACCGCTGGAGAAAAGGTCAGCAGCGGGTGACCCTGCTCCCCCCCAGTGTCTGTGGGAGCCCAGAGGGAGCCGCTAGATCGAGCGCTGAAACGCTCAAGAAAGAGAAAACTGTTTCGCGCTGGAAACGCGCGTCACGCTGGATGCGTGCAACTTGACACCCCGAACATACAGGAGTCGGGAGCCCACTCCGACCCTGTCCAGCACCTCGAGGTGAGCCCAGGACCCCCCCGACGTCGTGGACGCTGTCCCCAGGAGCCCGGTGACGAGCGCTGCTGAAGGCGCTGAAAACGGAGCCCCGGAGGTCGGTAAACCTCACGCCCGATGCGTGAGGTTTGGCATGCCAGCGGAGAAGAAGAGCGGGAACGTAGAAAATAAGGCGGGAGCCCACCCCAACCTCACCTGGTAGCAGTGGTGGTCGAAGGAAAGTGAGCCCTGATGCGCGCTGCCCCCGAGGACGCCGGCCGGTGAGTCCAGAGTGAGATAGCAGTGCATGAATCTGGAGAAAGCCTCGTGTATGACTGCAGTGACGGCGGCCATCTTTGAGTCAGACAAATTTCAAGGACATACCCTGTGTGATTCATAGGCGGCCATTTTGGAGTCAGGCAACAGTCAGAAAGTGAACAAGCCTTGGCAAGAACAAAGTAAACAAACATTGTTAACAGGAAAGTAATAAGCATTGGTGCCGGCAAGGACAAGTATTGGCAAGAAACAAACAAGCATTGATAGTTACGAGGGGACGACCCTCTGGAAAACGCGCGCCAGTCACTGAAGCCAGAAGCAGACACCGGCCCTAAGACTCACCGCCAGGATGTCTAACCCTCCCGCGCAAACAGAAGTCAAGGGAGGCACGCACCTGCGAGCCCCGGAGCCACTGTCAATCACAACAGGAAGCAGCATGGGCCTGAAATGGCAAGAATGGCTAGAGGACTTTGAGGACTACATTGAAGGGTCCAAAATAGAACCAGACAAAGACAAGATAATAGCCCTTCGCAATCTAGGAGGGCGCGAGCTAAGCAAGATCGTACGAGAGATCCTAGCCACAGATGGCGACACCTATGCCAAAGTAAGAGACGTTCTAAATAACCGTTTTCTGCATAAGAGAAACGTCGACTATGAGAGACACAAATTTCACCAGCAGCGCCAGGGAAAGGAAGAACCACTGAGCTCCTTCATACATCGACTGCGACGACAGTCCCAACATTGTGACTTTACAAACTTCTCGCCGGATGCCGCCATCAAATCTCAGATAATCACTGGGTGTCACTCGGAATCGCTGAGACGGCGGTTACTAAGAAAACCACAGGAACTAGCAGAAATCGAAGAGAACTCCCGACTATACGACCAGGCTGAAGAAAACGCGGCGGAAATTGAAACCGGACCCAGTACCAGCCGTGAACACGCCAACCGTGTCACTGAACGACGGCAAGGGCGACAGGATCGGCGTGACAGCGGAAGACGTCACCCGCGAGACAGATCACGGCGCTCCAAGTACTCGCCCAGGCGACGCCCGGACTACAGGAGGAAAGTATCCGAAAGGAGAGATCGCCGACCTGAACGCACGAGGCGATGTTTCAGGTGTGGATACGACTACCCTCACATCGACTCCTGCCCTGCCATGGGCCAACGGTGCAGAAAATGTGGACGGTCCAACCACTTTGAGGCCATGTGTGGGGATTACCACAAAGAAAAACGCAACGACAGTGACAGACACGATGGGTCGCAGAGACCCTCACGATCGGAGGCCAAGCGTCATCACATCAAAGCGGTTCAAGAAGAGCCTCCTCGATCTCCCACGTCCTCACACTCCAGCCACGACTCTCGACGCTCCAGGTGGGACCGTCGTTCTCCGTCAAGAGACTCAAGATCGTCCTCCTCCAGGCAGTCGTCATACACCACCGAATATGTCAACTTTGCTGACCATGATCAGTTCAAACGCTATCCACGTCTCAACATCAAAGTGGGCAACCACGCCGCCAAGTTCATGATGGACAGCGGAGCATCGCTCAACTACATATCAGTTGCCGAACATGACCGAATGGACCCCAAACCACGTTTGCATTTCGCGCCCGTCCGTGTCTACACCTGGATGGCGAAGAAACCTCTCCAATGCTTGGGCAAGTTTGACACCACCCTCACGCATGGCAAACTCTCCATCCCAGCAGTTATCCACGTCATTAAAGGACCTGAGGCCGACTGTCTGCTGAGTCTCCCCACGGCTGAACGTCTTCAATTGGTGCACATCCTCTTCAACGTCCATGACATTTCGGACTGCACTGGCAAATTCCCTTCCCTCTTCCGAGGTTTGGGAAAACTGAAAGGCCGTCAAATCCATCTGCATATCAACGAGCAAATCAAACCGGTGGCTCAACACCCGCGTAGAGTGCCGTTTCACTTGCAATCTGCGGTTGAATGTGAATTTCAGGAACTTTTGGACGCCGACATCATTGAGCGCACTGCGGGCCCCACCCCCTGGGTGTCCCCGGTGGTTATCGTCCCCAAGAAAGGGTCTCAAAACAAAGTCCGTCTCTGTGTGGACATGCGTCTGCCGAACACGGCCATCGAGAGGGAGAGACACCCAGGCCCACTCCTGAGCGACATGATCACGGCGCTCAACGGGGCAACTGTGTTCTCTAAACTGGACCTGAACAAGGGCTACCATCAGCTCGAGCTGGACGACAGTTCTCGCCCCATCACGACGTTTGCCACCCATCTTGGTCTATTCCGCTACAAACGGCTCAGTTTTGGCGTTTCATCGGCCGCCGAGATCTTCCAGGAGGCCATACGTCTCGTCATCCACCACATCCCTAACGCCCTTAATTACAGCGATGACATCTTGGTCTACGGTTCGGACACGCAAGAGCACGACACCGCCCTCGATCGTGTCTGCCTCGCTCTGATGGAGGCTGGGTTGACCCTCAACAAGGAAAAATGTGAATTTCATCAGTCGACCCTGAAATTCTTCGGACACATCTTCTCAGCGAGTGGCATGAAACCAGACCCGGACAAGATCGCCACGCTCAACAACACCAAGAGCCCGGCGGACGTCAACGACCTGCGTTCCTTTCTTGGGATGGCAAGCTACTGCGCCCGCTACATTCGTGATTACGCCACTGTAAGTCACCCACTGAGGCTCCTCACGAAAGCTGGCGCGCAATTTGTGTGGACCCCGGAGTGTGAGCGTGCCTTCATGGACATCAAACGCGCCGTGGAATCAGCCAAGTGCCTCTCCTATTTCAATCCCAAGAGGAAAACGGAAATCACTGTGGACGCAAGCCCCGTGGGCTTAGGAGCCATCCTGGCACAGTACGACCATGAGTCGGATCAGAGGAGGATCATCGCCTATGGCAGTCGGAGCCTAACAGACCCTGAGAAACGATACTCCCAACCGGAGAAGGAGAGCCTGGCCGTCGTGTGGGCGTGCGAACACTTCCACATCTTCATATACGGGAAACACTTCACCCTCATAACCGACCATCAGGCACTTGTCACGATCTATGGGAATCCCAAGTGCAAGATGCCCCCCAGGATCGAAAGATGGGGCTTGCGGCTGCAAGAGTACACGTTCTCGATCATTCACAAACCGGGGAAGGATGAGAATCCAGCTGACTATATGTCCCGCCACCCCCGAGACTCATCAGAGACTGCGCCCTCCATCGCGGAAGAATACATTCACTTTGTGGCTAATCATGCTCGTCCACCAGCCATCCCCATGCACGCCATTCGGGAAGCGACCAATCAAGACAACATCCTACAAGCAGTAATAAAGCGTACCCGAACCAACAGATGGAGGTACCACCCGCAGGAGGAAGAGGAAAGCCCTGCTGTCAAGAAAGAACTCCAAGCCTTTCGACACGTCTCCGATGAACTCTCTGTAACCGGTGACGACCTCCTCCTCAGAGATCACAGACTAGTTATACCAGCGGCACTGAGACAAGGAGTAATCGACTTAGCCCACGAAGGCCATCGAGGAGTCGTCTCCACCAAAAGAGCACTGAGAGAACGTGTCTGGTTCCCAGCCCTCGACCAGATGGTTGAAGACACGTTGAAAGACTGCCACCCATGTCAACTGACCAGCCACAGTAATCCACCCGCACCTTTACAGATGACCCCGTTGCCTGATGGGGTTTGGCAAGAAGTTGCCATGGACTTTTATGGCCCCCTGCAATCCGGGAAGTACGTAGTCGTCATCCTGGATGAATACTCCAGGTTCCCAGTGGCCCAGTTCATATCATCCACCAGTGCCGCCTGCACCCTCAAGGTACTTGAAGAAGTCTTCGCGACTTGGGGTGTCCCCAGGATCATCAAGACGGACAATGGGCCCCCATTCAATAGTCATGAATTCAGTGACTTTGCGAAACACATGGACTTTCAACATCGCAAAGTCACGCCACTCTGGCCCCAAGCCAACGGCACTGTGGAGAGATTCATGTCCACCATTAAGAGAACATTCCAGCAAGCCACGGCCGAGAAGAAAGATCTTCAGTCAGCACTGAACGAAGTCCTCAGTGCTTACAGAACCACTCTCCACTCCACAACGGGCCAATGCCCTGCGACTCTCATGCTCGGGAGGACAATGAGGAATCGGATCCCCACATGGGACGGAGCACTGAGAAAGCCTCTGTCGGATCAACAACACAGAGAAATGGCCATAATAGATCGGCACCACAAAGACAAAATGAAAGAGTATGCTGATCACAAACGAAGAGCCCGGTCCCCCTCCCTGAGGGAAGGCGACAGAGTCGTTGTCAGACAGGAACAACGCCAAAAGACTGATTGCCGTTTCAAGGACGAACCTTTAACAATTACCCAACGAAAGGGCACTATGGTGACAGCAGAATCTGAAACACGGAGAGTCACCCGCAACGCTTCTCATTTCAAGAGGTGCTCCCCTGAAGTCCCTGAAAGTACAGTTGCAGTCCCCACGCCTGAAAGCCGGGACGATCCTGAATCTGTCGCACCCGACACAGAACATTCACTTGCAAAGGAACCCTCAACTGAAGGCGCTGTGTCCACACCAGCGAGACCCCGCCGTCACGTGCGGCCTCCCAAGAGACTGATTGCAGAGATGGACTAATCTCTATTTCATTTGTTACTTTATTAAGAAAGGGGGAGATGTAAAGAAGTTAGAAGTTAGCAGTCTAGTAGCTGGGGTGGGCGGAGCTAGGTGGGCAGAGGGGAAGAGGTGGGGACAGGACAGGAAGGGGCAGTTAGAGTAGGGACAGGGTATGAGCAAGAGGTGTGGAATAAAGCTCCCAGTAATAGAACCACAAGTGTATGTGATTATTGTAGCTGGATGCTACACTTAGAACATTAGTGACATTCCTAAAAAATATATTCAAATATTGCCATAAGTTGAAATTTCATTTAATTGAATTGCTTAATTTTCAAACTGTTCCTAATGCTTTACAAATTAAATCAGCTTCATTCCCATAGAGGGGTGAAGAACAGTCATATGACAAGCATTGGCAAAGCCAACAGGTATCACCTATGAGACTGCTACTGGCTTTGACAGAGTTTTTTTGCCCTGTTGTACAGCAGCATGCCTGCTCTGCCTCATGGATGAAATTTTGATTACATGTTTTTTAAAGCACTATGATGCAACCAAAACAGACCACATAATGACATTTATTTTTATTGCTGGCAGTAGGGTGGGGGCGTGTGAGGGGTCAACACTATCAACGGAGGGGGTGGGGAAAAGAAAAATCATTGACGCTGCCACTAGTGATCACAGTATATAAAGAAGTTGTCAGAGCCTCATTGGCCTTATTCAATTATAAAATGCAGACTCTGATATATATTAACCGTTGTGAAGTAGGTGCAGAGGCACAGAGTCCTTGTTCACCCTAATTAGTGGGAATGTTTTAAAAGCCAAAAAATGGGAGGTGTATAGGAGACCAAATCCCTAGCTTGCATTTGGGCTCATAGTGCCCTTACTACTTTATTGCACCCACACTTATTACTGTTTGGACTTAGTGCTTTAGCTAAGGTGTAAAGGTCTGCTGTAAAATGGGCACCCTCATGTTGATGTCCACTTCAATTTGACCTTCCTGTGCATTTAAATATAGTTTGCCTTCCAATATCATACTAGTTTAACTACAACATACTGCAGTAGCATAGGCTGTGCTCAACCACCTGCCTTATGAGTGAGAAGGTCTTCAAGTCGGAAGGGTGGAGAGGATGTGGCTTTATGCTAGAGCTGCAAACTTCAAACGCATTTCTTGACGTTAGCTTGACATCCTGTGATTCTAGTCAAATCACTTAATTTCCCTGTGCCTAAAGAAATAGTACATGACTTAACTGGTGCTCATGTAAAGTGCTTCAAAGTGGAGTGACACAAGCACAGCACTAGTGGGAATGAGGCATTAGCAGAAGTATGTGAGAAGTGGCTTCTGTTTCTTCACCATTTATTTATTTATAAAGTTTTCTATTTATTTATTTAAGCAATTTGTAGAGCGCGCAAATACCCGTCGGTGTCTTGGCCCTGTAGACGGGAGAGGCAGTAGTGAAGTGGTGTGCTGCTCATTGGTATTTATTATCTTCCTGAAAGCCGGCAGGTATTTATTAGCTTCCTGAAAGCCGGCAGTGATGGACAGGATTTAATTTGCTGAGGGATGGTGTTCCACAGTCTGGCCGTGGCAACAGTCAATCGTTTGCCTCCCCAGGAGACCTTGTTTGTGCGTGGGATCATGATGAGATTGGCGGCTGAGGATGGTAGGTTTCTGCTAGGTAAGTGGGCGTAAAAGGCTTTCTTTAGAAAGTCCGGACCTGTGTTATGAATGGCCTTGAAGACAATGCATAGGGCCTTGAATTTTATGCGACTTGTGATTGGAAGCTAGTGCAAGTTTTGCACCACCAAGGAGATGGATTTGTACTTGGGGGTACCTGTAATTAACCTCACAGCAGCATTCTGAACCATCTGTAGTTTGTTAGTGATCTTTTTCTAGACATTCAGGAGCAGGCCATTGCAATAATCAGTTTTGGACATAACAAGGGTGCTAATCAGGGTTTTTCCTGCGCTTGGTGGAAGGAAGTATAGCAGTTTCTCGATCATTCTAAGAGTGTAGAAGGAGGACGAGACGATGGCATTGGCATGAGCTTAAAAAGTTTGTTTATCATCAAACATGACGCCCAAGTTTCTTACTTTCGGTACTGTGTTGGGGGTGGAGGACCCAGGGCGGTATGCCAGCAAGTGGGGGACCATGTTGGCTGTAGATTGCCAAAGATCATAATCTCTGTTTTTTCAGAGTTTAACTTGAGGCAGTTTTTGGCCATCCAGGAACTGATGGCGAGGATACCAAATTGAAAACTGGCCACAATTGCTCCTCCATCGTTGTTAAATGCGAGCACCAGCTGTGTGTCATCAGCGTAAGATGGCAACCCCATCCCATGGGCTTTGATGACCTTGGCCAGGTCCGATACATACATATTAAACAGTGTCGGACTCCAGGATGATCCTTGTGGCACACCACATGGGAGCGTAAAAGACGGGGAGTTATATTCGCCGAGACTCACTAGCTGAGTGCGGTTGGCCAAGAACGACTCCAGTAAATCTTTGGCTTTGAGTTTAATGCCCATATTTGAGACACGGTCGATCAGGGTGACGTGATCAACCATGTCGAAAGCTGCTGACTAATTCAGCAGTATAAGAACCTTGGTCTCGGATGGCTCTAATCTTGTCTGCAGCTTCGATAAGGGCGGTTTCTGGGCCGTGGCCTTTCCTGAAGCCAAACTGTGTTTCATCCAGGAGATTGTTTATTATTTTTTCAAAAGTTTTTGCTTGAAAGGGGAGGCTCGTGATGGTTCTGTAATTTTTTGTGTATGGTGGGTCGAGATGCTGTTTCTTCAGCAGAGGTTTGATGGTTGCCTTTTTCCAGGTTGCTGGGTAGATACGATAGTTGGTCGGGAAAACGTTTTGATACCGAGGCTGGGCAAGGATCTGTAGGGGAACCTGATTTGATGATGAGATTGAGGTCATAGATTTGTGTGGATGAAACTTGTTTGAATTGCGAAAAGGATGGAGACTTGCTGCAGTTGTCAGTTGGGGTTGGCAAATCATTTTTTGGTTGCGAAACCTGCAGTACAACAGTGCCTGAATAGCAATGTAGGTATACTGGAGAGCCTTGGGCCATTGAAAAGAAGCAGAAGAGGCAGTGCTTTTGGAAGGCGCAGCTTGAGCAGCCTTCAGCCCTAGAAAGCAAAGTATGGAAGAAAAGCAAGGTGGGTCTAATTGCCCCAATAAAAATACATACCAAGACCGCCAATTAACTGCAAGGGCTGGGATCAGCAGTCTCTAAGCAGCCTGATGGGAAGAGAAAATCCTAGCTGGTCACATGACTACCTTCTCCTGCCACTAAATGTTTTGGCCTAGAAAGGTCTTCAACCAGCACCCTTCTCCAGTGCCATAGACATATAGAGTCCATTGATTACTTATATGTACAACTACCATATCTGAATACTATATCTTTGATTATGAAATACCCGCCAGAACAGCTGCACCATTTTATTATTACAACATTACCAGCCCTGAAATCATTATATTCTCCCCAAAAAATCAAGGGATTCCAAACTCTCACCATTTCTCTAGCAATTGTGAGTGTAAAACTAAATGTGCGCGAAACTTATAAAATGTACAGGATTGCCTTATTTTAATTCAAAGTATTTTATTGAAAATACAATTTTGCATATACAATACAATACAGTTTGAAAACATTTACTTGGCTGTTTGGTTTTAAGTGGAGAAGAAAGAGAAAGAAGAAAGGGGGGGGGGATTATTGTTAATGCTAGAAATGTCACCAGACATTCCTAGAACCTCACCAACTCAACTTGATTATCAGCCTGGCTTTAGACTATCCCATTGCCACTCAAACCTGAGTCACTACCTTCTCCCTTCCAACATTTTACCACATTAGCCCACAGAATTACTCCCTAAAACTCACCAACAAAACTAAAGGTAGAGTGCATGTCTCACTCGTTATCCATAAGAGTAATATTCAAATTCTCAAGCTTACTATCTATGACAGAAACTCTTTTGAATCCTTGGAAAGACCTTCCCAACCTTTCCATTAAAATACGAACTTGCTCTTACCCACCTAGTCCTGCACAATACTTATTTGAAGACTTCTCTCTTAATCAACTTATTCCTCACTTCCAGTCACCTGCTATCCATAGAGGATTCAACTTCAGGCCACAGACCAAACTATCCCATCCTTCAAAGAGTTCTTTGGCAAATGCCATCTCAATAGCCTAGAAATAGCAATCACTGCATTCCTTTAAATTAAAGGCCATTGTTTGACATCATAGTTCACCATGTACATAATATCATCCCTGCCATTTGGTATGACCATTGCACTATCTTTGACAACTATTTTCTTCAATATAGTCCTCCATGTATCCAGCACAATCACTAATGAACACCCCACCTCCTATTTCTGCTCCAAGAAAGAAATCAAGTCAGATTGATTCAAATACAGCCTGGAGAAAAGTCTCTCGCCAGTCATGACCACTAATTCCCTTCAATTCATCAAGAACCCCATAGACTCCACAATTTCCCTTACTGCTGATTCATGTTCCGCCGCCTAAAGGTATCTAAAAGTAATATACACAATATGTAGTACTCAAAAGTGCTGAAACTGCTAAAAAAGAAAATCCATTAACGGGAATGCGTCTGTTTTCCTGCACTTCCCTCAAACATGCCAGAACCACTTATATCACCAGCTTCAAAACCAAACATGATTTTTATTTGGGCAAATCTAAAATGCATCGACCTGTCCCTGAGATGTCGTTAAAATGTTTAGGAAAGTTTCCTTACCTTCAAATGTAAATATGGTTCAGCTGCCTTTCACCAGCAGCTCATAATGCAAAAGTATGCCCCAGCCAGACCCTAGCATTTCATTAACTTCAACCTCCTCCATACTCCCAAATGCAATTGCAGTTCACAGGAGACAGATGCTTCTCAGTTGTAATGCCCCTCTTGTGGAATAGCCTTCTCAATTATGCATGGCAATCAGGCAATGCCGCCCTATGGACTTGCCTGACAATTTGGTATCTGAGCCTGTTTTATGGCCAGCTGGGCTAGTTTTTACTGTTGATTTCCCCGATATTACAGCAAGCATTGGCTGCAGCAAACACAAATGCATGCAGTCTCCCATATTTTGCCAAATACCCAAACAGCATGTCTTTGCAAGTTCAGACTGGCCTGATTTGCAAGTATTGTATTGTATTGTATTGTATTTATTTCTTATACCGCGCAACTGCCACCCTACGGGTATCCTGGCGCCTGATAAGGATGTAGTTCAATGAAGCAACAATACAGGGGTAATTATGTCAGATGAAAAAGACAACTTTGGCGAAGAGCCATGTTTTTAGACTCTTTCTGAATCCTAGCAAGGTGTTGATTTGCCTAATATTCTGGGGTAGCTCATTCCACAGCCTTGATGCCGAAGTACAGAAGGCTCTACCTCCCATCCTTGACCTCCTAATCCTGGTGGTTGCTACCAGCCCCAGGCTGGAGGAGTGCAGGGACCTGGTAGATTTATACCAAGTGAGCCTTTCCTGCAGTGGGATGGGTCCCATACTGTGTAATGCTCTATAGACGATACATAGAGACTTGAATGCCACTCTGCTACCAATTGGCAGCCAGTGTAAGTCTCTGAGCGCCAGCGTGGTAGAGGAGCTACGGGGTCTGTTAAGAGCCAACTTGGCCGCTATAGCCTGGACTCTCTGGAGCCCCTGTAAGATGTAAAGGGGGGCTCCCAGGTATAATGAATTACAATAGTCCAGTCTAGCCAGGATCACACTTCTGACCACTAGCGGTCTAGTCTCATCTGGCAGAAGGGGCAGGATCTGTCTGAGCACTTTCAACAAACCGTAGCAGACACTGATGGTTTTATTGGTCTGCGAGGTCATTTGGAGATCGACATCAAACATTACTCCTAAATTGCGCACGGTCTTAACTGGGATGCAGGGCTCAGCTCCCGGCGCAAGCCTGATCTCACAGGACGGTTGCTGGCTCAGTTTGACTGACGGGCAGTAAACTACTTCCGTCTTCCCCTCATTGAATTGGAGGGAATTTATTTTCAGCCACCTAGAGACCTTACACATGCAATTCTGGAAGGTCTCCATGTTTACTGCCTGCTTTCCTTCTAAGGAGAACACCAATTGGGTATCGTTGGCGTAGTTTATTAAATCGATCCCATATGATTTTATCATAGGGATCAGGGGCTGCAGATATAAATTAAAAAGAATCGGGCTAATCGAAGAACCTTGCGGTACTCCATGACAGACCAAGGACTTTGGAGAAGTAAAGGGGGCCAGGGTCACGGTCTGCTGTCTACCCATCAGGTAGGATTGAAGCCACTTTAGAGCTTTGCCTTTCACGCCCAGTTTCTCCAGCCTGCTTAACAGAACTGCATGGCTAACCGTGTCGAATGCGGCTGACATATCCAACAGCACAAGTACTGAGGAGTTGCCACTGTCGGATTCGAAGAGTGTCCAACATGGTTGCCAATGCAGTTTCTGTTCCGTGTCCTGGGCGGAAGCCAAATTGGTCCTTGTCCAATAGGCAGTTGTCTTCCAGGTAGTTTGACAAGGACCTACCGACTAGTTTTTCCACGATCTTTATCGGGTAGGGCAGGAGAGATATGGGTCTAAAGTGTGCCGGGATGGTGGGATCTAGTGAAGGCTTTTTTAGCAGGGGAGTAACCACCGCCTGCTCCCATGCCTCCGGTACTACGCCTTCCTCAAGGGACTGACGACAGATCTGATGCATCCAGGGGAACAGCTCTGGCCCGTATTCCTTCCAGATCTTATGTGGAAGGGGGTCTAAAGGGGACCCTGATGACACACTATGTGCCAGGCTAAGGAAGAGCTCCTCTGTCAAAGGGGTAAAACTTTCCAATGATGATAAAACTATTGGTGGTTCCTCCTCCGCTAGCAGATCTGCCAGGTCATTACTACTAGCTCTATTCTCCTCCAACCCCCCCAAAATTTTTGCAATTTTTTCCTCAAAATAAATGGCGATCTCATTACACAGTTCTTGTGTTGCGACCACCTTATTGCTCATGCAGGTGGGGTGTGAGAGGTCCCTTATGACATTAAAAAGGGTTTTGGTACTGTTGGGTGATTGGAGGATAGTGGTGGCATAGAAGAGTGCCTTAGTTTTAGCAATGGCCCCTTTGTATGTTGCCTGCTCCACTTTCAGCAGTTGTTTGTCTGACTCTAAATAGCGTCTTTGCCATATTCTTTCCGTCTGACGGCATTGATTACACAGGGATTTCAGCTCCTCATTGAACCAGGGGGCTGATGGTTTCCTTTTGTTCTTTACATTTTTCAAAGGGGCAAGTCTATCCAGGGTATTTGTGATAAAATTACAGTATTCCCGATAGTTTAGATCTATTGGCCCCTCTGGGTCGTGGGATATCTCGCTTGTAAATATAGGCTTTGATTTGTCCGTTAGTAGTTTAGCCCAGTTTCTCCCCTTCCTGTAAGTTACGGTGCCCTTAATTCCGTTCCCTTCAATGGGTGCGGAGATCGGGAAGTGAATCAGGGAATGATCAGTCCAGCACTGAGGTAAGATATCAATCATTTTAGTCTCAGTCTGGTTAGCGAAGATCAGCTCCAGAATATTACCACCTAAATGAGTGGGTTTGTGTACCAGCTGATCAAGGCCCCAATTACCACAGATATCATGTAGATCCTTCAGATGATTCCCCAGGGACCCGTTGTCCCAAAGATTAAAATCTCCCAGAATCAACAATCAAGAATGGGTCAAAGCAAGGGCAGCAATGGTATCGAACAGCGCCTGATATTGTGTATCCGCGCCGGGCGGCCTATAGCAGATTATACCAGTCAGAATTCTTCCTTTGGGTTCTTGCAGAGAGAACCCCAGTATTTCTATCCCCACTATTCCATCAATCTGTAGGGGGGAAAAATCCCATTTATTCTTATAAATCACCCCGAGTCCCCCACCTCTTCCTTGCGGCCTAGGTTTATGGAACAGATTGTAACCTTCCGGGCATGCAAAACCCAGCTCTACCGAGGTGTCTGCGCAGGTCCACGTTTCCGTGATAAAAAAGGCATCTAGATCCATATCATCTAACAAACTTGACACCACCCGGTGATGTTTAACCAGGGATCTGCTGTTGATCATCCCACAATATAGAGTTATGATATTTGATGGTTGAGCTATTAGAGGTATCCCCCCTGTCCTCTTTCCTATATTCAATAACTCTTCCTTAGAGTACTTTAGTACAGCAGCATTCAAGGCCCTTGGCCCGTCCGGTGCCCGGACGGGCACAGACGGGCTTTCCTCTGGCGCTCCTCCGGCGCTCCGCTGCGTGCCTGCATATTGGTCCCCTAAATAGTGTGTGGTGAGGAGAGCACGGCAACACTAGAACGCTACCCCCCGAGACGTCCAGGGAGTGTCTCAGAGCACCCACACCTAAGATGGCGGTCGGGAGTAGGCGGCTGGGGATTCACCAAAGTGGTGAGTGATGCTGCTTTTAGCACAATTAAGGTGCAGGTAGTGCAGACGTGTGGGGAGCAAGGGCAGTGAGTATTAAACAATATAACAACACAACGAGTCAATTTTTAACACGAGTCAATTTTTAAAAGTTTTGCAAAGTATTGCGACGATTTAAAAATAGGCAGCGTCCAGATACAATTTCTCCCTGCAGCAGCAAGACAATCCTAATCATTACTCGGCGTGAGCCCGACTAGTCCCCTAAATAGAGTTTGCCGAGTAGAGCACGGCAACACTAGAACGCTACCCCCCGAGACCTCCAGGGAGCGTCTCAGGGCACTCACACCTAAGATGGCGGTCGGGAGTAGGCGGCTGGGGATTCACCAAAGTGGTGAGTGATGCTGTTTTTAGCACAATTAAGGTGCAGGTAGTGCGGACGTGTGGGGAGCAAGGGCAGTGAGTATTAAACAATATAACAACACAACGAGTCAATTTTTAACACGAGTCAATTTTTAAAAGTTTTGCAAAGTATTACGACGATTTAAAAATAGGCAGCGTCCAGATACAATTACTCCCTGCAGCAGCAAGACAATCCTAATCAGTACTCGGCGTGAGCCCGACTAGTCCCCTAAATAGAGTTTGCCGAGGAGAGCACAGCAACACTAGAACGCTACCCCCCGAGGCGTCCAGGGAGTGTCTCAGAGCACCCACACCTAAGATGGCGGTCGGGAGTAGGCGGCTGGGGATTCACCAAAGTGGTGAGTGATGCTGCTTTTAGCACAATTAAGGTGCAGGTAGTGCAGACGTGTGGGGAGCAAGGGCAGTGAGTATTAAACAATATAACAACACAACGAGTCAATGTTTAACACAAGTCAATTTTTAAAAGTTTTGCAAAGTATTACGACGATTTAAAAATAGGCAGCGTCCAGATACAATTTCTCCCTGCAGCAGCAAGACAATCCTCATCAGTACTCGGCGTGAGCCCGACTAGTCCCCTAAATAGAGTTTGCCGAGTAGAGCACGGCAACACTAGAACGCTACCCCCCGAGACGTCCAGGGAGCGTCTCAGGGCACTCACACCTAAGATGGCGGTCGGGAGTAGGCGGCTGGGGATTCACCAAAGTGGTGAGTGATGCTGTTTTTAGCACAATTAAGGTGCAGGTAGTGCGGACGTGTGGGGAGCAAGGGCAGTGAGTATTAAACAATATAACAACACAACGAGTCAATTTTTAACACGAGTCAATTTTTAAAAGTTTTGCAAAGTATTACGACGATTTAAAAATAGGCAGCGTCCAGATACAATTACTCCCTGCAGCAGCAAGACAATCCTAATCAGTACTCGGCGTGAGCCCGACTAGTCCCCTAAATAGAGTTTGCCGAGGAGAGCACAGCAACACTAGAACGCTACCCCCCGAGGCGTCCAGGGAGTGTCTCAGAGCACCCACACCTAAGATGGCGGTCGGGAGTAGGCGGCTGGGGATTCACCAAAGTGGTGAGTGATGCTGCTTTTAGCACAATTAAGGTGCAGGTAGTGCGGACGTGTGGGGAGCAAGGGCAGTGAGTATTAAACAATATAACAACACAATGAGTCAATTTTTAACACAAGTCAATTTTTAAAAGTTTTGCAAAGTATTACGACGATTTAAAAATAGGCAGCGTCCAGATACAATTTCTCCCTGCAGCAGCAAGACAATCCTAATCAGTACTCGGCGTGAGCCCGACTAGTCCCCTAAATAGAGTTTGCCGAGGAGAGCACGGCAACACTAGAACGCTACCCCCCCCCCCGAGACGTCCAGGGAGCGTCTCAGAGCACCCACACCTAAGATGGCGGTCGGGAGTAGGCGGCCGGGGATTCACCAAAGTGGTGAGTGATGCTGTTTTTAGCACAATTAAGGTGCAGGTAGTGCGGACGTGTGGGGAGCAAGGGCAGTGAGTATTAAACAATATAACAACACAATGAGTCAATTTTTAACACAAGTCAATTTTTAAAAGTTTTGCAAAGTATTACGACGATTTAAAAATAGGCAGCATCCAGATACAATTTCTCCCTGCAGCAGCAAGACAATCCTAATCAGTCAAGTGTGGGGGTTATCTGGTTCACTGATAGGGACACTTTTATTTTGTACCTAGACCAATTTTTCGTTCCGGTCCAACCTTGGCTCCAGACCACAAATTCTACAAACCCTGCATTATTTAAATTGTTTCCCACTCGCATCAATACTAATAAATATGCAGCAAACAAAAGTAGAATGCTCTTCAAGACAATTAACCATTTCACCAAAACCGTACCAGGCAGATAAATACCACATTCAATAGACAAGTGCAATGCTATCATCCTCTTCTTCACTGAGAAAGGTGTAAATATTTGACAGCACTAGATTATACTTCAACAAAATGCTTTTGGAAATTCCCCTTTCCCTCCCTATGCAAAGCAGCCCGCCCTAAAATCATACTAACAATTCAGCCATTACTGTGTCTGTGACCTTTCATATTTTACCCTGTTGCCTCTGGCACGATTTGTGCTACATATATACAAACATACATACATACATACATACAAGTATACATACATAGACACATTCATACTAACAAATGCATGCATACATCCATCCATATAAACAAACATACGTATAAACATACATGCATATAGTTATCAAGTAATTCTACATTCAGCTCTCATCTCATCTGCTTTTCTCACTGTGATGTCGTAATACTATATCTGTCAGGGTAAAAATAAAACTACAAGTTTCAGAATGTGAAAAATAAAACAATACAATGCTGAGAAACAAAGCCAGCACCACATAAAAAATATTCACAAACTTCTAGCTTTAAATTGAAAATGGGGGGAAAAGCCCTCACATATACAGACTAGTTCAAGTTAAAAAAATTCTTTCTCACTAATACGGATAGACAAAATATTATTCTAATGCGATTCGAAATTACACTTATTGCATTTACTAGGAATGTGAATATAATTTAGCGATTTGATTTTTAATTGTATTCTTAAATGTGCCTTAGATTTACGAATGGATTTTCACAATAGATTCCAAAGTATAAATATCAGGGCTCAAATGCACGCTTTCAAGAACCAGGGAATGAAAGTTCCTGTGCCCCTGTCCCTGTTATTTCTGCCAACTAGAGAACATGCAGAGAATGTGTGGATCATTCATGACTGAGGACGAGAGGCGCGTCCTTCTTCCGAAGTGCCCCATCCTTCGTGGTAGCCCTCCCCAACAGTCAGGTTGATGCAGAGGCCAGAGCCTCCTCTGTCTTCCTTTGTCCTGACTACGGCCATGGATCAGGTGTGAATGGGCGCGCTCCCGGGTTCAGCATAACAAAGGGCTGAGAGCTGGAGGCTCTCAGCTTCATTCCGACCTTGCCACTTCACACCCTGCCAGGGCGTGCACATCCCGGGGCAACCCTGCATCCCAGACTGTAGTCTGGAGGAGTGGATTCAATGGATTGGACAAAACATAAAAGCTGTCTCTGAAAAACGAACATTTGAAATGCATCACTTTAACTTCTCAATCTTTCATTGTGTGAAAGTATACTTCGGAGACCAACACAAGGATATCAATGGCATCTTTTTATAAAAGACTATGGCAAGACTGTCTCATGACAAAAAGTATATTTCTCAGGCTAGGACCTTTTTGGCTACATGTAAAATGCTGCCATGCCGCTGTTAGCTAGCATCATTTTTATTTTACACTAGCTAATTTAAAATTGAAAAATACTTGGGGGCCCTAATAAATTGTGACAGGAACGTTTAGATTGCTAACACTTTTGCGCCTGAAAACATGGGTTCTATTCGTGCATTCAGCACTAGACAAAAATATTTTGTGCAGTCTCTTTATCCTCCTTCTTGACTGTTCTACTCTCCAAGTCCCTATCACATCATGGTTTCTATGATAGAAATGTACTGGACATGCACGCATTTTTCTGCAAACAGCATCGGTTGTTAAATAAACTTCTACAATAAAATCATTCTTTAAACACCTTAATACTATTCCTGGAATTATATGTCCGAGCTTCAGCAAATGCAAAATAATTACGTGTCAACAGGATAAGGGGAGAGGAAAGTATAAGGAGATTGGCGGTGGTGTTATTATGACCAAATCTACCGACTTTGGAGCTGGCAACCATGTTAGAGGTCTCTTGGTATCGGCTCAACTTCTTATGATTCTGGGCAAATAACCTAACCTCCCTGTGCGAACGTGACTCTGTGTAATGTAATTGGTGCTCAAACAAAGCACTTAAATACTTTCGGGTAGAGTTTGCGCTATATGCAACTACAAATTTAAAAAAAGCAGCAGAACTTCTTTTTTCTGATTAGTTGCATTCAAACCCTGGAAAAAACATGAGGAGTCATGAGAAGGAGATAAGGGAAGGTTGACATGGAAAGACATGCTGGAAAAGTAAGACAACACAAACCAAGCATTAGCAAAGCCAATAGGTCTTACCTATGCAAGAGTGATTGGCTTTGCCTATGTATTTTAACCATGTTGTACACAAGAATAGCTGCTGTTTATCATGGCTAAAAGTTAGTGATGTAGAAAGAGTGGACTGAAGGGTCGTAGAGTGGAATGGTGAACAGTGGAGTAGAGGGTTGTGGCATAGTGTCATGTATTGGAGCAGCAGAGTGGAGTCACATAGAGTGGTGTACACTAGAGGCATAGCGTAGAGTGAGGTGGTGTGGAATGCATAGGTATAGAATGTTGCAGTGTATAGTGGCATAGAGTGCAGTGGTGTAGAGTACAGAGGCATGGTTTTCAGCAGCATACCATGCAGTGTCGTATAATGAAGTGGCATAGAGTAGAGTGTTGAACAGTAGAATGCAGTGGTGCATGGTGGAGTGGTGCAGGGTGGAGTAGTGCAGGGTGGAGTGTTGCAGAGTAGAATATAGGGCTGTAGAGTGCAGTGGCATAGAGTGCAGTAGCGTAGAGTCGAGTGTTGCAGGGTGCAGTGGCATAGAGTGGAGTCAAATGGAGAGGCCGTGTCTGACTGATGCGTCTACTGTAGGGGCTTGTGTTTGACCACATGGTCACAGGTTCAAATGCTTGCAGGTCTACTCAGACTTTCATCCTTAGGTCGATAAAATGAGTACCATTGAGTTGGGTAACAATAAACATCTGTTATTCAGCACCAAGAGGCCCTTCTGGGTGAATGTGTGCGCTTTACAAATATACATTACGTAATGTTAGAATTCAGTGGTATAGAGTGCATTGGCCTAAAATGCAGTAGTGTAGAATAGAGAGGCATAGAGTTCAGTGGAGTAGAGTGTGGTGGTGTAGAATGGTGGAGAATGCAGTGGCAAAGAATGTTGAGTAGAGTGGTGTAAAGTGCAGTGGCATTGAGCGCAGTGGTGCATAGCCGAGTGATGCAGAGGAGAGTGGAGGGGCCTAGAATGCAGTGACATATAGTGCAGTGGTGTAGACTTCACCAGTTTATAATTTAGTGGCATACAATGCAGTGTCATGCAATGCAGTGGCATAGATTCGACTGATGCATAGAAGCATGTATTGGTGCATGGAGTGGGCCGGTGTGGCATGGAGTGCAATGGCATAGAGTGCAGTGGTGTAGATTAGAGTGACATAGAGTAGAGTGGCAGAGAGTGCTGTGCTGTGTAGTGATGCAGAGTTCAGTGGTGCAGAGTGTAGGGATGCAGAGAAGAGAAATGTAGAGTGCATTGCCAGTAGTGCAGAGTAGATTGTAGTTGAGGTTTGTGGCAGAGAGTGCAGTGTTGCAGAGTAGACTGCCGTAGAGTGCAATGGTGTAGAGTAGCTCAGGGTGCATTTGCATAGAGTGCAGTGACATAGAGTAGAGTGGCATAGAGTACAGTGAGCAGAGTAGAGTGCAGTGGTTTAGTGTACAGTGATGTAGAGTGCATTGTCATAGAATGTAGTAGGATAGAGTTCAATGGTTTAGAGTAGAATGGCATAATGTGCAGTGGCAGAGTGGCACTGAGTGGAGTAAAGTGGCATAGCTTACAGTGGTATAGAGTTCAGTGGCATAGAGTAGTTTTTTTGAGTAAATTGAAGTGGCATAGAGTATAGTGGTGCAGACTGGAGTAAAGTGGCATAGATTGCAGTGGCATATAGTCCAGTGGCGTAGAGTAGTTGGTTTCACAATAGAGTGAAGTGACATTGAGTGAAGTGGTGCAGTGGCAAGGTGGCACTGAGTGGAGTAAAGAGGCATAGATCGCAGTGGTATAGAGTTCAGTGGCATAGAGTAGATTCTTTTAGTAAAGTGAAGTGGCATAGAGTATAGTGGTGCAGAGTGGATTAAAGTGGCATAGATTGAAGTGGCATAGAGTAGTTTGTTTCAGAATAGAGTGAAGTGGTGCAGTGGCAGAGTGGCACTGAGTGGAGTAAAGAGGCATAGATCGCAGTGGTATAGAGTTCAGTGGCATAGAGTAGATTCTTTTAGTAAAGTGAAGTGGCATAGAGTATAGTGTTGCAGAGGTGAGTAAAGTGGCATAGATTGCAGTGGCATAGAGTAGATTGTTTCAGAATAGAGTGAAGTGACATTGAGTGGAGTGGTGCAGGATAAAAAGTCGTAGAGTGCAGTGGTGTAGAGTGGCATATAGTGCAGTGGCATAGAGTAGAGTGGCATAGAACACAATGGGGTAGAATAGAGTGCAGTGGTTTAGAGTGCAGTGACATAGAGTGCATTGGCATAGAGTGCAGTGGGAAAGAGTGGAGTAGGGTGACGTAGAGTGCAGTGGCATAGAGTAAAGTGATGTCGACTAGATTGTTTCAGAGTAAAGTGAAGTGCCATAGAGTGTAGAGGCACAGAGTGAAGTTGAGAGGCGTATAGTGCAGTGGCATATCGTGCAGCGAGGTAGAGAAGATTGAAGAGATGTAGAGTGGAGTTGTGTAGGGTACGGTGCAGGGGCATAGAGTGCAGCAGCATAGAATTTACTGGAGTGCAATGCAACATCATACAATGCAGTGGCGTACATTAGAGTGGTGCATAGTAGAGTGCAGTGGTGCAGAGCAGAGTGCAATGTAGTGGTGAAGAGTAGAGTGGCATAGAGTGCAGTTGCATAGAGTGGCGTAGAGTGCAGTGACATAGAGTGCAGTGGCGTAGAGTGGAGCGATGTAAATTCCTGACATGCACAGTAAAGTGTCATAGAGTTCATTGGCATAGCGTGCAGTAGTGCAGAGTAGTGTCATAGAGTGCAGTGGTGTAGAGTGGCGTACAGTGCATCGGTATAGAGTACAGTGGTGCAGAGTGGCGTGCATTGGCAAAGAGTGCAGTGGTGTAGAGTGCAATGGCTTTGAGTAGAGTGGCATAGAGTGTAGTGGCCTGGAGTAGAGTACTAGAGTGCAGTGGCATAGAATAGATTATTTCAGAGTAAAGTAAAGTTGCGTAGAGTGAAGTTGTGCAGGGTAAAGTGCAGCAGCATAAAGTGTAGTGGACTGGTGTAGAGTGCATAGGGCGTTGAGTTGTGTGTTACAGAGTAAAGGGCATTGGGATGAAGTATATTATCATTATGAGCAGTGGCAGAGTGCATTATAGCAGAGTGGTGTAGAGTGGAGTGGCATAGAGTGGAGCTGTGAAGAGTAGATTGGAGTGAGCTAGACTGGAGTGGTGTAGAGGGCAGTGGCAAAGACTGCAGTGGTGTTGAGCAGAGTGGCGTCGAGTGCATTTGTATAGAGTATAGTTGTGCATAATAGTGTAGAGAGACGTAGAGTGAAGTGGCATTGAGTGCAGTGGCATAACGTGAAGGGGTGCAAAGTGGAGTAGAGTGCAGTGGCACAGAGTGCAGTGGCATGGAGTTGTGTAAAGTGGAGTGCTGCAGAGTAAAGTGCATTGACATGGAGTGGTGAAGAACAGAATGGAGTATGCATGGTATGGTAGCGCCCTGCCATTACAGACAACAAAATTTCAATTGAAATGTCCATTACATTTTCACAGACATTTTACAAATAGAGCTAGGCAGTGCACAAGCAATGTTGTGTGGAAATGCCATCACCTAGTGTATTGATTTGTTTTGATCATATTAAAGTATTTAAACGTAGTTAATTCTGCAATAGTCAGGAATACTTGCAACGTTAATTTAAATGTTGTTGTGTGCTAGAAAAAAAACTTTCTTACATCTAGTATCCAGCATGATTGTCACATAAAATCCTACAACTTTTATGTCAGAAAAAGAAAAGTAAACACCAAGCTCCCTCGTAAGACAGAGCATAAAATTTGACCTCTGTCTTTGAAATGCAGAGCAAATGTGACAAGATAAGACTAGATCTGCTGTAAGTTTACCTAGACATTCTCTGATGGCATGTTGTTCAGAAGATGTTCATTAGCAATTGTTTGATTTGCCTTATGATGGCCAAAGATTGTTCAGCAAGTTTGGACTTGCATCTACCATCTTTGTGGGACCTGGATACCCCTATAATCAGATCGCTGTCTCTGTGGGGGCCTGGCATCTCTATAACCCAACACTATCTCTGTGGGACCTTGGCATCAATATAATCACACACTATCTTTGTGGGGACTTAAGCATGGCTATCATCATGCACCATCTCTACAAGGTCTTCAACATGTCTTTCAAAAAAGATTATCCAAACACAGGCTTGAATTTGACAGTCATCACACTATTTCTCCAGAGGTCTATAATAATTATTTCTATGAGGATGTGACATCCTTCTAATCCTCACTATCACTATGGGAACCTGATTTTCACTATAACCACACAATATCTCTACAGGACCTAAGCATGAATATAATGACACACTATCTGTGCTGAGATCTGGCTATCATTATAAAAACGTAGTATCTCTGCAGGGACTTCAGTTTAACTATTTTAATACAGTGTCTCTACGAGGACTTGCACATGACTAGTACAACACTCTCTATGTGAGGACTTGAACCAGCCTATAATCACACCATTTCTGTGGGCATTTGAACATAATTATAATCACATACTACGTCTCGGGGTACTTTATCATGAATGGGGGTTCAGTTGAAGGTTTCGGTTGACAGTGTGAGGCGCTCACACAGTGCAAGAAATAGCAGTGATGATGGATAGAACAGGAAAAAAGTGAAGACGGTGCAAACAGTATAGAGGGAAACCTGAAAGCCTCTCTACGGTGAACAGGCACAAGGATGCCCGGACACTTGAAACAAATAAACAACAGGTACTGTGCACACGTGAGATCCGAACAGTATCGGTGATGTGGTAGTTCTTGAGACAAAGAGAAATGTAGATATTGTTGATAGATTGAAGACAGTTTGTAATTTTGAATATTAGCCTTTATTTCTTTTTTTTTTCTTTTTTATTTCGTTTTTAGAATAAAGAAAAGAAATAAAGACTAATATTCAAAATTACAAACTGTCTTCAATCTATCAACAATATCTACATTTCTCTTTGTCTCAAGAACTACCACATCACCGATACTGTTCGGATCTCACGTGTGCACAGTACCTGTTGTTTACTTTATCATGAATATAACCCCACACGATCTCTAGTGGGACATGAGAGTAACTTTACTAAATGGTATATTTGTGTGGACTTAGTGTACTAACACACTATTTCTACCTGGAATTTAAAATGACTATCATGATACTCTATTTCATTGGGGACTTGGACATGACTAAAATCAAACAATTTATCTGTGGGGACCTTTACAAGACTTTAAGTCACTATCTCTTAGAGAAGTTGAACATGACTATAATAACACATGACTTTCTTTGTGCGTACCTGCTGCCCGTTTGCTGGTGGAACAGCTTCCTTCTTGTGGACCCAGGCTACCCCTCGCCGGACCCGCTCCGCGGGTCCCGCTTCGTGTCTGGGAGCAGAGGAACTTCGGGAGTGCGTGCAGACGCCAAGGGTGCCGGTAAGCCTTGCAGGGCTGCGAGCAGCGTGGTCAGGGACTCCATATCCCAGGAGTCCCTGATAGCCCGCCTGCAATCACCTGGGCCGCTCTCCCTGCAAGCCCCGCCCCTTCACCTACGAGTTAAAAGCCACTGTTCCCACTACCTCCTTGGGACTTTCTTTGTGCGTACCTGCTGCCCGTTTGCTGGTGGAACAGCTTCCTTCTTGTGGACCCAGGCTACCCCTCGCCGGACCCGCTCCGCGGGTCCCGCTTCGTGTCTGGGAGCAGAGGAACTTCGGGAGTGCGTGCAGACGCCAAGGGTGCCGGTAAGCCTTGCAGGGCTGCGAGCAGCGTGGTCAGGGACTCCATATCCCAGGAGTCCCTGATAGCCCGCCTGCAATCACCTGGGCCGCTCTCCCTGCAAGCCCCGCCCCTTCACCAATCACACCATCTATTTACAGACGCTTGCTCTACCGCTACGCGGGAGCGCGCCGGGAGAAGCCCGGGACAAGGGCGGGACCGTCTGTGGCCGTCCGGGGCCAGAGGAGGCCGGGCTGGGCCACATCCCTTGGCCTCACAAAGCGGACTTCCAGCCACCAGGACTATGGCTTCAGGAACCCGGTCTTGTAAGACAAAGAAATCTGCTGGAGACGTTGTTATAGGTACTATGGACCAGTTCATAACCCGTGCTGTTTCCATAGTTGAGAAGGAGATAATCTTGGCTGAGCGAAGGTTGTCTCGGGACTCTTTAAGCACGTCTAATAAGCGCTCTTCTTTGGGCGCCATTGCCCTAGCTGATAGCCCTGGTTATATTCCATCAACTCCCTTAGTAATAGTTGATTCCCCCACCATTGATGAGAGAGTGAGTCGGATTAGGGCTAGCCTAGAAAGGGTAACCACCACAGCTCCAAGTATTGTGCTCGACCCGACACACTCCACTTCCTCTCTTTTTAGTGTTCCATCACCAGAGAGGCAGATTCCAGATTGCACTCCCAATACCCCTGATGATTTGAGCCCCCATGTGTTTGTTAATACAGCCGTGAATTCCTCATCCACTGCAGGCCATTGTGATACTAACACTTCTAGAGTGGTAGTCCCCGAAACTGTACCTGCAGGGAATCTAACCCTAGGCATCGTCCCTCGAAAGAAGAGAAAGCGTCCCATTAGTCCCCGTAGGGGAGGCTCTCTAAAACCTCATAGTAAGGTTAGTAGGAACATCACACCAAAAGGGGGTATTACCCCGAATCAGGTTCTTCGCTCAAAACCCCAAGCGCCCCATATTGAAGACGCTGCTGTCGAGGGCACTCCTGGGCAACTGGCCCCTATAGATGCTAGCATTTGCCTCCAAGTTGAGAGCATCATTAAGTCTGTGGTGATGCCACTCGTAGATAAGATCGATGGCCTCACACGCAAACTAGCCTCACTTGAGCAGTCAATGCTGGACAATTTTTATGCAGTGAAATCGTTAGTTAAATTTCACGCTAAAACTCAGGCTGAAGAAAACGGTGGGCTAAGGAGCGGTGCCGCTCCAACAGTTCCGTCTAACCCGACAGCCCTCCCTGATCCCTCACCTAGTTCAAAAACGCCTGCCTCGGCTAAGGCTCCCAAACCTATTACTGGAACCATACCCCCCCCACCGACCCCTACCCCTGAGCCTAGTTTGGCATGTCCAATGAACAAATCCAGCACCCATGTACCAAAGGCACCCAAGGTCAAATTTACTGCAAATCACAAGCCTATTACTTCCCAAACTAAGGCAACTGGAGATATAGTGACCGTAAGCAAGGGCGCTGCAATTATAATCACATCCCCTTCTACTTCTGCTTCGCATGTAGCGCCCAAATCCCCAGCAAAAACTACAAGAAAATCCCCAGCCAAAGACAGGATAAAACGGCGTACGCCAAATGCTAGCCTTCCGCCTGGCTGCAAGCCCTATGTGGTTATTCTAACAGGGGTACCTGAGCTTGACGAGGGCTCTTGTGAGTCCTACTCTGAACTCAAACACAAGACGCTCTCCTGGCTAAAAGCTAATAGACCCCTCCCAGGGCACATTGATGGTAGAATAGCCTTCGTCCGAAGGGTGGGTTGGATCGGTAACAGACGCAAGGCTATTACCGGGGACTGTGTGTTGATTAATTTCAATGATCCCAGAGCTGCTGGCATGATTTGTAACCAACAGTCGCAGCACAATTTTTGCGACATACAAACTAGGGATTTGGGGTATTTTTATCACCCTCCCCCCTTAATGGGGCTCAATAATAATAACAATAAGTTCTTCCAAGATGGGGGTAGAGGTGTATGGTTCTCTCATTACCCGACCTTGGATCCTAGAGCAAGGGCATGGACCCCCTCCCAACCAATCACTCCACAGGGTTGGGGCTGGTGACTTAACACCTTAGAGGTAACAAATGTCTCCCCCCAAAGGGCTGACACAACTTCTCTGGTAGGGGAGGTACCGCTGACCAACATTGTTGAGCCCGATCCCTCGCCTATCCCAATCCTACCCTTTCCTTCAGGTGATGGGACAGATAAACTTGAACTAGGGGATAGTCCTCAAACTTCGGGTCCTCAGGGTGGGAATAGCGTTTATAATGAGCCCCAGCATCCTGCCCCTTTGAAAATCATTAGTTGGAATGTGGCAGGCTTAAGCAGCAAGCTAGATGTCCCAGACTGGGTGGCGCTTGTTGAACCCCACTCAGTTTGCGCATTTCAAGAGACATGGTGCGTAGAACCAAGGCACCGAGTAGGTAATGCCACCTTTTTTGTCCCGGCAGAAATTCCAGTCTCGGGAAGAGGTCGCCCTTTCGGAGGTCTCTTGGTTTGGATAAACATTACTTTGGGATGGAGGGTACACCATCACCCCCAAAAAACTCCAGATTTGATGCATCTCACTGTAACTTGCCCAAGGAGAGCAGAAAAACTGGAGATTTTTAATATCTATACACGAGGGGCCACCGGGAGAGCTTTGTCACCAACGCTCTTGGACCTGGAGGTAGCCCTGGGTGAGTGCTGTAGTGATTCCCTAATTTTGGTCATGGGGGACCTCAATTGCACATTTGAGCCTTTGTTACCCGATGAATCCCTGGATCTAAATGATGAAGATTCTAGGAGAGGTGTCCCGTCACTTGACTTGCCCATCATAAATAGTTGGACACCCAGAATTATCCAACTAAATTCCCTCACTTTAGAGTATGGTCTAAGGGCAGCCAATGGGAGGTCACCATCAGACCTAGTGGGGGCTCATACATATAATAGGGTCGGCCATTCTTCCCGGATCGATTATATCCTTCTAAACTTTTCTTTGTGGGCTCACATGAAGGATATGGTAGTCCTACCCTCCCTGGACAGTGACCATAACGCCCTTTCTTTGACACTATCAACCTGGTGGAAAGAGAACTTCCCTGGAAATGGAAACCTTGACGCTTTCGCAACAGGGCCACTGGGAGGAGTGGTCCCAACAAACTGCTTAAGACGCTTGAAATGGGACAAAGTGGCAATAGATGAGGAGAAAATGGCATGTATCAGAACTGTTACTTCCACAGCCTGTGCCATTTTAAAAAGTCAGCCTATTTGCCCTAATCAGATTACAGCATTGTTCTGTGAGGTCTCACTCTCAATTGGGGACCTTTTCAAGGCCAAAGTAAAAAATGGGAACCCTAATCGTAACAACCAACAAGGCAAGTCAGGATGGTACACGAAGGAGTGTCGTGCCAAGAAGAGAGCCCTGATACTGGCGGTGAAAAGTGGTAATGCCACCCTAATATCCACTGAACGGAAGGGCTATAAATTGGAGCTCAAAACAGCAAAGAGAGACTGGGAAGACAAGTTTTGGCAGGATCTCCGAGCTGCCAGCAGCGGAAAAAACGCAAAAGCTTTCTGGGACTTAGTTCACAAGAAGAACAGACCCCTTGATACAGTTATCACCTGTAATATAAGCGAGGACTTATGGTTTACACATTTTTCGAAATTGTATACGGCATCCGCAGTTGAAGCGTTGGATTTTGTTTTCCCACAGCCCCTAAGAGTGATGGAAAGATTCAAGGAATGTCTGTTTACTAAGATAGAAGCGGAAAGTGCAATAAAATCTTTGGTTCCACGCAAGGCGGCTGGCCCCGATGGGCTTCCGGGTGACTTGCTCCAAGCTGACATAGATGATTGGAGCACATTGATCTCTTCGGTTTTGAATGCTGCTTTGGAAGGCGCACCTTTGCCTGCCTCTTGGATGGCCGCTGAAGTGGTTCCCCTTCACAAAAAAGGCTCGAGAGATGACCCAGGGAACTACAGGCCAATCAGCCTGATCGACTGCTCACAAAAAGTTGCAGGCAAGGTTCTTTTAACAAGAATACAGCAATGGGCAGATGAGAACAGGATCCTTTCGGATTTTCAGGCAGGGTTCCGTGCTGGCACTGGAACAATTGAACAATCGCTAAGGCTTCTTATGATCCACTGGAAGGTCGTCACAATTGGGAAGGGTACATTATATCTGGCCTTCATCGACCTCCGGACGGCCTTCGATTTGGTCCCGAGAAATAAACTTTGGAAGGTTCTTAACGATCTTGGCCTGCCACCTTACCTGCTCCACCTGGTCATGAAGTTCCATGAAACCAACTACGCCCAAATTCGCTGGGGTCCCAATGGCCAAAAAACCCGAAGAATAGATGTGAATAGAGGAGTGCGGCAAGGGTGCGTTCTTGCCCCGACACTCTTTTCGCTCTATGTTAATGGGGTGGTGGACCACTTGTCAAGGATTCCAGCAGATGCCCCTCGTCTGGCAGGTCGCTCCATCCCCACCCTGCTTTTTGCGGACGATACTTTGCTCCTTTCAAAATCGCCAATGGGCCTACAACAGCTTCTCTCAGGCTTTGACGATTTTTGTAAACAAAGAGGACTCTGTATTAATACAGATAAAACAAAGTACCTTATTTTGAACCCTCCGCAAAAACTGGGCCCTCCGCCAACATTGGGCTCCGTGGCATTGGACAGGACTAAAACCTTCGATTATCTGGGCATCAGGTTGGTGGATTCCATGAAATGGGAACAGCATCTGCTCAAAATGTTGCTAAACCTAAAAAGAATAACCGGGACCCTGCTTAAAGAGCAGAGAGCAGCCTCAACTAAACCTATAGCTGCAGTATTGGACATCTACGCGGCCAGAGGAGTAAGTGCTGCCTTGTATGGGGCGGAATTATGGGGAATGTCGAACTTGAAAGACCTTACTCGAGCTGAGAATTCCTTCTTGAGAAGCTTGATGTCCCTTGGCCCGTCTGTCCCCATCTTGCCTTTGCAATTGGACATGGGCTGTCGGGCTATAGAAGATCTAGCGAAGTTACGCCCTTTGCTTCTGTGGGCTCGCATCTGGAGAGTTCCTGAACTCTCAAGTTATGCGGATGGTCTACGGGAGTTACTAAGTTCGGCAGGGTGGGCGAAAATAAAGTGGCTAACGGATATCAAAGCCTTACTTACCAATCTGGGGCTGGAAGAAGCTTGGCACCAACAGTCAGCCCCCCCCAAGTCCACAATAAAACAACTTTATTGGAATTGGGTGACAAACAGAAGGAATTCCTCCACCTCGATATGCAAATCGACTAGAAACTTCATGGAGTCCAAAGATACCCCCTATAGAGAACTGTATCTGGACACCATCTCAGCCTCTTGGGAAAGGTCCCTGTACTTTAAATTCAGAATTGGTCTTCTCCCCGTAATGGAATTTACTTGCCACTGGAAAATCCCATACCAGACTGCTCCGTGGTGTCCCTTTTGCCCACAGCGCAGAGAATCTGTCCCCCACTTTTTATTCGAGTGTCCTGCATATATAGTTCCACGGTCAAAATGGCTCAAACCCATGTGTCGTACTCTGGGCACTAGGCATTGCAACGTGGCCTTAAGAATTCTTTATTCGGACACTCGTACTTTTTACGCATGTGCCACCTCGAAGTACCTTGGGTGGGCATGGCGAATCCGGTCAAAAAGACTTAGGCAAATTGTTTAATTACACTTTTTACCATGGTCTGTTTTAAACTAAATGCTTATTTTTAAACCCTATAGATCCATTTTCTGATAGCAGAAAGTTGCTGTTTATTTTAAATGTACTGAAAAGTATTTTTTTTATTGATTGTATGCTTTTTAAGATATTGTTATATGTCGAAATAAAGCCTTTTTTGACTGACTGACTGACTGATAATAACACACTAAAATGGGGGGCGACCTGAGCATCATTCTCAAGACATACTATCACATATGGATCCAATGTAACTATCATCACACACAATGTATGCAGTAACTGTAATATTACAATAATCACACACTATTTCTGCAGGTACTTGAACATCAATATAATCATACACTATGTCTACAAGGCCAGGAGAGTGAGTATAATTAAATGCTATTTCTGTGGGGACTTGGGTATCAATATAATCTCCTGGGAATGTCCTATACCATGTTTTACAAGGGTTCCTGATGCTAGACTCCATAGGGGCATAGGAGGTCTCCCTTAATAATGTGCCCCTAAGACTAGCCAGCGTATAATCACTGGATGTAAAAGAAGATTTGTACTCCAGGAGTTTATTAGGACCCGTCACTAGGTCAAGCTGGTGTGAGGGGTACAGCCCAGTGTTTTCTCAACTCGTGAAAGTCTGTGGTCTCCTATTTCCTTGAAACCTAAGTACCGCTTTACATTTTCCATATGAGTTTATCGTCTTAATTTTAACAGTGAGTGACCTCAAGTTCGCTCTAATAGGGAAACTTCATCCATACAAAGAGTACCCACATTGTTATTACCAAATACTCTCTTAGCTCCGGCTACGGCAGAGCCGCACGTATCAACAATTAAATGTGCTATAGGATAAAAAAAAAATTGTGCATGCAATTTCTTAATTGCTGGTGCCTGAACCGAATGTTTAATGACACATACTTCTCGTTTCATTGGTGATTTGATTTTTGTTCTGAAAAGATCTTCACGCGATTTCTGAGAGACTATATGTTGAGCCTCCTTCAATATATTTTCTGGGTATCGAGGATAAACATTCGGTTCAGGTACAAGCAATTAAGTCAATCATCAGAAACCGCTGGGAATTGATTGAAAATGAACCCGATTTCCAACAAGTATTTCAAGGCACTCCATTGTTTGCACACACGAGGGCAAGCAATTTAAGAGAACTTTTGAAACCTGCCAAAGAAACGTCTCGTATTGGGCACAAAGGCATGATGAAATGCTACAATTGCGGACAATGTGGTAACGTCATGATGGATAAGAACTTCACACACCCTCACACAGGTAAAAATATACAGTTGCGACATACATCAGATTGCAACACCGAAGGGGTGGTGTATGCCATAAAATGCCCACGCGGACTAGTATAAGTGGGCAGAACTAGCAGGAAGATTAAGACACGGATAGTGGAACATAAAAGCCGCATCCGCAATAAAACACTAATTCATCACTTGCAAAACACTTGATAGAAACACCTCACACTATTCCCCAATTGCTATTTACGGTTTTGGAATGTATCCAATCAGGTTCAGGCACAGACCTAAATACAGTTTTAGCACGTAGGGAAACCCATTGGATAAAGTTCCTAGGAACTGTGATACCAGGAGGTCTGAATGACCATTACGAATTATTATGCTTTTTGTAAACATTTGTTTTAATATCATACTGGTTAGAGTGTGAGGGAATACACTGCGTCTTTAAATCCTCTTCCAACGTTTCACTATGTTGCTTTCAAGCTTTTCCTTTTTTTTTTTTTTCTTTGATCTTTCCTGGTTCTTGAATTCATATGTATCTACATTATTTGCACAAAGTATTGTCACCGTCTTCTGACTTTTCTATTTTATTTCATTTTGTTTATTTCACTTGTCATTATCTTTTACGTGCTCATGTTTTTCTAAACGTTTGCCCGTGGTTGTTTGGAACTCTAAATATTAACTCTTGAGTATCGGATGGAGGCCGTTTTCAACCCACAGTACACTAGAACTTCGGCTTTTTGAGTATCTGAGCATTTTACAGCATCGATTAGTAGTCCGTTTTTAGTATTGTGGCAAACATAGGCCATCGTTGATGTTCTTGGTTTTGAGGCAGAACCCTGAAATAGTCACGCGTAACTTTAGCGATCATTTGACCACATCAGTGTTTTGGGCTTTGAAGGCGGCGTTTCGAGTATTTCAGTGAGTGTCTATCTTGGAACTTCACTGTTCAATATCGACAGACAAGCGTACGAAGGGCAGGGTGTGAACCGACTTCTTTCTTTATGGCTGATTAATTGCAGAGCACCATTGAAGGAGTAGAGCCGAATTCGAGCGGCTGTTTTCAGAACCGTCAGGTATGAATTTTGTCAGCTTGTGAGCACCCTTTGAGAGTGTTTGTACACTTAGGCACATTCACATATTCATTGTCCATTTATTACAGGACATTCGCCGTTTCATTCAGAGGCTTTCATTGTGGTTTTACACCAATTACCTCGAGTATTTTGAACAGAACGATTGGGAAGAGCTAATTAGAACACAGACTTGTTTTTATGTTTGCACTGGCTGCAGACCGGGTACCCTTTTTGAGTATCCACATCACGTATAGTACACTCAGGTCACGACGACTGTACACGGGGCATCTCCTCTCAGACTACACATTCTATTAACATAGAAACAATCACATCACTCTTTGTGAGTTAGGCATCCCTAGTTATATTTTCCCATCACGCTGTTGCACGGGTGTGGAATCCTATTTACCTTTCTCCTTTTCGTTTTCTTCTCTTCACCCTTTGATTTCTGCGGTGTTATTCCCCAGTTCTATCTTTAATCAACAGAAACTGTAGGCATTGTACGTAGCCTAATGACATGTGAAACATTAAGACTTTGCTGTTTTTGTGCTGTAGATCCAGTCAACAACCACACAACGGTCATCAAGAAATTTTGTATTGTTATAAATGTGTTTTAACACTTGTCCCCTGATGAAGGGTTCGGTCAGAACCCGAAATGCATTGGGTATTTTTTGAGTTTCGATACAATCTAAACTATTTCATGTGATACAATCGAATGAATATAAGAACTCTTAGACTGAATATATTATTTTGTGTTAGATTTATGAACTAGAAAGAAATGTGATGTACATTAACACTGAGACTGCATGAACAATCCAGGTTAAGTGAACACTAGTAAATCATTTGGTAAATGATGAACTTTTTTGAAAAATAATTTGAATATGTTATAGAGGCCCTCTGGCCTTAGCTGTGCAACACGTAGCGTAGTTTGTTTTCCTTACGCTCTCTAGCATCACAGTTTTCCCACCTGCGACCGTTGCCCCCACGGCCCCTGCCAGGTTTCCAGGTCCAACCTCCCAGCTGTGCTTCCCTCCCCCCTCCCCTATTTAATAGAGATATTTCCCCTTGTCGTGCCGCATTCCCAGGTTTACCAGTTTTGGTAAATCTGGTGATGCATCAAAAACCATGGGAGTTGCATGGGAACATCCATGCAATGCCTTCCCAGGGCAGAGTAGCGCAATGCAGCAATTCGCAATTCGCATTACTCCAGGTTTTTGGAGCCACTCAGGGCCATGCAATGTGGCTTTCCATGGCTTCAAAAATCTGACTTAGAAGTTTGTGTCATACATGTACCATGTTGCGTGGTGCAAACGCAATGCAAGCCTATCATAAATGTGCCCCAATTGCTTTTAACAGTGCCTTCGGTGCCAGACAAAAACATTTTGCAGATCTGAGGAAGTCTCTTTATCTCCATTGGTGACTGTCCTTATGTTCTGCAAGTTCCCATCACATCCTTGTTTCTGTAATAGTCACTACTGGTGCTGCACACATTTTATTTTGTTCACCGTTTTACAGATTGTTCAAGTACAAGAAGGGGGACCTACACAAGGCAGCACACATGAAAAATGCAAAAGCGAGGAGAAATAATGCATTTCTCCTCGTTTTGCCAAGTTAAGACCAGGTTTTCCCTAGTATTAATTTTGGTGCTGACTCCTATGTACGCTGCCCTTGTACATAGGGGGCAGCGTCAAAATCAATGGGTGTTGCGGTGGAACGCCCCAACACCCACTGCCCAAACCTTTCACACTAAAAATAGCATGAAAGGGGACCTTATTTACCAGGCAGCGTTAAGCCACGGTAAGTGGCTTAATGCTGCCTGGTAAATAAGGCTAAGCCCCTAACGCCACCACAATGTCAGAAAAAGTGATATTGTGGTGGCGATAGGGGCTTGTACATATGCCCCTCTGTCTGTTATCATTCTGAAAATTCACTAATAGTCAGTAATACTGTCCAAGCGTTGGGTGGAATCCACACTGAGAGGTATTTTATAACTGGTATTGGTTGCAGTACACTTGCAGTGGTGATCCTACTGGGTTCTCAATGATCTAGCTCAGTTTGGGATAACACGGTATGAGCTGATAATTACTGGGGACTTTTCGATCCAAGTTGGGTTTTATTATCAATGATGGGAGTGTTTATTGCAAAATAAAAGGCTATTGACAACCTAAGTTGCAGAGTTAATGGAATAGGGTCACCGGGAAGTTCTATAGTTCTTTTTTTAAATAAGCGATCATGTTCTCTTTGTGGCTAGATTTCAAATCAAAAGGTGGTAAAGTGGCGTAACACTTGGTAATTCTTACCAATGTAAAATCCTGTGCTTCAGAAGTGTGTGGTCAATGCTAACATTACTTGACTGTGAAGTGAAATACAAAGACAGGATGAACTTCCAACCACTATCTAAAGAACACTATCCAAAAACACATTGAATACGGACCCTTCACCTGCTGCACCTGCAAGTTCACCTGCCTCCGAACCTGCCCTGCACCCGCCAAGACAAACACCGGCAGCAACCACCTCAAGTGCATCCTGATCAACACCCGCTCCGTCCACAGACACGCCGTGAAACTCTGGAACCTCCTCGACGCTACATCACCGGACGGCGCCTTCCTCACGGAAACCTGGATGAACGCCTCCTCTGCACCCGACATCGCCATCGCCATCCCAGACGGGTACAAGATCATCAGGAGAGACCGCATCAACCAGACCGGAGGTGGCATCGCCATCGTCCACAGGAACACCATCCGCATCACGACCGACGCCAACGGCTCTGTGGAAAAGTAAATTTTGCCATGTTCTGTGTCCCTACGTGTTCCCCATCTTATGTTATGTGTGCATGATTAATATGCATATGTATTCCCCATGATCGATTAAAGACGCAATTATAGTTGTGTTCAACTCTAGTATGCCAGTTTCCAGTTCTCGTGAAAGCTACGAGTATTAGGCCTATGTAAAGTTACGTTGCCACGTTTCACAGTGTGCACGTTATTTCATTGTAAAATCCCCGTTTCTAGGCCTCAAAAGGGCCCGGACTCAGATTCAGCTCCTGTCTCCTGAACCCTCTCCGAGGAGCGATACAGCCCCCACCTGTATCCCATACCCTTCACTTACTTCCTGCCTCACAGTGCCCGGCTCGGCCTGGCTCTGCCTGCCAGTCTGCCAAGAGTATGTTATGATTCTAGTTATCTGTCCAGCTCTCCTTCCCTGCATTCCTAAGCTACTGAATCGCATCAATAGTTTCCGTCATGGTCTAGCCTTTACGTCTCCATGTAAGAGAAATACTGTATTAATGGTCAGTTAATATTCCTCAACACGCACTACATGTAGAATAATGCATGCACCAGTCTTAGAGTCTGTTAGCCTTTACCCTGATAACTTTTGGATTCTATCAACATGTTCTCTAAACATCAGATACTAGATAGTGTTTAGGTACATGTCGCTCTGACTCTCCAGACTTCAGTCTCTTCTTCTAGCGCAGAAGTCATAGCCCCAGTTCCTCCTAGTAACACGTCATTGCCAGCTTGCGCGCACCACTAGGTTAGAGGTCCCGGCTCCTTAGGTAGCCCCCTCCATGTTTCCGCCCCATTTATGACATGTTCCGTTACGTTTACATCACATGTCTATGTTCACGCCTCTTGTTACACCTACTTTCTGCCTTATCTTTCGCGACTGCTACAGGCCCCGCCCCCTGCTACGCCTATTGTATTGAACATCATGTATTTTGTTTAAGTATATATATGCTTGTTCACTGTTATTAAAAGCTAGCAGCGCTGCCATCCTATTCCCGTGCAGGTTGTCCTGTTCCTGTCCTTTATGCTGTATTAAACCTGCAAACTCCAGCTACCTCGAATCTTGACTCTTATTTATTGAGCTATCTGTTATTGTATATCTAGTCAAAAATAGAACAGGTATTTAATTATTTATTTACCACATAATGGCGCCCGAACAGGGACTTGCCCTTTCCCCACGCGCCGGTGAAGCCACGCAAGCCCCCTGATCCTCTGCAGCCGTGACGGAACCATACCGTGCACGTGCAGATATTTCTGCTTCAAGTATCCCTCAGGCCCACGGAGGAGACGGAGGTTGCGGTCCAGCATCCAGACGAGGCGGTGGAGGAACGCGGCGAGTCCGGACCAGAGCCCAAGCCGAGAGTCCAAGGTCCGAGGTATCCAGAGGCCCACCCGTAACAGAAGTCCGAAGTTTGTCCGTCCGTCATCGTAGCAGTCCAGTCCAGTCCGAGGCCGTCCGTTCTTGCTGCCCGGTGAGTACCGTTGCTGGGGTAGTATCTAGACAGGGTCAATTGCATTGTCTCTGGTCCGTGGGTTTGGGTACACAGATCCAACACGAAGTGTCCACTTAGGTGGATGCGGGTCCTGACGTGTCTCTTTATGAGACCGGTAAGTTTCGTACTGTTTTAGCAGTGCATCTAGTTTCTGTTCTAGTCCGTTCTGTTCTCGAGAAATTCATGTATTCTGTTTTCAGTATTCCAGGTAGTATTTTGTCCGAACTGTTATTTTAAATGTCATTCATGTATTTCAATGTCGTGGTATGAAAGTGGTGTTCTTCAGTAATTATCGTGTTCATTGTGTATTGTATTGTGTCTAGACTCCAGCCCAGTCATGCCATTGTTTTCCAAGTTACGTCAGTTAAAAACTAGAAAAGGTCTGTTAGAAGAAGCAGTTCCTGTCCCGCCTAGGGACAGTCCAGGTCATTTTATGTATCAAAAGCATGGCATAAGTGCCATATTGTATCTAGATTTGTGGGTGGAGTACACCAAACAGTTAGTAGAAAAGTATAGATGGCCCGTATCGGGTACATGGGATGCCGAGTGCATCATGCGAGTAGAAGAAGCATTATGGAAAAAGAAAGCCAGACAGTCACAGAAAGATGCCATCGAGTTATGGCGCAAAGAATCTCATAAAAGAACCGAAAAAGAAATCAGAAAGTCAGAATTAAGTAGAGAATCCTCAGACAGAGCCCAAGAAAGGGAACTAATCGAAATAGGTGAACGAGTTAAAACCGAACAGTCAGACAGACAGAGGAATGCCCTTATTAAGGGTATGTATCCTCTTCTTGCCGAGGGCTTGCCAAAAGCAACCCCGGAGGCATCCAGTAATTTCCCGCCACCTTTAGTTCCGACCAAGCTACGTCACAAACCGACCGCAGCTGATATTTTTCTCTCGTCCTATTTGGACGACACAGTCCCAGAATATGCAAATCCTGTTCCACCAGCTCCTGTAAATAATGTAATTCATGGTCCTCCAGTCACCGGGGCACCTGTTGCAGTACCTGTTACGGTACCCCCGGTCCAGCCCGTAGTACAAATTCCCACCACATCAGCCACTCTGCCAGCACGAAGAGTATCAATCGACGATTCCAGCTTAGGGGCCGCGGGAGGAGGTCCTCCTGGTACCCCGCCGCCAAATAGACGTCTAGGGCCAGTCGAGTTACATGAACGTGCGTTACAGCGTACGCCCAAATATCAGTCCATTGCAGAAATCAGGCGAGCTCTTACTGAATGCTGTTATGATCCAGTCCCAGGCGAGGATAGTATGGTTATATATTCCGTACGTATAAGGCAGGTGTCCGAGTATTTGGTCACCCTACCGAATATGAAAGAAGATCTAGACAGAATGTATCGTTTCATTCGTACAGGACAAGATCCAGAAAGTATTGGTGAAGTCATGTCTCACAGAAAATCTGAGATCCAGTTCATGTTATTAAAGTTTCTGATCAATTGTTTAATACGGGAACAAGATTCCCCGACTAAAGATCCGACCGAAATGAAAATTCTGACAAAGTGGAGTGATAATATAGCCGAGGGTAAGCACAAGACACTCAATAGTATAGAGAGTATGTACAAGAAAATACGTAAAGAAATAATAAGGTTACACGAACAACGCAGAGAAGCACAAGTAAGCGAGAAAGAAAATGACTCTCCTACTGAAGAGGTAGACGACGAGAATACCGCCAGAATAGCGTATGTAGGTAAATCTAGATTTCCAGACCGACATTTACGCCTAGAACACAAGAAAGTCTTTCATCATCCAGCACCAGAACAAGGCTCTCTAGAACAAGTATTTCAAGCTACCGATCACATTCTGAAATCACGAATCGGTTATAGTGAGTTAAGTACCATGCATGAACAAGAACTAGCCCGATCAGCAGTCCGATGGATTACTGATTCTACCACTTTTCCAGACGAAATAGTGGCACAAATGTTCCTGAAACTGCCCCCAGCCGAGCAGCGACTGGTGGGTATGTATATGATCCAGCACCTCATTACACTGTATGAGGATCAACATTCTGATCCAGGCCCGTTACATGATGTCCTGAACGAGTTACTCCAGTATAGATGGAAAGGTTTAAGTACCGATTTAATTAGTGTCATTCTAGAACAGCGCCACAAATATAGAACGTTTTTGAACCCACATTTTGTTCATGTCTCACCTCCAGAAAGTAAACCGTTTTACATAGACAGACAGCATCCGTTACGAGAAGTACACCCAGTTAGGACAGAGGGTGGTGAAATGCAACGAGTATTTGTTTACACCCCAGTTACCAAGATGGAACTCTTAGAAATGAAGAAGTTAATTCCCTGTCACGACAAAGATCCAGCAGGGTTCCACCGAGAATTAAAAGACATGCTCCGTATGGGAGAATACACGTATCCGGATATTATTAAAATGCTAAAAGTCCTGTTGCCTGCGGGCATATATGAAAAACTCAAGGAAAAGGATTGGGAGGTGGGAGAGCTCTAGAAGCTGAAGATAAGATACGAGTACCAGGTACCGGTCTTGGAGACAAATGTAAAGAATTACCAGAATTATTAATACAAGTTTTACCTAGATTATTAGCCACTAAAAAGGAAGACTGGGATGCGATCTCAGCCTGTAAACAGAAACAAGACGAAGACACTAGTGATTTTTATTCTAGATTTGAGAAATGTTTTATAATAAACAGTGGTTTAAAGACGAGTAGTGAGTCATACCCTCATCTTTTTGTTACTAAATTAGTCGAGAATTCAAGTCCACAAGTTAAGAATCGAGTTTTGAAAGTCGAAAGTACATGGCAAGCTAGTACCCCGTCACAGATGTTACAGATGCTCCAGTATCACCAGAATAGAATCAGAGAAGAGCAAGAACACGAGAGAAGACGTATGAAAGACACGAAAATGAAAGTACTAGTTGCACAATCTGTTCCACAAGACAGTCAGAAGAGGGGTCTGAATCAAGCCAGTCATCCTGCAGCTCCCGTTAAAGGGACATGCAATTATTGTAAACAGCCAGGTCATTTTATAAACGAGTGTGCAGTTCTGAAACACAATATAGCCACTGGTAAAACTAAAGAAAGACCACGTCCGCCTAGACAAGAACAAGTTTCACAGACTTCTCAGCCACAGAATGCACAACAGACAGTTACAGCACCGCAGCCTATCGCTGCAACACAGCATGTTACACAGCAGATGTACCAGTATGCACAGACAGAGTATCCAGAGTATCAAGCGTATTCATGAAACAGCCTAGAGAGGGAGGTAGGCTTGCCTCTCATCGAGATTCCTGTAGATCAAGAAGGTCCCTATGTTCATAGTCAAGTATTAGGGAAAGACAGAAAGTTTTTGATTGATACAGGGGCAAGTAGGACTACTATCAGTCATGACGAGGTTCCAGGGGCTCCGCTCTCAGGCTCTAGAAATGTTTCCCTTGGATTTTCAGGAAAGCCAATTGTAAACGAGATATCAAAGCCAGTTACTCTAGAAGTTGGTCCATTGTCCCGAACTACTGATCTATTGCTTACGAAGTCATGTCCAGAAAATTTGTTAGGTATTAAGACATTGAAAGAATTAGGTGCAGTCATTTGTTGTTCCCCAGAGGGAATACGTTTGTTTTTGCGTGACTTCAAGGGTCACTATGTTTTACGAGATTTCGATCCGAGATTGTCTAATGTTCCGCAGCATCTATGGGCACAAGGTCCAACTGATGTTGGTTTTATGCAGATCACACCCCATCGTGTGACTCTCAAGCAAGGTATAGTCCTGCCACGAATCAGACAGTACAGATTGCCACCTGAGGCTGTAGCAGCCTTATCCAAAATTATTGACGAGCTCATGGCTCAAGGAGTAGTTGTAGAAACTGACTCCAATGTATGTAATTCTCCTATCATTCCAGTCATGAAACGTACTGATCCAAATGCACCCCCAGTATATCGATTAGTGATTGACCTTCGAGAACTCAATAAATGTATCATTCCCCAGTACCCAGTTGTTCCAGATATCTCATCTCTGTTGACAGCTATTGATCCTGAGGCAATATTCTTTACCGTAATCGACCTCAAGAATGCATTTTTCAGTGTTCCAATTCATCCAGACAGCCAGTACCTTTTCGGTTTTTGTTTAAATGGAAGGAGCTATAAATTTACACGAGCTCCTCAAGGTTTCACAGAAAGTCCTAGTATTTACAGTCAAGCACTTAAGAGACAACTGGACAACATTCACATGCCAACTGACACTGCCCTACTCCAATATGTCGATGATCTACTGATCACAGCCCGTTCTGAACGTGACTGCGAGCGAGCGTCACTTACAGTTCTGTACTTCCTAGCCGAGATGGGGCACAAGGTGTCCCCTTCAAAGCTTCAATTCTGTGTCCAGCAAGTGATCTACTTAGGCCACTTACTGTCCAAGTGGGGTAGGCAGTTGACACCTGACCGTATCCAGTTAATAGCGAGTCTTCCACAGCCCAAGACACAGAAGGAGGTACGAGCTTTTATCGGCCTCACTTCTTATTGCAGACAATGGATTCCTCAGTATGCATTTCTAGCCAAGCCACTGATACAGTTAACGACACAGGAGGCAGCCGTATCGACTGTCCTCCCTTGGACATCTGAACATACACTTAGTTTTAATGAGTTGAAGAAAGCTTTATGCCAAGCACCTGTTCTAGCTACACCGAACTACAGTAAGCCTTTTACACTTTTTGTCACAGAACGTGATGGTACTGCATTATCTGTTCTCACACAAGATCAAGCAGGACAATACAAGCCCTGTGCTTATTTTTCGAGCACACTAGATCCAGTAGCCCAGGCTCTGCCTGCGTGCCTCAAGTCAGTTGCAGCCACAGCACTAGCTATCAGACAAAGTGATTCCATAGTATTAGGACATTCCTTGACAGTACAAGTTCCACACTCCGTGGAAGTTCTTTTAAACCGAACACAGACTCAGCACTTGACAATTGCACGTTTGACAGGTTATGAACTGACACTATTCCAGCCACACATAGAAATCAGACGCTGCAACATTCTAAATCCTGCTACACTGTTACCGTCAGTTACTTCAAATCCTGCCACACATGACTGTGTGGAAGTTGTTAACACTATGACAAAGCCAAGACAAGATCTGACAGATATTCCATTACCAGATCCCGACCTGACACTTTATGTGGATGGTTCATGTATGAGAACAAGTACAGGAGAACTAGTAGCCGCGTATGCAGTGACTACTGACACTGAAGTTATTGAAACACACCGTATTGACATCCTGTCTGCTCAAGCAGCAGAGCTAGTCGCTCTGACACAAGCCTGCATACATGCCAAGAACGTGAAAGTTAATATTTACACAGATTCACGCTACGCATTCGGAGTCGTACACGACTTTGGAGTGCTCTGGCAAGAGAGAGGTTTCATGACTTCTCATGGAACCAAGATTCAGCATGGGTTCCTTATTCAAGCTTTGTTAGATGCAATACATTTACCGACATCTATCGCTATCATGAAGTGCAAGGCACACACGAAAGTTATTGACATTATTTCCCAAGGTAATGATCTAGCGGATCGAACAGCCAAGCTTACAGCACAGACACCAGACATACCCGTTAACAAGACACCGACATCCACTCTAGAACAGACTACTTGTATGACAGTTAAGGACCCTACTCAAGATGTCATAGATATCCAGTTACATGCTACTCCTGAAGAAATTAAGAAATGGTCCGAACAAGGAGGGGTCCAGACAGATCAGGGATGGGTGACGAAGGGAAAGGCCACATGGTTTCTCCCCGACTCTATGGTTCAAGTCATTATCAATACCGCACATAGTCCAGCACACTTAGGAGAAAAAGCCATGATAGACAGTATCCAGAACATTTGGTTTAACAAGCATTTACGAGCTGCAGCCAAGCAGAAAGTCCGTACCTGTATGATATGTTGCCAGTTCAATCCAGGTAAAAGTGTCCCGGTGGAACAAGGTGGATTCCAGCCTCCTGACCACCCTTTTGAAGTCCTCCAGATGGATTATATTCAGATGGAGCGATGTCGAGGTTTCAAGTATGTCCTTGTAGTTGTATGCGCTTTGTCCAGGTGGACAGAAGCATATCCAGTCCCAGATTACACAGCCGCGACCACTGCCAAGCAGTTGGTTCGTGAATTTTTCCCCCGCTATGGACTCCCTAGGGTCGTGTATTCTGATAACGGCCAGTCATTCTCATCCGAACTTATGAAGCACGTTTCCCTTTTGTTAGGGTACCAGTGGAAGTTCCATTGTGTACGCCATCCAGAAGCAGCCGGTCTCGTAGAGAGACATAATCAAACCCTGAAAATCCGCATTGCCAAGATCTGTCAAGAAAAAGGTGTAGACTGGCTAGTAGCCCTGCCAGTTGCCCTATTTTATATGCGCAAGGTCGCACACTCCAGATCAGGTCTGTCCCCTTATGAGGTCGTATTCGGCCGCCCCCCGAATATGTGGGGTACACCTAGACCCCGGAGTATTACAGATGTTTCCAGTAATATGCTGACAGATTACCTAGCTTCCTTGATGTCTGCTCTACACTCTTGTCGTTCACAGGTTGCTGCTGCATTTCCCGACAATACTGAAGTCAAGCCACACGAGGTCCTTCCTGGCTCCCTGGTTTTAATCCGGAATTTTGATCGTTCAAGTCCGCTGGAGCCTCGCTGGAAGGAGCCGAAGTTAGTCCTTCTGACCACCCGCACGGCCGTGAAGTTGGAAGGCAGAAAAGGCTGGGTGCATCTGTCTCACGTCAAGAAATTTCATGGACTAAGAAACAAGACTTTAAATAACATTTCTACAGACACTTCTGAGTCTAAACATTGCCCTATTCTCAAGGACTGTCCCGCTATTGACTTTGACTCAAAGCCCTCCCTGTTAGAGAAAACTCCGCAGCAGGAGTATAAAAGTAAGCTCCGGTCTAGTAAAATAAGTCAGCCAGTTTAATTGTCTAAGTCCCCCTCGGGTGAAACGGTTAGACAGGTATCTGACATGTATGAGATAGACCCCCATAGTGAGAGAGTTAGTCAAAACTCAATCCGATGTATCGTTTTTCTAAGTTTTATTTTGTTTTTAACTTTGATGGTTACCTGCACAAGTTATGCATTTCATTTATGTTTTCCAATTTCTCATGTAAATAAGTTTTCTAATGCTACAGTAGAACACACATTTAGTGATCTGCCTCCTCACGAGCTATCCTATCGTCTTGCTATGCGCAATAACACATTTATCCGTATGTTACACTATTCACACCAGACCAGCAATGCCACTAATTGTTGGGTGTGTGGTCGACTCCCCCCTTTCCAGACACCGAAGGGAGTTCTGCCACTCTTTCCTTATCCGTTTTCACATAATGGTTCGTGTGGAGCGTGGTCCACGTTAACATCATCCTCAACTGATATGTCCCTTCTGAATAGTACATGTTTTCCAGACAAACAAGGTCTCACCCATAGAACAGGGTTAGATCTAGAAAATGAAGTTTATAATTTGGGAAATTATTCTTCGAATTTTATGGTCCTGAATGTTCAGTCTGATACTACTCCAGATTTACCTGCTATTTCAGTACTACCAGTCAAAGGCGAATTATGTGTCCGAAAAAATGGTTCCGCACATGTAGGACATAGTGATTGTACTACTATTGTCAAGTATAGTGACAGTGGGAAATCTATTTTCAAAGCCTCACGTCATTCTTATTTTGTTTGTGGTCAGACCGCATATGTCCGTCTGCCCCTCGATGGGGATGGAAAATATTGTCCTTTCTAGGTATTGCAGTAGCGATCATATTCAGTTGCTGCCTCTGTATACAATGTGGCCCTGCGATTTGCGGCATTTGTGCTACCTCTTGTATTCCTAGTCCCAAGCCCCGTCCTAGATCCCGTTCCAAGAAAATTCGAGACGAGCAAATGATACTGTATGAAATGATAGATGGTATCATGAATATTGATGTTTCCTGATGGAAACGTAGTGACAAGGAGGGAATGTGGAAAAGTAAATTTTGCCATGTTCTGTGTCCCTACGTGTTCCCCATCTTATGTTATGTGTGCATGATTAATATGCATATGTATTCCCCATGATCGATTAAAGACGCAATTATAGTTGTGTCCAACTCTAGTATGCCAGTTTCCAGTTCTCGTGAAAGCTACGAGTATTAGGCCTATGTAAAGTTACGTTGCCACGTTTCACAGTGTGCACGTTATTTCATTGTAAAATCCCCGTTTCTAGGCCTCAAAAGGGCCCGGACTCAGATTCAGCTCCTGTCTCCTGAACCCTCTCCGAGGAGCGATACAGCCCCCACCTGTATCCCTGACCCTTCACTTACTTCCTGCCTCACAGTGCCCGGCTCGGCCTGGCTCTGCCTGCCAGTCTGCCAAGAGTATGTTATGATTCTAGTTATCTGTCCAGCTCTCCTTCCCTGCATTCCTAAGCTACTGAATCGCATCAATAGTTTCCGTCATGGTCTAGCCTTTACGTCTCCATGTAAGAGAAATACTGTATTAATGGTCAGTTAATATTCCTCAACACGCACTACATGTAGAATAATGCATGCACCAGTCTTAGAGTCTGTTAGCCTTTACCCTGATAACTTTTGGATTCTATCAACATGTTCTCTAAACATCAGATACTAGATAGTGTTTAGGTACATGTCGCTCTGACTCTCCAGACTTCAGTCTCTTCTTCTAGCGCAGAAGTCATAGCCCCAGTTCCTCCTAGTAACACGTCATTGCCAGCTTGCGCGCACCACTAGGTTAGAGGTCCCGGCTCCTTAGGTAGCCCCCTCCATGTTTCCGCCCCATTTATGACATATTCCGTTATGTTTACATCACATGTCTATGTTCACGCCTCTTGTTACACCTACTTTCTGCCTTATCTTTCGCGACTGCTACAGGCCCCGCCCCCTGCTACGCCTATTGTATTGAACATCATGTATTTTGTTTAAGTATATATATGCTTGTTAACTGTTATTAAAAGCTAGCAGCGCTGCCATCCTATTCCCGTGCAGGTTGTCCTGTTCCTGTCCTTTATGCTGTATTAAACCTGCAAACTCCAGCTACCTCGAATCTTGACTCTTATTTATTGAGCTATCTGTTATTGTATATCTAGTCAAAAATAGAACAGGTATTTAATTATTTATTTACCACAACTCCTTCGCCGCAGCCGAGCATCTCCACTTCCAGATCCACACCGACCCTAAGACGACCCTCAGAGGCACCCTCGTCTACAGACCCCCGGGACCACGCACACAATTCAGCGAAGACATCACAGACTTCATCAGCCCACACGCCCTCCCCTCCGCTGACTACATCCTCCTCGGGGACCTCAACTTCCACCTGGAGAACAACAAGGACCGCAACACCACCGCCCTGCTGGAAAACCTCGCCAACCTCGGACTCAAGCAACTGGTCAACACCACCACCCACTACGCCGGACACACGCTTGATCCCGTCTTCTTTTCCAGCAAGTACATCACCTTCAGCCACGCCACCGGACTCCACTGGACCGACCACAGCTGCGTCCACTTCAGCTTCAAAAGATCCACAACCCACCACCACCCGCAACAGGTACCTCACAGGAATTGGAGCAAGATCACCGCGGACCAGCTCACCACCTCCCTCAGCCAGAGCCCACCCGCCAACACAACGGACCCCAATGAAGCAGCCCGCAACTTCACACAGTGGCTGACCGCCTGCGCCGACGACCTCGCGCCACTAAAGAACCCTCCCAGCAGACCCAGAAGCAAGAAGGCATCCTGGTTCACCGACGACCTCAAGGACTCCAAGAAGACCTGCCGCACCCTCGAGAAAGCCTGGCTCCTCGACCGGACCACCGACAACATGACCGCCCTCAAACACGCTACCCGCAAGCAACACCAGCTCATCTGCACCACCAAGAAGAAATCCCTGAAGGAACGACTGGACAACAATGCCCACGACAGTAAAGAGCTCTTCACCATCGTCAAGGAGTTCTCCAACCCCAGAACCGGCACCAACGACATCACTCCATCACAAGACCTCTGCGACTCCCTCGCCTCGTTCTTCCACCGCAAGATCGCCGACATCCACAACAGCTTCGGCGCACCACCCACGCACCCAACCGTCAAACCAACGCCCCCCACTGCCACCCTTCGCACCTGGACCACGGTGACCACCGAAGACACAGCCCGCACGATGAACACCATCCACTCCGGATCACCGACCGACCCCTGCCCACACCACGTCTTCAACAAGGCCGACTCCACCATCGCACCCCAACTCCGGAACATCATCAACGCCTCCTTCAACACCGCCACCTTCCCGGAGAGCTGGAAGCACGCCGAGCTCAGCGCCCTCCTGAAGAAACCAACAGCGGACCCCACCGACCTCAAGAACTTCCGCCCCATCTCGCTCCTCCCTTTTCCTGCTAAAGTCATCGAGAAGATCGTCAACAGACAGCTGACCGCCTTCCTCGAGACAAACGGATCCCTCGACCCCTCGCAGTCCGGCTTCAGAGCCAACCACAGCACCGAGACCGCCCTCATCGCAGCCACCGACGATATCCGGACCCTGCTCGACAAGGGGGAAACAGTGGCCCTCATCCTCCTGGACCTCTCTGCTGCGTTCGACACGGTCTGCCACCGCACCCTAGTCCAGCGCCTCAGCAACATCGGTATCCAAGAGAAGGCACTGGAGTGGATCATCTCGTTCCTCGCCGGAAGAACACAAAGAGTCCGCCTCCCCCCGTTTCGCTCCGAGGCCACCGAAGTCATCTGCGGCGTCCCACAAGGATCTTCACTCAGCCCCACCCTCTTCAACGTCTACATGAAACCTCTCGCAGCCATCGCACGCCAGCACAACCTCAACATCATCTCTTACGCCGACGACACCCAGCTGATCCTCTCCCTCACCAGAGACCCAGATACCGCCAGAACCTGCCTACACGAAGGAATGAAAGACGTCGCCGAGTGGATGAAGGACAGCCGCCTGAAACTGAACTCGGACAAGACGGAAGTCCTCATCCTGGGATCTTCACCCTCCGCCTGGGACGACTCCTGGTGGCCCCCAGCCCTGGGCACCGCACCCAAGCCAACCGACCACGCACGCAACCTGGGCTTCATCCTGGACCCCTCCCTCTCGATGACCAGACAAGTCAACGCCGTCTCCTCATCGTGCTTCAACACCCTGCGTATGCTTCGCAAGATCTTCCGCTGGATCCCGACCGAGACCAGGAAGACTGTCACCCAGGCACTCGTCACCAGCCGACTGGACTACGGAAACGCCCTCTACGCCGGAACCACAGCCAAGCTACAGAAAAGACTCCAGCGCATCCAGAACGCCTCCGTCCGACGCATCCTGGATGTCCCCCGACGCAGCCACATCTCCAGCCACCTGAGGAACCTGCACTGGCTCCCCGTCGACAAGAGGATCACGTTCCGGCTCCTCACCCACGCACACAAGTCTCTCCACGACCTGGGCCCCAAGTACCTCAACGACCGCCTGAGCTTCTACACACCCACCCGCCAGCTACGGTCCACCAGCCTCGCCCTCGCAGCCGTACCACGCATCCAAAGAGCCACCGCCGGAGGAAGATCCTTCTCTTACCTGGCTGCCAAGACTTGGAACTCCCTCCCCATCCACCTTTGGCTGACCCAGGACCATCTCGCCTTCAGGAAACAACTCAAGACCTGGCTGTTCGAGCAGTAGCATACCCCTCCTCCCAAGCGCCTTGAGACCCTCCCGGGTGAGTAGTGCGCTATACAAATGGTATGATTGATTGATTGATTGATTGATTGCCAAAGAAACAAATGACTAATTCCTGACTCAGAAGTTCCTAACTGTAGCCTTTCTGTATTTTAAATATACTGGTTCTCATTAACGCTATTTTTACTTTATTACTCTCGTAGTGGCTAGTTAGTTATGTGTAAAATTCAGACAGAGCTCTTTTACTCTGTGGTTTTTGTTCCAAACGGTAGAACATATACCGCCTGTCCAGCGCCATGCCGGCATGTAATTTGCCAGATGAAAGAATGGCTCATCTTCTATTCTTTTGTGCAGCATATAAAAAATCCCAGGAGGAAGGGGATAATATGGATTTGCCATTACATGGGGGTAACGCAACAAGCAGAGGCATTAAGGATATTGAGAAAACACATTAGTGAAGCCAGTTGTATGCAGTCTGTCAAAGTATCTCTAAATTGTTTGATGCATGAGGAAAAAGATCATTGACAGTTGGCTGTTCAAGAATCATGTTAAAAACACATTAACAATAGTCCACCAGGTAATGGAGAAATGTCTGAAATGGGACGAATATTATCTTAAGTTTATATTTATGTTTTATCAGTAGAATGAGAGTTATGAATTTGTAAATTTTAAATTTTAAAGTGAAAAATAGTGCCTAAATGTTCAAAGCACCAACTGTGGGCATCTCATCGTGGACCACAGTTTGGATACAAGTAGTTGATTGGGCTGCATCTCCATTTACCTTCGAATTTAGCAGAATTTTACGATACGCATTGCTGCTTTCTCACCGTGCTGGTGCATTATGTGTAAGGCTACCGGTTTACCATTTTTACTGATTTTAACAGATAAATACAGACTGAAAACATTTATTTTCTTGTCTGTATTTATTTTTAAATGTGGATAAAAACAGACATTGTGTTACTTTTTGAGTAATTCTAAATACTGTCTGGCATGACTGCCAGGCGCATATCTGTGTAGATTGATAGGTAAGGGAGCAAAAAAAGAAAGGCATTTTAGTAAAGAGGCTTTAACAGCAGTAGATATGCACAAGGTTGATACATATTTTCTTAAAAGTGCATTAATTTCTCTTCTACGGGTGTTTACAGCACTGAAACCTAGTAGACATTCAAGCATGAGTGCATATTTATAAATATGGATAAATACAGACGGAAATGTCAAAAAATAAATACCATAAAACCGGGATTATTTTATGTGCTACCTAGTGCCAACTCAGACACCTTTCGGGCACCTTTGTGCCGTAGTGAAAGGGTGCCTGTGTTGCAGGAAAGATTGTTTTTATTGAGGAAGGGACACCTTCCTGCAAAGAGGCAATCCTTAGATGCATTTTCCTCTTTCTAAGTGGGCTGTATTCTGAACAAACAAGGAGGAATAAAGATATTCTTCCTTGTTACGCCTCTATCAGGAAGGCATACAATGTTAATGCATCCCCAGGTTTACTTGTCGTGGTAAATCTGGGAATGTGCCAGAATATATGGGTGGATGCATGGGAACAGCCAAACTTCACCCATGAAACACCTTTCTGGCACTGACTAATGCGATCTGTATTAATACGATCGGTATGGGTTTTTCAACACACACACATCACTGTGGAGACTTGAATATGACGGTAATCACACATTATCACTGTGGGGACTGAAATGTCACTGTAATCACAAAATATATTTGGGAGGACTTGTACATGAGTACAATCATGCACTATCTCTGTGTGCTATCTAAGCATGGGCGGATTTTGCGAATTGGCAATCCGCGAACTTGCGTATTTACGGATTCGCAATCCGCAAAATTTGCGAACTCTCGCGAATTTTTTTTTTTGTGTGTTCGCAAGGATTTCTGCCAGTTCGCGAGGGTTCTGTAACAGTTCGCAATTGCGAACTTACTTGTCGGCTTGCAACGGCCGCGACTATGTTGTTTCTACATCTGCTTCATCATCACAGGTTCACAGCACCCTCTGTTTCACCACTGCCACCCTCTGGTACACCCATGCCACCCTCTGGTACATCACTGCCACCCTCTGGTTGGTTTATCACTGTAGATTATGGGGGTGAAAAAAAGCAAGCACACCTGCCCTGCTTCAACTGACATGAATTAATTTGGGGTTGATTAATGTGTCACTGAATTTAAACTTCCAGTCTGCCTGGCACCTGCTTCCTTATCTGTAATTTGCTTTCTGTTGCAGTGCACTTTTTTTTCACGGGACCTTTGTGGCCTATAGTTGCAAGTAGGCAACTGAACTCTGAAGGGGCCCCTCAGGAAGCACTACAGGGAATGGTTACTAATGATAAGATTGAACTTTTGCACCTGCTGAGTGCTTTCAGTTTTGTCTGTAATTGCTTTCTGTTGCAGTGTAATTTTTTTTAACAGGACCTTTGTTGTATACTTGTAGCTATTCTCTGAGCCTGCTGTGAGGGTCAGAGCAGGGTCATAGAATAGTTGCAAGTAGGCAAATGAACTCTGAAGGGGCCCCTCAGGAAGCACTACAGGGAATGGTTACTAATGATAAGATTGAACTTTTGCACCTGCTGAGTGCTTTCAGTTTTGCAAAAATCCAAATATCCAGCAGCATCCACAAAAAGTAATCCTTCCAGGTCAAGATCCAAATCAAAGTGACCAGCACATGAAGAAAGCACTGGGAGGAGCCTGGTGGAAAGGAACAGGAAGTTAGAGACTGTGGGGCACTTCCTTCCTCCCACCCCCACCCCCCACAATGGACTCCTTGCAAAGAAAAAGTGCAGGCAAATGTCAACCTGAGGAGTTATTCTGATAAAAATCATAATTTTCAAGGTTTATGCTGCCTGCTGGTGGATTTCTTGTGCGAAATTGCAAATTTTGCAATCTCGCAATTGCGAGATTGTCGCTGCCCGCCGCATCTACGTGTTCGCAAGTGTTTACTCCCGCGAAATTGTATAGTATTCTAGTTGGAAAGTGCGACCAAGCAAAAAATCCGCTTCGCACGGATTTTATGAATTTTCGGCAAGTTCGCGAGAGTTCGCGGATTGCGAATTTACCGAAAATCCGCAAAATCCGCGAGCGGAACGGATTTTACGCCCATGCTTAGTGCTATCCCTGTGCATCCGTTTAATCACACGCTATCTCTGTGGGGACCTGCGCATGTCTATAAACACACACTATCTCTGCGAGAAACTGGGCATGTCTTTAATCACACACATTCTCTTTGTCAACCGTGGTAATACTATAGTCACACAACATCTCTGTGGGGACCAGGACATCTCTATAACCACACACTATCTCTGTGGGGACCTGGGCATGTCTATAATCACACACTATCTCTAAGGGGACCCGGGCATGTCTATAATCACACACTATCTCTGTGGGTACCTGGGCATGTCTATAATCACACACTATCTCTGTGGGTACCTGGGCATGTCTATAATCACACACTATCTCTAAGGGGACCCGGGCGTGTCTATAATAACTCACTATCTCTGTGGGAACCTGGGCATGTCTATAATCACACACTATCTCTGTGGGGACCTCGAAATCTCTATAATCACACACTATCTCTGTGGGGACCTGGGCATGTCTATAGAGATTTCGAGGTCCCCACAGAGATAGTGTGTGATTATAGACATGCCCAGGTCCCCACAGAGATAGTGTGTGATTATAGAGATTTCGAGGTCCCCACAGAGATAGTGTGTGATTATAATCACACACTATCTCTGTGGGGACATGGGCATGTCTATAATCACACACTATCTCTGTGGGGACCTCAAAATCTCTATAATCACACACTATCTCTGTGGGGACCTGGGCATGTCTATAATCACACACTATCTCCGTGGGGACCTGGGCATGTCTATAATCACACACTATCTCTGTGGGGACCTGGGCATGCCTATAATCACACACATTCTATTTGGTGACCGTGGTAATACTATAGTCACACACCATCTCTGTGGGGACTTGAACATTCATTTAATTACACACAAGCTCTGTTTTGGCTTGAGCATCACCAGCTTTGCATTCTCTGTATGGGGCTTTGTGAATACTGAAAAGTAGTAAAGTTAGACTTTTGGTCTAAGTTTACATTGTTGAAACGTAAAAGTACAAAAGTTAGATTTTTTCTAAGTTAACCATTGTGAATCAGGCCCTATTTTAATGAGGACTTAAACACAATCATCTTTGTGCACTATCTCTGTGGGGACTTAAACATCACTATATTACCACTCTGTATTTGTATGGACTTAAAAAAAACTATAATACTTGAACATCACTATAAAAACATACTATCTCTGTGGGGACTTGAGCATTCAAGTAACTAAACACAACCTCTGTTTCGACTTGAAGCACCAGGGGTGCCATGAGGCACAGTGTCAAGACGGATTTGCATATAACTGGGTCTCAACTGGCGTGGCAAAGTGATCTAAAGACCGATTATGGATTTAACCCAGATCTGTGAGTTGGGGTGAGTGACTGAAAAGTTTCAGCACTCAGTCCAACTTTGTGTTTGTTTTGTTCGCCCTAAGTTGGGACCCAGATGTGGGTCCCTTGCTCATTTTGCCACTGGGTTCAAGCTAGCCTGGCTGATGAGGGGGTGTTATCCCAGAACCGGTCCCAGGATGCATGTTTTCGATCCAGGAAAGACCTGGTTTGGCAGTTCGGGCTGGACTGCTCCCATGAGGTAAAGGTCCAAGACTGATTTGCATATAGCTGGGGCTGAACTGGGGTGGCGAATTGAGCTAAAGAGCGATGATGGATTCAACCCAGATCTGTGACTGGGGCTGAGTTACTGAAAGGTTTCACCACTCCGTCCATCATCTCCTTTTGTTTGCTTCGACCTGAACATCATCAGCTTAACATCCTCTTTATGGGGTTTTTGTGAATACTGAAAAGTAGTAAAGTTAGACTTTGTGTCTACCTTTGTGAATTGGGCCCTATTTTAATGAGGACTTAAACACAATCATCTTTGTGCACTATCTCTGTGGGGACTTAAACATCGCTATAATAACACACTATCTTTGTGGGGACTTGAACATCTCTATGATAACACACTATCTCTGTGGGGACTTGAACATCACTATAATAACACACCATCTCTGTGGGGACTTGAACATCTCTATGATAACACACTATCTCTGTGGGGACTTGAGCATTTCTATATCTACACACAACCTCTGTGTGTACTTGAACATCATTAGCTTCACACCCTTTATAATGGGATTCAAGCTTTGAATGTACACACTACTTCACTATTTCAGTATCCCTGTGGGGACTTAAACATCTATTTTGGTAAAAATGTAAGCAGCTACTCAAGCTCTGGATTCCACTTGACCATATTCCTTTGTTCCATATGTTAATTTCTTTATGTGTTAGTTCCCTTATCTCCTAAGATTTTAAGCACTAATAAATAGGTTAAATGCAGCTTTAAGTGTCTTTTGTTAAGCATGATGATATTTTTGTACACATTAAGATAATCTGCCTTTAATGTATACCCCTGTTATATATGCAGCAATTCATATATGAATATACTACAATGTTGTTTGTGTATATTGTTGCTAAAATAAACATTTAGCCATGTGCCTTCGACTGTATTCAATCCCAAATAGTGTTACGGACTAGGTCCCCACAAGGATGGTAGCACGTGTTCAAGTCCCCACAAGGATGGTGCTGTGCGCACGATTAAATAACAATATATTTGCTAATTTGAAGCAGGATCCTGTATCATGAATTTTTTCTTAACATTTTTCTGTTAGTTGTGTGTTTTAAAAACATTGGGAAAGGTAAGTCCCCACAAGGCAGGTATTCACACATAGTCCCCACAAGGATGGTAACACGTGTATCTGTGTGTGTGTGTGTGTATGTGACTGCTCTGATTGTGTGTGTGTGTGGGGGGCTCTGGGTGTGTGTGTGTGGCTCTGGGTGTGGATGGCTCTGGGTGTGTGGGGCTGGCTCTGGGTGTGTGTGGGGCTGGCTCTGGGTGTGTGTGTGTGTGGTAGTAATTGCTGTCTGCTGAGCTCGTCCGTAGGGTACAATAGTTCTCACATTTGCGAGAGATTAAGCTATTGGCAATGTAAATGACAATGCCATTTATTTATCTGTTTTCAAAACCAACAAATAAATACAAATTTTGTCATTTACAATGCCAATAGCTCTAACTTCTCCAAAGGCGAAACCGTTGCATTGTAAATGCTTGTTCTATGAGTTGTCTAGGTGATAGCCTGACAGCGGTGATGCTTTCAGCTTTTTCTGGAAATAGTCTTGAGTTGACAGAGGAGATTGTAAGCATCACGGTTTCGAGATTCAGCACTTAGGCCCACATTACAAGTGGTTTCTATATTCATTTTAAAGTGCCTTTTGACTAACTTATTTCTCGCCATGATTTTTTCTATGATCTTAGAAATATACTTTCTTCAGATCTCTATTGTGAACATTTGATAGTCATCAGGAGATAGCTATGTGGCCCTAGGTGTGCTCACCATCAGATATAACTGAATGTTATAGCAGTTTAATCCATGAATGTGTTTTACAACAGCATAATGCAAATGGGGGTGTGTTTGGTTTCTGTTCTAACTGACTACTCAGTAATGACCTAATTTATAGCCTAGGCCTGGGAATTCTCTTCGTCTTTACTTTGCAAAAAAAAAAGAATGTGCCCCATTGAGTCCATGTGCCTGTGTTTTCAGCCTGCATTGCAGAGGACAATACCTGTTGTTTGTTTTTAGGTCGAGCCTGGGCAGTGGATGCGCTGCTCTACGAGGCATGATGTATTCAGGTTGGGACTTGAAGCTCCACCCACTCTCTGCCCATATTTTTCATAGGCTTGTGTCATTGTCCACTGTAAACTGTGGCTGTTCATTGGTCAATAGGCTTAGTTGTCACTCCTTAGTACTGACTTGTCTCATTTTGTAACCACCCCCTTTTACATGTGTTGTTACTCGGTAGGCTTTAATTACAGCCTCCCAGCACTAGTTTCTCAAATAGCTCTCTCCTAACGCTTTGTTTTTATTTTTATATAGCACAGACTGTGGTAAATAAATTATTTACACTATCATAATTTCTATAAATATCAAAAGGGTCAAGCATAAATGAGGAGCAGAGTCCGTGGTGTCAGAGTCAATGGGCTTTATTTCATTTACTCGAGTTAAGGGAGAGCTCCAGCACCAAGCGGGCACAGGAGTGGTCTGAGCTTTATTCACAGAGTACAATATTTATACATTCTTTGCATACATAGGGAGGAGCCCTCCAAGCAGAAGGAAAGAAAAAGATATGAGCATGTAGGCGTTCACTGTAATGAGTCATAGGTGGGTGGGTGCATAGAGGGGGCAGCAAGGTCAGCTAAAACTCGCACTGCCTGTTTGCGTAACTTTATCAGACTTTTCCACGAGGGCTGTTTCCTTTCTGTTGGTCAGGGAGGGCCCTGGGTGTCGGAGTGACTAGCATGTCTGGTCTTATCTCTAGCTCGGGGCAGCATGCAGATTGCTCTCATCTATAGAAGTGTTGCTGCTTCATACTAGCAAGTTGGTTTGGCCCTTCCTGTCCACCCCTTGTGTAACTGTCTTGGAGGTTTCCCTTGACATGGGCCCCACTTATCTCTGAGAGCCGACAGCAAAACTGGGCCTTATCTCTGCAGAGGGGCTTCTGCTCGCCTCCTGCTCGGGGCCGGAATGCAGCGTTATCAAGTCGACCCTTGTTTGACACTGTTAAGACACCCCGGGCTGGGCCTCTTCTCCGTGACTGCTCAGCAAAATTATCTAATGTGCTGCAGAGAAATGCAACGTGTGCCTTTTTCAGGGTCTGGCATGGAGGGGCCTGGTGACAGAGAAATAAGGCCTCTGAATGTGAAGTAATGCAGGGGTTTTTATTCAACATGGCAGATGGTGGGAGGGTAGCGCGTGGGGGCACAAATACATATAAATATGTAATTTTCTTCATTCCCTCCTTGTCCCCAAGCTCACCCCTCTAATACACCTCTATTTTCATCAGGCCGTTAATGTGTTCTTGCAACATGATCTTTTCATTTTCTCTGGTCGGTATGTGTGGGCGGGGTATGCAGGCGGTGGCGCACAGACCGCAGATGGCCGGGCCGCATTGGATGCAAAGGCAACAACTGAAGATGATAAGCAGTATTGATCCTATTACAGTCAACACTTTCCATCCCCATGTTGATATTAATCCCCACAACCATCTGCTTAAGGACCATTCTCCTTTATCCATGTCTAGCTGACTTGACATCTTGTGTAGCTTGGCAATGGCATGGTATACCGTAGGTGCGTTATTTGGAATAAACACACAACAACTCGTGGAGATCAATTTGCATACACCACCACGGTCAGCCAGAACGATGTCTAAAACAATGCGATTTTGTAGGGTCATGAGTCTATCCGCGACCACCTCGGCTGTGAGATTAGGGAGGGCACCTGCCGTTGCATCTATCGTATTTTGCACCACTCGTGTGAGGTGGCGGATGTTCCTGCTGTTTACCATTGGACCCCAAAATGGAATGACCCCGGCAAAGAAGTCTCCCGCCTCCTGCCCTGCTGTATCTTCTGTATCTATGACCCCCCTTCGCCGTCTGTTATAGACAGTCAGAGGCTCAATTTCATGATAGTCCGCAGGGGCAGTGTAGGTGGGGGGAGGAGAAAAGCAATGTAACATGTGCCGGACCAGCCCTGTGGGAGCCATGTATAACCTTTATCCCCACATATGAAGTAGGTGCCCTGTGCGGCTACAAGCCGTGTATTGTTTGTTCCATTCAAATTGACTGTGTGATTGCAGATGCTATCACCCATACGTATCTTTCCTTTACTTTGGACACAAAAAGGGGCTTTCGTTGATGCCACAAAAACAGGCGAAACTGATCTTTTTCTCCTGTCCATATACTGATAATATAAACCATTAGATCTGTTCCCGCGGTCAGCATAGGCTTCCTGCTCTAGCGGGGTACCACATGTCCTGTTCTTTTCACCTCGCCAACATAAAATGTATAGGTGATATCGGAGCTGAGACTGCTCTTTTGTGTCCATGTTGGCCATATAGGAAGCTTTGTTTGTTTCCCACCAACCAGTACAAGAGCCTTCATAAGAAAAAGGGAGAGTGATGAAAGGCATGCCTTTGGCAACTGTGTGGGGAAGAAGACCGCACACCCAGCAGTTGGATGTGTTTATGGCCAGTTGATGTTGTTGTAAAAGGGTGATGAAAGTATTATTCTTAAATTCATTTCTTCTGTTCTCTAAGTGTACTGGGAGCTCAACATGTGAGTGTACTATGGTGGCGTTCTGTGAGACAGCAGGTGGATAGAGAACATGTAAGAACCAGCCAATACTTATTACCACAATGCTCATAAAAAGTACAATAATCAGAGACACTATACATCTGCTGTGTAATAGCTTGCAGTATTTCTCTCTCATATTAGTCCTTTTTTCTTTACTGTTCACTAGTTTATTCAAGTCAGACATCATGCTCAACCGCTTCACCACCGAGTGGACTTAGACAATCAAACGTCGACTGACCTTCTAGATCTCAGTTTGGAAGTGTACTCTTGCTGGGGAGTCTTTTCCAAAAAGGGGGGCTCAAAGTCTGTACTGTCTTTGTTTTTAGCAAATGTTCCGGTAGGTCCAAAGTATTTTTTACAGTGACTGGCATGCAGCCACCCCTTTCTTCCCTCGACTTTGATGGCCGTCCTCGTCGTCAGCAGGACTAATTTTGGTGCCTTCCACCTGGGGTCCAGAGGGCTCGTCCGGTCGAAGTTCCTAACTAGCACCCAGTCCCCTGGGGCTATGGCATGGTCCTCGACCTGGGTGTTGTCAGGGAAGGCAGCGGCAACCTGCGAACGGCAAGAGAGTAGTGCAGACATCAAGGAAGCCAGGTAATCTGTGAGCATAGTACTGTCAACATCAGTTATTCTTTTAGGTATTGGTGTACCCCACATATTCGGCGGTCTTCCAAAGACCACCTCATATGGGGATAGGCCGGTTCTAGAATGAGCTACCATGCGCATGTAAAAGAGGGCAACCGGTAAGGCTACCATCCAATCCACGCCCTTTTCTGCACAGACTTTAGCTAATTTTGTTTTGAGGGTCTGGTTATGTCTCTCTACTAGACCTGCTGCTTTTGGATGCCTTACACAATGGAACTTCCAGGTATATCCCAACAGAAGGGACACCTGTCTCATGAGCTCAGAGGAGAAGGGCTGGCCATTGTCTGAGTAAATGACACGTGGCAACCCGTATCTCGGGAAGAACTCCCTCACTAACTGTTTGGCTGTTGTAACTGCAGTATAATCTGGGACTGGGTAAGCTTCTGTCCATCTGGTTAGGGCACACACTACTACCAGGACATACTTGTAACCTCTACATCTGTCCATTTGGATATAATCCATTTGGAGAACCTCAAAAGGGTGATCAGGGGGGTGAAATCCACCCTGTTCCACTGAGATGCCTTTTCCAGGGTTGAATTGGCAACAAATCATGCAAGTCTTCACTTTCTGTTTTGCTGCCGCTCGCAAGTGTTTGTTAAACCAGATATTCTCCAGGCCATCCAACATTCCCTTCTCTCCCAAGTGTGCCGGGCTATGTGCTGTCTCTATTATCACCTGTACCATAGAATCTGGGAGGAACCATGTTTTTTTGTTTTTAGTCATCCAACCCTGGTCAGTCTGGACCCCTCCTTGTTCAGTCCATTTCTTTATTTCATCTGGAGTGGCATGGGTCTGTATATCTTGTACATCTTTGGAGGGATCCCTGACTGTCATAGTCCTTGTCAGTGGTAATACCTGTGAGTTTGTTATGTCAATTGGAGTCTGAGCTGTCTGTTTAGCAGTTCGGTCTGCCAGGTCATTACCTTGGGAAATGACATCTGTGGCCTTGGTGTGTGCTTTGCATTTCAGGATCGCTATGGCTGTAGGTAGGTGTATTGCTTCTAATAAGGCCTGTATGAGAGGGCCATGCTGTATCTTGGCCCCGTGTGAGGTCAGAAAACCTCTCTCCCTCCATAGTACCCCAAAGTCATGAACTACCCCAAACGCATATTGTGAATCAGTGTAGATGTTAACCCTTAACTGTTTTGCTCGTTTACAGGCTTGCGTCAAAGCAATAAGCTCTGCTGCTTGTGCTGACAGGATATCTATTCTTTGTGTCTCTATGATCTCATGGTCAGTAGTTACGGCGTATAATTCTCCTGCCCCTGTTCTCATGCATGATCCATCTACATAAAACGTTATGTCAGGGTCTGGGAGTGCAACATCTGTCAAGTCTTGTCTTGGCTTCGTCACTACATTTATTACTTCCACACAGTCATGGGGTGTGATGTCATCTGTGCTTGAGGGTAAAAGAGTGGCAGGGTTGAGTATGTTACATCTTCTAATCTCTATGTGGGGTTGAAATAGTGTCAGCCCGTATCCTGTCAATCTTGCTACAGTCAGGTGTTGTGTCTGTGTCCTATTCAGGAGAACTTCCACTGAGTGTGATACTTGTACTTTCAGGGAGTGTCCCAGCACTATCGAGTCACTTTGTCTTATGGCCAAAGCTGTGGCCGCAACAGATTTCAAGCATGCTGGCAGAGCCTGTGCTACAGGGTCCAGTGTACTAGAAAAATAAGCACATGGCTTGTGTTTCCCTGCTTGGTCTTGTATGAGAACAGATAGTGCTGTTCCATCCCGCTCTGTCACGAACAGGGTGAAGTGTTTCTTGTAATCAGGAGTGGCTAAAACTGGCGCTTGACATAATGCCCGTTTTAGTTCCTCAAATGCTATGGTGTGTTCTGATGTGCAAGGGAGGACGTTAGAGGTGGCCGCTTCCAATGTAGTCAATTGTATGAGTGGCTTGACTATGTGGGCATACTGGGGAATCCATTGTCTGCAATAGGAAGTAAGGCCCATGAATGCACGTACTTCTTTCTGTGTTTTGGGTTGTGAAATGTTGGAAATCAATTTAATTCGTTCTTGTGTCAGCTGCCTACCCTCCTTGGACAGCAAGTGCCCTAAGTAAGCCACTTGCTGTTCACAGAACTGTAACTTCGAAGGGGACACCTTGTGCCCCTTGTCCGCCAGAAAATGAAGGACCGTGAGGGAAGCCTTTTCACAGTCACTTTCTGATCTTGCTGTGATGAGAATGTCATCCACGTACTGTATTAATGCTCTGTGAGTAGGCATACTAATACTGTCAAGTTGTCTCTTTAATGCCTGACTGTAAACACTTGGGCTTCCTGTAAAGCCTTGGGGAGCTCTTGTAAATTTGAAGCTGCGTCCTTTTAAACTGAATCCGAAAAGATATTGACTGTCAGGATGTATTGGAATGCTGAAGAATGCATTCTTCAGGTCAATGACTGTGAAAAATGTTGCCTCAGAATCAATGGCAGTCAATAATGAGGAAATGTCTGGGACCACCGGGTATTGTGGGACCACGCATTTGTTCAGTTCTCGAAGGTCAACTACTAGTCTGTAAACTGGGGGTGCTTGAGGGTCTGTGCGTTTAAGAACAGGGAGGACGGGGGAGTTACACACATTCGAGTCTGTCTCCACCACCACCCCCTGTTCAATGAGTTCTTGAATTATTTTTAATAAGGCTGTTTCAGCCTCAGGTGGAATCCTGTATTGTCGTATTCGGGGTAGGACTACTCCTTCCTTAAGAGTGACCTTGTGTGGTGTTATATCCATGTAACCAACGTCAGTCGAACCTTGTGCCCATAGATACTGTGGGACATCCTGAAGTCTGGGATCAAAATCTCTAACCGCGAAATGCCCCTTGAAATCACGCAAAAACAGTCTTACTCCTTCTGGTGAGCAACAGATAACTGCTCCCAGTTCTTTTAGGGTCTTTATACCTAGTAAATTTTCTGGACATGTTTTAGTGAGTAGTAGGTCTGTGGTGCGTGTCAGTGGACCCACCCCTAAAGAGACTGGTTCTGATACTTTGTTGACAATTGGCTTTCCAGAAAATCCCAGGGATATATTCTGTGAGCCCGAGAGAGGTGCCCCTCGGACTTCGTCATGACTGATGGTAGTCCTGCTTGCCCCTGTGTTAATCAGAAACTTTCTATCTTGCCCCAGCAAACGAGCATGTACATAAGGACCCTCTTGGTCCACAGGAACTGGGATACGGGGCAAGCAATCTTCCCTCTCGAGGCTGTTTCATGAAAAAGATTGGTATTCTGGGTAGTCTGACTGCGTGTACTGATACATTTGAGGTGAAGCAGGCGTCTGGACCTGCTGCGGGGTGGGGGCTTGTGTCTGTTGAGTGTTGTACTGTCTGGGTGTATAGGGCCGTTCCTTTGTTTTACCTGTGGCTATATTGTGCTTTAGGACGGGGCATTCCCTTACAAAGTGACCCTGTTGTTTACAATAATTGCAGGTCCCTTTAGTGGGCGCGGTACCATTCTTGTTCATGTTTGCAGGTACTGTTTGGGCAACTAGCACCTTCATTTTTGTATCCTTCATGCGCTTCTTTTCTTGTTCTTGCTCTTCCCTTATTCTATTTTGGTAGTATTGCAACATCTGTAACATTTGTGAGGGGCTATTTGCTTGCCAAGTACTCTCAACCTTCAGCACCCTATTCCTAATCTGAGGAAGGGCGTTATCTACCAGTTTGGTCACAAAAAGGTGAGGATAGGCCTCACTACTGTGTTTTAAACCACTGTTGACAGCGTAGCATTTCTCCAACCTAGTGTAGTAATCGCTCGTGTCTTCCTCTGGTTTCTGTTTACATGCTGAAATTGCATCCCAGTCTTCCTTTTTGGTCGTCAATAGTCTTGGTAAAATTTGTATAAGGAGTTCGGGGAGCTCCTTAATTTTTTCACCAAGGCCATCTCCCGGGGCCCTACCTGCATCTTCCGCTTGCAACTCTGCCCATTTCAACATTTTATCTCCCACATCCCAGTCTTTCTCTTTAAGTTTCTCGTAAATGCCTGCTGGTAACAAGACCTTTAGTAACCTTAGGATATCAGGGTAAGTATAGTCTCCTATACGGAGTATATCTTTTATTTCTCGGTGAAACCCCCCCGGGTCTTTATCATGGGAAGGTAACAACCTCTTCATTTCCAGTATTTCTAGCTTGGTGAGAGGGGTATAGACATATACCCGCTGGACAGTGCCATCTTGTTTTCTTATGGGGTGGACCTTTCGCAGAGGGTACTGTCCTCTGGGGCGAGGATCGGGTGTCATTGAGGCGGACAGGAATTGTTCATATTGGAGACGCAAGTCTAAAATGGTGTTAATCAGTTCTGGGCCCTGTTTCATCCATCTATCTAGTATTACCTTTTCCAGTATTTTATATAATTTGCCAGGGTGGTGATATTGGCTTTCATACAACGTGATCAAGTGTTGGACCATATAGATGCTGGCCAGGCGTTGTTCGAGTGGTGGGAGGCTCAGGAACATCTGGGCCACTATGTCGGGATTATATACATGATATTGGGACACCCACTGGGTGGCCGACCGAGCCAACTCCCTCTCATGTGGCGTGAGGGGTGGCTCGTCATCCATCCAATGGTCTAGGGCTTTTTCAGTTGTTTGGAACAAATCCTCAGGAGAGATGTTTGTTTCCTTGTTAACCCTTGTTTTCTGAGGTCGATGGTGTTTAGCGCCATTACAGTGCCGTGCTATGCCCATAAAATTCATTTTGTCTGCCGGCTCGTTGTTATCCCCTTCCTCTGACACACTATCCCTGCCTTCCTTCTCGGCGTTGCGTATTGCTAGTATTTTCTTTTTAATCTTGTTCGTCATTGCTTCTGTCTGCGCTGTCTTATCATGTTTACCGTCATTGATGCTGTCGCTCCACTCTATTAAACTAGCCTCCACGTCCCCATCACCCCCATCAAGTTCCCTGATCAGACGGTTGATAATAAAACGGATTATGTTGTTCTTAGCTTTTACTTTTCTATTTTCCATAGCTTGAGCTACGCATTCATGGTTCCGTCCTGTTCTGATGAACTCATACAAGGCATCTAAATGTGTATTCATATCAGGGATCCATCTAGCTCTGCGATGGCTTGCCTTACTCGTATTGATATGGCACGCATTGGACCAGTAATACCTGGCTGTAAATCATATATACATCTAGGGAGTTCGACGTCATCCTTTATTTCCATATCCCCCCCCTTCCGCACCCCCGGAAGCCTGTTGTTGGTTCTGGACTGGCTGGGGCACGGCCTCTGGTGGGAGCGGGGGAAATGGTGCGTCTATGTAGGCTGGGGGTGGCTCTGCTAGGTAGGCGGAAAGGAACGCCTCTGGTGCCGTTGGTTTAATTTTAAGGGGTACATCTTGGGAAACTTCCTCCTTGATCTCCTCTGAAAGTACAGGGTAGATACCAGTAACAAGAGCGTTTCTCTCCCTATCCATTTGTTCCGCTCGAAACCTGTTCACCCTCTTCTAGTAACTCTTTTTCTTTTGCCTGTTCTGACATTTGCCTGCTTTTCTCGGCTTTGTTAAGTTCTTTCAGGGCCCTCCTATAGCCTCTTTGCGCCATAATTCAATGGCCTCTTTCTGCGAGGGCCTCGATTTCCTTTTCCATAGTTGTTCCTCTACTCTCATAATACATTCTGAATCCCATTTGCCGGTAGCAGGCCATCTATGCACCGTCTCTAGATCCTTTGTGTAATCTACCCAGAGGTCTAAATAGAGAATAGCGCTGATGCCATGTTTGTTATACATAAAATGGCCGGGAGTATCTCTTGGCGGGACATTAACTGCCTCTTCTAATATTCCCTTTATAGTGCCTATTTTACGCAATTTTGAAAACAGCGGCATGCCTAAAACCCAATTAAAACAATTTCAAACCTAAAACATATATAACATATTCCTATGCACTGAAATACAGTACAACCATACCGGTCCCGTGAAGGAGACACGTCTTTACCGTGTTCATTAAATGAACCCGTCTTTATGCGTTCTCAGTGGTACTCACCGGGAAGCAGAACTTGAAGTCCTGGTCATCGGACACTTGACGCTTGCGCAGAAATGGCGGATCTCTGAAGACCTCGGACTCGGCGCTCTCACTGGTTGGGCTCTGGGTCAGGACGCTCCGCAATCTTCCTCACCGCCTCGTGTGGATGTCAGGTCGCAGTCCGCCTCCTCCGTGGGCCTGAGGGAGTTGGCGGGAAGTCCCGCTGGCGTGTACACTTGAAGTCCGTCTAGGCTGTAGAAGGGGGCAGGGGCCGGACCTACATCACCGGCGCGTGGGGAAGGGGATGCGTTCCTATTCGGGCACCAGAAAATGTGGTAAATAAATTATTTACACTATCATAATTTCTATAAATATTAAAAGGGTCAAGCATAAATGAGGAGCAGAGTCCGTGGTGTCAGAGTCAATGGGCTTTATTTCATTAACTCGAGTTAAGGGAGAGCTCCAGCACCAAGCGGGCACAGGAGTGGTCTGAGCTTTATTCACAGAGTACAATATTTATACATTCTTTGCATACATAGGGAGGAGCCCTCCAAGCAGAAGGAAAGAAAAAGATATGAGCATGTAGGCGTTCACTGTAATGAGTCATAGGTGGGTGGGTGCATAGAGGGGGCAGCAAGGTCAGCTAAAACTCGCACTGCCTGTTTGCGTAACTTTATCAGACTTTTCCACGAGGGCTGTTTCCTTTCTGTTGGTCAGGGAGGGCCCTGGGTGTCAGAGTGACTAGCATGTCTGGTCTTATCTCTAGCTCGGGGCAGCATGCAGATTGCTCTCATCTGTAGAAGTGTTGCTGCTTCATACTAGCAAGTTGGTTTGGCCCTTCCTGTCCACCCCTTGTGTAACTGTCTTGGAGGTTTCCCTTGACATGGGCCCCACTTATCTCTGAGAGCCGACAGCAAAACTGGGCCTTATCTCTGCAGAGGGGCTTCTGCTCGCCTCCTGCTCGGGGCCGGAATGCAGCTTTATCAAGTCGACCCACGCATCTGCAATGCAATAGGTCTCACATTTGCAGAGGTGTAGTTATTGGCATTGTAAATGACAATGTATTTTATTTATCTGTTTTAAAAACAACACATAAATAAAAGGCGTTGTCATTTACAATGCCAATAGCTCAAAATCTCGTAAATGCAAGACCTAAGGCATTGAAAATTCTTGTTTTAAATGTCTTGGTCAGGCCTGGGTGGTTACAGGGGCCAGAGAGCTCTCCTTCAGTCCCTCTTATTCAACCATGAAGTTACACAAACCGCAACACTGATGGTCACTTAGGTGCCTATATGTCTGGGTAGATATGGGTGAGCAGTCCAAGGCTTCACTGAAGAAAGTATCAAGCCAAGCAAGGCATTACAACACAGCAGTGCAAGTAACAATAAACTATGCATGCTCAGCCAAGGGTTGTGCATGCACAACACATGTAATACAAAGTAATATGAAATAGATTTACAGTATAAAAAGTGAAATCCACACAAAAAACTACACTATACATGAAAAGCCTATTCCCCAACCTACCCGGCATGTAAGTCTACACTTCACACTTCTCCGGGGCGGCCTGGGCACTTCCCTCTGCGCCATTTTACTGTACTCTACTCTGTCACTTCACTCTATGCCACTCCACCCTATACCACTCTACTCTTCTCCACTCTGTCCTATGTCACTCCACTTCACTCCACTCTGTGCTACTCACTCTACTCACTCTACTCTCTGACACTCTATTCTACTCCACTCAATTCTATGCCACTCTACTCTACACATACGCCATGCTACTCTATGTTCCTCTCCTCTAGGCCACTCTACACTTTTAGCGTGACGAACAGCAGCCACAATGATGTACAACATGGCTAAAAGACATTGGCACCGCCAATATCTCTCCTTAGACGAGGCTGATTGACTTTGTCAATGCTTGCTATTATTTATTATATTAACTTAGGGGTTCAGTGGAATTACTTTTTTTCTATATCTGAGCCATAGGCCTATCCTGCTGCTGTCTCAAAGTAGACTACCTCACCTTCCAATATTTTCCATCTTCTTTTTTCAAAAGGAGGTGTGATTCAAAATTTACAGGATAAACTTTGCATATTTTTTTGGCATTGTGAGGAATTCTTTTGTATACTGACCATAAAAACTGAAAAGTATGGAAAGTCCAGAGAACTGTTACTTGGTTGGTGGTCTCCTTATGGCCTAAACTCTTAAGATATGTGCATTGCATTGTAACCAAGCTTTTAAAATATTACCAGTGAATTTGTTTAATATTAACAGAAGGCTGCAACAGAAGGCTGTATTTCACTTTGGGCAGCCATTATTGGAGGCCGCTCTAGGGTCTAACTAGAACTCAACTGATACCATGGCAGTCAAGGGAGGATGAACAGATGACTGGTGCATGGAAGCCCCACTTTTTAAATGCACTTGTGGGCTGTATTACTGTCATTGAAGTGAGAGACGCCAATGTGCTTACCTCCCTCTCTACTCATGACCTCCAATCTTGATGGAAGTGTTGTGCTCATGCTCCCACTGCCTTCTATTTTTTGCTGTCTTTTTTATCAGCTCTTTGTATTTGATGCAAGATGCCCCCAAGGAGGTAAGAGAATTTGTGGTGCAGTGGACAATTAATTAATTAACTGTTTTTGGTTGCACTGATTTGGAGGTTGCGAGAAGCAGCAGCTGGCAGTGGGGCAGTGAGAAAGGAAATAGAACTGAAATGTGCTGAAGCGGAAAGTACCTTGTGGAGAGCATGCAACAGAAGCTGTAAGAGAATGAGGATAGTAAGGCTCTGCTGCTCCACTTTACTGGGAATATGATACTGCAATTTTTCATTTTGTTTTGTCTCAGCGCCGACATTAAGAGGTAAGAGAAGCATTATCTTCTTAGGAAAGCCAAGAAGCTGTAACCTGTTAAACAACAGTCAGATGTAAATAACCATCTATGATTGCAGACTCAATTGACCCCTTCACCAGAAATCAATGCGTCTGCACCTAGGGCCTTGAACAAAAAACGTTCAAACAAGAAAGGGAAGTTCATAGCCATACCACAAATAACCATATCAAATGTAAAGGCTAATGATATCATTGATTCACTGGCACCCCTTTCAACTAACAATGAAGAGATCAGACATGCTAATTTCTACAATATCCTTAAACATAGGTTTTACCTCAACAAGTGTTGCAATGCCGTTAAGTAGGAATACTACCACAGATATCGTGAACAATTACATAGAAGTGAGAAAGTAAGGTACAGTCATGGAAACCCAGAAACCAGGAACACTGGCACAATCTGGCAGAAGACCCGTGACACACACGTTAATAAGATGATTTTGCTGCTCCAGCTACCTATTGTAGAAGTGCACACAAATTGAGATGGATGGCAAAATCAAAGCCAAGTTGGATACAATAGCTAAAAGGCTACAAGATCTACATTCCAGGTGTGAAGAACTTGAACAGACGGTCTCTGCTGTGGAAGATGAGCAATTAGCTAACCCTGAGGCAGCAGCACGACTTCAGAAAGAAATGGCTATTTAAAATTCAAGCTGGATGATCTTGAAAACATATCTCACAGGGCACATCTAAGACTAGTTTGTGTACGAGAGAGCTTTGAAAAAAATAAGGATTTGGTAAAGGACATCTCCAAATTGATTTCAATGTACATACGTATAGAACCTCAGTCCGATTTCTCAATCGCAAAAACTCATGGGGTTTCTTTTACCCTGCAGAAAGATGGATCGGAAACCCAGACTAGCCTTTATTTCTTTTTAAGACTTTTTAAGATTTTTGAGAAAGGCAATTCAGCATAAGACCATTTATATAGAAAGGTTTACAGTGAAAAGTGGTCCAGATGTCTCATACGAAATCTCCAGACGTCATTGGGAGTTCAAATAAATGATAGATAATGTTGAGGCAAATGGAGCTGAAGCACAGATTGTCCAACCAGCTAAGCTGAATGTCCTCATTCCACATGTTCTTAGAAATATCTGCAGCTGAAAAATTCTTAACTACGCTGCAAAAATCTAAAAATTAAAGGATAGACCATGTGAGAATCCACCCACCAACTAGATAAAATATATAGATGGACTTATATTTTAGTGGTTAGGCACACCAAAAGGGCTTTGTAGGGAATATGGTGATGTTAGGGTATGCAAGGACTGGGTAAGAGAGAGAGGGATTGGCAACACAAAAGATGGGGTATTTATTTTGCCAGAGAGCTCAGCAAAGATAAACAAAACTTCAAAATCTGTCTCATGCATGTGTTAGAAATTAGGTCTCTAGTTGGCAAGGGTTTGCACCCTGTCAAAGTAGGGACCACAATCCTAGTCATGGTAAACTAGATGCACACTTTAATTTAACCTGTGCTCATCCTCTGGTAGCTTGGCACAGAGCAGGCAGGCCTAACTTGAAAAACAATGTGTAAAGTATTTGTGCAAGACACACACACAGTAACACAATGAAGCACCGCAAAAAGAATCCACACAGGATTAGAGAAATAGAGAATATGTATCTGAGCAAAACAAGATAAAACCAACAAAGATCCAATCAGTAGATTTTGAGATATGATGTTTTAAAGAATAAATGCAAAAACAGTGCTTAGAAGTCAAAAGTGCGAAGGTTACTTGAGGTCACGAGAGACCAGGGTAAATCCAAAGTTCAGGCTGACCACGATGGATGGCAGGCTGACTATGAGACTCATGAAGGTCCTGCTGAAAAAGTAGCTTGGATGGAGCAAAGCATCGATACTGAGGGCACGATGCACCAATCTTTTCCATGCAGTCGGGTCACTGCATCATCGTCAAGCTATGTTGATATACAAGTCATGCGGGCCATGCAGAGCATCATCATCAGGCCACACAGGCTGTTGAACCGTCGTTGTCAAACAGCCTTGGCGTCGAAAGGCAATGCATCAGTTCCAACTGGCGCAGTCGGGAAATGCATGGACATGCGTCACTGTCACATTCTTCCAGCGAGCTTTCCGGTCCCAACTTTTGAGAAGGTACAGTCACATGCTTTCTGGTACTATGAGCTCTAGGGCATGTCCCATCTCACTGCGCATGCCCACTTGGAGAAGTGAAAGTGAACAGTATGGGTAGCATGGTTCCCCTCTACTCTCCCTGTTGTCTGGGTGCCCCTCTGGTTGTCTCTATATACACACTTGTCCCCAGGAGGAGACACAGCTGATCTGGAGGGAGTCCGGTGTGGTCCCTGGCATGACTCACTAACCCAGACTTTGCAAGGTGGCTCTGCATCCCCCGCTATGCTCTCTTCAATCTTCTGCCAACTCAGAGGCAGCAACCTGTCAAGGTTGGGATTGGTTTGGATGATCAGTTGTGCAGTTTGACTTCATTTTGACCACCAGAATTCTCTCAGACATGTGTGATTACTTATTAGCTAATCTACATGGATGTGCAGCAGGTGCCCCCCTTACTCCGCAAGTGCACAGAACTCACTGAGTTTTACTGTAACTCTGTGGAATTCCGCAGAGTGCAACTCTGTGAGCTCCATCCAGGGTTAAAAGGATTGTAGATGAGTCCTCTGCCACACCCACACTTGCTGAGTTTGTGGCTGTCTAGACAGAATGCACAAAGTGTAGCTGTCACCCAGGTCACATGTACATTGGAGACAAGCTGCAGGCACACATAGCAAAGTTAAGAGCACTTTCTAAAAGTGGCATTTCTAAAATGGCAACGTAAAATCTAACTTTACCACAAAAGAGAATTTATTATTACCATTCCAAAGATATGAAACATGATTTAGGTACTCCTTTCTAATCAGGAGTTGCAGTTTAAAACAGTTTTAACAAATTCCTAAGGCTAGCCTATCAGAGGAGTAGGCCTCACAGTAGTAAAACATGCATTTAGTAGTTTATCACTACCAGGACATGTAAACCCTAAAAGTATGTATCCTACCTTTTAGTTACATAGCATCTTGCCCTTAGCGCTACCTAGCATCTACCTTAAGGGTGGCCTATGTGTAATAAAAGGGAGCTTAAGGCTTATCAAGGGGTTGTAAATGGCAAGTGGAAGTGGCAGTAAACTGCACACATAGGCCCTGCAATGGCAGAGCTGAAACAGGTTTGAAAGGCTACTTGTGTTGGTGGCGCTATCACTGGTGCTACAGGCCCATTAGTAGTATTTAGATTACAGGTCCTAGGTATATGGTATACGCCAATCAGGTATACACCAATGTCACCATGTTTAGGTGAGAAGCACATACACTTTAGCAATGGTTAGCAGTGATAACGTGTTCAGAGTCCTAAGGCCAACAAAAAAATCCAGCAAAAAATTGGAGGCAAGCCAGCATAAAGCTGGGGGAAGATCCCCCATATGGATGTCATGTTTAACAGCATGTGATATAAGAAATGTAATTTTGTAAAATGTAATACGAAGAATTTCCCTCTGCGCTTTGGCAAGATAATGTTAAAGCTCTACTATTGTACAAAATGTGCACAGAATTCAAGTTTTATGATTAAATTAACTATTATACGTTATAATGCTATTGTATTAAACAATAATGTGAAGGAGGGATGCTATATCTGCAAGTATGCTGCAGTTTAACCCCACTCTCATTTTGCAGGAGGCACACATTTAATTAGAGGGGAAAAAAGAAATTATCTCTGGATTAAAGATTGTTTTTATTTCATCATAAACTGTAGCACATAGGGGGACAGTTGTTATTATTAATAGACAATTTGACATCATACATACTACTTATCACTGATAGAGAGGGTTTCTGGTTAATTGTTCTGGTTACAGTTCATAAAACTGCATATAATATAGTATGTTAATATGGTCCAATATTTAATAACATGGAGACTTATAGATCCTAGGATGGGATGCTATGCAGGTTGCCTAGCATCACTATATTTGGAGAGGATTTTAACTACCCTTGCCAAGTCTATATTCTTCTAGTCCCAATCACTGTCAACCAAAAAAATGGAAACATTATTAATAACTTTTTGTAAGTGTCTAGGGCCACAAGAAATATGAAAATAAGATATACATGAAACAATTTGGGTCCGCTTCAAGGATTTACTTCAATTTAGCCCCTACATTTCTTCCTGAGATCTCAGTTGAATACCATTCTGGCACTTTCTCTAATAACACTATTGTGAAACTCAATTTTCTGACTGATTGTCCTAGGCCAGTGGCAGATAGGCAAAAGATAATACCATTTTGAGAGCTGAAGCTAGTAAACATATGTTAAGAACCAAAATAATGTTATTTGTAACATAATTAAAAGACAACAAATATTGCAATGGTTTGGAAGTCCTTAAAGGCCATAATCAGTTGTGCTTTATTTAATTTTTAGCATATAGTAAGAAGAAAGAGAGGGAAGAATTGCACACTATCCAGCAAGCGGTAGATAAGGCATATGACATTTAAATACAAAATACATCAAATCCAAGCAATCATGCTTGCAGAATTGGCAGAACAAAAAGGAAATACTAAAGGATTTCTGTTAGACCTGGCATCCTTTGTGAGGTTTTGCCTGTCGTTTTGCCTTCAGACCTCCTGTTTTTACTGTTTTTGCTGACTTCACTTTTGCTGGATTTAGGAACCTGGGCACATTACCAGTGCTAACCACCTTTCTTTTTAATATGAATAGGTGTCCCATAAGGTCGGCCACGGACAGCCCATGGGCGGAGTGTAGTTTATTTAAAAAGTAGGACATTTACTTTTAGGTTTTACTTTTTTTAGTAGTAAAATACTCTTCAATTCATGTTTTAATACTGTAGGGCCTATCTCTGCCATAGGATAACATTGTGATTACCTTATTATATTTTCTGCATTTAATTTCCCATCGGGAAGAGGCAGGACCCCCACAGTTGGTGCCTTGTGAATAACAATTTAAACACACAGCTTATGGTGAAGTTGGATTTTAAATGAGTACCTTTTCTGATAATTAGTTTGTCCACACAAATTTGGAAAAATGTTCAAGTTTTCAATTTTCTTGACTTCATAGTTATTTAGTTAAACCTTTAATTATTTTGAAAAACACTTTTCTAAACTTTCCATATTCTTTAGACAAACGCCGCACTTGTCTCAATATTTTAAGCCCCCTACCCAAAAAAAACAAAGGACATAAATCATATAATATTCATCAAATTAATACCAAAACACAGTACTATAAACACAATTGCATTAAACCAATCAATAATTCAAGAAATTAATTGAGTTGTCCTATTTTACTCTATTTCTATGAGAATTAGGTTTTTATATGCATGTTCAGGGGTTCTGCCACCAAATTGTTTGAATTAAGCAAGGCATCCGATGTTCCATTTAGAATTGCCCACAGACAGGCACATTGCTTCCATCTGCCACATCAACAACAATGCATCACCTCCCTTGCTCCCCGCATCACCATCAACGCATCCCAGGTACTGCTCAGCAGGCCAAGGCTGGTCCCTGTGACCGACCCGTGCTCTATCACTGTTGGCTTGAACTTTTGGATTTGACCCAGTCAAGTGCAAGCAGATAGCCCCAGTTTTCCCTATTTGTTCCTAAGCAATACAAAACAGCTTATTCTTTAAAAATTCATATCTTGGCTTCTACTGTTTGGATTTTTTGTAGCATTGGGCTTGCTTTACTCATAAAAATATAACCTATTTTTCTAAACTGTTGTGGAATATTTTTGTGGTGTTCTTAGTGTTACTGTTCGAAGTGTTGCACCAATACTTTACACATTGCCTTTTAAATGTATCCAGACTGCTCTATGCCAAGCTATCAGAGGGGGAACACAAGCTAATTTAAAGTGTGTCACTGACTTACCCTGACTAGGATTGGGGTTCCTGTATGGACAGGGTGCATACCTCTGCCACTCAGAAACACAATTTCTAACAAATTCTTTTTCAAGAAAGAGATTGTTAATAATCACACCATTAACTGCTTGGTTTATGAATACGAGGCTGAAATGCCAGAAACCGGTCCCCGGTAGCTTGTTTCCTTCCCAGTATAAGAATTGGCTTGGTAGTTTGGTTTGCCCTGTTCCCATCATGCACTGGGACAGGAACAGACCAATTTGCATATAGCCAAGTTCTGAGCTGGGATGGTGCAGTGAGCTAAAAAACGGTGATGGATCAAGCCCTGATCTTTGGACTGGGTAAGAGTGGTCTGCTTAATTCAGGCACTCTGTTCATCACCACCCCCTTTTCTGAATCATTTTGTCCTCCATAAGCGTGGAAGGGTATACTCAGATGTGAGTCCCTTGCTCATTGCACCATCAGGATTCAAGCAAGCCGGGCCGACGAGGCTGAAATGCCAGAAACCGGTCCCCGGTAGCTTGTTTCCTTCCCAGTATAAGAATTGGCTTGGTAGTTTGGTTTGTCCTGTTCCCATCATGCACTGGGACAGGAACAGACCAATTTGCATATAGCCAAGTTCTGAGCTGGGATGGTGCAGTGAGCTAAAAAACGGTGATGGATCAAGCCCTGATCTTTGGACTGGGTAAGAGTGGTCTGCTTAATTCAGGCACTCTGTTCATCACCACCCCCTTTTCTGAATCATTTTGTCCACCATAAGCGTGGAAGGGTATACTCAGATGTGAGTCCCTTGCTCATTGCACCATCAGGATTCAAGCAAGCCGGGCCGACGAGGCTGAAATGCCAGAAACCGGTCCCCGGTAGCTTGTTTCCTTCCCAGTATAAGAATTGGCTTGGTAGTTTGGTTTGCCCTGTTCCCATCATGCACTGGGACAGGAACAGACCAATTTGCATATAGCCAAGTTCTGAGCTGGGATGGTGCAGTGAGCTAAAAAACGGTGATGGATCAAGCCCTGATCTTTGGACTGGGTAAGAGTGGTCTGCTTAATTCAGGCACTCTGTTCATCACCACCCCCTTTTCTGAATCATTTTGTCCACCATAAGCGTGGAAGGGTATACTCAGATGTGAGTCCCTTGCTCATTGCACCATCAGGATTCAAGCAAGCCGGGCCGACGAGGCTGAAATGCCAGAAACCGGTCCCCGGTAGCTTGTTTCCTTCCCAGTATAAGAATTGGCTTGGTAGTTTGGTTTGCCCTGTTCCCATCATGCACTGGGACAGGAACAGACCAATTTGCATATAGCCAAGTTCTGAGCTGGGATGGTGCAGTGAGCTAAAAAACGGTGATGGATCAAGCCCTGATCTTTGGACTGGGTAAGAGTGGTCTGCTTAATTCAGGCACTCTGTTCATCACCACCCCCTTTTCTGAATCATTTTGTCCACCATAAGCGTGGAAGGGTATACTCAGATGTGAGTCCCTTGCTCATTGCACCATCAGGATTCAAGCAAGCCGGGCCGACGAGGCTGAAATGCCAGAAACCGGTCCCCGGTAGCTTCCTTCCCAGTATAAGAATTGGCTTGGTAGTTTGGTTTGCCCTGTTCCCATCATGCACTGGGACAGGAACAGACCAATTTGCATATAGCCAAGTTCTGAGCTGGGATGGTGCAGTGAGCTAAAAAACGGTGATGGATCAAGCCCTGATCTTTGGACTGGGTAAGAGTGGTCTGCTTAATTCAGGCACTCTGTTCATCACCACCCCCTTTTCTGAATGGTTTATGAATAGGGCAAGCATAAAAGATGCTTTTTGGCTTGGTCATAAAGGGAAGGGAAAATCCTAACTTAGGGCCAAATGTAGGTGTCCAAATAGCGATCGCTTATGCTGAAAATCGCAGAATTTCAGTGTTTGCGATCGCTAATAAACGATGTGAAATGTAGAGGCAGAAACACTGAATCACTAAATAAGGAATCGCTAAAAACAACGGAAAACAACTAGCGATTCCTTATGTAGCAAAAATGCCACACCAACTCACTATTTAGCGTTTAGCAAAATAAGGAATCGCTAAAAAAATTCGCTAAGCAATGTACATAAACTTGCTATTACCGAATCCTTTTTACTTCCGTCACCTGTGTCCTCCAGTCACAAGCCAGACAATGGGAGACTTGCTTGACTCCGGAACAGAATCTCTACGAGCAAACACATAAATAACATTTTGCACACATAGGACCTGCAGCACCATGCAGTGGATGCCAACAAGCTGCAGCTGGAGAGCAGGAACAATCCTCGGTGTGCTCTGAGGCCTACCTCAGCTGATGCTCTTTATGTTACACTAGGCTGCTTGTTTGGTTGGTGCACTTCACAGCCTTCCCCAAGCTCCCTATCGAGCCTCAAAGAATGAAACATCGTCATTCTCTAGGGCTAACTGAGCACTTCCTTTTTCGAAGGTTCAATTATTTCTTAGAATTGCAATAGGAGGTCATGTAATCCATGACTCAGTGTTTTTAGCCCCTGACCTTAATATTATTACATGATGCATTCTGGGAGTTGTAGTAAAGGTTCAGAACAATGTAACGAAAATACTAGTTTATAGGGGTTTGTGAAAGGAAATCCCTGGACTGGAAATATAATGTCCCTGGTGAAATGGATTCACATGGTAAAACTATAAATACTAAACATTGGCAAGGTCAGTTGGCAGGCTAGTCTTATTTGCTTCTCTTATTTGCCAGCAAACTTCCACACAGCCTGTCTATGTATGATGAATCTGTATATTATGCACATGCTACAGGATGTCCTCTGCACGCACAGGAACTGATATTTTTTAAGCACAAAATACAGCAAAATTTAGTTCAGGTTTTATGTTGGTATTTTGCAGTCAGTCTTATGCATATATTTTGAGGGGAGATTGTACGGTTCCATGATGACACAGTTGTGTGCCTAACAATCATCTGATGCTATGAGCATAAAGGGGCAGTCTAGACACATTTTTCCTTTACTTGAAGTTGTCTCCACCACCAGGCCACAGCCCTGTCTTTGCTCTCATCTGGCCTTTCTTTGATTAGCCCCACAAAGAGCTAGGAGCAGTTTCAAAACTCTGGTAAAGCCTGAATTACTTTGATCTTCATTACTCCAACTTTTCCTCCTTTCTTCCAGAAATTACACAGTTAGGTCTTATCATGTGAAATTCCTTTATTGATGTCGTAACTACATTTTTACAATTGCTTTATTAACCTTCTTGCTTTCTCAAAATTGCTTCAAAATGCACCATTTGAACACTCTTTTTAAAACAAATCCGGGGGGCGAATCCCGCCTGAACATCCTTTATGACAACCGGTCTCGCTCGCTGGGCATGCTCACCACAGGGCACTCTTACTGCACTTTTATGCCTCACCAATTTCAAATGTCACCAGCTGCCACTAGAATTCAAATGCGTATTGCATTATCATCTTTTATGAGTTTTCATTTATGATAAGTGTATAAATTGATGAATTGTGAGATGTTTACAAATGCACATATTCGGTGGAGGAAAGCTTTGAAAGGGGTATGATCTCATTGGATTGGGTAGGGATTATAAGACTAGACATTTAGAGCTAAACATAATGGAATAAGGTGCAATATTTAAAAAAAGACTATGACAAGTAAAGCCCTTTTTTCTTTGTTTACCATAATGTATTCACAGTGACACTTTATTGAAATAAGATTTCACTGTTATTTTTTGTAAGCATTAATTTTTATTGTATAATGGTTGTATTGATATTTATATCATGTGTATGCTTTGCTACTGTGGAGAAACAATTTGAAAGGTGAATTTGCTCATTTTGCATAGGACAGGGAGTAAAAGAACAGCTATTTTTATAGTTAAGAATGATAAAAATTATGTAATATCTGAAATTAATGCAGGAAACTGGGCAGCTCTCTTTTTTCACTATTGGGAATTTCGTACTTTGCAATGACACTTTCTGAAACCATAATGGCAGGAGATAAGTTATAACTGTAAATGGATTTGCAAAACACAGTTTTTAAACAATAAAAAAGAAATAAACAAATTATTTTGCATGATGGCTGCTTCATGGTAACTAAATCTGAAGGAGAGATGAGTGTCAGTCATATGAATTTGAGTTTCCACAAGCTACAGGGCCTTATGGTTGTTACTCCCATTGGCCATAGTCCAGCCGTCTTTGTATTTACCTGTTGCAGATGACCATCAGTAGGTTTGACTTGCTTTCTGCTATTTTGAGCTAAGGATGCCATGTTTTTCCTTCTGCTGGATTCCTCCTGTCATGTAAAGCTCATTGCTTGGTCAGTCAAAGACCAGATGTCTGTCTCTGAATAGTTCTTTTACATCCATTTACCCACAGGGCTCATAGATATGCTTAGAGTAAAGAGTGCCCAGGATGCCCGAGACTCCTTAAGAATTATCCATAGAAACAACAGGAATTATGCTGCTATACGCTCTCTGCTGAACAGAATAGAGGGTCAAGGAACTTTTTGTGCTGTCCTGGCTTCATTATTCCTTTTCGAGTCTGAGGATAGTCTGTGTATTTTATGAGCGCTTCTGGAATTACTGTTATTATTGTTTCATTACCTGTATGAGTATGAACTTAACAATGTTCAATAGGAACATTGAGATAGATAAACATTGTTACACACCACATGATTAAAGAGCTCTAGTGGTCCAGTTTGTAATTGATGTTTGAGATTTGGGACTAACAATTCCATCCAATGGCAGGCATTCATATCCCATGTCACAGTGTTTTAATTAAAATGATATGTTGTACTCTATTATAGGGGCAAGGGAGCGCCAATGTACCATGGATTCCTTAGCTTAATTAAACGATGATGTACTCTATGAAGTATGGAAACTTTTATTAAAAACACTATTGGTAGAAAAACAAACTGATAGAAAACAATTGAACAAAAGTTTGGTTGAAAGTATTTATGAAAATCACTATATACCGAACATATACTTAACTATCATACTATTATTTGACATGTTAACTCTATCAGTGATAGCACAAACATTTTAATATTGATTATCTGTTTGCTTTTGCTGATACAGGTATTAAAAACATTAATGGCAGTTTCAGAAGTACTCAAATAATACTTTGAAACTTTTCTGTCTGGAAAAACAAACAGATTCCAAACATTGTATGAAAATAAATTGATTAAAACTATTCAGGAAAATCGCTTTTTAGTATAAGAAAATAGTAATTAAAAATGTATTTATATAGTGCTTACGGCCCCTGACGAGGCATTGAAGTACTTCTTTCAGTGAGTAGCAACCTATCTACTCAGCTCCTGCTCCTAATACATACAAGACTGATCTGTCTGGCACTTATATCTAATATGTATTACTCTCAGATCAGCCCTCTGTGTTCCTAGATCTGTGTGGAATGAATAGTGGTACATGACTGTGATGATTAGTGTTGTTCTTTCTTTCTTCCTTTTCTATGGCTTTTTCGTAATCTGGTTTGTCCTTTCGTCCTTTTCTTTGACTTTTTCGCCCTCAGCCGATTGACAAGTGGTGTCACCGATATGGCTGGATAATGGGCACTTCTCTTCAGTAAATAGGTAAGATGACTACATAGATTCATGAAGTAAGCTGTATACACTTTTGAGTAACATGAAGTTCTCTTTATATGAACTGACGGATAGATATGTTTCACGCATTTTTCTCTTTTTTTGTTTCAGATAGACAGTATACCCACAACAAACACAGACTATTGCCATATCTGACAGGCTGCTAAATTTTGGTGGCCGCTATAAACTTTATTTAGCATTTTATTTCTTTTTGTGCAGAGTGACTATTTATTTGGTCCTGAAGAATGCCCCTGAACCCCGGGTGGGTTCACCTAAGGGCAGAAACATGTTGACATACTGTAGGGTTATATTTGTTAATAACCCCTAGTCTTCTCTGCTTTTAATTATTTCCCAGAAGACCACTGTTAGATCTGGGGGTCTCTAGTTGCCAGAGGTAGCTACCACTGTCCAAATAGGGACCCTTGCTTCCAGTCAGGGCAAGGAGATAACCCTCTGAGATAACCCCTGCTCACCCTCTAGGTAGCTTGGCACGAGCAGTCTAGGCTAACCAGAGGCAATGCGTAAAGTATTTGTACCAACACTCACAGTAACACAGTGAAAACACCACAAACTGACTCCACAACAGTTTAGAAAAATAAAGGTATTTAATCTAAACTGCACAAGACCAAAAACGACAAAAAATCCAACATACACAGTTCAAGAATATGGTTTCAAAAGAGTTCTTAAGGTTGCGATAAAAATCTTTGGGTTGCTATAGAACTCTCTACTGATGCGTGAAAAGTTCACAGTTGCGTCACGTTTACTCACAGTGCCTTTTAGTTGCAACAAAGTTCCAAAAGCAGAAGCTGGTGCGGTGGAAAACAAGCGATGCGTTGCTCCTGAGACCCTGGGGAGGCGATGCGACAGCCCCGCTGCAGCAGCGGGCGTGTTGCGACGAATCCGGTCTGTATGGGGAGGAAGGCCACTTGTATGGATTCCGGTGCGTAGGTTCCGTAGGAAGTCTGTTCTCGCAAAGGCACGATGCGACAATCTCGTAGGGGCTGCGACGATCTCCGGGGCGATGATGCGCGGTCCAGCGGTGATCCTCTCTCTCGCAGCTCCTCGATGCGATGGTTCTGCGACGATGCTCACAGCGACGTGATGCGGTCCGCAAGCAAGCGGTGCGGCGATCTCACCCAGCGACGACAGGCTCTGCGACGACACTCGCAGCGATGTTCGATTTTCCTGCACCGGTCTGGTGCGTCCCGCAAACGAAGGATGCGACGTCTCTGGCAGCGGCGTCAGGCGCTGCGACGATCTCGACCTCCGTAGCGGCGGGAAACTTCTCGAACTATCGGGGATGCGCTCCGCAAGCGAGCGATGCAACACTTTTCAGTTTCTAAAGTCTCTCAAGCTTAGTTTCAAGCTTCCCAGCACAGGTACAACTTCCAGAGGCCCCACAACTGGATCAAGCACTCTAGGAAGGACAGAACTCTCTCAGCAGAGTTCAGGGAAGCTGGGGGTGAAGTCCTTTTGTTCCTGGGACTTCAGAACAGGGAGCCAGCTCTACTCAGGCCCTTGGAGATTCCTTCAAGACAGGGGACACAGCTCAGCAGCAAAGTCCTTCCCCTCTCCTTGGGAGCAAAGCAACAGATCAGTCCAGCAGAGCAACAGCAGGACAGTCTTCCTTCTTCAGTTTCAGCTTTCTCCTTGGCAGAGGTTCCTTCTTGATTCCAGGATGATCTAATTTTCTGTTGTCAGGGGTCCTGTACTTATACCCCTAAAGTCTTTGTTCTCTTGGTGCATGTGGGCCCTGAGCCCGGTCTAAACCAGTTCTGGGTGGACCCTGAGCACTTTGTTTTGCTGGCTGCATCTTTCCTTTCAGAGTGAGGGGCAGGGTCCTCAGCTGCCCAGCAGGAGGTGGAGCCAGCATTGTGGAAGGCAGGCACAGCCCTATTCAGGCCCAGGTGCTTACTCCTCCCACCACTCCAGTTGCAATTGCAGTCATTCAGCCTAGTGCTGACTCATCCAGCCTCCTGGGGAATCCCCCAGCCCCTGTCACTCTCAAACCAGACAGTCAATACACAAACAGGCCCAGGCACACAGAAGGGTCAGACAAGAGAACAGCAACTTTCTAAAAGTGCTGTTCTCAAACACAGGATTTAAAAACAACCTTTCCTTAAAGATGTGTTATTAAATTCTGAGTTCAGGGATACTAGATACTTATGTCCTATCTTGTTCCTATGGGAAGAAATGCTGTTAACCACTGTAGCCAGCATCCCCCATGTTAACCTATGGAGCAAGATAGCCTTACAGTAGTGAAAAATAAAAATGGCTCCCATTCACTACCAGAGCATGTCACCTGCACTAGTACATGCTCTACCTTTTACATACACTGCACCCTGCCCAGGGGGGTACCTTGGGCCTTCCATAGGGGTGACTGATGTGTACAAAAAGGGAAGGGTTAGGCCTGGTCAGTGGGGACACTGACCAGGAGGACATGGCAGTTCTAAACTGCACACAGGCACTGCAGTGTCAGGCCTGAGACATCATTTTAGGGCTACTCCGGTGGGTGGCACAGTCAGTGCTGCAGGCCCACTAGTAGCATTTGTCATCACCAGCCCTGGCACACCCAGTGCACTTTACTAGGGACTTCATGGTGATACAAATATGCCAAACATGTATATTCAATCAGAATAACAATTTACACAGGGAGCACTTACGCTCTGGCACTGATCAGCAGTAGCAGAGTGTCCAAAGCATCTAAACCAGCAAAAACGAAATCCAGCACAGCATCAAAAATACAGGAGGTAGAGGAAAAAGATTGGGGAAACCACGCCAAAGATGCCAGGTCTAACAACCACAGAATAAAGGTCAATCGGCCTTCTGTGGACAATTTTATTTCCCAACCCACCATGCCTGCTCTCTGCCCTTCACCAACCCACCTCTTTACATCATCTCAGCTCAACTTCAGTTCTGGTGAATTGCAGTCCACACCAATAACCTTGCTGCCTTGGTGTGAGGAGGGAACCCAATGATGAAGCAAGTCACCGTTGGGTGAATGAGGGTTCTTGTCTTGAAAGAGATTGTTACCCAAAAATAGTTGACACTCCTTGTTTGACAGCCAGGATGGGACCCCTTTTTCAAACGTGTTTTTGTGAGATTCACATACAGACAGAGAGTAGCATGCTCTTTGAATCAGGGCCTCTCCCATTGGATCCCTTGTGTGTTTTTGAGTCTGTATCTTTGCCCAGCAAGCATAGATCACACACGAAGGACCGCTGACACGAAGTACCATCCAGCCTATCCGTGATGCCCGGCCTGTTCCTCGCACCACACTGATGACTGGCAGCAAGGCTCTCTTTGCTCCTGGTGACTTTCTTCAATGCAAACAGGACTCTTGGCACAACACCTGAGAAGTTAAAACTTCAGTGGGATTAATCTAGACCTATATCCACCCTGCGCTCCATCACGGTTGGCCTGAACTTTTGACCTTGACTGGTCCAGTGCAAACAGATATCTCCAATTGGTGTTTTCTTCTTTTAAATACTATTTTATAGTTTGTTCTTTAAAAATTCATAACTCCGTTTCTACTGATTGGCTTTTTGTCATTTTGGTCTTGTATTATTTATGAAGGTTTGCTCTATTTTTCCAACCTGATGTGTTATTTTCACTGTTTTCCCTTTTAAAGTGTTATTCACATTCTTTACATGTTGCCTCTAAGTTAAGCCTGACTGCTCTGTGCCACGCCACCAGGGGATTGAGCACAGGCTAATGTGGGATTTACTTGTGCCATATCCTTCCTAGGATTGTGGTTTCTTCCTGACCAGGGCTCACACCTCAGTCAACAAGTAGCCTAATTTCTAACAGACAAGAACTGCAGTTAGGATGTTTGCAGCTAGATAGATAAACTGGTTAAACCACCTGCAATCAATTGCAGACCTGGCGTTTGAGAATCCACAACCTTGTCTTCAACTATGATGTAACAATGAGAATGAAATCCCAAGTTAGGGCCTCATTTATGAGGAATTGGTGAAGGCCAGCACTGCAAGTCTTCTTGCTGCGCTGCCCTATGCTAATCTGAAAGGAATGCACTGTATTTATGAAATATGGAGCCTTCCCATCTTTTCCCATTGCCCTGGTGCACAACTTGCTGCCTAGCTCCAACATAGGTACCCTTGCACCATGGTGCAAGAGTGCCTGGTGCAAGGGAGCCTCTGTTGCAGGCATGATTGTTTTTGTGCAGGAAGGGGTAGGGTCAAAATCCATTGGTGTTGCTTGGGAAAATTCACTGCAAAGCCCATGGAATGATTCTTTGACGAACAGTAAGGCAGGTCAGTGACTTGTGCTGATTTGTCTTACTCCATATCTATGAGTAAAGTCATGCAGATTGGCTTTGCATTGCCTCGTAGATATGATTGAGAGGCGTGTGCAGCTAAAGCTTCAAGAAAGTGACACTCTGGTGGAGCACGCCTCACATAAATAAACCCCTTAGTGTTCTTGGACTTTTCCATGACTGGTGCCCAAACAACACCCCTGAGGGTGTTGTAGAATTGTGTGTGATCAGAGCTTGTGTCTCTGACAGCCTGCTTCTGAGCCAGGTGCAAGAGTATCACCTAGGAGTACAATAATTTCAGTTGCAGTGACAAGGGCCTGCTGTGGATGGGGATACTGCCTTGCTGCTGACAGAGAAGACCTGGAGGTGATTCTGCAGTAGTAGACTGCACAGAGGGCAGCCAAATGCTAACTGCCTGGTAAAAGAGCGCACACAAATGGATGATCAAGTACTATACGCACCATCTGCTCTGCGAAGTCCAGGGAGAAATCGGCACAGCAAAGACTTGTACTCAACTCCTGCTCCATTTTGATAGGATGGGTGTCCCTGACTTCCCCGGCTGTGCATTGAGACTGTCTTCACCTTCCTCCCTGGCTTTGGGGAGTTCAGAGAGATTTCCAGCATGTATTGCAAATGCACAATATCCACTGGAGAGAATTCTGTGGGACTCTCCCACAACCTGAGGGTCCTGTAATGCTCGCTGAAGCACTTTGCATTGAATTCGCTGTTCTATGCTAGAGACTCCACTCTGCTCTTGCAGGTGCACTCCTGTGTATTTTGCCCTCTCAATTTTGCAATGACCCAGGGGGATCCTGGTGCAGAACCTCCAAGGGCACAAACTCCTTTAAGGCTTGCTACCCATTGAAGACAGACTGCAGCACACATCCAAAGTGACGTAGCAAGGAGAAATAAATATATTTCTCCTTGTTATGCCATGGTCAGATAGGCACACCTTTTTGGTGCAAACCCGTGTTTACCGGCTTTAGTAAATCTAGGTGTCGGTATTTCTTCATAGTAGAATGTTGGCTTGTTGGTAGGATTGGAATGTTGATGTTTGAAGGAGTTAGTTGAGACAGTGGAGCTGAAGGAGCAAGCTGGAGGTGCGTACTGATTCCTGTATACTACCAAATAAATAACAACAACTCAGCTTTCTGCGTTGGAGTAATCTTTACATTGGCGACGCGGGAACCAGTCTGTGTAGGGGACAGACATTTTGTGCCTCCACCCCTGGAAGATACCAAGTTCTGGTATACATTTCGTGGAGTTACCAACTTCTTGGATGATTCAAGATACCTAGTAGCAGGTATGTATTCTGTATCTGACAAATATCCTTCATTCTACATTTAACTCACTGACTTTCAAATTCTTAACTCTTTTAGTTGTGCTGCTGCAACTAACAGTTGGCTTTATCTATGTGAGGAACAAGTGACATTAAGCATTTTGCTTTAGAAAGCCTTATCCTTTCCTATGTTTCATTCAGTGTTCTTCATGTGTGAATGCTGCGTCTACTGTAAATAGTGACCTGGTTATTTGGCAGCAAATAGACTTTGAACTTCAACGAGGTCTAACTACAAGGAAACTTCATAAATACTGCAGTGCGCACGTATAATTTGAACATTTGCTTTGCCTCTTTCTATGTTATTTTCTCGTTTATTTGCTGCAAAATGGCGTCTGTGATATAGGTGTTCAGCGAAACTATGAGGAATAACTGGTGTTGGTTTACCTAATGCATTGATTCATCAACTAAGGATCATTATTGTTTGTTTTTTATTATTTTTTTAAAAAGAAATCGCCTGGTCAAGCAACATCGTCATTGAGGATTCCCTTGCTCCCTTCTGAAAGCGCGTAGCAAGGTTTCATCATTATTAAAGAATCGGTCATCTCTGGATTTTTTTAAAAAGACGCTTTACATTTGATTTTGTACCTGCCACACACAAGCCTTTTCCTTGGAGCTGCATTCTTTCGTCATTCCGATTCTTCGTGCCATTCGTCATTGCCACCGGTTGCATTGTGAGATTCCTGACGCGTGACATCATCGTGCTATTGACGCATACAGGGCCGCCATATTTGCAAAAAGTAAACACTTTAACAGTAAAACTATGACTAATTGCTGTGAAAGCGACCTCTCTTAAAATTGCGTCAGCACGAACTCGAAGCAATTTCAGGTACTTTTATTATTATGTTATTGGTGCATCTCCTTAGTGATACACACACTTTTACGAACTGATTTTACAAGAGGGATTCTTCGGATTAGTGTTTCTTCGTATTGGTGTATCTCAACAGTGATACACACACTTACTATATAGATTCTGAAGATTTAATGCTTTTACTTTACAGTTTCTGGAAAGTGTAAATGGATTAGTGTTTCTTCGTATTGGTGTATCCCAACAGTGATACACACACTTAACAGATTCTAAGGATTTAACAGCAGTGATACACACACTTACTATACAGATTCTGAAGATTTAGTGCATTTACTTTACAGCTTATGGAAAGTGTAAATTTGTTAATCTCTTAATACCCTTTGTGCAAGCCATTTTTTTTGTTATTTCTATTTTGATGGCTGATCGATGATTAGCAGCTTCTCCCTCTTTTCTCCCTACCCCTGGTGAACCTGTCATTCCTTGAAAAGAATGGAAACAATTATTTCTAACATATGTTCTAGCTACTGGCGCTGATAAGTATGGTCCTGTTCGCAGACAAGCTATCATTCTTCACCATTTGGGTGTTGAAGGACAATGCTTGTATGAGAATTTACTGGAAATTTCTCTAGATATGGGTGACGGACAACCAATTAATGTGTATGATATGAGCATGCAGATGTTAGAAAAGAGGTTTATTGCCAAAATTAATATAGTATTAGAGAGACATAAATTCTTCTGCCGAGTACTAAAGACTGACGAAGATATTGCTAGTTATGTTGCTGCATTAAGGGGTCTTTCTTTGACCTGTCAATTTGAGGGCTTGGGAGATTCACTTATACGTGATCAAATTGTCCGATGCACAAACAATAAAAGGGTACGTGAAAAATTACTCATGCTAGCATGCTAGCGTGCTGTTGGGGCATTAAGCATTTCAGATATTTTGTATGGGGTTTACCTTTTAACGTTTGCACTGATCATAAACCCTTAGTGCGTTTGTTTAAAGGAGGAAGAGGACTGGAAGGTAATGTGACTCCCAGGATTTCTAGGTTGATATTACCCGTACTTGAATACAATTTTGAAATGGAGTACATGAAGGGGTTGAAGAACGTAGTAGCAGATTGTTTGTCTAGAATGCCGGTAAATGTTGTTGAAGAGAATTTGGATGATGTAGTAGATGCTGTCAGGTGTAATGAGGAACAGGCTTTTGTTAAGGAGGAGTGGGATAGCGCTATGTTGAATGATGTGATATTGCATCAAGTCATGAATTGCGTGTCAGTTGGTTGGAGTAAAGAGTATCGCAAGGATGTTTGTTTTAGGAGTTATCATCACGTTGAAGCTGAATTGAGTGTAAGCGAAGGAAAATTATGGAGAATCAATACATTGGTGCCACCAGTTTGAAGGAGGAGTGGGATATCGCTATGTTGAATGATGTGATATTGCATCAAGTCATGAATTGCGTGTCAGGTGGTTGGAGTGAAGAGTATCGCAAGGATATTTGTTTTAGGAGTTATCATCACGTTGAAGCTGAATTTAGTGTAAGCGAAGGAAAATTATGGAGAATCAATACATTGGTGCCACCAGTTTGTCGTAGGAGTAAGATAATGAATATAGCTCATGAGGGGCATTTGGGAAGGAACATGACAAAGAGACGTGTACGGCAGTTGTTTTGGTGGCCAGGAATGGACGGTGATATAGAGGAGCTTGTGAAGGAATGTTACACATGTGCTAGGAGCGACAAAACAAAAGTGGTGAGACAACCTCCCCTCGCTTGTGTGGAATTTCCCAAACGCCCGTGGGAAAGGATAGCAATAGATTTTCTTCGACCTATCTCCAAACTTGGATCTCGAAGTAAGTTTTTAATGGTCCTTGTGGATTACCATTCTAAGTGTTTTGTTGTGGAATCCACTGATTGTATTGAAACCGAAAAGTTAATTGAATTCATGGGAAGAGTTTGTTTGCGAATGAAGGAATACCGAAAACATTAGTGTCAGACAATGGAGTACAACTGGTTTCTAGAAGAATGAAAGAGGTTTTAAGTAAATTGGGTATTGATCATGAGAGAGTTGCCATGTTTAGACCACAGGCAAATGGTGTGGTCGAGAGGATTAACCTTTTATTAATGGAAAATATTCAACTCTCAATAGCAAATGGATTGTCATGGTCTGAGGAACTCAAGAAATTAGTGTGGTCATATAGAGTGACGCCACATTCCATAACTGGTGTTTCTCCCTTCATCTCTCTTAAGGGGCGTGAGCCAGGAGTGTAAGAAGTTCCTGGATGGTTAAAAAGCAAGGAATGTGTATGGGTGGATCGAGCTGCTGTATGAGATAGTGTGATGGAACAACACAAAGTATCTACAAGGTATTACAATGTAAAGAAAGGAGTTAAAGATTCTGATATTAAGGTCGGTGATTGGGTTGTGGTCAGAAGAGGTGGAATTGTTATCAAAGGAGAAAGTACATTCTCACAACCTATACAAGTGAGAACAGTGAAAAGAAATGTTCTTATTTTAGCGGATGGTTCTGCTTGGAGTAGTGGCAATGTTTCTAAATGTCACGCTCCTTAAATTTTTACAATGTTAATATTTCCTGCAGGTGTATGAATATGATTATTTCTTTATGTTGCTTTTATTATATTGTTATTATTTCATGTAAGGGGGAGATGTGTGTGGATTTCTTCATAGTAGAATGTTGGCCTGTTGGTAGGATTGGAATGTTGATGTTTGAAGGAGTTAGTTGAGACAGTGGAGCTGAAGGAGCAAGCTGGAGGTACTGATTCCTGTATACTACCAAATAAAGAACAACAACTCTACTTTCTGTGTTGGAGTAATCTATACACTAGGTTTGCATAAAAATCAATGGGTGGGTGTACATGCATCACCCATCAAATGCCTCCCTCACACAAAGCAATGCAAGGCAGGGCTAGGCATTGAGTTGCATTACATTTTTTTCACTAAACCACACATATTGGGCACTAATCTCATTTGCTTTATTTGATATATTGGAACCTCCAAAATCTAATCAGTTTGGACCCCTAGCCTCCTGTATCGGCCACTGATCAAAATGTCCTTTGTCTCACAGTGAATCTGCTCCTTTTTTAGGTTGAGCTAGACAGCGCATTTGCTGTCTCTTCGAGTTCTGCTGTAATCAGTCTGTGGAGTAGTAAAAAGTTACAGGAGTGTGACCCATAAACCACGTCGGGACTGGGTTAGGAAGGTAGATAAGAAGACAATATCGCAACAGGTAATAGTATAAGACAAATAAGCATGTATGCAGAAAGCATTACAATGACAGAAATAAGGAGACCACTATTCAGTTGATAGAAGATTGTAAATCATCTTATATTTAAAGATTATTATTCATGGTCGGGTATATACAGTTAAGGCAGCACTGTATAGAACAAATTCTGTGACAACTATAATGCAATTGGTGCTCAAGAACGTGTCTGTGAAGAACGTGGGGACGCAAGTGAAAGGGTGAACAGCGTGGACGGCGCACAGTGAACAATGGTGCAAGTAATGTACAGTGGGTGGCTCAAGTATTGTGACAAAGTGACACAATTACTTAACTCCTTAATTTTTCAACAGGACTTGTGCCCCACTCCCGGCTGAACTTTGACGGCCCTGATGCTTCAAATTCCCGTCAGTCTTTCAATTATTTTTTGTTTTTTAGCACACTCCTGTTTCCCGCCCACACAGCTCTTACCGTTTCCCTTTTCACCCCAGTGCCCCCATGCAGATGCGGCTCGTACCGCCGTTCACGGATAGCTTCTCGGATACAGTCCTTGATCCCGCTGACCCTAAATGTACTCGCTCTCATCTAAGGTCATACCTGTCTTTTCGCCGCTCCACGCATACAGTGCTGCCTTAACTGTGTATACCCGACAATAAATAATAATCATTAAATATAAGATGATTTACAATCTTCTATCAACTGAATAGTGGTCTCCTTATTTCTGTCATTGTAATGCTTGCTGCATACATGCTTATTTGTCTTATACTATTACCTGCTGTGATATTGATTTCTTATTTACCTCTGTAATCAGTCTGCGGGCATCAAGTTCATCCACTTTCTTGCCTTTGCTTTTCATTTGACTATGTCAGTGTCTTTTAACAATCCTTGCTTCCTAGTGGTCAGTCCTGCCTCTTTGTCCTTCCTTTCTCTCTTCTATGCCTCCCACAAAGCAGGGAGTTAGTATTGTCTCATTCCGCTATGGTCTTTATCTGTTCTTTGGAGGACTATTTTTTTCTTGGTTTCCTGCTCTGTTACTGTTTGTCTGTGGTTAACTTCAGCGCCCTAGCTGCTTACATTTATATATAGCGTTCTTCCTCCCACCTCCTCTTAATGCCACAGTTGTGTTACTGCTGCATTTTGGTAGAGACTGTGTGCTTAGTGAGCATGCGCAGCTGTCAATTCACGCTTAAGGTTGCGTTTTGAGATCGATTTAGGGAGGGCGCAGTCCATATATCACTGAGTGAGAGAGAAGCAATGAGCACCAAGCTAGTGGGGATGATCAGCTTGGGCTCCATTAGTCACATTTACCTAGCCATCAACATCACGAATGGAGGGGTAAATTTACAAAGCCTGACACGCTTTCCTGTAGGGGAAGTCAGTAAGTGGCGTTGCCTCTGTAATGTCCTGTTTTTGGGGATATCAAAGTCGCCATGAATATGTAATCCCAGAAAGCATGACACCTGCAGTTGTTGTATGAAAGAAAACTGTGGGCTTAACATCCCTTATTGGGGGTAAGAGCTCCCCCAGTGCCCACACTTTGGAGGGCCATGTCCTTGTGTTTTTCTCTCCGTGGGTTTGCCGGAAGACTGACATTAAAAAATATTGGTGCTTAACATATATTTCAAATCAAAACAGACCTTTGTGTTTTAATGAACGGACGCAGCTACCATCTGTGTTTCTTGAGGTTTGTCCAAATACCCGGAACATTTGATGGGGGTGCTTTACATTGTATACCCAAAGAGCATATGCGCCTATTGTGCATCAGACTCCACTATATATTTTATAGCGAGTACTTGGTATGTTTGGGATGCAACTGCTTGAAGGCATGTTGTCCCATTTTTCAAACCGATTTGATATGCTACTAAATGTCCGCATTTTTACATATTTTTTTAGAGCTAAAAGGACGGACCCTGGCCTGTACTTCTCATTGTTGAGCGGGAACATTTAAGTTCATTCATGCACTACACTAACACTTATTCCACTGGTTTTTAATTACGTTGTAGTTCTCTTTGTTTTCCAGTTGGGCAATATTACTTTCTTGATACACTTTGGGTAATCTTTATTTTATAAAAGTTATGCTACGCTGTCAGTGAAAACTGGTATGCAATCTTTGTATGCTTTTTTGTTTCCACCGTCTCTTTTTTCAGTAACTGCAACCTTATACCTCCTATAATGGAGGTGAGGAATTCATTCCTTGTGAATGGCACTTCAACTTTTAGTCACTTATAAGCCCACCATTGAACCTGACCTCTACATCTTTATTTTTCTGGGAGCATTCTTCACTGTCCTGATGACGACCCTACCAAAATAAATCTATAATGTTGAAATATCAATAATTTATCCAATCTTGGAATCCTATTTGACATTATATGTGATTCCAATAGGACAAATATATACAATGTACCAATTTTCCTATAGAATGTTTTGACCACTGGCAACCACGTTTTCTCTGATACCTATACTAGCATATTTTTGTCACTGATCACCCCTCACGTGCAGTGCACTGTTTCACGTTTCTTGTTGGTGCACTTTATATTTTCAATTGCATATACATTCGACTAACTATTATCCTATAAGCCTACTGTGCTGTTATGATAAATGCCAGGGGGTAGCACTTCATGTGCAGAATTTAGTATGATTGAGTCTGCATAAGTTACTGTTTGCTGGACAGTATTATCCACCTTGACAACAGCAGATCACCAGAGGCTGAACTTTTACCCGCAGTATCTACTTTCCCAGGGGCGTGTGGTTTCATGATCACTAAGAGTTAACCCAGTGTTTGCCATTAAATTAGCGAAGCAAAAAGTTACGAGGTCACTTTTCGCACCCTGAGTGGTTGCATGTGGTCTCTAACTTTATGTCCCTTACCCAGTGTCCACCCGCACTATTCTTGGTTCAGACTGATAGCGCCCCCAGCTGGTAGTGCCCCATGTCTGTGGAGTCCACTATCCTACAAGACAATGTGGTGTCGCAACTCATTATGTAGCTGTGTAGAATAAAAATGTCTATGTTTAGGTGGTGAATGAGAACCGTTCTCAGAACTCCCCTTCCGTGGGCACGTAGATGTATTTGTGCAGTTTATAATGTTGATCACCTAATATATGGAGTTTCTAGGTGTAATTACCAAATTTAATCCACCTTTACCTGTGCTGCATGGTTGATTCTTATGCAAAGTCAGGTTTGTCATTGTGCAGTTTCATGTATGTTTTTTTATTTGTATTAATACTGCTTCAAGGCAGAACAAGATGCCCAAATTGATGTTGTCAAGAGAGGCCAGCACAATAGTATGTTCCCAAATAATTCACCTAATGTCAACGTCAGTAAATGCAATTTTAATGATTGGTTAATAATTCCACAGAAAACAGGTCTATTGCCAAATATGATGCTCTGACCTTTACTTTTAGTGCACTGAGCTGTGTTTATTACAAGTTTAAGGCAAACATATATCACTGAAAAAGCATGGAAAAATACCAGTTATAGTTCTCTCGAATGTTACAGCACATAAGCAGTCTTGGAGCATCCATGATGTAAAAATAATGGTCTTAAATTAGCTTCAAGATGCTTTTCAGAGATGCTGATTTACTTGGCGAGGAATGTAAATATTTAGCTTCCAAAACAAGTACCGCAGAGTGCTTGTCCCAATGCTTTTGCATCAAAACTGATTGTCACCTAAGACGTCCAGTTAGAACACATTTCCTGTGTTAATGCAGCAAAGGTTACATAAAGCATGTTTATGGACGTCAGCACTACAGACGACACAGAATATATGAGTATAATATAATTAATCATAATATAACTTGTGTGCCACAACTACATGTGAAAATTGCATTATGTATGCTAAATTTGGGAAAAATTGCCCCAGCTATAGGGACTTTAGAATGATTATGGCACTTTGAGTGTGCTGTCTGTAGAAACAAACCATTAAGTATTTCCAGTTGAGGCCCATTGAAATGTTTGTTTTAGGGAACAGCCAGATTTCTTTAATTCTCAGTGATTGCTTATCATCTATTTTTCAGTAGATTGATCCAGAGCTTCCAATTCTGTGTAACATTCCTGGATGTTTAGTGTGACACACAACACCACACAAGTCCACACCACACAATTCACTGCCACACAATACAACACCACCCAACTTAGTTACACTCCACATAATACCACTCACCGCAACATGATTTAACTCCACATAAGTTCACTCTACCCAATACCACATGGATACACCCCACATAAAACCACGCTATGCCACATAGCAATGCTTTTTTTATGGGAAGTTCTTAAAGCCTGTTTCCATTGTGCATATTCCTTAACACAAGCCAATATAAACCAAAGCTGCTTTACTGTACAGTTTCTGTAAACACTTGTACTATGGTATAGCTTGCACTTTTTTCTACGTGATCACTCCACTGCAAACAAAAAAATAAGCAACAAACATTGTCATTTACATTGCCAATAGCTCTAACTTTCACAAATGCGAGACTGATTGCGTTGCAAATGCTTGTCTTTATATTTTGTCTGCACAAGCACATGCAAATCTGAGAAATTCTTTCTAAGGTACTTTAAATGTAATTGTATTAGTCATTTCTAGAGAGCACAGCTACTCAAACAGAGTGTCCCGGCGCTATTCGGTATGCCCAAAGAAGAGAGAGCCAGGGATAGAAGGCATTTATCCCAGCTATCACCTAAACAGAAATGTCTTCAGTTCCTTTCTAAATTTTCCTTCATCGGGTATCCGTCTGAGGTAATCTGTGAGTTCATTCCACAGATTCCCCACTATAACCATGAATGAAGCACCACCCCTCTGCTGTTTAAAAAAGCGCTGGGAGACAATAAGACCAGCTGAACGTGACCGCAGCAATAACCCTGGCCAGGAAGCCTTAATGCGATTCTTTAAATACCTAAGTCCCCTATTGTGGAGGGTTTGATGCATTAGGGTCAATGCTTTATACCTAACTCGCTGATGAACTGGTACCCAGAGCAGTTTAGCAGGGGATGCTGAGAACGACGTGCATTTCCGAATTTTGCATAATAAACAAACTGCGACATTCTGCATGACGTGTAGGCGCTGGATTAATTATTCCGGGAGACCAAGTTACAGGATATTAACAGAATCCAACCTGGATAGAATTAATGAACTAATCATTGCGATTTGGGACTCATGAGGAAGCAAATGGAGAAACTTCCTCAACATGCGGAAGATCCAAAAACAGTATTTCACCACAACTGACACTTGTGCTCCAAATGCCAGCTGGGTACTGAACAGTACACCCACATTTCTTGCCCCTGCCATTGGTGGGGGAGGTGGGGGAACACTTTCAGGCCATCCCCCAACCCAGCCAAGAAGGGGATCCCGTCCCAATAATAAGACTTCTGTCTCTTCCGGGTTGCACTGCAATCTGTTAACCCTCAACAAGTCTAACAATGCCACCATACAGTTAGCAAAGGCAACCTTCACCCTCTCAGGTTCCCCATCGCACATGAGCAGAAGTTGAGTATCATCCGCTTATAAGAAATTATTATTGATATTATAGGATTCTACCACATGAACCAAGGGAGACATCTAGATATTAAAGAGTGTAGGACTGAGGAAGGAGCCTTGGGGCACCCCCCATTTAAACTCTTTACCTCCTCAGGCATATGGTTACATCCAAATCACCTGCTCGTGGACATTAAGGAAAGAGCCCAGACAACTCAATGTGAAGCCCACTACTCCCAGATGTTTTAACCTGTGAAGCAGAATGTGATGATCCTCTGTATCAAAAGCTGCTGACAAGTCCAGCAGCGCCAAAGCCACATTGCGGCCAGAGTCCAGATTGAACTTGATGGACTCGGAGACCTCCAACAGTGTGGTCTTGGTGCTGTGGCCGGCTCTGACCCCTGATTGAGAGGGGTGAAGCAAGTTGTTATTCGCTAAGAAGGTGGTAAGTTGCCAGTTTACCATTTTCTCCAACACCTAGAAGCTGCTGGCAGCAGCGAGACTGGCCTGAAATTCGCTAAACGATCAGGGTCCGCTTTGGCCTTTTTTAATAACAGAAACACCCTGGCTTTTTTCCAGGCATCGGGACCTACGTTTTAGCCGAGGGAACTAGCAAATAGCTTCTGATACACTGGAGCAATATGTTCAGAGATGGACTTCAAAATATGGGGTGTTATCAGATCCATTGGGGACCTTGACCTTCAGCTCAAGAATAGCACCAAAAAAGTAACCAGTGGTAGATGTTGTAATTGCTCCACTGGTTCTTCTACTGCTTAACCTGTCAGAGTGTTGTTATCCCCTGCCAAATTCGCTTGGATTCTTATGATTTTCTCCTCAAAAAAGTTATTCAGATGAGAGCAAAGGGACTGGCTGGATTCCAACAGGGAGGACGTAACTTCAGAATCAGTAAAATTAAATACAATTTTGAAGAGGCTTTGTCCGAGTCCAAATATGCCCTCCCCCAGACTCTTTCTAGTTTCTTACATGATGCTCGTTCTAGAGCTAGCTCCTTTGTGAACCAGCGAGCAGAAAGCCTCTGTTTTCCTTCTAGAGAATGAAGTGGGAGCTACAATTGGAATTTAACAGTTTCCAGTTGCGGTTTCAAGTTTACCAAAGTGGATAACAATATGACCTTCCTCACTCACAGCAAAATGAAGCGGCACAAAAAATGTAGAGAGACTTGACACTTGAACACAACACTTTAGGCTAAATCAGCTTCTCGATTCGGCTCCTCTTCTCTTTTGGTGAGTTTAAAAAGAAAGCATTCATGTAATCTTTAATTATCACCTGTGGATCGCAGCAGTTTAAAGCATTGCCTTTTCCTCAGTAAAACAGGATAATCTGCAGAAGACATCCCCACAACGGCTGCTGCACAACATGGTATCTTCACATTCTACTGTTCAGCACAGTTGGAAGTGGCATCATACACACAGTCAAAATAATGCTAAACGTCTGTCTTGTTTTATATTCTCACTGTGGTTTCTCTCTTATGCAGAAAACAGAGCACATCAAGAGCCAAGCTTGCACATGGTCATAATGATCAAATCACTAATCGTTTCAAGTGGCCACAGAGTTAAATATGTACACTGAACTTTCCCAGGCAAATGCATACCGAATATTGATTTCCCTCTGAATGAGGTTAAGGGACTTTCAGCCAGATGCATCAAACCAAAAAGTGCTCGCAAAAATAGCAATTAGCTATTTGCGAGCGCTTTTTAGCATTTGCCAATGCATCAACCAAAAGACCAATCCCGCAAAATACCGAATCGCTAAAATAGGGAAAAGCGAAATTGCGATTCCATATTGAGAGAAATCCAAAATGCGATAGCAAATAAGGAATCGCAAAAAAAATTCGCTATACAATGCATCAAAAATTGCAAATAGCGATTTATTCAAAAATCGCTATTTAGCAAGTGCAGATTAAGGGGAATCACAATCAGGTGGTAAAAAAAAAAAACTCACCTGCAAATCAGCTGAAGCCTATTTAAACAGACCCATGGGGCCATAGTGGCCTTTCACAATAGCAGCACTCTACGTGTTTGCGAGGAGGAGGAGAATACTTGCAGCAGGCCAGCCCAGAAGGAGAATCCAGGAGAGAATCTTCCGCCTGCGCATCACTTTGTTGGGACAAACTGTTGAGCAAATATATGATAAGTACAGGCTGAATGCTGCAATGATTCACTACTTAATAGATGAATTGGACCCACTATTGCAGCGCCAGACACTTAGGACCCAGGCCATCCCAACTCATGTCCAGGTGCTATGTTGCCTGCACCTGCTTGCGTCAGGTAGTTTCCAGGATGTAGTGGAAGAAGCTGGAGGGGTATCACAGAGCTCCATTTCGCGGTTCTTCAAATCCTTCCTGGCCGCCATGATGGCTTTGATCCACAACCACATCACCTTCCCCACAACCCAACAGGAATTGACCCAAATTAAACAGGACTTCTACCAAGTTTCCCAGTTTCCACACATGATCGGATGCATAGATTGCACCCACGTAGCCATATGTCCCCCAGCAGTATATGAGTATATCTTCCGTAACCGCAAGGCATATCACTCAATAAATGTCCAAGCAGTGTGCAATGCGAAAAACATCATTACCGACCTCGTAGCACAATACCCTGGGAGCACCCACGATTCCTACATCTTTCGCCATAGTGGCATGCACACACGTCTGCTCAGGGGCGAATTAGGCGAAGGACACCTGCTAGGTAAATTTAATACAATACACATCACTGAAGTATGAAATGACAATGCATACCTGACACTAACACTTTGCTTTAAACCCTGTAGGTGACAGTGCATACGCGGTGAGGGATTTCATCATGACTCCATACTTGAACCCAGCCAACCCACAACAACAGAGGTACAATGCAGCACACATCAGGACACGTAATGCCATTGAATGGACATTTGGATTGCGGTAGGGGTGTTCATTTAAACATAGCTGGTGGCCATTAGCACATTAACTGCATGCAATAAAGGACAAATGAGACACACAAAGGACTTGAAAATCAGTCACAAAGAATGTCTTGGACATGGTTACGTCACCATGATGAATGCCACCATTTGATTATGTTTAGCGTTTCCTCCCTCTCACACCCAAACGTCTTTCACCTGCATCTGCATCTACATTCTCGGATGCAGCGGGAGGTGTTGGTCTACGGGTACTGCACCTCCTGCCAGTGGTGACTTGCGCAGGGATGCTGCTTAGGCTGGATGCCTCAGTCACCACCCTCTTCCCCTGTAACATTGCCGTGCTCACCAGTTCTAGACTGCATCAGTTCAACGACAGTGGTCATTTGGCCGAGTGCTTTGGACACATCCCCACAACAATGGCCCATTTCAATCTGCATTTCCACCGACCGACGTGACAGCAGTGCAATGCTGTTGCAAATCTTGTTGTTAGACCTGATATAGCCAGCCATGCAGGTCACAAACTGGTGATGCCTCCTCCTCTGTGTGTTGTTTGATTGTCTGTTTGCTTCCACAAGTGCTGTAGTCAGTTCCCTCACACTCTCGGCCATGACTGATATGTTTCTGTTCATTTTTGTCAGCTGCAGGTTGATGGCTCCCATATGCCTCACTTGCAGGCGCAGTACCCGCAACATCTGTGTCTCCACGCCACCCCACACATTGGGAGTTCCTGTCTCCTGTGCCCCGATAAGGGTCCTTGGCCTGCGTCTTATTCCCATCCAGACATGTGCATGAGGTGTAGTTGCGTGGCTCACACTTGGACGGCTTGTCTCAGGTGCAGTTTCAGGTTCCTGCTCTGTCTCCATTGGCTGCAGTGGTGTAACTGTGGCCCTGCGTTTTGCCGGTGCCTTGGTTTTGGGTGGTGGTGTCACAGGTTTCGACACGGCAGCCACTTCAATGACCTGTGTGCTGTCTCCACATTCACTGTCATCAGTGTCTACTTCTGCTGCATCTGTGATGTGAAACAGTGCAATATTATTTTGTGTTGGTGCTAATGTTGTGCAACATTACATTTCTTTACATTTAAGCTCTCACTGTCTCTCATCACTGACTGTGCAGCATTTTGGTAGCATTTAGGCTTACAATGTTGTATTGTGACTGGCAATTTGGTTCTACAGCCTACAGGTCCCATAATGCATTTGGGTCCCTATGTAAAATGTGGACTGGACTATTTTTACTGTGATTTTGCTGGTTAATTACTGATTGGGCACGATTAGTATGTACATTGATATGTTGATTATCGTGCATCTTACCTTGTGTGCTACTGGCCGCCCCAGATGTATCCAGCTGCGTTACTCCCACCACTGCTTCAGGTTGGATAGTGCCCTCAACCAGGTCCTCCAGGGCTGTGTTGTCTGGGACTGTTAAGCTTCCTCCTCTGGTCACCTTTGCCTCCTTCAGCCTTTGCGCTATCCGCTCCTTGGCACGGCTATGCAGGTCGTACCATCATTTCTTTAAATCATCTATGCTGCGGTGTGTCACCCCCACAGCATTCACTTTGTTTTTGATCCTGTTCCAGATCCTTCTTTTTTCTGCTTTGGGTACTTTGAGTGAGAGCTTCCCAAAAAGCTTGTCATGGCTGTTTGTCACCTCCTCAATGAGGTTCTCCAGTTCCCTCTCACTGAACTTTATTTTTCTGTTCCTGGCCACTGCACCCTCTTCTGTTGCTGTTTGGGACAATCTCACTGTCTCCACCTGTCAGCAAACAACAGTTTGTGTTTTCTGCTCTCTCCCCAGCACTCTGCTTCTGCCTCTCAGTCCCTTTGTGCACAGGTGGCAGCATGGGCTGATTGACTTCCTGGATGTGAGGTCATCAGCCTGCTCCCAATGCAACTCTGTAGTTTTCCCGATCTCGCAAATAGCGAGATCGCAATTAGTGGGATCGCCAAATGCGAGAATGGAGGTTTTACACAATAGCGACATCATTCATAGCTAATAGCGAGTCCTTATTTGCGATTCCTTGATAATCGCAAATAAGGATTCTCTATTTCTTTGCTTGATGCATCTGGCCCTTTAGGCCTTATGTACACAAATCTGCCAACGGCAAACTTGTCTTAAACTGGTTTGCTGCCACTATAATGTAGCCTTACTTTGTACATAGACACATATTATGATTTGCTAAATTGCGGCCTGACATATTGAGCAAGTTAGTATTTTGAGACCTTGTCTAATTTGGAACTGGTGATGGTGATTCGCAAAGCATATGTGCAATACATTCACTATTAGTAGTAGTGGCAGAACGTAGGTTTAGCACGTGCAATTTACCATCAATTGGAAGGAGGTGGTAACCAGGAGCAACCTATAACAAGCATTGGTAATGCATTAGGTTTTGCCTATGTGATTCATAATATTTTCATTTTTGTTGTGTTTGATGGAGTAGAAGAGGATGTAATGAGGAGAGAGGATGGACTTCAGAGAATTAATCCAAGTGAGCCCCGAAGTTAGATTTAGGACCAGGGAAGAAGAGAGAGAAAAGAGAACAAAAAAGCACTAATTAATGTAAATGTTTCCTTATTAAGAGTGCAAATTACTGTAAATTCACATATAAGTAAAGTGGCGCCAAGAGTAAATTATTGTCTGAGAGTTGAAAACACAAAAGAAAATGTGTTTAATGAGAATTTCAGTTAAATCCGCATAGCACACATACAGTTTAATGTATTAAATGTGACAAAGTTACATTGTGTAACATAGATTTCTAGTCATCTATGCTCCCCCAAATATATTTTGTAAAATGCGTTCTCCAAAAGCACTCAAATGATGCATTCCGGCAGGAAAAGTTTTATGATAATGTGTTTTAGAAAGAAGGAGGAGATCAGTGTGAAAAGTATAGGCCCATAAAAGAAATAATCAGCAACCTAAAACATTTTGGAGCAGTGTATTAACCCTAAAACATACTATTTGTAATGTGTTTATGTGTGCAGAGTTGCACTCAAAACGGCGATAGCCTTGGTGATACTCCCCTGTGGTTGTATCACCATGATCACCTCCCATGTTAGATATGCCTTAGTCAGGAATTTAACAGACGTTAAATTCCTGCGTTATGGCATTGTTATCGTGATGATTATTAGCACTAAGGCTCTTTGCTGATATCGCGAAGCTGCCTTAGTGTTAATTTCCAATGTAGTATTCCCAGCCACACCTGGGCTGAGATGCCAGGCATTGGGAATTCGGCAGCTAACATGCGCTAATGCATCTTAACGCCGCCTTGTTGATAGGGCGTTAAAGTTATCGCCGCTTTAGCGGCAAAAAGTGCTGCTAAAGCGGCGATAATGCCCTTGATGATATGCCCCATAGTTCTCTGTTGTTAGAATTGTAAAAACAAGTTAGTGCACCTCCAAAGTGAAGAAATGCTAGAGCTCTCAAAAACATTCACAGTGCGTGCTGTGAGTATTAAATGAGATAGCAGAAATTGTTGCTTAAACCACAGCACGCTTTAAATGCGTACAGCTATGCAAATATTATTTAGAAAAAATTGGGTTTAAAAGAAAGAAATCATTTTGTTTTGTTCTACGTTTTCATTGTACAGCAAGTGTTTGGATGACTAATTGCAGCACCCACAGACAAATGTTCACTTTGCATAAGATATGTATTACAGGAAGAACTGCGCTGCTAGACCCGCTGTTAGAAATGGGGGTCCCTAGTTGGCAGAAGTATGCACCTTGTCCAAGTAGGAACCCTTCCTTCTAATCAGGTTAAGGGGGATCACACACTTAGATAAACCCTGCTCACGCCCTTGGTAGCTTGGCACGAGGAGACAGGCTTATCTCTGAGTCACTATGTAAAGTCTTTGTACCCAAACACACAGTGAAAACATTTCAAATGGACACTCCACCAACTAACTGATCCAAGCACTCAAGTTGTAAGAAAGAGTTAATATTCAATCCAACAGTAAATGATGTAAAGTCAACTTTAATCCGATTCATCTGTTCAAGCCAAAGGAGGTGTGATCCATAAATATTCACATGGGAGACTTGTTGAATTTCACACAGCCAGTGAAAATACCAAATACCAGTAGAATTGTACAACCAGCAAACAACAGTTCCGCTAACACGTGTTTCATCAATTAGAATGTGATACCTCAACTTCTTCAGGGCTGTGAATATTAAAATGAGGGATATCAAAAGCCAAGGATACAGGAACAAAAAATAGCAATACCTTCACCCACCACAGGTGTGAGGCATAAGGAGAAAAATGAAAAAGAGAAATAGTGGATACTAATAGTAACATTAAATAAACAGCATGTATCATTATAACCCATCGTGCAGCAACACATATAAGTTAACAAAATAAACAGGTAGTAAGACCAAAGTGAATATTCAAGCAAAGCAAGTATTCAACATGTGAGAGGGTAGCTGCAATATATACTCTTCCCTTGATGATTAGACACAGGATAGGATCATACTCCCCAGCATGCAAGGGTATTTTTGACACAAGTGCCAGACCTCATATATATGTAGAATTATGAGATAGAAAATGTATCAATAAAAGAATATCCATAGTAACCTGATATGTAGATAGGGGTCCAGGATAACCGGCTCAGTAGTGCCGGGATCATAAACCAGTAGTACAATGCAGTGTCTGAATAGAAAAAACGCAACTATATTCACAAGAGGAAAAAACAAAATATCTGTAAATGTGTAGGTGTCATTAAGCTTATGTAATATATCAGAAGAAAGTATAGTAATTAGAATAAAATACATTAGGTAGTTGTATATGGCCCAAAAGTAAGGCTAATGCAGGTGAATAGTGATAGTATATAGACCTCACATCAATTGTATCAAGCCCGGGTCTAACGTTAAGAAAAAGACCATCTCACATAATAACCACAATTCAAAATATTAGCAAACCATAATGACCATGAATCTTTCAGGGGCCGTGTTGGGGAAAGCATGTAGTGTGACCGATATAATAGTAGTATTAAATGTCACTGTATTTATATATGTATCTTTACCAGAACCTCATAATTAAGTAAAATCGACGGCTGCAACCCCACATTAACATATAAATGAACAAGTCAAAAAGACTTACAGTATAGCAGCAGAGTAGTATTGGAAGGAGAGTGCTCCTTGTGTACTCTAAGGCATGGACCATGAGCGCAATTTTTAAGGTGCTTTTTGTATCCCAAAACAAACAGCCACCAGTTTAGCAGCAAAAAAATGTATCTTTATCTAAACCAAAAAAGACCAAAACAACAAAAATCCAACATACATATATCAAGATATTACCTTTAGAATGATTATTACAAAAAGAAAGCTTGTAGAAATATATAGCTCCAACTGGGGTTATTATGATGTCATGACAGGCACAAATCCAAAGTACAGTGCCGACTGCAAGGTGCGCGTGCCGGCCACAGAGGCATATGGACCCCCAAGTAACAGTACCTTGGAAACTAAGTCAACAGATGGTGCACGGTGTCACGGAGATGAGGCATCAAGGCCAAGGCAAGGCCGGCTCCTTACTGTCACAGGGGAGGTGAGGTGTTGAGTCCTCGAGGAGACGAGCTGTCGAGGCATTGAGTTCTGGCCAGCCCGGGAGGTGAGGCGGCCTCAGCAGTGAGGCGTCGGTTCCATTTGGCAGTGCCGTGTCGATGAGTTAACTCATGTAATTCACATATGGTACCAAAACCAGATGTTTCCAATATCACTCATTTTTTGTTCCAAAAAGCACATAACTCTTGGCTGCTGCATTTGAACCAACAACATAGACTTTTCAATTTGTTTGAATTCCAGTGCAGAAGTTAATTCCGCCTGTGTGTCTCCGTTAACATTATTCCTGGAAAATATGGTAGCTCTACACCTTGCTATCAGTCTACTTCACTACTGCGTACATTTAAAGGCAAAGAATCTTCAGCAGTGGGGGTTAGTGGGTGTTTCAGTAATTGCAGATGGCTAATTTCTAATTTGGTGCCATAAGAAGTGTCTTTCTCTATACTTGGTGGCTAATGTAGACTACGTTATGATGCTTCCAATTGGAATTCTTGTTGTGACAGCTGTGGAAAATATTATTCTCCGCAGTGGGGGTTAGTGGCTGTTTCACTAATCGCAGATGGCTAATTTATAATTTGGTGCCATAAGAAGTATCTTTCTCTATACTTGGTGGCTAATGTAGACTACTTTATGATGCTTCCAACTGGAATTCTTGTTGTGACAGCTGTGAAAAATATTATTTGATTCAGGTGACTGTTTTATATTAAAGTAATATCATTTAATGATGAATGTTTTCAATGGTTAGATAAAAACGGCACAATTCATAATGCATTTCTGTTTTATTATAATAACACTGTAAGATTTCATTTTATTATTGCAACTTGTATTAGACATCTTTTATTTAATTTTAATAATGTTTGAAAAATAAAAACGTTTGAGTAAAAGTCAGTTCTATTGACGCATATTATAGGCTGTCTAATTTCCCGTAGTAAACTTCTTTCCAAAACTTTAAATTGAATTTGCTAACACTTATTACATTTTGATTACATGATTTTTTTAAATTATTTTAAATACATATATTACATGTATATATTATTATTTTGCATAATGAAATTGTAATATGAATATGTAGTAGAAACCTATTCTTTGAGGTGACTCCTGAATCCTGACATGGCATTTAGAATCACTGTTCATTCAGGCACTTACTCCATGGACTTTGATGCAAAACCAATTTAAGAGCCACCTCAAGAGTGACCAGCCTCATGTGTTCTTAGTGCCTGTCACTCATCTATTATAGCCCACTATAGTGGGCTCTACATTCCATTAAAGGCCCGCTCCAACGCTAAAGGCTCGATCTGAAGGCAAAGGCCTTTAACAAGAGAGAAGGACTTTAATGGCCGATATAGCCCAGCTACAGTGGGCTATAAGGTTATTAGAACATTGTGCCACAAGAGGGCAGTATGTTTAAACAAATAAATCCCCTCGAGGTCACTAAGGCCTTTGTTCACAGCAACACCTGTGAACCACAAACATTGGAATGTTGTAGCTCCTGGCTTTTACCAGCCATTATAAGCCTGGAGCACATCATTGTTTTCAATGGACCTCTCCACATTATTGTGTTCTAATGTTTGTTTGGAGACACTGACAGGGTTAATTCTCTCTTGTAAGCACAGACAATTGTTTTTTTTGCCAGACTTGTTCACATAATTTTGGGAACTTCATGTTACACTTGTACGCATATTTCACTAAATTATGCCATTAGGCCACTTTGCGTAATTACACACCCTTTGCTTTAAAACGGTACCTTGAATTGTGCCATCAGTTGCTGCACATTTGAACTTTATAATTTAGTAATAGGGAACTGATGGTTTGAGATAGTGAAACCTAAGAAATCAATAATAATTAAAGTGCAGTAATAACACAAATGATGTTACAATTGGGAAAGTGATTTGTTTTATCACTAAATCTCCAAAAATATGTTTGTACATCAGTATCTTTATGTTGAACCAGCTCTGTTAAGAAAACCAGCATAAGACATAGTTTACAATTGAGAATGGACATTTACATATAAGAACATTCAGTCATGTTAGAAATAATTATAGACTGCTGCTACAGATAAATAAAAATAACTAGCTCAGATAAAAAAATTATAGAGTTTTATATAGCGCGAACTAGACCCGAAGATATCAGTTATCAGAGCGCTTTACATGGGCACCAGTTTCTTTACGGATGTACGACATTACAACGCGTACTTTTACAACGCGTGCCGTTACTATGCAACTTTTACAATGCAAGTCGTTACAACGACTTGCGTTGGGGGCGCTGGATAGTAAATATTTTAATTTACTATTCCAACTCCAGTCCCCGTGGATAGTAGGGAAGGAGTTGGATAGTAAATTAAACTATTTACTATCCTTGAGCGCCCCCAGCGCAAGTTGTTGTAAAGACTTGCGTTGTAAAAGTTGCGTGGTAACAGTACCGCGTTGTAAAACCTTCGTTGTAAAGGTTGTTCCCCTTTCTTTACAGATGGACACATTAATTTTTGTTAAGCACAGGGAGATTAAGTGATTTGGTCAGAATCACAGGATGTTGAGCGTCGATGCCGAGACTCAAACCCAGTTTCCCAGCTTTGAGGTTGACCACTCTAGCGTTAGGCTACATCCTCTCCCCAATCCTTTTACATGGATGTCTGTTGATATCTATTAGAGCTTTAAGTTGACGCCTGGATTCCGATCCTTCAATCAGATGGTCTGAATCTGCCTTGGAGATTGACATAATATATGTGATACAAACTGTACTCCAGACGAATTACTGGAATTTGGAAAGACATGTATAACCGTGCAAACTAACGTTAATATGTAGGACATGTTGCTGTTGAAAGATAGAGGGTGTTAGCTAAGTAAGTGGGAGGCAGTGAGACTACAAGGCAAGCAATCTAAAGTGCAAGATAAATGGAAACTGCAGCACATTGTTATACAGAAGATACATCAGTCTAATGCACTACTTGTTCATTATGTTCCTGTGTGATAACACCAGCCAATATCTCTCACAGTTTTCCTGGTTCTAGCGGCTGTTGCTGCCAATACCTCAAGCAATCTTATTGCCCCGTTTTTCCAGCCAGTAAACTTGGGTCTCACATGCCACATGCAGGAAATCTGAGTTAGATAACACTAGCCCACCTATGATCGGGCAGAGCAGAATTCCACTTGGAAACCCTATTCCAGCTAATCCATAATTGGGCCCTAAATAATTGAATGATGAATCATAAAAATATAATCATAAATATCTGCATATGTAAAAGCAATTATCACATTTCTAAGTTGTATCTGACATTTACTCTAGGGCCTGCAACTGCAATAGCCACTATCCTCTCATAAAGGGAGAATGTTAGGCAACTTCACAAACCAGAGCTAAGAAAACTGACCCTGCAGTGGAAAGTTAGACGAAACTAAGCTACTTTGACTTTCTAGGTAGACGTGGTCAAGCATCCAAGTTCTTGATCAAGGGACGTGGTGTTCAATAGGTCTAGGTACCCAATAATCACAGTGGCAATAAAGATGTCAATGTCCAGCCTGAATTGTGAGCCAGCACAGTTTAATAATACAAAATATATGGACTAAATAATCCCTTACCATATATTGTAAGGAATTTAAAAGTCACCAAGAAGCTCCATGACCTTACAGAGGGACGAGGATGATGACCACGTTCCGTTGTATGGTCACAAAATATTGAGGGGATTGCAATATACTTCCAATAGATGGAAGTGAGAATTATTTTCCTGATAATACATGGTCACACCATCCATCTTCCCACAAACCTCTTAAAGCATTGTAGTATTGATCCTTTATAGGATCATGGTTGCAGACATATAAAGTAGAAGCAGAATCCGTAGAGCACAATTAAACTCAACAAAAGCAGTCAGTAACTTGTTGCAACATGATTAAAACCATGTGAAAAGAGCTTTAACCCAGCATGAGTAATACAATCGAGAGAGTTTTTGCTTTCTTATATAAGCTATGTGCAGAAAATCAACATGCTGCCATAAATTTCTCCTTTCATCTAACGACGGTTCATTTTATAGAAAAAAATTAAAAAGACTTCAAAGCCAGTTGTCATTAATTGCAAATTCAATGATGCTTGCTTCATGACCTGCCTTTCACCATGGCTGCTGGCTTTGCCGACCGCCATTTTGAACTCACATCTTAACCTTAATAAGTTGCTACTTTTGAGCAACAATGCCATTTTCTTATTAGAAGTGACCAGAGAGCAGAGTAACAATGAAATTACAGATATGTTCATATATCGGGATTGACAGTTTCTATGTATTACATAAATGTATTTACACTATCAGTGGTTGGCCATTTAACAGCAAGTACACTACACAATAAAAAATATTCAATAGGCAAATGCATGTAATAGAAAATAGTAGTAAAACCGAGGCCCTTGGCTCTGTAAACTGTGTACCGCGCAAGATCACTTTATGAACGCAAATATTTGCATAATCCGACACAATACCACAACACAAAAAAATGCATTTGATACCGTTCAAAGGAATAAGTAAGGTTGGAGTACTGGAAAAACTACAGGACATTACCCCCGTAAATTGTTTAAAAACGGGCAGTGTATTTGAACATAGAAGAGTGTTTTACTGATTTCAGGAAGGTAAGTGTTCCTCCTGGGTTTAAGGTTAGTAGCGATGATCACCTAAAATTGTGATAGATGTATATTCCAACGTTATCGCTCCACAGACCCTGTGGATTCATTTTCTTGCAGTTTCTCGAGATTTTGGTACATAAAACATTTGGTTTTTTTAATGCTGAGAGACAGCTAATGCCCTGCCAGTGTTTTTCTAGCTAATGTTCATGTTTCACTTTTTCTTTTTAAACATTATAACTGCATTGGGATCCTTAATCCTCTTGTGTGTATTCAGTAACTATTTGGAAGCCAGCTTTCCAATATGGCCATTTCCTCAACCCTTCAATCTAAGTGTACATTTTAGAGCATAGCTAACGAAAATACAGTATACTATCTGGCAAAATAATCTCCTCATATTAAGTAAACTCTTAACTTCTCTCTCTTTCACCACATTTCAAATTGGTATTTGGGTTCTCTTCTACAGAGGAAACTCATTACGCGGCAGCTTCCATAACGTGGAATTATTAGACATTCCTTGTCAGCATATTATTTTCAAACTGTTTGTAACACCCTTAAATAACATGTATTACTGTTACTCAATGTTATGGCACTCAAATTAATGACTTCAGATGGATGGAAGGGCCAACCGACATGGTATGTTTCAAACTTGTACTTTACTGATTATTGCTATGGCATCAGGGAGCATATGACTCTTACAGCCTGATTCATCAAGCCGAAATCGGCTCGCAACGGGGCCAGATTCTGAGAATCTGGCCCTTTGCGAGCGCTATTTTTGCTTTTGGGATTCATCATCCCAAATGCAAAAATCGGTAATAGCGATTTCGCTATTTTGCGAGGAATTACATTTAAGGAATCTCTATTTGAGATTCCTTAAATGCAATTCATCATCCATTTAAAAATTGGGAATTCGCAATTTCGGCCCGCTATTTACCGCGAGGTCAAACCTCGTGGTAAATTGCGAAAACTTAGAAAAATGCTTTTAAAAGCATTTTTCTAAGTTGCATGTTGCACACACACATGTCCTTTGGACATGTGTGTGCGCAACACCTGTTTCAATTTACATTTAAGGGGTGCTACAGGGTGTCCTTTGGACACCCCTGGCACCCTTTAAATCGCTATCTTATTTGCGATTAGCTAATTGCTAATCGCAAATAAGGAATACTCCCCATTCATTCCTATGGGCCTTTTGGCCCATAGGAATGAATGGGGAGTTATTCCTTATTTGCGATTAGCAATTTGCTAATCGCAAATAAGGAATGTGTAGGAATCGCAATTCTTTTTGCGATTCCTACATGAATCCCGTTTTGTGAGTCTGTAATAGCGATTCCTTATGAATCGCTATTATAGACTCGCAAAACGGGTCTTTGATGAATCAGGCTGTTAATGCTTTCCACTGACCAGCACTGGCTTAACCCTCTATTGTCTTTTTTTGATTTCTGTTCTTATGAGTTCATGAATTTTATGGGTAACACAAATATATGTAGACAAGTGACTACTTACTGTTCTAGTTACACATGTATAATATTTAAGGTATTAATATTACACACCTGTTACGGCAGCAATGTTTTATGGTTTTAAAGCTCTTTAACTCAACTTGTGTTAAGATGCTTCCAAGGAGGCAATTTTAGAAGTGGAAATATTTATCTTGTATCCTTTATATATTAAAATACACAATGTTTCCAGAAATGTTTGTGAAAACAGATGTTCATCCTCTTTTACATTTTCTGAAAACAACTAGATTTAAGTTCTAAAATAGGACTGACATTTGAATTCAATCTAGCACAGTTTTAATTCTTTGCATGCTGTGTGAAAACCCTATACTTCTAAGTGCTTAGTTAACAAGATTTGAAAACTAAATTGTCATTATTAACTAAATCTTGCTGTAACAATTAACAGGATAAATACACAGACTATATTCTGTACCTAAATGATGTTGAAAATGTCATGTCTACAAAAGGGTGACTAGCCATTTGGGCAACCAATATAGTACGGCTACTCAGAATTGTCATTTGAAGCTGGATGACATGTATTTCAGTGAAACCTTTTAGAGGGAAAATGTATTTGTGATTTTTCTAATGTTTGCAAACTATACAGTGAAGCAGAATAATACGTATGGGCCTAATTAACATTATTTCTTTGAATAAGCATTCGTACTCCTTAAAATTGATGAGTAAGTCTTGAATAAGGATTAAGATAGATTCTCCAGACATTGGAAGCACATTGTCTGTATTCCTGTGGATAAAGGATGGAGACCCAATCACTCGAGAGAGGAGAATAGAGACAGGGTTACCATTCAACATTTCATGTGGTTTGTGTTAGTAAATGATTGCTCATTAGTTCTTTCTCAGCACTGTCACTTGGTGGATGGCAGGAGTGAAGGGAGGGACTGGAGATCTGGTTGTTTAAAGTAAGGGGGTTTCTAGGCAGTCCCTTTCATTTTGACTGCACCTGATTACTACTTCAGGAAGGTAGATAATGTGCAGAGAACTCACACTTCATGAGCCCATGTTTTGGTATACTGTAGGAAGCTGGCTCTGTATATACAATACCAAAGTGAGCTATAGTGTGCACAGAGTAGGGAGGATCCACAGAGACTTTACAGAGGTTAGAGTAGATAATATCTTACTCTCTTTTGTGGTAGTGTGGTTGAGAATGTATGCTTATCAGAGAGGTGTGCTAAGAATTTGTTGTACGCACTCAGGCAAGAAATGACTTCACACACTCAAAGACTAAATCCATGACCAATTGTTTTGTATAAACTATTACCTTGTTACTTTTATTTCTAGAACCAAGAGAAACTTATTAACAGATATGTGTCAGTTTTAGAATAGCAATACTTTGCAGGTATATTGAAAATGTGTTTGTAAAAGCATTCAGACACTGAAAATGCTTTGTGGTGTCTATTAACAATAGCAGTAACTTAGCAATTTGAAACTATAGACACAGTGTACATAGCAAGAAATGCAATGCAATCCTATGGGAGCGTTGATGTACATTTGTAGGTAAGTGCTCAACTTACACATCCAGTCTTTGGGGGTTTGGACCAACACTAGGCAATAGTCAGATTAAGGTAGGCACTGCACCACCAGTGACACTGGGGTGGCCGGATGCAGAGGTCACTGCCCCCAATGCAAAGGAGAATGGGGGCACACACAAAGGTAGGTACCCACGGTTTCAGGGCACAGGCCCTGGTGGTTTAAGCAAGTACATTGAGGGCCACAAGGCAGCACCAACTATACACCACCTCTGGCACTGTTGCGGCCAGGTACAGGGTGCAAATTAGCATCAGATGCCCAATGCACGTAAATTGAAATCTCAGCCACACAAAGAGGCTGGGCCAAGAGGCTGGATGAAGGTGATCAACAGCTGAACAGGTAAGCAGAGGTGTCGGTGGATGCCTGGGTACCATCAGCAGGGCTTATCAAAGTTGGGGTGGAGGGTTGCAGTGGGTTCCCGTAGACATCAGAGCTACTTTACCAGAGCCGGTCGCCGTCTGGAGGACCCTTTGTGATGAGGCTGCAGGCATCCTCATGGATTGCAGGAGAGGTCAGCCACCAATAGTTTCAAGGTCAGGATCACTGGGGAGACTTCCCTGGACAGGTGACCCACTCAGACTCAAGCCGTGGGTGTCGGGTGCAGAGTGTGCAAGTATCACAGTTCCAGCTGGATCCGGAGTCCTTGGAGTATTTATCTTGTGGAGTGGACAGCTGTCCTCTGGAAATCTGGTCTTTGTTGAAGAGCAGGTAGTGTTCTTTGGGTTCCTGGAAGATTCCAGCTGCAGAACAGGATTTGTCCTCTTTACACGTTCTTTAAGCAGGAGACAAGCTGCTAGGACTGGGGCCAAATAGGTAGTCATCTTCAGGCTTGGCTGCACAGCATCTTGTTCATCCTTCTTTTTCTTAAGTCCCAGAAATATGAGGATTACGGTTCAGGGGTGCCCCTGAATACTGATTTTAGGGGTGCTACAGGTATTGGCAGTTAGTAGCCGATGGGCTACATACCTTTAGGGTGCCCATGCCCTTTGCATCTACCCTCCATTTTGGAAGGGAGCATCCCCTAACATGATTGGCAAAAATCCTTCCATCCAACATGGAGGATTTTCAAAGGTGGGGAGGTCACTTCAGCTCAGGACACCTTAGGGGTGGTCCTGGCTGAGAGGGGACACACCTCTCCTGACTACTAAATTTCCAGCCAACCTTGCCACCAAAGGTTGGGCTTGGCCAGGGGGGCGGGCATCCCCACTAGCTGGAGAGGCCCTGGATAGCATAACAAAGGGCAGGAAGCCTTTAAGACTCACCACCCTGAATGCTGTTCCTGCTTGGGAGGAGGAGTAAAGCACCTCTACCCCAAGAAGGCTTTGTTCGTGACCCACAAGAGCACAATGGCTACCACCTCAGGGGGTCAGAAACATGTCTAAGTGTGGCAGGCTGGTGCAGACCAGTCAGCGGTACACTAGAGAGTTGGTCGTTTTTCAGGAGGCATCTCAAAGATGCCGTCTGAGTGTATTTTATAATAAATCAAATGCTGTCATCAGTGTGGGTTTATTTTAGCATTCAGTAAAGCCATCAAGGACCTGTGGAGCTTGTAATGACAACCTCCCAGCCCTTGTACTCAATATGGCTTCACTGCACTTACAATGTCTAAGAATGGCCTTAGACACTGTAGGGACATATCGCTCATGCAGCTATGTCCTTACTTGTGGTATAGTGCACTCTGCTTAAGGGATGTGAGGCCTGGTAGAGGGGTGACTTACCTATGTCACAGGCAGTGTTTATGGGCATAGCACACAGGAATGTATGCCATGTCTATTCTTACGTTTTATCTGCGCCAAAACACACAATCTGCAAAGGCAGTGTGCATGTGTATGTGTTACATGGGGGTGTCTCAGGGTGTCACCATACATGCTTCAGCCATTAGAGACCCTCCGGTCACAAGATCCATGGTACCAGTGGTACCTTTGACAAGAAATATGACACTGGCACCAGGAACCTGATTAGCAGGGACCCAGTGCACATTCAGTAGTCAAAGTGCATCAGAAATCAGGTAAAAAGCGGGGGTTAACTATGAAAAAAAATACACTTTCCTACAGATACTTTGGCTTGGAGTCAGTCCCATTGCTATCTGCTGGGAGAAGCAATATTTTACACAAAGGCTGTATATGGAGAACAAGACAAGTTTGGAGAAGAATGTTTGAAAGAGGCCACAAAAATCAGTTCTGAAGCGTAAACAGTGGCTCCACAGCTCCTGTCTGGAAAATATGCATACATGTCATATCAACAATGTGGCTATGAAATCAAGTTTATTGTTTTTTGCCCCCTCACCATGCCACCTCAGATTAGACTCAGCCATATGCAAATAAGCTTTGATCCTTCTCAAATAAGAACAGTCAAGCCAGAACTGCCAAGCAAGGAGCATGTCGCAACTGCCACAGAGTCATCATTGCAAGGAAACTTGACCCGAAGGTCGCAAATGCTATCCAGTCATTGGTCTACAACCAACCACAAGGGCCTCTGCTACTGATAACAGGTGTTATTGTGCAAACCTGTCCAGTGAGTCTGCTCTGTGAACAGAGATCCAAGCAAGGTTTGCCGCTGTGGACCCTGTGAAATAAGAGCTGACAAATAGGAAGCTTAGTCTGTATACGGCAACAGAGACTGATGCCCATTATCAAGACCACTGCCCTACTTAACACTTTTTAGCCAAGGGTTGAAAAAGACATTGAACCAAGTTGCTTTGGTAACAAGTGAAATTGGCACCTGAGCCTCATCCTTGCCTACCCTGTATATCATTAGGAACTGTAAAGACAGGTATTCAATCATAGCAGAGTGAGAGGGATGCTACAGATAGGGAGGGTGTAACACTTCACTATTATAGGCAACTAATTACAACCCTGTATTATTCTTTCATTGTATTTTGCACAGAAGCAGCTGTTCTTCTTAATGGATGGTGGGACGGGTGGGGGAGTTGTGAGGGGAGGATTTAAATACCAAAAAACAAAAAAAGTACTTACCTACAGCTGGCGGCCGCAGTCTTGGGCTTCTTCTTCTCTGGTCAGACTCCAATTCCAGACAGGCTGGTGCATACTCCCAGGGTCCTAGACACCAATCACACCACTGGTCTCATACTGGTGAGACAGCTTGAGAGAGCAGCGCTGTGACTGGCCTGAGCGAGCTTGTTTAATGCTCTCTCGGGTTCTAGAAGCCTATGTCTCTACTTCACCCTGCTATACAACACAGCTTGGTTGGAGAAAGATCAAAGTGCGCATGACAGTTTGGCCCGCCATAGACAGCTGGTCAAAACTGTCGTGCGTACTTACAGTGTGCACTACTACTCCCTCTGCTCTCATCATGGCCCCGCCCCAACGTTGCTTGCTGGCTCAAAAGCGAAAATAAAAATAAAATGACAATAAAATGTTCTATTATCATTTTATTTTTCCTTACCTCAGCTGGTTCTCAGCAGGGGAGGCAAAGCTCCTCGGCCGTAGTGTGGAAGCCTCCACTGGTTGTGAGGTATTTAGTTTTCTGTGTAAAAATACTTTTTGATTTTGTCTGTTTGTCTGCTACTTAGTTCTGAATTCTTGCTCCTACTCTACACCCCTCACAAGAATGTGACTGCTCGCCCTCACTACCCTCAGAGTCAAGTGCAGAAAAAGATTGTCAGACCCAGGAACCGAGTAGCAAACAACCTCAACCAGCACAGTTAGGAGCCCATGTTGCTCCCTGAACGGGGTCTGACAAGTAGGATTTCAAATTTAAATGTTCTGCATTTTTTTCTACTATTACCTCGGCACTGCCCTTTCCACTTATGGACTCAGGTCATGAAGACAGCTCTAGCAGGTGATCTCACCCCAAATGTACATCAACAAATAGGAGACTGCGCAGTGACGACAGGAACGTAAGTGCTCAACGCTCCCATGTCATCAACGTTTAAATTCTGTTTGCAGTCACTTTTTGCACTTCCGGTTATTTGATTCATTGACGTCTATGTTTTACTTACAAGAATATCTAAAAACTTAACAAGTGTACATGCACCTTGAAGATAAATGTGTACCCACTACCGATAATATACTGTTAACAATATATTGGAGATCCATATCATACAAAACCGGGTATGTATTTTATCAAAATGAAGGCTATTTAGACAGGTGCAAAGCAGAGTGCTTGAGCTACCTGCTAAAGAAGCACACTGGTAAAAAGAAAAAAATAATAATAAATTCAAAATAATAGGGAAAAAGTTCCGAGAGTAGATGGATAGAAGGAAGTGAAACAATAAGCCGTTTAACAACAACACCATAGCAAGATTGCTATTGATTGTCAAAAAGGCTGTGTGAACAATACCAGTTACATTGAAGACATTTTCGAAAGGTGTCTGTCACTGTGTTATTTGAGACGTATTTCACGAGCACATTGACAATAATATTATGCTTTTATAAAAACATGAATAAATCATGCGCTGCTTCTAAGAAAGAAGGGGTATATTATCAAGGGGTTTATCTCCGCTTTTTTGGCTTTAAAAGCCAAGAAAGCGGAGATAAAATTATCTCCCTATTACCAAGCTGTCACTAACACCAGTTAGTGACAGCTAATAGGAGATAGCGACCATCTTGGGCCCCGCTTTGCATGTCAGTGATATTTATCACTAATGACATGCAAAGTGGGCGTGCCAAGATGTTAGCGACTGGAAACAGTCGCTAACATCGCTATCTCCTATTACCAACTTTTGGAGATATTTGCGCTAAGCGCGAATATCTCCAAAAGCTAACACCTGCCCTGAGCAGTTCTTCACCATGTTATCCAATGGGAGGTGGATAACATGGCTAAGAGCATTTGCTCGATAATGCATGAATATCGCTGACTTTTCAGCGATATTCATGCATTGCGGCCGTTTTTTATCGCATTTGCGATAAACCTTGCTAATAGCAAGGTTTATCTGCGATAAAAATCGCCGATGTGCGGCGATAATTTTTGTCTCTAAACAAGTTAGAGACAAAAATTATCGCTAGTTGTTGGTAATATACCCCGAAGATTTTTTGCACCCTAATATCAGTGTTTTCTGGAGTGACTATGTAAATGTATCTGTTAAATAAAGAACACATTATCAAGTTTTCCATTTATAATGCCTAGCTTTGTCAAAACGTCAAAAACATCGCTGCTGGGTTGTTATTACATTTAGATTTTGAAATTAATTACAAATGCAGAAACAGCATGCATTTCAGAGGTCTTGTCTTGTACTTATCGGTGTATTTCATAATCAATTTCTGCTTTCCGTTTACTGGTGCAATTTAAATATTTAAACACATCGATAAATGCCCAGAGCGCACATGCTCGTACGTCAGAGACGCGTTTTCAGTCTGGATAGATTTTAAGAGAAAGGTGAACGTGAAAAACGTGAATCCTGTTTTTTCTAAATACATAAACAGTACCCGTAGGGTCTACCAGGCTGTGAAAATTTCACTAATCGTTGAAACATAAAAGGGAAGGAAAGTGGTATTTTTTTAATCTAATTGTCTCTGTCATCAGCATAGCATTTATGCAAGTTAAATGTATCTCCCGGGCAGTGCGGACCGGCTTTGCTGTGAGGCCTGTGCGTAGGGCTGCAGCTGACAAAACCAGGTGGCAGCGGCATTTATGTGAACCAGCGTCATAAAATCGCAGAGCATTGTACAAGGGCGGCCATGAACTCTTCGACCCTCGTTTGACTTTGCATGTGAGTCCTAATGTGAACATTTCATACATTCATGTGGAGCTGTGTCTAATCACAAGTTCTTTCAGCATTGCTTATGACCACAGGGGAAAAAAGTCACAATGTTCCACCTCGTCAGCTGACCATCAACAAATAAGTCACTTCTGCCTGCCTGGCAGATGAATGCTGTTATTCTATTAGAGCACAATCGGATGATTGTATCAGCATTTCAAATGGGAGTTGGCAAATTTAATATGCGCGCCACTGCATTTATGTACCACAAATATCTTTTTTTTTCATTGATGATCTATCTTTATAACATTTGTTTTTAATACCACCAAAGCAGACTCTTTTAAGATTAGCGTTGCCAAATGTATAACAACGTATCCTGATTTGTTTGGCCATAACGTGAATCAATTTGTAAAGAGCAAGGATATTGGCTTGATATGGATCACTTCCGCGTTATTTTTCAGAATATATCCCTGTTTTTAAGTAAGATCACAGCATCGCACCCTCTTCTCATTTGCTTAAGTTCTCATAAAAATGTGAATCGTTTTCTTGGCTCTTTTCCTTTTTCTCAATTGAACAAAAAGGAATTGAAGGTAAAGCGGCAGCGAAGCATAATGAATTCCTGGATTGTGTTTTCATTGCAGGGGTTTTTTGCATATGTTTATGGGAAGATCTATGCCAGATTTCCATGGTATGAAAGAGTACAATCAATCAATCAATCAAGTCATTTGTAGAGCGCACTGCTCACCCGTAGGGTCTCAAGGCGCTAGGTGGGGGGGGGGGTGCCGTTACTGCTCGAACAGCCAGGTCTTGAGCTTCTTCCTGAAGGAGAGGTGGTCTTGGGTCAGGCGCAGGTCGGTCGGGAGTGAGTTCCAGGTCTTGGCGGCCAGGTAGGAGAAGGACCTTCCTCCTGTTGTCGCTCTTCGGATGCGGGGGACGGCGGCGAGGGCGTGGCTGGTTGATCTGAGGTGGCGCTTGGGAGTGTAGAAGTTGATTCGGTTGTTGAGGTAGCTCGGGCCTTGGTCGTGTAGGGCTTTGTGCGCGTGGGTGAGGAGACGGAAGGTGATTCTTTTGTTGACGGGGAGCCAGTGCAGGTCTCTCAGATGTCCGGAGATGTGGCTGTTTCGTGGGATGTCGAGGATGAGTCTGGCTGAGGCGTTCTGGATCCGCTGGAGTCTCTTCTGGAGCTTGGCGTGGTTCCGGCGTAGAGGGCGTTGCCGTAGTCCAGTCGGCTAGTGACGAGGGCCTGGGTGACAGTCTTCCTGGTCTCGGTGGGGATCCACCAGAAGATCTGCCGTAGCATGCGTAGGATGTTGAAGCATGACGAGGAGACGGCGTTGACTTGTCTGGTCATGGAGAGGGAGGAGTCCAGGATGAAGCCCAGGTTGCGTGCGTGGTCCGTCGGTTTGGGTGCGGTGCCCAGGGCGGGGGGCCACCAGGAGTCGTCCCAGGCGGAGGGCGAGGAGCCCAGGATGAGGACCTCCGTCTTGTCTGAGTTCACAATTGACATGCAATCGATCTTGTTTACATAGTCACTAGTTATCCTGATTGTCGGTCCTGAATAAGGTACTCCTGGAGCTACGTTGCCACCGACGTTCAATTGGATAAATCAGAAGGTAAACTAAAGCCGAGTTCTCATAACAATTTTAGACTAAAATTAGACTTATTTTTAGGTTTCTTGTCAGAGTGTATTTTCTTTATTTTCAATAATATTTTGTTATTGACCTTCCATTATAGAATGATTCTGAAAAATGAGAAATATGATAGGTCAAATTAGGGCATCATACGAATTTACTTTTAGGTCTGGCTAGGTAGAGATAGCATTATCTGGGTTGCAAGTGTTTATATGGTATACAGCAATTGAGGAGAAAATGTCAGATTCGTCCTCATGGCAACCTTGTTCATTCACATGTTAATTTAGCCACAGTCATCAGCCATTTATTGATTGTGCATGCCCATCATGACTTATGGAGTTTTTCTGCTTTACAAGATATACATTAAAGGAGCACATATCTACATAGCGACCGACAGACCTGCAGAGTGCATCTCAACCCCACACGCCCATGACCCTTTAAATACTAGACTTTTCACAGTGTGTTAACTGAATGCCTGAGCTATTTAAGGCATTGGCAATATGGGAAATTTCCTAGGGCCCCACCACCCATGACACCCACTTGGAAAGTGATAACAGTGTGAATCAAATCCACATTACTTTTTTATTTTGACATCTTGCACGACTGGACTATCCAACCTTAATCATTGCACTCCCATACCATACTCCCATACTCCCATACCACAAATATGAACTTTCTCCATCACACCTCTGACAACAACCTCATATCTTGATCTCACTCTACCACCCTCTGTGCCTATTCTTTATCTCTAGCTCACTTGTCTACCTCAACTATCTACCTCATGCCTCTCTATGCCCCACACTGCTGTTTCGTTTTCATCTCTACGTATTACTCCTCTTCTTTACTTGTCTCCATCTCAATCTAAACCTCACACCTCTCTAGCTATCGTCCACTCCACCTCTTTTCTCTATCTACCTAACATCTCTCTCAGTGCCTCATCTCTCTTTACCAGCCGCCGCTTGCTCGCTGCCTAGCCTCTCACTTGACCTCATACATTTGCTACCAAATCTATCCACTTCTCCCTCTCCTTATGTCTATGATGCCTCTATTTCATCTCGTTCACCTTCTGAATTCCTTCTTTCTCCTTTCCCTAAATATATTTTCTCTCTCATTACATTCTCTCTCTTGCTCGCTCTTATTTCGCTCTACCTCCTCTTTCTACTTCCATTACCACATACTATTTCACTCCTCTCTCCTCTTCCCTCTTTTTGTATCTCTACACCTCACCTTTCTATCACTACTTCTTGCTCCCGCACAACTTTCACTCTACTGTAGCAACCTCACCTCTTTGTCTACCCTACTTTTTTTCTCTTCTTCACCTCTTTTCTCTACATACCTCATCTATTTCTACCCTTCACACATCCCTTGCTATATTTCTGTCTGCCTTAGTGCTCACCTGGCATGACTTTGTATGCCTCTTCTCATTTTTCTCCTCTCTATATCTCACTGCTCTCTTTACTGTGAATATCATTATACTTTTCTTGCTGCCTCAACTCTCTATCGGTCTCTGCCTTTATCTCCATCTAACTTTACCTCTCTCTAACTCACCTCTCTTTTTTCCTTTGTCCGTATCGAACCCTCCTCCCTCTCTCTACACTTGCCTCCTTTTGTCTAGCTCTCTCTCTACCACACTCTGAACCTACCTCTATTTATCCATCTACCTCTTTCTCGAACTACCTCTCTGCATCTTTCTGGCTGCCTTAGTGTAATGACTCGAAGGCACAATTGAAGTTTGCAAGATAAATCTTTATTGACAGTTCCCACCAGCACGTCATAACACTGGCAAGGTACACATAAAATGGCCGAGTATCGCCACCAACTGTCACTGCCTCTTGCGTGCCAATGGGCAGCACGAGAGCCATGCCTCAAGCATCGCGCGCAGGGCGCGCGAGGCAGACGAGCCCACTACACTTAGTTTACACCCTTTACCTTTCATCCATTCCTACTGCACATATCTTCCTACCGCTTCCCTATCTCATCTTCTTCTCCTGGTACTTAGCCTCTCTCACTATACCATTCGATTTTCTTCTCTGTCCTTCTATGGTATCCCGCAACTCCCATTTCTGTTACGCCACATAGCTAGACATACCTTTTTAGCCAGCAAAGTGCACCCATAAAAAGAACAGAGAAGGAGAAACGATAACATTTCAGCTGAATGAATGGTTAAAATCCTCATAGTAGTGCTTTGATTTTCACTGTTATAGAAAGAATGGCATTTTTGAAGGTGCATTTACTTGTGATTATGAATATTCATCATAAGAGCCACGAGTTAATGTGCTGTTTGTATGTCAAAAATGTATTCGTATACATTAGTATACTAAAATACCACCCTGACACCTTTACCAGGCCTTACAATTATGGAAACAGGCTTATTAGACAATTAATTCCACATATAATAATATTGGTGAAATACCAAAGAATCTAGATCGAGCTTAAACGGGAATGGTTTTATGAATGCATCTTCAACAATTGTTTTAATACTATATGGATGACAGGGATATTGATCCATGTCTGTTTTGCTTGCCCCATCTGTGAAAGTGTTACGTGTTATAAAATATTACTTTTTTCAATGTGAACTTAAATTAGCTGAAAATGGGTGATACATTAAAACCTGATCTGAACTATTGTTCTCGCTAAAATATATCTTGTCAGGCCACCTAAATTCCTTAAGAAGGCACTGTTTTTTTCTATAGAATCTGGGAAGCCCTCATGGACAGGGTACCAACTGTACTGTCTACTGATTGAAAATATCTTGTACCGTTGCAGATCAGATCAATGTACTTCAAAATTCAGATGCACAATACAGGTGTGGTCTGGCATTTTAGCCTTCAACTTGGGTAAGAGTAATGTCCCCTGAGTGAAATCAGTTAAACCATACGGTGGAAGGTTTGCTAAACTTCAAACTGAGATTGCATTTCTGCTACATATTTTGCACTTGACAAACCCCTTTCTCAGTCCAGACAGCCAAACTCTGGAAATTAATTCATGCACGAATGAGAGTAATTGGTTATCACCTTCAATTTGACGAAATATCCACCTTTAAATACGGAGAATATCATAAGTATGGATTTTTCCAACCATATAATTCTATGATACACTCCATTCCTAAAATGATGGCAGGTTTCTTCATGACTGACGACACTGGTGCAACACTTTCACCGCTCAAATTCTCTGATCCTAATTACCATACCCAACACTTCTATGTAGGCTATGCTTCCACTTTTGACTTTTTATTTATTCACTCCTAAAGATCACACGGTAGGTGAGGGGTCCAATGTAAATTAGAGTGCTTATGAATCACTATATACATTATGGAACCGAATACACTAACTCTGTGTTTTGATGTATCAGTTCTGCCGCTCTTAAGGGCCTTGAATAGCAGGGGTTACTATTAACCATCAATTGACTGAAGAAAGATGGAAGGATGAGATAGCCTTGCAGGGTTTTGAACTAGTGACTTGCAGATCACTGTGCATGTCATTAAAGTGCATGTAAATCACAGAACATTCATGCTGGCATCTTGAAATAAATTATGTACTTTTTAGTAAATGAGACAGATACACTGTTCCAACAACCTCAATAAAAAATAAAAACAAAAAATAAAACTTAAAAACAGTAAGGAGTATTAACCATTATTGTTTCTGAATGTATGTTTTGCTGCAGTGAGCAGTCTGGCACGATCTGGTTGCAGCTTTATTCAAATTTAGTCAACATGCAATACCAGCTTGTATGTTCTTGAGCAGAAACTCACAATTTCTACCACATTGTAACTTGCCAATAATTTTTAGGACTTGCCTACTAGACTGCATGTGCACTGTCTGTTGCGAGATGTATTGTCTATTAAGAGTGCGCTTGGAGTCCACCCATTGCTTACCATTGGTTGGCTTCATTGTCACTGTCATGTGCTTGCTTGTTATTTGTTCGCTCGTGTGGATTTTCCTTCCTCTTTTTGTGTTTGTCATGCCCCTGGAGCAAGGACGCTTTACTCATGTCCTTACCCTGCTAATTTTTCAAGCACTATTTGTTTACGAACTCCACAAGAGTGCATGTATCTTCCAGCTATCTCCCTAGAGTGCTTATTTTTCCCCACTAAATTTATGAGGCCCTACTGGCACTTTTACACCGCTGGAACATAACTTTTTTGACATTCCAGTGGCGCAACGTGCCACTGGCACATTTATACGGCCACGTAAAGCCATGTTACATGGCTTTCATGGCCTTATAAATATGTGCCCCGTTCACACAGAAAACTGCACGAAAGGGGCATTCCGTGGGTGTTGCTGGGGGTGTAGTGTAGTTCCTATATTCCCAATAGGCTCTGCGCATTGGAATAATATATCCTGCAGCTTAGACGTAGGACTTAAGTCGACTAGGTCTCTGCTGAATATATTAGACATAATTGTGAGGGCCAGCTAGCTCAGAGGTCACTAGAAACGTTCTCGAATAAATAAGAAGGGATTAGTTTCTGACAACCATATAACACGACAACTTTGTTTCCCCGGAATGAAACGTATCTCTAGAGTCGCGGAAACAATAGCCGGCTATTTCACTCAGTCAGAGGTGCATGCTTCGTTTCACCAGAGTTGCTCAGAAATAGAGACGGGCGTTTTCAATAAAAGTATTTATTGAACAGTCTTATTTCTTAAGCATAAGAAATGCACTGCTACAATTGAAATGCTAGTTAAGAAGTACAATGCATATAATACGAATAGTATTATAAAGTAGTACTGTAAAAGCATTATATGGTTTCTGAGCCATATACATAAAATACATAGAATGCATAAAATACATACAATGATAAAATAGTGGCTAAAAGTACTCAACTGGTGCTTCTAACATACGCCTACCCCGGTGTACCTAATCTAAGCCTAGTACGAGGAAGGAAGTAAGTGAGGAGTAATTTAAGTTTTAGTATTTCTCTGCCAAGAATCTGTTCAAGAATTCTCTAGGGATCTAATCAGCTCCGTACCTTGGTTTTAGAATGATAGAGGTCTTGTATCTCTCTCTCGGGACTCGATCTCCCAGCAACCCGGAAGGATAGCCTGGAAACACTGGAGCTGGATTTCTCGGCAGGAGAAAAGACAGCGTCTTTTCATTGCGTCAGTTGGAGGGTCGGCTTCCTTCAGCACTTGCAGCAGCAGGGCGTTGGGCAAGTAGTTAGTCGATCTGCTTCGGAACCACCGTGTGTTTGACTGGGCAAATATAGGCATATTAATACCCCTGAAGATGCCGAGTCTGATGTAAGATTGGACATTGGACACACTAGTGCCTTAGTTCCTTGAAAACTCCCTGATTTCTTGGATAAATCAGTATTCAAGCAGGGGGAGGTTCCTGACTGCTGAAGGCTGGTTTTACCACAAAATCAATGTGGATTATCGGAGTTTAGTGTAAGTAGCCATGCCGTATTAGGTCTGCGCAGGCTATAACTAAATAAGGCAATGATTCTTTATGCCTATATAAGGACTGGATGGTTTATACCTATATATGGGCATGAATCGAGAAAAATTACACTAGGGGCCTAGATTCCCACATAATAATACATAAGCACTGAACATATTTCAAAGCAAAGTGTTTACAATCCCACCCCAAAATACAAAAATGCATTTTCGAATAGGTTTTTTGCACGAAAGGGGCATACATCATGTAAAAAATCATAGGCAGCATGAAATCAAATATAAACTATGAGCATATATCTTTACATTATATAAAACGAAAGTACAGTCATTAATCGATACCTGAGATCAGTCACATAGCATAATTTTTTAACTATCTTGGAAATCAAGGTTGAAGCCAAATATTGTTTTATAGGAAGTTCAAACAAGAAATCTTGTTCTCTAAGAATAGTTTCTACTTTAAGCAGATGACCCTGTGCCAAAGTTCTATTTTGGAAAAAAGTTCAAATTTAGTGGAATGTTTTTTTAAAATTTTATTTTTTAAATGAAGCCATGGAGTGGTGTGGTTCACTGGTTAGAGGCGGCAGACCCGGGAGCAGAGGACGGCCCGGGACCAGGGTTCAATTCCTGATGCGGCAGGGTCTTGGACCAGGGTCAACGGACTCGATAATTCTCGCCTCGATGCCTACTCTAACTAGGGATCGCACTCGGCAACTCTAGGCATTAGCTTGCCTCATCTCCACGACGGCCCCCCACATACGCCGGGGATGCCTGGTTTCACCTTGGAGATACCCAGTAGGGACCATCTCACAGGGAACGGCAGGATGGGTTCCCCAGCGGCCTAAAGCGCAGAGATACTCCTTCGGGAGTCGATTCTAGCGCTTTAGAAACCCACAATCAATCAATCAAACAATCAAGGCCGAATTTGCAGAGTTCAGGGAACACTGTGTGAAATAATCAAAAGTTATTCTCAGGAGTGTCAGTAGAGTCGGGTGAAAACATCAGATTGTCAAGGCTCGCAAAGAAACCGTCTACCGTAGTAGGTGAAAGTGGAACCACTTCAGTTAGCAGATCAAAAGTGCAGAAGTGGTGATCATCGCCGTCAGCGTTTGATGCGTTAGCAATGTCCGTAGTAGATGGCACTTGTATGCCTGTAGTTCCTCTTATCTCACCTTCAGTTAGACTTGCCGGTGAGACCTCAATAAATGCCGTCATCAGAATTGGCAGCCGTTGGGGGCAACACAATGCATGAGCCGTTACAGGACCTAGCAAAGCGTCAACATCCGATGGCAGTACTGATGGAAGTGTAAGACAAATGTCCAACACGCATTCCTGTCCGCAAAGCAGGCATCGAAGAACAGGTAAGATGCAATCTTGCCAGATTGGTCTGAACAAAAGAAACCAGGTTGTGTTCAGATCTCTTAAACGAGCCAAGCCAAGAATATGTGAAATCCTTTCACGATACCTCATTGCAAGGAGGCATTGTTCTATGGTAGTGTCAGTGTTGCTGGTGACCGGACTTGCCATATCGGAGCAGAAGGAATAAAAATAAAATTCCTGCTACTAGTCCCAAGATGAGAGGCAGGCCGCCGAACACAGAGTGCATGAAATTAGGTAAAATGCCGAGGACTGCTTCAAATGGTGCTAACAGTCCCCCAAAAATCGACTTAAATACATATGCGATGCCATTGGTATCAGACATGTTTAAGATTTGGCTTAACATTTCTGCGAAATGCACTGGGCAGTTTGTTGATAATAATGCATGTATCTCCGCAGAAGACCTTGCTACTTACAGATCATATGTTTCTCTAGACGAGGTCAGTGGCACAGTTTTCTGTAAAAGAATGGTTTTCATCCTGCTTAAAGTATCAATTCGTATAGAAGAGATATTCAGTGAAGGCCATATAGCCGTCTCCCTTTCTGTCTCTGTTTTTGGCTACAATACTTGCATACAACAAGTGACCATGGGCGACACAGTTACGAGATAACTTTTTCCTGGCAACATGCCGCAACAGCTGTGATCATTCAACATAACGTAACTGCCATTGGATAGCTGCCTGAAAACTGGTATTATCGTTGGAGAGGGTAAAGCGTGCAGGTGACATGAAAGGTTATTTGCAGAACCATCACAGGCTCCATGTAAATTAACTTCATCGCACAGAAGTGTACCACTTAGTGATTTTTTCAATTATTGCCACTAAGGAAAACTTTGTGTCCCCTATTCCGACACTTGTGTGTATATGGTAAAACCCAGGTCGACTTAATGTATTCTTTACCCAACCTTTCATACAGGCCCGCTGGTATATGCTCTAGACAATACTGAAACTGGAATGTCGTGACTGGAATTGAAATGGAGCCATGAATTATCCACTCAATCACAGGCTTCTCGGAAATTGTCAATTGTAATCTATCTAGTTTTTCAATGCTCAGCACCGTATAGTCTGCTCCTTTTTGTGCCAAAGAGATTTGTTTATCTGTAAGGTTAAATACAGCAAACAATGACGTTGTATTGATTAGATGCCATGGCACATAGCCAGAACGCAGATTTTGCAACGTCCAGCCTAACAGCATGATAAAACGCAATTGAGACTGACCATGTTGTAATTTTAGTAAATCTTTGTAGTATTCTGGGTTTAGTATTTATGTTACTGCACTTCTCTGCATCTAGCTACTCAGCCAGTGTGAGTGTTCCAGGTTAGAATGTGAGTGTGATTGACATGAATGGAATGCTTGTGTGACTGGTATGAGGGTTGGCAGTTGGAGTATGGACTGAGTAGCTAGGAGGCTGCTCCTGGTGGGGCTGCTTGTTCCAGCATAATACTTCCTGTAACTCTATCTATGGCTGAATAAACCTACTTCACAACTCTACTGCATCTGCCTCGGCTACATCACTTCATGTATGTATGGACACAAATACTACATTATTTTTGGCGACGATCTGGAGACTTTCCTGCGCAAAATCTAGCTATTTACAAGAGTTGGGACTATCCAGTAACTAAGTGGAACAAGCATCTAAATTCACAAGAATAGGAATCTCTACGAGCACCGAAAGTAGCCTCACCAGTGTCAACATCATCTGACAGCCCCAGCAAAAACGTGCTTTAAAATCATCACCTAACATGGGTTCTGCGTAGAAAATTTTCACTGAAGCTGCCTATGTGACGCAGAAGAAACAAAATCTACTTGATGTCTCAAGCAACAATCTACTGCCTTTGGAAGCAAGCAGTGTCAGCACAGAAGATAATTGGAGACTGTCTGTGTAAAAGAACTAGTGCGTTGTGAATGACACTCAATTATTCAAGATGTTGGATGTGTTACCTGTTTTTGCCTAATTGGAAAGAGGCCGACATGGTGTGTGGAGTTCATCGCTAAAAATTGTTTTGAATGCTGTGTCAGGAATTACCGTTCAACGTGTATCAGCAGAGGGCGTTTTGGAGTCGGATTTATTTTCCACATGAGGAAGCCGTCTGTGGGAGCAAATATCACGTTTTTTTTTGTTTTAATGTCAGTGGTTTTCTTTACAGTAAGGCCAGTGTAACCGAAAAAACTGTCATTCAACGTTTAAAACTTGATGGTTGCACGCGCTCCTCACCTCTTTGCCCCCAGCCTCTGTGGAACGGTCTGTGACGTTTTGCCTGCTTCGTGCTTGTCTCTGCTGCTGTCGGACGCCTTACAACAGAGACGTGCCTGCAGCCACCCGGCTAAGCGTAAGTTACGTGCCTCCATTTTACGTGCCTCCATCTTATCTTCACGCCGCTGGACCGCTTGGAATCGGAGGTCCTTTGAAGTATTGTTTGCTCTTTGCCAATTTCCACCGCGTTTGGTTCTTCGAGCCATTGTGCCTCGGATGTCTTGTGCTACTGCGTTTTCCTTTCCACTTGTTCGTTGCTGACCCGTTTTCATCCGCCGTGAGGAATCCTTCCAGCAAGGTACTGTCTTTACTAGCTTTGTCACGCAAGGTACTGTTTCCTGTTTCGCCAGCAATGTACTGTCTTGACTAGCTTTGTCACGAGCTACATTCTCCTGCGAGCTCCGTTCATCGTCGAACATTATGTGTTTAAACGCCTGCATTTTGCTACTTGAAATCTTTCACCAGAGGTTTACTTCGCCTATCTTCGTGCCACGTTTCATCTTTATCCCATATGGGCATTTTTTTTTACTGCTTCAAAGTGCTGCAAAGTTTTATGTTTTCGTTGGCATGGTTTTTATTGCTGGGTATTTTCATGCAACTTACGTCTTGCCTGTCTATCATCGCGGTGACAGGCACACCTATGACTGTGGTTAATTTATGTGCATATTTTTAACTTGCAGTATGTTCATTTTTGAAATGTACAAGAAATGTATCGTTTAATTTATGATGGGTTCTCTCACCCTTATGTCTACACTGCATTATGCTTGTGTCACTTTTCATGTGTTTGCGCAAGTTTTTGTTAAGGGTTCTCTCACCCTCATTTGCATTTTTGTATCCCTGTTCTTGGGATGAGTTTAGGTTGTGATCCTATTTCCCCTCATGGTTTTACCATTAGTTAACCCTCATGTCTGGGTTATAGGGTTTAAGTCTTTGTTTAGGACTTTATACCTTCTCTACCTGTGTTGGACACCTTGTTGTACGTTATTGCGTGCATGTCGCACTGTGCGAATCTCTCTTTTGTGTCCAGTGTGTAAGACGCCCTGTGCATCACATTTTTATCTATGTCTTGTGTAAGCTGGCTGTGCTTCACTTCTTACCTATGTGTTGGTTTGACACATTGTGCTGCACCTGTTCGTGCCGCGTGTGTGCTTGGGTCCTGTCCCTTGTTACACCTTCTTCTTTTTGGTTATGGGTAACCTCATATTTTTCAGTGTTCCTCACTTGAGGAGTGGAATTGTGCCACATTGTGCTGCACTGTTTGTGCAAACACAACAATGATGGACAGAATGTGGATCGATGTCACACATTCACCCCAGTCCAAAGATCTGGGCCCAAATCCATCGTTTTTCCACTCCACACCACCCTGGGTTAGACAATGGCAATATGCAAATCAGCGCTGACCCTGTGCCTCATGGGAACAGTCCAGTCCGAACTACAAAAGCCATGTCCTTCCCAGAACGGAAACAAGCATCCGTGGACCGGCCCGGTTTCGAGGTAACACCTCTCATCAGCCCGGCTAGCTTGATTCCAGTGGTGTGGAGTAACTGGGACTCACGTCTGAGCATCCCCAGTACACTTAGAGCGGTAACTGCAAACACAACAATGATGGACAGAATGTGGATCGATGTCACACATTCACCCCAGTCCAAAGATCTGGGCCCAAATCCATCGTTTTTCCACTCCACACCACCCTGGGTTAGACAATGGCAATATGCAAATCAGTGCTGACCCGGTGCCCCATGGGAACAGTCCAGTCCGAACTACAAAAGCCATGTCCTTCCCAGAACGGAAACAAGCATCCGAGGACCGGCCCGGTTTCAAGGTAACACCTCTCATCAGCCCGGCTAGCTTGATTCCAGTGGTGTGGAGTAACTGGGACTCACGTCTGAGCATCCCCAGTACACTTAGAGCGGTAACTGCAAACACAACAATGATGGACAGAATGTGGATCGATGTCACACATTCACCCCAGTCCAAAGATCTGGGCCCAAATCCATCGTTTTTCCACTCCACACCACCCTGGGTTAGACAATGGCAATATGCAAATCAGCGCTGACCCTGTGCCCCATGGGAACAGTCCAGTCCGAACTACAAAAGCCATGTCCTTCCCAGAACGGAAACAAGCATCCGAGGACCGGCCCGAATTCGAGGTAACACCTCTCATCAGCCCGGCTAGCTTGATTCCAGTGGTGTGGAGTAACTGGGACTCACGTCTGCGCATCCCCAGTACACTTAGAGCGGTAACTGCAAACACAACAATGATGGACAGAATGTGGATCGATGTCACACATTCACCCCAGTCCAAAGATCTGGGCCCAAATCCATCGTTTTTCCACTCCACACCACCCTGGGTTAGACAATGGCAATATGCAAATCAGCGCTGACCCTGTGCCCCATGGGAACAGTCCAGTCCGAACTACAAAAGCCATGTCCTTCCCAGAACAGAAACAAGCATCCGAGGACCGGCCCGGGGTTGAGGTAACAACTCTCATCAGCCCGGCTAGCTTGATTCCAGTGGTGTGGAGTAACTGGGACTCACGTCTGAGCATCCCCAGTACACTTAGAGCGGTAACTGCAAACACAACAATGATGGACAGAATGTGGATCGATGTCACACATTCACCCCAGTCCAAAGATCTGTGCCCAAATCCATCGTTTTTCCACTCCACACCACCCTGGGTTAGACAATGGCAATATGCAAATCAGCGCTGACCCTGTGCCCCATGGGAACAGTCCAGTCCGAACTACAAAAGCCATGTCCTTCCCAGAACGGAAACAAGCATCCGAGGACCGTCCCGAATTCGAGGTAACACCTCTCATCAGCCCGGCTAGCTTGATTCCAGTGGTGTGGAGTAACTGGGACTCACGTCTGAGCATCCCCAGTACACTTAGAGCGGTAACTGCAAACACAACAATGATGGACAGAATGTGGATCGATGTCACACATTCACCCCAGTCCAAAGATCTGGGCCCAAATCCATCGTTTTTCCACTCCACACCACCGTGGGTTAGACAATGGCAATATGCAAATCAGCGCTGACCCTGTGCCCCATGGGAACAGTCCAGTCCGAACTACAAAAGCCATGTCCTTCCCAGAACGGAAACAAGCATCCGTGGACCGGCCCGGTTTCGAGGTAACACCTCTCATCAGCCCGGCTAGCTTGATTCCAGTGGTGTGGAGTAACTGGGACTCACGTCTGAGCATCCCCAGTACACTTAGAGCGGTAACTGCAAACACAACAATGATGGACAGAATGTGGATCGATGTCACACATTCACCCCAGTCCAAAGATCTGGGCCCAAATCCATCGTTTTCCCACTCCACACCACCCTGGGTTAGACAATGGCAATATGCAAATCAGCGCTGACCCTGTGCCCCATGGGAACAGTCCAGTCCGAACTACAAAAGCCATGTCCTTCCCAGAACGGAAACAAGCATCCGAGGACCGGCCCGGTTTCAAGGTAACACCTCTCATCAGCCCGGCTAGCTTGATTCCAGTGGTGTTGAGTAACTGGGACTCACGTCTGAGCATCCCCAGTACACTTAGAGCGGTAACTGCAAACACAACAATGATGGACAGAATGTGGATCGATGTCACACATTCACCCCAGTCCAAAGATCTGGGCCCAAATCCATCGTTTTTCCACTCCACACCACCCTGGGTTAGACAATGGCAATATGCAAATCAGCGCTGACCCTGTGCCCCATGGGAACAGTCCAGTCCGAACTACAAAAGCCATGTCCTTCCCAGAACGGAAACAAGCATCCGAGGACCGGCCCGGTTTCGAGGTAACACCTCTCATCAGCCCGGCTAGCTTGATTCCAGTGGTGTGGAGTAACTGGGACTCACGTCTGAGCATCCCCAGTACACTTAGAGCGGTAACTGCAAACACAACAATGATGGACAGAATGTGGAACGATGTCACACATTCACCCCAGTCCAAAGATCTGGGCCCAAATCCATCGTTTTTCCACTCCACACCACCCTGGGTTAGACAATGGCAATATGCAAATCAGCGCTGACCCTGTGCCCCATGGGAACAGTCCAGTCCGAACTACAAAAGCAATGTCCTTCCCAGAACGGAAACAAGCATCCGAGGACCGGCCCGGTTTCGAGGTAACACCTCTCATCAGCCCGGCTAGCTTGATTCCAGTGGTGTGGAGTAACTGGGACTCACGTCTGAGCATCCCCAGTACACTTAGAGCGGTAACTGCAAACACAACAATGATGGACAGAATGTGGATCGATGTCACACATTCACCCCAGTCCAAAGATCTGGGCCCAAATCCATCGTTTTTCCACTCCACACCACCCTGGGTTAGACAATGGCAATATGCAAATCAGCGCTGACCCTGTGCCCCATGGGAACAGTCCAGTCCGAACTACAAAAGCCATGTCCTTCCCAGAACGGAAACAAGCATCCGAGGACCGGCCCGGTTTCGAGGTAACACCTCTCATCAGCCCGGCTAGCTTGATTCCAGTGGTGTGGAGTAACTGGGACTCACGTCTGAGCATCCCCAGTACACTTAGAGCGGTAACTGCAAACACAACAATGATGGACAGAATGTGGATCGATGTCACACATTCACCCCAGTCCAAAGATCTGGGCCCAAATCCATCGTTTTTCCACTCCACACCACCCTGGGTTAGACAATGGCAATATGCAAATCAGCGCTGACCCTGTGCCCCATGGGAACAGTCCAGTCCGAACTACAAAAGCCATGTCCTTCCCAGAACAGAAACAAGCATCCGAGGACCGGCCCGGGGTTGAGGTAACAACTCTCATCAGCCCGGCTAGCTTGATTCCAGTGGTGTGGAGTAACTGGGACTCACGTCTGAGCATCCCCAGTACACTTAGAGCGGTAACTGCAAACACAACAATGATGGACAGAATGTGGATCGATGTCGCACATTCACCCCAGTCCAAAGATCTGTGCCCAAATCCATCGTTTTTCCACTCCACACCACCCTGGGTTAGACAATGGCAATATGCAAATCAGCGCTGACCCTGTGCCCCATGGGAACAGTCCAGTCCGAACTACAAAAGCCATGTCCTTCCCAGAACGGAAACAAGCATCCGAGGACCGGCCCGGTTTCGAGGTAACACCTCTCATCAGCCCGGCTAGCTTGATTCCAGTGGTGTGGAGTAACTGGGACTCACGTCTGAGCATCCCCAGTACACTTAGAGCGGTAACTGCAAACACAACAATGATGGACAGAATGTGGATCGATGTCACACATTCACCCCAGTCCAAAGATCTGGGCCCAAATCCATCGTTTTTCCACTCCACACCACCCTGGGTTAGACAATGGCAATATGCAAATCAGCGCTGACCCTGTGCCCCATGGGAACAGTCCAGTCCGAACTACAAAAGCCATGTCCTTCCCAGAACGGAAACAAGCATCCGAGGACCGGCCCGGTTTCGAGGTAACACCTCTCATCAGCCCGGCTAGCTTGATTCCAGTGGTGTGGAGTAACTGGGACTCACGTCTGAGCATCCCCAGTACACTTAGAGCGGTAACTGCAAACACAACAATGATGGACAGAATGTGGATCGATGTCACACATTCACCCCAGTCCAAAGATCTGGGCCCAAATCCATCGTTTTTCCACTCCACACCACCCTGGGTTAGACAATGGCAATATGCAAATCAGCGCTGACCCTGTGCCCCATGGGAACAGTCCAGTCCGAACTACAAAAGCCATGTCCTTCCCAGAACAGAAACAAGCATCCGAGGACCGGCCCGGGGTTGAGGTAACAACTCTCATCAGCCCGGCTAGCTTGATTCCAGTGGTGTGGAGTAACTGGGACTCACGTCTGAGCATCCCCAGTACACTTAGAGCGGTAACTGCAAACACAACAATGATGGACAGAATGTGGATCGATGTCACACATTCACCCCAGTCCAAAGATCTGTGCCCAAATCCATCGTTTTTCCACTCCACACCACCCTGGGTTAGACAATGGCAATATGCAAATCAGCGTTGACCCTGTGCCCCATGGGAACAGTCCAGTCCGAACTACAAAAGCCATGTCCTTCCCAGAACGGAAACAAGCATCCGAGGACCGGCCCGGTTTCGAGGTAACACCTCTCATCAGCCCGGCTAGCTTGATTCCAGTGGTGTGGAGTAACTGGGACTCACGTCTGAGCATCCCCAGTACACTTAGAGCGGTAACTGCAAACACAACAATGATGGACAGAATGTGGATCGATGTCACACATTCACCCCAGTCCAAAGATCTGGGCCCAAATCCATCGTTTTTCCACTCCACACCACCCTGGGTTAGACAATGGCAATATGCAAATCAGCGCTGACCCTGTGCCCCATGGGAACAGTCCAGTCCGAACTACAAAAGCCATGTCCTTCCCAGAACGGAAACAAGCATCCGAGGACCGGCCCGGTTTCGAGGTAACACCTCTCATCAGCCCGGCTAGCTTGATTCCAGTGGTGTGGAGTAACTGGGACTCACGTCTGAGCATCCCCAGTACACTTAGAGCGGTAACTGCAAACACAACAATGATGGACAGAATGTGGATCGATGTCACACATTCACCCCAGTCCAAAGATCTGGGCCCAAATCCATCGTTTTTCCACTCCACACCACCCTGGGTTAGACAATGGCAATATGCAAATCAGCGCTGACCCTGTGCCCCATGGGAACAGTCCAGTCCGAACTACAAAAGCCATGTCCTTCCCAGAACGGAAACAAGCATCCGAGGACCGGCCCGGTTTCGAGGTAACACCTCTCATCAGCCCGGCTAGCTTGATTCCAGTGGTGTGGAGTAACTGGGACTCACGTCTGAGCATCCCCAGTACACTTAGTGCGGTAACTGCAAACACAACAATGATGGACAGAATGTGGATCGATGTCACACATTCACCCCAGTCCAAAGATCTGGGCCCAAATCCATCGTTTTTCCACTCCACACCACCCTGGGTTAGACAATGGCAATATGCAAATCAGCGCTGACCCTGTGCCCCATGGGAACAGTCCAGTCCGAACTACAAAAGCCATGTCCTTCCCAGAACGGAAACAAGCATCCGAGGACCGGCCCGGTTTCGAGATAACAACTCTCATCAGCCCGGCTAGCTTGATTCCAGTGGTGTGGAGTAACTGGGACTCACGTCTGAGCATCCCCAGTACACTTAGAGCGGTAACTGCAAACACAACAATGATGGACAGAATGTGGATCGATGTCACACATTCACCCCAGTCCAAAGATCTGGGCCCAAATCCATCGTATTTCCACTCCACACCACCCTGGGTTAGACAATGGCAATATGCAAATCAGCGCTGACCCTGTGCCCCATGGGAACAGTCCAGTCCGAACTACAAAAGCCATGTCCTTCCCAGAACGGAAACAAGCATCCGAGGACCGGCCCGGTTTCGAGGTAACACCTCTCATCAGCCCGGCTAGCTTGATTCCAGTGGTGTGGAGTAACTGGGACTCACGTCTGAGCATCCCCAGTACACTTAGAGCGGTAACTGCAAACACAACAATGATGGACAGAATGTGGATCGATGTCACACATTCACCCCAGTCCAAAGATCTGGGCCCAAATCCATCGTTTTTCCACTCCACACCACCCTGGGTTAGACAATGGCAATATGCAAATCAGCGCTGACCCTGTGCCCCATGGGAACAGTCCAGTCCGAACTACAAAAGCCATGTCCTTCCCAGAACGGAAACAAGCATCCGAGGACCGGCCCGGTTTCGAGGTAACACCTCTCATCAGCCCGGCTAGCTTGATTCCAGTGGTGTGGAGTAACTGGGACTCACGTCTGAGCATCCCCAGTACACTTAGAGCGGTAACTGCAAACACAACAATGATGGACAGAATGTGGATCGATGTCACACATTCACCCCAGTCCAAAGATCTGTGCCCAAATCCATCGTTTTTCCACTCCACACCACCCTGGGTTAGACAATGGCAATATGCAAATCAGCGCTGACCCTGTGCCCCATGGGAACAGTCCAGTCCGAACTACAAAAGCCATGTCCTTCCCAGAACGGAAACAAGCATCCGAGGACCGGCCCGGTTTCGAGGTAACACCTCTCATCAGCCCGGCTAGCTTGATTCCAGTGGTGTGGAGTAACTGGGACTCACGTCTGAGCATCCCCAGTACACTTAGAGCGGTAACTGCAAACACAACAATGATGGACAGAATGTGGATCGATGTCACACATTCACCCCAGTCCAAAGATCTGGGCCCAAATCCATCGTTTTTCCACTCCACACCACCCTGGGTTAGACAATGGCAATATGCAAATCAGCGCTGACCCTGTGCCCCATGGGAACAGTCCAGTCCGAACTACAAAAGCCATGTCCTTCCCAGAACGGAAACAAGCATCCGAGGACCGGCCCGGTTTCGAGGTAACACCTCTCATCAGCCCGGCTAGCTTGATTCCAGTGGTGTGGAGTAACTGGGACTCACGTCTGAGCATCCCCAGTACACTTAGTGCGGTAACTGCAAACACAACAATGATGGACAGAATGTGGATCGATGTCACACATTCACCCCAGTCCAAAGATCTGGGCCCAAATCCATCGTTTTTCCACTCCACACCACCCTGGGTTAGACAATGGCAATATGCAAATCAGCGCTGACCCTGTGCCCCATGGGAACAGTCCAGTCCGAACTACAAAAGCCATGTCCTTCCCAGAACGGAAACAAGCATCCGAGGACCGGCCCGGTTTCGAGATAACAACTCTCATCAGCCCGGCTAGCTTGATTCCAGTGGTGTGGAGTAACTGGGACTCACGTCTGAGCATCCCCAGTACACTTAGAGCGGTAACTGCAAACACAACAATGATGGACAGAATGTGGATCGATGTCACACATTCACCCCAGTCCAAAGATCTGGGCCCAAATCCATCGTATTTCCACTCCACACCACCCTGGGTTAGACAATGGCAATATGCAAATCAGCGCTGACCCTGTGCCCCATGGGAACAGTCCAGTCCGAACTACAAAAGCCATGTCCTTCCCAGAACGGAAACAAGCATCCGAGGACCGGCCCGGTTTCGAGGTAACACCTCTCATCAGCCCGGCTAGCTTGATTCCAGTGGTGTGGAGTAACTGGGACTCACGTCTGAGCATCCCCAGTACACTTAGAGCGGTAACTGCAAACACAACAATGATGGACAGAATGTGGATCGATGTCACACATTCACCCCAGTCCAAAGATCTGGGCCCAAATCCATCGTTTTTCCACTCCACACCACCCTGGGTTAGACAATGGCAATATGCAAATCAGCGCTGACCCTGTGCCCCATGGGAACAGTCCAGTCCGAACTACAAAAGCCATGTCCTTCCCAGAACGGAAACAAGCATCCGAGGACCGGCCCGGTTTCGAGGTAACACCTCTCATCAGCCCGGCTAGCTTGATTCCAGTGGTGTGGAGTAACTGGGACTCACGTCTGAGCATCCCCAGTACACTTAGAGCGGTAACTGCAAACACAACAATGATGGACAGAATGTGGATCGATGTCACACATTCACCCCAGTCCAAAGATCTGGGCCCAAATCCATCGTTTTTCCACTCCACACCACCCTGGGTTAGACAATGGCAATATGCAAATCAGCGCTGACCCTGTGCCCCATGGGAACAGTCCAGTCCGAACTACAAAAGCCCAGATCTTTGGACTGGGGTGAATGTGTGACATTGATCCACATTCTGTCCATCACTGTTGTGTTTGCAATTACCGCTCTAAGTGTACTGGGGATGCTCAGACGTGAGTCCCAGACACTCCACACCACTGGAATCAAGCTAGCCGGGCTGATGAGAGGTGTTACCTCGAAACCGGGCCGGTCCTCGGATGCTTGTTTCCGTTCTGGGAAGGACATGGCTTTTGTAGTTCGGACTGGACTGTTCCCATGGGGCACAGGGTCAGTGCTGATTTGCATATCGCCATTGTCTAACCCAGGGTGGTGTGGAGTGGAAAAACGATGGATTTGGGCCCAGATCTTTGGACTGGGGTGAATGTGTGACATTGATCCACATTCTGTCCATCACTGTTGTGTTTGCAATTACCGCTCTAAGTGTACTGGGGATGCTCAGACGTGAGTCCCAGACACTCCACACCACTGGAATCAAGCTAGCCGGGCTGATGAGAGGTGTTACCTCGAAACCGGGCCGGTCCTCGGATGCTTGTTTCCGTTCTGGGAAGGACACGGCTTTTGTAGTTCGGACTGGACTGTTCCCATGGGGCACAGGGTCAGTGCTGATTTGCATATCGCCATTGTCTAACCCAGGGTGGTGTGGAGTGGAAAAACGATGGATTTGGGCCCAGATCTTTGGACTGGGGTGAATGTGTGACATTGATCCACATTCTGTCCATCACTGTTGTGTTTGCAATTACCGCTCTAAGTGTACTGGGGATGCTCAGACGTGAGTCCCAGACACTCCACACCACTGGAATCAAGCTAGCCGGGCTGATGAGAGGTGTTACCTCGAAACCGGGCCGGTCCTCGGATGCTTGTTTCCGTTCTGGGAAGGACATGGCTTTTGTAGTTCGGACTGGACTGTTCCCATGGGGCACAGGGTCAGTGCTGATTTGCATATCGCCATTGTCTAACCCAGGGTGGTGTGGAGTGGAAAAACGATGGATTTGGGCCCAGATCTTTGGACTGGGGTGAATGTATGACATTGATCCACATTCTGTCCATCACTGTTGTGTTTGCAATTACCGCTCTAAGTGTACTGGGGATGCTCAGACGTGAGTCCCAGACACTCCACACCACTGGAATCAAGCTAGCCGGGCTGATGAGAGGTGTTACCTCGAAACCGGGCCGGTCCTCGGATGCTTGTTTCCGTTCTGGGAAGGACATGGCTTTTGTAGTTCGGACTGGACTGTTCCCATTGGGCACAGGGTCAGTGCTGATTTGCATATCGCCATTGTCTAACCCAGGGTGGTGTGGAGTGGAAAAACGATGGATTTGGGCCCAGATCTTTGGACTGGGGTGAATGTGTGACATTGATCCACATTCTGTCCATCACTGTTGTGTTTGCACTGTTTGTGCTGCGTGTGTTCTTAGGTTTGTCCTCTGTACACATTCATTCATGGGTAGCCCCATATTTTTCTGTGTTCCTTACTTGAGGAGTGGAATTGTTGCCACATTGTGCTGCACTATCTTGTGCTTCATTCATGGGTAGCTCCATATTTTCTGTGTTCCTCACATGAGGAGTGGAATTGTTTTGCCACATTGTGCTGCACCTTCCCGTGCTGCGTGTGTTTTCTTGGGTTTGTCCCTCGTTACACCTTCACTTATGGGTTAGCCCCATGTTTTTTTTAGTTCCTCTCTTGAGGAGTGGCTATTGGTTGCCACAGTCTACCTTCGTGAAGAGGTTTTCTTCATGTTAGGTCTTACTCACTTGTTGTTTGTGAGTTCGTCTCTCATATATCATTTTTCTTTTTCTTCAGTATTAAAGGAGGAGGATGGTGTCAGTGTTAGTGTTTACTGTCTCTTTCTTCCTTCTTTCTTGGCTTTTGTCTGTTTACCCTCTCGTGGTGTGAAGTCCTTCTCATCCCTGGGTTTACGGATAAATATTACGATTGTATATTTTGATTGTGGATAGTTTTCTTCTCCGCTCTCAGGTTCCTTTTTGTTTTCCATTTCGAGAGGGAGAGGATGTGTAGTATTCTGGGTTTAGTATTTATGTTACTGCACTTCTCTGCATCTAGCTACTCAGCCAGTGTGAGTGTTCCAGGTTAGAATGTGAGTGTGATTGACATGAATGGAATGCTTGTGTGACTGGTATGAGGGTTGGCAGTTGGAGTATGGGCGGAGTAGCTAGGAGGCTGCTCCTGGTGGGGCTGCTTGTTCCAGCATAATACTTCCTGTAACTCTATCTATGGCTGAATAAACCTACTTCACAACTCTACTGCATCTGCCTCGGCTACATCACTTCATGTATGTATGGACACAAATACTACATCTTCTATGCTGTCTATAGCAGATGACACTGATGCTGTCCATGGAATATATTCTGGAGGACAGAGTCGTTAACCCATTGTCCACTAGAGAAAGTGCTTTCTCCAAATTAATACGATCAATTTCTCGTATTTTTTCTGCAGTTTCTATTTGCGTCACTTTCCAAGCTTCGTTGTAAGCTGCATATATACCGGCGTATATGAAACGTTTTTGCCTTGGCTTGCGAGGTCCCATTAAGAAATCTCGCAATCATTACTTTCTTTAAGTAAAGACAAGTGTTGTTTTATTTCTGGGAGTGTAGATTTCTGAAGCCATTCAAGGCAAAGCTTCCCTACACTGTAAGTAGTTACCATCCCTGGATGTTGTCTCTGGGAATATCTTGGATCTGGCCTATTCCATCTGAATCCTTGCGATTTGTTCAGGAATCTTTCATGACAGTTACTAGTGTCTGTTTGCCAGATTAACCATTTATTATTATTATTATTATTATTATTATTAAAGAAAATTTATATGCAGAAAGCGCTACTAAACCCGGAGGCATCAAGGCGCTGAGAGTGGAATAAAGAGAGCTCATAAATCAACCAGGGGGGATTTAGAGATAGGCTTGTTGGAATAGCCAAGTCTTAAGTGCCTTACGGAAATGTATATGTGAAGGGATCCCCTTGAGATCATTTGGGAGCGTATTCCAGAGTCTGGGCGCAAGGAAGCGAAAGGACCTTCCACCCCATCTGGCTTTGGCGATGCGGGGGACAGTAAGTAGACATTTGCTGGATGAGCGCAGTGTTCTCCCAGGGACATAATGGGCCACAAGAGCACGTATTGCCTCCGGTCCAGATTGATTCAGGGCACGATGAGTAAGGCATAAGGCCTTAAAGTTGATCCTTGCCTGCATAGGGAGCCAGTGCAGGTCTTTTCTGATGGAAGTACCCGAAGAACGTTTGGGGGCGCCTACAACAAACCGGGCCGCCGCGTTCTGAACGGTCTGGAGGCGCTGGATAAGACCACTGCTAATGCCGAAATAAAGGGCATTGCAGTAGTCAAGTCTGGAGGCAATGACTGCTATGGCCCCCTGTTTGCGTGCCCCAGGGGAAAGATAATGAGTGATCTTTCTAAGAATCCTCAGGGCATTGCAGCAGGTGGACACAGTCCTACTAACCTGCTTGTCCAGAGAAAGGGAGGTGTCCAAAATGATCCCAAGGTTGCGGGCAGAGAACGTCGGCACAGGGCAAGCCCCAAGAACAGACGGCCACCAATCCAGGGACCAGGTCTCACTTTTGCCCCCAAAGACAAGGACCTCCGTTTTCTCGCCATTCAATTTAAGGAAGTTCTTGACCATCCATCCGGCGACCGACTCCATGCAGTTTTTAAAATTATGCGCAGTGGAGCTCACAGATTGGGAGATGGAAGCCATAATCTGCGTGTCGTCGGCGTAGGAGAGCACTTCCAGCCCAAAGGATCTTATAAGCTTGGCGAGAGGAGCAACATAAATGTTAAAAAGCGTCGGGCTCAGTGAGGATCCCTGAGGGATTCCAGTTAGGATCAGTTCTGCTCTGTTTTAATATATATGTTATGTCTACCTCCTCATCCGAAGTGTTATTACTGTCCGGTGCAGGTTTAGGTAAAGATGGTTCATTCAAATCTTGTATCTTAGCTAAGCCAAGACAAGTAGTCTGTTGAACAGTGTTATTTAAAAACGAAATTTGTTCTGGTATAATGCAGGCTCTGAATAGTGCTCTAAACCTTGTACCTGCTAATCTTTCGTGCCCCAGACAGTTTTTGTCTCGATGTTGTCTTTCCAGTAGTCAAACCCCAAAGTAGACAGTTGAGCATAAAAGTTTGCAGAATAAATTTGTTTAGTGTTGGTTAACATTGTTTTCATTCCTGTGTTATTTATATTTTTAAAATAAAACATTTCTAGATTTGTATCATTAAACCCTGTAAAGTATGGAAATTTCTCAAAGAATTTTCTCGAACTGCCTTTTGGCGGTGTTGGACAAGGTTCCCATTCATTGTAATAAAACATATTTCTAGGGATTGCAGATTTATGCAAATAATGATGACCATAATGATTAAAACAATACATTTTTTCATAATCCGATGACCCTTCTAAGTAGTCATGTTCTTTAAATTTAGCTGATATTTCTAAATCTTTCATCATGTTGTTAATAGTCCCACTCATCAGAAAATGTACTGGGTGCGACAAAGTCACTTAAAGAAACCTTAAATTGGTGTAGAAGCTTCAGAAGCTCAACCGGACCATAGATGTCATAAAAAGTTCTGTCCCATGCTACACCACCAGGTATTTGAACCGCTGTGATATTCACTGCTGGCAGTCCTCTTTTTTCACGATGAGATGACTTGTAAAGTTTCAGGACCAAGTTGATTATCTTACTTGCTGTGTCCATAGTACTGTATTTTCCATCAATCATCCTTCCCAAGCTCAATACTAGCACGAGCCAGAGGAAAAGTACACCCAATCCAATCCAAAATTCCACCCATGGTGAAACCAGATATGTTTTTTCTAGTAGATGAAGGAGTTCTGTTACTTTTTCCTTGAGAGTTTTGTTTGCTGGCTCATTTTCAGGTTCACTGGGATCCTCAGAAAAGTTATCGAAGTTGATAAAGTAGCCAGAAGCAGTTCTGTCAATTGTTGGGATTGTATCAGGATTACTCGAAATCACTGGAGCTGTCTCTTTCCTTGTCATATTTGTATACTCAGATGGTACATCATTGTAGACAGGTGTTTCTTGACGAACTGTTATTTGGGTCTCAAGAGGTACAAGTTCCATGGCTTTGTTACATAGTCCTTCTTTTCTTACTGCAGGTTTATCAAAAGTGATAAGTCTTTCAGTTTGAACCTCTAGGATTGTAGCAAGATTTGGTCACCTGCTACTTCTCGGGAGTCCACTGGGCCTACTACTTATTATTTGCCACCTGATTGTGGTTTGACCAGGTCGATAGACACAACTCTGTTCTCCCTTTTACCAGCAAGGGCCGGTAGTACTACTGATCTTATTCCTTTGATCGCCAATACAGGTACTTCTTTTCTGTGAGAAGGCCCAAATTCCTTCTTCACCGCGATCTTCTCCCTGACCAGATCCCCAATCTTTGAAATCCAGACAGGCCTTGCTGGGACAGGTGGTTTATCCTCAGTGGGAGTTTGCTTCTGTATAGTATTACTCAGACTTCTTCTTGTTTCATTTAAGTCCTGTAAAACAGCCAAACGATCTTTGACATCAAAGGGTTTTTGTTCCACCACTGAAGTCTGACTATGGAGGTCTTCTGAATCTATCAGGCCTAGTGTGAAAGGTATTCAAGATCTTGGGGGCAAGGCAGGTCCAGATTCAAATGGATTGAAACAAGCTGACACTGTGGACAGTGTGTTCACTTGCCTCCAGAATGTACAAGGTTCCTTATTGTTCTAAAAGAGGTCCCTCTTTGGACTCTTGGGGAAAAGGAAAGCTGGGAGGAATTCGTTAATAAAGTCAAATATTGTATAAGTACAAGGATGGGAACTCAGGATATGTCACAAATGTAATAATCATGGTCAAGAGAATAACATTGGTTGGTCCAGGGCCCAAAACAGATTGCAATGATTGTGTTGCGCTAAATTTTAATTCTGCTTTATATGCTTAGAGGGCTCTCCCTGTTTTATTGGGCCTTCAGGGGTGGAACAGAATTACAGTGGTTCCCTTGGGGTACTTCTATTGACTGTATTTAGTCCCTAACACTCCTATTCAGGTTCCACCACTGCACCAGGGTGTTCTTATACATAACCGCTTTCTTCCTCTGGGGCATTCCATTGAGCAAGATTTACCATCACGGGTACCTGTAATAGTCAATTTACGCGCAAGTGGAAACAGAAGGAATTCGTTGGTCTTGGTGGCGGAACGCCTGATAAAGGGTTCCTAATATAGGGGCCGTTTAGGATGGCGGTGAATCCGCATCCTCCAGGCCGACGGAAGCCACCGCCGGCCTGGAGGATGCGGATTCACCGCCTTGGACTGCCAAAACACCACCAGCCACATTAGGATGGCGGTGGGATCAGCGGCGGACGGCATGTCCATCCGCCGCTGATCTGCGGTGTGTGTACCCAAATATGGTGGCGGTGACACCGCCAGCCATATTATGATGCAGGCGGAAACATGCTTTTCCACGGCGGCTTTTCCGCCGTGGAAAAGCATGTGTTCTTTTGTGTTTGGAGGCCTGTTGCGAGCCCCCAGTGTGTTGGGGGGTGCACATGGGGGGTACCTATGACAAAGCCCTGCTTTGGCATGCACAAGGTGGCAGGCACCACGCTGTGCCTGCCACGTTGTGCATGCCAAAGTTAAACATGCATATTTTACATTGCGGCGGGTGCTGCTCAAAGCAGCACCCGCCGCAATGTAAAATATAGGGGATGTGACCGCCAGGGTGGCGGTCACATCCTAATTTCTATGGAGGGACCCCCGCTGCCCCTGCAGTCGGTCCCTCCACCTCGGGGGTGGCGGACGGACACAAGTCCGTCCGCCATCCTAATCAACCACCAGGTGTTGTACTTACAGGAAAGCGTCTTATACTCTGTTAAATACCGCTACAGAATAGTTTTTAACTGTCCTTTTATATCATTGCTGCTATTATCAGAACACATGGGAAAGGGTTCCGGGCGTATTTGCACACTCTTTTAAGGCTTTGTCACTTTCACAAAGTACCTGTTTTACCGTATTTATTGTTGCGCTTGTACTCCGCTCCTCTCTCCTCATTTTTTTCCCGGTCCACCGCGGCTTGTGCCATTTGAGTGGAGGGAGAAACCTAGAACACCTGAAGGGCTCCACTTCCGGCCGGGCACATCGCGAAGGTTAGCAGTCCAGCTGCTTAACCTAAAGCATAAAAGCAGATGCACACACCAGTGCCCGTCCACGCCCGACCGGGCCCAGGTACCAGAACCCCTGCCCATCTCCCCATAGACTATATCAACTACACCAGCAAAGAACTCAGGTGATTAAACAATCACTTATACCCTCTTGTCTCCACTCCATCTCACCTAACGATCAGGACAGATGCTCATACTGCCCATTTGGACTTACCCCCTCCAACTTCGCTTCACCACCCACCAAGACACCACTCAAACTAGCCCTCCTTAACTGTAGATCTTTGCCAAAACATACCACAGAGATTTCAATATAAAACCCAAAGTACTGCTCCTTACGGAGACCTGGCTTACTCCTAGCTTGGATCCAGATATAGTACAAGCACTCCTACCTGGTTATCAGATCGCACGTTTAGACAGAGCAACCGGTAAGGGTGGTGGGATTGCCATCTTCTATGAAGATCAGATGACATGCCGACTGTTAGGTAGCCTGCTATCTGACTGTGAGAATGCCCAATTCGCGATTGAATTTTCCCCCACTCATACTTGTTCAGGCATCCTTATATCCCGGCCCCCTTGGGCTCCAGGGCAATTCGGTCAATCTCTTTTAGAGTCAGCTACCAATATGGCAAGTTCTGCATCTAACTTCACCATTCTCGGAGATCTCAACCTCCACTTTGACGATCCGGCGGATTGGCATGCAACAGATCTAGCTCTAGATCTTGCCTCCTAACAATTAGCACAAAAGGTCTTGCGACTCACACATACGAAGGGCCACCTTCTAGACCCGATCTTCTCAAATCTTGTGGAATTAGAAGGAACAGCCCCTCTCCCCCTCCCATGGACAGACCACTTTCTAGTACCTTTTTCTTGGAGACTCACGAAAATAGGCCCCCACATCCAGACAACACTAACGAAAACGTGTCCCTGGTCTAAACTCTCCATAGAGGACTGGGTTAATGAATTAAGTAACACCACACCCATCCCCATCTCTGACCCCGGTGTAGCGTACAGAAACTTTGTTACAAGGATTGACACCTCCCTGAATACAGTACTTCCCAAACAAATCATGAGGAAGAATCCCAGACCTAACAAACCAGGATGGTACTCACCTAAGCTTCGCCTCTTGAAACAACTTGCAAAAAAACTAGAACGCACACGGAGAAAGGATTTTGCAACTAACAAGAAAGTAGCCTACAGGGAAGCTATAGCTACCTATAAGGCTGAAATAAAAATAACCCAGGCCTCTTTTTATGAGGAAAAAATTTCACTCTTAGCCAATTCGCCCAGAGACTCCTTTTCCATCATGAAAAGACTTCTCAAAAAAAATATCCTGAAGCAAATTTCCCCGGCTGAGATTACACTTTCTCTGAAGCATGAGAAAGGGGAACAAAACGAGAATATGCCCCTCCGGGACTCCTTTGCGCCCCTCACGCAAGAATCACTCCTACCCATCCCGGTCTCTGTCAAAAGTGGATCCCCATTAGACCTGGCCCTGGCCCCGTTTAACATCCTTAAACGTGCCGCACCCACTATCATACCCCTATCACTAACCTGATTAATCCCTCATTAATCATGGGCATAGTCCCTTCCGAATGAAAAAGGGCTATGGTCAAGGCTCTTTTGAAAAAACCTCATCTTGACCCTGCCGAACTTGGCAACTACCGCCCCTTATCCCTTCTCCCTGGCATCAGTAAATTAGCGGAGAAACACGTTAACATCCTTCTCTCTGCGTTTCTTGAGGTCCATGGCCACATCCATTCCTCACAAACTGGCTTCCGGCCTAACCAGGGCACCGAGACAACCCTATTGGCGGTCTTGGAAACCTCTAGAAAGATTCTCGACCAGGGAGGGTCGTGAGCGATAATTCTTCTAGACCTAAGCGCAGTCTTTGACACGGTGAACCATTCCATCTTGGTTCACCATCTCAAAAAGGTGGGACTGTCAGGAACGGCTCTCTCATGGCTTCAGTCTTTCCTGTAAAATCGCCTTTTTTAGGTATTCGAAGGTGAGGCACAATCCAAATCCCTCTCTACCGTGTGGAGTTCCGCAGGGCTCATCTCTGAGCCCTACTCTTTTCAATGTATATATGGGCACGTGGGCGGATATCGTATCCCCCTTCAGTGTCCATATAATTACATATGCCGATGATACCCAGTAGGTTGTAGCACTCAGTCAGACCGAGCAGACATCTACAGATCTCCACTCCTGCCTTAAGGGAGTCACCAACTGGGTGAGCACATCACATCTAAAGCTCAATGGTGATAAAACTGGGCTGATGGTTCTCGGCTACCAGATTAACTTCAAGTCCAATACCATGTGGCCAGTCAGTATGGGCCCGGCCCCCATACCAAAACCTGAAATAAAGAGCCCAGGAATCTGGCTGGACCAGGAGCTCTCCTTTAAGACCCAAGCAAGAAAGACTGCCGCCGTATGTTTTGGTCTTCTTAGAACAACCCGGAAAGTGCTCCCCCTGCTCCCCGGCCAATCCAGAAAGCTCTTGATCCAGGCCCTGATTTTGTCCAGATTAGATCATGGCAACTCTCTCTATCTGGGTACCCTGAAGTCAGTAATTACCAACCTGCAGGTTGTACAGAACTCTGCAGCTAGATTAATTACAGGAACTAGCAATCGTTCCTCAGCCAAACCAGCCCTTCGCTCCCTCCATTGGCTTCCAATCCAGGAAAGAATAAATTTTACGGCCTTACTCACAAATCTTTTAAGGGGACTGGCCCACCGCGTACCAAGGCCCTTGTTAGACCTTATAAAGCCAGCAGAAGTCTCCTTTCCGACGTGCTCCATCTGGCCGAGATTCCCAGAATCATTAGGCCTAGATCAGGTGGTCGCCTCTTCTCATATAATTCTTCGAAGCTCAGGAACTCCCTACCCCTCACCGTCCGTAAAGAACCCAATCACCTGGTATTCTGTAGACAATTGAAGACCTGGCTCTTTCCATGAAGACCCTCCATATGCCTCCTTGGTTCCGCTACAGCGCTGGCATGCACCCGGGTAGCCATGCGCTATACAAGAAACTAATTCATTCATTCATTAATTCATTCATTCATATCAGGATTTCATGGGTGATCCAAGAGAGGGTAACAGCCTGGAATGTGGCAGGTGTTAGACACAAGCTTGAGGATGATGATTGGTGTACACTTATTCATAGTGTTCCGATTGTTTTCCTTTGCGAGACTTGGTAAACAAATGCATTTTATGTTGAATGTTTCGGTACATTTTTTACCTAGGCACTACCTTCTAAGAAGGGAAGGTCAAAAGGAGAACTGGCCATCCCCCTAGCTACAAATATGCAAGGAAGTGCAGTGTTTACTAGTTTGAATTTCCCCCTATTATCAACTGCTGTGGTATTAATATAAAGGAGGGAGGAAACGTTTGTTGATACAGTTTATTAACAACATCTTTGATGATTCTGTGGTGGACAAAGTTTCTGCACACAATAAGGAATTGGATATGTAGTTGAATTCATTTATGGGTCAATTTGTATATTGTATGGGTTGGGGACTTTAACTACAATACTGTGGTTATGTTATGTTATGTTATGTTAAATGAGGCTTGTTGAGCGCACTAACACCCGAAGGTTTCTTGGCGCTGACTGGAGGGACATGTGAATGAACGGAGAAGAATTTATTCAGGAAGGGTGAACAGAAAAGTCTTAAGGAGTTTCCTGAACTGAAAAAGGGAATTGCTGGATTTAATAGTCAGAGGGAGGGAGTTCCAAAACTTGGGGGCAAGAAAAGCAAAACGACGGCCTCCAAATTTATGAAGTTTAAATTTGGGGGTGACAACCAAGTGATGGGAAGCTGAACGAAGAGAGTGGGCAGGTTGATACAGGGTAATCCGGGATTTCAGGAAAGCAGGACAAGGACAGTGAAGGGATTTGAATACCAGGCAGCCCATCTTAAAGGCCGCTCTCTCCTTCACTGGCAGCCAATGGAGCCTGCGGAGCAGAGGCCTCGCCGATTGCCACTTAGGGATCTTGAATATGAGGCGGGCTGCCTGGTTTTGGACCACCTGGAGGCGGTGTAAGAGGAAACGTGGGAGTGCATGATAAAGGGAATTGGAAAAGTCCAGGCGCGATATGACAAGGGACATGACGACCTGACACAGGGCCACGTGTGGAAGTAGGTGCCTGATCTTCCGGATTTTTCGGAGTTGGAACATGCACGAAGAAATCGTGGCACCCACTTGGGCCTTGAGTGACAGTTCGGCGTCGATTGTCACCCCCAGACTCCTGACGGACTTGAGAGGTGTCGGGGGGGAGCCCAAGTCAGGAGGCCAAAACTGCGGACCCCAAAAAGCGGCACTGGCACCAGGAAGGAGTAGCTCAGTCTTTCCAGGATTGAGTTTCAATTGATTCTGATTCATCCATTGATGGATATGGATCATAGCGGCGTGAAAGTTGTTGGTCGCCTGAAGAGAATCAAGTGGAAAGACGAGCTGCAAATCGTCAGCATAATTAAAGACGCTGACGTCCCAGTTATGAAGGGAAAAAATTAAAGGACGCAAGTAAAGATTAAATAATAACGGGGAAAGTGAAGAGCCCTGGGGAACACCACAAGTGATGGGGGATTTGGTTGCAGTGAAGGGACCAAGGCGCACGGCTTGTGATCTTCCCGTCAGGAATGACTCCACCCACTTGAGAGCCATGCCCCGAATGCCAGCTTGTTCGACACGGTGGAGAAGGATGTCATGATCCACCGTGTCGAACGGGGCAGACAGGTCCAAGAGAACCAGAGCCTGCGGTCTCTTGGCATCTGCGTTCTCTCTCAGGGTATCCATGACTGCCAGGATGACTGCTTCCGTGGAGTGGGCCGACCTAAAGCCGGCCTGGCTGGACTCAAGGAAGCCCGAGCTCTCGATGAAATTAGAGAGACACCAGGTGACATGGGCCTCAAGGAGTTTTGACAGGTAGGGCAGCAAGGATATTGGGCGATAGTTGGAAAGTTCAGCCGCATCAGCCCCTGGCTTTTTCAGGAGAGGCAAGAGAATGGCCTCCTTGAAGGTTCCAGGGACTGTGCCAGAGGTGAGGGAGGCATTCAGAAAGGGAAGTATACACTCCGGTAATTTTAGACAAACCTCACGCAGTACCGCGGGAGGGCAATGATCCTCCGGCGAGCCCGATTTTACACGATTGGCTAGCTTCGCCAGGGAGGGGGGATCCAGAATGGGAATTGAAGTGAGAGAGGATAGATTGCCCGGGGGGGTGTTCAAAGAAAGTGACAGCTGAGGGGTAAGATTGATAGAATTTTTTATTTTAATGATTTTTTCAGCAAAAAAGAGGTTAAGAGCATCACATGTCTCTTTAGAAGGAGTTTGAGCTGGAAGAGTCCTATCGTCCGTGGTCAGTTCGTTCATAATCCTGAACACCTCACGAGATTTGTTGGTGGCAGGGAGGATTCTGTTAGAGATGTGCTCCGATTTGGCTGATAAGATAGCCAATTTATATTCCCTCCGAGCAGTGACAAACATCTGTCTGGAAGACAAGGAGTAATCCCGCCTCCAGATATTTTCCCATTGACGTACCTCAAGTTTCATTTGCTTGAGGTTGTCAGAGAACCACCGGTTGGCATTAGGATGTCTGGTACAAGGGAATTTGACTACTGGGGCAAATAGGTCACTAGCCCCTTTCAACCAGCTGCAGATGTTAGTGTCGAACCTATTGATATCCTCATAAGGGAGGGTGTTCGGACAGGTAGAGGCCAGGGTAGTTATGAAACCCTTGGAATCATAGTTCTTCCAATTGTGGTCTTGCCTCTGCTAACCTATAATTTTCTAAGTGATGAGTATGAACAAGTTACACATTTTAAACATTTGAGATATGGGGATATCTTAAAAAGTGTGGTAATCAAGCATAATTTATTGTTTGCCTCCAAATATGCAAGCTCACACGTGGCAATATGGCCATCTTATATAGGTCATGATAGTCCAATTACTATTGATTATGTCTTACTATCAAGTAACATCAGCCCTGTGATTTATCTCATCTTGTGTCATAGTGATCACAATCCTGTGACCTTAGCATATGATATTCCTTTTTTAAAAGAATAGAAAACAATACTAGACAAGGATCTGAAAATAGTAGGAAAGGGCTGGCTTTGAAATGGGGCTTAATCATCAAGGAGAAATTCATGGCTGAGCTGTGGGCACAATTAGAGATATGTCTAACTGAACATACCCCAAGTGAAGTTATTGTTCTGATGTTTGTTGGTTTGTCCTCATCTATTAAATCTCAGCTAGCACTTTCCTTGAGAACATGTAATAAACGGGTTTGTTTAACAAGGAATGTCGACAGGTCCACAGGGCTCTGATTCTGGCCCTAAAGACTGTGCCACAAGATAAAGTGGTCATGACCAAATGTAGAGCTCTCTACAAGAGAACTTTGAGCGAACAGAAGCAAAAGCTTAAGAATGAAGTCTGTGAGGACCTCATGGAAGCGAGTAGTTAAGAGGACAATGTGGCCTCCCGGAGAATAGTAAATAACCAATTTCTTTATGAGGACAAAGGTCCAACCATTGTGCCCAATATTTCACCAGATGATTGGACTTCATATTTCTTCAGGGAGGTTGTCCCTCGTCTTGAAGGTTCTCTAAAACATGATGGATAATTAGAGTGGGATTAAGGGAGGGCCTGGTTTTTGATGTTAAGAATGTTACAGTGGCCCTTAAGGAATGTCATATGGGTAGGGCCCCAGGACCAGATGGTGTTTCACTGGACTTGTTTATGGAGTGCAATGAGCTGTGGGCCCCACTCCTTACTGATGTCCTAAATGCCATTGTTAAGTCAGGCCCTCCTTCTTTTTCCAGAAAATCAGTCATAGTACCAATTTTTAAAAAGGAAAAAAAAGCCAACCTATCCTGTTACAGACCCATCTTGCTCCTGTATTCCTCTATGAAAGTGGTAGGAAGGATACTCTTGGACAAACTTGAAGGGAGTGCTTAGGACCATAATATTATCTTGAGAATCCAATATGGTTTCAGAAAGTGAATTGATACTACGGAACAATTCCTCAATCTAGCCCTCATCATTGATAAATATACTGTAGCTAAACAGGAGACCTTGTATCATTCATTTATGGACCTCACATCATTCTTTGATTTAGTTAATCACTCTGTAAGATGGGATCTTGTAGTAAAAAGAAGACGGTCCAATCCAGGTAGTTTTCCATGTAGGTTTATTGAAGTAAGGAGTTACATAGGGGAGAGCCCAACCAGGAGCGGCCTCACTGCTGCTCAGCCTATCTCCAAATGACACTCAAACACACAAACATTCCATTCATCCACATTCTCTCTCCCAGGCACTCAGGTTGAGCAGCCGTAGTATAACAGATCTATTGTCTGATCTTGGGCTTGATGTATGTATTATTCATTTTGTTAATCGGATTTATACAGATACTACAGCAGCAGGGAGTTATGGCTTCTCTGGGGAAACTAGTAGTTGTTTTTTTTAAGTAGGTAGGGAAGTACGACAGGGATGCATATTAGCACCCTTCCATTTACAATATATATAAATGGGGTTGATACATTATTGTGTTACAAATTAACAGATGTCCCATATAATGGAACTCGTTCAACCCCTGTTTTATTATATGCAGATGACACAGTACTGATGGCCCGTACTAGTAATTAATTACAGGGTCTTTTGGACAACTTTGCGTCTTTTAATGAAGGGCCTAGGTCTTAAAGTTAATAGGGGCAAATAGTTTCCAATGACAGTAGGGCAAGAAAAAAATAAGGCAAGGTCATTTTTATTATACATGGGGAACATTTTTTGCAGACTAAAGATTTTTGTTATTTGAGGATTACCTTTAGTTCCTCAAATTCCTGGTCTTGCCAAGTGAATATTAAGAAATTGTATTTTGAGAGAATTTTAAACACAGTTGGTAGATTGGCTGTAAAATTTGGAAGGAAGCCACCAAGTAAATGTTAACTCGTATAAAAGTAGAGCAATTGCAGGTCTTTATTATGGGGTGGGGGTTTGGTGTCACACTGGTGTAGCCACGGTCCAGGTTGAGGAGAGCAAATATTGTATAAAGCTTTTAGCAGTTGCACCTAGCTGTGCAAATTATATTTGGCATAGTAAGTGAGGCATTCCATATATTGAGGATATGATCTCAATTGTCCGTTGTTTATTATGGCATGCAATGTGGACTAAAACTGAAACAGCATTACTCAGGATCTGATTAGGGAGTGCCTATCTTTGGATGGCTGTAAAAGGTTGCTATGGCTTGAACATGTTTGTTTTGCTTTACATGCAGCTGGGCAAAAGTGTATTCTTTTGTAGACCCAAAGGAATTAAATAGGGTTAGTAGAAAAGACTTCAGATCTTCCTTGCTGGCGTGGAAAGAATACGAGCATATTAGCCCTAATCCAACAAAAAAATTCTATCTGCGCATACGTCATTTTATCATCTCAGTCTGGTACTTAACCATATTTGTGCTGGGTGAATAACAGGTTCCAACATTTTTTTGTTAACCAGATTCCATTTGAATACAATACATATAGAGGTTGCCTTCCCAGATTAAGTATGGGAACCATTTAACCTCCAAACGTGTATCTGTGATCACTTTTCAGAGCAATCAGTTTTACATTTTGTTTTTTTCTCTGAGTTTTTTAATCAGGAACTAAGATAGAAATATACCTTATCACTGATAAAGGGTCTAGATTGTATTAAATGTAGACCAACCTTGTTATATTTACAGCAATTACAAAGCACTTTATAGGTTTGTAACTGCATTGTGAGGCGAGGGATGTTTCCTTAGCTATAAGTGTATCACATTTATTCCTTATGTGCACATATCAAATGCACCATGACTTTTGTTTTTATACTGATGAATTTTGGAAGCTCTGATGATTTTGTACTGTCTTACATATTATATTGTGTCTCTGTTTATATGGATGTGTCTTGTATGGAGCTATTCAGGTTTTTAATAGAAAATAGTAATTGAATTGAAGTAAATTACAGTATAAAATTGCATTAAAACACAGAGAATTTAGAAATGTTAACAAATTCATGGGGCAGATTTACAATAACTGGTGCATCCCTGCATATTAGCAGGGATGTGCCAGTTATTTTGAGTGACTCAAAAAAACACTTGTGCCACCATGGATGCGCCGCATTTACAATGAGGCTCACTGTGTCGCAAGGATAGACAGATGCGTGACGCATCTGTCGGCGTAAGGGTGACGCAGTGCTGGAGTTGTGTCGCAAGCACGACGCAACTCCAGCACTGCTCAGGGGTGCCCTATACCTAACATGCTGCTTGAAGCAGGCTTAAGGATTTGACGCAGCGGGACGTAAAAGTGACTCGGTGAAATCTTGTAGATTTGACTGCATCACTGTTACGGGGCTTCCTTGCAACGGAACGCCCACCCCGCATACATTATACCAGACGCAGGTATAATGAAGCGCAGGGCTTTACAACGTGACGCATATCACTAGATGAGTCTCATTGTGAATATGTCGCATAGTGGCGCATTGTTTGCGCCGCTGCTGCGTCACAAAAGTGATGCAACAGCGGCGTTAAAGTGTCGCAAGGGGCTTTAATAATGTAAAGTATGCTATGTATATGCTGTAACATATTGCTAAACTATTGGCATAGTCAATAGGTCTCAAAAGGCCAGACCTGTTTGCATTGCCATTGCTTGTTCTTAAAATAGAGGCTACTAATAGAACCTCTGAGCCTTTTATCTGGGTATTTGCAAAGCTGTCCTTATAAATTGGGAGCACTTTGAACATCACGCGCAAAGGAAGAATACAAAGGTTGACAGGGCAGTTTTATTGCTTGTACAGATCTGGAGCATATGAAGAAAGATGTGCGAGTGTGGTGTCTGCTGCTCAAAAACATAAACAAAGCCGGCAACGAGCAAGACATCCAGCTCTTCGGATTTTACTAGAATACCTGTTCACTACATATGTTTCTGATACAAAACAGAATTCTTGTTATTCATTGCCACTGAGATGTGTTTTTGTGAACAGCCAGTTACTCCTGACTGTGTCATCTGTTCGACAAAGAAACAATCAGCAGCATTCCTTTAACATGTATCAGTTTTAATTAGAAATATTGATCCTGGGGAGCATACATCTTTGTTTGCCCCAAACAGTAATTCATTTATGTCTCTAAAAATTGATGAGTGCACTGTAACCTTTTCCTTATAATAGCAGAGCCTTCAGCTACACACAGGTAATGCAATTTAGAACAAAACAGCAGGACAGGTTTTTTTTGTAGAAGCTTTGTTTGAGAACATGAATGCATGGAAATAGCCTAATACTGCGGAACACGAAGCATTATGGCAGTACCCAGACATTTTTACGTTTTGTTTAGCAAACTTAGACGTTGTCAAAATGTTGGAGCTTTTGTGTTTAAACTATTCCTACAAAAACAGAACAAACTATAATTGAATGATGTGTATATTAATAACTGAAAGAAAGAAAATGTATTTTTTTCTTATTCGTGCCTAATGTCAAAGAACGCTTTACTTGTTTGCTTAGTTAATTGTTTAATTGTTTTGTATTGTGGCATCTGGGGCACAGAAGCATTTGTCAGCGCTGGTGTGTTTAAAGTGTTTCGACCATCTTGTGCCCTTTAATAAAAAATAAATAGCCAACATTCTAACAAAATCTGTTTGAGACAACTGTCGAATGTCATCTTTTTCATGATGTTTTCTGACATATTTCATGGCAAAACATATTTTAGAGATATTCCTGATTGTTATAAATCTGACTGACATCTGACTGACATAATTAAGACTTAGCTAATAAATAATTGATGCTTTCCTAAATAATTACCTACTGGTGGTCACTAGTCGGTAATTATAGTTAGGGCCATGTGTAGTATCCCCTTGTAAATAATGAAGAGTCAAGTTGATGTTGAAAGGGTTGAAGTTTTAATGTAGGTTTCAGTCTAAAGACCTCATCCTCCAGAGTTCAGCTGACAAATGGTTTGTTACTAAGACTCAGCATTCTAAGTAACACCATTCCACACTGGAACACTGAGTCAGAGATAAACATGTGAGATAGCTACAGTGGAGGATACCACAGCACCTCCCTCCCATCAACAAGACATCTACGACATACAAAAATAAGAAATTGGCAAAAGCAAAATACAAGGGAGGAAATTAACCTCTTATTTTAGGAAGCAACAAATCCATTTAAGCGTGAAGAGCTAACTCTCACCCTCGTGGACCTCCTCACTACACCACTAGGAGAAGGCAAGGATGAAGAAGGATTAGTCTCCTGAATGGGACTATTAGAACGACAGACAACAACCCTACTGAGATTCCAAACTTTGTGGTCTTGAGTTCTGATAGCGTTCCCCAAAACTTTTATAACTTTTACAGGTTTACTAAATTTTGAGACTCCAAATTTCCTTTCAGGTAGCTTGATCCTCACCACATCCCCCACACACACAACAGTTTTTTTTAACGGCTTTTCTTTCATCATACTCACACTTCCTTCTAACCATCTTTTCTAACTCTTTCTCCTTCCAAGAGGTAGTGTCACGTGTGTTATCGCAAGAGCCACCAGATTGACCAAGTTTACCTAAAACCCAAGAAGGTTTGAGAGGAGTACAGGCAGATCTACCTTTGAACAAGATGAACGGAGTAACGCCAGTGGAAGAGTGAGCAGTGAATCTGTATTCACAGACTTCCTTTTCTACAGCCTCTTCCTAACAACTTTTAGAAACAAGGGCTAACTACATCGCTTCCTTAAGAACTTTAATGAATCTCTCAACAACACCGTTGCTTTCTGGATGATAAACAGCAGCACGCTTGTGAACAATGCTCCTCTCACTCAAAAACGTTTCTACAAGCGTAGAGGTGAACTGCACCCCATTGTCGGTAAGAACTGAACTTGGTAGACCCTCTTGAGCAAATAAGCCATCTAGAAACGAGACGACTGAGGCAGAATCCATACGAGATACAATCTTTATGAAGGGCCACCTAGAAAACATGTCTACACTCACCAGAACATATCTATCTTGACTGTTCACCTTGACAGGACCTAGAATGTCTAAGGAGATATCAACCCACGGACCCCCAGATTGTTTTCTGATAATCATGGGTTGTGTTCTGCATTTCAAATTCTTATCACTAGAAGAACACTGCACACAATCACGAACTGATCTTTCAATTTCTGTGTCCATGGCTGGCCACCAATATGTATCTCTAACCCTTGTCTTGGTCTTGGCAATACCCATGTGACTAGAGTGTGCAAAATCAATTATCTTAGGCCTAAGCTTCACTGGGGGTATGAGTCTACTCCCTCTAACTAACAAACCATTTAGAATAGAGAGTTGATCCTTTACACACCAGAACCCTTTGATTTCTTCATTACAGTCCTTTTTCTGGCACCAACCATCATGCAGAAACCCAATAACTAGTTGAAGAATCGGGTCCGAAACTAACTCAGACGTCCACTCACCCTCCGTGATCACTCCTTGTGTGACAACGCACACTTTAAAGTTGTCAAAAGAATCCTCATTACTAACAGAGGTGTCAACCAGGTGATCAGCCACATCATCTCCAGTGAGTCTCGACAAGCAGCCTGCAAGTATATTGTTTGAGCCAGGCAAATAAGAAACACTAAATTCAAAATCCTGTAAGGCTACAACCCATTTTCTTATTCTGTGCGAAATGCAATCCAGACCTTTCTTTCCAAAGACCTCTTTAAGAGGCTTGTGATCTGAAATAACTGAGAAGCTTTTACCCCAAACAAACTTCTTAAGCTTATGAACAGCCCAGTACACAGCTAAAGCTTCCTTTTCAACGGCCGAATAATTGCACTCAGCACCTCTTAAAGGTCTTGAAATGAAAAGAATGGTATTATCTACTTTTTCACCTTTTTGTAGAAGAACCGCACCAATACCTTTACAACTTGCATCAGTCATGATGAAAGAATCTTTAGTGGGGTCAAAACTAGCCAAATCTTGAGCGTGACTAAGACAGCTTTTGATATGGTCATACTCAAGCGAACAATCTTTGTCCCAGAGGAATTCTTGGCCTTTCTTCAACAAGTTCCTCATTTTCTCATCTTTTGAGCAAACCCAGGAACAAACTTGTTGTAAAATTCAGACATACCTAGAAACTTTACCAATTCATCTTTACAGCTGGGGTATTTCAGATTGGAAATAGCTTCTACTAACGAGGGCTTGGGTTTGATACCTGAACCAGAAACCAAGTGTCCTAAATATTCAATGGTCTCTACACCAAGCTTACACTTGTCAAGTCTAAGAGTGAGACCCGCATTCTCTAGTCTTTCCAAGACTTTAGAGACTCTTTCATCATGTTCATCACGATTTATGCCATGTACTAAAATATCATCTTGATAAACTTTAACACCCTCAATACCAACCAGAACACCTTCCATCACTCTTTGAAACACAGAGGCAGCTGATATTAAACCGAAAGGCATCCTAAGGAATTTAAAGGTACCAAAAGGAGTGATAAATGTGGTAAACTCCTGACAAGACGGGTGAAATTTAACCTGGTGGTAAGCGGAGGAGAGATCTAACGTGGAGAAGAACGTGGCCCCACACAACGAAGACATCATTTCTGTTATGTTGGGTAATGGGTAGTGGTCAACTATGACAGCGTTGTTCAATTCTCTCATATCAATGCATAATCTTGCCTCGCCATTGGCTTTCTGAGCCATCACAACTGGAGAAATCCACTCAGTACCCTCCACCTCCTCAATCACACCATTGTTTATCAGTTTGTCTAATTCAGCTTTCATTTTGTCACGTACTAAAAGCGGAACATTTCTGACTTTTGCCACTATGGGGACAGAGTCTTTCTTTAACTTAATAAGGTGGAGATATTTCTTCAGACATCCTAGATCATTACAGAACACGCTAGGAAATGTCTTGGCCCAGTGACTATTATCAGAAACCACGTCCACTTTGGGAGAAATATCCCTCAGACATACAGAAGGGTTTTGGTTGGGATCAAGGTAAACTCCTAGATCTTTTTGATGGGCCCAACTAATGAGAGAGTCCCCTTTCATGGAAATATAAATTTTCCCTGCAGTAATTCTCCCTTTAAAATCAATGGTGCCCATGAAGTATCCCAAGAGGTTTATAATTTGACCACCATATCCCTTAGGAATTATGTCTGGTTTAAGTAGCTTAACTTTCCCAACTAAATACTTCTCAAAGAAGAGTTTGGGTATCAGGGTGATCCTTGCCCCGGAGTCAAACAACATATCTACCGGACACTCATCAATCAATACCTTTTCCATGGGACCATCCATATCTACAACATTGACCTGAGAGACAACAAACTCATCTTGAGCTTGGTCAAAGATGTCAACCTCTCTTACTTTCTTTTGACTCTTGCCCGATCTACAACATTTCGACGAGTGTCCTTTCCTCTTACACAAAGAGCATAACATTTTTAACCCTGGGCAATCCTTTGCATTGGCCAGATGGCCCATGTTGCCACAACGATAACATTTTACATTTGTTAATTTTGAACTTAAATTAGAACCCTTATTGTCCGTAGAGCTTCCCGCTTCGTGGGAAGATGACTTATGAGAGCCAGTACTCGGGGAAGTCTTTATTTCCTTGACTTCAGTAGATCCCTTTTTTTCCTCGGAAGTGTTTTTTCGAATCACCTCAGAGAAGGTATTAGAGTGTTCGTGTAATTTGAGTGCTACGATTACTTCTTGGAGAGTGGGATTGTCTTTTTGCCATAGATTTTCTTTAGCTTTCTCAAGAGAAGAACCAAGCATTAGTTGGTCTCTGAGACGCTCATCCAAAGTTCCAGCAAAAGAGCAGGTAGAAGCAAGTTTGCGAAGGGCAGTGACATATTGCTCAACTGTTTCCTCTTGCCTCTGCATTCTTTTCCCAAAGTGAAAACGTTCCAACACCATGCTCAATTTAGGAAGATAATGCAGATCCATTTTCTTTATGCATACTTCATATCCATTAAGGGAACTAGCATCAGATAGGTCTGGAAGATTTTCAAAAACATCTTGCCCCTCTGAGCCTAAACAGTGCATAAAAAGAGAAGACTTCCTCTCTGCGCTGAGCGAGGTCCCACACACCCTTGCGTAATGTGCGATGACCTTCTTCAATTTAAGCCAAGGAATGGGGGGATCACCCGGCTCAGAGAGGAAGAAAGGAGGAGCTGTGACATTCTGCATGCTAACGAGAAAGTAGGTAAATAAATAAAGTAATAAAAGTTCTTACGCGTATATAAAGAACTTAAGCAAATGACAAAATCTTATACATATACTTATCTTATTCTTATACAGTTTAAAACATAACTGAAGCAGATCAGTACGCTGTACATGTGAAAAGTATTTTTTTTTATAAACAGAGAGGAGGTTTATATGATATAGTAGGCTCACGCTGTGTCAACCAACAAGAACAGCAAGCGTAAAGTTACTGCAAAATGATAGGTGATCGGCTTGTGCTGTGCCGATCAGCGAGATGAATAAGCAATAACACACTAGAGATGCTGTGCCGATCAGCGAGTAAACTGTCGGCTTGAAGAATCACGAAATTGCTTACTTGCAGTGACCTGGTGGAGGCGGCAGTTGGGTAACAGGAGAGAACGAAGAAGGTGTCCTGCGCGGTTTAACCAGTTTTGGGTTTGACGCGATGTAGAGGACACGATGAAAACAATAAAGTTCTTCACCCCTTTTTTTTTTAAATGGCCGAACACGTGATGACGTCAGTGCGCGACGTAGGGCGCGCGTAGAAAGGAGAGGACGTCACACAACTTCCGTGAAGGTCCGAAGGCTGGTTCCGAGTTCAGGCAGCAAGAATGCAATGACGGAGGAAAACAGCAGGTGAGGCTCGTTGCTAGGCGCTGTTTGAACGGCAATAGAGCGCGCTAGTTGTAGCGTTTCAAATGAAGTTAAAGTTGAAAGTTTTAATTTTCATGAAATATCAGATACATCCACATTTGAAAGTTCACGCTATCCTCGGTTTGGAAGGTCGTAAGTTGTGGAAATGTGACCACAAATCCTTCGACTGGGGTGGAAACAGGAGGCTAAACAGTTAAAGTTCTTCCAAAAAAACGAGGAAAGATGATAGTGAGTTCTAAATTACCCATTATTTCAGCCGAGTAATAGGATAAAAACGTCACTACCTTCAGTGGTGAGTTGTGGATGAGAGGAGATGTCAGGAGACTCCACGATATTGAAGTTGTAAGAAAAATCGTTGTAAATCGTTGAAAAGACGAGTTGAGTTGAAGTCTTTAGGCGTGGGATAAGTCCAATCGTCGCCAACATGTAGTATCCCCTTGTAAATAATGAAGAGTCAAGTTGATGTTGAAAGGGTTGAAGTTTTAATGTAGGTTTCAGTCTAAAGACCTTATCCTCCAGAGTCCAGCTGACAAATGGTTTGTTACTAAGACTCAGCATTCTAAGTAACACCATTCCACACTGGAACACTGAGTCAGAGATAAACATGTGAGATAGCTACAGTGGAGGATACCACACCATGGGCCAGATGTAGGTAAATCATATTTACCGACTCTTAAATACCGAATTTTACCGATTCGGTATTTAAGAGTCGGTAAATATGAAGTACCGAGATGTAGGTAAATCCAGATGTGGATTTACCGATTCTTTAAAAGTCGGTATTTACCGATTCGGTAAATACCGACCGGTAATGCTCCATTTATTCCTATGGGCTTTGAAGCCCATAGGAATGAATGGGGCATTACCGGTCGGTATTTACCGATCGGTAAATACCGATTTTTGGCAAGGGTGCAGGGGGTGTCACTTTGACACCCTCTAGCACCCCCAAAAAAGGTTTGGGGGCCATATGGCAGGCATACCTGCCCTAAGGGCAGGTCTGCCTGTCATATGGCACAGGTGTGCATGCACACATGTGCATGCACACCTGAATCGGTATTTCACCATCAAATTGAATTTGATGGTAAAATACCGATTTCTTAGGCCTTGTGGGACTCATAAGAGTCCCACCTACATATCGATTTTACAGATTCTGTAAATATACCGGTCGGTAAATTTACCGACCGGTATATTTACAGATTCGGTAAAATTACCGATCGGTAAATTTACCGAACGGTAAATTTACCGATTCTGCCCCCTACATATCAAATTCCTTTTACCGGTCGGTAACGGCCGAATTCGGCCGTTACCGACCGGTAAAACCCTACCTACATCTGGCCCCATGTTTGCATAGGAAAATCCTTTGTTGACTTTTCTATATCTTTGGCGTCCTTTAATGAATCTTCATGAAATTTCCCAAAAAGTGTGGTAGTGATTCTTGTTGTGCATGGAAAGTTTTGGGGTGATCTGTCAAGAGGGGGACAAGAGAAAGAAAGAAGGGGTCAAAAAAGTGTGTTTACAATGTTAATTCCCATAGCAGCTTTGAACACAACTACAGCCCGAACTGCTTTACAGAATTACACCTAATTTGGCAGCAAGCTAGTTTTTGGTTTGCAGATTGTGCTTTATGTTATTTGTTTCAAATCTGTTCCATAGTTTTTGTGAATTTAAGGAAATCCAAATTAGGATTCTGGGATCGCAGCAGCTTTTTGACAAATTCATGTTTAACTATGAATGCAATGGCCAGCAGGAATGAGGTTACTGGCTGGCCACAACCTGAGAAAGAGAATACCGCTGTAATTTTATCTCATCATTTTAGAACAGAAATCAAATGCAAAACTTGGTATGGGGTCAGGTTGGATGAGTCCTGACCCCATGGGAGGCATATAAGCCTATTTCAGGAACTCCACATGTCTACCGTATGTCATTAAACAGGTTTTTTCGACATACAATATTTGTGAATTTGTCATGATCACCAGCTTGCCTCCATGTTACATCAAGGCAAATTTGTGGACATCACCCAAAAAAAGAGAAGAAAACATCCACAGACCACCCACTCACCAACTCAGAGGCTCATCCACTCACAGACCCACTCAGCCACTCATGCACACACTCACAGACCCACTCAGAGACACATGCACCCACTCACAGACCCACTCAGACACTCACGCTCCCACTCAAAGGCCCCCTCATAGACTAATGCACCCATTTGAAGACCCACTCAGACACTCATGCACCCACTCATAGACCCACTCATGCACACACCCCACTCACACACCCACTCAGAGACTCATGCACCCACTCATAGACCCACTCAGGCACTTTTACTTCCACTCACAGACCCACTCACAGACTCATGCACCCACTCACAGATCTAGTCAGGCACTCACATACCCACTCACAGACCCACTCACAAACTCATGCAGCCATTTGTATACCCACTCAGACACTCACACACCCGGTCACAGTCTCACTCAGACACTGACATACACATTCACAGATATACTCAGTCACTCATGCACCCACGCACATACTAACTGAGAGACTCATAGACCCATACACTTATACACCCACTCACAGACCCACTCAGGCATTTATGCACCCACTCACAGACCCACTCACAAACTCATCCATCCACTCACAGACCCAGTCAGACACTGATGTACCCAGTCACAGACCCCATTCAGACAATGATGTACCCTGGCTTAGACCGAGTCAGAGAATTATACACCCACACACATACCCATTCAGACACTCTCTCATCCTGTCACATACTCACTCAGACACTTATGCACCCACTCACTGACCGACTCAGACACTCACACACCCATTCACAGATCCACACAGGCACTCCTACACCGACTTACACAGCCATGTACACACCCATTGTCACTCACATACCCACTCATAGACCCATACAGCCTCTCTCACATCCACAAAAACACTCACACAAAAACACACACACACTCAGAGACCCATACAGCCACTCACACACACACTGACCTACATATACAGCCATTCACACATCCACTCTCAAAGGTTACAGGTTATAGTTAGGAAACAGAATAAAAAAAAAATTCACTGAAAAAAACAAAGGTTACAGAGACGTTATAGTAAGGGACCTTTCCTGCCGTAGAGCCTAAGGGTTTTGTCCTGCTGCCCATATGAGCTGTTACAAGTATAATTTAAAGTTATCTGAATTTGTCTTCCGTTCCCTTTCCAGGACATTGCACTAACGGGTGTCTGGCTAGCACTGCAGGGTCAGTCCTCTTGAGTGGCAGTCAGCAGGGATGATTAATTGCTAGTTACATTATCAGTAAAGAGAACACGTCAGGTTGGACAGGTGTCCTGCTGCGTCCAGCCCGACATGTGCCACTTCAAGCCTATTGAACCTGTGCTGTATTGAGGACCTGTATGGGAAAAAGCACAGCCCCACAGTTTCCTTTGGAGCCCAGGGTTCACCTTTCCAACTAACCTTGTGTAGCTCTCGTGCAGTTTACTAGTATAAACAGTATGACAGCAACATTTGGATTTGTTCTGGTCAGGGCACATTTGGCCGACCAACAGCACAGGCTCACGCTCACGCTCACAGGCTACAGTGGGGGCAGGAGTACTGAATGACGTGACCAATCACTGTGGGGCTTTATTTTGAATTTGCACAGTGATTGTTCATGCTTCTGTCCCTTGCTGGTTACCATTACTCCTCACCTCACACATATCAGCCATGGGGTTGTGCAGTTCAGACCTGTTCTGTGGATTTGGTACCACTGGCACTCATTCAGGGTCCAGTTTTTAAATTTGAATTCGACTGATTGCTGATTACTATAAAAATAATCTTGAACGCTCTTGGTGGTTCTGTTTGCATGACAGGGGATATAATTGTGTGAAAGTACAAATCTTGAACGATCTGTGAATGACGACACACACAGGTTCTGCTGTGTTCAGTCAGGGCTGTTTATATAATGGACTGAAAGTACTACTGGAAACACTTTGCCTCTTAATATGAGGGGACATTAAAGATGACCAATGTGGTGATGTGTTGCAATATCACATTACCTGCTTTTATCAGTTTCAGTTACATTAGATGCTTAAAGATATGTGTTTTGAGCCAATTCAGCCAAGTATCTAGTTTAAATTGGCTCCAACAGTGCCTCTGATACTTGACTTCTGTCTTGTAAAAGTACGGCCTAATTTTAGAACATACGTGCCCATACTGGGGAATTTAATTATTTTCTCTTTTTGTAAATAGTGCTGTTTTTCTGTGCCCAGAAACGAAGGCTGTAAATCACACATAGAACAATGCATTCAAGCACTCAAAAGCAGCACCAATGTGATATTCATTTGACACTTTCTTGTCTGCTCCTCTCCTCACAGGTTGACAGATCTCATTCTATCACTTCCTTTAAAGACTTTTTGGCTATCCAGCTAATGACTCTTTCAGAAAATGTGTGCTCTTCAATCAGTACTATACTTTCTCCTTTGTTTACATGTTTAGATACCTTTGAGTCTAATTTGGCTACCTCTGCACCAATCTTTTGGACTCAGCCAAACGAACTTCAATTAGTACTTCCACCTAGCTCTGCACCTCACCCTTTGAAAAGGGTTTACCAGCAATTTAGGCTCTGCCTCTGGCTAGCAATTTGCCAGATGAAGCTGTCCACCCTCACAATGCAAAATCTGCCGCCGGTCTGATTGCATCCCAAGTACCTACCTTCCCGTCTTGTACCATCAACAACATAAAGGACCTAGAGGGCAGAGTGGCACTGGAACATTTCCAGATGCAATCACATCTCCCAGTCATCAATTACCCCCCTATTCATGTCCCTACGTGGTCGTCCTGAGAGGGGTTCCCTCATTGGCTCCGGATCAACGTGAATCCTACGAGCAACGTTTTAACAAAACTCTAGATTGGTTGGCTCAATATAAAGGCCTGCAGTATTGGCAGGCTAAGGACATCTTGAACGTAAGAAGATGCGCATGGATTGGGCCAAACCGGCACACTCACATGGGGACTGTATTGTGATTAATATCAGATTCCCTGACCTGGTACATCATTTGATATTTAACGGAAGACCTAGTCCTAGAAACTGGGCTTCTACTTCTATTTCTTTGGTTCTGTTAGGCTTTTTACAGATCCCCTTCGATTCCAGGCAGTGCCCACCCAATCCAGTTCCTAGACTTAGTGCTCATGTTATACCTTCTCTTAACTATCTTAGGGACGTTAACATACCTTGAGATAATTTAGCCCCGACACCCACTGATATTCAACCACATTTTAATATCTGGCCGTCATCACAGGCAACGCAGAATGCCCCCAGTGTCTCATGCCCTATATTCACATCTAATAGATTTGAGGCACATTCCCACCTGGACTGACTCTCAGGCCCTAAGGTAGTTTTAACATATGCTCCCTCTGGCACCATACAATTGGTTGACAATCCCTCAGAGACAATTACAGTTTCCTTGCTGTCAGAGTCAATGGTAGTCACAACCCACACTCATAATACCTACCCGCACTACAGATCTCTCTGTCCTCAGCTGGAACTTGGCAGGTCTCAAAGGGAAGATCAATAATGAAGATTGGAGGGCATTCGTTTACAAGTTTGATATAATCCTCCTGCAGGAGACCTGGCTCACTGCCCCATCGAATTTTAAGGACTACGTATGTTACTCAAGTCCTGCTTAGTTCCTCTGCCTTTTTAGCATTAATAGTATGTGTACCAAAGACAAATATGACTTTTTATTTGATAAACCTTTATAATAATGATTTTATTAACGCTAGCTTCCCACACTATAACAGCCTATTTAATTGTATACCCTTACTACAATCCAAGGTTGATAATAGTGCCTCACAAGTTAACTTTTTTCTATGTGGCAACCTTAATGCTTAGATTAATGGGGGCCTTAGGTCACAAGACGTTGACACAAATAGGCACTGTACTTTGCAAGACGCTAGGGGCACTGAGTTTCCCAGATAAGTTACTGTGCGCAGCCTGGTCGACTTACTTGATACCCTTCGGTGAGCATGCAACACGTTTACATCATTTAGAGGGGGCGGAGAGCTTCCCTCATAGATTATGTTTGTCAGCCCTGACTTGTTGTCTTGGTTCTCCAAAGGTGAGATCCTGCTCACAGAGTGGGGCAAGCACAATCTCTTAAGCGCTACCATGTTTTTACCGCTCAAGGGTCTTGCATGCAGCAGGAATTTAGCCTCCATTATGCTTCACTCTGCGGATCGCCTATGACTAGCTTGACGTATGAAAAATCCTAAAGAGACACTTGCAGCCTTACTTAATTTACATTTTAACAAGTTCCTCTGCTGCCTAGGGGAGAATGTACTGGATTCTATGGCTCATTACTATAATAGTCTAATGCACCCAATCGGGAACTCCATGCTTAAGCCTATTCGTATCCCTAGCGCGAACCCAAGATAGTTCGATGGGGTTTAATCTGTGGCTAACAGGAGCCTGAGGAAAGCCCTTAGCGCATGCCTCAGTAATAAGACTGAAATTGCTCAGGCATGCACTGATTACAAAACCACCATAGCTATCAGGAAGGGGTAAGTATATAACCAAGACAGGGAACTTTTGAATACACATCCTGGGGAAAGGATAGTAAATCCTTCTGGGACGTAGTAAAATAATACAGTCCATGAATTCTCCCATTAATCCCCCTCTCGAAAATAAAATCTCTGGTGTGGACTGGGTTACCCACTTGGCCAGGAGCGGCCCATGCAGATAAGAGCGGTGGGGAAAGGGGGGTAGACTTGACAGACGATGACGAGAGAAAATTAATTATTCATTTAATTTTCCCTCGTCGTCTGTCGAGACAACCATCCCACACCGCCCCACTGCTCTTATATGCACCAGTCGCTCCAGCACTTGGCCTCTATCTATGACAATGAGGACGTGCCAACTATGTCTGCTATCCTACATAATAAGCTACAGATTTCTCCCCCACTCTCTTTAACTTGGGAGGAAGTTGAGTCGCCCATTCAGCATAGTAAGGGCGGGAAAGCATCAGACCCAGATGGGTTGCCAATGGATTTGTTGAAGTCTATACCAGAAATCTGGGGCCATCTTATTACGACTACTTTTAATAGTTCCCTATCATTTTCTATTATGCCTTCATGGTCTACTGTATTAATAGTACCATATTTAAAAAGGGCGATCGCATGTTGCCCAAGTGCTATCTACCTATTTCGCTCGTAGACGGTACAATCAAAATTATCGACAGAGTCATTTATGCTCGCCTGATAGAATGGGCAGCTGATAAGGACATACTTTATCCTTTTCAATTCGGTTTCCGGTCTAAACTAGGTACCAAAAACCAATGTCTGAATCTGGCATTGACCATTGCTAAATATGCTAAGGGCAATTGCTCCCCCATATATTTAGTGTTCGTGGATCTGTCCACTGCATTGATTCAGTGAAAAGAACCAAACTTTGGCTAGTTTGCTGGACCGCGAATGGACCCTCATCTGGTTAATTACCTAGATTTGTCTGCACTCATACCTTTCAGCCAGGTTCCACCTAAATTCGCTTGGGGAGTTCTCTTTTAAATTTCCTTTAAAGAGTGGGGTGAGGCAGGGCTGTATTGGCACCTTTATTATTTATTTGATACATTAACGGTTTAAGCTTACCTAGCTTCTTCCCACAAAGACATACCCAGAATAACAGGCTCACCAATTCCCGCTTTATTATATGCGGACAACGCTGTATTGTTAGCTCTCACCCAAAAAGCCCTGAGATATCAGGTGGATTGTTTTGCTTTGTTTATGCATAAATTGAACCTTAATACTAATTTGCCCAAGTTGCATATTATGTCCTGCAGCCCGGGTATACTAAGGTTAAACAAAACTAATAATAATGGGCATGTTTTAATGACTGACGAGAATTTCTGTTATTTAGGATTCAATTTTATCTCTACCGGGTCATGGAATCCCCATTGTGCTCAGGTTTGTGCCACATTAAGAAAATCTGCAGGCATAGTCTGTAACCTTATTAGACCGCAAATCAGGTGGACTGTGTCTCCACCTCTGAAAGTTTATAATTCCCAATGTATCAGTGGGGCACTTCTGTGAAGCGGGATTATGGGGCTTTCGTAAATGCGGTTCGGCAGTTCGGGCTGGACTGTTCCCATGAGGCACAGGGTCAGACTGATTTGCATATGGCCATGTCTGAACTGGGGTGGCAGAGTGGGCTAAAGAATGGTGATGGATTAAACCCAGATCAGTTGACTGGGGGTGAGTGCTTGTATTGTCAACGCTCCGTCCATCATTTCCTTTGGTTTTTCTTTGTTTGCCATAAGTTGGCAGGGTATGCTCAGACGTGAGTCCCTTGCTCACTTTGCCACTGGATTCAAGCAAGCCGGGCTGAAGAAGGCTGAAATGCCAGAAACCGGTCCGCGGTAGCTTGTTTCCAGTCCAGGAAAGGCATGGCTTTGCAGTTCGGGCTGGACTGTTCCCATGAGGCGCAGGGTAAGACTGATTTGCATATGGCCATGTCTGAACTGGGGTGGCAGAGTGGGCTAAAGAATGGTGATGGATTAAACCCAGATCAGTTGACTGGGGGTGAGTGCTTGTATTGTCAACGCTCCGTCCATCATTTCCTTTGGTTTTTCTTTGTTTGCCATAAGTTGGCAGGGTATGCTCAGACGTGAGACCCTTGCTCACTTTGCCACTGGATTCAAGCAAGCCGGGCTGAAGAAGGCTGAAATGCCAGAAACCGGTCCTCGGTAGTTGTTTCCAGTCCAGGAAAGGCATGGCTTGGCAGTTCGGGCTGGACTGTTGCCATGAGGCACAGGGTCAGATTGATTAGCATATGGCCATGTCTGAACTGGGGTGGCAGAGTGGGCTAAAGAATGGTGATGGATTAAACCCAGATCAGTTGACTGGGGGTGAGTGCTTGTATTGTCAACGCTCCGTCCATCATTTCCTTTGGTTTTTCTTTGTTTGCCATAAGTTGGCAGGGTATGCTCAGACGTGAGTCCCTTGCTCACTTTGCCACTGGATTCAAGCAAGCCGGGCTGAAGAAGGCTGAAATGCCAGAAACCGGTCCTCGGTAGCTTGTTTCCAGTCCAGGAAAGGCATGGCTTGGCAGTTCGGGCTGGACTGTTCCCTTGAGGCACAGGGTCAGACTGATTTGCATATGGCCATGTCTGAACTGGGGTGGCAGAGTGGGCTAAAGAATGGTGATGGATTAAACCCAGATCAGTTGACTGGGTGTGAGTGCTAGTATTGTCAACGCTCCATTCATCATTTCCTTTGGTTTTTCTTTGTTTGCCATAAGTTGGCAGGGTATGCTCAGACATGAGTCCCTTGCTCACTTTGCCACTGGATTCAAGCAAGCCGGGCTGAAGAAGGCTGAAATGCCAGAAACCGGTCCTCGGTAGCTTGTTTCCAGTCCAGGAAAGGCATGGCTTGGCAGTTCGGGCTGGACTGTTCCCATGAGGGACAGGGTCAGACTGATTTGCATATGGCCATGTCTGAACTGGGGTGGCAGAGTGGGCTAAAGAATGGTGATGGATTAAACCCAGATCATTTGACTGGGGGTGAGTGCTTGTATTGTCAACGCTCCGTTCATCATTTCCTTTGGTTTTTCTTTGTTTGCCATAAGTTGGCAGGGTATGCTCAGACGTGAGTCCCTTGCTCACTTTGCCACTGGATTCAAGCAAGCCAGGCTGAAGAAGGCTGAAATGCCAGAAACCGGTCCTCGGTAGCTTGTTTCCAGTCCAGGAAAGGCATGGCTTGGCAGTTCGGGCTGGACTGTTCCCATGAGGCACAGGGTCAGACTGATTTGCATATGGCCATGTCTGAACTGGGGTGGCAGAGTGGGCTAAAGAATGGTGATGGATTAAACCCAGATCAGTTGACTGGGGGTGAGTGCTTGTCTTGTCAACTCTCTGTCCATCATTTCCTTTGGATTTTCTTTGTTTGCCATAAATTGGCAGGGTATGCTCAGACGTGAGTCCCTTGATCACTTTGCCACTGGATTCAAGCAAGCCGGGCTGAAGAAGGCTGAAATGCCAGAAACCGGTCCTCTGTAGCTTGTTTACAGTCCAGGAAAGGCATGGCTTGGCAGTTCGGGCTGGACTGTTCCCATGAGGCACAGGGTCAGACTGATTTGCATATGGCCATGTCTGAACTGGGGTGGCAGAGTGGGCTAAAGAATGGTGATGGATTTAACCCAGATCAGTTGACTGGGGGTGAGTGCTTGTATTGTCAACGCTCCGTCCATCATTTCCTTTGGTTTTTCTTTGTAAATGCGGTTCTATCCAGGCAGAGAAAAACATTTTTAGCAAAGGATATTAAGTTCACTAGCCTCATTAAACATCTTGAGCTAAACCAGTGTTTCATCGAGGATGTGACCCAGCTGAGGGCACTCTTACTATGGGTCAGTATCTGCTCGAACCCAGCCAATGAACTTTGTAAGGACATTATATCCAACTGTTTGACGTTGAACAAGGCTAGTTCCATACCCTGGCTGAGTTATATGCCAGATACTCTTGGTTCCCGTGGCATATCCCGGTGGTTTTCTGAACCTAATTGTATCCCTAAAAACGCCAATACAGAGGTGAAATCATTATTCGGGGCCCACCCAGCAAATATTAGGCTGAATTCTGAGTTATCTAAACCCTCGGTGTTGCAGTATTACAGTTTCCTATATACTGACGATTCTCCTTTGTACTTGTCACTGGCTCTGTCAAGATGGGAGTGGTCCTTACTTTTCCGCTTCAGAGCTGGGACAAATTAATATTATTTTTTTATTTATTATTTCCACTTTTCCAGATACATGGCATTTCAACATATACATAAATATAATAATAAGTCCAACACAAAAGTTACATACCTATGAGAGTTAGCCCGGCCTACTATACATATACATTGATCTCGTTTTGAATCCACTATACATAGACTATAAATAAACTACTAAGAGATCTAAAGATCAGAGTTCAAAATCATATTTTAGTGAGCATAAAAGAAAGAGAGAAAAAAAACCACATTTAATCATATAATAACTTCATCCTAGCCAGTTCAAATTGCAGCTCTCCTCATCTTATTATATAATATGTGCTACTTGATCACATCCTCAACTATTCACATAATTTAGAAAACGGTCCCATATCATAAGCCCCAATTTTCGTTTTCTTGACCCCTTTAAAGAATATAAACTGAATTCCAGACTGGCGAGTCTGTACATTTTAGCCCTCCAAACCTCAAACCTTGGTGGTTCAGGGCACAGCCAGTCTCTCGCAATGCAGAGACGAGCAGCAGTCATTGCCACAAATAAAAACAGTCTATGTTTATACATGATAGATCTCTTGGACTCTGTCCGCCCCATCCCTAAAATCATCAAAGCAGAAGAAATACACAGTGGGTCCCATAATATATTAGATAGAAAGCGTTCCATATCACTCATAAACACGCTTCATTTTACACAACTAAAGAAAATATGTTCCATATCTGCATCTTCTGCCCCACAACGGAAACACTTTCCATCGTACCGATTGCCCCATTTCTTCATCCGTGCTGGTGTGTAATATAACCTAAATGAAGTTTTGAAGAATTGTACTCTTAAGTTTGCTGACATCAGGACCTCTTTAGATCTGGAAATTGCCTCATCAAGAGGTATATCCGATTCCCTCTCGCCTAGTATCTCTACCCATTGTAGACTTTGCTTTTCCAGGTCATCCTTCTGCCCAGAACTTAAAATCTTATACAATACGCCAATCTTGCTCTGAGCCATCAAGATTTCAATCAAAGGGCTAGTAATTAAGTTTAATTTCCGTTTTAACAAAAAATCACGGATTTGTAAAAATTTGAAGAACTGAGAATGCGACAATTTATAAACCTTTACTAAATCCTCAAAAGATCTAATAATCCCCTCTGATCATACAAATCGCCCAGTAACACAATGCCTTTTTCTTGCCAGGCCCTTGCCATTCTGTCATTAAATACAAATGGAAGTACATTTTTCGCGCTCATCGGAGTATAAAAAGAAAGCGCTCTCAAATTAATCAATTTACGCACTTTCTTCCATACTTTAAATGCTGCAGCTACGGTCTTGAACTTAGTTCTTTTAAAATAACTCCAATCAATTTCCCTAAATAAGCTGCGATGAGCTTCTATTGCTAACGTTAACTGAAATATAGAGCTATTAAGTCCTAGTGTTGTTTCATTGGCCTCCACACCTTCCCCTAATAGCACAACCGTTTTTTGAAGGAAACAGACAAAATAATATAAAGTAAAATCCGGTACTCCCAAGCCACCCTTTTCTCTTGGTAATGTCATAAATCTCATGGCCCTTTGCGGCCTTCCAGGAGCCCATAAAAACCTAGAGCATAGAGCCTGTAGTTTTTGTAATTGAGATCCCGATATTTCCAATGGCATTGCTCTAAAGAGATATAGTACTCTTGGTAATATATTCATTTTTAAAATATTTGTTCGGCCAATTAAAGTGAAATGCAGTCTCCCCCATCTCTCCAAGGACTCTGCTATATTACTATATAGTGATCCCCAATTTGCCTCCACTACCGCCGACATTGATGCCCGTATCTTAACACCCAAATACGTTGCTTCCACTACAACTCTTGGGTCATCAACTCTCGTGATCTCGGTACACACAAGCTGAGTTTTCATAGCATTTAGCTTATGTCCGGATATACAACCAAACTCCTCAGCTAATTGTTCAATCTCAATCACTGCTGAGGCCGGATCTTCTGATGTAACCGCGATATCGTCCGCGTATGCGAAAACTGTATGGGGGATATTACGTACAATAAATGGTTTAATAAGCCTGCTGCCAGCAAGCATTGTAATAAAAGGGTTTATATATAACATGAAAAGAAGGGGAGAGCAGGGACACCCCTGTCTTGTCCTTGTAGTAATCTGAATTATTTCAGAAGTTGAACCCATTGCAGCTATTCTGGCTATTGGTGACTCATATAAAGCTTGCAAAGCTATCAAGAACTGATGCCGAAATCACATACTCTCCATTAGTACCCATAAATATTCCCATTCAACGCGATCAAACGCTTTTTCCGCGTCTAATTGTATTAATCCTAATCTACGTTTCTCCACCTCTGCAATGTCAAATAGAGTAATGACTTTATTAATATGTTTCACAGTCCCCCGTCCAGGAATGAACCCATGTTGATCTTGGGAGACTAGTGATGTAATTACTTTAGAAAGACGATTAGCTAAGATCTTGGAGTATATTTTCCCATCACAATTTAAAAGTGAGATGGGTCGGTATGAGCCAGGTAGTTCTGCATTTTTTCCCTTTTTACTGAAAACTACAATTGTAGCCTCATTCCACATCTTTGGTGGTGCACCAGTTTGAGCCGCCCTGAAAGTAGCCAGCATCATATCTTTTAAATCATCAAAAAAACCTTTATAGATCTCCCCAGGTAGCTGATCCGGCCCTGCTGCCTTCCCACTTGCCAATGTTTTTACAGCATTAGTTAGCTCTTCTAACGTTATCGGATCATCCAGCAGTTCTGCGACTTCGGAGTCTAATTTGCAGAGGTCACCAAATGAAGCTGAATTTAATTCCACCATCGCCCTTTGCTCCGTAATATATAGATTGGAATAAAAATCATGAAAAATGGCCAGAATCTCCTTTGGATCCGACCTTAGAACCCCAGTTTTATCTTTTAGCGCTTTGATGTTTCTGCTTGCTTCATTCATTCGTAAGTTTGAGGGCTAAGGGTCTCCCTACTGCCTCTCCATACTCATGACAAATTGTCCTATGTGCCAGGTATTTTCTCGCATTTTCACTGTCCCATATTCCCAGAATTTTGGCCCTTTTTTAACCACTTCATCTGCTAAAGTATCAATATTACCATGGGTAACTACTCCCTGCATCAAGTTCTCCTCAGCACATTGTAATTCCCCATAATACATCTCCATTTCTGTTTTTAACTTTTTTTGACTATTTACCCCAAAACTAACAACCTCCCCCCTAAAGCAGGCTTTAAAAGTGTCCCACACTATATTAATGTCTGCAGAATCTCGATTATTATCAAAAAATCTCCTTATCCACCCTGTCACATGCTCTTTGAACCTCCCATTCAGACACAGTTTTCGATCAAAGGAGAATTTCCTAGTATTGCCCAACGTTCCCCACCCAGAAAGAATTAAGACAATCGGTGAGTGATCTGATGCAATGTTAGGGTAAATCTGCATTTTGGCTTTGGCTAAATACGGAATACTAAAAAAAAATAATAATCAAGTCTCACTTTTTTTATGAGGATGGGAATAAAAAGTAAATCCTGGATCTGCAGAAAATAAAGTGCTCCAAACATCCACCAGACCGTAGTCTTTTAAAATGTTAGAGAGAACCTTACAAACGTGAGGTTTCCGGCCACTATATCCTTTTAGTCCCCTAGCAAAATCCTGGCTAGTCAAATTAATGTTCATATCCCCACAAATAATTAATGGGGTAACCCAAGTTGCCAACTCCATATGGAGCTCTTCCAACACAGCGGACTCATCTGAATTAGACCCGTATACATTACATATGGTGAAAGCCTCACACCGCCCAGTACCTTCTAGTTCAACTATTGCCCACCGACCCAGATTATCCGCTAGCTTCCGCCGCACATTAAAAATGTTTCTTTTTGCTAAGATAGCGACCCCTCATGTCATACCCGTTTGTTGAGAAGACACTAAAACAGCGAAACCCAAATCTGCTAGCAAATTGCGCTTGTCCCATGGCAGGTGAATTTCTTGAATGCAGATAATATCCGGTGAAACATAGCGAAGTTCAGTAGCTACCCGCCTCCTTTTATTAAAATCATTTAAACCAGAGACGTTTAAAGAGCATATCCGAATGTCTCTAGCAGCCATTACCCAGTTGAGACTCCCCCATAATGTTTGACAATACTAAACACAGCCTGCCCGTGCCAAAACTTATCATGTTTCCAACTATACTCCGGTCTACTTTTTAACTCTCTTACCATTTTATTATTTATCTTTTTTTTGTCTGAAAAAGTGGAATTTTTCTCTTTCCCCCCCCACCACCATCACCTCCCCTACCCCCCTGCCTCCCACACCCCCCCAACCCCAACTGCACCCAACCCTCCCTCCCTAATAACGAGGCTTTAGGACTCATGTCCCGCAGATGCCAGCTGGTTAATTCCTCTTACCCACCAGCAGATCCTTGTTGCACTAAATTTACTAAATTCACTCCTATATTACAGGAGAAGCGCTACAAAAACAAAAATTAATTATCATTCACTGGCCCTTCTTTCCTGTCCAGAATACACAGTTCATCCCTGGATCAACAATTAACAAAAGAAAAAGAAAAGAAAAAAAAACATAAAATACAATAAACCTTAAGGAATGAGCACTCCATTCCGCCTACACCAAGCCTCTGAAATTAACTAATTAGTTACATTGCAGTATAGGTAATCGTAAGCTTCATTGTAAAGTCCAGCCCTTATTTTACAAAGTTAACTCAAGATTCCTCATTAATGCATGTTATTACATGTTGTTCAAGAATTCCTTGGCCGGCCCTACGTTGGTGAAGAAGTGTGTACAATCCTTATAAATGATCTTCAATTTTGCTGGGTTCAGAAGATACGTTTGAGCTCCTTTAGCTTGCAACGGAGTGATCAATTGGCGAAGCTGCCAGCGTAGGTCCATAGTGTATTTACAAAAATCCGGAGTGACAAAGAACTCAAACCCGGGACCTGGTCTCCGCTTATCTGGTCTAGCAAGTCTGTAAATATCCACCCGGCCCAAGAAGCTGTTGAAGGAAATTAAGAGCACCCTAGGTCTATTCATGTTCCTGTCACCTGTGTTGCTGTTGCCGGGACCCCGCATGTTAAAAGGAAAACGGTGTGCTCTATCAATTTCCCTGTCCAATCCCATTTGTTTAGCTCCGGGAAATCCTTTTTTAATAAATCCACAACAAACCTGCGAGGATCCTGCCCCTCTTTGCCTTCAGGCACCTGAAGGATTCTCAGATTGTTGCGACGGGATCTATTTTCAAAATCTGCGAGTTTCCACTGAGTATACTCCTTAATCCCCTGTAAAGTCTCTGTAACCCCCTTCTGTTGATGAACTGTGTCCTCCAGACTGGAAATGCGGGCCTCCACCTCATTAAACCTAGATGCAGAATCAGCTTGAGATTTCGTGATCCGACGAACCGAGCTCTGAAGCTTCTAACACAGGGTTTGAACTCTTTGGCTTTCTTCTCTAGTCTCGTCTCTAAGTGACATTATAGACTCATAAATCAATGTCAAAGAGATATCACCATTTATGGCTTTTGGTGGGCCCTCCTGAGATTCTAAACCATCTCCATCTGTATTAGCTGCAGGTTTTGTAATTATTTTGCGGACAGTGGAAGGGCTATCCTCAATAATGTCTACCGAGTCATCCAGGCAGATACTGCTAGCTTGACTTCCCCCTTCCAAGCTCATATGTTGAGCATACGGAGCAACAAGATCCTCACAAGATGACGGTAGAGATGGCTCCGACATTGAATAAAAGTCGCCTGGGTCCGCATCATGTTGTATAGGTAACTCTTCACCTCCACTGCCCATTCCTGGAACCTGACACAGCCTGTTTCCATCTGGAAGGCCCTCCTGATTTTGCTGAGATTCTTCAGTGTTTGAGGTGATATTAGAAGTAGTAGTGGTGATGGAGAATACCGCTTTTGCCTCCTGTACAGGCCCCTCTTTTGATTTTTCCTTCCTCGCAGTTGTTATAAATATTGCCGGTATCACTTTGTTCTTATCCCCTCCAATTCCCTTAGATTTGGCTATATCAGGGAGATCTTTAGAGTTTTTATTTATCTGTATGGTGGGCGCTGCGGTTTTGGTCACCTCAGTGGGGGTGCCGTTCTCTCCTTGCTCTTCGTGAAGCCGCGGCTTCCCCCTTACACCTTTAGGCGGCATGGCAGATCCTCTCGCTCTATCACTCTCCGCTAGTTTCAATCAGGCGTTTTGCATAAGCAAGCTGACCACAAATTGCTTTTCTCCAGGTGCGCCGCTCCGATAGTACGCCGATAGTACGCCGCGCCGAATACAGCCGAATTCGGCCGATTCAGCTCCGAGCTACGATCTCCGAGCTCTGGTTTCAACAACCTGGAATCTTGAAGCTCTGGACGCCGATATCATTAGCGTTGAAGTTCACAGTTACTGAAAATTACCCGACGAGCCGGGTCAACGCCTTCAATCATAATCCACTCGATCCGGCCACATCCACGAATTCTTGGTGCTCGCGCTCCGCATTTCTCCTATTCAGATCACCGGTCTGCTGGTGAGTCGAGGAGCAACCAACCAACACGTCCACTCGTGTGGGCGCCACCTTGCCTCGGATAGGAGCCATTCTCCTTTGTACTTGTCACTGGCTCTGTCAAGATTGGAGCAGTCCTTACTTTTCCGCTTCAGAGCTGGGACAGTTTACTGGTCCCTCTTTTTAAAAACACTTTTAGACTCAGGGGGGAGCATGGTCTCCTGCTGCCTCTGTCATAATTATTCTGCCCAATCTCTATTGCACTTTATGTCCTTTGGCAATTTGTACAGTTTAGCACAAAACCACTTTCTGCGACCCCTTCTAAGGAGGTTATGCTTTCGGCGCTGCAGACCTTCCCTTCTCCACTTACAATCTGTGGACCTCATTTATGAGGCCCATTGTGTCATCGGAACGTCACTTTTTGCGACGTTTCTTGGAGCAGAAGCCTGCGTGATATTTATCAGGTAGCACTAAGACACTTTTTTTGCCTTAATGCTGCCTGATAAATATCAATCCCTTTAACGCAGTGTTCTGCGTTAAAGTCGCCTGCGATGGGTGTTGCTGGGGGTGTTCCCAGCAACATCCATGGCCTTTTGACACTGCCCCAGATTTACGCGAAATCGTAAATCTGAGGCAGTGCCAAAAGCTTATGAGGTGCAACGGGGAGAAATACCTTTATTTCTCTTTGTTTTTCCTCTTTCTGTGTGTGTTTCATTCTGCAGCACACATAGAAAGAGGAAAAACCTCTTGTGATTATTTTTGTGCAGAAAGGTTTCCCTTCCTGTACAAAAATAATCATCCCCGCAATGCAGGCACCCTTGCACCATGGTGCAAAGGTGCCTGTGTTGGCACAGGCAGCTCATTGTGCGCCGGCGCAGGGGAAAAGGACAGGAATGCACTGTATCTTATAGATATGGTGCATTCCTGCCCTTTGCTTTTGCCGTAGGGAAGCGCAGCAGGAAGGCCTGCTGCGCTTTCCTATGGCAAAACCTCATAAATGAGGCCCTTTGTGTTCACCAGAAACTGTTTTTACTGTCTGCTCCTTTCTAAAAACACCACTTAGGGCTAGACATACCATGCTGGGTTAGTCCTTCAGCACCCCATGCACAGAATGGCTGTTTACACAGTACTTGGCAGGTGTGTTAGGTTAACAAATGGGGATAAGTAGGAGCATAAGGCAGACCCTACTTGAGGTTGTTGTTCTCTCTCTATTTCCCCTTCATGCCCTTTTAGTTGCAGCTTCTTCTCTTAATTTTTTGTAATGGCGCACTGAAATCTGACTTTACCGCTATGTGCATTGTTTTTATGTACTTTTATGGGCTATTGTTTTGAGGCCGAATAAAGTTTGAATTGATTTACTGAGTGAGTCAGAGTAAGTAAAAGTGAGAGCAAGAGCAAATGAGAGTAATTGAATGAGACTGAGTGAGAGAATAAGACAGAGTGCAAGCGAGTGTGAGTGTACCACCAACCCCTCCAAGTAGTCAGGTTTGCTCACTGGAATTTGAGCCATGGATTATGACTCATCATTTTAAAAGGTTACCAGCCACCACTAGTTATAGTTAGGCTCATATTTCACTTGTACAAAACAATAGAAATTCAGCAGTTATAGTTACCTGAGCTACCTGTAACTTACACCCCTGCAATGCACTGCCTCTGACCTCACATATTACATCACTCAGGACATGGTCATTGATATCACTGATGAAATCACTGATGACATCTCAAACTACATCATTGTTGACATCATCCAATGAGTATAACTTTTTTCTAAGAGTTTATGATTGTTAAACATAAATAATAATACACTACAAAAGAAAAATTAGTATACTAAGAAAACAACTAATGAGTTATACTATTTATTTTTTGTGCGGTACATTTTTATTGAGTTTTGTCAAAACAGAACAGGAAAACAACAAAACAAAACAATAATAAAATAATATATAACAGAGAGAGGGCAGAGGTTTATACATTATACATTTATTACTGCTATTTCTGAAATATATACTATTATTTATATATTATTTATATATATTATATATTAAATATACTACTATTTCTAAAATATAATACGTGAGTGGCTGTGTTACTGTATCTGTGTATGTGAGTGTCTGCATAGGTGTGTGAGTGGGTGTGTGAGTGGTAGTATAAGTGGCTGTGTGAGTAGCTGTGTGGGTTAGTGCACGGCTTTTCAGTGGCTGTATGGGTGAGTAAGTGGGTTTATAAGTGGCTGTATGGGTGAGTGAGTAGCTGTTTGACTGGGTGTTTGGGTAAGTGAGTTGGTGTGTGAGTGGCTTTACTAATGAGTGTTTCTCTGTGTGAATGGCTCTATGGATGAGATAGCATTTGTCGGAGTGCTTGTATGAATGTGTAAATGGAAATGTGAGTGCTTGGGTGAGTGAGTGGCTGTGTTGAGAGGCTGTATGGGTAAGTGGGTGTGTTAGTGGCTGTATAGGTGAATACAAGGGTGTGTGAGCAGCTGTATGGGGGAGTGTGTGGCTGTATGAGTGGCTGTATGGCTGAGTGACTAGTTGTATGACTAGCTGAATAGGTAAGTGAGTGGTGGTGTAAATGGCTCTATGGATGAGTGAGTGATTGTGTGAGTACTTGTAAGGGTCTGTGAATGGGTATTTGAGTAGTTGGATGGTTGTGTGAGTGGGTTTATGCAAGGTCATATTGGGGTGTGAGTGGGTATGTGAGTGGCTCTGTGAATGAGGTAATCAGATATGTCATTCAAGAAGTCATCCATGATGTCACTGACCATGTCATGGGTGATGTCATAAGCAGTGCATTGTGGGGGAGTAAGCTACAGTTGGCTCAGGTAACTATAACTGCAGAATTTCTATGGTTTTATGTGAGTAAAATATGGGCCTAACTGTAACATCCCTGTAACCTTTGTTTTTTTCAGTGAATTTCTAAGATTTATTACATTTTAATATTGAACTATAACGTCCCTTTAACCTTAGGTCTGTTTTTTTCAGTGAATATATATATTCAGTTCACTCTATACACCATGGTTCTCAGGACTATTCTGTCACTAACATTTATAAAAATAGAATCTTGAGGCTTTGAAAACAAGCCAATCTACTGCTTAAACTATAACATGCATGGTAGCATTGTTCATTTATCTGATGTAGTAATTCTCACACAGTGTGACTATAGAGGCAAATCCACAAAGTTTGTGTCTAGAGATTGCATCATAATGAATTGTAGTAATCCCTTACTTGTCAGAAATCTGTTTGATCTTGTAATTTTGTCTCTGAACCTTCCCATTTATAATGTGCTAGTGCCATTTAGTTACTTTTATAAGGCTATTTATTCTAGCTCTGGAGTAACACTGTGGTCCCCAAGAAGTCTCAACACACTAAATAGGTTAGTTTTAGGAATAATTTCAACGCTGTAGATAATTCTAGTCCCATGCAAGGAAAAAATATACAGTATCAATAAACATAGACGCGAATCCAATCTATATTTTAGAGTGACATGTCCAGCCGGACAGAGGTCATTCAAGTTTACTTAATAAACGAGTATTCAAAATACAACAAGAATACCTTCCACAATGCCCCTGTGAGGTACACAAGCCTGTGCCCAACACTTACGGGGTGAGTACAGTTGGAGAAAGGATAGGAAAGGTTTAAAAGGCAAACCAACGTTTTTCTGTTTACACATTCATTGTACAGAAAATATCAATTAGCACCATTACATCAAATTAACCAATCAAACATGTTTGTATGAGGTGCATGAGCAAGTCGACGGCGTTTCGGTTCCCCTAAAGGATAATTGGAACCATCATCAGGACAAAAATAAATAATTGCCTTATAACACTAAACCTCAAATTGCCGAGGCAGTGCGTTACAGACCAAGTACGAGTCGATGCTCAGTGTGGCCCGGTCCAGCAAGCCTCGAATACAGGGCTGCCGGGGTCCGTGTTACAGAGTCGCAACCGGACGGCGCCAGGGTAAGCCCGAATCGGCGATCAAGGAGGTATTCCCTGGCGTATCTCACAGGGGCATTGTGGAAGGTATTCTTGTTGTATTTTGAATACTCGTTTATTAAGTAAACTTGAATGACCTCTGTCCGGCTGGACATGTCACTCTAAAATATAGATTGGATTCGCGTCTATGTTTATTGATACTGTATATTTTTTCCTTGCATGGGACCATTGTTGTTTTAGAAAATTGCTCCCCGAGGTCCCTAGCAGACTGATTTGGGGTCCCTTGTTGTTACAAAAAGTAGATAATTCTAGGCCAGTTACAGCCTTTAATCGGTTTGCCTGTCTTTCTGTTCTTGAGGATAATCATTGACAACCTAGTTAGCAAACCGGCTGTTATTCTAACACGCTTTGTACACAGACGATTAGCACAATAATTCCAGCCCACACTGATATTAATACACATACTTTTTATTTGAAGCCTTCAATTGACCTTTATGTCATCTACAGAGGAGGAGCAGTTACTCCTATTAAAAATTCCCCATAAAAGATATTTTTTAATCTATCCCTCCCTTCTTGCAAAGGTTCCATTCTCCCAGATTTCTTGGGGTGACGTATTTCTGTTATACCCAGAACTGTTGCTGGCCTACATTCTAAACTGAACAATATTAATGATGTGTAGTTTGTTAGTCAATTTGGTATTGTTTTATTTCAAGAGACGTGGACATTGAAAATGTTTTATCTAGTGACGTATTAATATTTTCAAGCTCTAGCAATACCATTGATCTCAGGTTGGGTCAAGGGTGGTTTAACCATTTAGATCAACATTAAACTTACGTGTACTATTATGAGTTCCACCTGCCTCATTATTTTGTTGTCTCTGTCTTATGCATGACATAAAGATTTTGTAAATTCAGTTTTATAATCATTATGTTGGTACTTTGCTCACCCCAAAGATTGCAAAATTCTTCTCTTTATTCAAAATGATAGTGAACAGTTGTTTTTAATAGACAACTGTGTGCCTCTGATGTTCCTGGAAGATGATATTGTTGCATAACTAGGAGGGAAGGGAAGCTTTCATGCAGAGAATATGAGAAGCCTTGTTCCATTTGCTTACAGCTTTGGTGACTCATATGATCAAGGTCAAGCTTTGCTTGATATTATAGCAACTATCAAACTTATGGATGTTAGTTTTTATTTTATGCATACATTTTATTAATGCCAAGCTATAAAACTAGAGGAACAATAATGGTGCTTTATTATGTTTTTGTGTCATCTGATCTGATACTTAAGATTGAAGACCCTAGGATATTATCTTACCATTGGAGTGTTCATAATCCTCTAATAACTTCTCATAGATCTCACTTTCTACTAACACATGTGGGCCATTGTTGTAAGTTTCCTCCAAAAAAAGAAAAGGTATTGAGTCTCCAAGTTAAAAGATAAGAAGTTCATTCCAGAGGAAAAGGACCCACGACAGATCTCTTGACATCACAGGCTTGCATTGACTACAGATTGGAAAAGAATTCTAGAATCTAGGAAATCTAGAATCCAAAGTACATAATTAATTATTATATAACTAACAATACTAAGAAGTGTATAGAGTACAGCTTACCACCCCCCCCTTCCTATAACAATAAAAAATAAGAAATTAATAATAAACAAAATCTTGAGAACAAAATGAAGAAGTTCTAATGCAAGACTTAGTTCTAAGTTGAATGTTCTCACCAGAACCATTACACGTATTACTAGGAGAAACATTTCTGTGAACATTAGAAGAACTAGAAGTAGGATTATCTCCACCATCTCACACTTCAGAATAAGGAGTTACAATATCACTTCTAATGTCATTACAAACAGAAGTTAACTCACCTAAATCAAACCAGTTTTTTTCAGGTTGACTTACAAATGTATCTAGAATACATTTTTGCTTGTTCCTTGGTCAGTTTAATTAAAGCATTGCGGTTCCACCAACCACGATTTTCTAACATAACAGCCATGCGAGCCACCTTAACAATTTTAGCTAGTTCACTAAACTTGAATTGACCTTTAGTTACCTTAATGTGCTTCTTAATAAGAACCCATTCTCCAGAAGACAAAGTTACATTTTTAACATACTTTCTAAGATCAAAATTTCTTTTATAACACTCTTGTTTGTGTTCAATGTGTTTTCTAACTTTGTTTAAGTCCAAACTGGAAGTGTGATCTATTTTATCAACTAACCATGAAGGATTGAGTGAAGAAATAGGTGTCCTACCATGAGGCAACACATATGGCGAAATATCAGTGGTGGAATGAGGAGTGGTGTTGTAACTCCAAATCTTTTGATTAATGTAATTAAAAACATCCAGCTTGCTAGCAATCGCCGTTTGCACCCCTTCTTTCAACATTTAATGTGCACGCCCAACTAAACCATTGGATGCGGGACTAAGTAAAGGAGCAATTGTGTGAGAAATGCCATTCTTATCAAGAAAGTTCTCAAATTCATTTGACACAAAATGTGTACCATTGTCTGTGACAATTTCCTTTGGTAAACCTTCGATCACAAATACGCATTGCAAAGAATTAACCACAGAGTTAGAATCAGAATTTCTTCCAAATGCGTAGTACAACCATTTAGAAAAGTAATCAATAAGAACCACCAAAAATGTTTTGTCTCGCTCCAACACATTGAATGGTCCTGAAAAATCGAAACCTAGTTTTTGCCAAGCACATTTAGGCCAATCCACAGGACATAACGATGAAGTAGAAGGACGCCAATGTTTTTCTGAACACAAACATTGTGGACATTTATCAATAAACAATTTAACTTGTCCATCAAAGCCTGGCCACTAATATGTTTCTTTAATCTTGCGAACAGTACATGATATACATAAATGACCACAATGAGCAATATTAATGATTTTCTCTCTCAAACAATCAGGAGGAATACATTTTTCCTATCTGACAATAAAATCATTAACAATGGAGAGTTCATGAGCAACTTGAGAAAAGCACCTGTCTTGCATAGACATACTACGGTCACTGGGCCATTTGTTAACTAAGAACCTCTTTATACGTTTAAGACACAAATCTTCATCATAACCTTTAATCCATTCTTCTTCTGAAAGCTTCAGTTCCTGTGTAACATCAGTCACAGTAAAAACACAATCAAAATCATTACTTTCAATATGTTCACTATTATTGTCAATAGGCAAACGTGACAGACAGTCTGCACGAACATTTTTACCACCAGGAATATACCTGATTTCAAAATTAAACTCTTGAAGTCTAGCTAAAAGCCTAACCAATCTAGAAGATGCTTTGTTAGACAAACTATCACTTAGCATATACACAAGGGGTTTGTGGTCAGTAAACAGAATACATTTGGAGCCCCAAATATACATTCTGAATTTCTCTACCACCCATGAACATGCAAGGGCTTCACGTTCTATGGTGCTATAATTCAGTTCTGCTCCACTCAAAGATCTTGAAGCAAATGCAACAGTAAATGTATGTCCATCCACTAACTGACTAAGGACAGCACCAAGACCTTTGGAACTTGCATCCACTGTAATCATACTCAAACAACCATGTGTAAAGGGTCTGATAGATGGAGCTTCGAGAATTAATCTTTTTAACAGAATCAAAAGAGGATTGTGTTTCATCTGTCCAAATATATTTGGTATTTTTCATTAGTAGATTCCTTAAAGTTTGTACCACAATAGCTTACCCTTGTACAAAACGTGCGTAATACTCACTTAATCCTAAAAAGGCTCTTAACGAATGTTTATCTAAAGGTTTAGGAACATCTTTGATGGCTGTGAGTAGAGAAGATTTTGGTTTTATACCATGACACGATATATTATGACCCAAATAGTCAACTTGTTGAGTTAAAAATTTACACTTGTTCTTATTGACTGTCATGCCCTATAGCTCTAACTTCTTACGTACTTGTTCCAAGAGAACATAATGTTCATCTAAAGTTTAGAATGAATCACTATATCATCCTGGAATGCTTGAATTCCAATACAATTAGCAAACATTTGATCCATCAAACGTTGGAACAAACTTGCCGTGGATGCTAATCCGAATGGCAAACGCTTGTACTTGTAAACCGCCAAAAGGAGTCACAAAAGTGGTAAGATGCTGTGATTCCTCAGATAATGGGATCTGGTGATATGCTGAACGCAAATCAATAGTAGTGAAAAACTTACTTCCACCCAAAGTAGCTAGCATTTCTTGTATTCGAGGTAGTGGATGGCAGTCAACTATTATGTTACGATTCAGCATTGTTAGATCGGCACAGATGAATATCGCCTGAACTTTTGCGTGCCACTATAGCCGCAGATACCCATTCTTATGACTCTATAGGTGTAATAATATCTTGTGAACACATTTGTAGAAGAAGTTTTTGTAAATCTTCACGAGCAGATAAAGGAACAGGTCTGCACTTTTGAATCACAGGAACAACATTTTCCTTGAGCCTAATTGTGTGTTTAAAACCCTTACACAATCCGACTTTATTTGAAAACACATTTGAATATTTATCACAAAGATTTATTAGCTTAGAATCTGTTTGATACATGGAATCAAGTGACTTAGAGGATTCTTGTACAGTAGATACCTTGGGAAGATCTCCTAAAATCACAGGTTCGGAATGACCAGGTCTCAAAATCATGCCAAACTTGGCTTGATCTTGCCACCCAAGAATATCTCTGCCATTAAGAGCTACATAAACCTTTGTGTGAATGGTGCGGTCTTTAAAAGTTATGGAATCACAAAAGTAACCACACATATAAATGTCAAATTCTCTCAATGCTTTGGGGTTCACATCTGTAGGAATAAGAATAGTTCTAGACCAAAACTTATCAAATGTTTTTTCATCTAATATCGTTAAGGGAGATCCCCAATCTGCCATAACATTAATTTCAGTATTACAAATTGAAACACAAAATGTGGGACTTTACACTTTTTAGCATCACTATGTAATAAATTAATTTCAATAGAAGATGCAAGATTACTCATATCGTGATAGGAAGCATCTTCATCTACATTGAGTAAATTGACCTTGCTTTTCGCTTTAACATTTTTACAAACAGTATAAAAATGTCCAATTTTCTTGCAAGTGTTGCACTTATTACCTTGAGCTGAACAATTCACGTAGTTACCTAAATTACATTTGGATCCACAGCGGTAACATGTACTTTTTCTTTCAAAGGGACGATTTACTTTGGATTTATTAGCAACGACATTCACTGCAGAATTAACAGTAGTAAAAGCTACCACTTTGGAATCATCACTAACTTTTTGAGAGTCTTGAGTAAGAATTTTTGAAGATAAAACAGATCTCTCAATGCTGTGTGCTAAATCCATAACTTCATCTAATGAAGGATTCTTCCATGTAAGAATTCTTTCTTAGATCTTCTTGTTATGACAATTAAAGACAAGTTGATCCCTCAAAGCAGTATTTAAATAATCCCCAAATTGACATTTAGCTGCGAATACTCTTAGAACAGCTAAATAAGCTTCAATAGATTTGTCCTGGTTTTGTTTGCGTTTAGCTCTTCCAGTAGACATTGGCATTTGTTACTGAAATATTCTCTTGTTGTCAAAGTCGAAATGCTTACCGTAGGAGATACTACAAAATCTGTGGTTTCATCGGAAAAAGGAAACTACAACAAGACATTTGGGAGAAATTCACTGTGGCCCTCTGATTTCCAGGATTCTGAACACCTTTTGTTGAATTGTTCAAAGCACTATTTGGCATATTTACATGGAATTGACAAAATGTTTCACCGCAAGCCAGCTTGCTGCACCAATAAGAAAAGTAGAGGGTGCAAAGTATTTCTAGCAATACTATGCATCCATGTCCTTGTGGGCACATAGTAGGCTGCTTATTTCTAATGCAGGCATCCTTGCACCCTGGTGTAAGGGTGTCTGTGTTGTAGGGTTCATTGGTTTCTGCAGAAAGGGTACCTTTTTGCACAAAACAACCAATGGAGGTATTATCCTCCTTCTATGTCTGCTGAAGAATGCAGCACACATAGAAAAAAAAGTGGAGAAATAAAGATATTTTTCCTCATTATGCCTCCCCTGGGGAGGTGCAGACATTTTACGCATTTCCAAGTTGAAAAGCCCTTTTAACCCCTTAATTGCTGCCGTCGGCCAACGGTCGTCACGGCCACTACCTCCCCAGTGCTGCGCACGACCGTTGGACGTCCATTCAGCACTAGTTCCAATGGACAGCGCAGCACTGGGGAGGTTTATTTACAAGCTCTAAAGGGGTTAAATCTGGGAATGCGTCAAAAATCAAGGGTGTTATGTGGAAGACCCACTGCAACGCCTATGGAGTGCGTCTTTGATGCAGAGTAAAGCAAGACAGCGACTTTACCTGGCCTTGTAGATTTGGGTCTGCACTCTGTGCCACCCTGCATCAAAAAAGTGCCTTTTTGTAAATATGCTCCTACATTTTTGCCAATCAATGACAAGCACTCATGGTGAATATTCCACCTTTCAATTGCTAGAACCAGTTCTCTTCCTTACATCAGTCCTGCCCTACGTCAGCAGTATGCTGGATGCGTTCTAAGGAGTTTTTGATATTCTACTTGGATGAATTTGCAGTGGTTCTTATATCAAGCCCTTGTAACAAGGCTCCTAGTCCTGACAGTGTTCTGTTTACAAATGTAATGTTGATCTATGGGTCCCTTTGTTTATTGTTGCCTTAAATTCAGTAGCAACACATTTTATACCAGTCTCATGAAGAGAATCCGTAATTTTTCCTGTATTGTGGTGACATGAGTGATCCTGAAAATGATCACCCAGTCTACCTCTTTGACTCTAGTGTTAAGATCCTTAGCAGGATACTCCTCTCTGCCAAGTATTGATGTTTTCAGAAGGGGTCATTGCATTTAGCCTGTACAGGTTTAAGCTCAACTTGTGCTTCTGTAAACCCTACCGAACTGAGGACTATATTGACAGATCCGGGAGGTAGCAGATTAATCATCTCTGTTCTCAACACCATGAAAACATATTTGTAAAAGTACAATATTGCAGAGGCAGCAATAGCACCTGTGTAGTTTGAGTTAGACAATAGTTTCCACAGAAATTGTATTTTTTGTTTTTTTAATAACTTTAGTGGTCAGACAAATTTGCACAAAGTTTCCCCCAAAAAATGTACGTCCACTTTTGGTTCTTCATGGGTTTGATAGATTTATTCAGTATGGACATAAAATTAGGGGTGGGGTCCGAAAAATGGTTTTTCCAAATAAAACTCACTTAGGATTCTTTTCTCCTCAACACCAAAAAACCAGACTGAATAAATTCACCATTTTTGAGATGTCAGTAGAACTTCCCTCAAGGAAGTACATTTACTTGATTTGCTGTAAGTCTGTTAAAACATTTTTGAGAAATAACATTTACAAAGCTTTCCCATCTAAGCATGAAATTATTAATTTTCAGATAGCTAGACTTCTAATTTGTAGATCCTCTGTGGTTCTGTAAGTTCATGGAGAATTTGCAAATACAGTTAAAAAAGTAAAGCAGCACCCTGGGATATGGGGGCGTTTTTTGTCCATCGTTCATTATGGATTCACAAATTAGTGCTGGACATTTGAAAACCTGCAGTGCTCTGATTGGTTGGCAATCCCAAAAACATTTCTATTGCAGCTGCAATTACAATATTGAGAAAAATTAAAAGGAAAGGTGCACAAGGAATCAGGTGAATTTACTTTGACTCCCGTCCCCAACGTGGGAATGGGGGCCCAAAGGGACCCTGGCAATAATGTAAATATTTAAAGAGGATACAGAATATGGAAATTCCTCATAAGTTTGTGAATCTTGTTGAAAAAGTGCAGAAAAGTATTCAGGGCACTATGGCTCTGCATGGTATGCCCATCCCCTCACCTGTTCTCCAGGTTGTTCCTCCTCTGATGTTGACTGTTCCCCAATCCCTATGAAAGTTAAAAGATGTGGCACAAAGTATACATACAATTGCCAATCCAATAACTTCCCGGGGGAAGGGGGATTGGATGGAGAGACAAGAGAAACAAAGATACTGGATACTGCCCAAACCTCTTCTGGAAGAGGAATCTGGTATCTGGGGGAAATCAATGTTTGAACGCTGTGGTTCTTTTTCCAAAAGAGTCTAACTGAGTTTTTTATTAGGTGCTGCTAAAATACTAAACATACCTAATTATAAATATGCTTTTCCAACTATAACCTCTTTGCATCAAGAACTCTCTAAATAATGTCCTACCCAAATTTGCTTAACCCCTTCGCCGCGCTGCAAATTCTGCCGCGGAGAGAGGCGGGCGGGGCTCGGCGTGGTGCTCAGGTACCCAGGACGGCTCCCGGCCATCATGAGTCACAGTAGGCGTGTGCTCATGACGGCCAGGAGCCATCAGAACTCCGCCCACTGATTAATTCTCCCGCACAGGGGTATTAACCATGCTTGGCCGGAGCAGCAATGTTCGGATGGCTCCTGGCCGTCATGAGGACACGCTTACTGTGACTCAAGACAGCCAGGAGACGTCCTGAGCATGGATTTGGTTAATACATGGACTCTTTGGAGATGATGAGCTTCAAATAAGAATGTTAAAAATCAGGGCTCTCCGACATGGAGTTTCTTCTATAAAACAAACATTTACAGTTTAGACACAATCAAAAACTGTCTCTTTTTGTCATTTTCATCAATTAAAACTTTGAAATTGACATACCTGACTGTTGTTTTCGATATGCGTTATAATGTTGCCCATCTAAAACAATAAGTGATAATCATATCACAACATAAACACATATCAGAAACAATGTTCGTTTATTTGGTCTATTTCTTACGGCACCAACTACTGTTACATAAAATACAATGGGTTAACACTTGGAATCAGAGTAGTTTTCTTGACAGTCTTTTGTAAGCGTATTCACTTGTAAATGTGCAGTTTCTTATCACGAGCTTGTTTGTTGCACAGTTCTCTTGCAATAATAACTCCTTTCAATGAGCGTTCATTGTTCTTTAGCAGAAATGAGGAATGCTAAAGTTTTAGAGATAATAAGACTTACCGCGATATCCAGGAAATAAGGAAACATGTTACAGTTGTATTTGGAACTTTGCTAAGCAACGGTTTCTCTAACTTGTTCCTTTCTCTTCTTTTCAGCTTTTGGGAGCCGGAAGATACATAGGAGCAGAACTTGGGAGCACCAGAGGGCAACTGGAGCTCACCGCGATGAAGCAGGAACAAGGACTGGAGGACGCGCTGGAGTAGCACCGGAGCTTGGCCGAGAGCAAATCTCAAGTTTTTCAAGTTTCAAGTTTAATGATATTGTTTGATTAATTAAAATCTTACAAAAATCGCTAAGATGTCATCAAATGTAAAAGTTATTAAACAATTAATCATATATGGTTTATATAAAAAAATGGAATATAAAAAATATATTTAAAGCATCTTTATTCGATTCACGGAATCATCAAAGAAATAAAAACACATAATTTCCTTAAAATAGAGTACATAAATAGATTAAAAGACGATGTATAAAAAGTACAATAATGGGAAGTGTAAACATTGGTTGACAAAGTGCAATTCCCTAACATTCATAAACAGACAACAGTGCAACTTCATTGATCCCGGGAGCAAGAGGATGAGTACTTAGATAACCATACAAACTCTTGATGGTTATATCAATTTAGGCCATCATAAGGTATTCTTCAACATCAGTAATAAATACACCTAACAGAAGTATAGATGTATAAAAAGCATGATTTTAGCCTTTAGCTATATGGTCTTTAGTGACAGAATGTACAAATACAATTGATTTAATAAAATTACAATTCTAAGACAAAACACGATGGGCACATTTTAGATTATTCCTTCTCTATTTAGAATGTTATGCCTCGCTTTAATCTAATAAAATTGACTGACAGTAAAAATCTGCTCACTCCAAATACAACCAATATAGAGATGTCCGTTTTCAAAATTTGCAGCATTTCAATATACTGTCTAGTACCAAGGTTCCTGCCCAAGGGTCGTATCCACCTTTTTCTTGGAATTTCATAAAGGGTACAGAAGAATAAAATGTGGGCAATATCTTCTCCCCTCCTATAGGAACACTCGGTGCAAATGCAATAAAATATATATTAAACACAATCCATTAGCAATTCAAATAAAATACCTAACATTTTTTTCCAACGGTACACAAACATTTTACAAATGCAGAATTCATTAATAAATCTTCTGAATTTAGGCATGCTATCAGAGCTTGCCTAAATGTCCTCACTCCGCAATTAATAAATAGTCTATAAAGAGTGGTTATACTTTTGTTTTCTAATTCTGGACAAAGACACAGTAAATGTATAATGTTTTCTTGTCCGGATTCTCATAGCCTGCATAGAGTATTCTCTTCTGTTTTCTTCCATTGTTGTAAGTGACATAATCCCGGCAGACAACCAAATCGGACTTTGATAAAGATAGGTTTGTTTTTCTGTGACCATGATATTTCAAGATATTCTTGGACCTTTTTTCCTATAAAACCATTTATAATTGGCCATGCATGCTTTCTTTTTACAAGTATATCTTTATCTTTTATCAGGGAAAGATGATTAGTAAGTTTATTGATTTTGTTTGAAGCTTTCCTGAGTGATTGTACTATCCAAAATAGGTGTTATGCCAAATTCTTCTATCTCTGTATTTATATAGGACCAAACATGTAATTAATTTTCTATTATCTTTTACTTCTTGCCATAACAGCTGAGGCATTTGTTTAATCCGGCCAATTTATGATCAATCCCGGCGACTGCATTTGCCAAGACTCCAACTATATCAATTTAAGTATCCATTTTGTTTGGCTGAAATGTTAGAGCTTCAAGAGTTAGTACTGATGTTTGATAAAATATATCCCATATGGATCCTAGATCTTGATTATCTATATTTTTAGCTTTTTGGTCTCTATGGGTTTCCTTCTGCAAAGTGGAATATTGATGTCAGCGTGACCACTTTCTTTATTTACTGATGGATTTTTTGGCTTAGCATATTGTTGTTTTTACTGGTATATTCGGTTTTAAATACAGGTTGGTCATAGCTTCCTAGATTTTTTTCTTTGGTGACTGATGTTTTTTAGTGATTTATGGTGTCCCTTTCTCTGTTTTCATAACTTAGGGGCATATTATCAAGCCAGGCGATACGATTATCGCCGCTTTATCGGCAGAAAACTGCCGATAAAGCGGCGATAATGGGCTTGATAATATGCTCTATGGAATTCCAATTGAAGCCCGAGTTAGATGTCTTCACATCTAACATGTGCTTCGATTGGAATTCCATAGAGCATATTATCAAGCCCATTATCGCCGCTTTATCAGCAGTTTTCTGCCGATAAAGCGGCGATAATTTTATCGCCTGGCTTGATAATATGCCCCTCAGTTCCATATTTTTTTCTCCACCTGCGTTTCTTTGCATCATTGTCCCATATATTGAATTAGTAATACCCGTAATTTTTTTATGTTGGTTTCCTAATATAAGTTCAGCTGTATTATTTTCACTGTCCTCTTGATCTAGTGATTTGCTGTATAATGTATAGTCATTAGCTAGATCTTTGTATTTCCTTATGACCTCTAGTGGTAATGGAACTCCTGCAGTGGGTGAGTTCTTAGTCATATCGATTTGTGTTAATTCCTTTGTTAGTATTTCCATCCTATTCTTATCCATCTCTCTGTTTCCCATTTCAGGAGGCAATGCTGTATGTAATGGATGTAATGGGTCCAAATCCTCTATTTATTTGTTTATTTGTCCTTCTAGATCTTTCGTTTGCTGATTGTTAACCTGGTCCCACTCCCAATCTGCATCAACTATTTCTATATTTTCTTTCAAGTTGTTAGTTGGTATAATTGGGGTCTGTAAATGTTTTGTTTCTACTTCTGATTGCATTGACATAAGTGCGCCTGTTGGATCTCTCATAAAATCACATTTCTTCGATATTTTTGTCAATTTTTCAAACGTCCTAGCTATTGGTGAGATTAAAATTTGATTTGCCCCCTTTGTGCTTTTGCTTTTTTTAACACTTTTGCTGCTTGAGTTTTTCGGGGTGCCCAATGTTCTTTCTTTCCCTGAGCGCATTTCCAGTGTCTGCCTTATTTACTCGTATTTGAAAATAGTTATGTCTTAATACTTTGTTCTGCTAATGTATACGTGTTGTCTTAGGCGCCACAATATAAATGATAATATAGAAAATAGGAAAAGCCTAGCAGAAATGACAATGGAATAATCTCAGAGTGACACTTTGATTAAACCTTGAGTTAATTTAAGAGCCAGGGTATTGAACGACTCAGCACCTCCAACTTTATCCAAAGTCCAAACTTCCCTATTACTTTTTCAATGTAAAGGGCAGTACAAGCAGAGGGTTAGTAAAACGCTTGTTTGTACAGCTTTACATCATTAAGCCGTTTGGCTAACCCCACAACCCCTGAGTCAGTAACAAATGGTAATATGGTGATAGCAGATGGCAGATAGCTAACAACAAAGGCTGTTTACTTGCTGTTAGTTGTTAGTTGCTAGCATCCTTGAGGATCTCGAAGCTCTCCAGCACGCTTCCAATAATGGCGCTCGTGCGGCTCTGGGTCTCCTGCAACTCTCCCAGAGAAAGCACTCTCACAGCACCGCAAGACCAGAAAACCGCAGTCACAGTTTGCCGCAGTTTACAGTCTTGCCGTTTTTACTACGGCTCCAACATCAAGATCGTCAGGATACGCAGCACGGTAGGTGGGAGGGCAGGGGGGGCAGTGGGTCTTTGCCTCTACTCGCTCATTCAAAGCTCCCCTTAAGGCTCTTTAACCTCTTTATCCACTAGCCCCTCCACTCCTGATTAGGGGCAAAAATGGCAGAAAGAATGGCAGAAGAAGGGCACCCTGTCCTAACAGGATACACGGGATCAGCGCGGCTCAGTCACTAAGTGCCACAGCTAAAACACTGCACTACACCGCCTCAGCAGAAAGAAGGGCGGGGGCAGCTGCGGTATCAGCAGGGCTTCTGTTGCTCTCACCGCACCCAACACAGTCAAAATGAGGCAGCCGTTACCGCAATCACTGTGTCACGGTTTGCGGTTCTTAAGTGTTTCAGAGGAGCCGCAGTATTTGGCGTCTCTCCGGCCTCTCCCGCTTCGCGCAAGAACCACACTCCCCGCTGTTACTTGAAGTGTAAAAGGGCATTTTATTAGGACAAGGTTGCAATCCTTTCAACTTTATTACATAGTACATAAATGCAATAAATATACTCTCCCCATCTCCTTCCGACCCACTCTCCATTCCTCTTTCTCAAACCATCTCACCTGTTTGACTCTTTCCCATTCACTCGGTGACCTCCTTCCTCTACCCATTCTCACCTTCACTTGCCCTCCGCGCATCCTCTGTTGAATTTCCTTCATTGCCTCCCGCGCCCCGCTATCAGTCACCCGTGTACCGTTCTCCCCCCCGAGGGGTGGATCCGCCCGTATGTGACTCACCACCCCTCCAAAGAACCGTCACACCACTGCAACCTGCCCTAAACTGGCATGTTCATGACCCAAAATCACCCCAGGCCATCGCTTAAGACCTGTAGGGTGGGTGGGCGGACAAAGTTTGCCATGACCCTCCCGGTGGTGCTCAGGAGTTATGAAGAGGCTGTTTCTGCCTCTTCCGACTCCTTATGGCCTCCTAATCCCACCCCTTCCCCTTGACCCCTCTAATCCCACCCTCCACCTTGTCCTTCCGGTCCCGCGCGAATTTCCCAGGGGAAGACTGGTCTGCGACCTTTACTTCCCCTGGGGGCCGCATCGCGCAAGAACCACACTCCACGATGTTACTTGAAGTGTAAAAGGTCATTTTATTAGGACAAGGTTGCAATCCTTTCAACTTTATTACATAGTACATAAATGCAATAAATATACTCTCCCCATCTCCTTCCGACTCACTCTCCATTCCTCTTTCTCAAACCATCTCACCTGTTTGACTCTTCCCCATTCACTTGGTGACCTCCTTCCTCTACCCATTCTCACCTTCACTTGCCCTCCGCGCATCCTCTGTTGAATTTCCTTCATTGCCTCCGCGCCCCGCTGTCAGTCACCCGTGTACCGTTCTCCCCCCAGAGGGGTGGATCCGCCCGTATGTGACTCACCACCCCTCCAAAGAACTGCCAACCAGGGAACCCCCGGAGGGCAGTTCCCTGCCCCACCCCCCGTGTGCACCAAATGCACCCACCACCCTGTGGCGTCCGGTGGCTGACCAGCCACCACCTTACCGCGCGTCTCGGGCACACAAATAACCTAATGCGAGGCAATCCCCGATCAGGAAGATGCCCCCTTTCGCGGTAAAGGACCAAGCCCACTTTTGTTTGCAATCCGTGTAATCCGACCTTCGTCGTGCCAAACCATGTCAGTGACATGAGTCCCTTCTTCGCCGGTGAACGACCATCCACCACCCGTATCCGTGCCCCAGATTCCCAATCACATTCCCAATCAGTTGTCGGGAAGCTGCCTGCCTTTCTCAAGGTGAACGACCATCCACCAACCATTATTGCGTCCCGCAACAAAGCACATTTTCCGAGCCATTCGTTGTTAAAGATGCCCCCCCCGTGGTGACTGACCATCCACCACCATTCCTGCACCTCAAGGAAGTAAATAGGAATTCTGTCAAACATTGAGCGAGTCGAATGTACCCCTCCAGATGAAAACGGCCATCCACCCTCTGCTTGCCACCAGTGCAACAGAGAAAAATTCACAGGCCAAACATCCACCCCCTGCTTGCCACCAGTGCAACAGAGAAAAATCACAGGCGAAACATCCACCCCCTGCTTGCCGCCAGTGCAACAGAGAAAAATTCACAGGCCAAACACGGTCTCCAAAAAGACGCCCCTCGCCTCGGTGAACGACCATCCACCTTTTTGCTTGCCCCCCATTCGAACCGCCAGGATTCTCGGCCAGAAACCCTGCTCATGTCAAGCTCCCCCTTTTCAGTGAACGACCATCCACCCGATCGCTGGTCTACCACTAAAAACAAATACGACTGGGGCCAAAACTTTATGTGTTATCAGTGCACCCCCCGCGGCGGATGACCATCCCCCATGTACTCATCCCAATTGAAACAGATAGGATTCCCAGGCCAAACCTAGTTAGTGCCAAATCCCCCCTTTTTTGGTGAACGGCCATCCACCTTCTCGTCCACCTCCACTGTAAACCTATATGATTCAATGTGACCGACACCTTACTTGGGAAGTGCGCCCCCCTCCGTGGTGGACGACCATCCACCCCATGCCTGAATTCAGCGTATCCAAAGATACATGCGGGACCAAAGCCGCATGTGACAACCACCCCCTCCGAGGCAAACAACCATCCACCTCACAAGGCCGCCTCCCGTGTACACAGACAGCATTCTTGTTCTCCATTTCAACCTATGCCAAGCTCCCCCATTGCGGTGAACGACCATCCACCTTCTTGCCTGCAACCAGTATAACGGAAAAATTCCATGCCCAACTGTGCTGTTGACGAGATCCCCTTCATCGGTGAGTACCCATCCTCCCTCTAGCTTGTTTCCAATGTAGACAGATCAGATGCTGGGACCCCAAAACCTTACTAATGCCAAGCGTCCCCTTCAGGATGGACGACCATCCACCCTCCTGCTCGCCACCATTGTAGACAGATAAAATTAGATCAGACTGAAACTTGGTTCTTGTCACTTGCCCCCCCTGCTTTGAACGACCAGTCCACCTTCTGCCCCCCATCCCGTGTAGACCATTCAGAACTCCGTAGGCCAAACTTCGATTATGCCCAGAGCCCCCTGTCGGTGAACGACCATCCATCACCATGGCCCGCTCCCAATTGCTCCAGTAACACGTATGGACGGGCCGCACTGCCCCTGCAGGTGACCCCGCCCGGCGCCATTCACTACCCCAACCTGTACCTCCGTCATGCAATGGCTCCCCTTGATGACTTATTCCGCTGCGAGGCCCAAGGCCAGCACAGCGATCCGATTGTCACCATCATCCGCTTCCTCGCATCATGTCCCACTCTGTGCATCATCTCGTCAAGCCATAACAAAACTCTCCCAGCATACATCCGCCTCCCATGCGAAACGTTGGAATGGGCGACTCCTCATTTCACATACACACTGTCAGCATCCAAACCCAACCCTCAAATACGCCCCCCACATTCCTGCATCATCGTACAGCCCTTGGGCAACTGGCTAAATCGCCTCGTCTGACGGTCCATGCCCAGGAGAAAAAGGGGGGACCATCCCCCATGTACTTATCCCAATTGAAACAGATAGGATTCCCAGGCCAAACCTAGTTAGTGCCAAATCCCCCCTTTTTTGGTGAACGGCCATCCACCTTCTCGTCCACCTCCACTGTAAATCTATATGATTCAATGTGACCGACACCTTACTTGGGAAGTGCGCCCCCTCCGTGGTGAACGACCATCCACCCCATGCCTGAATTCAGCGTATCCAAAGATTCATGCAGGACCAAAGCCGCATGTGACAAGCACCCCCTCCGAGGCGAACAACCATCCACCTCACAAGGCCGCCTCCCGTGTACAGAGACAGCATTCTTGTTCTCCATTTCAACCTGTGCCAAGCTCCCCCATTGCGGTGAACGACCATCCACCTTCTTGCCTGCAACCAGTATAACAGAAAAATTCCGTGCCCAACTGTGCTGTTGACGAGATCCCCTTCATCGGTGAGTACCCATCCTCCCTCTAGCTTGTTTCCAATGTAGAAAGATCGGATGCTGGGACCCCAAAACCTTACTAATGCCAAGCGTCCCCTTCAGGATGGACGACCATCCACCCTCCTGCTCGCCACCATTGTAGACAGATAAAATTAGATCAGACTGAAACTTGGTTCGTGTCACTTGCCCCCCTGCTTTGAACGACCAGTCAACCTTCTGCCCCCCATCCCGTGTAGACCATTCAGAACTCCGTAGGCCAACCTTCGATTATGACCAGAGCCCCCTGTCGGTGAACGACCATCCATCACCATGGCCCGCTCCCAATTGCTCCAGTAACACGTATGGACGGGCCGCACTGCCCCTGCAGGTGACCCCGCCCGGCGCCATTCACTACCCCAACCTGTACCTCTGTCATGCAATGGCTCCCCTTGATGACTTATTCCCCTGCGAGGCCCAAGGCCAGCACATCGATCCGATTGTCACCATCATCCGCTTCCTCGCATCATGTCCCACTCTGTGCATCATCTCGTCAAGCCATAACAAAACTCTCCCAGCATACATCCGCCTCCCATGCGAAACGTTGGAATGGGCGACTCCTCATTTCACATACACACTGTCAGCATCTAAACCCAACCCTCAAATACGTCCCCCACATTCCTGCATCATTGTACAGCCCTTGGGCAACTGGCTAAATTGCCTCGTCTGACGGTCCATGCCCAGGAGAAAAAGGGGGGACCACCCCCGCAAGGCGCCCGCCGGGGTTCTGCTCCACTCCCAACTCCTGTAGTAGAAAAGAACAATTAGTCCTGCATGAAGTGCGGCCTCCGTCCCTTAGCCCCCCCGTCCGACAAATGTCCAGTCGCCACGTCAACCCAGAAACACCGTGGCGAACACCTGCAACCCTGAATCCTGCAGCCACTCCCCCCCCGCCTGTCAACTCTGAAACGGCCCCCAGAAACACCCATAAAACGTGGTCCACCGTAAACAGCCCCCTTGCGTATAAAGCCTAAAAACAATCTACGGCAATGAACTCCCACCTCCTTCCTTCGAAAAAACTAACACTCCCAGTCCTATGCCTCCGATCACAAGAATATAATCTCAGTGCCCGCGGAGATCGCCCCCCCCCAACCGTAACCCCTAAAAACCACCCAGATTCCAGGCACCCAGCCAAACCATCCTCACGAAGCGCCTAAAGAATCCAAATCACCCTGCTTGAGAATCCGGTGCCCCCAGCTCGCACCTCAAAGCACACCAGCCACAATGCCGGTCACCCATCCATCCGCTGCCCAACGCTGATCACTGCAAAAAACCACCTCCAGGGAGAAACTAATGCACCTCCAAGTCTCCTGTAACTCTTGAGAAGAGCACCGTGCCAGAGTCTTCCCTCCACTGCCCTGCGCGCAGGTTCCATATAAAACTGTACTTCAACAAACAGGGGCAAAACCCAACTCCTACGCCGGACTGCAGTATCTGCAGCATCTGTGTCAGCCATCCACGTCCACGCAGCCATCTACTCCCGCCCCCAGCGTCCCCTGATCAAATCCTGCCTCTGCGCCGGACTCCCGGCCTCCTCCCATGACAGTGAAACGCCATGGACCCCCATGGCCTCGACCCAACCGCCAGACTTCCTAGCCCCCTCAATCCCCCACCTGTCAGGCCGCGTATTCCACCTATTACCGTGTAGCAGCAATCTGCCCCTCCGGCCCCCAAGCGCTTCCCCCACCCCGAGAAATGCCGGGACCCTTGGCAATGACTGTCAACCACGCCGAACCAACAGAAACCCCTTTTCTCAACAAACCAACTAGCACCCGGCGTGCCCTGTCAGTCCCCAGTCCAGTCCTATGCCTACCCGTCACCCAACCGTGAACCAAACACCAGCCTCCCTCGTCCCCCCCACCACCCCCCAAAGCACCCCGGCCAACCAGCCGTAGAACCTTGTCCGTGCAGCTCCCCCTTTCGCCCCCATCCATAGATCCGAACCTGAGAGTCCATCCAGGACCTCCTTCTCCTGTCCAGCTGCTGGTGGTCCCGCATTTGCCGTCCCCGCTTGTAACCGTACTTGCCTCCTGTAGCAACACAAAATAAACGAATCACCTGGAACACCCCCCCCCCCTTGGGCAACCCTTCTGTACTGCATGCTGCACTCCACTAACCCACGCCCAATTCACAAAGCATATCCTCCCACAATCATGTCCGCACCCTTCACTCCTCAGCAGACTGCCATGCCGCACGTCTACTGTCACACTGGTCATTGTCTCAATAAATTCAGAATGCTACAATGCTTGAGCTGCGTGATCCCACGATGGAGGGCAGGCCGCCGCGGACCCCCATACTGCTTCGGGCCAGCGTTTGGAGGCCGTTGTGCGCCCCGCTGTCATCTTCTCCTGCCGGAACAAGACCGGTCTTGGTCCCCCCCCCACCAGGCCGTTCCAACCAGGTGGGGGCCGAGCACCACCGGGCCTCACGCCGTGCTGGCGGTCCCTCAACACTAATGCCCCCGGTGCCCCAAACCTCACCTGTGTACCCCGACCGCCCCCCCCTAGGCCCTCCCACGCAGCACCCCAACAAAGCCCCTGCACCAACCGCCCTCGCCACACTCCGAAGGTGTCATGCGCCATACTGGCCTGAATGAACCACTCTGGCTGCGTATACACTATATGCAGGAGGGGCTGCATTAACAGACCCCCAGAGCGCCCCCCTCGACGCGTGCTCCTCCGCCCCTCCCCACCCCAGGGGGTCAGGTCCGGGATAGGGGGGCCCAAGCCATTCACAGCAAGCCGCAGTGCACTGCCCCCCCCCGCCCTCCCCGCATGCGTGCTAACCGGGCCTTGCGAATTTGCTGAAAATACGTACGGGCGGGGCCCTGCACCGCGATCCTACACCCAAGGGCAGCCAACTCGCAACAATACCGGGCAAGGGAGCCAGAGCCCACATGCTGCGGCGCCACCTCCCTCCCTGCGGCCATCCCAATCGAAACGCAGCCCGTCAAGGGCCCCCCGGGCCACCTCCCGCCCAGCGCCGGCCCACTTGCACCTTAATGTCGGCGCCCCCCCGCACAGGAATCGCACAACGCGCAAGCAGCCAGATTTAAAAAACGGGCTTAACCCCCCCGCCCAAACTCCCGCCGGACGCCAGAACCGGGTGCCCATCCTGCTGGCTACAGCCTTATCACCGTGTGCTCCCAACCACAACAAGACCGACACTGACCCGCCAATGCCTCCGGCCGGCCCATCACCCGCCCGATCAACGATGGGCAGCAGCCTCTCCACCGCCCGCACCGCAGACCCTAACAGGGGGCCAGAGCCCATAACCCACTTAAACTTCCCTGCATTATAAACCACAAACCGCAGCCATAAAACGACTCCTGTCCCCGCCGATCGACCAATCGGCCCCTGCCCTAACCCCTGCCTACTGACCACAAAGTTTGCCATGACCCTCCCGGTGGTGCTCAGGAGTTATGAAGAGGCTGTTTCCGCCTCTTCCGACTCCTTATGGCCTCCTAATCCCACCCCTTCCCCTTGACCCCTCTAATCCCACCCTCCACCTTGTCCTTCCGGTCCCGCGCGAATTCCCCAGGGGAAGACTGGTCTGCGACCTTTACTTCCCCTGGGGGCCGCATCCCGCTTTCCCGTCTCTATCTGACATGGTGTTGCACGGTATTGCAATGTCAGTGGTGAGGCTCTGGCTCAGGCTCCGTATCGGAGGAACTCAGGCTCAGGCTCGGCGAGACCGGTCTCGGCGTCAGCGTGTCTTCCGCGTCTCTCCCGCTGCTACTGCTTCTCTCTTTCTTTCTCGCTCGCTTGCTCGGCAATCCACACTGTGAGCCGAGAGCAGGTTAGTGCCGAAATCAGTAATAAGGCACAGCAATTGCTTGTGAGAGGGTGCGGTTTAAATACCTACGCACTCTGCATTTTCCTTTAATACACATATGCACGTTTTTGTCAGTTTACACATGTCTGTTGGGTTATTTTGCATGTGACAAGGAAAACGTGCGCTGAGTCATCCTAGTAACTCAAAGAAAGTTCTGTATGCAAGTTTATAGTGTGCTATTTGTATTACACAATAAAACCAGTACTATTAAACACAATATAAATCATGAAGAGCACGATATCACCACTCCTCACTAGACATGGTAAAGCAGGTATTATTGATACTGTATTTTAGGAAATCAATAACAAATGTCTGTAGCCTATAACACTGCATGGCTAATGGCCATACTTGGGCTGGTAGTGGGGCCTAGCCACAGTCAAGTCCCTGGTGCCAAACTCTGTATCGCACACCTGGAGGCCTTATACATGAGGGATTGGCCAACCTGCACTGCACATGGCCAAAGTTCATATGCAAAGGTTGTTAGCCTCCTGCGGAGGGCTATGTGTTGAGTCTGGCCATAGACCGGCATTGTGGTTCACCTCTGCTAAGCACAATCAAAGGCGCGATGATGCCCTCCACAGGTTGGGTGGAGGACCTGGCCATAGGCTAATCTATGTGGCCAAACCTCACTGTGCATGGCCTTTGCCCATGCACAGCAAGAGCTGAATATTCATGATTGGTTGGACAGAGGGAACTGTTGCTTCTGGTATATGATAATAAAAGCACTGAAAAACAAAGATTAAAATGAAGTTAGTGTTAGCTTTGGTTATAACACATTACCTTATGTTTGAAAATATAAATCCTAAAAATGTAGTTGAAAAAGTACATTTATAGTGCAGTTAAGAGAAAAATCACAGATATCCACAAGCTATGGTTAGACCACAATCAACAATTCAAACAACAGCCTTGGACAACAGAACTTGCACACTGTGGGAGCTGAACTCCGGTACTTCACTGTACCCCAATAATTCAATCACCCCAAAAAGTACTTCTGACTCCTGCCCTCTCAACCTTGTGATACCAAACCCAACAATTTAGCAGAGCAAACAAAAGTAGTGACTAGGACAACTCGATAACTGAGTTCCAGATAAAAAAAAGAGAAGGGTCTTATTTAAAAATCTAAAAGTAATACACAAAAATGCTAAATAAATGCCATGAAGGCTCAGATCCAGAGTACATAGTCAAAAATGAAAATTATTTTCAGTCCCAATAAGCAATAAAAATCATAAATGGAATGGACAAAGGAAAAAAAAGGTTCTAACCAATCGGAAAGAGTCCTGTAAAAAAAAAAAGAAAAGTATTTTGCTCACTCACAAAATCAGGAGTTTCATGATACATTTTATGAATAGGGAATAGGCAAAAACTGCAAATTCAGCACGACATGACTAGTGATAATGCATAGTGAGCAGGTCAGATTGGTGATCGTCATAAGCGAAAATATGACACTGATCCATTTCTGATGAAAAGGAAAATCGCATCAGCTTCCTCAACAACAGCGCAGTCAGAGATATACAACACAATATGAAACATTTGCAAACAAAGACTCATATACCAGTGTTGTAGCAGGCCTACTTCCGAACTTCCAGTAGAACTGCCCTTTAGAATGATACATTCAGTATATGAAGAATGATTCCTTCACAATCCATGCTCTCTAAGGAAAATAACTAACTGTATGTGTTCTGTGCTCTGTGACACCTGTGGGAGAGAAGGCATGCAGGAGGACAGATGAACAGAACTTTAAAAGCAGCATCCACATAATAAAAATGGTATCACCGCAGAAAGTGGTACAACTAAAGTATATTAATAAAAACAATGCTAAACATCTAACTAAAATTGATTACAACTATATTTTCATAAAAATATTATTCAAAAATAATTTGCCACCCAAATTTGCACATTTCTAAAATGACTTTCACAATCTCCGCCTCTGATTATTTAAAAAAAAAAGACTCAAGCCCATTAATAAACTTTGGAGCATAAACTCAAGAACGTATGATAACCATCACAAAAGTTACTTAACGCGACTCCCAACATCGCAGTCTATCACGGAAAAATTACGCTGTGTGGACCAAGCATTCTCAACACAGCGGTACCATGCGATAGTCTCCAGATAACGCGTCAAATGTCCGTGTTAAAATCAATGCCACACCGCAAAAATGCAAAACACGAACACAAAAAATCTTGCAATGAAGCCAATCGTGGTACAAAAAGTAGCGAAAACCAGCGACAGGCCTGCAAATACGACGCTTCCGGAGGGAAAATGCACCATACAAACTACAGATACAACACTCCAGACACAATCCAAGGCACGTAGCAACATTGATGCACCCTGACAGAGCACAGAGGCCAATGCAACCCCCACAACCCCCACAGACCACCAGCAAGGAACAACGAGGACGGGGATAGCCAAGGAGAAGAGGTAGAGGAAGACGGGGTGCAGTCCGCAGCAAAACCAGATCAGTGTCACGGTGGTGACAAAACACTACCATCAAATTACCCACAAGTAGACCACCTGGAATGCAGTTGGAGTGCTGAGGAGGCCAATCGAGGAGGTCAAGAGGCGCTGGCATGATGTGACAACCTAAACCAGGCACAAAACCACTGCCAACAGGAAGTTTGCAACAGCAACAGGAGTTGGGAGTCCTGCGCCACAGGAGGAGCTGTAGGAAACCGAGACCACAATCATCAGTGTGCAGACGACCCAAGGAGTAAGGAGTACGGACACAAATAGAGAGGACCTGACACAACAGCAACAGGGTGAGTAACAGCCAGGGACTGGGGGGACGGGGGAGAAGGGTATAATGGCACACATGCACAACTTGGTGTAGCTCACTGCACACCCACAATTACCCTGGATCATGTTCCTGATCCCCGTGGCACACTGCAGCACACACACATAGCAAGAGCAGCACACCCACATTGATGACAACGTGGTACAATGCGCAAACCTGACGCTGCAGAACAGAGGACACAAGTGGCACCGCACACTCACAGTAACATGCCTACTACATCTGACAGAGCTGAAAACTGTGAAATGGAAATGTGCGCGTACAACCTCACATGTCATGTAGTCCAAATGTACACTGTCCCGTGGCAATATTCAGCACCCTCAAACAGTCGCTATGTACAGTCTGCATGTAAACAAGAACAATGTGCCAATATACATGTCAATACAATGTCAATATGCATCTCCCCTTCACATTGCAGAGGGGCACACAACACCTCTAGCAGAGCACAGAAGACAACACATCTGTGATGCTAGAGAGGACCACCAAACCTATGACGCAAGACCCTACAACAGCCCATGGACATCCCAAACAGCCCACCCTCAGGACCTGGACAGCCAAACTACTTAGAGGAGAACACAGACCCAGCAACAGACCCTACAGCAGGAAGCACCCGCAAGCTGGTGCACAACACTTCACCCACCCATACATGGCACCCCAATGCCAGGCGTCAGCACGCCAAAAGGAGGTTGCCGAACAGGTGTGGGTAGGGTCCAAACCCATGGAAGGCAAACTAGATCACATACGTTGGTGTCTATTAACCTTCAAGGCCCACCTACACCCCACAAAGGAGACCCACATTGCCATGAATGCACATGCAGATGTACATTCACAGTACAGAACCACACCAAGGGGCACACAAATAGCAGTCCCACACCCATGCTGGCTCTGCATACGATGGCCCAGGCCACTCCCCTTATGAATTGAGTGGGTGATGACAAAGCTACATGTCCAACCTCCAACCCCCTGCCTGCGGTGACATGTCTGTGCCTGCTGTACACAGCACAATGTAATGGTGTAAGGCCCAGGGCCCTCATGCATACAACAAGACCACAGGGACACACGCATATACCATGTTGAACTGGGCACGTGCGACCGGCCCCTTTATTGGCAGGGCCATATGTACAGTGAGGCCTCTGCTGGATGTGTGTGGGGTGAGTGTAAGCCAGACTGCACGGAGTGGTTGGTGCTGGCAACAGCTTTAACAGTGAACACCATTAAGACGGAAACAGAAAACACCAGCATAACAGGGTCACCTGCTGAGCAACATGGAGGTAGCCGGAGCAAATACAGAGGTCACCCAATATTGAAACAGAAGTGTTTGTGAGTTGCAGTGCACTGAGGTTGGGGCACTAGAGCTGAGAGCGCTCATGTGAAGAAAAAGTCTAGGATTGTGTCCCTTCGAGATATTCCTGATGCAGATGCTGTGGGGTGCGTTAGACCTGCATCATCTCCCTCATCAATGTCCCAGGTCTCCCACACTGCTTGAGGGGACATTGCTGCACAACCTTCCCACAGCACAATACTCAATCAGTAACGGTCCATGGATTGCGGTGCACTGAATTAGTGGCACCTGGAGTGCTAAGCAGGGGATCAGGCTGAAGATGGCATTCTTGACATGAGCTATCAACTCCGTCAGTCTGCCAGTACCACCGTTTTGACTCTGCAGATGGCTGTTGAAGGTGGTCTTGGCAATGGTGGAATGTGCCTCCTGCGGTGATGCAACGTCTGGGCTGGTCAGGACTCGATTTGATGTGTGAGCCCTGGTGGGCTGCAGTTGAGGCCAGAGGCAGTGGACAACACAGGGCCACAGACGGATGTATGACGTTACAACGCATACTTTTACATCGCATGCCTTTACAACGCGGTTTTTACATCGCATACTATTACAACGCATAGTGCTTTTAGGCGCTGGATAGTGAATTATTTAATTTACTATTCCAACTCCAGTCCCCGTGGATAGTAGGGAAGGTGTTGGATAGTATATTAAATACATTCCCTATCCTAGAGCGCCCCCCAGCGCTATGCGTTGTAATGGTTTGCGTTGTAAAAGTTGCATCGTAATGGTAGTGCTTTGTAAAAGTTGCGTCGTAATGGTAGTGCGTTGTAAAAGTTTTGTTGTAAAGGATTTTTCCCGCCACAGACACATAGCGTTGATGACCCCAAGGCCATCGCCTCAGAGGCCATCCAGTATCTCAGAAGAAGGTATCCTGGACCTGACCAGCACAGAGTAAGTGGCCCCGGATGCATAGCGGCCGGCACAGGCACCCTGCCATGGGACAGTGACTTGGGGTGCACTGAGATAGGGCCGACTGGGTGGGTCCTCATCTATGTCGAAGGTAAATGTGGAGGAGGGTTGCGGGGAATAGTGGAAGGTGTCCTCCAGGTCATGATGCAGAACGTTTGATCTTATCCAGTAGCAGCAAATGGTGGAGTGGAAGGTGACAGCCTTGTTAGCAGGACCAATTCCGTATCAGCTACATGAGGATGAAACTACCCCCTAGTCCATAGACTCTGACGCCACCAATGTATGACCAGTGAGTGTCCATGAATGTAGGGGAACAGACTTAGTGGCACCGGTCTGAGAGGGGGTACAGTCTGCGATGATGTCGGTACACTGATATGAACTCCGCCATTGCTAAATCAAGACTCTGTGACCTACTGGACCGCAGTGTAGGCCGGAGGCAGCGGTCAGCAGTGGCCCACAGCCACGTGTCATTGGCTCGCGATGCACAGTTAGTGACACCAGGGCAGTTGGTGGTAGTGTTCGATCACCTCCGTAACGATGATCCTTTTGTACTCCGGACCGCAATGCATTATCGTCTTACACCTCTCCTTGCGTGCAATATGTACTCTGCCATTGAAAAATCAATGCTCAGTTCCAATTGTGCGACCAACTCGACCGCAGTGTAGGCGGTAGGCATTTCCAGCAAAGGGCCACAGAAACGTGTGGTTGTGATTATATACATAGACATAGTGTCACCACATCGAAGGGAGTATAGTGATGTAAAGTCTGCATTGCCATGTGTGCCCGGCCATTGCATGATCAAGGCTCAGTTCCAAATGTGTGACCTACTCGAGCTTAGTGTGGCCCTGTATCAGTAGTCTGTGTGGGCCACAGACATGTGTGGTTGCTATGCAGAGACTTGGTGGCACCACATCGAAGGGAGTATTGTGACTTAAGCTCAGGCATACACACCGTCCGCAACGATAGTGTAATCAAGACTCAGTTCCAAATGTGTGACCTACTAGTACGCTGTGTATGCCGTTAGAATATGTCAACGAGCAAGGAGTACTGCAGGCCTTGCTCATGCAGGACGTGATGGTCGTAGTAGGTTGCGAGGGTCGCGGGCCTCGGGCCTGGAGCTTGCACCGGCATGTGGTTGGCCCTCTTAGACACACACCGGTGTCGGCCGGTGGTCATTGAGGCCTGGGTGCACAGGTGCGGGTACGACTGGTTTGGGGACCATCATTCCGGGGTACAGCACACAGTATCGCTGGCAACTCCACTCATGGCGAAGGCCTCATGGTGGGGTGAGAAGCACCGCCCTGGCAGAGACGTTGGGCATTCCAGAAGAGGACCACGCCCAGAGTTACGTACCTTTTATTTACATCCCTACGCTGGCCTCCTGCATGCTGGGCCAGCCCACTCCACTCAAGCTTACAGGGGGAAGTAACTAGCTACATTTCCGCATTCCTCCCTACTGGTTGGGGTGACATGGTTGCGTCCACTGTCCACTACACTCCATACACCAAAGGTGAGTGTCGACGTGGATATGTCTGTGGTCTGCATACTCCAGTGCGACCATCACATCCACGCCACACTTGGCATTGTGTACATTCTCATTCCTGGGTCACTTTCCTCCTTCACACATGCCTGGTCCCCACCTCTTTCCACATCCTGCTTTTGTGTGGCTGAGGTGCCATGCCATTGATGGCTAAGGGACATGGCTGGCCCAGGTTCCCACACTAAGTTCATTCTTCTGTTGTGTCTGGTGGGTGTGCATATATGTTGTATGTGAGCTTATGACGTGTGCATTTCATGTGTTGTGAGTTGCACGATTGAGGAGTTGAGGTGTGTGGTGTGTTCATTTGGTATTGGCCAACGAGCTGTGTATTTCCGTGGGTCCATCCTGGTAGCGCAGGTTGATGATGGACTGTCAGCAGGTGTAGGGCTCATGCACACTGCCTGGGGGGTTGACGGCGACAGTGGTGGGGATTCCCCGGTGGTCCAATATTGCCTGGACATTGGTGGGATATGTGCGCTTTCTGTTGCCCTTATTGTGTGCAGTGTTGCCAGGGGGCACAAGTAGGACATGTGTGCAGTCAATTTCCCCCTGACACCTGCAGGAAGACAGCTCTGGTGTTGACGCCTTGCTTGGTGACCAGCTGTCCCTGAGCAGTGTGGGGGAAGTTTAGATAGTAGGGTACCAAGCTGATGGTGTCATCCATGACCATTGTGAGGGACTTGGATTGGCCTAGCTGTGTGACTCTTGCGGATCTTGGTTGGAGGGTACCAGTGGCCAACAGGTGCATCACGGCCAGCAGCTTGGTCGGCAGTGGGATGTTGGTTGTCCCCTGTGTTGGTACCGTCAGCCTGTGTGCAATGGTGGTCAGGATGCGGAGGTGGGTTGATCTTTTGTGCCTGTGGTGGGCTATAACATTCTCTGGTGTTGGGTCTGTGAGGTTGGTGCATTTTGGGATGATCGCTGACTTTGTCTACGCTGCTTCGGTGTTGGTCGGGGGATGGTGGGGGTCCGTGGAGGTGGGGGGGGTCCTGGGGGTGGAGGTGGTGGGTGTTGTGGCCCTCATGGGGCTCGAGCTGCATGTTCAGTGGCTCCATGGCATCTTTTTTCTTCAGGTGTGACTCTGGGCGGGGCTCCCCTTTCTGGTGTAGGCTGTGGTCCGACTTTACACCAGGTCAGAGCAGGTGTTAGTTTCCTGCTACTAATGTGCCTTATTGCCTGTTTTGGGATCTTATCGCTGATCTGGCTGGTAGTTGAGAATGTTGCGGAGTGGTGTTGTTGCGGTTTTTGCTCGGGCACCCCTACTCTGCATCTCATTAGCGATAGTTGCAGGTGTCATCTGTGGTGATGCTTTTTGCGGCTGTTATTGCAGGTAAACTGGTGCTATGGGCTGTTAGCACCAGATTGTGAATGGGGCAATACATTTATCGCGACTTTGGCTACGATAAAGTGCCGTTAACTAGGCGATAGCTCCTTGAGAATATGCCCCTTTATTATTCAGCTTTCAGTTAGTTGATGTGTTAGCACAACCATTCACCTGAAAAACAAGCCTTCTGGAAGGGAGAAGAAAACCCACCACGCCTCCTTGAGATAACTCAACAAGTGTAAGGAATCATGGGCGCTAGCTGGTGTCTCAAAGGGACAAGGGGGTTGGGGAAGAGAGAAGAGAGAGAAAGATACTGCCTTCAATGGTCATGTCTTCTGTGTCATTTGTTGGGAGTAAGTAGTAAGACTGGTCAAGACTGCTGGAGGTCCCTGGACCCACGGTATAAGCTTTCTCTTTAAAAAAGTGAGAAACAAATCAATACAACATTTGGGTAGTTCTCATAAACTCTGCTCTTGCATACATAGTCCCAAAAGAGCTCCTTCTTTTTATTAGGGTATAGGTGAATATGCTCTAACCCTTCTACATACAATTGTCCTTGACTATTGCCTTCTTAGTCAGCGAAGAACGATATTAAAATTCTGTTAGAACAATTCTATATGTAAATGTCAGCATATATCTTGAAAACAATACCCCAAATAACTATTCTTCTCACTTTGTTATGGTTAGATTTATGGTCCTCTGATATGTTGCCAAAGCTTTGGTTAAATGGTAAAAACTCGGTAAATCATGGCCAGCTGAAACAGAGCCCTGACAATAGGGAAGAGACCTAGGGCCAGATGTAGGTAGCCAAATACCGGTCGGTAACGGCCGAATTCGGCCGTTACCGACCGGTATTTGGCTACCGAGATGTAGGAGGACAGAAACTGGGCAAATCGGTAATTTTACCGATTCTGTAAATATACCGGTCGGTAAATTTACCGACCGGTATTTTTACAGAATCGGTAAAATTGATATGTAGGTGGGACTCTTATGAGTCCCACAAGGCCTAAGAAATCGGTATTTTACCATCAAATTCAATTTGATGGTGAAATACCGATTGAGGTGTGCATGCACATGTGTGCATGCACACCTGTGCCATATGACAGGCAGACCTGCCCTTAGGGCAGGTATGCCTGCCACATGGCCCCCGTACCTTTTGTGGGGGTGCTAGAGGGTGTCAAAGTGACACCCCCTGCACCCTTGTCAAAATCGGTATTTACCGATTCGGTAAATACCGACCGGTAATGCCCCATTCATTCCTATGGGCTTCAAAGCCCATAGGAATGAATGGAGCATTACCGGTCGGTATTTACCGAATCGGTAAATACCGACTTTTAAAGATTCGGTAAATCCACATCTGGATTTACCTACATCTCGGTACTTCTATTTTACCGATTCATAAATACCGAATCGGTAAAATTCGGTATTTATGAGTCGGTAAAATAGAATTACCTACATCTGGCCCCTAATCACACATAATGCCAAACTCTGCTAGCAAAGACATATGCATGGAAAATGCTGTCCTTGGGAACACATGCTAACTCCCACATAGTAAATCATGACATAAACCTGGGTGTAGCAAACAATGACATTTAATGTCAATAGAAAAGTTAAATAGGAAAAAGCTACCTACTCTATATTAATTATCTATCCTAAGCTATCCTACACTATCTTAGCACGCCTACTATCTAAAACTACCTTAACTTAACTTTGCTTACTGTACACATTTAACATGACATGATAAACATGAATGCACCACCCCCCTTAAGACACTTCTTTACAAAAGGAAAACAGAAATGACAGCTAAACATCAGCTATCTACACATCTAAACAATCATATATTTTTTGTAATTTTTTTTAAATGTATTAGTTTTTGGGTATTTTTATTTTTGTAACATATAAAACACATCAAATCCCACACTCAAATACCCCAAAGTATTTTATTTCTATTTTATTTTAAAAGTGCATGTAGCGCTGGCTGGACCCGGAGGTATCAGAGCGCTTTACATGAAGAAAGAACATTGTTCCAGAGCATAGTTACAAGTTACATGAGTTGCTGGAGCGAAGTTACGTGTCTTACAAGAGTAGCAAAAAATAGACATAAGAAAAAAAGCAGGCAAGGGGAGAGAGAATGAGGGGAAAGAGGATAGGAGTAGAAGAGGAAGATAAAGAATAAAAAAGGGAAGAAGTGAGGGAGGGGGAAGGCAACACAACCTGGCGATAAGGAGAAACAGTGTCTGCCGTCCGGCCGGGTAGGTGCTGGCCGAGGGGTGAGCAAGGGCCAAATTCCTCTATAGCTGTATAGGACAGCTCCATCAGTAATCAGCCACAGGTTGCTCGGACACCACAGTATATATAGAAGGTTCTAGTTTCCGCCTAAAATGGCATCGGCAAAAAGAATCCAATGACGACACGGGTCTCAGTCTACGGTGCTGTGCTCCCAGCGGTAATTGTATCATCCCCACACCTCCGCTGTGTGTGGCTCCCTTGATGCTGTAGACTCTCTCAGAGGCGTCTCTGAAACTCCATGGCATAAATTCTGGATCCCTCCCCAACAAGGGGAGTGGAATGCTTAGGTAAGGGACATCATTCCCACACCTCCATTGTGTGAGGCTCCCTTGATGCTATGGACTCTCTCAGAGGGGTCTCTGAAACTCCAGGGCAAAATGCTGGATTCCTCCCCAACAAGGGGAGAAGGAGTGCTTTGGCAAAGAGCACACCAGTGGTGGTCATTATAGGGATAAAGGTGTAGAGTGGTATAAATGGTGTATTGCGTGGATGATGTCTGGCCCCCTGGATGTTTTTGTTAGAAATGGAGGCGTGAGTTCTTTCAGTTATATTCGGCCGGTGTTTGTATTCCACTGATCACACTGCTCCTTTTTTTTAAGGGCGTTGCTGCCGGTTTGCCTAACCACGGGGATCCGCTATGTTGTGATCGGGCACCAGGGATGATGTTGTTAGAGGCTTGAGGTGTTAATTATTTCAGTGGAGTTCCTGCCTCTTGGTCTATATAGGTACTTTAAGTGGCCACTGGCTGTGCTTAGCTGATCATATCGCACCTCTCCTTTACGTGGAACGTAGCAATCAGTAAGCTTGGACTCAGATGGGCCGCCATTTAGGGGTCAGACCGCAGGGTGAATCGGAAGAGGAGTGGAGGCGTAAGTTTTTTCCAATTGCCTCTCTGTCTTGTTGCCTACAAAGGTGCATTAGGTGTTCTCTCCCTGCGATTCGCAGGTCAGACTTCACCTCTTCTTTAGCTGAGCTGATTGTCTCCAGTATAACTGGACCCGGAAATCCGCCGTTTTGGGAACAGGCACTCAGGATGTATTTGATAGAGAAGAATGGAGGCATTATTTCATTCCATTGCCTCTCTGACTCGTAGCCTACAGTGATGATGAGTGTAGCTGCTGCCTGCATAAAGCAGATCAGGCTGCGACTCTTCCTTTGCTAAGCTCCGGTAATTTAGGATGTTGTCTCCGGTGTGACTGGACCCGGTGATCCGACATTTTGTGGTCAGGCACCCAGGAGCATTTGAACAGAACCTCTCCGGCCAATGTGGGCCACGTGCCCTGTGTATGGGGTCTCCATTGAGGTTCCGGTGTATCAGCCCCATGTCCCCATCCTCTCCGTCACTAAGCGTTGTGGTTTTTTCAGTCCTGACCATCTGCCAGTCATGTGCTGGCGGGGTTTCGAGGCTGTTCCTTGCCTTATCAGTGTCTCATCCCAGTGCATCGGGGGCTGAAGGAGTCAAGTCGTTCTCCGGAGCAACGAGGCAGGAGCGCCAGGTCACCTGAGGACGTTTCTGAGGGTCATGTTCTGGCAAGGAAAGGCAAGGCCAGAGAGGCGAGAGAGCGTTGGGTCACCATGGGTCGTCTCCAAGGTAAGATACTCTGCGGTAGTAGTCTGGTAGTAGTCCGATGCTGGAGGTAGAAGGGTTGTTGGAAGATATGGGGTGGGTGGTCGGGTACCCACTAACAATATAACCCACCCCTAACAAAAATCTTAAAATCAGTATACTATCACTATAACTACACTAACCTAAACTAAACAGAAAACACAATATACACAATACAAAAATATATGAGCAGGGGGAGGGCAGAAAGTGTCCCTGTGTCTAGGGGCACTTTGGTCTGTCCACTGCCTGCTTAATCTCCTGCAGCAGAGATAAAGCCTGGTCCATTTTATACAACCAGGACTGCCACACACAATTTGAGAACCAAAATGTCCTTATGAATGTCCTTTTCAAAGTTGGTGGGCCCGCCTGTGGCTTGAGGTGTGGGTCCAGGGGGGAACGATGGGCCGCTGGTGGAGGGACTAGCAACATCTGCCGGAAAAGTACCTGCACTGGACTGTCCATGCCTGGAAGAGCTCCCCTTGGTGCTGGTTGGTGGTCCATTGGAAAGCTCTTCCATTTGTCCTGGGCCTTCTTGTCCTCATACCTCCTCTTCATGGCCCTGCATGCTTTGGGGACCTGTTAGATGTGGTGGTAGCGCTCCTTGCACTTATTGCGTTGTCCCAGTTTCTCAGGGGTCATGTTGTCTGCTGGGACAGTGAGGATATATGTCAGTCTAAGGGTAATTAGGAACAGTTATAAACATCATTATTGACATGACATTTGATGTAGCAACCCCTACTGCCTAAAGTCATCTTGCAGCTTAGAGTGACAATAAGCATACCTATTATCTATCATATCAGATGTCCTCGGCCCTAAATTAAAAGGCAGGCCAAATGTGACCCAATGCAATTGCAACTTCATTGGCACATCTAGCTATGACCATGTCAGTTCTGAGTATACTTAAGAAACAAAATTCTTCGGTGCCCATGGAATAGTAGACATTTCAACTTCACTGTATATTAGTGTGCCCAGCTGCATCTTGCAATGGCCTTTATGCCATAGGCATTTGCCACAGTAATATTTTCTATTTCAGTACATGTATTGTCTCACAACGTAGTGGGAATGATATGGCAAGGACCCAGATCAGGGCACAATGCTACCTATACTGAAAACTTGACGGGTATGACATGTAACAATGGACACAGATAAGTACCTTATGTCATGAAGTGGCATATGAAACCTCTCATATTTGAGCTTTAGCAAGTCCATGGTGGACCATGGCACCGTTCATTACATGCACCCAATTTCATTGCATGTGCAAGTGACATGCATTCTGTAATCTTCACAACAACATCCATTTTCTTATTTGTATCCACTCCCACATATCTTTGCATGTGCTGCCACTGGGATTGTGGCTCCCCTGTTAAGCCAATATCTTGTGGTCCATCCCAGATTGGCAGAGTTTTCTTCTTCACATTAGTCAGAGGCTGATAGACATGCAACTCATTCATTCAAAATGTCATTACCTAATGATCTCCTTCTATAAGTTCTATTGTGATAGGGATGCACATTGACTCTGCCAAATCCCACAGCATTTGACATCACACTTTATCATTGCACTATGCAATCAGCATTAATAAAGGCGCTCATTGGTGAAATTGGGATCCTTGAAGTTCGCCACCTCAGGATTTGTATTATGAGGGTCAAGCTACAAGAAATAACATGTAAATCACATCAGTAAACTCACTACACATATTTGATATGCAACACAAGCACAGTACATATGCATGACTTTGGCTATGTGACACTTCAGGTTGTAAGTGATCAACTGACACAGTTTACATGCATGAATGATACACATTGGTGAGGCCGGCTGAAGTGAACATACATATGAAGAACCAAAACATGCACCTGTAGGCCAACTTGCAGAACCAGGTCATGAGCATCATCATTACCAAATGCCACTATGGTAGCTGACTTTGATGATGCTCTACACCTACATAATTCACATTTCATACGCAGAAAGAAGTTGCTATGCAAAGAACCTCTTAAATGCAGACGCCAGGAAATGAGTATGCTACATACATCTCACTTCTTGCATACAGGATCCCTGAATAACGTGAGCACTGTACCTGTCAGTGCTGCTGAGTGCATGATATAGTACACTTATGTCCCATGCATCCCTAAGTTAAAAATTACATATTTGAACTTTAACACATATGGCATAGGTAGAGATGTGTCTCATTCTGCCTAGCGTAGGACTCCCATATGACATACATTTGGGCTCTCATACTTGAGGCATATACTATGTGTAAATACAGGTCCAGTGGCTCTTGTCTCAAAAATACCTCCATGAGGCCATGCAAATGCAACACGTGGATTTCGCTGTGCTGTCAGTTACATGTATGTAGTCTGTCAAGCCAGTACAAATCACAGCTTAGCCAGAGTGGACATCAAGGAACTATACCAATTACATAAGAAATGCTGTTCAAGACCAGTATTATATGTATTGCAACATTCAGATGTGAGCTAACCAATGTAAGACATGGCAGGCCTCATAAATGCTTGACAACTCAGGGGAGATATGCCAAGGAGTATCATCAGCACATCACTATGGGGCTTCTTAACAAGGCTCTTGTGTAGCCGGTGCATCACTTTTGACATTGTAAGAAGTGACAGGCCAACAGTGCAAGGACCTTGTAACTAAGCACCTTTATTTATGACATATGTTCTCTAATGGCCCTTCAGAACTGTACATAACAAATGCCTGTTGTGATTTAAGCAGCTCTGGAGCACATCTGTACTCTTTGCTCTGTCATCGTATGAGATGTGTGGATGGGCTAGGCAATGCACATCACATCCATACTTCCCCCTGACTCATCTTTGTCAGATACAGTTACACTAATACTAGTGTGGGCCACACAGTGTCACAGATAGCACTGGTGTACATATTCTGCCAGCACTATAGGCATGCCATCTCATTTCCCCTTTTTGCATGGTGGCATGGCAAATTTGAGCATTACTTACTTGTGAGCCATACTTAATGGTTTCACAAACCATTTTGAACACAAAAACTAGGGCTTTTAGAGCACACCACTCGTCCTTATTTAGTCTTGATTACATTTATCACACCTCTGGGTATGAATGACCCTCTACTACAAATAGAGACAATTCAACAATATTGATCAAAACAGGAATCCAGAAAGATCAATCTTCTTGCTGTTCAGCAGTCTTTATTCATATTATAAAAATGTAAAATCTCCCAGCACATGATTTGCCGTCACGTGTTTCATCTTTTTCTAAGACTTTTTTAAGGCATGGACGTTGAAACCAAAAGCCAGGATTGTAAATGGACCACAATTGGTCCTGCGTATTAGTGTGAATGCCGGAATCACCAGTCTGCCAATATGCGCTCCCTAGTCAGTTCCAAATGTCACAAGTGGGACCACGGGCACAGTCCTGATGTCCGTCTATTAAGCTCAGATATATCACCCGTTCCCATCTTGTGAGGTCCAACCATAGTACTTTGAGACCTTACAATGTTCGTAATCAGCAACCGATCCACACGTCCCTACAGTCCCAAGGACTTTCACAAACCATCACTGGGTACATGAGAAACATAGTATAGCAGACACATTATGTGTACTTACATGTTGCTCCACTAACTTTAATCCCACATAGTCTACAAGGTCCGACTCCCTGCCAACCACATCTGCCCAGTGATGCTTCAACTGCTTGGTGTCACAGTCCACTCCTTAGAGCTGCAGCATCTGAAGGTGTATGCATTTCCATCTATGCTGGAAGACCTTCACAGGGTAGCACTTGATGACACAGCCCTCACCGGCTAACATTTTGGGCAGGTAATGTCAGGACCAGTCACAGGAATGCCCCAAACTCCTGTTCATTCATGAGACGACAACATCTATGCCTCCGAATTATCCCACCCAAAATAATCAAACCCAAACTCAGGGAATCCCCCCAAAACACACCATTACCCCTATTACAATTATATCCCTAAAGACAAACACCCGACATCATGCAGGACAATAAACAACAATATACTACAAATATGCAGAAAAATTAATATAGGGACACAACAGGGACAGCAGACATGACGCACCAGCTACAAAAACACCAACACCTATCTCCAGCACAAGCATAAAACATCATCACTCCCAAGCTCAGACAGTAAAACTGTGACTTAAAGTGAAAATGAAAGTAACTTCACAGTTCCATGACATCACTTCACTTTATCCATTACTTCACTTCCTGGCGGATAAGGCCCATTTTCAGCCGATGCGTTCCTTTTTTGTTTTTGTGCTACCACTCAATGTGTCAATTTCACAAAAAGCCTGACAATGGAAAATACTGTTGATATCGCGCATCAGTGGGGAAGCATAATTTTTCACTGACACCGTGGCTAAAAAATGTCACGCAGAATGTTGTTGCATCATTTAGTTTTCTCAATAGGTCAAAATATGTGTTGTTGACCTGCTTACAGTCTTGCATATGTGTCATATGTGTGTTATTTAGTTAACATATGTGTGGGATCATCCTGCTCAGAGATCGTACAATACATAGTTCCCAAACACTGTAGTAGCGCAATGGCACACCTAACAGGAGGTACTCCATGGGCTAACTCATTAATAGCACCCAGTGACATTGTATCCCACAGTGGAGGCATCAGGCTGTGTTGAAATTTGGCAGTGTGCAGTAATCGGCTGAACCCACAAGGAAGGGGATTTATAGCTTGTACCATTCATTTGTCAGAGTATTTGCATTCCATATCAAATGGACATACCCTACAGGAAAGTGACAATGTCATATTTTGTGTCAAACATGATTCTCAATCATGGTGATTGTGATCTGGTAGATCACCATGCATGCCTTGGTGTGACCCCTTACATATTGCCGATAGTAAGGCTACATAAATCCCACCATGACTACACTCTGTATCAACGTGGTGTTTCTTGTGCATGGGAATGGGTGTTTGCATGCAACACTGTTGGAGTGGCAAAGTATAGTATGTAGCATTTGTTTATGTGAGATATGATAACCTAATGGATTTTACATGTGGATACAGTTGTTGTTGTAGCATATTTAGACTGTAGAGTTGGGACTGTGTTCTCATGCACAAACAATGTACAACAGTCGAAAGTCATCATAGTATGAGGGGCCTCTACTATCATCCACAGGTACGAGGCCATACACATGGCTAGCATCAGCATCAGGAGAGACCCACACACACACACACTATCTACATGACCACACAACGGTAATTGTGGATGGCAATTGAGGATAATCCGCTACAGGTAGTTGGCATGCACACTAAGTCCTTTGTACCAGATGTTGGGCAATGCTGTTTGTTACACATAGCTACATACATTATCTCTGTGACAAGAAGTAACAGGTAAAATTTAAATGTTCAGGTGTTTACATTGACGATGGAATAAAAATGGGTACACAGTGGTAGTTCTCAGAAATGTATTTACACATTGCTGAACAATTTGTGATATATCATCATTGTTTCATTGTTGGCTATGATTTTGAACATTAATGATTCAGTAAAAATATGATTTATAATATTGTCTCTCCGCCGCGTTGTGGCAACTGTTGGTCCAGGTTGCGTAGGCTCCTCAACTTCCTCCTCCTCATTGTCTGGCATTTCCTGCTCCTCATTTTCATCTGCCCATTGCACATTTGTCAAAATGCAGCATACTAAAATTATTTTACACACCATGGGTGGCGAGTAGAGCAATCTGTCCCCAGATATGTCCAGGCTCTGGAAGATGGATTTTAATATTCCAAATGTAAGTTCAATAATGGACCTGGTGCGGCACAGGGCATGGTTGAATGTCAGGGGGGCTTCTGTTTGTCGATTTTTAGCTAACTGTGCAATATAAATAAATAAATGATGTATTAGAGTCATGACCCACTGCATCATATCGCAGCCTTGGTCGGCTGCCAAGAAAGGAGGTGTCATATTAGTTAAGACTCAATAGAAGGGATAGCCCAATATTAATTTCCAATCTGTTCTGTGTCCTGCTTGTCTCATACACCTTGCTTACTTGCATAGTTGTGCTATGATATAGTGTGACATACACGCAAGTAGGGATTGGAAATGGCTGACACTGAGCTTCACATACAGGTGTGCTGCCCTCTATGATTCACTTACTTATTTGTCATTCCGGTAGGTACCAATGCCATGCAGGTGACGAATTCTCATCTGTAAGGAGAGTCTATTTGTCACTGAGTAGACGCATGTCTCACATTCATCTATTGTTAATGGCTATTAATGCCATTCCTGATCTGATACCTGTGTCATTTGACAACATGTAACAGGAGCAGGTGATGTGTGTTACTTCAGTCACACATATTTTACATTGAGAATTGAATTCATATTGTTCAATGTGCTCCACCATGGAAAGGATGGGGGGTACAAATGTGGGGCTTGGTAGTATGCACATTGTAGTGCACAGTGTTTACTATGGTGACAGTAACCGGGGGGTTATAGAAATGAGTCAATCTGTCACTGCACAGTGCAACTGGTGGACTAACTACACCACAGGACCTCACGCCTTGAGGACAGTGAAGGCTATATCTACCACATGATTTAGTGTACAGGGTTCTGTGCTGTGCAGACTGAGCCAGTGCAGCATTGCTCCAAGACAGTCACATCATTTCCTTGGGAAACGTATTGTTGGCTGTCATGTGAGATGTAGTTTTTGCCTTAGACTACACCTTGCTGAACAGTCAGCCAGCTTGGATTAATGCTGTAGTGGTTTCTGCAGAAATGAAAATGTTGTGCATATAGTGTGTTATGTTTGTATATGATGAGTGATATGACGTTGCATGCTAGAACTAATACTGTGAGGTTCATATATGACCAAACATCTCAGTTTCACAGGTCTGGGATACATCTTCATGCCTTCTGACCATGGGATTTAAATGTGAAACACAGACCAGACACGGGGATTGCCTTCCTTCAACAGGGTATTTGGAAACATCATTTTACTATTTATTGCGTTTTTGGGGGAGATTGACACTGTTGAAAGCACACATAGGGCTTCATGCAGCATTTGTTGCAACTCAGCAGCAGTCTTCTGGTTCACAGTGCTCTGTTTTGTAAGTTCTGAACATTGGTATCTCTCCCTCAATTTTTCTCTCTCAGCAACAGTCTTTTTTCAGAGATTTCTTACTTCACAAGGAACTTTGGAGTAAGCTCAAACTTTAACTCTGATCAGTGTTGTCTTTGTCTGCTCTGTTTACTGTGAATATCTTCTTTCCATTGGGGGTCTTTGTACATTTATACGTCAACAGCAACTTATCACTGCTTGCATCCAATACTACTTTTTCTTTCTGCCACTCATGCCTTTGTCATTTGCACCACCACAGCTCTTCACTCTGAACTCTGTCTTGAAACTAGATATCAGAAATTTCAGGTTCTTTGTCAGAGCTTTCACTAACCTTAAACTTCACCCAATCAGTTTGCTTTTATTCATTATCTTCCTCAGTTTTATCATTTTCACTCCCCTCTGGATTCATAGTGCAAACTTGAGATTGGTTTTGAGCTTTAATTTATTTGGTTGATTTTAGACCAGCGGATTCATCCACTGCTTCAGTTACTCTCACTCTCTTTATGTGAGTAGTCTGGATCCATTGTGGTGCATCAGTGCATTTCACGGCTGTGTTTGTTATCAAGATTATGTGATATGGTCCCTTCCAACACTCCTTCAAGCATCCCTTCTTGACATGTTTTTTAGACTACGATCCAGTCACCTGGATTAAGGCTTTGACATGCAATATCCTTGGATTCTTCTGTTGCCACATTCACTTGATGAGACTGAATTCATCATATTAGCCAGACACTTGCAATAATATAGCACAATTGCATCAGTTAGTAAAAACTAATGCAGCTGATGGGACATATACAAGCCTCATTGTTCTTCCTGTAGTAATCTCATGGGGAGATTAACCCGTCTGTTTGTCTGGAGTACTTCTCATGCTCATCAAAAAAGAGGAAGGGCATCAAGAAACTTTAAATGTGTTGGAGCTTAGGTTTGTACCACTATGTTCTTGCATGTGCCATTAGCTCTTTCCACAATTCCTGAAGACTGTGGTTAATAACTGCAATGAAACCTCTGGTTGATTTCAAATGCTGTGCAGATTATTTGCCAAATCTCATTTTTAAAATGAGTTCCATAATCAGCTTGAATAGAAGTAGGAAGGCAAAATGTGGGTGCCATGAGAGACAACATGACTCCCCACCAACTCTCTCAATGTTGTGGTCAGATCCTGGGAATGTGGCAACCCGTAGCAGTCCCTGAGCCCTTCATGGGATCCCAGGTCTAGTTTTTCAGGGCTCAGAAAATCAATCCACCATTTTGTGGGTCTCTGACTACCTCTTCCCTTACCACACCACTTAATGCACCTACTAAAGATGGCGGCCCCTCCCCTGGACTGGAAATAAACAGAGGACTTTACCCATGTGGATTTATCTGAAATTAATGAAGGACTATGGATCTGCCTTTCTGAACCTGGATCTCAGAACAGAGTGGCCATCTTTGAATGGCTTTAGGGAATCACTGATCTCAGAAGTGAGCAGCTATCCTTGAATGCCTTTGAGTTTTAATGCATCACAATATTTTTGGAAGCCCTAACTCTATTCTACTATCGCAATCCTGTGTTACTTTCTTTGTGATCTGCATTTGTGCACAAGCAAACCACACATTATAAGCATTTCTGGGTTAACACTGCAATCACTCCCTTCTCTCTGAAATTGCCAGAGGTACCCGATCCATCTTGAAATGGTCCAATCTGTGGGATTTCTCTTCAAAGCCTTTACAAACTATGCCTATCAATGGGTAAAGCTCTAGACTTGAAGCTGTCTGCCTTTCCCCCCAATCTCATCCAAAATCCACCTAAAAGAATATATAATAAAAGAATACAGACCCAGCCTGGCCCAGTTCTCCCCTGACAGGTCCATCTTACTTTAGACTACGTCGTAATCCACTGCACTGGAGCTACACCTAGTGACCAATTCTCAAATGATATCCTACTTAAACCCAGGTGCCACTGAACTCTAATTTCCCTCCTTTCCTAGACGGCCCACTGCATGAGGGTTCCTCCCCTATCCAATGCATAGTGTTCTGACATCCCTGTGGATACCTGTCACAGGGAGGAGCAAGGAAGATGTCAAAAAATACACGACAATACTCCCAGACCGCCACAGAACCTTCCACCCCTACTGATCACAACAACCTGAAACCCAACGACCCACACTCATTCTCCATCACCTACTCACCAGCCTTTCAACCAACACCGCAAAAATCTTTAAGACACAGAGTTCTCAAGCAATACCTTGAAACACTCATAGCAGACCTCTACCATAATACCGCCACAAAAAAACAGATCTAATTTTTTACACCACCTAGCAGGCTAAATGAAGAAAGAACCTAGCAAGCCACCTTTGAGTTACTAATTCCACCAACATTCCCCACAGTCAAAAATTGCTGATCTCCAACTCACCCGCCTTCAAATGCAAAGCCACCATAACCATATATAGTAAAGTCATGGTCCAAGGTAACAACTTTAACCTGCGCCAATTGGAACACATCTTCCATAGACTGCGCAACTCAATTTCTATTCCCTCCAACTATCCAACCACTACCCAACCCTCAGAACTCAATGCAAAGAATAGCACTCACAAAACCTACCAGAGGCTGACCCTCACTGTACACCTATCCCACTATTCTATCCCTCTCTTTACAAATGAACTCACTGACCTCTACAACTCAATGATGAAAACGGCCTTGACCAACTAGCCCCCTTGAAACACAAAAGGTTCAGAGATACTCCATCTAGAGCCTGGTTCAACAAAGACCTCAACTCAGAAAAAAGGCAAGTCAAAACAGTGGAAAGACTCTGCCGAGCAAACCCATCCACAACCAACTTCCTCAAACTCAGAAGAAAACGCTGGAACAACAGAAAAAAATCCTCCAAAAAAAGCCACCATCTTCCGGAATGACCAAGATAAAGCTAAAAACTGCCCGAAGAGCTCTTTAACATTATTTGAAATCAAACCTGCCAAAGAAACCCCCCCTGCCTCAAAACTACAGTGTGACAACCTGGTCAATTTCTTCAATGAGAAAATCACCAAAATTGAGCTCTCCCTAGACTATCATCCTCAGACTCAACCCAGCAACTCTTCGCCTAAAACAGATATACCCAATCCTAGTTCACTCCATGATCACCAAAACCTAGACTCCTCCCCCATTAAGCCAAAATAATCCTATACCCAAGACCCTTCTCTACATCATCACAGCAGAGGACATCTCCATCATGACTGCCAAATCCAAACCTTCCCCCCACTGTTCAGACCCACTCCCTGCCTCCCTGGCTAAAAACCTCAACCTCACCTTAACCACTCTATGGACCGAGATCATTAACAGCTCCTTGAAGAACAAGCTGATACCTGACTGCTTTAAATAAGGCCAAGTCACCCAGCTGAAAAAAACATGATGCGGACCCGAAAAATCCCAAGAATTTTAGACCCATCACCAACTTTCCATTCCTAGCAAAAATCCTCATGAAAGGTTTTCTCTCCCAACGCAACCAACACCTGGACTCCATCAACTTACTTGACATACAGCAGTAAGTTTTCAGGAAGGGATGCAGAACTAAAAGAGCTATACAGAGTATAACAGATGAAATTCACAACTCCCTTGACTCAAACAGGTGCTGCCTGCTCATCCTACTTGACCTTTTGGTGGCTTTTGATACGGTTAATCACAAGTTACTTTTGGGTGCCTTACAAACACGTATCGGAGCTGATGGCACTGTTCTGAAATGGTTTTCTTTATTTCTACATAATCGATCACAACTCATGAGAATCAACAACTCGATGTCTGACATCTCTCCCATAACCAGAGGTTTCCCCACAAGGCTCAGTCCTTTACCTCAAACTTGGAAACATTTACATGAGACCCCTCATTATAATTCTGAAACAAGCAAATAGCACCTATCACCTATATGCTGACGATACCCAGCTCTACCTATTAATATGTTCACTTAACGACATCCACAGACTTAACTCAACACTCTTAAAAGTACAGAACTGCCAATCACACAACCACCTCAAACTCAACCAAGAAAAAATAAAATTCTTGTCTTCTCTAATCACGGCCACCCCCCCAGATCCAAGAATGGATGAATAATATGGACTCCATAAACTGAAAGCTTACTGTAGCTGATGAAGCTAAATCTCTGGGGATCTCTCTGGACTCTAAACTAAACATGAACTGTCACATATGCTCCCCTGCAAAGGGTGCTTTCTACAGCCTAAAGCTCCTCAACAAAATCAAGCCTTTCCTACCTCCTACTGGCCTAAACACCACAACTCAAGCTCTAGTTCTGTCCAGACTAGACTATGTTAATGCCACACTCACTGGAGCACACAAAGCTCATATAGCTTCCATGGAAGCCACCCTAAAATGCAGCAGCAAAAATGGTCAGAGCAGCTAAGAAAACATGACCACATCACCCCTGCGCGGCAAAACTTGAAGTGGCTTCCAATCAAAGCGCAGTGTTGTTTCAAAACGGCCTGTCATTCCCATAAAGCCCTACATATTGGCAAACCAGATTACCTTGCACAAAAACTCACAAAAGCAGGACAATCGAGAAACCTAAAGTGCAAATACACGCCTTCTCATCCTCTCCAAAAGACACAAACAAATAATCCTCTCACGCTCTTTCTCATGCAACGCCACTAAAATCTGGAACTGTCTCCAAAAACATATCAGAAACAACCCTCCTTTACAAGTTTCAAAAACAATGAAAAGAATTTCCCCTAAACCCTCATCTCTATCCCTCTGGAGAATAGCCACTCTATGTCACTTTGAAATCCCCTACTAAAGACGGTTTCCACTTCCGCAAAGATTCGTGCTGATCCGATCCTCAACTCTGCAATGGAACTCCTTCACCCTGCCTGAACAGAACTTTTTACTACATTTTATTGAATTAAGAACTATCTAGAATCTCTGTTTATTAATGTACTGTGACAGTTTATGATTCTGTTTTGTATGTTGCTGTAAAGGGCTCTGATGCCCCTCGGGTTGTGTCAGCGCTATAAAAAACTCCTAAAATAAATAAACCTTAAGCACCTCAAAGTGTGAAGGTCTAGGCATCAATTTCATATCTTATATTGTTTGACTCAAACATCTACCTTCCTAACTTTAAGATACTGTTAAATGGAAATTGTACGACTTCTTTGTTAGACCTGTCAGCCTCAGGGTTGTCTTCCCCCAAACCTTTTGCCACACCGCCTCCTACATTTTGTTGGATTTAATCTTGTTGGCCTTAGGACTCTGTGCACTTTACTAATTCTAACCAATGTTAAGCTTGTGCTCACTCCTCTCAAACATGGTTACATTGGCCTATATCCAATTGGCATATTTATTTACTTGTAAAGTGGTATATGATATACCCAGGGCCTGTGAACTGAAATGCTACTAGTGAACCTGCAGCACTTATTGTGCCACCCAGTTAACTAGTATTTTAAAACATTTCCCAGCCTGCCACTGCAGCCTGAATGCAGTTTTTAAACTGCCATGGTGACTTGGCATTTAAACACCCATGACCATAGGGCAGTGTGATGTGTAATTAAAAGGTTGGAAATATGCTTGAAAGTTTTACATGTCCTGGTAGTGAAAAACAACTACATTTGTTTTTCACTACTGTGAGGCCTACCGCTCCCATAGAATAACATTGGGGATTCCTTATTACATTTAATAAGCTGTCTTTTCTAACTGGGAGCTGGTAGCTATGTAATAATTTCTGTATTTGAAATTGTTGTGAAGAGCCCTATTTAATGGTTAAGTAGGGTTTTGATCACAATTATAAAAATGCCACTATTAGTACATTTGAAAAACTTGGGGGTTGGGCAGTTTTCTGCCTTTGCCCTTTTGCCCTTAACCCTTTTGTACCTATAGCCGGGCCGGTGCGCAGTCAAAATGTCGAATTTTTAATATCGACCTACACTAATATCAAGTTTTTAATATCGTAGGGATATATATCGAAGTCAAGAATATCGTTGACTAGAATATCGACCTTAAGGTAAGTAATATCATTTTTTTATACCGAAATAAGTAATATCGAAGTAAGTAATATCAGTTGCAAAAATATCGTTGTCAATAATATCGATTTTTGTTTAGTGTTAAATATTTTAGTGTGTATTTTATATGCATGATTAACTTTTCTTTTTAATGTATTTTCATAATTTTCAAATATATGTATGAAATGTTTAGAAATTAGTGATTTTTCTAAAGTAAGTTTTGCATTTTAGTATCAGAGCAGATTGCGGGTTTATAGGGGAATATGGTGAGAAGTAATTTAATTATAATTAATTATGCAATATGTTTTTATTTATACTTATTGGTTATTAATTTATTGTTAATTAATTATTAATTGGTTAATGTGTAATGATATTAATTAGAATTAATCTATTAATCATTTTTATTTATTGTTATTGTTAATTGATTTATTGTTAATTAATTAATAATTGGTAATCAATTTCTATTAATTGATTAATAGATAATTAAATGAATTATGTGATTTTGTATATGTAGCGGGTTGTGGGTTTATAGGGGAATATGGTGGGAAGTAATTTTATTATAGTTAATTAATTAATATGTTTTTATTAATTATGAATGTATTACTAATTAATGTTTTATTGCTAATTAATTTGTATTAATTGATTAATTGATAATTACATTAATTGTGTTGTTTTTTATGTGTAGCGTGTTGTATGTTTATGGGGAAATAGGGTGGGAGGTAATTTAATGTTATTTAAGTAAATATTAATTTATCTTTATTGGTATTTCTTAATAGTTTTTTGTTAATTAAATATTATTATGTTATTTATTTTACAAAAATTATTTGCTTGATAAGTTTGTTAATTTAACCCCTACGCTATCCAACATTTTCCACGATGTTACACTCACTGGAGTTGGAATTGTTTACCTTTAAGATATCAAAAAAAATCCCTACTGTTGCACTCACTGGAGTGGGAATAGTAATTTTTACCCTTACGCTATCCAACACTTTCCCTACTGTTGCACTCACTGGATTGGGAATAATTTTACCCCTACACTATCCAACACTTTCCCTACTGTTCCACTCACTGGAGTGGGAATAGTAATTTTTACCACTACGGTATCCTACACTTTCCCTACTGTTGCACTCCCTGGAGTGGGAATAGTAATTTCAACCCCTACGCTATCCAACATTTTCCCTACTGTTGCACTGTTTGGAGTTGAACAGTAATTTTATTCCCTCCGCTAACTCATACATATTATTTTAGCTAAAGTAGTATATATTAATTTTAAAAAGATTTAAAAGAATTTTAATTTTTTTCATTTGGTACATATATTTATTTAATTTTTTGTTATATTATTGTTTTATATGTATAGATGCATTTATAATATTTATCATTTATAAGAATTTGTATAACAATTTATAAGTGATTCAAATACGTATTAGACATATTAATAAGCACATATATATAATAGATTATATGTATATGTTTAATGAATTTTTAAATAATATATATTACTTATTATGTTAAAACATTTTAAAATATGTTTAACTATGTTTATTTTAATTATATGTATTATTTACGTTATTTTACTTTTTTTTTACTAAAATAAAAAATGATACTTTTAACAACAATATTTTTGACATCAATATTTCTTTTCAGACATTTTGGTACTTTCCATAATGTAGATAGGATGTCAATATTTTTTACTTCGATATTCTTGCTGCGATATTTCTGTGGGTCGATATTCTGACCTTTGATATTCTGTCAGTGATTCAGCCTGGCCTGGATCACCTGACAGGGTGTAACTGACAGTTAGACTTTGTGAATTCCTCCCAATTGAGGGCTAAAGTGTGCCTCAATAGGCCATCTTCTGGCAGGATGGAGGGGTGGAGTTAAGCACGGCCCTGATTGTAATTGACTAGCCTGTTCTCTGCCTTCACACAGAGGGCCTGATGACCCCAAAATTGTAATTGCTGCCAGCTTGGAGCCAGAAATTCCATGCACTTCAAAGCCACAGTCTAGAAGCTTCTCCCAACTTCCTGAACCAGGACACCAAGATACAAATGTAGGACCTCAGACACCAACTCTTCAGTACACTTCTGGACCTTTGGATACTCTGCCAGAAAGAAGGGCTGCTGTGCTGCTGGAAGGACTGCCTTTCTGCTGGACTGCTGCTCTTATGGACTGCTGATCTGTTAGACTGTTGTCCTGATTGTCCTGCTGCTCTGCTACCATCTGCCTGGGAACAAGAAATGGATAGTCAACTGTCCTAGGACCTTTAGAGTGACTCACAAGGGGTAGTTTGCTGCCCATCTTGTTCAGAGCCACAGGGACACAAACTGCTTCCTCCATCCCGAACCCACCCATGGGCCTAGCCTGAGTGAGTTCTGACCATCCAAGTGGTGCCTGGACCTTTGTGAGTCATGCTAAAGGTGCCCAGACATTCAAAATACAAATTAGGCACTTAAGACATTTCATGGTTAGAAACTGCTCGGAGAACCAGGAAGAGACAGGGACCAACCTGCTCAGCTATCCACCCGAGGTGCATCGTCGGTCAAATCTACTTTGCGGCTTCTTCGGCTATGTTCTTCTCTGCAGCAGAAAATTAGTCACAGTGGTCCTTCGCCAAAGGGGTAACTGACCTTGTGAAACTGCGTTCAGCTACAGCCCTCAGGCTCATCCTACTGGAGATTTTTGCCTTCCATTTGAATGACTAAGTCCAATGCAGACATCTTCACCGCAACTTTGACACCACGGCCATTTAACTATGGAGCTCCATTCTCTTCCACCCCGCTGAACTTCACCTTCTCAGAACGTTTTTTCTCAGAAATTATTCGAAGTTCGATGGTAAACGCTGAATGGGTCCAATCCACTTGGTGTATCCGAACAGCGCTCCATCGCGGCCGACCATATTTTTCAACTTTGACCCAGTCTTGCGCTGCTTACTAGATGTCAGCAATTGGCGCTTTGAACTTTTAGGAGCTAGTTTCTATGAAAAATGTAAAAGAAATATAACTCCAGTTCGACTGATTTCATTTATGTTGTTTTGTGGGAAATAGTTTATTAAAATGTGCTCTAAGTTTATAAATTGGTTTGGCATTTTTCTTGAGTTGTGTTTTCACTTTATTACTGTTTGTGTGCTTCACAAATACTTTACAGTTACTTTTTGTGGTTCACCCTGCAAAGGATTGGAGCTGGTGTTTGACCAGGATTCACACCCAGTGAACCCACACCCAATTTCTAACATTAATCATGGGAAGTGTATTTATTCCAATCTGAAATCCAGGTGCATTTAAAGTACCTAATCATCTTCATAATCTCGTAAGGTGGTGGTTCTCCTGAGGGTAACTTTTAATTCTCCCTAGGTACCACAGAAACCATAGCTTTTACTAACTGTAGTGTTCTGCAGGACACAATCTAGTGTTCTGATAAGTATACATTGTCACCAGCCACTCCCTGAGGGCTAGATTCCATACCCACCCCACAACCAACCACCACAGGCGTCACGAGTAATGTGGGCCTGCAAATAAAAGGGACCAGGCACACGTGCCTCTGTGTCATTCCACCTGCATGTGGCCTAGGGCCGAAGCCAACACAATGGCAATGAGCGCGTCTGCCCTGCTTGTAAGCTGACAGCTGTTTCACAGTTTGTCGTCGGATGCAGTGTAGCCTGAGCTATAGGCTCCCACCATGCCTGCTGCCAGCAAGACGGAAACTGATGCAAGAAGAAAGCCACCCAGTGCATACACCGGTGTCCTCCAGTGAGGCAACTGCAGCCACCCGCATGCTGTTGCCCCTGCAGCTGTAATACCGACTGGCCCTGAAACTTGAGTGTTAGGAGAAGAAATAGGGGGAAGCATTACATCTAGCACCGCACTCAAGGTGCCTCCATGCAGCTGACACTCCATCAAGAGGCAAAAAGCCTCCCTATTCCGACAGTGCCCACATGAGCAGAAAGAAGACTGCACCAACAATGAAGCAGGCAAAGTTCTTCGCAAGGGAGACGAGCAAGTGAATCTTGAAAGTAAGAGCCATGCACACTGCCAGACACATATCCTGTCCCTGAGGTGCCCCCTACAAGCTGAAGTGCGTGTCAGCAGCCCCCCTGCCACCATCGGTTCTGGGCAAAAAGCCTCCCTATTCCGACAGTGCCCACATGAGCAGAAAGAAGACTGCACCAACAATGAAGCAGGCAAAGTTCTTCGCAAGGGAGACGAGCAAGTGAATCTTGAAAGTAAGAGCCATGCACACTGCCAGACACATATCCTGTCCCTGAGGTGCCCCCTACAAGCTGAAGTGCGTGTCAGCAGCCCCCCTGCCACCATCGGTTCTGGGCAAAAAGGAGGGAAAAGACGCATTCTGACAAGGCGAGTGGTGCATGACTGACACCTGCTGAGGTGGTTGGCTGCTGCCTTTCCTCTCGTTGCCAGTATACAGGGTGCCGTGAGTGAAAGTACCCGCAGTGAGGATGGACAGTCGCATCTCCAGCGACTGTCAAGCCGCACAGTCGGAGGGAAGACTATGGCGGTCTGTGAACAAGAGCACTGCAGTGCCACTTAGTGGCCATTTGCAATTACAGCACCAGTGTTAAGAAAGCAATTTACATAGAAACGGCCAGCCGCACTGGGAAGGTTGCTGTGCCCTACAGTTAATGTGGCAGCTACCTGCATGACTTGAATGTGGTTGCCCCGACTGCTCACTTCCCTGCCTGCTGCTTTAGCCCATCCACGACCTCTGTGTGCAGAAGGGCTGCCACTGCTGTGTTGAAATGTGGACACTAACAAGACTGCAGCACCTAGGAGAAGTAGTACGGACTGCAGTGTTAGCAAGGCTACCGCAGCCTGTGCATGAATTGACTGGCGCAGCCTGGCAGCTGCTCATGGGACCACCTCTCAGCCAATAGAGCAAGAATGTTTAAATTACTGCAGCAGAGGAGGGAAAGACAGCTCCGTGCCATTCCATAAGGTCAAACCCTGAATATGCAAGGCCCTGCTTAACATAACATTTGGAAAAGAGAGACCTGCACTGCACTCGCCCCAGGCAGCAAGCATAGAGACAATGCCAGAATGAGCAACAACAGGTGCTGAGCTGCCTGCTTGCTGCTGTAGGGCTGAAGAGGTGGTGTGCATCAGGATACTCTACTACAAAGAGGAAGAAGCAAGATGTCATTGCAAAGTAGCCTGCATGTGAGGCTGTCATGTGCCCAAGTAGCAAGCATCGGAAGGAAGAGATTTCCCACAATACTCTTGCAACTGTGTCCCAAACAGCCACAGCACAATACTGGTCAAAAGAGTGCAATAGGCACCCAAGTGGGCTGCCTCCCTTTGAAGGACAAGAATCTGCATACCCCCACACAGCAAAGAGCCCTAAAATGCCCGAAGCTTCCCAGCTAAGAAAAGTACAGCCAAGCTAGTGATGGCAAGGCCATGTGGGTACGAAGGCAACAAGGAAGAGAGCAGCATGAACCAATGAACAGCAGACTGCTTGAGAAGGCTCAAGGTGCATCAGCCTGATATATGAGGTACCCCGCAGAAAAGGACCATGTACCACACTCCCGGAAATGATAGAGCCCTCAGAGAAAGAAAAAGAAAAGAAAAGGTCACACCAGTCAAGCACCCCAGTAGCGAATGGGTACCATTTGGCCCATCATTATGCATGTTACACTGAGTGGCCGACCATGCCAAGGACACCTGCACTTAGGCAGAACCAACTGCTGCAACAGCGTAGCCTTGAGGTGCAAGCACTAAGACCTTGAGTGAAGAAGGGAGGAAGGATGGGATGGATGGATGGGTTTTTATATAGCGCAATATCACCGCCAGGTCTCAAAGCGCTTTGCATTGGGAACCCGTCCTGGTTTTTCCCTGTGAGATAGCCCCTACTGGGTATCCCCAAGGTGAAAGCCAGGCATCCCGCCGAGGGGGGCCGTAGTGGAGATTAAGCAAGCTATTGCCCAGAGTTGCAGAGTGTGAACCTGTGATTCGAGTAGGCACCGAAGCGAGAATTACCGAGTCCGTGGACATTTTGGGCTCAAGACCCTGCCGCGTCGGGAATTGAACCCTGGTCCCGGGTCTGATCTCAGCGTCCGGATCTGCCTCCTCTAACCAGTGAGCCACACTTCTCCACGTGACCCTCTATCCGTGGAGCAGATCCCTGAGAGAAGGACAGCACCTGAGAGAGGCCCATAAGGAAATGCAAGAGTCAAGTTCTATTTCAGCACTGTGCTTGTGAGAGGCCATGAAGCAGAGCACTAAGCAGATCCCTGATAGAGGGACAGGACCTGTGAGAGGTACATAAGGGCATGATAGTGTCAAGTCCTATTGTCAGGACCAGGCCTGTGAGAGACCACAATGGAAAAAAAAAACAGTCCTATGAACAGGACGTGACCAGAGAGGCTCCTGTGAAGAGATCACCTTGTCAGAAGAGTTGAGGAGAAGATAGTGGCACAATGCCACAGAGAGGAGAAGAGAGTGGCACAATGCCACATCAAGGAGAAGAGAGTGGCACAATGCCACCTCAAGGAGATGTGCATGGCAACATGTCACATTGCCATGTTACAAAGAAGAAGATGAAAGCGGAAGAGAAGAGAGTTGCAAAATGCCACATCACAAGAGGCAGTGATGAGCAGAAGAGTGTAAACAACAATCAAAAATGCCAATATTTATAACTAATTCAAATGCTTGAATCAAGGTACGCTGAGACAGTCAAACAAAGCAACCTTAGGCTCTTCAATTGCCTTTATTTCAATATCAAAAGGGGATTGAATTCATGTTTGACAGATCAAGAAAAAAAATCCTACCAATACAATCATAATAACAAAAGAACAAACAAATAATTCACATTACATTACATTCCTCCAAGCATTCCCTAAATTTCACTCAAATTCTCACATTCACTCTACGTACATTCACTCACCATGCTCACTACACTCCAAAAAAGTCCTAAGGACCACCGTGACTTTTACTATACAGTGGCCCTTGTTCACACCAAAACAAAAAGATTGATTACAATTTTTCTTAAGATGCATGTGACAGATCAATCACCAATTTTCGTAAAGTTATAACAGTTATATACATAAAAGCATCAAAAGAGCATAAATGAATAAGGCTTGTTTTGGTGATTAAAGGGGAAAAAAATGTCAAACCCCACTGGGTCCGGGGTTCTCATCAGGACCAAACACAACTAAGGAAAAAAGAAAAAAGAAAAACTATGTAAAATGACTTTAATAAAACCATTTTTACCAATAAGGTTGCTACCACCTAGCAACTCAACCTCCACTTAGAGCAGAAGAGTGTGGCACAAGGCAACAGTACCACATCGCAAACAAGAATATGAAAGAAGAGGAGGAAGGTGTGTGACATGTCTATCACTGACAGTCATAATTGAGTGTCATTATTGTCAAGTGCATCACTAGAACAAAGACTTTATTGGTGACCATGTTGGACGATCTTCGACTGCGTGGGAGATTCTGGCATTCTCATTCTGCTTGACCTGACCGCCGCTTTTGACACGGTCAACCATGATAACCTGCTGACCAGACTAGGAGAGGGTGGGGTATGGGGCAAGGCTCTAGATTGGTTCCGTTCTTACTTATCTGGTAGACGCCAGGCGGTTTCCCTCCCTCCGTATCAATACGAGTTTTCCAACATCCACCTTTGGGTTCCTCAAGGATCTGCAATCAGCCCCATTTTGTTTAACATTTATATGAGACCACTGATTGATATTATAAAGATGCATGGTGTAAAATTGGAGAATTATGCTGATGACGCTCAGCTTTTTTTTTCCATGCCTGCATGCAGGACACTGCTCTCTGCCTAAAGGCAAACTCCCTACAATTTAACTCGGATAAGACTAAAGTCTTCTACTGTGCTGTTGGGAAAGCTCCCTCCCCATTTCCTGATCATTTTTGGCCTTCTTCAACAACTCCCACTTCTGTTCCTGCTAAATCAGTACGGAATCTAGAAGTAATGCTCGATGCTAATTAGAATTTGGAAGGACAAGTAAATAAATTGGTGGGGAGCTGTTTCTCCCTCATCAGAGCATTGAGGAAGATCCTCCTGCTTCTTCCTACCACGACTAGAGCCTTGGTAGTTGGATGTATCATCCTAGCAGGTTGGACTATGGTAATGCTCTATTACTGGAGTCTCCAATATTCCTGATTGAACATCTTCAAAGGTAAGTATTGGCGGAAAATTCATTCCGCTTGCGGAATTTGAGGATTTTCCGCGATTTCGCGATCCGCGAATTGCGCGAAATCACGGCAAAATCAGCGAATTCGCAAGCGGGGCGAATTTTGCTCAGGAAGCACTTACAGGGTTACAGCAGGTGCCCAAGTTGAAGCTAGTTTCTTTGTAACCATTTACAAAATGGTTACAAAGAAATTAACTTCAACTTGGGCACCTGATGTAACCCTGTGGGGGCTTCCTGAGCGGCGCCTCATTGCCTACTTGCAACTATTCTCTGACCCTGCTCTGACCCTCGAAGCATGATCAGAGACTAGTTAAAAGTAGACAACGAGGCTCCGTGAACAGGAAGCACTTACAGATATAGATAAAGCAGGTACCCGAGTTGAAGGTCAAGTTCAGTAACTCCTTAATCAGCCCCAAAAAATCGTGCGCTTTGTCGAGGCTGGGCAGGTGTGCTTTCTCCCCATATATTGGGTTACCCACCCTCCTTTTCACTTCTCCCCATATCTACAGTCAAAAATTAGCTATGATGCTTGATGGAGGCCTTTGCATCCTTGACTTTCACAAGTGCAATCCCCGTGCAGTTCCTGTAACCAGTAGCGTCTTTCTCCTCATCTGCAGCTCTGATCTGTGCCTGACCTTTTATACACACAAGAAGAGGCATGTGAACTCGCAAAGAAGCCCCCCCCCCATTTGCCCCCCCACACACTAGCGGTGTGCGCCGTCTTCCCGGCCTTTACACACTATGATGGACAGCTCACTCGAGGGACCCCGGCGCCCTTAGGCGTGATGGCAAAGTTAATCAGCCCCAAAAAATCACGCGCTTTGTCGAGGCTGGGCAGGTGTGCTTTCTCCCCATATCTACCGTCGAAAATTAGCTATGATGCTTGATGGAGGCCTTTGCATCCTTGACTTTCATGAGTGCAATCCCTGTGCAGTTCCTGTGCTCAGGAGCTTCTTTCTCCCCATCTCCTGCTCTGATCGGTGCCTGACCTTTTATACACACAAGAGGCATGTGAACTCGCAAAGAAGTCCCCCCCGTTTGCCCCCCGACACACTAGCGGTGTGCACCGTCTTCCCGCCCTTTACACACTATGATGGACAGCTCACTCGAGGGACCCCGGCGCCCTTCAGTGCGATGGCAAAGGTACACACACATGGTCACTGGAGGCAACTCTTGTGGCCCGACGCAGCTGTACTGCAGGAAAAGCACTATACATTTACCCAACGAGGTAGCATGTACTGATTAGCTAATAGAAAGTACTCCAGTTAAGTATGGTGCAAAATCGCAAAAAGATACGCGATTTCGTGGGGAAAATCGCTGATTTTTTTGCAATTTCGCGCCAATTCGCGAACCGCTGATTCGCAAAATTCGCCCATACAAGGGTCCAAACCTTCACGGCTAAGTTGACCTTGATGAAGTCATGACGCTCGTCGGGCTCTTTGGCCCTTGCAGAGCTACATTTGCTTGCAATACTGCAAAAAAATTCAGTTTAAATCTTTTTGCATAGTGTTTAAAGCCCTTCATGTTTCGGGACCCAAACCTTTACAGGAGAAATTTCCCTGGTATATTCCGACGAGGTGTCTTCGCTCGTCTTCTGCTTACTTGTTGAGAGTTTCTAGATTTCGAAGAGCAAAATCAGCCGCTGCAAAGCCCTGGAATAAACTTCCATTAGAAGTCAGACAGTCCCAGGACCTCCAGCAGTAAAGGAAAAAGGTTAAAACATGGCTGTTCCCTAGAATCTGATCCTGTCGTGCTGGAGAACGTTTACTGCCAATCCACTCCCTTTTTCCATCTGTGGGTGTTGATGTCACGTGCTACAGCGCCCAGATACCCGTTGGGTGAAAAATGCGCTTTATTAATTTGGCATACAATACAATACTAAAACCAGGTAAGGAGCACAGTACATCTTGAGTGGAGCCCTATGCCTGCAAACACCCGAGGAATAACAAGGCATTCCAGGCGCTGTTGGAGGCTAGCCAACCAGAAACCATCTGTTAAACCCTGTGTACCTGAGACCTGCTGCAGAGAGCATACACTCCCACTGTATTATCCACCCTTGGAGTTGCACGAGTGACTTGCACATGGCCCTGTTGGGAGTTCTGCAGTGACCTCTTTGTGCCCTGCACAGCCCACAAAGTCCCATGGCAATCCATTGACAAGGCACTTAAGGGAATTCCAGTGTGAGGGAATCCGATCATGAGAGATGAGTCTGCAGAAGGTCTGCGACAGGCATCGAGAACCACTGAGGTCATGGAGGGAGATTGGTCATCCAAATACTATCTGGAAGACGCCTGTGCACCTGAGTCATAATGGCAAGAGCATACATACCCTGAGACAACCACCCTTTATGGCTTAGTGGGTAAATGAGCGACTTGGATGTGGTCCTATTGGCAGATCCTCAGTGACCCCATTGCATGACCTACAAGAGGCCCCGCCCAGCCCAAGCAGTCCTGTGGCGGCCTAGCATAAAGGGCCTCAAGGAAGTTCCCATGTGAGGGAGTCCTGGAGCTAGAGATAAGTCTGAAGCTGCCCCACCAATGGGTATCGGGACGCATCAAAGCCTTCGAGGAAGACTTCCATCCATCGCAATGTTGTCCTCTGTTTATTTATTTATTTATTTATTTATTATAAAGTTTTGTATAGCGCGAACAAGACCCGTGGGTATCAGAGCGCTTAACATGAAATAAGAAAAGGAAAACAAAGGTTAACATATGTATAAGCAGTTAACAAGCAACCGCATTGAGGTAGATGACATATATATTCGTAACACATGTGACGTTAGCGTAAGTAAATATGCTATGATTAAGTTATAACAAAACATGTATATATAACAAATATGAGGTAGCACGGTATAGGTTCATGTATGAGGTAGCACGGTATAGGTTCATGAAAGATGCTGTTCTCCTGTTCAGTCAAATCTCCATTCCGATTGGCCTTTGGGTTGTTCTCATATCATAGGATACGTGTTCCATTATAGTATTGCCTGTGCCTCCCATTTTAGTGGCGTACATGATCTGTACTAAGGCAGAATTATAGCAGATCCATGATCAGTGATCTTCGCTAAGTAATGTATCTATTCATCAGCAGGCTCTTCACTTCCCGTTTGAATGTTACCAGATTCTGGATCTTCCTGATGTTTGGAGGGAGTGAGTTCCATACTCTGGGGGCCGCTCCCGAGAACGCTCTGTCATAGGTTTTCTTCTTTCGGAAGAAGGCTGGTCGTAGTAGCAGCTCCCCAGCACTCCTAGATGGTCGGTTGCCACCGGACAACTGAATTTTCTTTGCTAGATATCTTGGGGTGTTGTCGTGTAATGCTTTATGTGTGATACAAGCTATCTTCATTTGGATTCTTGCTTCATATGGTAGCCAGTTTAATGCTTTCAGATGCGGGGATATATGGTCATATTTCCTAGTTCCGGTGATAAGTCTTGCTGCAGCGTTAAGACAGGCTTTCAATGGTGCTGTGGACATTTTTGGTAATCCAGCCAAGGTGGTGCACCCATATTCAATCCTCGAGATAACTAAGGATTGGATTGCCAATTTGAGGTCTGACTCTGTGATGAATGGTTTCAATTTTCTTAGGTAGTTCAAGTGAAAGTGGGCACTTTTCGCCATTGAGTTAATGTGGGCTTTCATGTCTAGATTCTCATCTAGGATGATTCCTAGAGATTTGGCTGAGTTGACAAGGGTTGGGGTGCAGTCTGTCTTTGAGGGTTTGCCATCCATGGAGCCAGGATGCCACCAAAGTATCCTCTGCAGGAGATTCCTCCACCGCTTCTCATCATTCACCAGTTTGAACTATTTTGAGTTAAGCCTATACTTCATGCATGTCACATTTGTGCCCAGAGTCATCTGGTGAAACAAATTTCTGGGTGCGACCAGCTGCACCTATGTGCCGATCCTGTCTGTGCCGGACTGCCTGAAGAGACTTAGTGGTGTTTTCATATTGTTGTTTCTTCTCTCCCACAGGTTGGACTTGTGTGTGTTCTTTTTAATAAAGTTTGGGACGGGTGATGTGACCTGCAGGGCACGTTCTAGTGTTCCAATAAATATACATTGTCACCAGCCGCTCCCTGAGTGCTGGCTTTCATACCCACCTCACACCCATTCACCACAGGCGTCACAAATGACTTGGGCCTGCAAATAAAAGGGGCTGGGTACACATGCCCTGGGCCAGTTCCATAAACTACAATCAGGCCTCTGTGTTGTTGTTCCACCTGCATGCAGGCCTAGGGCCCAAGCCACCCCACTAACAAACATCCCATTATTTTTCTAAAACAAAACCTCAAAAATCACTTCATAATCACAACAAATAAACTAGTGAACAACAACCAATCACAGCTTGGCTATTTCAAAGGTCAACCGATCACAGCACAACTTTGTTAGCAATCAACCAATCAGAGCACTGCTTTGTGATGACTTCTATCCGATACCAGCACGGCTCCCTGTTGTTAGAAAGGCGGTCCCGGGGGAGGCAGAAGATGTCTGACTGACCACCCCTAGGTCCACCCCTCCATCGAGAAGTAGCCAAGCGTTAGCGAGAGGCCTCCTGGGTGAGGGTCCCCTCCTAGGTTCGTACAGCAGAGTAATCACACCACTACAAATGGACACCACACAGGAGGATAAGTTCTTATGGCTTTTATCAAGAATAAAAGGTTGTTTGTCTTCAGCGATAGGTACAGGCAGATCGAGGGATCTGAAAAGTCTCGTAAATAGGGGACAGGGTAGCGGGATAGTCTTTGTCCTGAGGGCGGAAGGGATACCCTGCGCACAGCTCTCAATCCTCGAGCCGGGGGGTTCCGAGAGGATGGGCCGCGGCAGCGCCAGCAGGCCCCAAAGATGGTTCAGCGAATCTGGGCCGTGGCAGCGCCAGCAGGCTCCGAAGATGGATCAGCTAAGATGGACCGCGGCAGCGCCAGCAGGCTCCAAGGATAGTTCAGCTAAGATGGACTGCGGCATCACCAGCAGGCTCCAAAGATGGTTCAGTTAAGATGGACCGCGGCAGCGCCAGCAGGCTCCAAAGATGGTTCAGCTAAGATGGACCGCGGCAGCGCCAGCAGGCTCCAAAGATGGTTCAGCTAGGATGGACCGCGGCAGCGCCAGCAGGCTCCAAAGATGGCTCAGGTTTCAGGGAAAAGGAGTTCGTCTCGGGGTCAGCCGCGACAGCGTCAGCAGGGCTCTCGACTCCAGGATACAACTGCCGTCCTACTCCGGGGCTGGCCCAGATATAGGACTGGAGTCCTTTGATGTCCGGACCCTCTCGCCTGGGGGTCAGAGGGGTCGGGATGATGGTGTCCAGACACCCAGCAGGGGGGTGGAGCCAGCGCCCCAGGGAGGCCGGAGGGCGATCGATACCTGGCGTCCGGGGACGACTGGAGGGCCATCGAAACTTCCCGCCTCTAGGATCTGTTGAGTGGCCACTCTACCACCCGGGGGGATCTTGGTGCCTCGATGTCGGGGCTCCGCTGGGGCCTTGGCCGGGGCCGAGGCCACGTGCTCGGGACGTGGTGGTCCAAGATGGAGTCGGACGAGGCCTCGTGCTCGTAATGTGATGGGCCCAGAATGGAGTCGGGCCGGTAGGGTTGGGGATGTGCTGGGTCCGCCATGTTCCAGGGGAGGAGAGCGATGGTGTGTCAGGGGGGTTGTTCCCGTTGGTAGTTCGTGTAAGGTCGGGCCAAGGGGCGCCCGGGGTCTGATGGGGGGCCGTTGTCGTCCTGGGCCCGCCATGCGGGGAGGGTTAGGACGACGCCGTGGGGCCGGGTCCAACACGCGTCCCCCCCAGCTGAAGGCAGGGGAGAGTCACCCATCCTCTTGGGGGGTCTCCTCGCCGAGGCGGAAAAACCGGGACAGGCCATCAGCATTGGCGTGGTCGTTGCCAGGGCGATGCTCCACAGTGAAGTCCATCCCTTGGAGGGAGATGGACCATCGCAGTAGCTTCGGGTTCTCGCCCCGCATCTGCATCAGCCACCGCAGAGGCCGGTGGTCGGTCTGCACCCGGAAGTGGGTGCCGAAGAGGTAGGGCCTGAGTTTCTTTAAGGCCCACACGACGGCGAAGGCTTCCCTCTCAATGGTGCTCCATCGTTGTTCCCTAGCCAGCAGGCGCCGACTGATGAAGGCCACGGGAAGGTCGATTCCGTCAGGGTTCACTTGTGAGAGGACCGCCCCAATGCCGTGCTCGGAGGCGTCTGTTTGGACCACAAACTCTCGGCTGTAGTCGGGGGCCTGGAGTACAGGGGCGGTGCACATGGCAGTCTTTAGGGTTTCGAAGGCTGTTTGGCACTCTGGGGTCCAGGGTACCTTTTGGGGTAGTCTCTTGGAGGTTAGTTCTGTGAGGGGCCCCACAATGCTCCCATAGTTTTTTATGAAACGCCGATAATATCCTGTGAGCCCCAGGAAGGCTCGGACTGCGGTCTGGGTGACCGGGGGCTCGCAGGCCCGGATGGCGTCAATCTTTGGCTGGAGGGGAGCCACCTGGCCGCTCCCTACTTGGTGCCCTAGATAGGTCACGGACCCTTGGCCTATCTGGCACATGCTGGCTTTTATTGTCAGTCCGGCCCGTCGGAGGGCCGTCAGGACCTCCCAGAGGTGTGTCAGGTGTTCGTCCCAGTCGAGGCTGTATACTGCAATATCGTCCAGATACGCGGCACTGAACTCTTCTAGCCCCGCCAGCACTCTGTTCACGAGCCTCTGGAAGGTGGCCGGGGCGTTTTTCATGCCAAAGGGCATCACGGTGAAATGGTAGTGGCCATCAGGGGTCGAGAAAGCAGTTCGCTCTTGGGCACCAGGGGTGAGGCCGATCTGCCAATACTAGGCCGTGAGGTCGAAGGTGCTGAGATACCTGGCGGCCCCCAGGCGATCGATCAGTTCATCCGCCCGGGGGATGGGATGGGCGTCGGTCCTGGTGACGGCATTCAGCCCCCGGTAGTCGACACAGAACCTGAGCTCCGGGGGTGCGCCGGGGGCGGCGGCCTTAGGGACCAGGACAACGGGACTGGCCCAGGGACTGTTTGAGGGTTCGACTACCCCCAGAGCCAGCATCTTGGCAACTTCGGACTGAATGCAGGCCCGAACTCGGTCGGGAACTCGAAAAGCCCGATGTCGTACAGGCGGGCTGTCCCCAGTGTCTACATCGTGGACACACCACCGGGTGACTCCGGGAGTGAGGGAGAATAGGTCTGCAAATTGCCCCAGCAGTTCCGGCAGTCTTGGTGCTGCTCTGGGGTCAGGGCAGAGGAGAGCGTGACCCCTTCGACGGAGCCGTCCTTCTCGGTGGTGCTCAGGAGATCCGGCAGAGGCTCAGAGTCGTCTTCAGCTCCGTCATCGGTAGCTAGCAGCAGGCTCAGTTCGGTGCGGGCAAAGTGAGGCTTGAGCCTGTTGGCGTGCAGAACCCGGAGGGGGTTCCGGGGGGACTCCATGTCCACCAAGTAAGTGACGGGGCTCTTGCGCTCCACCACTTTGAAGGGCCCCGTCCATTTGTCCTGGAGGGCACAAGGTTCGACCGGGGACATGACCCAGACCTGTTGGCCTGGCTCGAACTCGATGGACGAGGCGTTCTGGTCATACCAGCGTTTCATCTCCTCCTGACTGGACTCAAGGTTGGCCTCGGCAAGTTCCCGGAACTTCCGAGTCTGGTTGCGGAGGGTCAGGAGGTACCGGTAGACGTCCGGGGGTGCATCTTGGGCAGCCGTTTCCCAGCCTTCTTTTACCAAGCTGAGGGGGCCTCGGACAGGATGCTCATACAACAGTTCGAAAGGGCTGAACCCCAGGGACTTCTGGGGCACCTCTCGATAGGCGAACAGGAGGCAGGGCAGTAGGACATCCCATTTGCGTCGTAGCGGCTCTTCTAGGCCCTTGATCATCCCCTTCAAGGTTCGGTTAAACCGCTCTACAAGTCCATTTCCTTGGGGGTGATACGGGGTGGTGAACTTATATGTGACCCCGCACTGTTGCCACAGGGACCGCATATATTTAGATATAAAGTTTGTGCCCCGATCACTCACGACCTCTCGGGGGAAGCCGACTCTGGAGAAAATCCCCATTAGCGCTCGACCCACCACGGGGGCCGTGATGGTGCGGAGGGGGATGGCTTCCGGATAGCGGGTGGCATGGTCCACCAGAACGAGGATGAAGCGGTGCCCCTGAGAGGTGCGGAGGTCCAGGGGCCCCACGATGTCGATCCCCACTCACTCGAAGGGGGTGGTGACCACGGGAAAAAGGCTGGAGCAGGGGCTTTGATTCTCCCCCCGCTCTTCCCGCTGGCTTGACAGGTCGGACATGTTCGGCAGTGGTTATTCACGTCGTTGTGCATTTTCGGCCAGTAAAAATGGGTCACCAGGCGGCTGTAGGTCTTGTCCTGCCCTAGGTGCCCGGCGAGGGGTATGTCATGGGCCAGGTTCAAGAGAAAGTCTCGGAATCGGAGGGGGGCGACCAGCACTCGGCTGGCTCCCAGTTCGGCAATCTTCTGTTCACTATAGAGGAGGTCGTGGTCCCAATAGACCCAGTGGGACCCCGAGGGGTCTCCGGCGGCTTGAGTGGCGGCTTGTTGATGGATTCCCTCAAGGGAGGGACAGGTTTTCTGTTCCTGTCGGAACTGTTCGCGGGTGGGGCCACCTTCTTGGCGCCATTGAGCTAGTTCTGGAAGGTGCCCAAGTTCGGTGAGGTCTTCAGCGTTGGACCCCTGGGGCCCGTTTTCAGTGTTGGCGTCCTCAGAGACGGCGGGCGGCGGAGGTGCCGGCCACTCCGGTTCTTCAGGCGGGGTGTCTTCGTTCGGGGCGGAGGCCCGAGCGGTCATGGATCGAGTGGTCGCACAGACCCACTCGGGCAGGCCGAGCATCCCCAGATGCTCTCTCCGCTCAAAGTGGGCCCAGGGGGAACTTTTCAGGTTGTTCCCGAGGAGGCAGTCCACGGGGGCATCGTCCCGGAAAGTCACTTTCAGCATGCCCGACACCCCTCCCCACTCGAAGGGAATGCGTGCCATCTGGCACAAGCTCTCGGAGTTGTCCGCCGACCGTACTGGGCACAGGACGTTGGGCAGGATTTGTTCAGGGGTCACCAAATGGCAGCGGACCGCCGTCACGCTGGCTCCAGTGTCACGGAGGGCTTCGGCCCTGTGTCCATTAATGGTGACCCACTGGCGGTACTTCTGGGTGTTGCCTGGGATCGGGGCTCGGGGGATCATGTCTCTTTCGCCCAGGCACACCAAGGACATAGCTGCGGGCTCCCACTCGGTCTGTTCGGGGACTTCGTCCTCTTCCTCGCCTCCTTCTTCACCCAGGGCGGCGGCCATGATCTGGCGGTTTGGAGGACCGGTGGTGCCGGGTCGCTGGTTCATCGGGCAGAGAGGGTCATTAGCATAGTGACCCAGCCGCTGGCATCTGTGGCAAGTAACGTTCGGACGGGGCCCTGGTCGTGCTGGAGGGGCCCCCCTTCGGCCTAGGGCGGGCGACGTGGAGGTAGGGGACGACCCCGTGGGGGCGTCTCGGCCTCTGCTCTGGCCTCCTCCGCCGCCTCGTGGTCGGTGGTTCCCCGGGGTCCCCGACCATAGTCTCCCATCGGGCTCCGGGGGACTCGGGTGCTCACCCATCTATCAGCCTCGACAGCAAGTTTTCGTGGCTCTGTCAGTTTGCTGTCGAGGAGATGCTGCCGGAGTTCGATGAAGCAGTTGTTGGAAAGATGTTCCCATATAATGAGGTCGACCAACTGCTGGAAGGTGGTGACCTGACTGCCTTTGATCCACCCCTCGAAGGCTCTGCTAAAAAAGTTCACGTATTCCACCCAGGTGGTACCGGGGATTTTTTTAGAGTCTCGGAATCGCTGCCGGTACATTTCGGGGGTGAGTCCGTAGCGAGTGAGGAGGGCGGTTTTCATGTGTTCGTACGAGGTCATCTCGGCATCGGGAAGCTCTAGCAGAGCGTCCCTCCCTTCGTTGACGAACTTCCCCCACAAGCCGGCGCCCCAGTCCTTGAGGGTTACTCGATGGGCGGTCATGGCTACTTCATAGGCTTTGAACCACTGTTGGATGTCGTCGTTCTTATAGTACTCTTTGACGACATCCTTGGGTATGTGCACCTTCGTGTCCACCGAAGGGAGCGAGGTCTTGCCCCCGGAGGCGCTGGCCTCATTTGTCTTGGCCTTGATCTCTAGTTCCTTTAAGCCACGCTCATGCTCGTACGTAAGTTTCTTTTCTTCGAGTTCTCTTTGTCTTCGTTTCTCCTCCAGGTCTCCTTCTAGTCGTAGTTGCTCGAGGGCTATTTTTTTCTCGGCCAGCTGTAGTTCTCCGTCTATCCGGAGTCGGGCTAGTTCTAGTTCGTGCAGCCTGTTCCTCTCTTGTTCTCGGGCATCTTCGTGGGAGAGGCCCGTGTCTAGGTTTGCGGGTCTTTCCCCCACTGGAGACGCGTTGTTCGGCCCCGGGTTATCTTCATTCTGGGGTGGCGAGTCTCCGGCTTCCACCCATGCTTGCAGGGGCAGTTTAAAGTCTTCCTTGGTGCTTATGCCAGTGGTAGCGATGCCCAGATCTTTGCAGAATTGTTTCAACTCCTTATGACTGTACTCTTCCATTTTCTCTTTCCGGAATTCTGCAGTCGGTCTTGTTTCTTGAGTAGTCATGCTCGCGGTGTGTTTTTCTCGGTAGCGGTTGACTCACTCTCTCTACGAATTGCGTTGGCTCGGATCGCACCGCCTGCCACCAATGTTAGAAAGGCGGTCCGGGGGGAGGCAGAAGATGTCTGACTGACCACCCCTAGGTCCACCCCTCCGTCGAGAAGTAGCCGAGCGTTAGCGAGAGGCCTCCTGGGTGAGGGTCCCCTCCTAGGTTCGTACAGCAGAGTAATCACACCACTACAAATGGACACAACACAGGAGGATAAGTTCTTTAGGCTTTTATCAAGAATAAAAGGTTGTTTGTCTTCTGCGATAGGTACAGGCAGATCGAGGGATCTGAAAAGTCTCGTAAATAGGGGACAGGGTAGCGGGATAGTCTTTGTCCTGAGGGCGGAAGGGATACCCTGCGCACAGCTCTCAATCCTCGAGCCGGGGGGTTCCGAGAGGATGGGCCGTGGCAGCGCCAGCAGGCCCCAAAGATGGTTCAGCGAATCTGGGCCGCGGCAGCGCCAGCAGGCTCCGAAGATGGTTCAGCTAAGATGGACCGCGGCAGCGCCAGCAGGCTCCAAGGATGGTTCAGCTAAGATGGACCGCGGCAGCGCCAGCAGGCTCCAAAGATGGTTCAGCTAAGATGGACCGCGGCAGCGCCAGCAGGCTCCAAAGATGGTTCAGCTAAGATGGACCGCGGCAGCGCCAGCAGGCTCCAAAGATGGTTCAGCTAGGATGGACCGCGGCAGCGCCAGCAGGCTCCAAAGATGGTTCAGGTTTCAGGGAAAAGGAGTTTGTCTCGGGGTCAGCCGCGACAGCGTCAGCAGGGCTCTCGACTCCAGGATACAACTGCCGTCCTACTCCGGGGCTGGCCCAGATATAGGACTGGAGTCCTTTGATGTCCGGACCCTTTCGCCTGGGGGTCAGAGGGGTCGGGATGATGGTGTCCAGACACCCAGCAGGGGGGTGGAGCCAGCGCCCCAGGGAGGCCGGAGGGCGATCGATACCAGGTGTCCGGGGACGACTGGAGGGCCATCGAAACTTCCCGCCTCTAGGATCTGTTGAGTGGCCACTCTACCACCCGGGGGGATCTTGGTGCCTCGATTTCGGGGCTTCGCTGGGGCCTTGGCCGGGGCCGAGGCCACGTGCTCGGGACATGGTGGTCCAAGATGGAGTCGGACGAGGCCTCGTGCTCGTAACGTGATGGGCCCAGGATGGAGTCGGGCCGGTAGGGTTGGGGATGTGCTGGGCCCGCCATGTTCCAGGGGAGGAGAGCGATGGTGTGTCAGGGGGGTTGTTCCCGTTGGTAGTTCGTGTAAGGTTGGGCCAAGGCGCGCCCGGGGTCTGATGGGGGGCCGTTGTCGTCCTGGGCCCGCCATGCGGGGAGGGTTAGGACCACGCCGTGGGGCCGGGTCAAACACCTGTGATGTCATCAATGATGTAATTTAAGATGTCATTAGTAATGTCATAAATGATGTCATAGGACATGTCACGAGTGACTTAATATGTGACGTCATAAGCAGTGCATGGCGGGGTGCAAGTTATAATTACCTCTGCTAAACTTAAATGTTGTCACTGACAAATCCACTTAACTGTAACGTCACTTTAACCTTTGGTTATTCCAGTGAATATAGCTTTAGATATTCACTGACATAACCAAAGGTTTAAGTGATGTTATAGTTAGTTGAAAATGTAACATTTCAGTGACAACGTAACGTTTTATACTAAAAAAGTACTGAAATGCAGCAGTTATAGCTATCGCAAGTAACTATAACTCGTGTCCTAAGGTAACTTTAGGCCACGCCACGCTTTAAATATTTTTGTATAGTGCTTACCACTGCATGAATGTAATTTTAAATTACTGGAAAAGGCAGATATTACACTGACACAATTTAAGGAAATGCTGAATTGATACTGCTGGTTTTAAACTCATGGTTTGAACTTAACATAAAGATATCAGCCGGAAGTAATTGACTCTATGAGCATCCTAGACCATGATTACACATCAGGATTGCAAATTATGCTCTATCACCACACTCTCAATTTTTTTCCTGGATTCATTTGAAAGAAAGTTCTGGGGAGACTTCTTCGGAAGATAAATATCTGGAGTAAGTGAAAAACATGTTTGAATTACTGACAAAACATCTGTTCCCTAGTTAGCTGGGGTGTAACGCAAGTTCCTGCAGCCCCTGCAGTCCTTGCAGCATCTGCAGGCCCTAGAGTGCAGGGTAGCTCCGGCCTCTTAATGGAACCCTTGACTATCCAGGGGCCCCTATTTATCCCAAGGTCAATAAATATCTGTGAGATATGTAAGACTCAGGGGTCCCTTATCCCATTCTGCAGTGGGCCCTCTCATTTGGTGTTATGCCACTGCTGGCTAGTCCACTTATTTGAGTACAAAAATGGGAATGACCTAGTGATTCTGTACTTTGGATCTACCGGACCCAGGGCCAGATGTACGACCCGTTTTGCATGCCCAAACGGGTTTGCAAACCCGTTTGCACATGCAAAAACATCATGGGTCATGTACAAAGCCTATTTAGTAAGTAGCAATGTATTTGTGACTCGCTAAATAGTTTTGCGACTCGCTATTTTTAAGGGGCGTGCACTTCCAAATAGTGTGTCTCAAAACCATGTACTAATGTTTTGCAAACGCAATTGCGGTAGCAAAACACTCACAATTACCACCTACTTCAAGTAGGTGGTAATGCATTCGCAAATGGGAAGGAGTTCCCCAGGGTACTTGCAAATGCAGGCAAAAATATTTTTTGAGGGCAGGCAGTGGTCCCAGGGACCACTGCCTGCCATTAGAAAATTAAACATTTCATTTTAATTTTTTTTAAATGCATCACGTTTTCCTTTAAGGAACATGGGTTGCATTTTTTTGAAAAACTGCTTTATTTCAAAGCAGTCCCAGACATGGTGGTCTGCTGAGCCCAGCAGGCCACCACCCCTGGGAGGGCTGTCATCATTCCCAATGGGCTTGCAAATTGCGAGAGGTTCATTATTATTATTAATGAGCCTTGCAATTTGCAACCCCATTTGGAATCATAAACAGCGTTAAACACACTGCTGTACATTGTATTTTGTGCCTCACAATTTGCGACTGGCAATTAGTCTCGAATTGCAAGGCGCAAAATAAAATGGGCGTACATCTGGCCCCCAGTGCTATGTAGAGCCTTACTGGTAAGGGCTTAACTATGCATAATTGAGGAAGTTTGCAAAAATGCATATAAATATTTTTTATTAAATCCATCAACGAATCACATCGGTTACATATCACTATTTGCAAAACTATGTTATTTAAATATGCCCTAAAACGGTATTTCATAAGGGAAAATGCAATTGCCATAAAAAAAGAACATGAGGTCCCAGCAGTTAAAGCATTCCATTGTGCCATGAAATGGTTAACTCGAGCCCCGGATTTGGATGAAATTACATTGCATGGGTCTTATGTTTAGATTTAGTTTTGGGATCAGTGAACAGAGAACACATGTTCTTTAGCTTTAAAGATTAGGCAATGCCTCCCTACAGCATCCGTGAAATTCGAAGATTGGGGTCCAGGGTGAAGGATACAAATGGGATTCCCTGCATGTTTACTGCCAAATTGGAAGGATTTGCGCTGTTACTTTGGCTTTATTGAGCAACGTTATTCCGCCGCATTTAATATGATACAGTAAGCTGACAAAAAGGTATGCTCTGCTTCAACTGATCTGGACAAATCTAATTGCCTCCTGCAGCTAATTCAAGTGGCCTCGTGTGCAGCTGGCTTTAATGCTGCCAACTTCAATCATGATATAGATGAGTACATTAAAAGTTCCAGAAACAGCAAGCGACAGCATTTGAAAAGCAGAAACAACTCTTGGCGATTTCACTCATTACCCACTTCCCAATAACAGGCTTTCCAAGAGACGGCCTGCAAATTACATTCCTGATGATCTGCTTGAGCAGTCGGAACTACATTTAAGGCAGCCTTGCACGCGAGGTGATATTTTTGTGCAATAACCTCAACAAAATTGCTTTTCTGAGGAAAGGGGCAGAATGCTTTATTTCATGGATAAATGAAAAACATGGATCATAAATGTTGGAGGTATGGGAAATTTGTACAATTTGCTTTTGCATCATTATGTGAAATTTTGGGGAAATTATTTATAGGCAAAACGGGAATTTGCATTTAGCGTTATATTTTCAAACAATGTTAGGATGCATGTCATGCTAAAGCATTGTGCCAAATACACATTGTAGGAAAGTGCCTTTTATGACATAGTTACCCCCCACTTTTTGCCTAGTATCTGATGCAAAGTTGACTGAAAGTGTGCTGGGTTCCTGCTAACCAGGTCCCCAGCACCAGTGTGCTTTCCCTAAACTGTAAGATTGTTCCACAATTGACACCACCTTTCGTCCCTACGTACCTAGCAAATGGTACCTCTTTTTCCTAGTGCATTGGGCCTAAAGAGGGTCCCTAAAGGCTGCAGCACTAATTGTGTCACCCCAAGGGACCCCTCACCAAGCTTACACAAACTGTCACTAAAGCTTCCATGTCTTGGTGGAGAGAAAATCAAAGAGACAACATGCACATATCCCTGTTACCAACGGCACTCATGTAAGGATTGTTGCGGTGGCGAGAAAAGTGCTTAATCGGAATATGGTTGAGTAAATAGCCAAGTCTTTAACTGCTACCTGAATTTGAATTTAATTTTTTGAATTTAAAATTATTTATACAGCGCACTTTCACCAGCGGTTTCATGGCGCTACAGCAAACAAACCTCGAATGGTGGGAAATGAGAGAGATAAATGAAATGTGAACAGAAGTAACGAGTGGTCTAGTTAAAAGCTTTGGCGAATAGATAGGTCTTGAGCTTTTTTCGGAATTGAGGATAAAGAGGTATGGACCTAAGCTCTAAAGGCAAGGAATTCCATAGAATTGGTGCAAGGGTGGAAAACTTTGAGCCTCCCCATTTCTTCCTTCGGAAGCGGGAAACTGTCAGGAGGGCTTGCGAGGCTGAGCGTAGTGCCCTAGTGGGAACGTAGGGAACTATCTCTGATGTAATGAAGGCCGGAGCCATGCCCACTCGTACTTGACAGATGATAGAAGCAAGTTTAAACTGGACACGTTCACGAACAGGAAGCCAGTGAAGGGATTTGAGAAGGGGTGTTACATGATGGAATTTTGGGAGATTGAATACTAGCCGAGCCGCCTGGTTCTGTATCAACTGCAAACGCCTTAAGCTACATGCAGGTAAACCTGCATATATGGCGTTGCCATAGTCCAGGCGGGAGATAACCATTGCCAAGATGATCGTTTTCAGGGCATCAGAAGAAAAGAAGCGGGATACCTTGCGAATGGTGCGAAGTGACAGAAAGGAAGAGGACACCACAGCGCTAACTTGTGAGTGAAGGGTGAGCTCAGAATTGAGTTTAATGCCTAATGTTTTGACTGAGGTAGAGGGGACGGGGGGAGGGCCAAGGGAAGGGGGCCAGAAAAGTGAGGACCAGGGACTGGATGAACCACCCATCAATACCAGCTCGGTCTTGTCCGGGTTAAGTTTCAGATGATTGTGGTTCATCCAGTCCCGGATGAAAATCATAATAGACTGAAAATTAAGGATGGAAGCAGGGGAAGGAGATAAATTGAACACAAGTTGGAGGTCATCCGCATAATTGTATACGTCGACCTCCATTTGCTGTAATGCAAAAATTAAAGGGGAGATATAAAGATTAAACAAAAGGGGTGAAAGGGAGGAACCTTGGGGAACCCCGCACTAAACTTTCAGAAAGTCCGCAGAAAAATCACCCAGGCGGACGGCCTGGGTGCGGTCCCTCAGGAAGGAGGATAACCATACCAGGGCGGTCCCTCCGATCCCCGCCGCCCTGACACGGGAAAGCAGGATGGTGTGGTCAACCGTGTCAAAGGCGGCTGAGAGGTCGAGGAGGATCAAAGCCTGGGTCTGGTTGGTATCCATACCCTCCCTGAGGTTGTCGAGGACCGAGAGTATAACGGACTCAGTAGAGTGTGCGGGGCGGAAACCAGCCTGTCGGGGGGCTAAGACTCCATGCTCCTCCACAAAAGTGCTCAAAGAACTGGTGACATGATGTTCGAGCACTTTGGCCAGAAATGGTAGGAGAGAAATGGGGCGATAGTTGGAGGGGACCGAGCGGTCTGTGCCAGGTTTCTTCAGAATGGGGACAATGACTGCTGTCTTCAAGGAGCTGGGAACAACCCCCTGAGTAAGAGAGCTATTGAGGAAGTGGAGAGCTGGGTCCGGACACGAGGTGAAAATGTGACGGAGGATGTGCGCAGGGCAGATGTCTAATGGGGAGCCAGATTTAACAAGAGGAATTATCGAGAACAGGGATTCCTTGGTCAGAGGAGGTAGGGCATTGAGTTGTCCTTTAGGAGGAGGGCACTGAGGGTCAACAAAAGAAGGGGAAGGTGGGGGAATATTGGCTTTGATAATGGCAATCTTCTCTATAAAGAAATTATTTAAGGAGTGGCAGAGATCCTGGGAGGGAGTGGGCTTTAGAGATGTCCTGTCGGAGAATGCCAAATTGTGAACAATCGAGAAAATTTCCCTTGATTGATTCTCCGCTGCAAGGATCTTAGAGGAAAAGTAGGCAGTTTTGGCGGCCAATATAGCCTTCTTGTATTGGGCCAGAGTATTGGTAAACTCAGATCTGAGAGAGGGGCAGTAATTCCTCCTCCAGGCACGCTCAGCTCGGCACACCGCTAGTTTGGAGGTCTTAAGATCTTCATTAAACCACAGGTTAGCGTCCTTCTCTCGCTTTGAAGTTATCCGCTTCAACGGGGCAACGGAGTCACAGCTTGAGGAGAGCCAGTGTTCAATGGCAGTGGCCTGAGAGAGAGTGGATAAACCATGTAGGGTGGGGCGGGAAGAGGTTAGTGATGTGGATAATTTTTCGGGATCCACTCGGCTCCATGATCGGACCCACACATTTTTAGGAAGCGGGGGCCTGACAGTGGGGTTGATGGGAAGGGAAAATGAGATCAAATGATGGTCTGACCAAGTGCAAGGTGAGATAGATAGGGAGTTTACCGGACAATTTAGGGACCAGATCTGATCTAAAATGTGTCCTTTAACGTGAGTGGGGGAATGGACATGGGATACAAAATTAAGGGATTGGAGGATATCTGAAAACTCTCTAGAGGACGGACATTCTGCAGGGTCTGTAGGCCAAAAATTAAAGTCTCCCAATAATAAGATAGAGGAGTTATTCACCGTAAGGGTGGCCAATACCTCCTGAAACTCGGAGAGAAACAATAAGGGTGATTGAGGGGGGCGGTAAGTGAGAAGGCAAGTGAGGGGGGGAGTGGTAGATGTGGTACGAATGGCCATATACTCTGTAGTGGCAATACCTGGCAAAGATAGTAATTGAAAGGGAAGGTCGGCTCGGGTAATGACCGCTACACCACCTCCCGCCCTACCAGCAGAACGGTCAGCACGTAGGGCATAATATGGGGCTGGGAGAGTGGCCAGTAAAACGGGGAGGGAGTCGTCACTAAACCAAGTTTCTGTTAAGAAAAGAAGATCCAGTGCGTGGAGATCCAACAGCACCGACAGTTAGTGTGAATGGGCCACTGCTGACCGGGTATTGAGGTAGTAGGCTGAGAGAGTCCTAGGTAATGTTGGGCTAGTATATCCTTCAAGGGGAGGGGGTGGAGGGGACAAGTCAAGAGAAGATATAAGGGAACGAACAGAGGCGGGTAGAGACCAAGTACCCTGAAGACTGAGGAGCTGGGGGGAAGTGTAGGTGATAAATTGGGCAGAGTGGATTGCCCCTAGCCCCGTTTGGTTGCGGACGGGCGCAGACGGGCTTGCCTTAGGTGCGCCTTCGGCGCGCAATCGGCGCGCCCGCTGCGCCCGTCCGCTGCGCTTCCGGCCAATGCACATGATTTTATAGCAGCGTTATGGGCGGTGGGGGGAGGGGGAGTGTGGCAAGCGAGGTGGGCGGGGCTAAGTCCCTCACTGGAAATGGCGATCGAGAGGAAAGATTCCCCGTGACAGCGTCAAGTCGGCTGTTCGGGGGTTTAGAAGTCGAGTGCCTGGCTTCAGTGCAAGTAAGTTTCTAAAAACACAATAAATCACAAGTTTTAAAAGCAAAGTAACAGCTCCTACAACGCTCCCGGCTTTCCGCCTCAGGAGGATTTGTTTGTATGGCCGCGCTTGCAGTCAGCGCGCCCTTTTAGCCTGGGGGAAGGGGGGCGTGGCCAGCGAGGTGGGCAGGGCTAAGTCCCTCGCTGGAAATGGCGATCGAGAGGAAAGATTCCCCGTGACAGCGTCAAGTCGGCTGTTCGGGGGTTTAGAAGTCGAGTGCCTGGCTTCAGTGCAAGTAAGTTTCTAAAAACACAATAAATCACAAGTTTTAAAAGCAAAGTAACAGCTCCTACAACGCTCCCGGCTTTCCGCCTCAGGAGGATTTGTTTGTATGGCCGCGCTTGCAGTCAGCGCGCCCTTTTACCCTGGGGGGAGGGGGGCGTGGCCAGCGAGGTGGGCGGGGCTAAGTCCCTCGCAGGAAATGGCGATCGAGAGGAAAGATTCCCCGTGACAGCGTCAAGTCGGCTGTTCGGGGGTTTAGAAGTCGAGTGCCTGGCTTCAGTGCAAGTAAGTTTCTAAAAACACAATAAATCACAAGTTTTAAAAGCAAAGTAACAGCTCCTACAACGCTCCCGGCTTTCCGCCTCAGGAGGATTTGTTTGTATGGCCGCGCTTGCAGTCAGCGCGCCCTTATAGCCTGGGGGGAGGGGGCGTGGCCAGCGAGGTGGGCGGGGCTAAGTCCCTCACTGGAAATGGCGATCGAGAGGAAAGATTCCCCGTGACAGCGTCAAGTCGGCTGTTCGGGGGTTTAGAAGTCGAGTGCCTGGCTTCAGTGCAAGTAAGTTTCTAAAAACACAATAAATCCCAAGTTTTAAAAGCAAAGTAACAGCTCCTACAACGCTCCCGGCTTTCCGCCTCAGGAGGATTTGTTTGTGCAATGAATTGGGCAAGGGCGGACAAAGACCTTAGCTCCACTGGAAAGGAGTTCCAAAGTTGCGGAGCAAGGACAGAGAACTGTAGTCCGCCATACTTCTTCTGTTTGGCTGAAGGAATTTCCAGCAGATTGAGATGAGAGGATCTGAAGTTTCGAGAGGGAGTGTAACGGTGTAGACATGCTGAGATAAAAGCCGGGCCTTTGCCATGTAGTGCTTTGAAAATTGTACAGCTCATCTTAAAAATGCAGCGCTTACTCACTGGGAGCCAATGTAAGCTTTTCATTAGTGGGCTGACATGATGCCATTTGGGCTAATGAAAAATCAGCCTGGCCGCCAGGTTCTGGACGAGTTGGAGGCGCCTAAGTTGATATGCTGGAATGCCAACATGCAATGAATTGGCATAATCCAGGCGAGAGATCACTAGGGCTAAAGTGACCAAGATCATGGCTTTCCTGCTCAGAAATTTGCTGATCTTCTTTATTTTACGCAGCTGAAAAAATCCAGCAGAAACTACTGAGCTGATTTAAGACTTCATTGACAGATCATTACTGATAATAATTCCCAGACTCTTCGAAGAGACAGCTGGCATAGGGGGTTTACCAAGTTTAGGGGGCCAAAAGTTGGAGTGCCAGGGGTTGGCCAACCTACCTGTGAGGATCAGTTCAGTTTTCTCCAGATTCAACTTCAGCGAGTTGTTATTCATCCAGTCGCTTATAAAAAACATTGTTTCTTGAACTTTGGACTCGGATGATGGGGATGAATTAACATTAAACACCAGTTGAAGATCGTCGATATAATTAAAAATTCTGACATTCCTTTCCCTCAATGAGTGAATTAGGAGGAAAAGATAAATATTGAAAAGAAGTGGAGAAAGAGAAGAGCCCTGAGGAACCCCACAGGTAATGTCTCTTTTATTAGAAGAGAAAATGGCAAGGCACACGCTTGTGTCCGGTTACTCAAGAAGGAGGAAAGCCTCTTTAGGGCCGGCACCTGAATTCCAGCATTACTGACACGGTCGATCAGGATACCATGATTGACCGTGTCAAAGGCTGCCGATAGAGCCAGCAGAATCAGGGCCTGGGTAGTGCCTAGATCTGCCCCCCCTCTGAGCACGTCCTTAACAGTGAGGATGACAGACTCGGTCGAGTGTGCGAGTCTAAAACCAGCCTGGCGAGTGTCCAAAACCTGGAAGTGTTCCACAAAATAGCTGATGCAGTTGGCTACATGGGCCTCTAACACCGGAGCTTATGGCTCTTCTCCCGCCCCTCTGCCGCCCATACTGGACTTGATCAATCTTTCGCTCAGCGAGGGCGTGGTTCCTTCCTCCTGGAAACAAGCAGTGGTTAGCCCCATTTTGAAGAAGCCCAACCTTGACCCCCTGCTTCCTGAGAACTATCGGCCCATCTCTCTTTTGCCTTGGACCGCCAAGGTCACTGAGACACACGTGAACTCCATCCTGTCTGCCCACCTCTCTCGTAATAATATTCTTGACGAGAGTCAGAATGGTTTTCGCGCACAACACAGCACTGAAACTGCTCTGCTCTTTATGACCGAGCACTTGCGTTCAGTGCTGGATGCGGGGCAGACAGCGGCGCTCCTCTTGTTAGACCTGAGCGCCGCGTTCGACACGGTGTCTCATGACATTCTGATGCGGCGCCTTAAGGAAGTAGGTATTGAGGGGAAGGCTCTTCAATGGTTCCGCTCTTTCCTTTCGGACCGGTTTTTCAAAGTGGCCATTCCACCTGGTCAGTCCTCTTTCCATCCTTTGGGACTGGGAGTCCCTCAGGGCTCTGCGTTGAGCCCCACTTTGTTCAACTTGTATGTGAAACCGCTGGCTGCTGTCGTCAGACAATGTGGCTTAACCATGACATCGTATGCCGACGACACGCAGCTGGCGGTGACACTCAGTGGGGACCCTGAGGTGACGGCGCCCAGATTCCGTGCAGGACTAATAGCTGTGGCAAACTGGATGGGTAGTAATTGCTCACAGCTAAATGCTAAGAAAACCGAGGTCCTGATTCTAGGGAAGCAGGCGGAACTATGGGGAGATCAGTGGTGGCCTCCTGAGTTGGGGGTGTCCCCCGTCCCAGCGGCCGAAGTTAAGAACTTGGGGGTCTGGCTGGATTCTAACCTCTCTTTTACCAGCCACACAAAGAAGATTGCAGCCACCTGCTATGGTATTCTGCGAGGACTGCGACCAGTCCTCAAATTCTTCGACCCTCCTACTCGGCAACTGGTGGTTCAGGCCTCCATCCTCTCTCGGCTGGACTACGGGAGTGCACTGCTGCTTGGAGTAAATCAGGCTGAGGCTACTAGGCTACAGAGGGTGCAGAATGCCGCTGCGTGGGCCATTGTTGGCCTCCCGAGACGTTGTTCTGTCTCTGCAGTCCTGACATCCCTTCACTGGCTGCCAGTCAGACAGAGAATCAAATTCAAGGCTCTCTGTCTGACATTTAAGATCCTGAAACTTTCGTCGCCTCCTGCCCTTGTGGGCCTTGTCTCTCTCTATGTCCCCACGCGGTCTCTCAGGTCTGAATCTCTTCTTCTGGCAATTAAACCTAGGTTCAGACTGAGTAGGATGGGAGGTCGTTCCTTCTGTGTTTTGGCGGCTGGATTATGGAACTCCCTCCCTGTCCATATTCGTGCCCTAAATAGCCTGACCCTCTTTAGACGCGCTATAAAAACTCACCTGTTTGCCTCCATTGACTGATTCCCTCTCTTCTCAGCATCGATCTGTTGTGTTGTAGTTCTTGATCAGGCGCCAGGACGCCCCTTTGCTGGGGCAGCTGTGCGCCTAATAAAAGTTATTAACATAACATAACATAACATAACACTTTACCCAGGTAGGGGAACAGAGAAATGGGCCGATAGTTACTAAGAGATGACGGGCGGTGCCCGGTTTCTTCAAGTTTGGAATAATCTCTGCTCTTTTAAAAGAATCCAGGACAATGCCAAGCTCAAGAGAAGTATTAAGCAATAACCGGGGAAGGTCAGGACAAATGGTAAATGCTTCTCGAAGAATATGCGGGGGACAGCAATCCAGGGGAGAACGAAAACTAACCTTTTTAAATAAATTCAGGAAAGTCTCCTCCAAAATCGAAGGGATTCTATCAAGGTGGTGAGGGCTGAGATCATTTTTGAGATCCAGTGAACCACAGGCCACAGAAGAAATGCTAGCCTTGATAATGGCTACCTTCTCTAAGAAGAAAGAGTTAAGACAGTCACATATAGACATGCGAGGGAACTGGCCCTGGCGTGACTCTATCGGGTTTTGAGAGTAGGTCAACTATAGAAAAAATCTCTTTAGATTTGTTAGATGCATTCATTATTTTTTGAGAGAAGTAGTTAGCCTTTGTTTGAGTGATCAGATTTTTATTTTCTGTCATTAGGGCTAAAAAAAGACCTTTTTTTCTGGAAGGTAGTGACGATGCCATTGGCGTTCTGCTGCACTGAGTTCTAGTTTCTTTAATTTAAGATCTTCATAGAACCACCGTTGAGCGTCGTGAGGTCTCATGATCTTGTTTTTTTTTTAGGGGAGCGACACAGCCACTAACCAACTCCAGCCATAGGTTACTACTCTCTGCCTCGGTCTGGAGGTCTTCTATTGGCGGAGGAGATGTACTCGTTAAACGTAGTCAAACTGTGTGCCATGCGAGCCAAGCACTGCATGTGGTATAGGTAAGTCACTCCTATGGCAGTCCCTACAGCCAGAAAGCAAGGAGGGTGCACTATATACCCATATGTGGACATATCTGCCTGAGTGGATATGTCTCTGTGATGTTTAAGTTCGCCCTTAGCTATGACAAGTGTGCATGAAAGCTATAAAGAGTACGTGGGCTGGACACTTATGATTATGAGTTCCCCAGCTATATGATGGCTTCACTATATCCCAAGGTGCTTGAGACCAAACACCTAATCTTAATAAACCCACACTGATGCTAGTGCTGAATTTATTAATAAATGCACCCAGAGAGCACATTAGAGGTGCCCCCTGAAAACTTACTGACTACTAGTGTGTTGACTGACTGGTCTCGACCAGCCAGCTATCATAGACAGGTTTTTGACCTCCTGAGGTGAGAGCCCTCGCTCTTGGAGGCCAAGACCAAAGCTTTCTCTGGCCAAAGCTATTCACACCTCCTCCAAGCAGGACAGGCATTCCAGAGCGGGAAGCATCCAAGGCCTTGCCGCTTTTGAGATAAAATCCTGGGCCTTGCTAGATAGTGAAGGTGCCCACACTCCAGTAGTGACCCTACTTTTTGGCATAAAGACAGGTGGGAAAATGTGTAAGATTAGGAGTTGTGCCAACATTCAGCCAGCACCACCCCTAGGGTGGGCCAGCTGATGTGAACCCTACTTTTCAAATTCCTCAAACTCGCTTTGGAAGGAATTAGCATTCTAGTGTCAGGGTTATGCCTTGGAGTAGAGGAGCTACTACCCTGCCGTCCACAGGCAACAACAAGCTCCCCTTCCCAACTGACGCCGCAGACTACCAGGTGAAGGTACTTGTTGTCTGGAAGGTCAGTTCTGTCTCCCCACTGAGTGTGAGGACACCAAAACCAACCAGAGCCATGCAGCACCAACACCCAGGTTACCAGTCGCACTGCTCCAATCACCCACAGTGAGTGTCCACTCCGGACTTTCACTGCATAAGGACCAAGCAGCCATCAAAGGACGTCAGCATTACTGAGACCCTCTAAGAGAGTGGCCCAGCTACCTTGATTTCTCCTCTGCCAAATGTTTGTCCCTGACCACGAGGTGTTTCTTTGAAGACCCAACCCAACTGACTAATCCCCTTTGCTCCTGAGCCCCCCGGACAGGTACTGACAAATCGGCTGTGCTCCTGTGCTCCAAGACCCCTTGCAACCGAGCCCCCGTTTGAGAGCCTTCAGAAATGCCTGCAAGTCCCCCTGTGCAGCCTCTTGTCAGTTGACCCCTCTTCTACATTGCACACCAGCTACCAGCCTGACCTGCACCCTGCGCCCTGTAGAACCTGGGTGGTTCCAGAGAAAATCTGGTAATACTTTGAACCTTGGCCCACTACAATTAGAATCCCAGAAGGTGAACCCCTGAGACTGACTGTACCTACCTTTATGCATCTTTGACTTTTTCTCCCATAGGATTGCATTGTGCATAAAGGCGCACAGGTTTGAACATCTTACTTACCTGTGGATATTTATAATGAAAACTGTACTTACCTTGAAACGATGTTCTTGAGTTTTAAAATATATATGAAAAGAAGTGTTATTATTCTAAATTGGTCTCTGATTTTCTTCTTTGAGTGTGTGTCTCATTTATTTCCTTGTGAGTACAACAAATGCTTAGCACTACCCTCTGACAACTGCTCACCCACACACCACAAAAAAGAGCATTAGTATTATCTACTTTAGCCTCTGTACACTAATTGGGGATTCACTGGAGTACCTGCACAGTATACTCAATTTCAGTGCACTATAGAAGGAGGCAGCTTCCTATATTGGTAGAAGAGCGGTGGGGTCTACAACTCTGCGTTTGCTGATACCATTTGGTCAATAAGTGACTACATGAGCAAATTGTTGATTTTTTTACAGAATTAACTTTTAGGGCTTTGGTTAAGTCCTTGAAGTATTGATTTCAAAACTTGCTATAGTTAGGACTAAGACAACTTGTGTTAGGATTTTGTTTAGCTCCAAAAAGGTCCCAACTTTAGTACAATAATGAACAATGCAGGGGCTGTGGCTAAGGAGCTCGACCTTACCCCTTTACTGCCGCTTACTTTCAAGCAGTTAAGGACCCTCTGCAAAGGGTACAAAATAAAAACTGGCTCATATCCTACCACTGTAACTCTTCAGAAGCTGTTGGGAGAGTATGAGCTGGACCATCCTGTAGATAAGGCCACCGACCCTGAGATCCACGGTGGAGCGAGCGATGAGGATGATATGAATATGCCTCAACCCAAAGGTGAAGGACACCTTACCTCTACCCCAAAACCAACCCAATGTGCCAAGGGCCAGTTCCAGTGTTATAAGGTCCAGGGATCCCAGTCCCGGATGATATTGCCCAATATGGTTTTCAATAAGAGTAGGTTTGGGGGGCATTCACTCAAGGCACTGGACCTCCCCAGCCTCTGAGTTGTAACTTTTGGAAAATGGTGGTAAGTGTAGCCCCCTTCTTGTTATTAGTGAATATGCTTGACCAGGTCCCAATGCATTTTCAGGAGCAGTTTATTTGCTGATCTTTTTATACATTGTTCATGGTGTTTTTGTGAGGTTGAGTGCAGAGAAAGTTTCCTTATTTTTCAAAGTCTTGCTTATAGCACATTGGTTAAGCTGCACCAGCTGACTCGTGTTTCGCCCAACCGGTTCAATTAGACCTGGGCTTTCTCAAGGCTTTTTATAACATTGTTGAAGCACAATCTGGTTCAGACATTCATCATTAAAATCCATTACATTAATTCACTTTTTGGAATGATGGTGTCAGAATTGATGTCATTGGTCACAGTAAGTTAGAGTCCTGGGTTAATCCCTTGCAACCACGTCTCGAGACATGTGTCCTGAAAATTTATTTAGATCTCGTCAAGCTTATTCACTAATAACAAGGAGGGGCTACACTTAACACCATTTTCTACCAATGTGCCAAGGACACCTGCCTCTAGCAAAGACGGCTCAGCTCACTCAAGGTACACTGAAGAACTCCCCGAAGAGGAGCCTCTTCTTGAAGATTTGGCTCATGGAATAGCCCTGGTGGACAAGATACTGGCCATAGACAGGGAAAGGGCAGATTTGGGTATAAGACCCATCAATGGTGGCAGCAACATAATACCTAGTGACAGAGAGTAAACCTTTGACCCTAAAATCCCCAAAGGAATTGTTCCCAAGGATACAGAAGGTGATGACATTTCAAAATAGTTCTTTGTATTTGAGACAGACTGTAGTGCAAGAATGGTCGGCTAGAAGTATTGGGGCTCTCTCCTTTGGGAACTGTTCCCTGGTATGTGCAGTGATAGACTCCTGACAATGACAGAAACAGAAGCTGAGTTCTATGACAAAATGAATGGTATCCTGATTAGGGCTTTGGACACACCATTGAAGAATAAAGGATCAGCTTCTGGGAGACTCAATTAACCCAGAGTCCGCCCTGGGTACATTTTGTAGACTTTTAAGTGAAAACACTAGGTGGCTGGTTGAAATGTAACAATGTGTATGACTATGATGGGCTGTTTAATTATGAAAGAACATCTGCTTTGTAATCGTTATCAAGAAAAATTTCACCAGTACTTGGTAGACCTAGGTCCAATTTCTCCCCAAGAATTGGGAAAGAAGGCAGGCCCCTGAGTCAAGACTAAGGTGACCTAAACTACCACTGTTGGAGGTGACCAAAAGAAAGGGGTTACTAAGCCTCCCCAGGAGAAAAAGGGTAAACATCCTAAGGATAAAAGTAAAGATTCTTCAAAAGGCCTCCAACAACCTGCTAAGGAGGGTGTGCCCCAAAACTCTTCACAACCATAAACTGGACACCAAGCCTGGAGACTCTGCCAGTGCCAAAAAGATTTCCCCTAGTACTTTTCCAGTTAGCAGTGGAATAGGAATTCTCCATGAGTGATACCCAGTGTATCCTGAGCAAGTAAGAGTGTACACAGAAGCTACACCAGTCTCTGAGCATGGGATGGGCCTTGCAACCTTAGTTGTTTGGCCTGCTAAAATGGTAAAATTCAAACAGCTGTCCTTGATTAATGGGATTAGGGTATAAGTCCTGCAAGATACAGGTGCCAGTGTCACCATGGTGACAGAGAAACTCGTTTCTCCAGGACAGTACCTGACTGGACAGACTTATCCAGCCACCAACGCTGACAATGTCACTAAGAAATATCCCATGGCAATGGTTTCCTTAGAATGGGAGGGGTTACTGGCCTGAAACAGGTTGTGGTCTCTTCTGCAATCCTGATTAAATGTCTGTTAGGGAATGATATGGAGTCCTCAGCTTGGGCTGAAGTTACGCTTAGGTCCCATGCAGCTATGCTGTGAAGTCCTGAATGGGTGTGCATAAAACACGAGGACAGAGCATGGCCCAGAGTGAAAAAGAGGTGTTGGAACCTGAAATTACGGACCAACCGTCCAAGAGTAAAGGTAAGACGTCTGGGAAACCAGCTTCTGAACAGCCACAAGCTCAGGTCCCCTCTCCTCAAGCAGAAGACCTGTCAGCCCATGATGGAATGGGGCCCTAGGAACTTGGGCCTTACATGGCATAGCTCCTCGGCCCAGGGGCTCCTCTAGGAAAGAGCTGTGCCATGGACAGAGGGCATGTCCTACTCCTGAAAGCCTAAGACAGCAAAACATCCATCTTTACCATCCCTCCTCCCTCTGTCTTGCCCAAACTTTTCTGACTACTTTCAAATCCCAAACATCCTTCTTAAACTTTGACCCCTACTTTTGAGCCATGCCACCCAACTAAAAATCACACAGAACCACTAATTACTTCCCCTTTTCAATTCCATTCCTATCATTCTATCCGTACTCCAAACTCCTCCTTTTCAAATCCATTCCCATTTTTCTCTCCCTGCTCCAAACTCCACTAAACACACATGAAATCAAGAACACAAACCTAACACAACTAATGCACAAAGAAATTGCACTAACCTACTAATTATCTTGGGTTTCAGAGTAGCATGCGACTCAAAGAAAAAGCAACTTCAATGCATCATCATTGGTCATAAGCGCTATGTAAATACACTTACAAAACAATACAATACAATAAAATACTTCTCCGTTCTGATAATGATAGCAAAGCTGCTGGCAATTAAAAGCACAGCCACTAATCACCTCTTCCTTACTCGCTTGATACTGTTGATGATGAACAGGGGAGCTGGAAGTCACAATAACGTACTGCTCTCACTACTCAAATGCTCTATTCATGTGAATGTGTTTGCCATTGAATAAAAGAAAGGCACACCAGAGAGAACAACTTTAGACGTAGCATGATCAAGTTACAGTTATTCAAATTAATCTATCAACAGTAAAACTAAGAATGGAAGAAGGAAATCAGCAGCAGACAAAAGTCAAACAACTCAAAGACCACGGGATGCTTCAACTATCCACACCAGATTTAAAGTACTGTTCTATTGTCGTAGAGGCCAAATATTTGGTATGAGATGTTATTCTTCATTTAACACATTACCCTTTGCATACTTAACAAGCACAACAGGCAGGGTGAGAGGTATGGCACACATTATGGAAATGGGTTCAGTGGATTCTTTTGGACCTTCCTGATCTTTCTCAGATTTCTGATAGGGCCCAGCAATTACTTCTTATGCCTTTTTCATATATTTTCGCGTCCCTGTTTTTTTAAATAAAACCTTTATTGCCATAGGAAAGTGCAGTTTAGAAGATAATGAGCATGCAATGCTGAACGATTACTTCCAGTGAGGAGCAAAAATACCAAAAAATGACCAAGTTGCTTCAACGGCCCTGACCTTTAATTGCTACGGTCAAAAGTTATAATTCATGTCGGCTAGTACCTGTTCAAATTTTGTAACTAAAAATAAGTGGATATTTATTCCATGTGCTCAATCTTTCAATCAAGAACTAAAGGAGCAATGGCTGCCATATGAATCAAAGCTAACATGTTGTCAAACTAATCAAGAGCTGCTACATTTAACCAGAAATATATAGGTTGTATATACACTATTAAAATATATATATTTTTTACACTGAACCCAGGTTTGAACATTTGAAAAGTATAACATTTGAAACTTCATTGTTCAGCGAAACAAAGGAGAGAGTTTGTAAAGAAGGTAGCCCTAGTGAGACAGCAAATTTGTAACATTTCTTTTTTCCATTAATAACCATTCTAGCAATGTTGTGTAGAAAACAAATATTTAATATTGAACCATATAATGCCCTCTAATAGTAATGTATTGATGTGCACTTTAAAAACTTTTCTATTGGAAAGGGAGTTAAAACTCTATAACATCTAGTAGAGTGAGTCTTCCCTGAGCCCTAGTGAATTTAGACTTGCTGGGGTCCAGAAAGCCTTGTGAAGCAGACAAAATGTAGTTTGTGCCAGTACTGGGGTAATCTTATTACGCAAGGTCAAGGACCACAGAGTAGCCCATTCCTGTTCGTTGAGAGGTGTGCTAGATTGTTTGTCCCAATATGCTATTGTTTTTCTGTTAAGTTTATTGGCTTTGGGGCGGAAGAGTTTGTAGAGCTGCGAGACTTGGTGTCCTAGTTTGTTAATGTTTAAGACATAATGGAAGATTGAGGGTTGGGAGGAATTTAGTTTCATCTTTGATAAGGCCGCTCTTATTTTCAGAAACGTATAAAGTTCGATGTCTTTAAGGTGGTGTCTTGGTTTGAGGTCTGAGAAGGTAATGGGGTATTCCCCATTTTCAAGTTGGTGTAAAGTCAAAGTCATATGAACCCCCATAAAAGGCTGGGATCCACAAACAACGTTTCGACCCTCGCCCAAAAGTTTGCTCCCTAACATAACACCGGTGGCCCTGCACGTGGACTTAAAATATTCTGAAAGGTTGTCAGAGGCAACGCAGTATGTATAGCTGATGCAAATGTTATGTACACCGTCAGCTGTAATGCAGTATGTATATCTGATGCCAATGTAATGTACAGTGACTAAATCTCTTTCTTGTCTGTCCTATTCCTCTTTGGTTTTACCACATATTTGTTTGTCCTTTCCCTCTTACATTTCTCTCACTCTCAGTAAACAAACAAAAGGGGCTAGTTATATACATCACTGTATAAACGACTATTATCCAGTCTTGGCTAACCCTGTAAAAGTGGTTGTGATTGTATTCTTTGTAAAAGCAAATACAAAAATATAAATAGAACAATAAAACTCTATAACATCTATTACTCAAACAATACTGATTTACAAAAAAGGCCAGTGTGCCCGATTCAGAAAGCATCACTCCCAAAGACAGATTCCAAACTTTAGACCAAATATCCAAATGATTAGAGATTCACAAAGTTACCCAGATACAATCAAGAAAATCTATTACGGTGGTAGATGTAATTCATAGTTCACACACATAAACTTTTCACATAGGAATTTTCCACCTGGTGGCAAATTGTGCGTGTGTTAAAGTGAAGCAATGGAATATTTTCAATTCTCCAATGAAATGTTTTTTCTCCAGGAAAATAACTCTTGTCTCACCCCCACTAATTTTAGGGATGCCCTTTCCCAGCAAGAAATTCATGCACTTCTGTCTATGACATACATTAATATGTATGAATTGTAATAGTTCATTATGTGCCAGTGTTATGTGAATAGAGCATAGACCCATCTGGAAAAGCTAATAAATCTTCCTGCAGCTCAAATTTTGTGATTCGAGAATTTCATCCTAGCGGCCACATTATCCGAAATATTAAAGCTCTTTGCCCACGTAAAATGACATCCTTCATAATTATGTGTAAGTAAAGAGGGAATTGATGTGTTTGCAAGTTCAACATGAATAAGTGCAATGTTTTTTTGTAAGATAATTAATGCCTTAAAAAATAAATACATTTGAAACTGAGTTGCTGTGCAGAATGTTGTCAAAAGTATGTGATTTGTTTAGGCAATTATAATATGAACATCTAACTTGAATAATTCGCTGCAAAACCATCAAGCCATTTGGAATTTAAAATGTTACAAATTGCCCTACAAATATGCAGTAGTTACTGCAAATAATTATTTTGAATTGGGGAAACTCTCATCAACTTACAAAGGTTTATCCAACTGTAAACCTGCGCAAGTACAGCGTATGATACTGGAAAATGTGGTAGTAACATCATTTCATGTCAATTGTCATATATTCATACTAAGTTAGCATCTATTGCCTTTGTGCTTTTGACAGCAATTGTTAGCTTCTTATTTTGTTCTACCCAAAATAAGATTGTTCTTCAAGGAGAAAAGTATTTTCACTGTATTAGGGGATTTTAACTTCCACTTAGATCTCACTGCTGATAAGGATACAGTAACTCTTCTGGACACATTAGGATCTTTACGGCTCACACAAAAAATCATTTAGCTGGACACACCCTAGACTTTTTTTTACTAACAATGAGCAGATCACTTTAAAGGATGCTCTTCCCCTAGTTTGGTCTGGACATCACACCATACCATTTTAGTTAAGTATGCCGGAACAACCTTCTTATACCAGATCATTGCCTTCCAAGCAGCTTCGATCCAAGAATAATTTAGAAAGAGCTATCCTCATGCACCACCTCACTAATACACAACATGAGTCTTGTCCAGACGCAGAGCTGGCCTCCCAGAGTTACACAGATTGGCTTCAAGCCACCTTTTCTAAAATAGTCCCACACAAGAAAGTATCTAAACACCGAAAAAATCCTTCTGCCCCATGGTTTTTGGAAGCTCTTAGGCTTGAAAAATAGCAATGCAGGAGAGAGGAAAGACGCTGGCGATTGCACTATGTTCCCCAAGATAAAATGGACTACAAGCAGGTGCTGGCCGAATATAACCGTCTCCTAATAAAGGAAAAAAGTAATTATGTCACACAGGAAATAGAATCCGCACATGATTCCACTAAACAACTGTTTCAGGTGGTGTCTAAACTTGCAGCACCACCAGAAAATCACTCCAACATCGCCACTCAAGCTTTCTGCGACTCTAGGCCAGGGTTTTCAGTCAAAAGTAAATAAATTGTACTCTAAGTTTTAGGCTTTCTCCTTCGTCGAGACTTTATTTGACTCAGGCAAGGAACGGCCTGAGACTTGGGCTTTCACTGAATTTTCTCCAGTCAGCACTGAACAAATAGTCTCTATGGTGAGCAAAGCTAAATCTAGTTCACCGTTTGATCCTTACCCACCGTTGGTCCTGGATTTTATCCCGGACCTAATGGGTGCAAACTTGGCAGCTATTTTAATACTATGTTTGTCACAGGAGTCTTTCCGACTCAGTGGAAGAAGGCCTCTATTCTTCTGCTGTTGAAGAAAACAAACTTAGATGCAATGGATCCCAATAACTGCCAACCTATGTCACGTCTTCCTCTGGTGCTAAACCTGGTGAAAACGTGTTAAACAGTTAGCTGATGCAGTATATTCAAGATAACCAGCTGCTGAATGAAATACAATTCAGTTTCAGATCTTGCCATAGCACTGAGACAGCGCTGATCAAAGCCACTGAGGAGCTAAGGATCACGCTCGACAGAGGGGGAGCGGTAGCACTTATTCGGTTGAATTTATCAACAGCCTTTGATGCAGTTGACCATAGGATGCTGATCAACCATATCACTACCTTGGGTATCAAGAAGAGGGCTAAATCCCTGCTGATATCTTTTCTGATTAACTGCACACAATCATAACTTTAGGCAATTATGAATCAGCCAATTTTTCTATTCCCTGTAGGGTTCCACAGCGTTCATCTATCAGACCCACGTTGTTCAATATTTATGTCACAGAGCTGGTGCATGTAGTCAAATCCTTTGACCTGGCTCTAACTTCCTATGCTGATGATACACAAATAGTTCTGTCCGTCTCTAAAAATGGGTCAGATGTATCAGCCACCTTTCATGATGGTATGCTGGCAATTATCTCATGGATGTCTCTGATGATGCCTCAAACTGAACTCTACTAAAACTGAGGTGATTGTGTTTGAAAATCTACCCCCTGTCTGGTCCTCTACCTAGTGGCTGGAAGAACTGGGATCTCCGCCCATTCCAGTGGCTAAATCAAAAAAACATGGGAATAGATGACAAGCTGAACTACAAACCCCAAGTCAATTCTTTGCTCTCTTCCTGTTTCTATCTGCTCAGAATGTTAAAAAAAAACATTTTTCTTCTATTCCGGCGGAAGCAAGAAAGACAATAATCACTGCTTTAGTCCTGTTTAAATTAAACTATTTCAATAGTCTATTTAACAAAACTCAGGAACAAAATCTCAATAACCTTCAAATGGTGCAGGATGCAGCTGTAAGGATTCTCACTGGGACTCCTAAATTAAACTCAGTAACTAAAGTAATAAGGCAATTGCACTGGCTGCCAATCCGAAGCTGAATACAATTTAAAGCTCTGTGTATAGTCTATAAGGCGATACACGATGTAGCACCTGGATTTCTGAAACATTCCTTGCGGTTATATAATCCTGGCAGACACCTGCGATCGCTAGAGGCGAACCTGTTGACCACTCCTAGAATTTATCAAATGAACTGGGGAGGCAGGGGTTTGTCATACGAACTACCAAGCTTTGGCACACCTTACCTCCTCATATCAGAGCTCTTCCCACCCACTTCTCCTTCAGAAAACAGCTAAAATCCCATATTTTCAATAACTAGGCCTTGCCTATTCAGGAGTAGACAGCGCCTAGACACCTTTTTGGTATATGTGCGCTTTACAAATCGCATTAACATAACATAGCCTTCCTGTAATGTGTCAAGTCAAACAGAAACTATTACTGAAACTACACACTCTACACTAACAAACCATATTGGATCGGCGGTCTCCTTTTAACAGACACATTGTCAGGGTTAAATATTCTGGAATTTTAGTTTTACTGCAAATGTTATAACCCTGAATGAGCTAGTAGCCTCATGGGAATGATAACAGGACTTGCTAATAAGGCACTAAATGAGGTGTGGCCAATGAACTTATCTTAACTGTCTAAATTGCGGCTCGTCGGAATGAGAAACGACCCAAACCTAATTTATATTCGTTTGGTTGTCACGATATTGCCGATTGGAGGCAGCGACTTCCTTTGAAAGATTGTTGCGATATTTCAGTTATCAGTGATGGACGAATTCTATAGTAGTCAGTGGAACCTCTAAACTGACTCCACAGCAGTTGGTTATTTCATTGTTTGATGACAAGCTCAGAAAATGTATTGTCCTGAGGATTACCATGTACTTATGACAACGGTCGAAACGCCGTCAACGATATTGTGGCCACAACTTAAGGAGGACACAGTGTTTTGTGTATAGGAGTTCTTATATGGCTTTAGAACTCTTTTGTCTATGTAACCTCTATGTGTTTGCCACCTGTCTGGTTTTATGTATATGTTGTGTAATGTTTTTGTAAGACCGACAACCTATCTGACCCTTATGTTAATCTTTTAAATATAAATAAATGTTGTATTTTTCTATAATCACACGCATATATTTTTTCAGAATCACTTTTTCTTTGGACCAAAAGTTTTTATTCTTCTTTTTTACTTTCCCTTCTTTGTATAACTTTATTGTTCTTATGGCATATTATTGATTGATGTACACTCTGAACCTCTGTTTGGAAGAATAATTTTAGCCCCTGGTTCAGGTGGTTAGGGCTGCCCCTGTGGTGGTCAATGAACTTACGGCAGCCATTTTAATCCCTCTGAAGAGGAGAATTGATTCTCTACTGCCAGGTCAATTTTGGAACCTTCCAACTAAGGCAAGTGAATAATTGTGTTGTTAATTTAACATGCACTACTTGGACATCATCTCGGTGATTTGAGGGGTAGCACATGCACTTATTGTACCCCTGGAAGTGCTCCCTCTACAACTGGCCTGAGGGGCCCTGAAAGGCCCAGGAACAGTAAATAAACAAGGACTATCAAGCTTGTATACTTTAAGAAGTGATCAGTTCTGGTCTTATCCATGCTTCTTCAATAGAAAATGCAAGAGGGTATGTGTCAACAGCTGCTGCAAGAAATCAACCCCTTGCAACAGAGGTCAAAGGGTTATGAATTGATGTCCGAGGTTCCACCATGTACTGAGAAACATTGCTGAGTGACACAAAGATGCCCACCAGTTTCCCATGTAGCTGTTCAGAGACTACAGAGGGGGGACAATAAACCTCAAAAAGACTTGTTATAGTACAGCCGTCATTGCAAAATCAATGTGACCCAAAAGTGAATCCTGTCATACCAGCAAAGCAATTATTTGCCAAAATAATAATGCACAGATGTTCAATTTTAAAAGTGAATCTTTGCATAAACGTGTCGTACTTTCAAGTACAAGCTAGTGTTGTCCTAAAGTGCTCTTCATTTGATAAAGAGCATTTAAATATTATTTCTGCAATTCTATAGAACTATGTGAATCAATTTATTATTATTCACTTACAACAGGAGGGCTTCTTGCACAAATTAGTAGTATTCATATTATTGGCGTCTGTAGTGTGAAAAGATTAGTCCGTCATATTAGAAACCACGAGCTTCAGGTTACATACAAATTACAGCAGGGAATGTGTTACTACAGTGAGGTATCTCTAACATTAATTCAATCTGATTTGACTCTGGGTGATTTGGGAATCCTTTGAAGAAAGTCAAACTATAGAAATGCATTAGTGTTACTTTAGTTTTAAAAGGCTTCTATGTGGGTCTTTACAAAGTGGCATATGGAGAACATCAGTAGTTGAACACAACACTAGCCCTCTTCCCTAAGGTAAGCTGCATTACTTTTAAGAGCATAGTGGATATCCCTCCCACCATCCCCATTGCCCCAGGCAAAAGGAAAAACAGATTGTTTGGTTGTGTTTTCTAGAGGCTCTCCAAGGAAAAATAATTCACATATAATCTCCGAGGGTAAACGCTCGAAATGTATTTTCTTACCAACAACTAGATGATACTTAGAAGGGCAGACTACATCAAGCACAACAAGAAGCAGTAAACATTGTTAAAAACAGTGGATATTCGCTGATAAATTGAGCACTCAGCATTATCCATAGTGGTAAGGAATGTACATGTTTAATCCTTCTCATTTTATACTGCGTCACCTGTTCCTTGTATAGCCAAGTACCACTGCCACCTAACTGAGCTTGCATCCAAGTAGAGTGAGTATGCTTCAATAAGATGCTGATTTTGTCTAGCTAGAGATATGTGATAAATATTAGAAATATCAAGTTCTCTACATTAAAATCAACCACTGTGTCAATTTTCTTGTGAGAAATAACAACATGTGGGCTAAATTCCCTTTCTGAATAGAAAATGTAGTGCCTCAGCTGCTCGGAATTCCTACACAATGTGATCATTCATACTGTCCCGGCATGTCGCGTGATCTGTGACAGGAAGTGATCTATCAATTTACTACTGGTATATCCCCATCAGCTTCAAAGGCCTGTCAAATATTGGACGTAGCCAATTTTATCCAAACAAATGATGATTGCGGTTTTAAAAAAAATATATCGCCACTGCTGACTATCATGTCTTTCTAATCTGGACCACTTGGACATAGTGCCACAGCCCACACTGCCAAATAGCTCATTGCCTCAATTGTGCTTTCACTATAATAGCAAATCATTATCAGAGTCAAATTCGAATTCTCATCTGAACAGAAACTGGCGAATGTGAAAGACATAGAACTCAAATGTCAGCACCGTGCACCCCTCATGGAGTTCCATGTAGGTTTCTTAAGAGTGATTATGATGAACACCACATTTTCCATCAAGTTACATCATTCCCCTTCAGTTTCGTAACACAGAACTTTTGCTCCTATACCATTATTAGTGGTCTAAACCCAGGAAGAAGTACTTCTGTCAATAACGTTTAATGAAACCAATGCACTCAGTGGATTGTGTCACAAAATTTGAGGTTGTCCTCCTAAAAGTCTTACTATGTGTGAAATGCCAATGCCCATTTGGTTTGGACATTCTTTTAATGGAGGGGTAATTAGTTCACTCTCTACAAGTCACACAAACCTACATGGTAAAATAATTACTATAACAAGTGAGTCAGGTTGTGACTAGTATGTCACAGGCTAAAATCCTGCCATGGCTGATTCTGCTTTTCATCCTGTAGATTTTTATGAATACAATAACCTTTCCCAAAGAGAATTGAAAACTGCAGCTATGCATACGTAAAAATACAAAACTTACCAAGGAACTTTAGGTAAAATACTTTATCTCAGGGATGCCCCAAGCCAGCATCTGATGTCATAGAAGCAGTCTTGACAAGCAGCTGATGGTGCTGACGAGAAGTGCCATGAAGATGAAATATGTCACATAGCGTTGTTGAAGGGACTGCGGGGCATATTATCAAGAAAGGGCGTTAAATTATCGCCGCTTTTATCGGCAGGAAACTGCCGATAAAGCGGCGATAATGTGCTTGATAATATGCTCTATGAATTCCAATCGAAGCCCATGTTAGATGTGAAGACATCTAACATGGGCTTCGATTGGAATTCATAGAGCATATTATCAAGCACATTATCGCCGCTTTATCGGCAGTTTCCTGCCGATAAAAGCGGCGATAATGTAACACCCTTTCTTGATAATATGCCCCTGCGTTCTTCTAATAAACGTCTCTTATTAACTAGAACCCCTGTAGTAACATCGACATCAAGGCACATAAGCAACAAGGAAAAAACAAAACATTCCAAGTCTTCCCACCTTTTATACATTTGCTAGTTTATTTGGGGAAATCAACCTCGGCTTGTTTTTCTCTCACTTGCCTTTAAAGTATTAGACACCTTGCACATGTAACCAAAGTTGGTGGATACCATGATTTACATACATATATGCAATTGTGATATCATTTCTTTCTATTAAAATATTCTGCGACCTTTTCTAATTTTCTCACCTTGTAATCCATGTGTATCTTTTATTTGTCTATTTTGTCATTTCAGTGTTCTCACACTATTTTCATGTGCTGCTTTTAGACATAGCCTCGACAGAGAAAAAATGAATAAATACATATTTACTCGGGTTTATCATTCTAAAGAGAAAAGCACGAAGGCAAAAAAGCACCTTGGGACATCGTGGTTTATAATTTTTTTTTAAACCAGAAGATTAGGTAAGAAAACAGGATGCATTTGGTTCCATTGAGGGCAATTAGTCACCAAAAGAACCAATTAAGAGAAAAAGGGGGGGGGTGGTGTAAGCCACTCAAGATCTTTAATTAAACACAAACCTAATGTTAAATCATTTTTACATAGAATGTTGTTTGGAATTGTACAGCAGGTCAAAGCAGCCCCTCTTTTATGTCAATGATTCTCAGACCATCTCTAAAAGCAACTACCCATTTATTATAATAATGCGTTCCTGCTCACTTTTTTTGAAGGGCTAAAAAAAACACGACTCTATGAAAGGTAATCTTACCTCAGACAAACCTGCTGTTTTCCACAGTCGCCAGTTTTACAAGACGCATGAAGTGCTGACTGCGCCTGGCTGTCTATCTTGGTCAGTTTTACATGCCACTGCTGACACTGTGCTCCATTTTGCCTTTTTCTTTTGTGCATCGCCTTAACATTTAGCTTACAAACTAATGTGTATATTAGCATAAACCTGTGCTTAACATTTATTCTATAGTTCCCTAGACAAAACTCCAAGTTAGCTTATAAGGTCACAAAAGAGTACTTGCAAATGTTACAAATGTGAAAGCTGGTAGCTCAAGAGAATACTATATAAATTGCATAGAATCTGTTAAGCTATTTGAACTATGAAGGGCTGCACAAGCGCATAAAAACCAATAGGACGCATTCAATCAAATACGAATTACCTTCTCAACAAAATTCTCAAAAGATAATTCAGTATATGAAATGTCATTGAACAACTGTACAAATGCCATGCCACTGGACAATACAAACATCCTTTCACTAAGCTAATAGCCTGTTTTTTTGTTTTGTGTTTTTTAGGAGACATGCGCTGTGCTTTTTCATTTTACTAATTTTCACTTTTACAAATGAACAAATTCATTTAATAGCGCACCAGGAGAAGAGCAGTGCGATTTTCATTGTTAGTTTCTGCCACTGGTTGCTCTGTCTATTAGAAAGGATATACAATTGTACATGGAAATAGCTACAATCCTCTCTCGTTGTTTCAGTATATAATATTTCATCCCCAGTATGAAGAACAAATTGTGACCACCGCAATACAACGTGGGCTTTTTGAAAAGTATGGACCCAAAAAATGTGTGGATTGAAGGGCATTCCCTCTTTGCTAATTTATTTATTTTCACAAATATTACTATCATAAATGAAATTGCATAGCTATACCCCAATCGATACGTACCATCTACAGTTCCTAATTCATTGCCAGCTTATTTTCGCCTCGATGTCTAGTAGGAATTTAACGGGCCGGATGGATCAAAGGAATAGTCCAAATATGTGTCCATCGAAAAATACTTTAGGTCCTTTGTCCTGCTGTTTGAGCTTTTCAAAAAAACATCACACGAAAACGTGCAGTTTTGAAATTGTGGCTGCGTCTTTTAATTTCATCACTTGCATCGGTTCTTTGTGTCAGTTCTTCTTTATTTGGGTAAAGTGTGTTGTGTTGTGTTGTTTTGTTTCGATTTGCAGTATACAATTACCTTTTAGGTGATGTGGCATTGCAGTGGTGATTTTCAGTGGAGCTGCTAAGGAACAGTGTGGCTGATTTTCACAAAGGGGACAAGAAAATAACCTCATGATGAATAAAGGTAGATGGAGCCTAGGGGCCATATTCACAAGAACGTGCGATAACTATCGCCATAGTAATTTATCGGCAGAATAGTTAACCCTGCCTAAGCCTGATTAATATCGCCATGTTAGCGGGCTATTTTCAAGCCTGTGGTAAATGGCGATAGTAACAGGGAAGGGGTGTCATAATCCACGTACTAATCATCACGATGGCGCACTGAAGTCCAGCGTTAGCCGGCGATACGTTGTGAATGGCCGATAATCGGCTGCAAAGTCGCATCATCACTACTTTTAGCTCCCGGCCCAACACTGCCCCTGATGGTAACCAGGTGTCACTGTGAGACTGGCAGCATAGTGACCGCAGCAATTAGCTTCCTCGAAGTCTGAACATTTGTTTTAATCAACAATACTGTCATTTTAGTGGTGCTAACTTAGGCAGACACCTTCCCCCTGGAATACCAGAATCTTAAAAGGCTCCTGGCAGTGTTCCCTTCCATGCTGCAGGCAGTCGTCCTACTTAACACCAGCAAAAGGCAGGTGTAAAATCCCTGGTGCTAACGAGGTTTATCTTCTGTTTTCACTTCACTTTGCCGATCTGGCCGTTCGTTGTGAATGTGGTGTTGTGGTTTTCTCGTGTGTTTTTGCACGGGAATGCCTCCTCTGCATCTCAATAGTGTTAGTTGGTGGTGTCCACCGTGGGGATAAATTCGGGGGCATTTATCGCAGGAATACTGGTGTTGTCTGCAGTTTGCGCCAGCTTGTGAATGGGGTGTTGATTTTATCACCACTTTTGATGAGTTAAAGTGGGGATAATTTTGTTTATCTCTGTTGTCAGGTTTGTAAATGAAACTGAGTGCCAACAAAACTCCTGAAAATCTCAAAAGTTCAGAATGTGCATTACTTGATCAAGGAAGCCAGACAGTACATCTGAAGGGCATAGAAAGGCCCAGTGAAATATAATCCATATGTCTAATCTTTAAACGCAATGAGAAGCTGGCACCCATCCATTAGCTGAAGACTATATTGACCAATACAACGTCCACACCACTCAATTCATCTGGGTTGAATACTTGTGCTCAAAATAATTCCAATTGATGAGTTTGGGAACAAAAGGCTCATCATTCCTGGAACACGACTGCATAGATCTCGCCAAGATGAGCTCAAGTGATAACATCTTTTGCAGTTTTCAAGCCACTTCTCAGAAATGATTTCTTCTGAATCCTTCTGCTTTGATCTGCTCAGCAGTACAGCGCCTTTGGACGACTTACAGCTGTATAGAGTGCTATATAAATGATTTCACCTCACTTGAAGCAATCAAATTTGTTGCAATAAAGGCTTCCATGATTCCATGTGTATGGTTCCACAACAATATCTGTCCAGTCTACCCAGATCACCCCTGTAAGGGAGAAAACAAAAGGAACATTGGAAAAGGGCAAAAAGATAAGAGGAGACAATGACGAACACAAAATAGAAAGACTACAAGGAGAATAACAGCAAAAAGAGGACTATAAATCGATGTCTCTACACTTGCAGAGAAGGAAAGAAAAGAGAACGCTGAGGATCATCCTGTTGGGAACCCAGAAGAAGCTGCGCACCAACAACCCAGAAGAAAATGCTGATCAACCCCAGCAGCCCACTCCTGAAGGAAGCTCCGAGCTGCTCCTAAACACAAAGTGGGAAGGCGGAGAAAGGAGCTGCAGGCCTACATCGGGATGTTCCAGTCCCGTCATGGCACACATGAGGGTCATGGCTAACCAAGTGCGTGAAAGGGTGGCCTTGGGGGTACCGACTAGAAGGGGAAGCTGTGTTGCTGAAACGCAGAGGACTTTACTATATTCGATGGGTGGGAGTAGTGCTGGGTGCCTGGAAATAATAGGAAGGACACCGAAGAGAGAAATGGAGGGCATGGCCAAAATAAACTACCGTTACGATTTAAGAGAGGAAAGGGGAAGACTAGAAAGACAAACAGGGCAGAGAAACAGACCAAATACCTACCTCAGTCAAGTACAAAAGTGTTTCCTTTGTATTATTTTTATTAGAATATGTATATCTGTTTTGCTTACCTTCTTCTCTACTTCTCTAAGGGTTGTTGGAGTAAAGATGGCCACCCGCAGGGGAGACAGACCAGCCATTGGCCGAAGTCCTGGAAGAAGAAGTAGAGAAGACAGTCTTTAATTACCTGCTTCAAGCAGGGAACTGGTGAAGTTAAAGAACAAAATAGAGAATTCTCTGAAGATTTGACTTGCTGCTTCTTGGATTTAATTGCCAGAAACCTAAAATAAAACTATTTTTTTCTCAAAATCCTTGCCGCCTTGGCTTTAGATTTGGCAGACCAGATCTCTACAGAAGTCTCAGGGTGAAACCATATGATAAGCTACAAAATCTTACAAATTACTTAAATATTTTCCATTGCTGCATATCACACACCCCACCCTTTAGGATAACAGATTTAAGATATCATGTACCACTACAGATGAGTGTGAGATTTTAACATGATAAGAATATAAACAGAGATGGGGAATATGTTAAATGAAAATAAATATATTTTAACTATTTAAGGAAGGAGCTATTATATCACTCACAAGAAGGAGCTCCTACATGCAGCAGACTGTGCAGGATGTGTTAAATATGAAATGAGCTGTGCTTACAGAGTGAGGTACAATACGTCCAGTTTCCTAGCTAATTCAAGGAATTGGTTTAGCCCATTTATGGTAAACGAGGACACAACTCTGATTTATAAGTACATTTGTGAGAGAAGTACTGGTACATTTAAAAACCTTTCAGCCTTAGGGTGAACTTCTCCTCAACTGTTTGCCTTCCTCCTCCACTTTTCCTGATCTGGTTCTTGCTGGCCTTAGGACTCTGCACACTTTAGTAGGACATGTCATTTTAAGTTTTACATGTCATCTTAATGGAAAATTATTAAATCCCTTTTTCAACACTCCAAGGCCTAGCTCTCTATTTGACTAATATTGGAGTTACCGTATTACATTTAATAAGCTGTTGTTTACAAATGGGAGTCGATTACCGGTTCATGTTTGGTATTGCTGGAATTGTTCTGAAAAATCCTAACTTATGGTAAAAAATCAGAGCTTAAATTTCAATTTTGGGAATGCCACTGTTAGAAAGTTGGCATTTTCCAACCTGAGCCATTTAGGGCCTGTAGCCTGGCTCTTGTCACATGACTAGGTCTTGCTGAAAGTTAGGCTCTGTGCATACCTCCTAGAGAGTCACACACTATATGAGAGCTTAGGTGTGCCTGGTGGGCCATCACTGGCAGGATGAAAGGTCGGAGCTGGACCCTGTCCTAATTACACCTGAATAGACTGTGTCCTACCTCCAAACAAAGGGCTGAATGCCACCAGTAGTTAGTCTGGAGTCCAGGACAGGGAAAGCAGGATGCCTGGGGACTTCAAAGAGAAACCTCTAGTAGCATCTGCCCCTCTTCAAGGCAAAACTGGGATAACTACTGGACCTTGGTCACCAAGTCTACACTACACTTCTGGACCTGTGGATACTCTGTCAGTAAGAGGATTTGCTGTGCTGATGAAGAACTGCCACTCTGCCGGACTGTTGCCCTGCTGGATTACTGCCTTGCTGTGCTGGTCTTCTGCCTGCTGCCCTTTTGCCTGGGTAAGAAGGACTGGACCTGCATCGATGGAACTCAGAACCCCAGAGTGACTGCAAGATCTAGTTGACTGGCCGCCTGACTTGAGCCTCATGGACAGAAGACTCCAACAACCTTTACTCAGCACCTGGACTATGCCATCTGTGAGTCTGCCCTGCCAAGTGGTGCCACTGAAGTCCTGGATCCTTAGTAGTGGGCCTAAGGTGTTCTGTCAACCTCTGTGGATCCGGCATAATTGAAGCATCTCCTCTGCTGTGCTACACAACCCAACATCGCTGCTGCATGGATCAGAACTGCGGCAATGATCCACACTGCATCCGAGGCCATCGCTGCATTGGAACTGCCATTGCACTACACATCCTCAGCACTGGCACTTGCATCCCTCGTTGATGGCAGGCTTGACGGCAACGCCGGACTCCACATCGCAGCCTTGCAGCTCCTCTGAACCAATGCATCGCCCGACTGCATGGTGCTTCGCATTGCAAGCCCTGGATGATTGGATCCTCAATGACGATGCAGTACCTTGCACCGCAGCCTCACTGAATCTCATAACCGATGCATCACTTTGGCTGCAAGATAAGTCTTTGACATGGATCTGTGCAACACCCTACAACCCAGGATCCGCGGTACTTTCAGTAGCGGCCCGTAGAGGGAGTTCCGTGGGGCAGTGAGGCTGGGTGGGGGGGTAGGGTGGGGGTTAGTAAGCACCGGAATATGGATAAACGGAGGTAAGTAAACAATTAATGAAATAAACATAATTTTGTTGTGTGCGCTGCATCGCAAAATGCGATGCATTGCGTGCAACAAAATTCATTTTATTTATTTAATTGTTTACTTACCTCAGTTTATCCATATTCGGGTGTTTACTACCCCCCACCCTGCCCCTCCTGAGCCCCACCTCACCGCCCCACAGAACTTCCTCCACGGGCCGCTACTGGTTACTTTGTTCAGCTCGCCCCTGTAGCCCGCCCGTACTCCACCTTGGCTGACCTCAGCTTGTAACTTTGTCCCGGTACAGTGCAGATATCCACAGTTCTAGTTTACACTCTGCTCATTCGGGTTGTGGACATTAGAAGGGGCAGACAGCGGTTTATGATGTTACATACATAGTTTGTGAATGTTTGATGCAATGTGGGTCTCATCACAGGCATATTTAAAATAGAAATCCGAGCCTGTGCAGTGCTCCATCCCTTCGAATGCTAGCTCCTACAAAGTGTCGCAGTCTGATTCCAGCCTCCATAATATTTCTGTTACATACAGATTTCACATTTTGCAAAAATTCTCTTTGCTGTGCTAGGGTTTATAGCTTCTTTTCCACCACAATAAGAGGGGCTGGTGACAGTGCCAGACACAAATTGAGTTGCAAACAGCTTCTTTTGAGTTTTAGGCATCAAATCAGTATTTTATTGCTGCATTCAGCAAATACAACTTCTGACTCATCTTCAGTCTGCACACACCAAGGGGCACATTTTTTAGCCCCTTGCACCTCCGTAGTGTCACTTTTTTAAGGCTCCATCGGTGCAAACTACACAATCATATTTATGAGGTCAGGTAAAGGCACTTCGTGTGGCTTTGAATGGCCTCATAGATATGGAGTAAGGTAAGGCAGCGCAAATTGCTGTATTGCCTTACTGTGCACTAAGGAGTTGTTCCATGGGCGTTGCAATGGGTATTCCCATGCCACACCCAATGTTTTTTGATGCTTCCCCAGATTTAAAAAACTTGGGAAAGCTCCATCACCATATGCCTCCCCAGGGGAGGTGCAACGATGTTATGTTATATTATGTTGAATGATTATTTGTAGAGTGCACAGCTACTCAATTGAGTGTCCCGGTGCTGAAGCAGGATGAAGGTCAATCCAGGTGGGGAAAACCAAGCTCTGAAATTTTCAGCTGAAACAACCAAGTTTCTAGAGGTTTCCTGAACGCCAGGAGATCCTGAGTCAGCCTTAAATCCACTGATAGATTGTTCCACAGTTTTGCCGCTTGCACCTGGAAGGAACGACCCCCGATGCGTGCCCGAAGGAATCAATAAGCTAGCTAAAACAGTTCACGAGAACCCAAAAACTCCCTTAAGCTGTGAGGAATTCTCTACATTTTTCACGGAAAAAACCAAACTGCTTGAAGTGGAGCTCTCAACTGCCGCAGCTAACATCTCAACCCTTATCTCACCTACAAAAGAGGCCAATGAGCCAACAGAAAGTCCCCAAACGAAAAATAAGGCAAAGTGGGACACATTCGATCTCTATGACCAAGATAAGATCACCAAAACGCTAATGGAAATAAGACCGAACAACCACTATCTAGACCCCCTACCGGGAAAGTGCGTAAGAGTAATCAGCCATACCCTAGTTCCGATCTGGACTGAGATAATAAATGCCTCACTTACCCAAGGGACACTGCCAGACTGCCTAAAAACTGGTCAAGTCGTGCCCATCATCAAAAAACCTACAGCGGACGCAACTGACCCGAACAATTATCGACCAGTGACCAACATACCTTTATTGGCCAAAATTATCGAGAAATGCGTACAAAGCCAACTGAGTCAACACATCGCTAAGTTCTCATTACTAGATGATTGCCAATCCGGATTCAGAGCTGGGCATAGTACTGAAACTGCGATCCTGCACATCGTGGACGACGCCTTACAAGCCCTAGACAGAAATCAAGCATGCCTACTGATTCTCCTAGACCTGTCATCTGCATTCGACACGGTAAATCATGAAATGCTGTTGACCAGGCTACAAGAAAGAATGGGCTTGTCGGGAATTGTGCTGAATTGGTTTAGATCTTTCTTGCAGAATAGGACCCAGCGTTTCCTGGTCAATCAAACGACCTCTTCCCCTTGTCCTACTGCCATCGGGGTCCCACAAGGTTCAACATTATCACCAGATCTATTCAACCTATATGTTGAACCTCTCACGGAGATCCTGCGGGGATCACAGATACCCTATCACATGTATGCAGACGACACGCAAATATACATAAAGATCGCCTCCCGTGATGACATTGACCTAATGAACAAGACACTAAAGAGAGCCCTACAGTGGTTAACCTCGAACCATCTGAAACTAAATGCCCATAAAACAGAATTCCTGTTAATCTCACCGACAAAGAACCGTCTTGAGGTAAAGGAACTGACGAAACTGGTGACAGCACTGAACTGCACCCCGACCCTAGTTAAGACAGCAAAGTCACTTGGAATTACCTTGGATGAGAACCTTGACATGAAGGAACACATAAACTCGATGGCCAAGGGTGCCCGCTTCCATCTGAACTATCTAAGGAAATTGAAACCATACATCTCAAAGACTGACCTAAAACTGGCTGTACAATCCCTAGTTATTTCGAGGATTGAATACGGTTGCACTACGTTAGCGGGTCTACCCAAAACATCCATAGCACCGCTAAAAGCCTGTCTCAGTGCAGCGGCAAGACTGATTACGGGATCGAGGAAATTCGACCACATATCTCCTCATCTGAAGACACTAAACTGGCTACCCTATGAAGCCAGAATTCAAATGAAGATTGCCTGTATTACCCACAGAGCAGTTCACTACAACATGCCGAGATACCTTGCCAAGAAAATTAAGCTATCGGGATGCAACAGACCAACGAGAAGCGCCAAAGAACTGCTATTGAGGCCAGCCTTCTTCCGTAAGAAAAAGACCTACAACCGAGCGTTCTCAGGAGCCGCCCCCAGAGTCTGGAATTCATTGCCTCCGAACATTAGGAAGATTAAAAACTTGATATCTTTCAAACGCGAACTGAAGAACCACTTGATGAGCAAATACCTTTCTTAGGGAAGATTACTGATTACGGATGAGATTATCCTCACCAAAGAGAGACGGCCTCGACTGGAACTTCCTGAGGATCAATTATCTGTTAACAGATTGATTTCTTGTTTATACATTGGCCACACACATTAGTACTACCTTAAATCAAAGGGATCCGATATCTGTAACTATCAGACAATACGATATACCCTCTACCTCACTTTGTTTTATTGCCTAGGATCCCGAATACATAGCAACACTTTTTACACCTTAATGCTATTCATTCATATGATATTTGCACTGTTAGGCTATACAACCCTACCTCACTCACTTCCTAATGTTAATTGGATAGGCTGAAGAACCCTTACTTATAATCCCTCTTACAGCATATCTCCTTATAACTTATACTCGTGTATATCTGCTGCTACAATTGCCTACATAATGTCTGTAACTTATCCTATATGTGAAGCGCTCTGATACCCACGGGTCTTGTTCGCGCTATACAAAACTCTATAAATAAAATAAAATAAATCAGGGGGTCTGAGCCAGTTGCAGTGCTGCAGACCTGAGTACATGGTGTACGTGGTAAAATTGGACTCTCTTCGTGATGTACCCATCCCCTAAAACGTGGAGAGCCTTAAAAGCCAGGACCATGGCTTTGAAATGAATCCTTTTGCGGACAGGGAGCCAGTGTAGGGATTTCTCCTGTGAAGACAAGCGGATTCTGGGGCACAGCATGAGTATTGCTCTTGCTGCGGCGTTCTGGGTCACCTGCAGTCTAGTCAGTAGATACTCAGGCAGCCCTAGATAGAGTACATTCACGTAGTCCAACCTGGAGATTATTAATGCCTGGACCACCGTTTTCCTGTGGGTGATGGATAGGAGGGGCAAGAACTGTTTCAGCATTTTAAGCAGGCCAAAGCATGAACCAGACACAGATTGGATCTGTGCTTGCATGGAAAGATTTTCATCCAGCTTCACCCCTATATTTTTCACTGTCTTTACGGGAGACGTGGGGGGGGAACATGTCAGCGGGCCACCAACTGCAGGCGGAGGTTACTGGGGCGGTGCCCAATGAAGATAATCTCCGATTTGCCAGGATTACATTTAAGCTGGTTGCACTGGAGTCAGGATAATACTTCTGTTAGACAGTTGTTAATCATGTCACCCTTGAAGTCCATGTCTTTGCTGCTGGTAAAAAGCTTTATAATAACGTTATTTCTCCTTGTTTGTTCCTCTTTCCATGTGTGCTACATTCTGAAGCACACATAGATAGAGTAAAAAGCCTCCCAGTATTACTTTTGTGCAGGAAGGCTCCTCTTCATACACAAAACTATCCTTCCAACAACACAGGCACACTTACGCCATGATGCAAGTGTGCCTGCATTGACGCTAGGCTGTCGAAACAGCACCAGTTCAGCGGGAAAGGACAGGAATGCATTGGATTGGATGAATACGGTGCATTCCTGCCCTTTCCCTTTGACGCAGCAATATGACTTGCTGTGCTGACCTATGCCAACTCCACATAAATCAGGCCCCAAGATAGTGTAGAGGCGCCAGCCATGCTTGCCTTAAGAGTAAGACAATGGTGGCAAAACATTGCCTAAGTTGTGACTACAGAGCTTTTTTTATCATGTGAATTCCCTGTTATCATGGGAAGGATTTGCCATGAATTGTACGACAAGACTGCTAGCTTGCGCAAACATATGTTACCATTTATTTCTTTATTTGTTTTGTAACACCCCACCTTGTGATTACTGGTAACTTAATAAAAGCGCCTGTAGGAGAGCTGTGAAATATCTATCTTTATATTTAGGGGTGGGCGGTGAACTCCGCACCGCAGGCGTAGTATAGAGAGTTTTTGGCACTCTGTGCTCTACTTGGAGCGTGAAGTTCAGAACAATTTCGCAAACAGCCGGCAGAGCAGCCCTTGGATATCAAAAGTGGCCACCAAGGACACCATCCCAAAGGAGAAATGCTTGGTGGAGTAAAACGCTGTTGGGCCCTGAATAGCACCTATTCCAAGTTTTTCCCAAAAATACGGGGCAACACATGCAATCTTGGATGCTCTCCTTACTGAAATTTGAGCAGTTTGATATTTACAATGCCTTTCTCCACTAATACATTTTGACACGTTTGACTCCCTGATATTTATCTGATATATAGACTTTTTTTCCAGACAGTTACTGAGTGGTGCGTTTGAAAGAGGTCAAATTGTAAAATCTTACCCTCATAAAAATAAATAAAATACTGCTAAATTAATTTATTTCTCTTTCATTTTCCTTACATTGCAAAGCCGGTGTAATGCTGTGCTATAAAACCATTTAACAATACACTTCATGGGTTCACATTTTGATTCCATTTGCTGGTACCTGAAAGGTTTCAAACGGAGACTGCCAATGAAACAATAAGGCAAGTGTGTGAAAACAAAGCACATTTTTGGCATTTTTTACCTCAACTGTGAAAGTCACACACTTCGGCTTTTTGGGCCGGGGCCCAAGGACCGCTCGATGTTTTAATAACTCCCTCGATTGTATCAGTCATCAAGCACATAGCGGCCGCCAAATGCAGTTCTTTGTACCCGAGTCAGGCAACCCACCGCGCTCGGCATTCAGCGCACTCTGGTTGCTGGGGAGCCATGTTTAAAATGTTCATTTTCAATCTTGCATGTGCTTCCCTCCATTTGAGAGCAGAAAGAACGTTTTGTTTAATTCTGAAAATTAACGCAGTGCCGAGTGTGTATTTCTGGTAAATGAAGCCGATCTATCTAATGTGTGGACCTGCATTTTGATGGCCTGTTTATTATACAATATAACATGCACAAATGGAACGCTGATCACAGAAAAACCAGCATAGCAATGGAGTTATGTTAACAAGAAGGGCGAGGAATGAGATCTCCAAGGTCATAGTTACAAAGGATGTTCAGCGTTTTCACTGCTTATTACAATAATACTGCTCTGCTGTAAATACCACACAAATAAAGGATACTTTTAATACGATAATGTTTTGTCCAAAATGCCCGTACAGACGCCCCAGCACGCACAGAGAAACAAAATATGACTAGGAGGCAGTGTATTTTTATTACTCCAAGGGTGGGCCAAAGTATGTACTCGCTGTGATCTTACAGTTTATGTAGGTCTACCATTTTAAAGAACACTATAGTCCATATTTTATTAATGAAACAAGAAAATGTACTTTCGTTCATGCTAAATCACTTTATTGCGTATAGTGTGATCATATGTGGGACATGTTCAGGAGTTCCTTCGTACATTTTTGCTAAGAAACTAAAGGGCTTATTTATGGGATTTTGGCATGGGGAAGCTCAGCAAGACAGCTTGCTGTGCTATCCAATGTCAAAGAGAAAGGGCAGGAATGCCCTGTATTTAAGCAATACAGGGCCACATTTATAATGAAAGTGACTCAGTGCTTGCCACAAGCTATGTGGCTGCGCCACACTCAGTCACTTTCAAAGCACAGGTCTGCGACATATTTACAACAATATGTCACATCCCTGTGCTTTCTCCTGCGCTGGCACACAATCGACTGCCATGCACCGGCTAAGGCACCCTTACACAATGGTACAAGGGTGTCTGCGTTGTGGGGGCAATTGTGTTTTCACAGGAAGGGCACCTTTCTGCACAAAAACAATCAATTGAGGTTATTTCCCTTTTCCATGCGTGCTGTAGAATGCAGCACGCATTGACAGAGGAAAAAACGAGCTACACCTAGCTACATACACCACCCCTGGGGTGGCGTAGCTTTCTGACGCATTTCCAGGTTTACGATTTCTCATATATCTGGAAATGCATTAGATCACATGGGTGTTGCGTGGGAACACCCACAGCAATACCCATTTCACGCCCCTTACACGCAAAGTGTTGCATGAGAAGGAGCAATATTCACAAGCACACGTAAAGCCACTCAGCGTGGCTTTACTGTCCTTGTAAATATCGGGCAGCAGGTTGCGCCGCCGGTGCGTCATACAACGTGATGTACTGGCGGCGCTAGGGGCTTGTAAATGACCCCCACAGTGTATCCCTGTCCTTTCTCCCTGGGCTGGCACGTTTTGGCAACAGCGTAAGCACCCTTGCAGCATGGTGCAAGGGTGCCTCAGTTGCATGCAGGATTGTTTTTGAGCATGAGGGGGCTCTTTCCTGCACAACAATAATCTGAAGAGGCAATTTCCTTTTTCAATGTGTACTGCAGACTGCAGCACGCATAGAAAGAGGTTAGAAAAGAGGAGAAATATTTTTATTACGCATCACCTTGGGAGCTATATGGATTTGGCACTTCCCCAGGTTTACATTACTTTATAAATCTGGGGCAGTTTCAAATTCCATGGGTGTTGCATGGGAAAATCTACTGCAACGACCCTGGAGAGCCTCCTGAGTGTAGAGTAAGGTGATGCAGCGATATGCGCTGTGTCACCTTAGTCGTTATTTATCAGGCCGCTCAAAGCTATGCAGGAGGGCTTTGAGTGGCTTCTTTTATCGAAATCAGAGCCCTGCGTTATGCATCTGCCACTTTACGTAGTGCAAAAGTGGTGCACAGTTCTCATAAATAAGCGCCTGAGAGGTAAGTGGGTTTTGTACGGAAGCTTGATGCACATTCGTAGAATTATTATTTTTATTACACATTCTTTCAGGAATTTCAATTCGGCAAAACCACCTGAGAGTGACAGCTTGCCTGTGAACTCTGAGTTTTTCTTGCATTCCCATGATCCATTATGATTCGAATTTTAATGTGATTTGCTAGAGGAACAAATAAAACTCTCTCAAGGTGGAGGTGTTGTAGTGAATTGGATGCAAGCAAAGCATCATTTGGATGAGCAAGCGTTGTGTGTAAGAAATTAGTGAGAAGAGTATTGACCAGTAAACATTCAATAAAGTAAATGTTTTCATGGTGGAGTTGAACTGACTCTGTATCAGGAATGGCTTAAAACTGCAAATAATTCTTAATAGGCACTACTGTGTCTGGGATGGCATATCCCATGTGATCACAGAAAGCCACATTTTTATTGACATGGCATATGTTGAGGAATGGGTGAAAGTTATTGGCATTCATATTGCAGAGTCAGGCCTCTCTTTGGGGTGGATACATAGAATACATAAACGTAGTCCCTGATTTTACTGGATGAAGTTTCGAATAGATGGCAGATATCCAGATTTGGGTGATGTCTGGGTAGACTCTGAAGGCACTGAAAGGAATTTACTGATGACACAATGAAGTATTGTTTTGAGCAATTCCAACATTGTCAAAATGAGGTTTCTTACTGGGATAGAGAGCATAGAGAATAGAAGTAATTCCATCTACATGTTCACATGTGAGGAAAGACTGAACACCTCAAAAAGATATGGAAGGTACACATACAGGAGTTGAGTGTCTTCAGCAGGAACAGGAGGACAGTTGTGTGCAAAGCTTTTGACAGGTTTATAATTACAGCAAAGAAAAGATTCCTTAGCTATAATTAGGGTTTTCTTTACTATCCAAACTGGTGATGTTCCATTGCATCTGCATGAACAGAACTTAGACTGATATGCCTGAAGAATCTGGTGGTGGAGAATGGGTTCATGGATTGTAAATGTGATGATATTCTCAATGACTTTCGCTAGGAAAGAGACCATTGTGTTGGACAAGAAAATTAACAGTTTTTCAAAGTTCACTTATGAATTCTTAAGAACTGGGTGCCATTGCTGTTGGTTCCCAGTGACGCAGGACAGATGCTTCTTTGGAGATATGCCTTTAAAATATTAAAGGTGAAAGAGAGGGAGCGTCACAGCAGACACATTTAATGGATGGTCAAGTTCATATTTGGTCAACTTTATTGAGTGGATGGTACTGGCAAACGGCTAATGGTAAAGAAGTGGAAAGAATATTCACTGAAAAACTTAAGCAAGTTTGTGTAATGTGTGTGTTGTTCATGATGAGTTTGATGATTTGAGCTTTATTAAAGAAGTTTATGTTCATACTAGTATGTTTTGTATGCAATGGGAGATGTGTGGGGGAGGGACTGCTTAGAGACACAACTGGCAAATTTGAAAAGGGCTTCACTCTTAATATCAACACTTCTTATGGCTGCTTTGACATTGCATTAATGTTTGCCTGATAACTATGTTCTTGCAAGCTGTCGTACATGCTGTAAAGTTTTAAGATGATAGAGATTTGTTGAGGTATTTTTAAGGCTGTGTATTTTGCTGAATTTTAGACCAGTCAAAGAAAGTTGAATCCTTTTGGCTGTTTCCTCAAAGAAAAGGAAAATGTAAACGTTTTATACGGGATTAGTAACACTGAATGACAATGGAGATGTGTCTTCTCTATAATGATTTCAAAATAGGTTAGTCTCAGTTTCTGGAAAGATAATCCTATTTGCTACTTTTACTGTTGGATGACAATGAAGATGCCGGCAACCTATGACGGATGCGAGAGTTGCCCTCTATCTCAACTGATATAAATCATGTGAAACTAAAGATAAACAACACTATATTATGAGTGGTTACTCCCATTTGGTCACTACCAATTCAAACCTGATCATTGGAGTGCCATTACATTTTTGGTTGCTGTTTTGCATGTTCCTGGAATACACAGCCAGGTCCCTTATTATTGAGGGTCATCAATACACACAAGAATCTACGTCCTGATGATGGTCTTATAGATGTCTTCACGCCAAAGACCGAAACATCAACATTTTTTACCCATTTACCTTTTTAACAACCTGACAGGAATTGTTCATTTTTGTCAATTTGCCAAATGGGCAAGGGCATCTGTGTGTCATGTTAAAAGATCTATATGAAAGAGTGTTCATTTCAGTCACTTTCGCTCTTATGTGACTAACAAGCTGTACCATTTTTAGAATATAATCTTTTTTATAAATTAAAATTTGATCAAGTATACACCCATGTTGAATTGTATATCTTTTTGAATTTTGTTCATATTTGTGTTTAGATTCGCTGGATGGTTATTAATTTATTTTGACATTGGTTGTGAAGAAGCCACTATTTAGGGCTCTACATAATTCATGTCTTGAAATTACAAAAAGCTTAGCTCTTGAACAGAATCCCTTGAGGGCATCTTTCTACCTTTTACTGTTGCAACATAGTTTTCCAAAATTAGGAGATGGAGGATTTTGTTGCCATGCACATTTTAGGTGATATTCTTTTTTCACGCTGATATTCTGAAAACCACTGTTCAGATTTTTTGTTTTAATGATGATTTATGATATTTGATCATGGCCGTATTATAGCGGTGTGTTACTGAGTTGAATCCAAGCTCCATGGGAGATGTGTGTAAGTCTGACGAGGCCCTTTATTCTACTCTTAAATGCACTTCATATCTACGTTCAGGAATTGCAGTCTTATTGCTCAACAGACAATATAGAGAAGAGTATTAGCAAATGGTCAGATCAGTCCTCTCTGACACTGGTTTTCAACAATCTGTACATGTCTCTGGTAATTATGCCCTCTAAGATCGAGTGTTTCATGTAAGTGGGTTTGGAGAAGTGTGGTAGAATATAATATCTAAAAAGAAAAGAGGAGAGAAGGGAAACATTAGTTTCCTTTGATGTTGCCCGGTGCAGTTTGAAGTCTCCTATAAAGGTTTTATTGCAGGATTAACTTTTTCTTCCCTTAACAGTACACAGGCTGTGAACTTAAGTGACATCTTATTCAGGGATCTTAATTTCCATTGTCATTCATTGGAACATGGGATGTGTCTATATGGTAAACAGCCATAACAACGCGGGGATTACCCCGCGGTGCTATTACAACACTGCTTTTACAACGCAAGTCTTTACAACGACTGGCGCTGAAGGGCCCTGTTGGATAGGGAATAGTTTAATTTTCTATTCCAACACCTTCCCTACTGTCACGTGGGAGTTGGAATAGAAAATTAAACTATTGCACTATCCAGCGCTTACAGCGCAAGTCGTTGTAACGACTTGCGTTGTAAAAACAGAGTAAAAGCCCGCGTTGTAATGCCATACAACCGTCTATATCTGCCTTATCCCCACCCAGATTTGTGGATAATAGTGAGGCCTTTATATTTTGTATTTGTTTTTGCCAGAATATTAGTTGAGTGGTCATACAGAATGAGCTCTCAAAGAATGGAAATGAGGTGGAGGTGTTATACCTCCCTTTAAAACACAAGGTCCAATTCACAAAGGTAAATTTATAAGTGGACATATCTGAACATGCAAGTTTTCATCTACACCAAGGAGTAAAACAAAACACCTAAAGATAATTCAGACCTTTGACATTATTAGTAGGAGAACCAGTCCCCCCTCCCTTATATGAAGGGGCTAGGACCCATACAACCTAAAATAGGACTGTAAAGCTTCTACTATTACAATTTTGATGAGTTTTATATCTCTGAGAAAATGTTCACTTCTCTATTTTTCTATGGAATTTAGAAAGACGTTTTAAATCCTTTACCTTTTCTTAACCCCTAATATTATCTTTTACTTATTAGCACTGACATTTTTTTGGTAGAAAGTGCTCGTAGCTAAGCCCAGCATGTGCCTCAATAATAGCTTTCGAAGAGATGACGGTCTTCCCACACATAAGGTGCACTAAGTCAACTTCTTTGTCTTCACATGGGGGGCCTTGATCAGGAGTCTTGCTCATGGAATGCTTTGACAGCCATATGTGCCTTTTCAAGTGTTATTCTATCCAGTCCCATACGTTGTCGTCTGTGTTGGACCACGGCTTCATTAGATTAAGAGGTAGGGATGTAGTGGGCATGACCACCTCTGGCACTGAAATTTTACATTTTTCAATACATCTTAGGAAGAGTGTTTGGCCGAGAATGTCCCCTGCATGGTGAATGGTTGCATCACCTGCTCTGCGTGCCCAAACTGCAGATACTTGTGATCCTATTTATTTGATCTTTCTATACACTAATCCTGTGTGAGTCTGATAACTTAGGCCCAGTCTTTGACAAACACATGGACCTTGTTCTGAACTTAGTAGGGTTTACCAATCGCCCCCTCACAGTGACAGGGAATTTTCTATCCCTGCCATGGGTTTCATGTGAGGAGAGTGGCGGTGGCAGCATACCTAGTTTGGAGAATTATAGAGTTGTAAAAGACTCTGACTGCAACTTCCATTAGGAGATGAAAGGGGGTGCCAGGTGAGGACTGCAGTATCTGTTGTTAGGAAAAGGAGTCCTTTTAAGGGGCACAGATTATTGGCTCTCTTCTTGATCTGTGTGAGGAACGGTTGTAATTAGCTGGATGCAACCTGCTCACATCTCTTTATACTTATGTGGTGGGCACTCCACCTGGAGACTGTCTTGCAGGACAGTTGCCGAATTGCACTCTAGGGCCATGTAAGTAAGGTGGTTGGCCAGGAAATATGAAAGGGAAGTCTTCCCAAACCAGTTCCAAGGAAGCAGACCTGGAATGCACATCCTCTATCTGAGATATTGATATACGGATAGGAGCCCAAAACCCATCGTTGTTTGTTGTGCTCACTTCTGTTGAGGAAAGGGTACACCGCTGAGTGCTCTTGGACTACTACTCAGCCAAGGGTTGGTGTTGAACTGAGGTGAGGGAACATCGCCTCGAGTCCGATCTGAAGGATGAATTACTGGACTATTCTGGGTGGCAAGACATTCTGCCTGGGATAAGGGAAGGAAGCAACCTATGACGGATGCAAGAGTTGCCCTCTACCTCAACTGATATAAATCATCTGAAACTAAAGATAAACAACATTACGTGCAAGGGGAGCCTATTATGGGAGGGGCTACCATCATTGACCCAAGTGTAGAGTCTGTGCGACAGAGGCTCACTGAGTAGGGTCGCCAGTGGAATCTTAGCCCTGCCCAAATAGGCAGTGCAATATTTGTCATTTATCACCATTGGAGCTACCAAGGGACCTGGAGCTATGTGCCCAAATAGTTGGTTGAACAACACCAGGATAAGTGCCTGCTGGTAGCCCTTGTGCCCCACAAGTGGACGGTGTGGCCATGGCACTGCCCAATGGTGCTGCTATTTCAGAACCAGCCAAGAAGACTAGGAGGCCAAGGAGTTACCCTTATGGTGCCTCGTGAAGAATCAACTTCATCTTCTCAAATGACTGCCTGCCGGAGATAGTGCCTGGCTTCTGCCATGCCAAAGAAACATCACCTACGGGCATGAGGCCTTCACGGTCAAGAAGAAGTGCTATGTTGCTGCATTGTCCGAATGAGCCACACCAAGGGTCATGCATTTATTTATAGAATTTATAGAGTGCAACTGTAACCATAAGGTATCCTGGTGCTGTGAGTTTTTATCTAGATAGACGGGCTATAAAGTTAAGAGCAAGACAGCAACAAGTTACTTCGATAGAGCCAGGTCTTCAAAGCCTTCTCAATGTGCAGTAGATCGGTTGACGATCCAAGGGTAGCTGGTAACTTGTTCCATAGTTGGGCAGCATTAACTGTAAAGGCTTGATCGACTTGTCTGATCTATCCACTGAAGTGCCAGAGTGAGCCTCACTCTACAATCAGCCACCCAGAAGAGGGCACTGACAGAAGCCTTGATCCTGCTGCAGCCCTTTGAGTGATGTGCTGCAGGCTATCAAGAAGATCCCTGAAAGACTGCCATGTGCTGCTTGGAAGCTTCCTGCTACTGTTGAGGTCCCTCTGCCACAGAATGGGCAAACATGTTCTGGTTCTTCTCCTGCAAACTGGGTCAGAGACTGAGCAGACTGAATGCTGGCATCAAACTGGGGGACCACAAGCTTCACCTACCGACCTTACCTTTAACTCTGCACCTGGTGGTCCAAGAGAAGGGGTCCCAAGAAGGCGTTGGAAGAGGCCCCCTGAAAGCACAAAGATATGCACCCTTAAATTGGATATTCATTCATTATTGAATGTGTCGTGGAATCCTATATTTTCAGTCTAATAAAGAACTTGTCTTTTCTACAAAGAGAAGCACTGGGCAGAACATTGATCTTACTGTGCTGCAGGAGAGGGGGCTGGCATTCATTGACAAGCCTGAGTACCCCCAGAATAAACTCCCTGAGAAGCCTGTGACCACTCACGCTCGAATACCACTGACAGTCAAGTGTGGAAAGGGTTTACTTATCTCAGTTTGCAGAGAAATAATGAAACAGCCCTAGGAAAGTAGCGACAAGAACCCTAAAACCCCACGGTTTGGGCCCAGTAGCTCCTGCCTGCCCCGTGATTTACTGAAAGGGTTCGGACAATGAGGGATAAAAGATGTTTATTCCTGAATTGTTCTTTTTTTATCAGACTATTTTGTGATATCCCAGAGATAGGTTACTCAAAGGTCACAGTTTGCCCAATCATATTATAAATCTGTGATTACAAAAGTTACTAGTCATGGTTACATTTCTAAGGCCCTGCCTCGTCCACCCCAGTGGTGCAGAGAAGCATTCCCATACACACATATGAGAATATTACTTCTTGCAGCGAATACTCATACAAGCCTCAGGATCACCTTTAGATACATTTGCATCCCACTTCTTCCTTCACCTCCTTCCTTTCCGTATACCAATTCCTTCTGTGCAGGAAACTGCCCCAGCTTCCCTCTACCAACCTCTTATCCAGTTGATGATGCCCAGTCTTCCACCTGCGTAGGTCACCCTGTCCTTCAGCTACTACCACCCGCCCACAATTCATCACTGCCTTCCGATCAGAAGCATGCAATCTCATTCTTCACAAATCAAGTTACTTATGTCCAGTGGAGATCCATTTCTAAATGCCCACCTCGCTGGACACAGTATTAGTCCCAAAGCCAGCTGCTCCATTAACCTCTGAGAGAGTTATGACTTCTGTAGTTCTCAATTCCAGTTGCAGAAAAATCCCGAGATGCAACTTCAAAAATGTTCTGGCTCTGTCTCTGTGCCAGTACATCACGTCTCGCCCTCACATACCCAAACAGAGATCACAGTTTCCCAGAAAATAGCTCCCATTTATATAGAATACCGAGCTATAATAATCTCATTACAACACAAACTGGATTTTATGCCGACGAAATTGAATCTCGAAAATGTATTTTTGTTTGCTCTCAAATGGTTTTGCAGCTTACAGGAAACAGATTTCCTATTTTATATTTTTATAGAGGCATGGCAGAAGGAGCAGCGAGGGAATGCGAGACCCGCATGAAACCAACAGAATGCATGTGCAGGTAATTGATATTGATATGGCCCTGCTTCAACAACATAGCAGAAAAATTCAATTAAATTCACAGGAGCACAAAGACCTGCAGATGCATTACCATAAGCAACACAGAGGATCAGAAATGATCACCTTTCATTATTTTCTCATTTTTCTCTGTTATGCACAATCAGCGCCCACTCTCCTCATCCTTTATTCCTTCTGTCATTTAATTCAGCTTTACAGTTTTACTGCAAACCATCTGTGTTCACGCCTTCGACCTTGCTTCAGACTGGAGTCCTTCGTTTAGTTTTATGTTCACTACTTGACCATCTTATGCTACACTGTAAAGCACACTCATCTGTTCTAACTTGTAATTAACATTGGACCCACCCTCCCTTTAACTCCTGAGAATTTGTCGGGAAGAATCCTTGTATTCAATTTCACATTTAAATGTAATTTTACATTTGGAATGTTAAAATAAACTTCCCTGCGGTAGGCTGCCTGCCCAAACCCCCATTGCCTCTAGTCTCAATGTTGGTTTATTGAGAGGGTGGAGTATAATACAGTGGGGTTTGTATTGGGGTTAATTCGTGTTGGTAGGAGACATGTGGCATTTCAATTACACTGGTGTAATTTGCATAATTTCCGTCATTTGTCCTTATGCTTTTTGCACAAAATACAGCAAAATTATGGCATTACACCCCATGGTGAAAATGGGAGTCACTCGGGAAACAAAAGCCTATCACCGGAGCACCGGATCAACACAGACAGGAAACATATGAGTATCTCATGTTTAGCTACTTGTAATTTTCCGAAAATGCCAGATTTATGTTACACGTAATTTCATGCAATTAATGTATGCAAATTTTGCACAACTCTAGTTTTTAGCTAGACTGGAGCAAAGACGCTATCGTGAGTGTGATTCACTATTCTTTGCATCAAACTTTCGCTTTGCAAATTTCTAATTTTCTTTGGTTTTAGGTGTGGGAAATTCAAGATAATAGACTTAGACTAATCTTAAAAACGAATGCTTGTACCCAAAGTCTAACCATACGTATTGAAATACCAAGGATTCACCAGGGGGAGCATTTATTAGGCCTCGGCACAATTTGTGGATTTTTTTTGCCTACATTGGTGACATGCCCAAAAAATAACGCATAATTAGATTATGCAAGATGCCTGCTTTGGTGTGAGGAGGAATTCCCCACTAAAAAAAATGCACGCAATGTGTATGACGTGAACAACCACTTGAATTCAGTTAATTGGCATGCTGCCTATGCTCCCATTGTAAGATTTTTTCTTAAAGTCTCAATTACTAAACATGCCAAATTGCGAAAGCTCAGGCATTTTGTGTAACCATCGTAAATGTCTGAAATTACACAAGATTACACCAGCACAAATGAAATTTCACAGGGCCTAGTAACTATCACTGAGGAAGATTAGGGCTCGGAGTAATGAACATTACTGGTAAGTAATCAAGGCATTACTTCCTCATCCATCTTCTTCATCCCAGTGCTTACATTGTGAAGACGTACCAAACAATAGATACTCAACAACAAGGATGACAGGAAAAAGAGAAAGGCACAGAAACTAAAGTTATTGTTGGAACCATCGAATGTGATCTTTGTTTTTTTTTTAAACTGTGGAAAGCTATACTCAGTGCTAGGATTCAAGCACTTACCGCAGGAAAGAGACTCTGCTCCCCACCGCCTGGAATTATATAAATTGACAACAGGAACATCCAGGAGTCCATAATGTCAAAGTCTGTCAGGAAGAACATGTTTGGAAGGCTAATCACAACAATAGATCCAGAAAAGAAGGGAAGGAACTGAGGGCCTCATTGTGATGCCAGTCGGATCGTCCTTTCGGAGGCGGTCGGACTGCTGCGGTTTCGACAGACAGTCGCTTCAACAGTCAGATTACAAAGTTTACGTATGCACAGAAATCTAACTGCTGTGGTCCTTCCGACTCGGACAGGAAATTCCGACAGCAGTGGCATTTAAAAGGGCCAATGGAGCCTATCGAAGAGCAGACTGCATTATGAACCTCCCACACACTTATGATGCACATTTCTGACGAGGCGACCATGGCGGTCCAGGACATGACAGGGCCTGAAGGGGCAGTGGAAAGAGTGAACGTCTGCCAGTGATTAGCATTCGCAGGTCGAAAAATTAGATGCAGAGACGGGTTCCATCCATTTGCACTCATCCTCATTGTGCAAATCCAGTTAAACTCTGTATCAGTACCACCTACCATTGCCCCAGATGTAACTTGATAAAGACCCCATTCCCAGTCTTGCCAGATCAGGACTGAAGCATTATCATAACAATATGCGATTAAGTCACAGTTGTTTCTCCAGGAACTACTGTAACTAATAACCATTGGCAAATCCACCAGTCCAGGCTTCTTGTACTGTAACTCATTGTAACTGAGGAATGTGGTGTTGTGCAATGACAGAAGTAGGTAAATATTGTTTGTGTAGGATAATATGCCAAACAAAGATGTACTGCTTACATGCTTATAAGCCACTCCCTCATGTACATCAGCCACGCCCCTGTGAGAACTCCCATCCAGTACAGTCATCCCACTCAAACTCCTCATGTGGAAAAGATAAAAAAAACACAATGAAACACAAAATTCACAACACTGCACAAGTCCACCACAGATAGTGTATTTCTGAGGGTGGGCAGTTAAGACATCCCTGGTGAATCTTCTACAGACAGTGAACTTCACCTGACTGAAAGTACTCCTAACCAACTTTGTCCCACACAATACATCAATCAAGGTGTTGTGACACTACCTACCCCCCCCCCCCACCGGACCCACAACACCGTGGGTAAGGCTAGGGGCATTGTATCCCTAGTCCAAACTTTTTTTGCGGGTCCTGTTATGAGCCCCAATATACCCCAAGATAGGCCTAGGCAGTTGCACAACCTTTTACCTACATTTGTCCTAGCTTGTCTACATAATGGTTCTGGCACTGAACTTTTACCTAGTTATGTACCGAATGAATGTCATGTGGTTTTCTTCGAAAACTAGCCTAATTTATTATGCATGAGGATTCCTAGTGTCACAGCAGGATTACGATCTTCTGCATAATAACTCTTACACACGTCACTGCTCTCGTCATCCTTGGCCGACATGCCCACAGTACCATGACACATCTAGGTAGAACCCGTGAGGGTACCTTTCGGGTATATAAGTACCACAACTTCACTGGGCAAACCAAAGGAGAAACTTCCATGGTGACACGAGAGGCTGAAGTCCCTGCATGCAGACACTCCAGCACGCAGTGCTCTGACATCCCTTGCGGGGTGTCCAACTCGAGACCAAGACAGGGTCCTTCGTTCTCTCCCATTAGGTAATGGGGTTGGCTCTTTCCTAGGGGGATGCTTGGCTTTCTACCTAAATACATGCTGGATACACTTAGGTATACTTAGCGAGGCGTAGCATCTTAGGACTAGAGTACGCATGATTTTTACCATGTATCCATATGCCTGCATATATTTACAGTTTTTGCACCAGGGTAGAATTCTACCTTTTATGTGCTCTGTTGGTGCTTGCAATCATATATATCTATCTAATGGTTGTTGCAGCACACATACTTTCACTAGAATGTCGCTGGTTTAATAAATACTTATTGAAAACAATCCCACCATTTATTCTGACTATCTCTCCGAGACAAAGTGAGCATGAGTAACTAAGCAAAAAATACTGTACTGTTTCCACGATTCCTGATGGGTCAGGATTGTCATGTTCGATAGTTGCCAGAAATTATTCGCTCATTGGTAAGGTTGTGGGGTTTATAGTGGCACTGTGAGCTAGCTGGTCTACAGGCTAATGTATCCTTTGGGGGTGTCTGGAGTCAGTAGTCTGAACACCATAGATTTGTAAGAACTACACAACAGTCCCTGCATACAACATCACAGAATGTATGTTCCCATCACATCTGAATGATTCCCTCAATGTCCAGGTCATTGAAAATGTACAGGCACACTCTCACAAACTATACATGTGTGCACATCTCAGAAGCTGGTGTAATAATGTGTGCAAAAAACAGTGACACTAAACAACACCTCCTCATGAATAAGATATCTAGCATCTCCAATGACACCCTCACGTTGCTCATAAGCTAGGTCCTGTTGTGACTTTGACTCTACATCACTATTGATGTCTCAGGAAAATAAAACACACCTCTACTGTTAAAGCACTGTAATGGGCCTTCACACATCACCCACATAAAAAAGGAAAGTCAGGTAAATGGGATTTCCGCAAACCACATTCACACACATTTAAAGGCATAAATGTAATTAATCCCTGCAGATTTTGTCACACAAACCAGGTGGACTACTGGAAGGCATTGGGCCAAGTCCACACTCCATTTTGCACTTTCTTCAATGTCTCCATGTGCACTGAATATGTGGCATGCAGTATATCAGGGACAACCACTATTGTCACAAGTGGCATGCACATGTGGCTAAAATGTAAGTGCAAGTCCTGAAATAAAATACTGCAGCAACAGCAGTTGCCACACATCTATTACAAGTATGTTGAAAGAACACACATGTAGAAGGGTACATATGCATGCTAAGTACCAAATAAGTATGACAGTATAACACCCCCCTGTGTGGAGAAAAAACCCTACTTTGCAGGCTTTAAACACACATCCACCCTACATCTCAGGTACTACAGCAAGCCGAAAGAAGTGGGCATAGACCAAATCAAGCTGCAATGCTTATCTAGCAGATCCCTCCCACTGCAATTTTAGCCCCAATTGGAATTCATCCGACATATACATCCATTTAACATTTGCCCTCATCATTTGTAACACCATTACTCGTCCAAAGGTCTGACCATGCTTACCACTGCTATTGGGACAGTTATCATGGTCAAACAAACACAACTATAGTTTCACATCTTAAATTAGTCAATAACAACAACAGAATCAGTAGCAATGGGAGGACAAAGTTTTCTAAACAAAGCAAGTTGTTTATAATGGAGTCCACTTTGTAATCCACAAACAAAGGCCAATGGCCAGTCCATAATCTAGGAGGAGGTCCAGCACACAGCAATGCCATTTAACTCGCCAACGAGAGCACTGGCAAGGAACACTCCATAGTAAGGTGCATCTATTGGGCAGATCTGGCACCTAAATAATGTGATTTGGGTGGGCTGAGATTGGGAGATTGGGTGAGTACCTGGTGAGTGGTTGTATGCCAGTATTTTTTCTTATGTTTCTGTTATCATTTGCTGTGTGTGGTTGTTGATGTGAATGCATGCTGATGTGTGCATGTGCTTTGGGAAGGTATGGGAATAGGGACTATCGATGGAGAAAGGCAGGAGGTGGGGTGGAAGCTGTAATTGGTGGAAAGCTGCTGTGAGTGTTGAAGCCAGAGCCTGCAAAGATCTATGTAGGCCAGACATGTCAACGTGAATGCCTTCCAGCTACAACACCTTCTGCGTAAGAAGGGGCTTTACAGCTGGATGGCATTCAGCACTGCATTCTGACCCATCTGCCTCAGGATGTCAATTTTCTCCACACTCAGGGCAGCAGGGGAGGCAGGGGTAGGAGGTGAGGTGCCTGGTCCAAAGGAGACTCCCCCCTGTCTTAACGGAGCAGGCCCGGACGGCTGGCTGGGGAGCAGCAAGGAGAATGGAGATGGCCCGGGGTGGTAGACAAGGATGATGGAGATGCAGGTCCAGTGGAGTCCACCACCACCAGCGAGTGGAAACTGGAGCTTAACTCTTATGATAAAGATGACTATGAGTCCTCTTGCTCCTCCATGGCACTTCCACCACCCTCTGGGCCACTGGCTTCCTTTGTGTCTCTGGTGCGATGAGAACCTCTGTGGCCGGCTGCTGCCCTAATTGTCTCTGCCCTGTATCCTTTGCTGCCCTCGGTTGATGCTGCAATAATAGTAGAAATAGGTAATTGAAATTGTATGAACATACTAACACAACACATTACACAATTGCACTGATCACAACATGTACAAAAATGACTACATTGGCTCCAACATTGGCATTAGCACATGCATGAATGCTACATGACCTGTGCACAGTCAGATAAAGGTGACATAACCACAGTCTGCTCCAATTGCATGTGGGACCTTGTCTCAAATATTCCTCATGTGTCTAGCAGGAGATATCATCACCCTGTCAACCTAGGCCCTTTTAGTATACCATACTTACCTGATGTCATCAAATGGGATGTCCACATGGAATGCTTTCCTATCTTTCCACACAAGGCCATGCAATTAGCAAATGCTCAGGTGTATCTAACCCACAACATGTAGAACTGCTGGACACCTGCTACAACTAAGCTACACCAATATGTGACTACCAAGAAAATTGTGACATAGAAGTGCCCATTCCATACTGTACACATGTCCCAAGTGAAGCGTTCACACCTGTCCACTGCCAGATGATGCAGTCAGAAGCTGCACATTAGTAGCTTAGATAGGTATCACAAATAGTACAGAAGAGTACAATGGAGACAATGTGGCTCCAACAGGTGTGTGATTCCAGCACAAACAACCATTGAACATGAGTCTGCCTAGGAACATCCCCAGTCAAGATTGGTTCATGTGAACACATATTTTTCACATTGCAAATCTCAAAACCATTAGAACACTGACAGTACATGAGGCGTAGGAGATATCCAGTTCATAAAGAGGTCTTAATCCTGTCCACAAGGGAAAGGAATTCACTGTACATTCTATGTTTCACAAACCCAAATACCAATGTAGTACTGAGTGCTGACGCATGCATATGAGCACAGTAAGTCAGCATATCACTCCCTGATGCATATCACTAGCCACAGAATGATCCTCCACAAATGCACATGTGCATCCCACATGACTGGATACCGTCTTCTCAGTGGCATGCAAAGTCACATTGCCTGAAAGTACTGGAAGAGTTCCAAGCAATGTTTCTTTGCCTCAACATTTTGACTAGCTAATGAGTCCATCAATGTCATTGGGTATGTGTGACTCACCTACACACCCCTGTTTGTGGTTACACTTACTCTTTATACCTATTCTTGAATTAAATTGTCATGTACTCGTTGGCTAACACATACAAATATGATGGATTCTGATTTAAAATTTTGTAGACCCTCAGATCATGTATACAACAATTGTACATGACAGTACAGCACGTAAAGGTGCACATGCCAGCATGTAGGCATCAAAAGAGATGGCACCAGGGGTGTTATCCACCTCATGATACTGTACATTCCCCACTTACCAAGGGGTAGTAGTTCTCAGTGCCTGCATCGAGAGTGCATTGTATGCCATGTCACAAGTAAGTGGTCTACTATCACATGAGACACAGTAGTGAGTAAGCATCAATCCAGACACAAAGAAGACACATGGCCTGTTTGGGACCACTTTCACACATGACAGAATATAATATAGGTCATCTGTAACATTAGCCAGCCATGTGACTGTTCAACTATGGAAACTGAAAAAAGAACCCTTTATGGACAGAATGCTGCACAATGTCAACCATTCACCCCAGTACAGATATCTGGGCATAAATCCATCCAAGTTTCAGCGTTCCGTCCATCATCTCCTTGTGTTTGCTTTGTTTGCCCTAATTTGACTGGATATGCCCAGACGTGGGTCCCTTGGTCACTTTGTGATTGGATTCAATTTAGCTTGGCTAATGAGGACTGTTACCCCGAAACCAGTCCCAGGATGTTTGTTTCAAATCCAGGGAAGACATGGCTTGGCAGTTCAGGCTGGACTGTTCCCATGAGGAACAGGGTCAACACTGATTTGCATGTGGCTGGGTCTGAACTGGGGTGACAAAGTGAGCTAATGAATGATGATGGATTCAACCCAAATCTGTTACTGGGGGTGAGTGTCAGAAAAGTTTCAGCGCTTCATCCATCATCTCCTTGTGTTTGATTTTTTCACTTTAAGTAGGCAGGGTGTGCCTAGACGTGGGTACCTTGCTCCCTTTGCCACTGGATTCAAGCTAGCCTGGCTGATAAGGCGTGTTACCCCAAAACCGGTCCCAGGATGCTTGTTTCCATTCCAGGGAAAACTTGGCTTTTTCAGTTCGGGCTCGACTGTTCCCAGGAGGAACAGGGTCAACACTGATTTGAATATGGCCAGGTCTGAACAGTAGTGGCGAAGTGAGCTAAAGAATGATGATGAATTCAACCCTGATCTGTGACTGGGGGTGGGTGTCTGAAAAGTTCCGACGCTCAGTCCATCATCTCCTTGTGTCTTCTCTGGAAACTGGCATTTGAAAGGACCCTGCTTAGTTCCTGTTCACTTGGACAATAATCTACGGTTATCACCATGCACTTACAACCAGACCTACACTTGTAACAACTCTCCCATTGTGTGGAACATGAGTGACCTTCAAGCTTTATGGGTAAATAGCCTCCTGTAACAAAAGATAGGTGGTCATGCAGAATATTTCACTGAGGCCAATACTCATCCCTCAGTTGCTGTTGGGCTCTCTACTGCCAATCATGGTTCAGGTATACCATCGCCTGTATAGGGGCCATTAGGGGGGTCAGGGTACAGTCTGCCTCGGGAGCACAGCCTCAGCTGGATCTTCACAATCTTTTGGTTCCCTGCGTCTAAGGTCCTTCCACCTTTTCCTGCAGTGAACGCAGCGCCAACGAGAGACCCCCAGGGTCCACACCTTCCAGGTGATGTCTTTCCAAAAGGACACCTTCTGATGGGCATTGACCTGTATTGCTGCAATAGATGGAGAAACTGAGTGGACATGCAAAATATAGGTTATCTGCTAGGTGACACAGAGATAGTACACAGGTAGCATACCCATCTAACAAAATTGTACACACTATATGCACCAGAAGAACCACAACTGTACACTGTAAAAGTCTTGAGTAGTACTCCTAATCTGGTCATGCCTATACTGACTATGCCAGACCACTGACATCACGTAGCCCTGGCCCACATCACATGTGCTCTGAAAGGTGTCACTACGTAATTCAGCACACCACTGTGCCCTTCTGAAGGCTACAGTAGCTGTGCAACACTGGACAGACACATAAGCAGTCTGGACAAATTACTTGATTCCAACTGTCCAATACATCACTGCTGTCACTGCACTGACTACATTTAAATTTGGGGTCACAATCAAAGAGCTGCCATGTGTGTAACTGGGAACTCCCAGTCTGAGGATCAGTGGACATGTGATTTACTCATTTGGGCATCATACTACATCTGCATGTGTTTGTGTGGGAAGTCCTGGCCTCATGGCACACACCGTATGCCATATGTGGCAGCGTGTATGGGACGACATCAGAATGCCATTGTATATAATGCATGATTGCACATTACTACACAGAAAGTGATGCTCATTGAAAATGCACTGCAGATGTAATCAACTATCTGCAGTAAACATGTTTGACATGAGCAATGTTCCTATACAATGGTAGCATCACTCATATGATAGTAAAATCTAAAACATGCAGAGGTAAGGGGCCTGTCATAAGGTAATGACTTACAGTGACAATATAGGTCCATGGACAGCAGTTTCAGGTCTGGGGTTCTCACCATGCACCATACCAACTGTAGTAGTACTAGGTGCATATAGGCCAACTCATGGTCCTGTTACACTGATTCAGGTCGAATCTGAAGATCAGCGTAGGTACAGCGAGAGAACTATGTGCATCTGTTCTGTTGGCAAAGAAACTCTTCTACAGGCTGGGCCATGGACCATACAGGGCACATCTGATACCACATGACCATCATATGCCCACATTTTCCATACCTGACAGTACATCTAGTGACCATCCTATGTATGACATTACTGTTGCAGTTCACTGTGAAGGGGTGAGGTGATGGTATTACCCTGACAACAGGATGGTGAGGCCTCAAGGGTATTGAGTAATTTTTGGAACTGTACATACATTTCACACCATCCTCACATGCACAAGTTAGGGTGTAAAGCCTATACATTTGTTAGCAAAGCTGCCATGAAATGATTTGCAAAATCATCATTGACAACAATAGTTGGATACATGCATTGATATGTGAATACAACAGGTGTAGGGTTTAGGACTGCATGCACATCACCATGATGATGTTATTGCACAAAGTACAGTGCCACATGGTGTCAGGTTAATAACTAGATTGCACAGGAGCAGATAGATGTCAGTTCCTAATTCCAATCCAAGAACTCACTGCCCTCAAGAATATCTTTACCAAAGTGCAGCTATGTTCAAAGGGGAGAAAGGGGATGGGAAGAGAAGAGATTGCCCAAACAGCGGTTCATCTAGAAGGAAGTCTTCTTTTCTTTTTTGGTTCTTACTTGCAACCTTCCTTCTTGTTATTGAAGAGCTGCAAAAAGAACATTGAAATGTGTAGTATTCTACTCTCTTGCTCTCTCTATCTCTTTCTAACATGGCTAGTATGCCCTGCTTAAATACGGTGTTTCACTACATTTAAAACCTTTCTAAATGCTTTTATAAAAATATTTTTCTTTCAGAGTGGTACTTGCTTGTCAGGCGAAATTCTTTGTTGAATCGACTTTTTCAGCAGGTAAGTGGTTGGACTTCAAGTTGTTTATTTCTTATCTCCTTGAGGACGACCTTGACTAAACAGAACATATTGAGTTAGATTAGCGAATATTCATATAATAGTATCTCTCTAGTCTCCTTTATATGTTTTCTTTGTTTAAGTAATACTAGGTTATTATGTTTATTGCTTCCGAACCTTTTCAGTCTTAAGAGAGAAGCATTATTGAAATTCCTCTCATTGACTCTGATTTCAAGTGATCTATACTCCGGGTTTTCTTTTAATACTTAACATTTACTTGAGTTGAAGCTGAGGCACTGCTCCCTAATAGGTCAATGTTCTCAGTGAGTGGTATTGAAAGAAAACTAGCCTCAGAATGACTTACAAGAGGAATTTGTACACAGACTTGTGACTGAGACACTAATCTCATATCACAAATGACTCGCGCAGTAACAAGAACGGCTCTCTAGAGTTTTTTACCAAAGGAACTAAACAACGCCACAGATGTTCCTACCTTACCCGACTAAAGGCAACAGAGGACTCAGAACACACAGCTTCTTCCACGATTTAGTTAGGTGAAGTGCACATTTATTATGCTGTGTGTGCTTCACATTCTATTTGTGCTTGCAGGAGGGAATACACTAGAGTGCTACAGGAGAAGTTGAGCTGGTAGACATCTTGGATTTCCAGAGCTGCCAGCTCAATCTCTAATTGTTGGACCTCATGGGATTTTGTCTTTTCCTTACTTTCTTGCCCATAGAAACACTGGCCTGGATAGGATAAGTAACAGAAATCCTCCTTAGAACCCTGACACATGAACCATGACATATTTGTCCTATGTTGGGGCCACAGTATCTGACTTACAAAATTATGTTGTTAGTCTGGGACTCTGAGCCACATTGTGGCCATGGGATTGGATAGGATACATTTTGCAGAGCACAGACTGTATCAGCAGTACTCACCTGCTTCTCTGATGAGCCATGGACCTGGCGATATAGGAGAAGGGCCTTGTTCGCCAGGGTCTCCAGCTCCTCTGTAATAAAGGCAGGGGCACTGCTCCCTGTACAGTGTGACAGGACAACTCCCATAGGTGGTAAACAGCAGCTGACGATGAGGAGGTATTGTAAGCAGAAGTGTCTGGAGGCAGACGATTTGATTTCCAAAACGCAAGGTATAAGCACACCACATAGGTGAGCTTCAGTGTAGAAGGCTACAACCACTAGACCACGACTGTCGCATTTTCCAACTTTTGCCTATGGCTGTGACCACCATGATGGAATTCACCTACTACATGGTTGAAATTAGCTGGCGGTCAGTGAATAGAGCATGTCCCATAAGTGAGGTAAGGCATCCACATAGCCGGTCTTCTGTGTAGACTGCCACATAACATTATTATGTTGTTTTCCATTATGATTGTAATTTTCTGACTTAGAAATTGACAGTTTTCACACACATTAGTGGAATTCCTGCTGTAAACTTTTCCACTTAAATATCTGGTCGAATATGCTTAGCAGATATTATTTCTAAATGGTCTGAACTATTTATTACATTTACTTCGATTTTTAACCTTTCAGAAGCAAATACCATGACATTATTGTGTTGTTTTCCGTTATGATTGTAATTTTCGTACTTAGAAATTGATAGTTTTCACACACATCAGTGGAAACTGCCATGAGCTTTTCTACTGAGATATTTGGTTACTTTCCCTCTCCTCTTTGCACCTATTTATCGGTATTCTGCTTGTAAACCATTTTTGAGCAACTGGGGAGCACCACACTCTCTATTCCCACTAATAGTTTGTCTTGGCGATTTGCTATAGGGCCAAGTAACTTTTGTGTTGTCACTATATTCAGCCTACCAGTATCGTATAAATGTATACTTGTAAAGCATCTCAATTATAGGTGTAGAATACATCAACTCGGTTTTGATTCCTGGCTACGTGGTATTAACTGGCCATGCTTTCTCCTAGCTACTTTTTGTGGAAACTATATCGGGAACCCGGTCATTATCCTTATGCCCATTCCTGGATATGGGCTATTAACTGGCCATCCTTTCTCCTAGCAACTTTTTTGTGGAAACCATATCGGGACCACGGTCATTAGCCATATCGGGACCACGGTCATTAGCCTCACGCTGTAGGCGGGAGTGTCACTTCACTTACGCTAGAAACCTCCAGGTCCGGGTGATGCCTCTTTTCGAGTCCAGTTGTGGTGCACATATATTGTTGCCCATAACGTTAGAGGCACTCGCTCATTCATTTATCCAGAACACAATTGTTTATTTTTTATGCCACACTGATGTAGCTTCAGGCTGCATGCTTCACTTTAAATCACTCGCGAATGTAACTTCCGGGTCTATTCCCACCGTGCAAACTCCATCACGCCGTCTAGTTGTTCAGATGTTTTGTGACTATGTAGTCACTTCCAGGCGGCCCCACATAGTCTCACTACGTTACTACAGAGCCGCCTGCAATTCTCATCCTCCAAAGTAAGTTGTCGGATTGAACCGAGTGACTGAATTAAGCAATTTGATTTTGTTGGGCATCAGTGACATTTTGTGCCGCACATCCATAACGTATGGTATTGTACCTCTTTTTTGTCCTATCTGCAGATAGAGTAGATAGACACACACTCGTGTCTGACTTATACGTGCGCACCACCTTCCGTTTTGAACCTTGTAAGTGGCCAGGGGTCCCCTGATCTTTGTGATTAGCGTGACTTTCTATTTTAGGAATGAACCCTCTCCTGACGACCGCCCTTCTCTTTCTCTTGTGTCTTTAACCCTAGATTAACAACTTTAGCTTTTAACTTGTGACTATACTGGCGGGATTGGTTCACCTATACACACGAAATAAAGGTGAGAGTGCGTGTGACCCGAGTTTTCTCTGCCTTAATTCTTGACTAGACTCACGTTGTAGTGTTTTTTTTTCTTTTGTCACATGAATTTGAACGCAGCCCAATACTCTTTTTCTTTAGATTGACTAATTTCTCCAATCACGTTATTGAACCTAGCACAGTGGTGCCGGGTTGGAAGTGTAGTGTTGCCGTGTTTGGACGCAACCACTACGGCCCACTGCCGAGACAGCCTCAATGCTCCGCCCCCCCCCACAGGCGTGGGGTAGTTGGTTTAGCCCGACGTTTGCACGGAGGGCACGCACAGTAATGAATAAAGGGCCCAGGACCCTGGGCGTGGCAGGCAGTGTACTGACCACCAGCACAAGCAACGTGTGGTCTCTAATTATTCCTAGGCCCCAGACTAGGACATTACATTGGCGACGAGGTGGTCTCGCCACCCCATCGCGTGCCACGCACCGCCGCTCCTTTGCTCACGGAGCCTACGGCTGCAGCCCCTGCAGTTTGTCCCCCACGGCGTGCCCATCGCGCCCCTGCCGGTAGAGTGATCCCTGCACCCCGGCGGGCAGCCCTACCAGACGGCGGCCCAGCCGCGCGACGCCAGTGTCCCCGTCCATCGGGACCCACCGCTGCCCCAAAGCGCTCCGACGGGCAGGTGCATCCTGCGACAGTGGCCCCACTTCTCCATCCTGGCAAGCGGCCTCGCTGGCCTAAGGTGCGTGTTTGCGGCCCCCGGCGCCACAGCCGCCTCCTCCGCTCACCCGCTCTCGTCTCCGGCCAAGCGCCAGCCTCCTACGCCGCTAGGCCTACCACGTGCACCGAGCGTGCGTTTCCTCACGCTTCTCGCGTGCAACGCTGCGGTCCCAGACTATTCCCACGCATCTCGCGTGCGGCGACCCTGCTATTCCTCACGCATCTCGCGTGTGACGCTGTTTGGACGTTCCCAGGCCCCACGAAGTCACCCCCAGCGTGCTCCTGTGCTCCTGGCCCTCTGGTGAACGGGCGACTCTTGCTGACGACTCCTGCCACTACCCTCAACGGCCATGGCCACCGTGCCCCCACTAGAGCCATTCGCAGTCACTGGCACGCCTCCGTCGCAAGCGGCCCGGTGGAGGAAATGGGTGGAACACCTGGAGAACTACTTCGTGGCGGCAGACATTGCAGTTGAGCGGTGGCGTGCGATGCTACTGCATCTAGAAGGTGAGGCGATCCACGACATTTCGAAGGACGTGGTGGAGGGAGGCCCGCCCTGAAACTACACCACACTACGCGACGCCATAACGGAGTACTTTGAGCCATTCGCCAGTGCGGACTATGAAAGATTCCTGCTCCGCCAAGCCCGCCAGCTCCCAGAAGAGTCAGTGGACGTCTTTTACGCAAGACTAAAAAAGCTGGCCAGCACGTGCACCCTCCTGGATGTCGACGACGAGATCCGCGCCCAGTTCATTCAAGGCTGCGCTTCCTCAAAACTGCGCGAAAGAGTCCTGGAAACGGACAACATGCCCATGCGCGACATCCTGGCGTTAGGGCGGTCCAAAGAATTGTCGAAGGCCAGAGCCGCACACATGGAGCCAAAACCAGCAGTCGCAGTCAAGGTAGAACCGTTGTGCGCCATTAAAACCAGTGCCACCGAGATCCGCACGAAACAACCCCGGCGAGGAAGACTAGGCCCAGCTCATTCTTCCCACGACCGCGCCTGCGCATGGTGCGGAGGAGCAACGCCCCACAACGGAGCATGTCCGGCACAGGGCAAGATCTGCAGCGCCTGTGGGAAAGCCAACCACTTTGCAAGCGTGTGTCTATCGACACAGAGGAAAAAGCAAGGTGGCCTGCCCCGGAGAGTGAGACAGCTAGAACCACTGCCAAACGCCTCTACCAGCAGCGACATGGACGATGACGAAGCAGACGCGGCCTCCATCCACGTCGTGCGAATGCTCAACACCCTAGCAGCCACACCATCCGCAAAACCCATGTGCACGGTCAACGTGCAGGATCAAGCTGTGGCGGCCCTGATTGACACTGGAGCGACGATCAATCTAAGGGCGGCCAGCGTATACAGGACATTAGACAATCCACCAGTGCTCCATCCCACGAGAGTACAAGTATATGCCTACGGCACCAGTCGCCCACTACACCTGTGTGGGGTCTTCCGGACAGCGCTGTCACACGACTCCACTTACCTGCACACCAAAATCTACGTGTCGCAAGAAGGATCCGGATTCCTACTTGGGTGCAGAACGGCCCAAGACCTAGGGCTGATACACTTCGCACTCACAGTCCAAGCCCACAGCCTCGACCATCTCGTGCTAGAACACACCTCGCTGTTTGAGGGGATTGGCTGCTTGAAAGGACCCACCATCCATCTCCACATAGACCAATCGGTCGCCCCAGTGGCCCTCCGGCACCGACGTATCGCGTTCCACCTACGAGCCAAGGTAGAAGCGGAACTGCGGGTACTCAAGAGAGCTGGAATCATCGAAAGGGTAAGCGGGCCCACTCCATGGGTGTCGCCCATCGTGGTAGCCAAGAAACCGAAGCAACCCAACGCTGTGCGGATCAGCGTTGACATGCGCATCCCCAACCTCGCTATCAAGCGAGAGCGCCATCTGACGCCAACCATAGACGACATCATTGGAGAGTTATCAGGCTCAAAGTGGTTCTCGAAGATGTACCTGAGGTCAGGGTACCACCAAATTCCACTACACCCAGACACACGCCCGATTACCACCTTCTCCACCCACACAGGCCTGTGGAGGTATACCCGGCTCAACTTTGGGATATCAAGCGCAGCAGAGGTGTTTCAGAACATCATTCAGAATGTCCTGCAAGGGTTAGACGGCATGCTAAATGTAAGCGACGACATTTTGGTCCACGCGCCGACCCTGGATGAGCACATCCGGCGCCTCCAAGCCGTTTTTGCCAGACTACAAGAGCGGGGTCTAACCCTCCACAGGGAGAAGTGCGAGTTCCTACAAAAAGACATTAGCTTCTTTGGCTACAGATTCTCTGACCAGGGTGTAGGACCGGACCCTGAAAAGGTCAAAGACATCCACGAAGCTCCCGCCCCAACATCTGTGACCGCCGTCCGCAGTTTTCTCGGAATGCATCTCAATTATAGGTGTAGAATACATCAACTTGGTTTTGATTCCTGGCTACGTGTTATTAACTGGCCATGCTTTCTCCTAGCTACTTTTTGTGGAAACTATATCGGGAACCCGGTCATTATCCTTACGCCCATTCCTGGATATGGGCTATTAACTGGCCATCCTTTCTCCTAGCCACTTTTTTGTGGAAAAAATATCGGGACCACGGTCATTAGCCATATCGGGACCACGGTCATTAGCCTCACGCTGTAGGCGGGAGTGTCACTTCACTTACGCTAGAAACCTCCAGGTCCGGGTGATGCCTCTTTTCGAGTCCAGTTGTGGTGCACATATATTGTTGCCCATAACGTTAGAGGCACTCGCTCATTCATTTATCCAGAACACAATTGTTTATTTTTTATGCCACACTGATGTAGCTTCAGGCTGCATGCTTCACTTTAAATCACTCGCGAATGTAACTTCCGGGTCTATTCCCACCGTGCAAACTCCGTTACGTGGTCTAGTTGTTCAGATGTTTTGTGACTATGTAGTCACTTCCAGGCAGCCCCACATAGTCTCACTACGTTACTACAGAGCCGCCTGCAATTCTCATCCTCCAAAGTAAGTTGCCGGATTGAACCGAGTGACTGAATTAAGCAATTTGATTTTGTTGGGCATCAGTGACATTTTGTGCCGCACATCCATAACGTATGGTATTGTACCTCTTTTTTGTCCTATCTGCAGATAGAGTAGATAGACACACACTCGTGTCTGACTTATACGTGCGCACCACCTTCCGTTTTGAACCTTGTAAGTGGCCAGGGGTCCCCTGATCTTTGTGATTAGCGTGACTTTCTATTTTAGGAATGAACCCTCTCCTGACGACCGCCCTTCTCTTTCCCTTGTGTCTTTAACCCTAGATTAACAACTTTAGCTTTTAACTTGTGACTATACTGGCGGGATTGGTTCACCTATACACACGAAATAAAGGTGAGAGTGCGTGTGACCCGAGTTTTCTCTGCCTTAATTCTTGACTAGACTCACGTTGTAGTGTGTTTTTTTTCTTTTGTCACATGAATTTGAACGCAGCCCAATACTCTTTTTCTTTAGATTGACTAATTTCTCCAATCACGTTATTGAACCTAGCACAGTGGTGCCGGGTTGGAAGTGTAGTGTTGCCGTGTTTGGACGCAACCACTACGGCCCACTGCCGAGACAGCCTCAATGCTCCGCCCCCCCCACAGGCGTGGGGTAGTTGGTTTAGCCCGACGTTTGCACGGAGGGCACGCACAGTAATGAATAAAGGGCCCAGGACCCTGGGCGTGGCAGGCAGTGTACTGACCACCAGCACAAGCAACGTGTGGTCTCTAATTATTCCTAGGCCCCAGACTAGGACATTACATTGGCGACGAGGTGGTCTCGCCACCCCATCGCGTGCCACGCACCGCCGCTCCTTTGCTCACGGAGCCTACGGCTGCAGCCCCTGCAGTTTGTCCCCCACGGCGTGCCCATCGCGCCCCTGCCGGTAGAGTGATCCCTGCACCCCGGCGGGCAGCCCTACCAGACGGCGGCCCAGCCGCGCGACGCCAGTGTCCCCGTCCATCGGGACCCACCGCTGCCCCAAAGCGCTCCGACGGGCAGGTGCATCCTGCGACAGTGGCCCCACTTCTCCATCCTGGCAAGCGGCCTCGCTGGCCTAAGGTGCGTGTTTGCGGCCCCCGGCGCCACAGCCGCCTCCTCCGCTCACCCGCTCTCGTCTCCGGCCAAGCGCCAGCCTCCTACGCCGCTAGGCCTACCACGTGCACCGAGCGTGCGTTTCCTCACGCTTCTCACGTGCAACGCTGCGGTCCCAGACTATTCCCACGCATCTCGCGTGCGGCGACCCTGCTATTCCTCACGCATCTCGCGTGTGACGCTGTTTGGACGTTCCCAGGCCCCACGAAGTCACCCCCAGCGTGCTCCTGTGCTCCTGGCCCTCTGGTGAACGGGCGACTCTTGCTGACGACTCCTGCCACTACCCTCAACGGCCATGGCCACCGTGCCCCCACTAGAGCCATTCGCAGTCACTGGCACGCCTCCGTCGCAAGCGGCCCGGTGGAGGAAATGGGTGGAACACCTGGAGAACTACTTCGTGGCGGCAGACATCGCAGTTGAGCGGTGGCGTGCGATGCTACTGCATCTAGAAGGTGAGGCGATCCACGACATTTCGAAGGACGTGGTGGAGGGAGGCCCGCCCTGAAACTACACCACACTACGCGACGCCATAACGGAGTACTTTGAGCCATTCACCAGTGCGGACTATGAAAGATTCCTGCTCCGCCAAGCCCGCCAGCTCCCAGAAGAGTCAGTGGACGTCTTTTACGCAAGACTAAAAAAGCTGGCCAGCACGTGCACCCTCCTGGATGTCGACGACGAGATCCGCGCCCAGTTCATTCAAGGCTGCGCTTCCTCAAAACTGCGCGAAAGAGTCCTGGAAACGGACAACATGCCCATGCGCGACATCCTGGCGTTAGGGCGGTCCAAAGAATTGTCGAAGGCCAGAGCCGCACACATGGAGCCAAAACCAGCAGTCGCAGTCAAGGTAGAACCGTTGTGCGCCATTAAAACCAGTGCCACCGAGATCCGCACGAAACAACCCCGGCGAGGAAGACTAGGCCCAGCTCATTCTTCCCACGACCGCGCCCGCGCATGGTGCGGAGGAGCAACGCCCCACAACGGAGCATGTCCGGCACAGGGCAAGATCTGCAGCGCCTGTGGGAAAGCCAACCACTTTGCAAGCGTGTGTCTATCGACACAGAGGAAAAAGCAAGGTGGCCTGCCCCGGAGAGTGAGACAGCTAGAACCACTGCCAAACGCCTCTACCAGCAGCGACATGGACGATGACGAAGCAGACGCGGCCTCCATCCACGTCGTGCGAATGCTCAACACCCTAGCAGCCACACCATCCGCAAAACCCATGTGCACGGTCAACGTGCAGGATCAAGCTGTGGCGGCCCTGATTGACACCGGAGCGACGATCAATCTAAGGGCGGCCAGCGTATACAGGACATTAGACAATCCACCAGTGCTCCATCCCACGAGAGTACAAGTATATGCCTACGGCACCAGTCGCCCACTACACCTGTGTGGGGTCTTCCGGACAGCGCTGTCACACGACTCCACTCACCTGCACACCAAAATCTACGTGTCGCAAGAAGGATCCGGATTCCTACTTGGGTGCAGAACGGCCCAAGACCTAGGGCTGATACACTTCGCACTCACAGTCCAAGCCCACAGCCTCGACCATCTCGTGCTAGAACACACCTCGCTGTTTGAGGGGATTGGCTGCTTGAAAGGACCCACCATCCATCTCCACATAGACCAATCGGTCGCCCCAGTGGCCCTCCGGCACCGACGTATCGCGTTCCACCTACGAGCCAAGGTAGAAGCGGAACTGCGGGTACTCAAGAGAGCTGGAATCATCGAAAGGGTAAGCGGGCCCACTCCATGGGTGTCGCCCATCGTGGTAGCCAAGAAACCGAAGCAACCCGACGCTGTGCGGATCTGCGTTGACATGCGCATCCCCAACCTCGCTATCAAGCGAGAGCGCCATCTGACGCCAACCATAGACGACATCATTGGAGAGTTATCAGGCTCAAAGTGGTTCTCGAAGATGTACCTGAGGTCAGGGTACCACCAAATTCCACTACACCCAGACACACGCCCGATTACCACCTTCTCCACCCACACAGGCCTGTGGAGGTATACCCGGCTCAACTTTGGGATATCAAGCGCAGCAGAGGTGTTTCAGAACATCATTCAGAATGTCCTGCAAGGGTTAGACGGCATGCTAAATGTAAGCGACGACATTTTGGTCCACGCGCCGACCCTGGATGAGCACATCCGGCGCCTCCAAGCCGTTTTTGCCAGACTACAAGAGCGGGGTCTAACCCTCCACAGGGAGAAGTGCGAGTTCCTACAAAAAGACATTAGCTTCTTTGGCTACAGATTCTCTGACCAGGGTGTAGGACCGGACCCTGAAAAGGTCAAAGACATCCACGAAGCTCCCGCCCCAACATCTGTGACCGCCGTCCGCAGTTTTCTCGGAATGCATCTCAATTATAGGTGTAGAATACATCAACTTGGTTTTGATTCCTGGCTACGTGTTATTAACTGGCCATGCTTTCTCCTAGCTACTTTTTGTGGAAACTATATCGGGAACCCGGTCATTATCCTTACGCCCATTCCTGGATATGGGCTATTAACTGGCCATCCTTTCTCCTAGCCACTTTTTTGTGGAAAAAATATCGGGACCACGGTCATTAGCCATATCGGGACCACGGTCATTAGCCTCACGCTGTAGGCGGGAGTGTCACTTCACTTACGCTAGAAACCTCCAGGTCCGGGTGATGCCTCTTTTCGAGTCCAGTTGTGGTGCACATATATTGTTGCCCATAACGTTAGAGGCACTTGCTCATTCACTTATCCAGAACACAATTGTTTATTTTTTATGCCACACTGATGTAGCTTCAGGCTGCATGCTTCACTTTAAATCACTCGCGAATGTAACTTCCGGGTCTATTCCCACCGTGCAAACTCCGTTACGTGGTCTAGTTGTTCAGATGTTTTGTGACTATGTAGTCACTTCCAGGCAGCCCCACATAGTCTCACTACGTTACTACAGAGCCGCCTGCAATTCTCATCCTCCAAAGTAAGTTGTCGGATTGAACCGAGTGACTGAATTAAGCAATTTGATTTTGTTGGGCATCAGTGACATTTTGTGCCGCACATCCATAACGTATGGTATTGTACCTCTTTTTTGTCCTATCTGTAGATAGAGTAGATATACACACACTCGTGTCTGACTTATACGTGCGCACCACCTTCCGTTTTGAACCTTGTAAGTGGCCATGGGTCCCCTGATCTTTGTGATTAGCGTGACTTTCTATTTTAGGAATTAACCCTCTCCTGACGACCGCCCTTCTCTTTCCCTTGTGTCTTTAACCCTAGATTAACAACTTTAGTTTTTAACTTGTGACTATACTGGCGGGATTGGTTCACCTATACACACGAAATAAAGGTGAGAGAGCGTGTGACCCGAGTTTTCTATGCCTTAATTCTTGACTAGACTCACGTTGTAGTGTTTTTTTTCTTTTGTCACATGAATTTGAACGCTGCCCAATACTCTTTTTCTTTAGATTGACTAATTTCTCCAATCACGTTATTGAACCTAGCACAGTGGTGCTGGGTTGGAAGTGTAGTGTTGCCGTGTTTGTACGCAACCACTACGGCCCACTGCCGAGACAGCCTCAATGCTCCGCCCCCCCCACAGGCGTGGGGTAGTTGGTTTAGCCCGACGTTTGCACGGAGGGCACGCACAGTAATGAATAAAGGGCCCAGGACCCTGGGCGTAGCAGGCAGTGTACTGACCACCAGCACAAGCAACGTGTGGTCTCTAATTATTCCTAGGCCCCAGACTAGGACATTACATTGGCGACGAGGTGGTCTCGCAACCCCATCGCGTGCCACGCACCGTCGCTCCTTTGCTCACGGAGCCTACGGCTGCAGCCCCTGCAGTTTGTCCCCCACGGCGTGCCCATCACGCCCCTGCCGGAAGAGTGATCCCTGCACCCCGGTGGGCAGCCTTACCAGACGGCGGCCCAGCCGAGCGACACCAGTGTCCCCGTCCATCGGGACCCACCGCTGTGCCAAAGCGCTCCGACGGGCAGGTGCATCCTGCGACAGTGGCCCCGCTTCTCCATCCTGGCAAGCGGCCTCGCTGGCCTAAGGTGCGTGTTTGCGGCCCCCGGCGCCACAGCCGCCTCCTCCGCCCACCCGCTCTCGTCTCCGGCCAAGCGCCAGCCTCCTACGCCGCTAGGCCTACCACGTGCGCCGAGCGTGCGTTTCCTCATGCTTCCCGCATGCAACGCTGCGGTCCCAGACTATTCCCACGCATCTCGCGTGCGGCGACCCTGCTATTCCTCACGCATCTCGCGTGTGACGCTGTTTGGACGTTCCCAGGCCCCACAAATTCACCCCCAGCGTGCTCCTGTGCTCCTGGCCCTCGGGTGAACGGGCGACTCCTGCTGATGACTCCTGCCACTACCCTCAACGGCCATGGCCACCGTGCTCCCACCAGAGCCATTCGCAGTCACTGGCACGCCTCCGTTGCAAGCGGCACGGTGGAGGAAATGGGTGGAACGCCTGGAGAACTACTTTGTGGTGGCAGACATCGCAGTTGAGCAGCGGCGTGCGATGCTACTGCACCTAGGAGGTGAGGCGATCCACGACATTTCAAAGGACGTGGTGGAGGGAGGCCCGCCCTGAAACTACACCACACTACGCGACGCCATAACGGAGTACTTTGAGCCATTCGCCAGTGCGGACTATGAAAGATTCCTGCTCCGCCCAGCCCGCCAGCTCCCAGAAGAGTCAGTGGACGTCTTTTACGCGAGACTAAAAAAGCTGGCCAGCACGTGCACCCTCCCGGATGTCGACGACGAGATCCGCGCCCAGTTCATTCAAGGCTGCGCTTCCTCAAAACTGCGCGAAAGAGTCCTGGAAACGGACAACATGCCCATGCGCAACATCCTGGCGTTAGGGCGGTCCAAAGAATTGTCGAAGGCCAGAGCCGTACACATGGAGCCAAAACCAGCAGTCGCAGTCAAGGTAGAACGTTGTGCGCCATTAAAACCAGTGCCACCGAGATCCGCACGAAACAACCCCGGCGAGGAAGACTAGGCCCAGCTCATTCCTCCCACGACCGCGCCTGCGCATGGTGCGGAGGAGCAACGCCCCACAACGGAGCATGTCCGGCACAGGGCAAGATCTGCAGCGCCTGTGGGAAAGCCAACCACTTTGCAAGTGTGAGTCTATCGACACAGAGGAAAAAGCAAGGTGGCCTGCCCCGGAGAGTGAGACAGCTAGAACCACTGCCAAACGCCTCTACCAGCAGCGACATGGACGATGACGAAGCAGACGCGGCCTCCGTCAACGTCGTGAGAATGCTCAACACCCTAGCAGCCACACCATCCGCAAAACCCATGTGCACGGTCAACGTGCAGGATCAAGCTGTGGCGGCCCTGATTGACACCGGAGCGACGATCAATCTAAGGGCGGCCAGCGTATACAGGACATTAGACAATCCACCAGTGTTCCATCCCACGAGAGTACAAGTATATGCCTACGGCACCAGTCGCCCGCTACACCTGTGTGGGGTCTTCCGGACAGCGCTGTCACACGACTCCACTCACCTGCACACCAAAATCTACGTGTCGCAAGAAGGATCCGGATTCCTACTTGGGTGCAGAATGGCCCAAGACCTAGGGCTGATACACTTCCCACTCACAGTCCAAGCCCACAGCCTCGACCATCTTGTGCTAGAACACACCTCGCTGTTTGAGGGGATTGGCTGCTTGAAAGGACCCGCCATCCATCTCCACATAGACCAATCGGTCGGCCCAGTGGCCCTCCGGCACCGACGTATCGCGTTCCACCTACGACCCAAGGTAGAAGCGGAACTGTGGGTACTCGAGAGAGCTGGAATCATCGAAAGGGTAAGCGGGCCCACTCCATGGGTGTCGCCCATCGTGGTAGCCAAGAAACCGAAGCAACCCGACGCTGTGCGGATCTGCGTTGACATGCGCATCCCCAACCTCGCTATCAAGCGAGAGCGCCATCTGACGCCAACCATAGACGACATCATTGGAGAGTTATAAGGCTCAAAGTGGTTCTCAAAGATGGACCTGAGGTCAGGGTACCACCAAATTCCACTACACCCAGACACACGCCCGATTACCACCTTCTCCACCCACGCAGGCCTGTGGAGGTATACCCGGCTCAACTTTGGGATATCAAGCGCAGCAGAGGTGTTTCAGAACATCATTCAGAATGTCCTGCAAGGGTTAGACGGCGTGCTAAATGTAAGCGACGACATTTTGGTCCACGCGCTGACCCTGGATGAGCACATCTGGCGCCTCCAAGCCGTTTTTGCCAGACTACAAGAGCGGGGTCGAACCCTCCACAGGGAGAAGTGCGAGTTCCTACGAAAAGACATTAGCTTCTTTGGCTACAGATTCTCTGACCAGGGTGTAGGACCGGACCCTGAAAAGGTCAAAGACATCCACGAAGCTCCCGCCCCAACATCTGTGACCGCCGTCCGCAGTTTTCTCGGAATGGTCACATACTGTGGGCGGTTCATCAAAGATCCGTCAGACCTCACCGGCCCTCTCCGCGATCTCACGAAGTCCACAGCCACTTGGGAGGGGGGGGTAGAACAGCAAGAATCATTCCAGAAAACCAAAGCGGCACTCGCAGCAGACACGACCCTGGCCTACTTCGACCCTTGCAACGAATCACAGCTCGTGGTGGACGCCAGCCCGACCGGCCTAGGAGCCGTCCTGACTCAACAACAAGCATGCGGGGAATGGGCCCCCGTTGCGTATGCGAGTAGAACCCTCACGCCAACGGAACAACGGTACTCGCAGATCAAAAGGGAGGCCATCGCCATCTTGTGGGGATGCCGGCATTTCCACATCTACTTGTACGGGCACCGTTTGTAGTAATTACAGATCACAAACCCCTCGTCCCACTTTTCCAGGGGTCATCTTCACGACCCCCCCCCCTCATATTGAGAAGTGGGTACTCCAGCTCCAAGAATTCCAATTCACCGTGGAGTATCGGTCCGGCACCCGAAACCCTGCCGACTACCTGTCGAGGCACGCCCGCCCGGTCACTGAAGCGGAAGCTGCTGAAGCTGATGCCACTGAAGAATACGTCAGGATGATCGTGGAAAGATCCAGGCCCCTGCTGATCTCCCTGAAGACGTGGCGCAAGCCACCAAGGACGACGACTGCCTGCAGATCGCCATCCAGGCTATCAAGTCAGGAAACTGGAAGCCACTCCAGAGTCCAGCATCCTTCCGCACCCTGGATGCCCAAGCGACGCTGAGAGCACTCCACCAAGTCCGAAGCGAACTGTCTATCTCTCCGGAAGGATGTCTCCTGAGGGGCCCTCGCCTGGTACTGCCTGACAGTCTCACCCAGCAAGCAGCCCTCCTGGCCCATGGCGCACACCAGGGCATTGTAAAATCAAAAAACCGCCTTCGGAGCAAACTCTGGTTCCCAGGCCTCGACAGGATAGTAGAAGAAGTCGTCCAGCGATGCCCCGTGTGCCTAGCGACCAGCCTGCCCAGCCCCCCAGCGCCAGTGATCACAGAGGAGGGACCAACGTCTCCATGGGTGCGTGCTAGTGCAGACTTTGGCAGCCTTCCCGGTGGGAAGTACATGTTTGTGGTAGTGGATGATTTCTCAAGATACCCCAAAATAGAGATCCTGCCCTCCACCGCAGCCTCCGAGGTAATTCCCAAGCTGGAGAAGATAATTGTCACCCATGGCCTCATGGAGGAACTACGCACAGACAATGGCCCCCCTTCAACAGCTGTGAACTAGCAGAGTACCTACAGTCACACCACATCAAACACCGTAAGATAACCCCAAGATGGCCTCAAGCCAACGGGGAAGTTGAGAGGCTGATGAGGACTCTGAACAAGACTATTCAAATCGCAATGACAGACGGCCAAAGCCTGGAGCTGGCCCTCTACCAGTTCCTACGGGAATACAGGCTGACATCCCCACTGCACCACTGGGGTTCCTCCAAGCCGCCTATGTTTCAACAGGGCAGTCATGGACACTATCCATCACCACCCCATGTGGCCGTCGTCTCCAACTCCTTGCAACCGATCCATGGAACAGCGAACAAAGACTAACAGAGAGGCGTCCCGGAGAAGAAGAGCTGCGGACAGCCCCATCCAAGTCGGCGACCGAGTGCTCGTGAAAGACCGCCACCCAGGCGGGAAGTTCCGCCTCCCATACGAGCTAGACCCATGGACTGTCACCAACATCAATGGCACCATGATCACGGCGGCAGGAGGTAGAGAGAGAGTCACAAGAAACGTGTTGTTCTTTAAGAAAATCACGAGTGGAGAAGAGGACGAGTTCCCCGACCCCGCAGAGCCCTGCCCAGGACCGACCCAAGGCCCAAGAGAAGCAGCGGAAGGAGATAACCCCAGCGAAGAGGAACGCCCAGGAAAAGACTCGGCCACACCGGCCCAAAGCGGATTCGAGTCGCAAGAGGCCCAGAGCTACCCAGGTGCTGCCGAGGCAGATGGCTCGGAAGAACTATTTCAAACCCCATCAGGTGAGCGCAGCCAAAGCAGGTACAATCTGCGCCCTTGCCCGAAGCCATCCCAGAGGTACCGAGACTTTGTGGCCCGATGCAGACGTTGAAGGAGTTCGAGCTGTACATCTGCCTACATAAAAGTAAGACTGTTCCTTTTTGCATCTTTTGCAATTTCCAGAGACTTTGTTCTGAAATGTTGATAAGCTATGTTATGTTTGTTTTGATTTTCACTTCGGGGTAAAGGAGGAATGTAGTGTTGCCGTGTTTGGACGCAACCACTACGGCCCACTGCCGAGACAGCCTCAATGCTCCGCCCCCCCCCCCCCACAGGCGTGGGGTAGTTGGTTTAGCCCGACGTTTGCACGGAGGGCACACACAGTAATGAATAAAGGGCCCAGGACCCTGGGCGTGGCAGGCAGTGTCCTGACCACCAGCACAAGCAACGTGTGGTCTCTAATTATTCCTAGGCCCCAGACTAGGACATTACAGGAAGTATCACCGGCATTACGGTGAGCCATTCTATTGTGAATTTGATACCAGTACCTCTGTTGCCCTTTCTTTTTCCATTCCTCTTCTTGGCTCCCTCCTTATCTTTTTCTATTTTGGTCCACAGATCACACTAATCGTTGACTCACCCAAGAGGTAGTCCGCGTTTATTTTTCACCTTTGATTTACTGTTCCTTTTTCTCATTTACTCATGAAATGGGGTTACAGCTCTTTTTTCCCCCTTCTTTTTATTGTCGGTCCTCTAGCTTTACCACCACCAAGTTTCAACAGCGCAACTTGTACCCTACCAGGTTGGAATTATCCCCGGAATAGGGGTAAGAGCACGCTCAGGCCTCTTACTTCCAGTTATTCCTGATCCTTTTTTCATTACCGACCCCATTTGTTACGTCTAGTCATACCGCCCAATCTCTCTTTTTCTTGTCACCATACAGACCACCCTGAGCTTTGGTATTACCATACAGGTATTTATTGGAAAATCATTCATGTTTGCTTTTCCTAATGGATTAATCACAGTCCACCTGTTCACCTTTCACCCCTTTTTTTGTTCTTCAGCCTTTTTAAATGGTTAATATGGGTGCTTGACATCCCCTAGCTACAGCTACGGCGGTTTCTTTTGGTGTGTGTGTTCTATACAATGTATGACTGATATTTTAGCGATTCTCTCCATATCCGATTAGTAAAATATATGGGGTTTTTCATCATCACACTGTTTTTGTGGGTTTCTCGACGTCTTGGTTTCCACGAGTGATGGGGTGACGTAATAAATAACACAGTGAGGAGGACGTGTGTTCTCCAGTCATTTGTCACTTTGTACCTAGTTCTCAAGACAATTTCTTAATCATTATCAGCCCTGAACAGTCGGGTAGCTACCTGTTTTCCTGACAAAACACGTGTCGACTGGTTGCGCTATACAACTTGTATTAAAGAACCAAAGACATCAACAAAGAATACTGTTCAATTTTGTTCTAACTAACGCTTATTCGTTATGTTGTAATAATGTATGTGTGCACGGGAAATAGATACATGAATATGTTGTAGGATTTTTCTACACAGGTTAAGGGGTTAAAAAGGTTTCCCCTTCCCAGTTAGCACCGTACCTCACATTTTTCAATCTCAGACACTGACGTCAACAAGCTGAGCGCCATACTTCCTACAAACCAAAACCTTGTTCCTTTAGAATCAACACTTCGCTTAAACCGCAATGGTCATATTTTCTAACTTTAGGCTATGGCTGAGGATGAAGCCGCCTAGTGCACGGGTTGAATTAGCTGGCGGTTGGCAATCCTGCATGTCCCATTGGTGTTGTCAGGCATCCACCATGTCAGTGTTGAAAAGCACAGTATAAAGTGATGTTCTAAGTTGGTTTCCACCACTACATATATGCTGGAACATGCCACCTGATTGTGCATGAACACAATTACTGAGGTGCAGTGTACATCGGTGGTGACCGTAGTAATGAGTGCAATGCAGTCTTCACAATGTGACGATGTCCACCTTACAAATGACGTTTGTCTGATGTGGACAGTGCTGTTACAGACACATGTGCAGTTTCGTTTTGGAATGATATGTGGAACTTGTATTGATGGCAAAGGATCAGATTCATCCGGGTGACAGCCGTATATATCAGGTAAGTCAATATCATTCTCCAGGCTGTTTTCCACCAGGAGCGGGCTCTCCCACAACAGAGGTCAGTGGGGGATATGCATCATCCAGATAATTTTCAGGCATCTCTTCCACTTTCTGCATACAAGAAGCTGCTATGTATACTTTTGTCTTTCATACAATTATGATGTGTAAAGCTGTGTTCTGTTCACATATGCAGTGCTGTTTGTTCACATGATTTTTGTCTGTGTCTTTGTATATGTTGGTGTGGACACTGTGACCAATATTAATATGTGTCTACACTCCACACAATGGTACCCTGGGAGGAGACAACAGCCTCCATTATTCTGCGCATTTTCGGACCGACAAACTATGGAAGAAAGAGATGTCTTCAGGAAGTTTGATCTGAGTAGGCAGACAATACAAGATCTATGTGACCAGTAGAAGCCTCATTTACATCCTTGAAGGACCTATCCCACATCTCTGACACCAATGGTGAAACTCATCATAGCACTTCATTTTCTGGCCACAGGTTCCATTCAGTACAATGTGGCTATTTCTGGGGGAATGTCACAACCTATGTTCAGTGGGTTGCTGCATGATGTGCTTTCAGCACTGATGAGACACATGGACGGCTACATTCAGTTCTCCAGATGTGAAGATTTGGCCAATGTGAAGGGTTGCTTTTATGAATTAGGTTGAATCCCACATTTTGTTTGAGCTATTGATGGCACATATATTGCCTTAATACCACCGCAAATCAGAGAACAGGTCTATAGGAACAGGAAGCACTTCCATGCTATCAATATGCAAGTGGTATGTTTAGAGAATTTATACATCTCACATGTCTGTGACAGATTCCCAGGAACTGCCCATTACTCCTTTATAATGCACAACAGCACCATGCCCCAGTTAATGTCACAACTACTACATGAGAGGAACTTTGTATGTGTGATGTGTGACTCTTTATTGCACATATGTGTGTCTTCCATCTAGGAGATTCAGTTCCATATGTATGACCATTACAAATTGCGACGCCCAATTTGCGCTCAATTGCGAGTTGCAAATTGTGAGTCGCAATTTGGAATGTACAACAGTGTCAGAGACACTGATTGCGATTCCCAATGGGGTCACAAAATGCGAGGCTCATGAATATGAATGAGCCACTCGCAATTTGCTGCTACATTGTGAATGGCAGGCCCTCCAGGGGATGGTGGCCTGCTGGGCTCAGCAGACCTCCATGTCTGGGACTGCTTGTCAATAAAGCAGGTTTTTTTTTTTAAATTTACCCGTTTGCTTTAAAGGAAAACAGGATGCATTTTTTTAAAAAAATGAAACATTTTCGTTTAATTTTTTTAAGGGCAGCTAGTGGCCTCAGGGACCACTGTCTGCCCTTGAAAAACATTTTTAGAGTCACTCACAAATGGGAAGGGATCCCTTGGGGACCCCTTCCCATTTGCGACTCCAAAACATTCATACATGGCTAGAGAGTTGCTATTAGGAAGGGAAGGCCCCTTCCTAATAGTAATAGTAAGTCGCAAAAGACTATTTTGCGAGTCGCACTTTTCTGTGACTCGCAAAATAGAGTTTGTACATGGCCATGTAGGTTTTTGCGTGCGCAAACGAGTTGCAAACCTGTTTGCCAATGCAAAAACTGGTCCTACATCTGGCCCTCAGTGTATGCCAACTGCTCATCGTTGTTGACACTGCTAACGAATCCGACAATGCCAGGGGAGACAGTTTCAATGAGGCTCATGATAGAACAAGGTAGCCAGTGGAGCACGCTTTGGGCTCCTGAAGGCCAGATTCAGATGTCTGTGAAAGACTGGTGGAGCCCTCCTCTCATCACCTGGGAAGATGTATCAGTTCACCTTAGCCTGCTGCATGCTCCACAGCCTTGTACTGTGATGGAACATCCCTCTCATCACAGAGGATGGAGACCAGCAGGAGCCCTCGTGTGAGGATCCTGAAATGCCAAATGATGCTGATAGTGGCAAAGATGTAGGAGTTGACATGTGTCAAGAGCTCAGCAACAACTTCTTCTCATGATTGTAGTATGGTGTGAGATGTCATGTCCTTGACTGTTACAGTGACTGTTGTTTTGAAGCTGTGAGGAAGATGGTCATGGATACTTGTTAGGTATGTACAGTTGTGGGAACCTCTACGCATGGCGGATTGTGGAGGAAGGTCTTGAAACATGCACACGTTGATGTTGGTTTGTATAGGTGACATTTACCCATGTGCTATGTACTCCAGAAGTTGACTGTGATTGTTTTCATATGTATGGTTTCCTAGCTAATCTCTTTGTATTGGTCTTCACCATATCATATTAATTTGGACATTTCAGAATTGTGACATCAGCAGGTAAATGATGACGTGTCGAAGTACGAATTGGTCATGGGATGTTCCTGGGAACGACAGGCACAGACTTTGGGTGTACTACTTCACTACCAAGCCAGCAGGCACAACACTAGGATGGAAGTTGCTGCTATTCCATTGGACTTGTTCCATCTTGTGTGGTGTTCCTTTAGCGATATGTGTGTCATCATGTTCTCTAACACAATGTTGTTTTTGGGGAAAATCATGCTATTCTTCCTTCATAGTGACTAAGTCCTCCATGTTATTGTCATTTTCAGATGTAGCTGGTCTTGTGTGTCATCATAGTATGACAGAGAGATTGTGGCACAACACTGACAAATGTGAGTGACATTCTACCAGATGCTGCAACACTGGAATGCAATGAACCTGTGCTCAGAAACATTTGTACTGCCATGTTCGGGTTTTTTGTTTTCAATGAAGTGGGATTCCTTTTGTGACGTTGTAGATATGGCTCAAACTGATTCCATGAACCAATTGTCATTTGCCTACTTGATTTAGCCGTACACATGGAGCCAAAACCAGCAGTCGCAGTCAAGGTAGAACCGTTGTGCGCCATTAAAACCAGTGCCACCGAGATCCGCACAAAACAACCCCGGCGAGGAAGACTAGGCCCAGCTCATTCCTCCCACGACCGCGCCTGCGCATGGTGCGGAGGAGCAACGCCCCACAACGGAGCATGTCCGGCACAGGGCAAGATCTGCAGCGCCTGTGGGAAAGCCAACCACTTTGCAAGCGTGTGTCTATCGACACAGAGGAAAAAGCAAGGTGGCCTGCCCCGGAGAGTGAGACAGCTAGAACCACTGCCAAACGCCTCTACCAGCAGCGACATGGACGATGACGAAGCAGACGCGGCCTCCGTCCACGTCGTGCGAATGCTCAACACCCTAGCAGCCACACCATCCGCAAAACCCATGTGCACGGTCAACGTGCAGGATCAAGCTGTGGCGGCCCTGATTGACACCGGAGCGACGATCAATCTAAGGGCGGCCAGCGTATACAGGACATTAGACAATCCACCAGTGCTCCATCCCACGAGAGTACAAGTATATGCCTACGGCACCAGTCGCCCACTGCGCCTGTGTGGGGTCTTCCGGACAGCGCTGTCACACGACTCCACTCACCTGCACACCAAAATCTACGTGTCGCAAGAAGGATCCGGATTCCTACTTGGGTGCAGAATGGCCCAAGACCTAGGGCTGATACACTTCGCACTCACAGTCCAAGCCCACAGCCTCGACCATCTCGTGCTAGAACACACCTCGCTGTTTGAGGGGATTGGCTGCTTGAAAGGACCCGCCATCCATCTCCACATAGACCAATCGGTCGGCCCAGTGGCCCTCCGGCACCGACGTATCGCGTTCCACCTACGACCCAAGGTAGAAGCGGAACTGTGGGTACTCGAGAGAGCTGGAATCATCGAAAGGGTAAGCGGGCCCACTCCATGGGTGTCGCCCATCGTGGTAGCCAAGAAACCTAAGCAACCCGACGCTGTGCGGATCTGCGTTGACATGCGCATCCCCAACCTCGCTATCAAGCTAGAGCGCCATCTGACGCCAACCATAGACGACATCATTGGAGAGTTATCAGGCTCAAAGTGGTTCTCAAAGATGGACCTGAGGTCAGGGTACCACCAAATTCCACTACACCCAGACACACGCCCGATTACCACCTTCTCCACCCACGCAGGCCTGTGGAGGTATACCCGGCTCAACTTTGGGATATCAAGCGCAGCAGAGGTGTTTCAGAACATCATTCAGAATGTCCTGCAAGGGTTAGACGGCGTGCTAAATGTAAGCGACAACATTTTGGTCCTCGTGCCGAACCTGGATGAGCACATCTGGCGCCTCCAAGCCGTTTTTGCCAGACTACAAGAGCGGGGTCTAACCCTCCACAGGGAGAAGTGCGAGTTCCTACGAAAAGACATTAGCTTCTTTGGCTACAGATTCTCTGACCAGGATGTAGGAACGGACCCTGAAAAGGTCAAAGACATCCACGAAGCTCCCGCCCCAACATCTGTGACCGCCGTCCGCAGTTTTCTCGGAATGGTCACATACTGTGGGCGGTTCATCAAAGATCTGTCAGACCTCACCGGCCCTCTCCGCGATCTCACGAAGTCCACAGCCACTTGGGAGTGGGGGGTAGAACAGCAAGAATCATTCCAGAAAACCAAAGCGGCACTCTCAGCAGACACGACCCTGGCCTACTTCGACCCTTGCAACGAATCACAGCTCGTGGTGGACGCCAGCCCGACAGGCCTAGGAGCCGTCCTGACTCAACAACAAGCATGCGGGGAATGGGCCCCCGTTGCGTATGCGAGTAGAACCCTCACGCCAACGGAACAACGGTACTCGCAGATCGAAAGGGAGGCCATCGCCATCTTGTGGGGATGCCGGCATTTCCACATCTACTTGTACGGGCACCGTTTGTAGTAATTACAGATCACAAACCCCTCGTCCCACTTTTCCAGGGGTCATCTTCACGACCCCCCCCCTCGTATTGAGAAGTGGGTACTCCAGCTCCAAGAATTCCAAATCACCGTGGAGTATCGGCCCGGCACCCGAAACCCTGTCGACTCGGTATTCACAGAAGGCATTTAGGAGTCCTAAAATTAGGAGTCCTAACTTTACTACTCCGAAACTGAGAAAAATCCTAATTTTAAGACTTTCGGTATTCACAGAAGGCACTTAGGAGTCCTAAAGTTAGGAGTCCTAACTTTACTACTCCTAAACTGAGAAAAATCCTAACTTAAGGACTTTTGGTATTCACAGAAGGCATTTAGTAGTCCTTAAGATAGGACTCTTAACTTCTGTGAATACCGAAATGACTAAGTGTCTTCTGTGAATATCAAAATGAGTAAGTGCCTTCTGTGAATATGAAAATGGTAGTAAGTTTAGGATATTGTCTTAAGTTAGCTTTGTGAATCCGGCCCCAAGTCCTAGGTGCGTACGATATAGACATATACACAATTTGGTAGTAGATTTAGCACTGGTAATCAGACATGCTTGGCAGTGTCAATGGGCCATTTCATCTCAGCTGGGTTACCTTTACGCATGACTGATATTTCAGTTACACACTTAAAATGGTGTCACTCGTTTTCTCTTTACTTTCTTTTATGGAGACCAGGTTAAGCTAGGGTTGAGTAGGCATAGTTGCCTTAGCAGAGCATTATGTGTAAGTTGCTTGGCCCTTTTCACTTGGGGGTCAGTGATGACATGGCTGGCAAGTGAGTAAGGACAAACAACACTGTGGCCTCCTGTTCAGAGGTAGCGGTAGATGGCCTGATGGTTGTTGTAGTCATTTCAATTACTCCTTCTCCACACATGACCAATGAATGGTTAACTGCTTGTGAGGTGAAGTAAGTAAGGAAAAACTCCTGCTCAGAGGTAGAGTACCTCATGGTAGTTGTGTCATTTCAATTTCGACTTGCCAACACTAGCAAAACAGGTTTGTATTACATAGCTGTTTGCAAAATGCAGTTGTGGTGGCACATACTATAAGACACTTGCATATATAATGGGTCCAAGGATGATGATTTGATGGTAATGCACTAACAGCGCTGCTGATTGTTACTAGCAATCACACATCTCTGCTACTTTGGCTACTACATATAAAAAAAGTAAATGAGAAAGCAAGAGGTGAGATGTTTGCAAACTGAACATTGATATGTTGTGACAGCTGGGGACATATTTGCAATAAAGTGGCGAAGCGTGTCATTAAGCCAAGAAGGCAAAAACAAGCTTCATCACTTTCGAAACCCAGGGCTGCACCATATTTACGAGAGTGTGGTGCAGCCCTGCGTTTTCCCCCACGCTGACCCTAACTTTAGCTTCATAGCACCAGCGCAGACACCCTTGCACCATAGTGCAAGGATGCCTGTGTTGAGGGGAAGATTGTTTATGTGCTGGAAGGTCCCCCTTCCTGCACATACAAAAATCTTTAAATGCAGTTTTGTAACTTCTATTGTGTGCTGCTTAATGCACCACGCATAGAAGTTTCAAAACAGCATTTTTTAAAATGATTGTTTATGTGCAGGAGCAGACATTCCTGCACATAAACACTCATAGGCAATTTGTTGTTTCTATGTGTGCTGCACAAGCCAGCACACATGGAAACAATAAAAACGAGGAGAAATAAAGGATTTCTCCTCATTTCGCCTGTTTAAGACCAGTTTTTTCCTGGTCTTAATTTTGGCGCTACCTTCTATTTACGCTGCCCTTGTAAATAGGGTCAGCTTCAAAATCAATCGGTGTTGCGGTTGGTGTTCACAAAGCGTGAAAGGGTGCCGTATTTTCAAGGCATCATTAAGGCAAGGCCCTAATCGCCATCACATCAGTGAAAGTGATGCTGTGGTGGTGATAGGGGATTGTAAATATGCCCCTTGGTGTGGTTTTACTTACCAGTATCCACTACTCGAGTTATTCCTGTGAGACCCTCAGAATGCAGGATAGCGTGCACCTTCTCCTCCCAGGTTGTGAGTTCTAATGGTGGACCGGGAGGACCACAGCCAATCTTTTGGGCAACAAGGTGGTGCCTGGTGGCCAGGTTCATCACCCACCATGGTGTGGAGAAGTGTGGCTCACTGGTTAGAGGAGGCAGACCTGGAAACAGAGGTCAGGCTGGGACCAGGGTTCAATTCCCGGCTCGGTGGGGTCTTGAGTCCTAAAATGTCCATGGACTCGACAATTCTCGCTCCGGTGCCTACTCGATTCACGGGTTCACACTCTGCGACTCTGGGCAATAGCTTGCTTAATCTCCACAACGGCCCCTCACGGTGGGATGCCTGGCTTTCACCTTGCGGATACCCTGCCGGGGTTATCTCACAGTGGAATACCAGGACGGGTTCCCTAAGCAAGCGCTTAGAAACCGCTTGGTGATTTGCGCTATATAAATTCCTGTACATTTACATTTACATTTACCATCACAGGTCATGTCACCTCTTCCTGATGTCCTCCTTTGCACACAGGGTGGTACCTACAACATTCACCTTGTTGACTATCCTGTCCCACATTTCATTCTCCCTAGAGAGAGTAGTTTGTTGGAATTGGGCTCCAGAAATGTGTGGCTCTGCTCTAATGATTTCATCCACCATCATTGACAACTTGGTGTCAGAGAAACGTGGATTTTTGGTCATAGACATTTAAATTAAATTAAGTGAGTGAGAGAGAGGCAAAAAACTAAAATGCTTTTCAACTAAGAAATAACGTAGTAAAAAGTGAAAATAAAACGTGTGTGGGGTGTGTGTGATCGGAGTGTGTGAAAAGGATTACCTTCTGTGACCTCTAATGTTGTTCTGTGTTTCTGTGCTGCTGTACAGAGGCAAAAAATAACGGTCTGGGATGGGGTGGGCTTTATAGTGTGGTGTGTAGGTGTTTCCACTTAGGCAATGGCTATCAGCGGTGTTGGGTTTTTTCTGCATCCAATGTGCACTGTTGTGATTCTTCCCAGTAGCACCGCGGTCTGGCCCCATTGTGAAACTTCCAACAAGGGTCCATCAGTACAGTGGTTCCATCATAATCTGATTGCAGTGGTGGAACATTCCTGATGGTGTTGGAGTCCCTATCGGCAACATTTCTGAGCATCTTAGCACCTGCGAAGCATACTCTGACCGCTGCGGCCCATACAGAGAATACTCCAACCGCCGCGGTCGGAGGTTCAGCTTGAATGCATCGTATCGTAATATAGCTGGGTTAACTTTGCGTCCTTGGCAATCAGGATTGGACCACGGCCTTGGTGGTCCATCGGTTGGTCCGACCGGCAGTGTAATCAGCCTGTAAGTGCCTGATTTTGAATTTGGCACACAGGTTACTCCTTCACACAGGTGTGTCCTTTAAGTACTCAAGTGTTCCTCACATGCTGCTTTTGATTTCCAGGTGCTGAGCCAGTGAACAAGGGCGTTCTGCTGCCCGAACCGCATATGGCGAACTCTTTCAACTGAGAGCACGTTTTATTGCTGCCCACAATAAAGGAGGTGTTTGCTTCAAAATGTGTTGCCGTATTCAACGAGGGCAACCTTTGTGTGCATGGATTTAAAGAGCGGCGCACCTCACCGCGAATATGCCCCGCCGCGGATAAAGCGGACCTGCAGCACCGAAAAGAAAAAAATTTGTGCTGCGTGGATTTTGAAGCCGAATATTGTGGGGTTTGATTTGGCAGTGGTAATCATGTTTCCATTGAGGAGAACCCACTTGGGATTTATTTATGAACACTGGACATTTCTGGCTGCACCCACTGTGGGTAATGAAGGAACTACATGAACCATGATGCAATGGGGCAAGTAAAGCCCACTGAGGTGTGTCATTTAAGTACTCAAATGTTCCTCACATGCTGCTTTTGATTTCCAGGTGCTGAGCCAGTGCACAAGGGCGTTCTGCTGCCCAAAATGGGTATGGCGAACTCTTTCAACTGAGAGCATGTTTCATTGCTGCCCACAATAAAGGAGGTGTTTGCTTCAAAATGTGTTGGTGTATTCAACGTGCGTAGCCTTTGTGTGCATGGATTTAAAGAGGGGCACGCCTCGCCGCGAACATGCCCACCGGGGATAAAGCGGACCTGCAGCAACGAAAAGAAAAAACTTGTGCTGCATGGATTTTGAACCCCGAATATTGTGGGGTTTGATTTGCAGTGGTAATGATGTTTCCATTGAGGAGAACAATTGTGGTGCGGGGATGTGCACTGCCAGGTGAATGCTTGGTTGCTTGCTTTTTCCGTGCTCCTAGGTATCACCCACTACTCTCGAGTGATTGAATAATAATCCAGGTCTGCAGAACGTTCGTTTTAGCTCTGTCCCCTAGGGCATCAGAATGTGCTGATTGACCAGCTATAGTTGTACACAAATTATATTCCAAAAATAAATCATGTTACTTAGTTGATGGTTGAATGATGAATTTTTATTCAATAGTTCCATATATTGCTTAGATGTTGTTTTCACATCTCTTTATGTATCCATCATTTAATTTCAAAATCATTGTTTTAACAATCTGAATCATCAAATGGTTCCTTTATTCCCAATGCATTTCGGCGCTCTGCGCCTTTGTCAAGGGATTAATCTATCAAAGAAAACAACGATAATACATTTCATTACTCAAATGTTCTCATGCCACCGTTTTACACATAAATGGTACAAGTAGTTAATTTTAATACTCCTCAAGTGCTTAACTCGTAGCTGTAAGTCTCTAAAAAATACATACACTTAACCTGTGTTCTCAGCTTACTTGAATGTGCTATCGTACCTCCCTCATGTTAGTTTTTAAAAAACACCCTCCAGTTATCTAACTGAACATTCGAATTACTGGCTGACTCGCGGTGCGCATTTACAACTTAATCCACCCTTTACGGCAATGTGGTTACTATCTGGATAACGTTCCAAGTTGAAAATGAGAGAACAGGGCTCTCTAAATGGTGTGGTGAACCCTCCGTGGAGAGTAGCGCTTACCGTGTTGGCGTTCTCGGGCCGTTTCTACACTCTGTGCATGCTGGGAGTGAGTTGTCAAGAAGAAAGTCCCTGTATTTTGTAGCAGCCTTAAGTTACTGAGGGAAATAATCCCTGAGGGGTTTTTATAGAGAATCTATTGAGGGGCGGAAACAACAGTGAGACGATAACAGTAAGCAACAAAATTCAACTGTAATCAAGTAATAAGCATGAACAAAGGGATAAAAATCAATTCGTAATTTATTTGGACCTCCCGAATGGGTTACAATCTAAAATAATTAAAAACAACTAAAAAAAACCTTTTTGTGAGAAGGTTGGAAATTCAAGCTATTTACACTATAAAGGACAATCAAGACAAATCAATGTGCAAAAACAAGTCAAGGACAATCAAGACAAATCAATATGCAAAACAAGTCGACGCGGCGTTTTGGTGTCTTTCAATCTTTACACCTTCATCAGGACAAACATATATTTCAGAATATCTATAAGTTAAACAACAGAAGTTTAGTACCATTTCATGTCAAACACTTTCGTCACTACAGTTTGCTTACTCTTTTTTTTTAACAGTATTACATCCCCTTAAGGCTCTCTCTCGCCATATGTAGTATCCAACTATTGCCTAAGCAGTTTCTCATACCCCACTATTTTCAAAAAAAGTGTTCACTTTGTTACTATTAGTGAGCAAGATCGAATACCTGCAGTATGATTACAGATTCAAGTCTAATCAGTGTCTTCAGTTCTTTTCCTCTTAGCGTGGACTGGCTTATGATGATTGAGTCACACTGAGTGGGGTTGGAAGTATCACCAGCTGAGCGACCTTCTGACTGGATTTCAGCCAATTAGCCCTGAGGAATCGCGAATGCGATGAAACACGTGTCGGCTGGCTGTTCGCAACATTAAAGACTCCAAGATCTACGCATTGAGAGTTCTTTGTTTTGATAATTCTGTCACTTTTGTTATTTGCTTGGTTGTATTGTGTTACTTAACATTGTACACACTGTCTAGAGTGCAACGGCAATCAATTCTGTTCGTATAGGGGTAGTTTTCTTTCTACTCTATTGAGTGGTTCAAGGTCTTTCCACTCGCCGTCTTGCACCTTAATAGTCAGCAAGTTTAAACTGATGTGCGTCTATACGGGCTGTGCACCCGGTTCTCTTACTGATTAAAAGCCTCCCTCTCTTGATAATTTGTATACAACTATAGCTGGTCCATTGAGGAGAACCCACTTGGGATTTAATTATGAACACTGGAAATTTCTGGCTGCACCCACTGTGGGTGATGAAGGAACTACATGAACCATGATATAATGGGGCAAGTGAAGCCCACTGAGGCATGTCCTTTAAGTACTCAAGTGTTCCTCACATGCTGCTTTTGATTTCCAGGTGCTGAGCCAGTGAACAAGGGTGTTCTCTTGCCCAAAACGCGTATGGCGAACTCTTTCAACTGAGAGCACGTTTCATTGCTGCCCACAATAAAGGAGGTGTTTGCTTCAAAATGTGTTGCCGTATTCATCGAGGGCAACCTTTGTAAGCATGGATATATGTATATATATATATATATATATATATATATATATATATATATATTCCACAAGTTGTTGCTCGAAGAGGTTCTATACAACAAAGAGCCGACCCAAAGGAATGCTGGTGCAAATTCAAGATTTATTTCCGTGAAGCCAGCGCTGCCGCCATGACGCGTTTCGCCTCCAGGGAGGCTTGATCACATGACAAACTACACATGGTGTGTGAGGCTATTTAAAGTGACAGTGCAATTGAATTACATCATAGACATAGACAATAAACTATGAAATGAGCACGCCGCTAATGTGCAAGCTGATCAAACCAATACCAATGGTACAACATAAAATGTATGTAAGGCTGACCGAAGCACAATCCATAAAGTCTAATAAAACAGAGTTCATGGGGACAGAGCAGGTTAGTCGGGCAAAAGTACAAGTTAAACAAATAAAGTATTTACATGATAAGCAGTGTTATCCATGTAGCAACAATGTACATTTCCACAATATTTGTGTAAAAAACCCTTAGACAAGTTGCTCCACGATAGATCATAGCAGCGTTTTTATCCGATGTCCTGTGAAACTATTTCGCAAGAATAAAGCCCAAGTGGGCAAGTCACTTCAAGAGAACTTTAGATAGCCAACACAGTGCAAGAAGCAATAGTGCAAATATTCATAAAGTGCTAATAGTGAAGATATATAACAAGTGTTAAAATAGTTAAAAACAAATACCACAATATTACAGTATGTAGTAGATTCAATTCATCAGTATATACAGTTTTGCAGTGCAGGAAGGGAGCATACCAAGATCAATGGAAAATTGCTATATCCGGACAGGTCTTAAACATTCTAGACTCCTATAATTCTAAAGACAAGTGTAGAGATCCTCCCTATCATTGAGGCCATAGGGGTTCTTGGTGTTGAGCTCCAAGATGTATCTTGTCTCAAGGAGGCGGAGTTTGGCCTCGCGGTCACCTCCCCTCCTTGATGGCTCAACACAATCGATTAAGAAGAATAGGAGTTTGTCAGGGACACCGAGATGTTTCTCCTGAAAGTGCCTGGCAACCGGATAGTTCTGATCATGTCCCGACACTGCCCTTATGTGTTGGAGAATGCGCCTGTGGGCGGGCAGCTTAGTGCTGCCCACATATTGGAGCCCACACGGGCACTCCAATACATAAATGGCGAACTCAGTTTTACAGTTCAACCATTTTGTGATGGCAGTGGGGTGTTGTTGGAAGGGACTTTGGAAGTGTGTTTTGTTGATGCCATAACGACAGGCTTTGCATTGAGGGCATGTTTTAAAGCCCTTCTTCAATGCCCCCCAAGTAGAGGAAACCTTGGGCTCTAAGGTGTTGCTCACCAAGGATTTGGACATAGATGGAGATTTCCTGAAAGTCAAGATTGGTTTTGTGCCTATTGAGTGACCAATTATCGGGTCACTACGGACCAAATTCCAATTCTTGTGTACAATCTTGCGTAAAGCACCCTGTTGGCGATTGAAGGCCAAAATAAGTCGCGGTGCACTCATTTCGCCCTTGTCCGTTGTTAAACCCAGGTGGTTCCCTCTTTTGGAGTTGGGGATTAACGCTTCTTGCCTGCTTATGGAGTTGGAGCGTTTGATAGCTTTCATGATGGTTTCTAGAGAATAGCCTCTTTCGAGAAACCGTGCTTTACATGCCTCTTGTGCGATGGCACATTCGGCATCAGTGCTGCAGATCCGCCGGATTCGAAGCATTTCCCCAAAGGGAATATATATATATATGAAAAACATTTCCTGCTCTCGTCAATGATTGACGGGAACACCATGTGCAGACCTCCAAACCTCGTACCAGCAGCGAAGAAATTAGAACAGAAGCAGATCCAAAGCCTCAAATAGGTGGCAGAATAGAGATTTTATTCATATTCAAGGATAAATGCCCATCCGACATATATATTAAGTACTGGCGGTCGCCAGTAGGTAGTTATAGTTGGGACCTAGTTTCCATAGGAAATCCGCAATATTCTATTGGGAACAACTTTGGCGCTGGTTGATGAATCTTCGCAAATTTCTCAAAGAAGATGGCCCGCTCCGCTCTGCTCCTTCCCTGAAAGTTATGGGGGGATTTGTCAAGTGGGGGCTGAGAAGAAAGGGGGGTCCCAAAACGTGTTTTCCCCATGTTATTTTCCATAGGACGATTAGACACGGCTACAGCACGAATCGCTGAACGGAATTACACCAAATTTGGAAAAATGGTAGGGTCTGGTACCTTTTGGTTCAATGGTGTAAATCCCTCCAGTAGTTCCTGAGAAAATCAAATGTGAAAAAATGTATATATCTGGGCGGAGCCTAACAACACATCTCATCGTGAGATCTGAGTGGCTGTCAGCACTTCATCCAACAAGTGTTGGCAGCCATCTTGGGTCCAATTTACATGATAGTACCTCATTAAAAAGCATTGCCATTAATAGAAGGTTTTAGGACTTTAGTTACATTATAAATCATTTGTTGATGGTACCATAGTAATATTAGGAATTGTGGTGTGTTCTAAGGTGATTTTACCATGTGAAAAAGCCTTCTGCTGGGATATCATCAATCATGTTTGAAAGAAAACTATTATCTCATGCTTTTCCCACAGTGGTTTAGAAGGGGATCTATAAGCTAAACTGAAAGCATATTTTCTGTAAATTCACATTACCTTTCTCAGTCATGTGAGAATGAAGTCTGACATTTTCAGTAAAACATGAACATCCAACAAGGACAGAGACTGTCAGTTGATTCCTTTGTGTTCTACTGCAGCTTCCCAGAGTGTTCTAAAGAACAACTAGAGTGCTAACAGTCCTACTTATTACAAAGGTATGGCACACCTGAAGCCATCTTGATTCGAATAAAGTGGTAACTCTTAAAACATTTAATTTAAAAAGGAACAAAATTAGGGGATATATTTTGCCATAGAAAGTATGATTAGTGCTGCAGAAAGAAAAATTAGGGCACATTTTGAGTGACTTCTCAAATCCTCTTCTATTTCATTAAAAAATTCTGACATGCAGACTGAAACATGCACTATCAATACCAGCAGCAGACTTCCCTGGTGAGCAGTAGCTTTACTACAGTGATCTAATAAGCAACTAGCGTGCTAACATTCTGAATTCATGGCAAATGTGTGTCACATCTGAATGCCTTCTTGATGGAATCAAAGTAGAAAACTGACAGTATTTCCTACTGAGGAGACTGTAGTAAATGAGGAAATTAGGAAACTTCATAACAAATAAGTCTCCCAAGATGGCCACCAGAGACAGAAGAGCCCAAATGTAGCACAAATATCCCCCAGATGTAGCCCAAGTATAGCCCAATGACAGAATGTCCCAGAGTGTTCTAAAGAACAACTAGAGCGCTAACAGTCTTACTTATGACAAAAGTATTCACACCTGAAGTCATCTTGATTGGAATTAAGTGGTAACACTTAAAACATTTAATTTGCAAAGGAACAAAATGAGGGGGTTAGTTTTGCCATAGAAATTATGATTAGTGCTGAAGAAAGAAAATTTAGGGCACATTTTGACTTCTCAAATCCTCTTCTATTTCATTAAATAAATTCTGACATGCAGACTGAAACATGCACTTTGAATACCAGCAGCAGACTTCCCTGGTGAGCAGTAGCTTTACTACATGATCTAATGAGCAACTAGATGGCTAACATTCAGAATTTATGGCAAATGCGTGACACATCTGAATGCCTTTCTGATGGAACCAAAGTAAACAAGCATTGAAAATGCAATAGATCTCGCCCTCGTTTAAGTTAAAGCCATTCTGTTTGTAATGAGGTGGCTTTTTAGCTTTGCTTTTATTAGTGTTTTTCAAACTTTCATGTAAATAACATGCATATGTATGCATATATGTATATGTATGCATGCATTTTTATTTGTATTTATATAGATATGCAGATTATATATGTTTATATATGTATGTATATATATAATATACACATACATATATACACATACATATATATAAAAGCATATGCATATATATGCATATATATATATATGTGTGTATATGTGTGCGTGTAGAGTGAGGTAGAGAGGTAGAGGTATAGAGGTAGAGAGGTAGAGGTAGAGAGGTAGAGACTAGTAGAGAGATAAGTAGAGAGAGGTAGAGAGTAGAGAGTGAGTAGTAGAGAGTGAGTAGTAGAGAGTAGTAGAGAGCAGTAGAGAGAGTAGCAGAGAGTGAGTAGTAGAGAGTAGTAGAGTGAATAGTAGAGTGAGTAGTAGAGAGTAGAAGAGAGTGAGTAGTAGAGAGTAAGTAGTCGAGTGAGTAGTAGAGAGCAGTAGAGAGTAGTAAAGAGTGAGTAGTAGAGAGTAGTAGAGAGTGAGTAGTAGAGAGAGTAGTAGAGAGGGAGTAGTAGAGAGTGAGTAGCAGAGCGAGAGAATAGTAGAGAGTGAGTAGTAGAGTGAGTAGTAGAGAGTAGTAGATAGAGAGTAGTAGAGAGTAGTAGAGAGTGAGTAGTAGAGAGTGAGTAGTAGAGTGAGTAGTAGAGAGTGAGTAGTAGAGAGAGAGTAATAGAGAGTTAGTAGTAGAGAGTAGTAGAGTAGTAGATAGTGAGTAGTAAAGAGTGAGTAGTAGAGAGAAAGTAGTAGAGTGAGTAGTAGAGAGTGAGTAGTAGAGAGTAGTAGAGTGAATAGTACTGAAACAACTGTTATAACATGTAGTCTTAACCTCATATACCTACTGAATGAACTATTCACACATTTTTTGGCAATCACACACCCCCACCACACCACATAGACATTCATTTACCCATACAAATACTCAGTTAAGAAACCAATAACAAATATAGTCTTTAACATAGCAATTAAGACAAAGCAATAAAGACTTTCACACAGTTTAGTAACTACACATTATATATAGTGAGACTCTACAAATTAGTCAAGGAAACAATCAATGACACTGTTACTAAATCCACCATCCACACATTTATATTTATATATCCACTCATTCTTCAATGCAAAGTAGTGTATTTATAATACATATTTAAATATCAAAGCAAACCACATTCACTGGATGATGTCATCAGTGATGTCATTTGAGATGTCATCATTGATGTCATCAGTGATGTCACTGACCATGTCATGAATGATGTAATATGTGACATCATCAGCAGTGGATTGCGGGCGAGCGAGTTATAGTGAGTACAATTAACTATAACAGGGGAATTTCAATGGTTTTGTATGAGTAAAATGTCCAGCTAACTATAACTGGTGTGAAACCTATGGTTTTTTCAGTGAATTTCAAAGTTTTTTAAAATGCTAATTCCTAACTATAACGAGTGTGAAACCTATGGGGCCTTATTTACGAGCCCCTTGCGCCTCCGGAACGTCACTTTTTGTGACGTTCCGGTGGCGCAGAAGACTGAGTGATATTTATCAGGCAGGACTAAGCCACTTTTTGTGGTGTAATCCCATGGACTTGAGTAATTTATAGCATCCTCAAAGTCAGTCTTTCAAAAATTCCAAAGTATAGGACATGATAATCCAAATCCAAATGTTTCTCAAGAAAAGTCATAAACCGTGTCCGTGGGTCATATCTGCCCAAACGCCGATATTCAGAACGATTGAAAATGACTTTTCTTGAGAAACATTTGGATTTGGATTATCATGTCCTTATACTTTGGAATTTTTGAAAGACTGACTTTGAGGATGCTATAAATTACTCAAGTTTGCCCGAATTGTGTGGGTAAAATTGATACCTAGTCACTTTGAAAAAGAATGTACTTACGACTCGTCTAACATTTGGAAGAAATATCTAGTTATATGACAACAGGATACCGACATAACTTGAAGGAAATAAGAACGCCCTGACGAAGTTCGGCTGGCTGTGGTACATAAACTTAAGGAAAATAAAAGCATTTGAATATACACCAAGATTCAGCGCTTCAATAAGGACTCTAAGTGATATGATTTGATTGGACCTGTTGTGCAAGTGGTGCTGTGCCAAACTTTGGAATATTCTCCACTACTCTCTACTACTCACTCTCTACTACACCACTACTCTCTAATACCCACTCTCTACTACTCATTCTCAACTACTCTACTACTCTCTACTATTCTCTCTACTACTCACTCCCTACTACTCACTATCTACTACTCTCTACTACTCACTCTCTACTACTCTCTCTACTACTTACTCTTTACTACTCACTCTCTACTATTCTCTACTACTCACTCACTACTTCTCACTCTCTACTACTCTCTACTACTCACTCTCTACTACTCTCTCTCTACTACTCTCTACTACTCACTCCACTACTTACTTTACTACTCACTCTCTACTACTCACTCTCTACTACTCTACTACACACTCTCTACTACTCTCTCTCTACTACTCTCCACTACTCACTCTCTACTACTCTCTACTATTCTCGCTCTCTGCTACTCACTCTCTACTACTCACTCTCTACTACTCACTCTACTACTCACTCTCTACTACCCACTCTCTACTACTCACTCTTTACTACTCTCTACTACTCACTCTACTGCTCTCTACTACTCACTCTACTACTTACTCTCTACTACTCTCTACTACTCACTCTCTACTACTCACTCTCTACTACTCTCTACTACTCACTCTACTATTCACTCTACTACTCTCTACTACTCACTCTCTGCTACTCTCTCTACTGCTCTCTACTACTCTCTACTACTCACTCTCTACTCTCTATTACTCACTCTCTACTCTCTACCTCTCTCTACTTCTCTCTACTTCTCTCTCTACTAGTCTCTACCTCTCTACCTCTACCTCTCCACCTCACTCTACACACACACATATACACATATATATATATTCATATATATGCATATGCTTTTATATATATATGTGTATATATATGCATACATATATAAACATATATAATCTGCATATCTATGTAAATACACATATAAATGCATGCATACATATACATATATGCATACATATGCATGTTATTTACATGAAAGTTTGAAAAACACTAATAAAAGCAAAGCTAAAAAGCCACCTCATTACAAACAGAATGGCTTTAACTTAAACGAGGGCAATATCTATTGCATTTTCAATGCTTGTTTACTTTGGTTCCATCAAGAAGGCAATCAGATGTGTCACACATTTGCCATAAATTCTGAATGTTAGCCCTCTAGTTGCTCATTAGATCACTTTAGTAAAGCTACTGCTCACCAGGGAAGTCTGCTGCTGGTATTCAAAGTGCATGTTTCAGTCTGCATGTCAGAATTTATTTAATGAAATAGAAGAGGATTTGAGAAGTCAAAATGTGCCCTAATTTTTCTTTCTTCAGCACTAATCATAATTTTAATGGCAAAATACACCCCTCATTTTGTTCCTTTGCAAATTAAATGTTTTAAGTGTTACCACTTTATTCCAATCAAGATGACTTCAGGTGTGACATACTTTTGTCATAAGAAAGACTGTTAGCGCTCTAGTTGTTCTTTAGAACACTCTGGGACATTCTGTCATTGGGCTATACTTGGGCTTCATCTGGGTGATATTTGGGCTACATATGGGCTCTTTTGTCTCTGGTGGCCATCTTGGGAGACTGCATGTCAGAATTCTTTAATGAAATAGAAGAGGATTTGAGAAGTCACTCAAAATGTGCCCTAATTTTTCTTTCAGCAGCCCTAATCATACTTTCTATGGCAAAATATACCCCCTCATTTTGTTCCTTTTTAAATTAAATGTTTTAAGAGTTACCACTTTATTCCAATCAAGATGGCTTCAGGTGTGCCATACCTTTGTAATAAGCAGGACTGTTAGCGCTCTAGTTGTTCTTTAGAACACTCTGGGAAGCTGCAGTAGAACACAAAGGAATCAACTGACAGTCTCTGTCCTTGTTGGATGTACATGTTTTACTGAGAATGTCAGATTTCATTCTCACATGACTGAGAAAGATAATGTGAATTTACAGAAAATATGCTTTCTGTTTAGCTTATAGATCCCCTTCCAAACCACTGTGGGAAAAGCATGAGATAATAGTTTTCTTTCAAATATGATTCATGATATCCCAGCAGAAGGCTTTTTCACATGGTAAAATCACCTTAGAACACACCACAATTCCTAAAATGAGTATGGTACCATCAACAAATGATTTATAATGTAACTAAAGTCCTAAAACCTTCTATTAACTGCAGTGCTTTTTAATGAGGTGCTATCATGTATATGGGTCCCAAGATGGCTGCCAACACTTCTTGGATGAAGTGCTGACAGCCAATCAGATCTCCTGATGAGATGTGTGGTTAGGCTCCGCCCAGATATATATATATTTTTTTCTTTTGATTTTCTCAGGAACTACTGGAGGGATTTACACCATTTAACCAAAAGGGTGATCTGCGTACCAGACCCTACAATTTTCCCAAATTTGGTGTAATTCCGTTCAGCGGTTCGGGCTGTAGCCGTGTCTAATCGTCCTATGGAAATAAACATGGGGAAAACACGTTTTGGGACCCCCCTTTTTTCTCGGCCCCCGCTTGACGAATCTGCCCAAGACTTTCAGGGAAGGAGCGGAGCAGAGCGGGCCATCTTCTTTGAGAGATTCAACAACCGGCGCCAAAGTTATTCCCAATAATGTTGCGGATTTCCTATGGAAACTAGGTCCTAACTACAACTACCTACTGGCGACCGCCAGTAGGTAATATTTATATTTATATGTATATATATATTCACTGAAAAAACCATAGGTTATAGACCATATATAGTTAGGAATTAGCATTTACAAAACCTTGAAAATTCACTGCAAAAACCATAGGTTAGAGACCATATATAGTTAGCTGGACATTTTATTGACATAAAACCAATGAAATTCCATATATAGTTAGTTGCACTAACTATATATCGCGCACCCGCAATCCACTGCTGATGATGTCACATATTACATCATTCATGACATGGTCAGTGACATCACTGATGACATCACTGATGACATCTCAAATGACATCACTGATGACATCACTGATAACAACATCCAGTGATTTTTTGTTTCTAGAAAGTTTAAATATGTCTTACATATTGAAGAATGAGTGGATGTGTAAGTGTCTGGACGAAGGATTTAGTAGGTGCATGACTGACTGTATGAGTGAGTGATTAAATGTGTCTCACTGAGTGCATGAGTTAGTGACTAAACTGTCTTAATTTGTGCATCATTATGTCTGTTGTTCTGTAAACTGCTGCATGTGTTGATCAGTAGCTATATGAGTAACTATATGGGTTATTGATTGATTGCCCAAGTATTTGTATGGGAGACTGAGTGTGTGTGTGGCTAGCTGGGAGGTGTGTGACTCTGTGCAGATCAATCTGTACTTGTATCAATGATTGTATAAGAAGGTAAGTATGTGTTAGTATATGTTTGAAAATGTAAGGTGCTCTATGTTTAACTGTATAGACAAGAAAATGGAAGTCTCATTGATTCTTTACAGGACTGACTAGGTGTGTGAGTAACTCCATGGAAGAGTGGCAGACTGTGAGTGTCTGTATAGGTGTATGAGTGCATATGATAGTGTTGTAAAGATGAGTGATTGTATGTATGAATGATTGTATGGGTGAATGAGTGAAGGTGTGTGTAGACGTAGCAATCAGTGAGTGCGTATGTAGTAACTAGTATTGGTGTGTCAATGGTTTCAAAAATTATACTCTTTTTAACACTGGGTGAAACAGAGGTTATATTAAAATGTGAGGAGATGCATTGTATTGTCACATGAATGATATCATCAGTGATGTGGTCATTGATGTCAAATGAGATGTCATCAGTGATGTCATCAGTGATGTCATTTGAGATGTCATCAGTGATGTCATCAGTGATGTCACTGACCATGTCATGAATGATGTAATATGTGACATCATCAGCAGTGGATTGCGGGTGCGCGATATATAGTTAGTGCAACTAACTATATATGGAATTTCATTGGTTTTATGTCAATAAAATGTCCAGCTAACTATATATGGTCTCTAACCTATGGTTTTTGCAGTGAATTTTCAAGGTTTTGTAAATGCTAATTCCTAACTATATATGGTCTATAACCTATGGTTTTTTCAGTGAATTTTCAAGGTTTTGTAAATGCTAATTCCTAACTATATATGGTCTATAACCTATGGTTTTTTCAGTGAATTTCAATGGTTTTTTAATAGCAAATATCATAAGCTGTCGAATGTCAAGTATGTGGTAAGTAAAAACATTTTCGTGTTTATGCACACTGATCTGCTTTGAATGCTGCCCCCCACCCCTCATTTCTATTAGGAGTACTCTCTCTTTGCAGATAGTGAAGGGTAGTTAACGCAGCCCTTTGCCCCCTTTGTAATCCGTCGTGCCTGCTTCTCTCTCCATTTGATTGATTGTTCTCTTTGGTTCATTCTCTATTTACAAACAAGCACAGAGTCGCAATACTCTGTTTAGTCTTTGCAGATAGCGAAAAATCGTGTAAAAAAACTAAAGGAATCGAACAAAATCAGTAGGCCACTAATGGGATCTCTTTTTGACCTCGCTAAAATAGAAACATTAGGAACAACCTGTTGAAAATAGCAATGCGTATGTACATAAGCGGCGTTCATTTGTGTTCACAGTACCTCTTGTTGATTGTTTCAATCGAGCATTGAATTGTTCGAAGTTGGTTCTCTTAAGGATCTTCTCTGCCTGCAAACGAGGAAGAATAGGAATATTCTCTCTCCCTTTGCAGATAGTGAAGGGTAGGTAACGCAAGCCTTTAACACGTCGTACCTATTTCATTCCTCATTGATTGATTGATTGTCCGAACATTGACTGTTTGGGAATTAGTTCTTTTTGGAGGTATTCCCTGTTTGCAAATAAACGTAGGAAAATCTTTGCAAGTAGTGAAAGGGTACGTAATGCGGACCTTTCTCCCCCGTTGTAATCTGTCATGCCTATCTACTCCCCACTGATTGATGCACCTGTTTCACCCGGACCATTTACTAGAGATACGTCATCTGGCCCGACCAGAGAGCACCCCTAGTGAAAAGGACATATGCAATAATAACGAAGTGATCACTGTATCCTGTTAACAGAAACTTTAGCATGAAACAACCTGGAAAGAAAAGAATAGGAAAACGAAAATCAGTAGGCCACTGATGAACATGAACTTTTATTAAACAACGAACAAAGAAACGATAACATAACGTAATGATAAAACCTATTAATGTCCTAGAAACAAGAAAACGTTAAAATATGCCAGTGGTGAGAGACCAGAAAAACAGTAAGAGAAACCAAATCACCCCTCGCTGTCCCACCGCCTGCCACGCCAAAAAAATCGATAGACTAGGGAAAATGCAAGTCAGTAGAACATCCGCCCCCACTCTGGAAACTGCCAAGGTGGGGCAGGGTTGCGGCTACGCCCAGCCGGGAGCAGCCCATATAAGGCAGGTCCTGCTGCCACGCCTCGGCCAGGAGATCCTAACGTAGGGTGTAGCCGGAGGAGAGGCCGAGGCCAGCGGGACCCGGCCAGGGGATTGCCTTTACAACGCTGAACAGTTGCAGGGGGGGGGAATGTCTCCTCGACCCTCCCCTCTCTCTCCCAGTCCGGCCGCGGTGGCCCTTGAGAGTTGAGGGTACTCCCGCCACATGCTCTTCCGGTCCGGCCACCAACGGTCGGGGGGCCGAGGACGACGGGATCCGGCTGCAGCCGATAAACCAAGAAACCCGTTCATGGGGCCAGAGCCAGGGGCGTCCGGCCGACATCTACCGGAAGCCCGGCCCGAAGACGGACGGGACACTTCTTCTTTCTTGAATAATGGCTGCGACAACACTGGGGGGGGATGTCTTGCACATGCCTCCGACCCCCCCCCCCTCGTCCTCATCGCCTGGTCCGGCCATAACAAATCTCAAGCGAGACGCCGTGGGGTGCACTGGGAGGGAGAGACGGTGCGAACAGGCCTCTCCCGCCTCCCCAGGTGGAGGCTTCCCAGCTGCACCCTCAGCGCTCCAGGCGCCCGGAAAAGGATTCTTCCACTGTGGCCATGCTGCAACGTCTCGCCCGGCAGGGTGGAGCCCGTCCGCTCATTTGACCCCGCGATCGCCAGTAGCTACCGAACTCTCAAAATGGCGGTCGACCTGGCAAGAGCGGGCCCAGCATAAAGAAATGGCCCGGTCACTGCTTGACTCCACCACCGTAGTCCTCCACGACCTTGAAGATTCTAGAGGAGCCGCGGGCGTCTCCGACCCCCGATGGGGAATGACTGCCATGATCGCCCGTGGAGTGACGAAACTGTATCCGCGGGACGTCGGCGCTCCCATGCTGGCGCCAGCCTCACTTTGAATTACTAGAATCCTGCAGACCTCAGTTCCGGTGAAAGCACAGTGTGACCCGGTAGGAAAAATTGTTGCACCCCCTCCCCTTTTTCACTGATAGTTCAAACCACCGATCCTTTCCTTTGCCCTTTTAACGGAACTTTGGACTGCCTCCCCCTCCTTTACATTTTCTAGAGAAAACAAAACATTAACCACTACATTAGCATAGCAGTTGACACCAGAACTGTTTTCAAATTTAAAACCAACAACATCTTCAACAAAATCCTTTTTGTTTCTGCTGTGACCCTGCTACAGCACAGGCATTGTCCTCAGCAGTAATTCTGCGATGCCGGTAAGAATAGCTGTGGTGCCTACTGGACTCACTCACCCCCGCAGCGTCCCACGCCGTTATTTGCTGGGCGGCAACTTACTAGACATCACTTTCGTGCCATCTAGATTTCAGCGCGTTCTGCTGCCTTGGAACTATTCGCACAACAGACCGCTACTGACAAGAATATTTCATTATTGGTGCTGTCAATTTCAATAAATCTATTGGATAATTCAAAAGAAATTGCCACGGTCTCTTCGTTGTTTAAATGTTTTTACTGTTTTTGTTTTGTTGTATATATTTATATGTTATTAAAGTTTTATATTCCTACTACTTTGTTGGAGTGCTACATATTTTTAATGTGACACATAATTGTAAAAACTTTGATGTACCAAGAGTCATTCCTGGAATCTTCCGCTTCAGGCTCGGTCCCCTCCCCAATCACAATACAGGATGGTTTTCAGATAGTAGGAACACGTGTGGTGTGACGGATCTCATCGGGTGTGGGCCTTGATCTACTATAACTCCTTTGAAGAGGGGTGATTCTTTACAGCTGGGGCCATAAACTACATCTGCAGGGCTAGCTGATAGCCTGGACAATCGGACACAGAGTAAGAGGAGTGTCAGAGGGTGCGGTAGTGAATAGGGCGAAAGGGAGGTGTCGGGCGGGCACAGAGTGTGATTCTCAGGGAAGAGCAGCGCAGATGGGGGGAGGTTTATTGCCCATGCATAAGACAGAGAGCGGGGGTGACCAGTGCCTGGGGAAGATGCTTGCGAGGGTAAGGAGCCATGCTACGAATCGACAGCGTGCAGAGAGTGGGTCTGGTCAAGACATCTAAAATGGCTGCCGTGCACCACAAAAGTGTGGCATTTCAAAAAAGGCAAGATGGCGCAAACAATGTTTTTCAACACTTCCTCATTTCCTTCGAATCGAACGTTAACAGACGTTGGGGCATATTACCAAAGTTAAGCGATATTTATCGCTAACGATGCTTACCAACGAATTTTTTACCGCTAAGCATCGTCAGAAATTATCGAAGATAAACCTTGCTATTATCAAGGTTTATCGCAAATGCGATAATAAACGGCCGCAATGCATCAATATCGCTAAAAACTCAGCGATATTCATGCATTACCGAGCTAATGCTCTTAGCCATGTTATCCACCTCCCATTGGATAACATGGCTAAGAACTGCTCAGGGCAGGTGTTACTTTTTGGAGATATTCGCGCTTAGCGCGAATATCTCCAAAAGGAGATAGATATCTTGCATGTTGTAATGCAAGTTATTGTGGTATATGGAACTCATACCATAATCTCTCAGGAAAGCAGAAACTGATCCTTTTGGGACCGCCTAAAAAGGCCTAGGGGGTGAGGAGTACTCTACTTTGCCCCCTTTTCACGTTCCGAACTATTTTATTTTACTCTCTTCTGTAATTACACAAAATAGCAGCGATAAGATGCATCGGAGACACACAGGGGCATACTACCAACAACTAGCGAAAATTTTTGTCTCTAACTTGTTTAGAGACAAAAATTATCGCCGCACATCGGCGATTTTTATCGCAGATAAACCTTGCTATTAGCAAGGTTTATCGCAAATGCGATAAAAAACGGCCGCAATGCATGAATATCGCTGAAAAGTCAGCGATATTCATGCATTATCGAGCAAATGCTCTTAGCCATGTTATCCACCTCCCATTGGATAACATGGTGAAGAACTGCTCAGGGCAGGTGTTAGCTTTTGGAGATATTCGCGCTTAGCGCGAATATCTCCAAAAGTTGGTAATAGGAGATAGCGATGTTAGCGACTGTTTCCAGTCGCTAACATCTTGGCACGCCCACTTTGCATGTCATTAGTGATAAATATCACTGACATGCAAAGCGGGGCCCAAGATGGTCGCTATCTCCTATTAGCTGTCACTAACTGGTGTTAGCGACAGCTTGGTAATAGGGAGATAATTTTATCTCCGCTTTCTTGGCTTTTAAAGCCAAAAAAGCGGAGATAAACCCCCTTGATAATATGCCCCACAGTGAGAGAAAGGAGGCCGGAGATGAAGAAGAGATGTCAAATACACATTGGAGATAATATAGTGGCAGAAGGGAAGTAAATATGAGTAAACTTACCATGTAACATAAAAATGTTGCACTCTATACTATAAGTCTCATTTTATACTACAATCACTTCGCTACAACCTCATAAATTAAAAATAAAAATGAATAATGTCTCAAACAATTTTTGATTTCTAAATATAAATTTATTCTTCAGAATTTTCTAAATTTGAAAGAACTAGTAACATGTCCTCATCAGCAATGTCCTCATGAAAAGTCTGCAATGATGATTCTTGTAACTCTATGGTCTCCTAACATTCGATAAATTCGCCATCAAGAGATTGATCAAAAAAATCATTCAAGTCATCTCCTCCTTGTGACAATATTTCATTATTGGTGCTGTCAATTTCAATCAATGTAGTGGAATCATTCAAGTCATCTCCTCGTGACAATATTTCATTATTGGTGCTCTCAATTTCAATCAATGTAGTGGAATCATTCAAGTCATCTCCTCCTTGTGACAATATTTCATTATTGGTGCTGTCCATTTCAATCAATCTAATGGAATCATACAAGTCATCTCCTCCTTGTGACAATATTTCATTATTGGTGCTCTCAATTTCAATCAATGTAGTGGAATCATTCAAGTCATCTCCTTGTGCCAATATTTCATTATTGGGGCTGTCCATTTCAATCAATCTAATGGAATCATACAAGTCATCTCCTCCTTGTGACAATATTTCATTATTGGTGCTCTCAATTTCAATCAATGTAGTGGACAATTCAAAAGAAATTGCCACGGTCTCTTCATTGTGAGCCATTTTATTTTGAAATTGCTTGCTGTAAATTGCAGAAAAAAATAATCACTTTCATTTATCGTTTTTAGTAATACATAATATAAAACTAACTTTATCAAGTATTTAGTATAACAGAAGGACTGCAAATAAATAACAGAAAACATTTTTCAAATTATCTTCAAGTGTACAACATAGTTCCCCTTACAAATTAACAACTCACCTTTTTAAAAGTAGGAGAAGTGTTAGTACTGTGTAAATCAAACACCAGAAATTCACCACCAAAAATTCCTCACAAATGTACCTCAGACAGTAGTATCACAAAATGGCTGTGGTTTCCTCTCATTTGAAATATATACATAACCAATTAACTTTCATCACACACAAATACAAAACCAAACTAACATTTTAATTGGTTCTAAATTTCAACACTTTCAAATGTGTTTTCCCCATGCAATTTTCCATAGGACATTTACATACGTCTACAGCCTGAATGGCTGAACGGAATTACACCAAACTTGGCAAAATGGTACATCAAACCTAAGAGGTCAGGAAGGATCTACTATGCCCCCTTATGGTCATTTCCCCCTTCGCTTTGGCCTCCTCTTGTCTCTCAATCCTACCGAGAGACAAGATGGCGGCCGCTACGGACTGTTTGGAATGTTGACAGACGCCGGAGAACCAATCAGCTTCGCAAAGCTCCGTAACGCGAAAAGTACGCGAAGCGGAGCGCTGTTACAGATATATATCTTTTTTTGAACGTTAATTTCTCAAAATCCACTGGAGCACATATATTGAGACCTAGCAAAGGCACATCGGGCTACCAGTCCCTAATATTTTGCCAAGTTTCGTGCAAATCCATTCAGCCGTTCGATTATTATTATTTTTTTTTTTTTGCCCCGCGGGGCCCTTTTTAAACCTCCACATCAAACGTAGGGGGTCAGCGAGGATCTACTATTCCCCCTTATGGTCATTTGCCCCTTCGCTTTGGCCTCCTCTTGTCTCTCGATCCTACCAAGAGACAAGATGGCGGCCGCTACGGACTGTTTGGAATGTTGACAGACGCCGGAGAACCAATCAGCTTCGCTTCACAAAGCTCCGTTGCGCGAAAAGTACGCGTCCTGGAGCGCTGCCCGGTCCGCTGTTACAGATATATATCTTTTTTTAAACGTTAATTTCTCAAAATCCACTGTAGCACATATATTGAGACCTACAAAAGGCACATCGGGCTACCAGTCCCTACAATTTTGCCAAGTTTCGTGCAAATCCATTCAGCCGTTCGGGCTAAAAGTGAGGCCAACCGCCCTATGGAAAACTCAATGTTAAAAACACGTTTTGGGACCCCCCTTTTTTCTCAGCCCCCCCTTGATGAACCCCCCCAAATTTTCAAGGGCTGCTCAGAAACAAAATGTGCCATTTTCCTGAAAACTTCAGCCAATTCCGTCCACAAACGCCAAAGTTATTAGACATAGAATTTTCAAAAATCCCATAGAGAAAAAATCCTAACTATATATACCTACTGGCGACCGCCAGTAGGTAATATATATATATATATATATTCACTGAAAAAAACCATAGGTTATAGACCATATATAGTTAGGAATTAGCATTTACAAAACCTTGAAAATTCACTGAAAAACCCATAGGTTATAGACCATATATAGTTAGGAATTAGCATTTACAAAACCTTATTTTACTCACACAAAACCATTGAAATTCGCCTATATAGTTTGTTGCACTAACTATATATCGCGCACCCGCAATCCTCTGCTGATCATGTCACATATTACATCATTCATGACATGGTAAGTGACATCACTGATGACATCTCAAATGACATCACTGATGACATCACTGATGACATCTCAAATGACATCACTGATGACATCACTGATGACATCTCATCTCAAATGACATCACTGATGACATCACTGATGACATCACTGATGACATCTCAAATGACATCACTGATGACATCTCAAATGACATCACTGATGACATCACTGATGACATCTCAAATGACATCACTGATGACATCACTGATGACATCTCAAATGACATCACTGATGACATCACTGATGACATCTCATTTGACATTACTGATCACATCACTGATGACATCATTCATGTGATAATACGATGAACCTCTTCAGACTCTAATATAACCTTAGATACACTCAGTGTAAACAGACACTCACAGACTGTCACTCATCCATGGAGTTACTCACACACCTAGTCAGTCATGCAAAGAATCAATCACACCTCCATTTCCTCAACTATACAGTTATACACACCTTACTTATTCAAACATACACTAACACATATTTACTCTCTTATACAATCCCTGATACAAGTTCACAATGATCCATACAGCCACTCACACATTCACTGGCTCTTATGCACAGTTATTTATATATGTGAACTCTCACATGTACTGTGTTTTACATATGTACTTACTTTGACATGTAGCACTGAGATATCCATTCACTCACCAATACACTCATGCACACAGTCAACCGCCCATACAGCTGTTTCCCCATGCACGCTTGAACCCATACATCCAGTGAATCAACTGCTCACACATCTATGCACAGAGTCATACACCTCCCAGCCACCCACACACACACTCAGTCTCCCATACAAATACTTGGGCAACCAATCAATAACCCATATAGTTACTCATATAGCTACTGATGAACACATGTAGCAGTTTACAGAACAACAGACATAATGATGCACAAATTAAGACAGTTTAGTCACTAACCCATGCACTCAGTGAGACACATTTAATCACTCACTCATACAGTCAGTCATGCACCTACTAAATCCTTCATCCAGACACTTATACATCCACTCATTCTTCAATATGTAAGACATATTTTAACTTTACAGAAACATACAGTCACTGGATGTTGTCATCAGTGATGTCATCAGTGATGTCATTTGAGATGTCATCAGTGATGTCATCAGTGATGTCACTGACCATGTCAAGAATGATGTAATATGTGACATGATCAGCAGTGGATTGCGGGTGCGCGATATATAGTTAGTGGAACTAACTATATATGCGAATTTCAATAGTTTTGTGTGAGTAAAATAAGGTTTTGTAAATGCTAATTCCTAACTATATATGGTCTATAACCTATGGTTTTTTCAGTGAATTTTCAAGGTTTTGTAAATGCTAATTCCTAACTATATATGGTCTATAACCTATGGTTTTTTCAGTGAATTTCAATGGTTTTTTAATAGCAAATATCAAAAGCTGTAAAATGTATTCTTCTTTTAAAGGAAAAATATATTTTATATGTATTTAATATAATTTTTTATGTATATAAATTTTTTGAGGGAACGAATTTATCAACTATCATGCTGAAGAAGAGTGTGGGGAAAAAAAAAACAAAGAGGAGGACTAAGAGGAAAGAACAATCAGTTCAAAAATACAATTGCTTTAAAGCATGAAGTGCTTTTCCACACATTTACATTTAAATAACCCATATTAGAACATACAAAATATCTACAGAGGAGACGGTGTACATTGAATTTTAGACTCTTCATTGGTACCTACATGTTGGTACTTACATCACCCACACAACACAACAGCTCTATTCAGAGCTACCCTACCTCAAAGCACTCTAAAATATTATTTTAATATTTCCCTTGGTTTTCCCCTTGTTACGCTTTCCGGAACGCTACCCGGTGCGCGGACCGGGCGCTAACCGTGCGAAAATTTGAAAAAAAAGGTTTTGTTTTTACATATATGGGCCTCCTCAGCCACCCTCAGAAAACCTAGGGGGTCAGGATATGTCTCCCGTGCCCCCTTATACCCATTCCCAACATTGTTTATCCTCCATCTTGTGACTAAATTCGTCCGAAACACAAGATGGCGGACTCCCGTTACGCTACCGATGAGCTACCCGGTTCGCGTACCGGGTAGCGCTTCCACTGCGAAAAATTGTTTTTTTTTTTTTTTGCCCCGCGGGGCCCTTTAATAGCCCCCACATCAATCCTAGGGGGTCAGGAGGGGTCTACCTTGCCCCCTTTCATTCATTTCCCCCTTCGTTTATTTCCACCTCTAGTCTCTCGATCCTACCGAGAGACAAGATGGCAGCCGCTCCGGACTGTTTAGAATGTTGACAGTCACCGGAGAGCCAATCCGCTTCTCCTCGCGAAGTTCCGTTACGCGTCTGGTACGCGAACCGGGGCGCTAACCGGGACGCTGTCACAGATATATATTTTTTTGAACGTTAATTTCTCAAAATCCACTGGAGCACATATCTTGAGACATAGCAAAGGCACATCGGGCAAACAGTCTCTACAATTTTCCCAAGTTTCATAGAAATCCATTCAGCCATTCGAGCTAAAAGTGAGTCCAACCGCCCTATGGAAAACTCAATGTTAAAAACACGTTTTGGGACCCCCCTTTTTTCTCGGCCCCCGCTTGACGAAACCCCCCCAAACTTTCAGGGGACGCTCAGAAACATAATGTGCCATTGTCCTGTAATTTTCAGCCAATTCCGCCCATCAACGCCAAAGTTATTCAACATAGAATTTTCAGAAATACCTATTCAAAAAAATCCTAACTATATATACCTACTGGCGACTGCCAGTAGGTAATATATATATATATATATATATATATATATATATATATATATATATATATATATATATATATATATATATATATATATATATATAACATTTCTATGGCAAAATGAAACCCCTCATTTTGTTCCTTTTCAAATTAAATGTATTAAGTGTTACCACTTTATTCCAATCAAGATGACTTCAGGTGTGCCATACTTTTGTCATAAGTAAGACTGTTAGCGTTCTAGTTGTTCTTTAGAACACTCTGGGACATTCTGTCATTGGGCTATAGTTGGGCTACATCTGGCTGATATTTGGGCTACATTTGGGCTCTTTTGTCTCTGGTGGCCATCTTGGGAGACTGCATATCAGAATTTTTTTAATGAAATATAAGAGGATTTGAGAAGTCACTCAAAATGTGCCCTAATTTTTCTTTCTTCAGCACTAATCATAATTTCTATGGCAAAATGAACCCTCTCATTTTGTTCCTTTGCAAATTAAATGTTTTAGGTGTTAACACTTTATTCCAATCAAGATGACTTCAGGTGTGCCATACTTTTGTCATAAGTAAGACTGTTAGCGCTCTAGTTGTTCTTTAGAACACTCTGGGACATTCTGTCACTGGGCTATAGTTGGGCTACATCTGGCTGATATTTGGGCTACATTTGTTTTTTTTGTCTCTGGTGGCCATCTTTGGGCTACATTGGGCTACATTGGGCTACATTGGGCTACATTGGGCTACATTTGGGCTCTAACATATATATAGCCCAATGTAGCCCAATATATATTTTTCAAAGTTAATTTTCGTAAAAACCACTGGAGCATATATATTGAGACATAGCAAAGGCACATCAGGCTACCAGTCCCTACAATTTTGCCAAGTTTTGTGGAAATCCATTCAGCCGTTCGAGCTAAAAGTGAGTCCAACCGCCCTATGGAAAACTCAATGTTAAAAACACGTTTTGGGACCCCCCTTTTTTCTCGGCCCCCGCTTGACGAAACCCCCCCAAACTTTCAGGGGACGCTCAGAAACAAAATGTGCCATTTTCCTGAAAATTTCAGCCAATTCCGTCCATCAACGCCAAAGTTATTCAACATAGAATTTTCAGAAATCCCTATTCAAAAAAATCCTAACTATATATACCTACTGGCGACTGCCAGTAGGTAATTACCTACTGGCGGTCGCCAGTAGGTATATATAGTTAGGATTTTTTCTCTATGGGATTTTTAAAAATTCTATGTCTAATAACTTTGGCGTTTGTGGACGGAATTGGCTGAAATTTTCAGGAAAATGGCACATTTTGTTTCTGAGCAGCCCTTGAAAATTTGGGGGGGGTTCGTCAAGGGGGGGCCGAGAAAAAAGGGGGTCCCAAAACGTGTTTTTAACATTGAGTTTTCCATAGGGCGGTTGGCCTCACTTTTAGCCCGAACGGCTGAATGGATTTGCACGAAACTTGGCAAAATTGTAGGGACTGGTAGCCCGATGTGCCTTTGCTAGGTCTCAATATATGTGCTCCAGTGGATTTTGAGAAATTAACGATCAAAAAAAGATATATATCTGTAACAGCGGACCGGGCAGCGCTCCGGTTCGCGGACTTTTCGCGGTACGGAGCTTTGTGAAGCGAAGCTGATTGGTTCTCCGGCGTCTGTGAACATTCCAAACAGTCCGTAGCGGCCGCCATCTTGTCTCTCGGTAGGATCGAGAGACAAGAGGAGGCCAAAGCGAAGGGGCAAATGACCATAAGGGGGCATAGTAGATCCTCGCTGACCCCCTAGGTTTGATGTGGAGGTTTTAAAAGGGTCCCGCGGGGCAAAAAAAAATAATAATAATAATAATCGAACGGCTGAATGGATTTGCACGAAACTTGGTAAAATATTAGGGACTGGTAGCCCGATGTGCCTTTGCTAGGTCTCAATATATGTGCTCCAGTGGATTTTGAGAAATTAACGTTCAAAAAAAGATATATATCTGTAACAGCACTCCGTTTCGCGTAACGGAGGTTTGCGAAGCTGATTGGTTCTCCGGCGTCTGTAAACATTGCAAACAGTCGGTAGCGGCCGCCATCTTGTCTCTCGGTAGGATCGAGAGACAAGAGGAGGCCAAAGCGAAGGGGCAAATGACCATAAGGGGGCATAGTAGATCCTCCTTGACCTCTTAGGTTTGATGTGGAGGTTTTAAAAGGGCCCCGCGGGGCAAAAATAATAATAATAATAATAATCGAACGGCTGAATGGATTTGCACGAAACTTGGCAAAATTGTAGGGACTGGTAGCTCGATGTGTCTTTGCTAGGTCTCAATATATGTGCTTCAGTGGATTTTGAGAAATTAACGTTCAAAAACAAGATGTATATCTGTAACAGCGCTCCGCTTCGCGGAGATAAAATTATATCTGTATTACCTAGCTGTTGCTAACACCAGTTAGCGACGGCTAGTAGGAGATAGCGACCATCTTGGGCCCCACTTTGCATGTGAGTGATATTTATCACTAATGACATGCAAAGTGGGCATGCCAAGATGTTAGCGACTGGAAACAGTCGCTAACATCGCTATCTCCTATTATCAACTTTTGGAAATATTCGCGATAAGCGCGAATATCTCCAAAAGCTAGCACCTGCCCTGAGCAGTTCTTAGCCATGTTATCCAATTGGAGGTGGATAACATGGCTAAGAGCATTAGCTCGGTAATGCATGAATATCGCTGAGTTTTCAGCGATATTAATGCATTGCGGTCGTTTTTTATCGTATTTGCGATAAACCTTGATAATAGCAAGGTTTATCTGCGATAATTTCTGACGATGTTTAGCGGTAAAAAAATCGTTGCTAAGCATCGTTAGGGATAAATATCGCTTAACTTTGGTAATATGCCCCAACGTCTGTTAACGTTCGATTCGAAGGAAATCAGGAAGTGTTGAAAAACATTGTCTGCGCCATCTTGTCTTTTTTCAAATGCCACACTTTTGTCGTGCACAGCAGTCATTTTAGATGCCTTGACCAGACCCACTCTGTGCACGCTGTCGATCCTTAGCATGACTCCCCACCCTCGCAAGCATCTCCCCCAGGCAGTGGTCACCCCCGCTCTCTGTCTTATGCATGGGTAATAAACCTCCCCCCATCTGCGCTGCTCTTCCCTGAGAATCACACCCTGTGCCCGCCCGACACCTCCCTTTCGCCCTATTCACTACCGCACCCTCTGACACTCCTTTTCCTCTGTGTCCGATTGTCCAGGCTGGTCCTAGGGTATCAGCTAGCCCTGCAGATGTAGTTTATGGCCCCAGCTGTAAAGAATCACCCCTCTTCAAAGGAGTTATAGTAGATCAAGGCCCACACTCGATGAGATCCGTCACAGCAGACGCGTTCCTATTATCTGAAAACCATCCTGTATTGTGATTGGGGAGGGGACCGAGCCTGAAGCGGAAGATTCCAGGGATGACTCTTTGTACATCAAAGTTTTTACAATTATGTGTCACATTAAAAATATATAGCACTCCGACAAAGTAGTAAGATTATAAAACTTTAATACCTTATAAATATATACAAGAAAACCAAAACAGTAATAACATATAAACATTTTTAGGGAAAAACAACGAAGTAGCGGTCGGCTGTGCGAATAGTCCCAACGCAGCACAACGTCCAGATTTCTGGCGTGGGGCGTCGCGGGGGGTGGGTCATCAGTAGCAAACTGTTGTGCGAATAGTTCCAAGGCAGCAGAACGATGGCACCAAGGTGATGTCCAGTAAGTTGCCGCACTGGTTTTGGTATCCTACAATGCTGCTCTGAATAACGGCGTGGGGCGCCCCGGGGGAGGCGGCGTGAACGGGCCTCTCCAGGTGGAGTCTCATCTGTTGTAGTGGGGCGCCCCTTTACCGTTTCAGTTGCCATTCCGTCCGTTTTTGGTCCACTGTGTCAAAAGCCGCAATTCAGCTGAGTTGCGCCCACTCTTGCGGTGCAGCGATAGGCGGCTGTCACAGGACTCTCAAAATGGCGGCAGGCTGTTTCCTTTTTGGGCCTGGTCCCCTGAAATGGCCCTGGGACACCTTGGAAATCGGACGCTTGTCTGCTAGGTCTTGGACCCCATTCTCGAAAGCGTCCCCTCCGCCTTGAGGATTCATCAAAAGTTTTGGGGGCCCCCGACTCCTGTAGGCTTCTGGTGGGGAGCGGCTGCCATGATTGCTCGCGGAATGACCACGACGGAGCTACAAGAAGGTGGTGCTCTCATGCTGACGCCAGCTTCAGTCTGAAACATCCAGAAACAAGGTGGGGCTTTCATCGTTTGGGAAAAAAAAAAAGTTTTCATCCAATGAAAAGTGTTGTTTTTAGGTCATATGATCAAGCCTTCCATCATTAGGAAACCAAAAGTAAAATGAACCAATTAAAAGTTTTATAAACAAGTCACATGACCTGTTATGCGGCATAGGGTATAAAATGCGGAGAAAATACGTTGGCACGTGAGGCGGCGTCAGTAGCGGACCGATGTGCGAATAGGCCAAAGGCAACACAACGCGCCAAGATCCGGATGGCACCGAGGTGGTGTCCAGCAAGTTGCAACACTGGTGTGGCCATCCTACAATGCTGAAAGTCGGCGTGGGGCGCCCCGTTGGCCTGTGAGTTTGCGTCAGTAGCGGACCGATGTGCGAATAGGCCGAAGGCAGCACAACGCGCCAAGATCTGGATGGCACCGAGGTGGTGTCTAGTAAGTTGCCGCACTGGTGTGGCCATCCTACAATGTTGAAAGTCGGCGTGGGGCGCCCCGTTGGCCTGTGAGATGGCGTCAGTAGCGGACCGATGTGCGAATGGGGCCAAAGGCAGCGCAACAATATTTTCGGAATAGAAGACACCACAAGGCGCTGAGATGCCAAGATCCGGATGGCACCGAGGTGGTGTCTAGCAAGTTGTGGCACAGGTGTGGCCATCCTACAATGGTAAAAGTCGGCGTGGGGCGCCCTGTTGGCCTGTGAGATGGTGTCAGTAGCGGACTGATGTGCGAATGGGGCCAAAGGCAGCGCAACAATATTTTCTGACTGACACCACAAGGCGCTGAGATGCCAAGATCCGGATGGCACCGAGGTGATGTCTAGGAAGTTGCTGTACTGGTGTGGCCATCCTACAATGGTAAAAGTCGGCGTGGGGCGCCCTGTTGGCCTGTGAGATGGTGTCAGTTGCGGACCGATGTGCGAATGGGGCCAAAGGCAGCGCAACAATATTTTCTGTATGGAAGATACCACTAGGCGTTGAGATGCCAAGATCCGGATGGCACCGAGGTGATGTCTAGCAAGTTGCTGTACTGGTGTGGTCATCCTACAATGCTGAAACTCGGCGTGGGGCGCCCCATTAGCCTGTGAGATGGCGTCAGTAGCGGACCGATGTGTGAATAGGCCGGAACCAGCACAAGGCGCCAAGATCCGGATGTCACCGTGGTGGTTTCATAGTTGAGAGGCACTTCATCTGCAGTGGGGCGCCGAGATCCGGATGGCACCGAGGTGATGTCTAGCAAGTTGCTGTACTGGTGTGGTCATCCTACAATGCTGAAACTCGGCGTGGGGCGCCCCATTAGTCTGTGAGATGGCGTCAGTAGCGGACCGATGTGCGAATAGGCCGAAGGCAGCACAACGCGCCAAGATCCGGATGTCACCGTGGTGGTTTCATAGTTGAGAGGCACTTCATCTGCAGTGGGGCGCCGAGATCCGGATGGCACCGAGGTGATGTCTAGCAAGTTGCTGTACTGGTGTGGTCATCCTACAATGCTGAAACTCGGCGTGGGGCGCCCCATTAGCCTGTGAGATGGCGTCAGTAGCGGACCGATGTGCGAATAGGCCGAAGGCAGCACAACGCGCCAAGATCCGGATGGCACCGAGGTGGTGTCTAGTAAGGTGCACTGGTGTGGCCATCCTACAATGTTGAAAGTCGCCGTGGGGCGCCCCGTTGGCCTGTGAGATGGCGTCAGTAGCGGACCGATGTGCGAATGGGGCCAAAGGCAGCGCAACAATGTTTTCTGAATAGAAGACACCACAAGGCGCTGAGATGCCAAGATCCGGATGGCACCGAGGTGGTGTCTAGCAAGTTGTGGCACTGGTGTGGCCATCCTACAATGGTAAAAGTCGGCGTGGGGCGCCCCATTAGCCTGTGAGATGGCGTCAGTAGCGGACCGATGTGCGAATGGGGCCAAAGGCAGCGCAACAATATTTTCCGAATAGAAGACACCACTAGGCGTTGAGATGCCAAAATCCGGATGGCACCGAGGTGGTGTCTAGCAAGTTGCTGTACTGGTGTGGTCATCCTACAATGCTGAAACTCGGCGTGGGGCGCCCCATTAGCCTGTGAGATGGCGTCAGTAGCGGACCGATGTGCGAATGGGGCCAAAGGCAGCGCAACAATATTTTCTGAAGAGAAGACACCAAAAGGCGCTGAGATTCGGTTACCACCGAGGTGATGTCTAGCAAGTTGCCGCACTGGTGTGGCCATCCTACAATACTGCTCCGAATAACGGCGTGGGGTGCCCGAAGGGGGGGGGGCGGCGTGAACGGGCCTTCCTAGGTGGAGGCTCGTCTGCTGTAGTGGGGCGCCCCTTTACCGTTTCAGTTGCCATTCAGCTGAGTTTCGGCTGCTCTTGCTGCTACAGCGACAGGCGGCTGCAACAGGACTCTCAAAATGGCGGCCTGTTCTTTGGATTTGGGCCTGGTCCACTAAAATGGCCCTGGGACACCTTAGAACTCGGACGCTCGATTTTTTTTTCCTTTCCTGTACATGCAAAAAAAGGTAAATGCCCGGTACGTTACATGCTTCATCTGCCACGATGAACTCTCCAGAGGAACCGGAAAAAAATATAGTTATGGTAACTATACCATGCATCGTCATATGGAGAGGTGGCACCAATTAATTATAGTGCTGCATAAAAGAGAGATTTGGAGGAGAACCCCTGACCTGCTAGTACATTCATCAAAGAAGTGGCACTGACAGCATCAGAGGCAAGGGAAACGGTCCCAAATATTTAGAAGAACTTTGGAAAGATTAAAATGACATGTTTAGATTGTGGCAAATTAATTTCATGTGGACAGATGAGTGTTACTCTAATAAATACAGCATATGAACATCATCATAGTCGATGGTTGGTAGAGACATTTTGACTATATCCTGGACCTGCCCGTCCTCGCCCAAAACGGCGCCGGAATAAATGGGACTCGTAACTCCTTGTTGTGTACTGGTTGCAGAACCTTGAAATCACAAGATACGTATGCAGTTTTGAAGCACATGGCGGGCGGGGACGAGAATTGATTGAATATTTCGACATCCCTATTGATATTAAGTTCTGATGTGTTATTGATTACTGTACTATTGAAAGTTCGAATTAACGTCACCCATGGTACTTGCCCGCAAATGTATATCTAGATAATTTTATTGTAACTGGCCCTGTCGTATTTTAATTATAAAATGGTCGTCCACCGATTCCGTAACTGTTAGACACCTTAGTTCTTGCAATCTAATGGCCCGCCCGTTACATTCCTCTACAGTGTAAATGTCTACTCATCATATACGATTACAGTTTGCTCCGTGGCCGGCCCACGTGGTTATAGGCTCGTATTTGTATAATGAAATTTTCACAATAAAGGTTTTTAAAAGAAAACATGGTAGTAGTATATACATTGGTAAAGTTTTTAATAATAGTCACTGTTTTAGAATCATTAAAAGGCAAGTGAAATAAAGCAGACCAATTACATGAAGGGTAAAAGGTATAATACGAAGGAACGCAGTAAAGATAAATGGTCAAGGGCTGTTGTGTTTTCTATTCCTGCAACATAAAGTGATCGATAAGAATCTCATATTCAGGCGTATCGGCGACTAAGACAGCAGGTCGACCCTCTTTTGCTCAACGGCTCCGTCATGGAACGAAGAAACGCTCTTTTTCTCGAAAAAAGAATATATTTTACTTGCAGGACAGTTGTAAATTTTCCGGGAAAGTACATTAGCCTGGAACATTATAACATATATTTAAGAAAAAATAATGTTCGGAAGTAATAAAAAGCGTAATTTTTAGGTCATATGACCAAGCCTTTCATCATTAGAATAAGAAAAGTAAAATGAACCAATGAAAAGTTTTATTAACAAGTCACATGACTTGTTATGCTTACGTTACGCGCTGCGCGCCCCGGATGACTTCCGGATGCGCTAACGCGGCGCGTCATATGACGCATTACGCGACAACGCAGGTCCAGAATATAGTCAAAATGTCTCCACCAACCAGCGGTCGGAACACAACCCCTTTCAGCAGGCTAAATAGTTCTGTTAAATGACAACAGAAGGGACAGGCAACAAGAACCATTAGTCAAAGAGGGGAGGGCTAGTTCTTCTCTACCGGGTTACATTGGGGCGCTACCGGAACTGATCGAATTGGTAGTCTACAGTGTTTCTGGATGTTTCAGACTGAAGCTGGGGTTAGCATGAGAGCAGCACCATTTCGTAGCTCCGTCGTGGCCATTCCGCAACCAATCATGGCAGCCGCTCTTTATCGTTATTTTGGGCGGGGTGGGTGGCGGAGCCGAGCTGTTTTGCAGCCATCATTGTGTGGAGTTCAGTTCATTTCACTAGTTTTGTATTTGTCATGAGGGGTTGTTCCTAATGTTTCTATTTTAGCGAGGTCAAAAAGAGATCCCATTAGTGGCCTACTGATTTTGCTCGATTCCTTTTCTTTTTTTTTTACACGATTTTTCGTTATCTGCAAAGACTAAACAGAGTATTGCGACTCTGTGTTTGTTTGTAAATAGAGAATGAACCAAAGAGAACCAATTCTAAAACAGTAAATACTTGGATAACAATCAATCAAATGGAGAGAGAAGCAGGCACGACGTATTACAACGGGGGCAAAGGCCTGCGTTAACTACCCTTCACTATGTGCAAAGAGAGAGTACTCCTAATAGAAATGAGGGGGGGGGGGCACCATTCAAAGCAGATCAGTGTGCATAACCACGAAAATGTTTTCACTTACCACGTACTTGACATTCGACAGCTTATGATATTTGCTATTAAAAAACCATTGAAATTCACTGAAAAAACCATAGGTTATAGACCATATATAGTTAGGAATTAGCATTTACAAAACCTTGAAAATTCACTGAAAAAACCATAGGTTATAGACCATATATAGTTAGGAATTAGCATTTAAAAAACCTTATTTTACTCACACAAAACCATTGAAATTCCATATATAGTTAGTTGCACTAACTATATATCGCGCACCCGCAATCCACTGCTGATGATGTCACATATTACATCATTCATGACATGGTCAGTGACATCACTGATGACATCACTGATGACATCTCAAATGACATCACTGATGACATCACTGATGACATCTCATTTGACATCAATGACCACATCACTGATGATATCATTCATGTGACAATACAATGCATCTCCTCACATTTTAATATAACCTCTGTTTCACCCAGTGTTAAATACAGAGTATAATTTTTGAAACCATTGACACACCAATACTAGTTACTACATATGTACTCACTGATTCCTACGTCTACACACACATTCACTCATTCACCCATACAATCATTCATACATACAATCACTCATCTTTACAACACTATCATATGCACTCATACACCTATACAGACACTCACACTCTGCCACTCATCCATGGAGTTACTCACACACCTAGTCAGTCCTGTAAAGAATCAATCACACTTCCATTTTCTTGTCTATACAGTTAAATATAGAGCACCTTACATTTTCAAACATATACTAACACATACTTACCTTGTTATACAATCATTGATATAAGTACACATTGATCTGCACAGAGTCACACACCTCCCAGCCAGCCACACACACACTCAGTCTCCCATACAAATACTTGGACAATCAATCAGTAACCCATATAGTTAATCATATAGCTACTGATCAACACATGCAGCAGTTTACAGAACAACAGACATAATGATGCACAAATTAAGACACTTTAGTCACTAACCCATGCACTCAGTGAGACACATTTAATCACTCACTCATACATTCAGTCATGCACCTACTAAATCCTTTGTCCAGACACTTATACTTCCACTCATTCTTCAATATGTAAGACACATTTTAACTTTACAGAAACATACAGTCACTGGATGTTGTCATCAGTGATGTCATCAGTGATGTCATTTGAGATGTCATCAGTGATGTCATCAGTGATGTCACTGACCATGTCATGAATGATGTAATATGTGACATCATCAGCAGTGGATTGCGGGTGCGCGATATATAGTTAGTGCAACTAACTATATATGGAATTTCAATGGTTTTGTGTGAGTAAAATAAGGTTTTTTAAATGCTAATTCCTAACTATATATGGTCTATAACCTATGGTTTTTTCAGTGAATATATATATATATAACAGTTCTATGGCAAAATGAAACCCCTCATTTTGTTCCTTTTCAAATTAAATGTATTAAGTGTTACCACTTTATTCCAATCAAGATGACTTCAGGTGTGCCATACTTTTGTCATAAGTAAGACTGGTAGCGTTCTAGTTGTTCTTTAGAACACTCTGGGACATTCTGTCACTGGGCTATAGTTGGCTACATCTGGCTGATATTTGGGCTACATTTGTTTTTTTTGTCTCTGGTGGCCATCTTTGGGCTACATTGGGCTACATTGGGCTACATTGGGCTACATTTGGGCTCTAACATATATATAGCCCAATGTAGCCCAAGATCTATTTTTCAACGTTAATTTTCGTAAAAACCACTGGAGCATATATCTTGAGACATAGCAAAGGCACATCGGGCTACCAGTCCCTACAATTTTGCCAAGTTTTGTGGAAATCCATTCAGCCGTTCGAGCTAAAAGTGAGTCCAACCGCCCTATGGAAAACTCAATGTTAAAAACACGTTTTGGGACCCCCCTTTTTTCTCGGCCCCCGCTTGACGAAACCCCCCCAAACTTTCAGGGGACGCTCAGAAACAAAATGTGCCATTTTCCTGAAAAGTTCAGCCAATTCCGTCCATCAACGCCAAAGTTATTCAACATAGAATTTTTAGAAATCCCTATTCAAAAAAATCCTAACTATATATACCTACTGGCGACTGCCAGTAGGTAATATATATATACATAACATTTCTATGGCAAAATGAAACCCCTCATTTTGTTCCTTTTCAAATTAAATGTATTAAGTGTTACCACTTTATTCCAATCAAGATGACTTCAGGTTTGCCATACTTTTGTCATAAGTAAGACTGGTAGCGTTCTAGTTGTTCTTTAGAACACTCTGGGACATTCTGTCATTGGGCTATAGTTGGGCTACATCTGGCTGATATTTGGGCTACATTTGGGCTCTTTTGTCTCTGGTGGCCATCTTGGGAGACTGCATATCAGAATTTTTTTCATGAAATATAAGAGGATTTGAGAAGTCACTCAAAATGTGCCCTAATTTTTGTTTCTTCAGCACTAATCATAATTTCTATGGCAAAATGAACCCCCTCATTTTGTTCCTTTGCAAATTAAATGTCTTAAGTGTTAACACTTTATTCCAATCAAGATGACTTCAGGTGTGCCATACTTTTGTCATAAGTAAGACTGTTAGCGCTCTAGTTGTTCTTTAGAACACTCTGGGACATTCTGTCACTGGGCTATAGTTGGCTACATCTGGCTGATATTTGGGCTACATTTGTTTTTTTTTGTCTCTGGTGGCCATCTTTGGGCTACATTGGGCTACATTGGGCTACATTGGGCTACATTTGGGCTCTAACATATATATAGCCCAATGTAGCCCAATATATATTTTTCAACGTTAATTTTCGTAAAAACCACTGGAGCATATATCTTGAGACATAGCAAAGGCACATCGGGCTACCAGTCCCTACAATTTTGCCAAGTTTTGTGGAAATCCATTCAGCCGTTCGAGCTAAAAGTGAGTCCAACCGCCCTATGGAAAACTCAATGTTAAAAACACGTTTTGGGACCCCCCTTTTTTCTCGGCCCCCGCTTGACGAAACCCCCCCCAAACTTTCAGGGGACGTTCAGAAACAAAATGTGCCATTTTCCTGAACATTTCAGCCAATTCCGTCCATCAACCCCAAAGTTATTCAACATAGAATTTTCAGAAATCCCTATTCAAAAAAATCCTAACTATATATACCTACTAGGTAATATATATATATATATATAACATTTCTATGGCAAAATGAAACCCCTCATTTTGTTCCTTTTCAAATTAAATGTATTAAGTGTTACCACTTTATTCCAATCAAGATGACTTCAGGTGTACCATACTTTTGTCATAAGTAAGACTGGTAGCGTTCTAGTTGTTCTTTAGAACACTCTGGGACATTCTGTCATTGGGCTATAGTTGGGCTACATCTGGCTGATATTTGGGCTACATTTGGGCTCTTTTGTCTCTGGTGGCCATCTTGGGAGACTGCATATCAGAATTTTTTTTCATGAAATATAAGAGGAATTGAGAAGTCACTCAAAATGTGCCCTAATTTTTGTTTCTTCAGCACTAATCATAATTTCTATGGCAAAATGAACCCCCTCATTTTGTTCCTTTGCAAATTAAATGTCTTAAGTGTTAACACTTTATTCCAATCAAGATGATTTCAGGTGTGCCATACTTTTGTCATAAGTAAGACTGTTAGCGCTCTAGTTGTTCTTTAGAACACTCTGGGACATTCTGTCACTGGGCTATAGTTGGCTACATCTGGCTGATATTTGGGCTACATTTGTTTTTTTTGTCTCTGGTGGCCATCTTTGGGCTACATTGGGCTACATTGGGCTACATTGGGCTACATTTGGGCTCTAACATATATATAGCCCAATGTAGCCCAATATATATTTTTCAACGTTAATTTTCGTAAAAACCACTGGAGCATATATCTTGAGACATAGCAAAGGCACATCGGGCTACCAGTCCCTACAATTTTGCCAAGTTTTGTGGAAATCCATTCAGCCGTTCGAGCTAAAAGTGAGTCCAACCGCCCTATGGAAAACTCAATGTTAAAAACACGTTTTGGGACCCCCCTTTTTTCTCGGCCCCCGCTTGACGAAACCCCCCCAAACTTTCAGGGGACGCTCAGAAAGAAAATGTGCCATTTTCCTGAAAATTTCAGCCAATTCCGTCCATCAACCCCAAAGTTATTCTACATAGAATTTTCAGAAATCCCTATTCAAAAAAATCCTAACTATATATACCTACTAGGTAATATATATATATATATAACATTTCTATGGCAAAATGAAACCCCTCATTTTGTTCCTTTTCAAATTAAATGTATTAAGTGTTACCACTTTATTCCAATCAAGATGACTTCAGGTGTACCATACTTTTGTCATAAGTAAGACTGGTAGCGTTCTAGTTGTTCTTTAGAACACTCTGGGACATTCTGTCATTGGGCTATAGTTGGGCTACATCTGGCTGATATTTGGGCTACATTTGGGCTCTTTTGTCTCTGGTGGCCATCTTGGGAGACTGCATATCAGAATTTTTTTTCATGAAATATAAGAGGAATTGAGAAGTCACTCAAAATGTGCCCTAATTTTTGTTTCTTCAGCACTAATCATAATTTCTATGGCAAAATGAACCCCCTCATTTTGTTCCTTTGCAAATTAAATGTCTTAAGTGTTAACACTTTATTCCAATCAAGATGACTTCAGGTGTGCCATACTTTTGTCATAAGTAAGACTGTTAGCGCTCTAGTTGTTCTTTAGAACACTCTGGGACATTCTGTCACTGGGCTATAGTTGGCTACATCTGGCTGATATTTGGGCTACATTTGTTTTTTTTTGTCTCTGGTGGCCATCTTTGGGCTACATTGGGCTACATTGGGCTACATTGGGCTACATTTGGGCTCTAACATATATATAGCCCAATGTAGCCCAATATATATTTTTCAACGTTAATTTTCGTAAAAACCACTGGAGCATATATCTTGAGACATAGCAAAGGCACATCGGGCTACCAGTCCCTACAATTTTGCCAAGTTTTGTGGAAATCCATTCAGCCGTTCGAGCTAAAAGTGAGTCCAACCGCCCTATGGAAAACTCAATGTTAAAAACACGTTTTGGGACCCCCCTTTTTTCTCGGCCCCCGCTTGACGAAACCCCCCCAAACTTTCAGGGGACGCTCAGAAAGAAAATGTGCCATTTTCCTGAAAATTTCAGCCAATTCCGTCCATCAACCCCAAAGTTATTCAACATAGAATTTTCAGAAATCCCTATTCAAAAAAATCCTAACTATATATACCTACTAGGTAATATATATATATATATAACATTTCTATGGCAAAATGAAACCCCTCATTTTGTTCCTTTTCAAATTAAATGTATTAAGTGTTACCACTTTATTCCAATCAAGATGACTTCAGGTGTACCATACTTTTGTCATAAGTAAGACTGGTAGCGTTCTAGTTGTTCTTTAGAACACTCTGGGACATTCTGTCATTGGGCTATAGTTGGGCTACATCTGGCTGATATTTGGGCTACATTTGGGCTCTTTTGTCTCTGGTGGCCATCTTGGGAGACTGCATATCAGAATTTTTTTTCATGAAATATAAGAGGAATTGAGAAGTCACTCAAAATGTGCCCTAATTTTTGTTTCTTCAGCACTAATCATAATTTCTATGGCAAAATGAACCCCCTCATTTTGTTCCTTTGCAAATTAAATGTCTTAAGTGTTAACACTTTATTCCAATCAAGATGACTTCAGGTGTGCCATACTTTTGTCATAAGTAAGACTGTTAGCGCTCTAGTTGTTCTTTAGAACACTCTGGGACATTCTGTCACTGGGCTATAGTTGGCTACATCTGGCTGATATTTGGGCTACATTTGTTTTTTTTTGTCTCTGGTGGCCATCTTTGGGCTACATTGGGCTACATTGGGCTACATTGGGCTACATTTGGGCTCTAACATATATATAGCCCAATGTAGCCCAATATATATTTTTCAACGTTAATTTTCGTAAAAACCACTGGAGCATATATCTTGAGACATAGCAAAGGCACATCGGGCTACCAGTCCCTACAATTTTGCCAAGTTTTGTGGAAATCCATTCAGCCGTTCGAGCTAAAAGTGAGTGCAACCGCCCTATGGAAAACTCAATGTTAAAAACATGTTTTGGGACCACCCTTTTTTCTCGGCCCCCGCTTGACGAAACCCCCCCAAACTTTCAGGGGACGCTCAGAAAGAAAATGTGCCATTTTCCTGAAAGTTTCAGCCAATTCCGTCCATCAACGCCAAAGTTATTCAACATAGAATGTTCAGAAATCCCTATTCAAAAAAATCCTAACTATATATACCTACTGGCGACCGCCAGTAGGTAATATATATATATATATTCACTGAAAAAAACACAGGTTATAGACCATATATAGTTAGGAATTAGCATTTAGAAAACCTTATTTTACTCACACAAAACCATTGAAATTCCATATATAGTTAGTTGCACTAACTATATATCGTGCACCCGCAATCCACTGCTGATGATGTCACATATTACATCATTCATGACATGGTCAGTGACATCACTGATGACATCACTGATGACATCTCAAATGACATCACTGATGACATCACTGATAACAACATCCAGTGATTTTTTGTTTCTATAAAGTTTAAATATGTCTTACATATTGAAGAATGAGTGGATGTGTAAGTGTCTGGACGAAGGATTTAGTAGGTGCATGACTGACTGTATGAGTGAGTGATTAAATGTGTCTCACTGACTGCATGGGTTAGTGACTAAACTGTCTTAATTTGTGCATCATTATGTCTGTTGTTCTGTAAACTGCTGCATGTGTTGATCAGTAGCTATATGAGTAACTATATGGGTTATTGATTGATTGCCCAAGTATTTGTATGGGAGACTGAGTGTGTGTGTGGCTAGCTGGGAGGTGTGTGACTCTGTGCAGATCAATCTGTACTTGTATCAATGATTGTATAAGAAGGTAAGTATGTGTTAGTATATGTTTGAAAATGTAAGGTGCTCTATGTTTAACTGTATAGACAAGAAAATGGAAGTGTCATTGATTCTTTACAGGACTGACTAGGTGTGTGAGTAACTCCATGGATGAGTGGCAGACTGTGAGTGTCTGTATAGGTGTATGAGTGCATATGATAGTGTTGTAAAGATGAGTGATTGTATGTATGAATGATTGTATGGGTGAATGAGTGAAGGTGTGTGTAGACGTAGCAATCAGTGAGTGCGTATGTAGTAACTAGTATTGGTGTGTCAATGGTTTCAAAAATTATACTCTCTTTTTAACACTGGGTGAAACAGAGGTTATATTAAAATGTGAGGAGATGCATTGTATTGTCACATGAATGATATCATCAGTGATGTGGTCATTGATGTCAAATGAGATGTCATCAGTGATGTCATCAGTGATGTCATTTGAGATGTCATCAGTGATGTCATCAGTGATGTCACTGACCATGTCATGAATGATGTAATATGTGACATCATCAGCAGTGGATTGCGGGTGCACGATATATAGTTAGTGCAACTAACTATATATGGAATTTCAATGGTTTTGTGTGAGTAAAATAAGGTTTTCTAAATGCTAATTCCTAACTATATATGGTCTATAACCTGTGGTTTTTTCAGTGAATTTTCAAGGTTTTGTAAATGCTAATTCCTAACTATATATGGTCTATAACCTATGGTTTTTTCTGTGAATTTCATTGGTTTTTTAACAGCTAATATCTGTAGCTGTAAAATGTATTCTTCTTTAAATCCAAAAATATATTTTATATGTTTATGAATAATTTTTTTTTTTAATATTTTTTTTTCTTCGTTCCCGCTTCGCGAATCGGGAAGCTTCCCGTTAGCTGACCTTGATGCCGCGAAATAGACCGCGAGCCGGTAAACGTTTCTTTACCGCAAGTGCCGCGTTAGAAAACAACATTGTGACGCCTCCCGTCCGCATGACGTTTCACGTTGTCGCGTGATACGTCATATGACGTGCTACGTTAGCGAACTGGTACGCGAAGCGAGTCGCAAAGCGCAGGTTTCTGGAAGCAAACCGGGAGGCCCTGCAAAGCGCTTAACGTAAACACAGCAAGTCATGTGACTTGGTAATAACACTTTTCATTGGTTCATTTCACTTTTGGTTTCCTAATGATGTAAGACTAGGTCATATAATCTAAAATGAACACTTTTGATTGGTTGAGAACTCTTGTTTTTCCCAAATGATGAAAATCCCTCCTTCTTTCCTCACTCTGACTTTCATCATTGTGAGAGAAAGACCCTTTGTGATCACTGAGCAATGGCTTCTTTAGTAGCTTCAGCTGGTGCTTCCCCACCACCTCCACCACATCCAAGGAAGAGTGGACCACCTGCTCAAGTTATAATTCAACAAGAAGAAGAAGAAGAGGAACAGGACGACGAGCACGAAGAGAGGCAGTTTTTGCCTGAGCAGCCCAGGACGTCTCACCGGAAAGAAAACTTCATTTGGCAATTTTTTTAAATTCCCAAAGGTCAGAAAAAAGTAAATGCAAGATACGTAACTTGCCTTATATGTCAAGATAGACTGTCCAGAGGAACCGAGAAAAAATACAGTTTCGGAAACTACACAATGCATCGCCATATGACTAGGTGGCATCCTAACAACTACAGTGCTGCACAGTTTCGGAACGACCTAGATAATCTCCCTATTATGGCCAGAAGATCTGTTGTACCGGAAGTAACGGGACCAGAGGGCAGGGAGATGGTGCCAAATATACAAATGAAATTTGGTGAAGTAAAACACACCTGCGTATTTTGCGATGGATTCATTTCCTACGGAGAAAAAAGCATCACTCTGATCAACAGAGCTATTGACTATCATATGCAAGTTTGTACGAAACGCCCAAAATAATAAATACTTCTTTTTTTGTTTTGTTGCTCCTGTTGAGCCCTTTACAATGAATCGTTTTCATTGCCCAAAACCCAAAAAAATATAAAACTTCAGAAAAATTCAAAAAAAGTAAAAAAATGTTCCGAAAAATAATAAAAAAAATATAAAACAACAAAAACAATAAAAAAAAAGTTCTTTTCAGAACTACCTCCCCGTTATTAAAAAATTGGTACAATATTTGGAACTGTGCCAACCTCTATTTCTCTTAGTTCGCTTCCCAGTTCGCTCGCCGGTACGCGAACTAGAAGCAAACCAAAAACAGTAAGTATAAGGGAAGGAAACAGACACTTATGTTAAAAGAAAGACAGCTATAGGGGAGTAAACTAGAGATACTATTACCCGTAATCCACTGCTGATGATGTCACATATTACATCATTCATGACATGCTCAGTGACATCATCAGCAGAGGATTGCGGGTTTTTTGGCAACGTGCCTTATCCACGGTTTAATAACGCTGCCTTTTGCTTTATATAAGTTTTCAAATTGTATGAAATATATACCAATAGGTCGTTATGAACCTTTAGGTAGTGCTTTTCTTCATGAGGTCTGGTCGCTTCCATACACATACAGATGTTTCAAAGATGATCAAGAAGTTTATCTGAATGGAGAGGAATGCACTGAGACGCCAGATCATTCACTAATGTGTAGGCACATACAGTTACACGGTTCATGCAACAAACACCGACCAAATATGGCTTGCGTGTTGCAAGGCACGCCAGTTCCTGCTATCATCCCCACGTTCAAGTTGTTGGAAAATGGTAGTTATTTGATGCTCAATAATGAAGATTGTTCTGAGTTAATTGAAAAGGGTCTGCACCTCTGTACGGGTGTTCGCTATGTGAAGCACGAAAGTTTCACGGGCCGAACTCAAGGCCACCTCTCTCTGAGACAAAAGAGCTCTTATTCTTGCCATGCCGTTGAAATCTGTCCCAAGGTTGGTATTTGTGGCCAGATTGAAAACTCCCTATGTTCATGTGTGGGAGGAAATAGAACATTTCTGCAGCAAATAACCCGTTCACTTACTGTTATGATAAAAGGAATACTTTTAATTCAGATTTGCCTTTCAATTTCAGCAAGATGGTTCCGACTATCTTTAACGCATCCTCCACAAAGACCCTGGCGCACTTTTTTAAAGTTGTTACCAGTGGTCTCGTGACTTCATTTGAGAAAATCTTTGGAGTCATCCCTGCTTCCTTTCATTCCATTTTCTCCACTCCGGTTCGTGGATTGGCATTTTTACTTGCATTACCAGCGGACGCTCTTGTGCTTTTTTAAATTTTTAAATATGGATGTCCCTCCTATGCAACCTCCCACCCTGCAGCTGCTGACACTGTTCCGCAATCGCATGCTAGAATATTATGGCACAATGCCGTTGGCGATATTAAGCACGGCATATGGATTATCTTTTCGATTCTCCTACTTCACCTGTGTCCAGCCTGTATTTCACTGCCTGACCTGTGATTTCGATTGGGCCATTGATTTGTGTCTCTGCGGACCGGTTTCTCCTGACGTCGACTTTAATCAGCTGATGACTCCTATCATTACTCACGAGTTGGTTTGTCCTGGCGAAAGGATTATGGCTGTGGCATTGATGCATGGACTACTTGGTCCCTGGAATTTACTGGCGGCAGCACAGTCTTTCTTGGAACAGAGCTTTCTTGAAAACCCACCGAGCTGTCCTCTGATGGTGATAGAGGATCCGGTGCTGGGAGAGCACGTATGTTCTTTTCCGCTTTTAAATTGGATGGCTGAACTGTTTTCGGATAAAGACGGTGACTTCCTATTGGAGGCTGTTGCAGCTTATTTTGCATACACAGTTATGTCATAGACCTTTTTCATGTTTGATATGCTGAGTACTAGCATTTCATTGACAATTCATTGACTTATTTGTCAAGTTTTTATTATTTACCTTGCCTATTGGCTTAAGACTCGATAAAGTACTTGGCTGTTTTATTTTTCTTTAGCATTAAATTTTCCTAGTTTTTAATGCTTTACCTTGCGGACCGTCCACATATAAACTTGCAATCTGCTCTCATGAAATGGCACTTCTATTATCTTATTCAGTTCGTTTCCGGATCATGGGGAGGTGTCATCTAGGTCCTGGATATCTTTACACCGTGTTAAGTTAGCATGGGCTCATTACCGGTTTAAACGCCATTTTTCCTTTTTTGCAACTTCTGCACACGACACTTAGTTGTTGCTTTAGCTTTCCACCTAGTAGTTCATCGTGGTTTACATGAGAATAATATGTTATTGCTCTACTATCTGCTTTGCTTGTTAAACTATATCTGTACAGCGAGTGCTAAAGTTACAAGAACAACACGATACAGAATTGTTATGAGGTCTGATCTCCACGACTTCATACTCATAACATAAGTGCAACTTCTGCCAATTCTGGGCATGAGGCGAGTTTTATATTGCTTTGCCGAACACACATACACAACAGTTGATGCGGTTCACATGAAGAGAGAGCTGGTGTATGCTGATGTGATTCCTTCAAATCTAAGACACTAAAGTATGGGCACGCTCTAAACCAACACAAAGAGACCTTCTTAGCAAATAATATAATATGTGTATTAGGGAGGGTGAGATATAAGCAGCCGCGGGCCGTGGAGGGAGTTACGGTGAGGCAGGGAGGCGGGGAGGGGGAGAAGCAGGGTGGAGCCCTCTCTACCTTGCCCCTCCCCCTCCCCGCCTCCCTGCCCCACCGTAACTCCCTCCACGGCCCGCGGCTGCTTATAAGTGTTGCTAACTCTTATTCATTTACAGCATGTTAACATACTGTCACCATTCGCTTTTTCTGTACTAGTAACTATGCTGGTAATTTTGCTACTGATAATATGTGTACTTCTATTATCTAAGATACTACGCCTGAGAAGACGGCATTAGTAAATAAACATTTCAAATACACATGTGTTCTTCTTAACTCCATGTTCTGGTTTCTAAGAAATATATAACGACCGACTGTTCATGAGTTCCACGTATCCTGAGGTACTATAAGTTCATATTCTGGATTGTCTAAACATTGAGAGTTTGTTATATCCAATGTGACACTGTACCTAGCTTGCTAAGGAGTTTTTGATTACTAACGTGAGTTTTGGGACACCCTAATTCGCCGAGGTTCCAATCCTCTGTCCACAGTTCTGTGTGAGAACAGAAACCCTGCGACAGGGGCACCCCCGACCCTTGCTGGAGCTTCATCACACTTGCGATACAACTCCAGCAATGCGCCACCTTTACGGCACAGATACATCACGCATCTGTGCTGTTTTTGCCCCATGATGCGCCGCATTGTAAATGCAGCACACCATAGGTGACGGAACAGCGGCACAGAATGACTAACACATCCCTGGTGATGCGCCAGTCATCATAAATGTATCCCTATGCTTCTTATCTTGTTAGAGATGAACCGCCATATGTATCATCAAAGTTTTTTGCATTTCCTAAATAGCGAACTTTAAGGAATAAATAGCGATTCTTTACCATTCCTAGTTTGCGATTAGCTATTTGCTAATTACAAATTACCCATTCATTTCCTTCATTTCCATAGGGCGGTTGGACTCACTTTTAGCTCGAACGGCTGAATGGATTTCCACGAAACTTGGCAAAATTGTAGGGACTGGTAGCCCGATGTGCCTTTGCTATGTCTCAAGATATATGCTCCAGTGGTTTTTACGAAAATTAACTTTGAAAAATATATATTGGGCTACATTGGCCTATATATATGTTGGAGCCCAAATGTAGCCCAATGTAGCCCAATGAAGCCCAATGTAGCCCAATGTAGCCCAAAGATGGCCGCCAGACACACAAAAAAACAAATGTAGCCCAAATATCAGCCAGATGTAGCCCAACTATAGCCCAGTGACAGAATGACCAATCAGCTTCGCAAACCTCCGTTACGCGAAGCGGAGCGCTGTTACAGATATATATCTTTTTTTGAACGTTAATTTCTCAAAATCCACTGGAGCACATATATTGAGACCTAGCAAAGGCACATCGGGCTACCAGTCCCTAATATTTTGCCAAGTTTCGTGCAAATCCATTCAGCCGTTCGATTATTATTATTATTTTTTTTTTTTGCCCCGCGGGGCCCTTTTAAAACCTCCACATCAAACCTAGGGGGTCAGCGAGGATCTACTATGCCCCCTTATAGTTATTTCCCCCTTTGTTTTGACCTCCTCTTGTCTCTCGATCCTACCGAGAGACAAGATGGCGGCCGCTACGGACTTTTTGGAATGTTGACAGACGCCGGAGAACCAATCAGCTTCGCTTCACAAAGCTCCGTTGCGCGTAAAGTACGCGAACCGGAGCGCTGCCTGGTCCGCTGTTACAGATATATATCTTTTTTTAAACGTTAATTTCTCAAAATCCACTGGAGCACATCTATTGAGACCTACAAAAGGCACATCGGGCTACCAGTCCCTACAATTTTGCCAAGTTTCGTGCAAATCCATTCAGCCGTTCGGGCTAAAAGTGAGGCCAACCGCCCTATGGAAAACTCAATGTTAAAAACACGTTTTGGGACCCCCCTTTTTTCTCGGCCCCCCCTTGACGAACCCCCCCCAAATTTTCAAGGGCTGCTCAGAAACAAAATGTGCCATTTTCCTGAAAATTTCAGCCAATTCCGTCCACAACACCAAAGTTATTAGACATAGAATTTTCCAAAAACCCATAGAGAAAAAATCCTAACTATATATACCTACTGGCGACCGCCAGTAGGTAATATATGTATATATATATATATATATATATATATATATATATATATATATATATATATCCAAACACACGATCTTGAACTTCCAACCAGTGGCGAACAAAGACCAGCGAATCCCAAAAGTAAGGCAAGATGATTTATTGCACCAGTTTCAAACGGCATATATATTCACTGAAAAAACCTTAGGTTTCAGAAGTGTTACAGTTAGGTGGACATTTCACTCATACAAAACCATGGAAATTTCCCCGTTATAGTCATACGCGGGCCCGTGGAGGGAGTTGCGGTGGGGCAGAGCGGCAGAGCGGGGAGGGGCAGGGTGGGGGTGCTAAAAACCGGCATATGGATAATTGGAGGTAAGTAAAACGGTTGTACTAACTATAACTCTTGCGCCCGCAATCCACTGCTGATGATGTCAAATATTACATCATTCATGACATGGTCAGTGACATCACTGATGACATCTCAAATGACATCACTGATGACATCACTGATGCCATCATCCAGTGAATGTGTTTTGGTTCAATATTTAAATAAGTATTATATATATAGCAATCTGCATTGAAGACTGAGTGGATGTATAAGTGTCTGGATGGAGGATTTAGTAGCACTGTGATTGATTAGTTAAGTGACTAATTTAAAGTGTTTCACTAAATATATGGGATAGTTATTAAACTGTGTGAATATCTGTATCACTCTATCTCATGTTGTGTAAACTACTACATAAGTTGGTTACTAGCTATATGAAACTGTATATTAGTTATTAATTAGTAAAGTGAGTATTTGTATGAGATAGTGAAAGAATGTGTGTGTGGTTGGGTGCGAGGTGCATGACTATTCCAAAGTTGTGTAAATAGATGATTTAGTAGGTATATGAGGTTAAGACTGCATGTGAAAACAGTTGTTTGGGTAAGTAAATCTCTTTATGGGTGTGGTAATGAGTAAATATATTTCTCAATGATACATGTCCAATAAACTAGAAATAGAAAATGCAGTGTATTTGACAGTTGTTTATAAATAAGTATACATAAGACTCAATGATTGTATGAGTGACGTATGGATAATTGTATTCTTGTAATAGTGATTTTATAACACACTAAGTATGAGTTACTATTTACATGAATTAATAAAGTGGTGTTTGTGTAAGTGTGTAGCATAGTAAATATAAGTATGATCAATTGTTTGCATATGTGAGTAGGATGACTGCATAAGTGGATAGGATGTGTGCTGGTGTGTAATGTTGATGTAGGTGTATAAGTATGTTTAATAGTGTTCTATTGAGTACAACTAACTGTTACTGTAACGGGGGAATTTTAATGGTTTTGTAGTGAAATGTCCAACTAACTATGACACCTCTGAAACCTATGTTTTTTTCAGTGAATTTCTGAGGTTTTTTAAATGCTAATTCCTAACTATCACATGTCTGAAACCTATGGTTTTTTCGGTGAATTTCAAAGGTTTTTTAAATGGTAATTCCTAACTATAACATGTCTGAAACCTATGTTTTTTTCAGTAAATTTCAAAGGTTTTGTAAATGACAATTTATTATTCTTATATTTATTTTTTATACTGATTTACACATTTTTTTAAACTATTTTTTTTTTATATTTTATTTTTTAAATGACATTACATTGTGTGGCCCCCCTTCATTTTATTTTTTTTGGGCCCTGGACCCCATCCCATAGAGCCTGACCCGCAAATCTAAATGTATTAATTTTTTTTATAGGAATGGGATACCTATGGAAGTAAATACAAGTTACTTGTAAGTATGCTTGGAACTACTTTTCATGGTCAGTGCCGGGCTAAAGGATGCAGCACTGGTTTTTCTCCTGATAACAAATGAAGAAATCGGAATTCGTTGTTCGGATGACTTAAAGTGAATATTTTAAAGGTCGAAAACTGCACACTTAGAAGAATTTGCAACTGAAACCAGTCAATGTTAGCCTTTGAAAGGAAATTCACTTAGCTGGTAAATAGTGTTATTATTACTTTTTCTTACTTTGGGGTGGATCATGGATCCAGAACTGCTGCTTCACCACTAAACAGTTGAAAGAATGCAAATTACCAAGGACGTGTGGAAGTCCACAACTTTTTTTTTTAATATCGCTAGAATGCGCGGATCATACGTGCAACCGCACCCCGCGATTTTACCAACAAAAAAAAAGAAATTTGGGGCCCAGGGGGTCCTTGTGGAACCACCTGAGCAGACCTAGAGGTTCAGGGTGTGTCTACCCTCCCCCTTTTTATGTTTAAACTCACACAATACGTCTCACCGTCTGGCTATTTACCCCTAACGTATTTAATTTTATTTGCGCATGCTCAATTACAACATGCCCAATCACAGCTCGCACACCCAGTGACATTATGCTCAACCAATCATCCTTCTCGAACTTTTCCTATTCTGCAGTCACAGCCATTGATAGTGTTTGTATCCACTTCTTCGTAGGTGAGCACTTTTTTTAAAGAATTATTAAATTAATTAATGTGAATGATCTTTAAATACTGCGTAAATACAAGTTTTTGTTCGATTTGACAATGTTGTTTTTAAGCACGCTTTCCTACTTTTTTATATCGTTAAAATTGACTTTGTAGCTTTTGTTTCTGAGCAAATCACTTAATCCTGCCGCCTTCAATTTTGTAAGTAGTGCGCCACGTGCTGCTGCCTCCCCATGCAGTGCACATGTAATCGATTGGCCAATGTTGTATTTTAGCATGCTCTCCATATTTTTTAATAACGTTAATCTTGATTTCTTATCCTTTGTTCTGTGCAAATCAGTTAATCCTACCACGTTTCTTTGATTTGCCAAGCGCCACGTGGCCCTTTCCGCATCAGTGTGCTACGTACTGTTCAAGTTAATGCGATGTAGTTGTTCTCGTTAAGTAGTGCGTTGCGTGGCCCATGCATTGCAAAAGTAATGTTTTCGGCAATGCTGTATTTTAGCACGGTTTCCAGCTCTTCTACCTCCAATATCTTACCTTGGTAGGCGATGTTTCTAGGCAAATCACTTAATACTGCCGCCTTTGATTTTTTAAGTAGTGTGCCACGTGCTGCTTCCTTCTCATGCAATGCACATGTTATCAATTGACCAATTTTGAATTTTAGCACGATCTCCATGTTTTTTAATAATGTTAAACTTGATTTGCTATCCTTTGTTCTGTGCAAATCACTTAATCCTGCCACGTTTCTTTAATTTGCCAAGCGCCACGTGGCCATTCCCGCAACAGTGTGCTACGTGCTGTTCAACTTAATGTGATGCAGTTTTTCTCATGTATGTAGTGCGTCGCGTGCCCCATGCATTGGAAAAGTAATGTTTTCGGCTGTGCTGTATTTTAGCACGGTTTCCAGCTCTTATACCTCTAATATGTTACCTTGGTAGGCGATGTTTCTAGGCAAATCACTTAATTCTACCGCCTTAAATTTTTCAAAGTAGTGCGCCACGTACTACTTCCTCCCCATGCACTGCACTTGTAATCGATTAACCAATGTTGTACTTCCCCACGCTCTCCAATTTTTTTAATAGCCTTAAACTTGATTTGTCCCCTGTTATATCTCATTATACAGATATCTCAACCATGGGACATAGTGGTCGCCACAAGCTGTTTATTCCTGCCCATGCACTATACCAGATGGTAGACAACCACTCGACATACCAGATCCACTGACTGCTCTCCATATGCTATCATCCAAAAATTGCAATGGACCTAATGGAGATATCAGGTTTGACTTTAATATTTCATGATTGAAAAGCATTCTGAAATAAGCATTTGTGTATGTCATGTGTTTGCAGACAGATAACTGTGCTGTTCTCATGTTTTGGTAAAATTAGTGGGCATTCTGGTAGCAAGAAAACGAATAAAAACATGTCCTCGCGATTTTATTTGCCAAATATGTGATTTGAACTTGAACAATGTGTGTTATAATCTTTCTTGCTTCTTTCAATATTTTTTATAAAATGTAAATCTCCATTGTGATAGTCTTATAGACGTTTGTTTCTGAAACCCATATGTTTCTCATTTAAATGCGTGTTACACGTTTTCAGCCTGCACTTGAGATACAAAGTGAAAATATTGTTTGGAATTTTTTTATTTGAATACGTGTCTTTCAATTTTTCTTGATGTTTATTTCTCAATTTCTAGATCATGGAAGACCAAAAAGGGTTCTATCAGATCAAGGCCAAGACTTTGTAAATAAAGTGAGTGAGCAATCTTGGCCGAACATTTGTATAATGCAATGCTATTTCCTATTTTGCTTGCCAAATATCACCTCTGATAATTGCTTTTGATCCCCAATCCTATTGAGAACAAATGTTTTGATGTACATTTAAATTAATCTTGGACATATGTACAACATATACATTTTTAACTCTTTTTTCAGTTTGCAGAATGTTTGTTGCCGAAGTTGAAGAAAACTATATCCTCCTGTTCCAGCTGATTACACCGATGTCTCAAATATGGCATTTACTAGTTGTCTGAAGCCATGCACATTCACAAATTTTAACGGACAACGTTAAGGTAAATTCTCTCAATATGAGCAGGTTAAAAAGTAACAGATATAAGTACTTGAGGGGTTTTTGGTGTCAGAAAATGTCCAATTCACACTTCTACGAATGAGTAATTGATGATTAGGGTTAATGATGGCATACAAAGCTCCCAACCTTCTTACTTTTTCTCTTAAAGGGTTCCAAATTGGGGACGAATTTTAGGCTGTGCAGTGGAGGTTAACAGTGTTGCTCCACTGGTACTTGGGCCTTCTCATGAAACAGAAGGAGCCTCTCTCAATATCCTTAACTCTTCCCTTCCAAAGTTGACCGGATTCTTAGTCTGCTAGTCCTTCCGCATACTTGCAGTTCCATACCAGTACTCTTTATTGGGGTCTCCTCTTGAAAGCAGTCTTGCATATCCGGTAAGAAACCAACCAAAGCGGAGTTCAAGTTGTGAACTCTGTTGGCCACAGTGTTTACACAAGGTAAGCAGAGCGGCCTAAATATAAAATACCTCCAATTAAATGCATTAGAAATAAAAGAGCTTATTTACAAACTCCTAGCGCCACTTTTGTGTCACTTTCAACATGAGAAAAGTAACACAAAAGTGGCACAAGAGTTTTGTAAATAAGCCATAAAAAATATTGTCCTGCATAATGACTTCATCTCTCACCTAATTCTGTCTCATCTGTGAATCATTTTAAAGACCTGTTCATCTGTAATACAAATATGACGCAGTAGGCACTTCTATACAGACACCGTTAGAATGCAAGCTTATAAGATAAGTGAAATCTATCAGGTACACTGCACACATTAAAAAATAGAAAATGTCGTCAAGTGTTACTTTAACTTGTAATGTGTGACCTCATTTAGTCACATCGATCTAATTTTAAACACTAATTTTCTTTTTTGTTTTGCAGATTAACTACAGTACTTCTATTGGACTCCATATTATATGTTGTTTGTTATATTGTTTTGTTAAAGTTATGGTTCTAGTTATTTATTGTATTGTCATCATTTAGTTATATTTCCTGTAAATATTTTTTAATAAAAAAATACATACATTTTTTTTGTGGGGGTAGGAGTCCACAGTAGAAATGATATTTATAATTTGAAGTATAATTATGAGGCTAGCTCTTCACCAGATCTTTACCAGAGTGTATAGCTACAACTTACAGTTCCAATAAAAAAAAATATATATATATATTCCAAAACAGAATCCGGTCAGAGGTAAGGGCCGTCAGCAGGGCGGTCCGTGTGCAGGGTACCGGTACTCTGTTATATTACGTTTCAATACTCTCCCCTCCAGAAAGTATCACTGACACCGTGGTAGTGCAGCAAAAGTGTTTTTAATGCAGCAAAGCACTGCGTTACAGCTCTCGCCTTGTTCAAGCTTGGTGGCAGGCGTTAGTTTGCACACATTTTAGTAGCTGACAACAATAAACATCAACGACAGACAATTACACCAAAGTGGTATAGTGAAGGAAAATAGCGGCTATCTTCACACTATTATTTACATTCCATATCTAAGGGTTTTGTTAACAACTTATAGCCTTGCAATCACCCATGAACTTGTATTAATTTATAAGCACATGTTTAGATCGATCGTTTATATATCATCTTACTTAATACCATGGTTTGTTCAAAATATAAGTGCATTGGAAGAACAGATAACACGACCAATTTCAACATGTTTGCACACAAAGAAAATTAATAGCATTGATTGTACAATCAGATGTTAAAATGCCACCTCTATGTCAGTACCGGCTCTTACGGCATTTGTCATTATAACTGCTGATGACAGCTATAATTCCTTTATTAATGAAGTCCATAATAAATATATTAATCGGACAAATGTTGCCGATCAGTTGAATTATGCCTGAGTGGGCAAGATAACGTTAGCTTCCAGTATAAGCACTGCTCCAATGTACATGTCCCATGTTATGTTCATATGGCAACAATTCAGCCCTAGTGGGCACAAAAAACCCAGTTGTAGATGGCCAGTGATAAAAGTGCAAAAAAGAACACCCTAAATTGAAACAAAAAATCATATTAAAAACAATACTTCATCCAGTTTTTACAGCAGCAAACAAATTGTATGATACAAAATTCAATTATGTAGATGCACTGAAAGTTCTTCATTTGAATTCATGCCCAATGGAACTGGGTTTCAAAATCAATAATGTACCGTGACTATAATTTACGTAGACTCAAGGAAAAAGAAAGCGCAAATATGACTGTCGTCAATTTGTCACGAAGGAATTTGACAGATGAAGAGATCAAACTTCTCTCACTAGGTCTGTCTTTTTGCCCTACTAATAATTTTAATTTTGCACAGAGTAGAATTGATTTGTTTTATTTTGTGCGAAAACTGAAACTTAAGAAGTGGTTTGCAACCAAATGTTCACCGAATATATCTGGTACCACTGAGAGGGCAGTGAACAATTTAACTATTGAGGATTTTGAGTTGTTGAATGTTTTAACTTCACAATGTGACCAATCTGATACCATAAGTGAGGGGGATGTTGATTTACAACTATTTGGTATTGATGGAAATGCTAATCTAGGTAGTGGTTTTAAACCTAAATCAGTGTTTCTGCCACAAATTGATTGTGATGCAATTGATATTTTTGAGAGGGGTGTTGTGAGTGATTATAAGAAAATTAGATATAAAAAAACACTGCAACATAAGAGAAATTTGACCTATGAACAAATGTTGGCTTTAGATAATCTTAAGAAAGATCCAACCATCGTAATTCGACATTCAGACAAGGGTGGGAATGTTGTGGTGTTAGAGAAGGAGGATTATTTGAACGAAGGCACCATATGCTACTCAGTTTCTGATAGAAAACAGGTATCCTTAGCTAATAAGGAATATGGAGACATGCTGACACAGTGGAGGGAACAATGATTAATGGAATGGGATGAGTACAACTTCTTGAAATGTATACATCCTAAACTCCACAATCTGTACCTGTTACGCAAATTGCGCAAAAACCCCACCAATCCACCAGGGAGGCCAATTGTTTCTTCTATGGGCTTGTTGCTTGAAAATACTTTGCAATTCATAGACCACTATTTGAGACTGTATGTGGTCGATTTGCTCTCGTATTTGAGGGGCGCCATCCACTTCCTGACTGTTATTGATGGTATACACTGGGAGCCTAATTATATATTGGTGACACTTGATGTATGCAGTCTTTACACCTGCATTGAACACCAATTTGGCTTACAAGCAATAAGTCATTGTTTGAGATCACAATCAATTTCATTAAGAGGGCACTCGGATATGATCTTAACTATGATTCAGTCCTGCCTTAGGAACAATTATTTTTTGTTCAATTATGTCATCTATCACCAGTCACAGGGCACAGCCATGGGCACCTGCTTCGCCCCCAGCTATGCCAATTTGGCTATGGGTTGGTGGGAGGAGCAGGTGGTATCCCAGATGGCAGAATACGATCAGTGTGTCCTGGGGCTGTGCTACATAGAGGACATCTTTTTAATTTGGGATGGAGAACTAGACTCTGCTAAAACATTTGTAGCCAAATTGAATGACAATCGCCACAATTTGGCATTCACAGCACATATGAGCAAATCTAAAATTGAGTTCATGGACATCTTGGTTGAAATTAATGAACAGGCCATTAATACTCAGTTGTTTTGCAAACCTACAGCAGGCAATAGTATCTTAAGCGCATCTAGCTCCCATCTGAAGAAATTGGTACAAAGTATCCCGTTCGGTGAACTGCTCCATGCCAAACAAAATTGCAGTTCGGAAGCAGGATACCTTAAGGAGAAGGATCTGATGGTACAGAGATTCAGGGAAAGGGGCTATGCTAGAAAAACTATAGCAGCTGCTTGTAAAAAGGTAGAAGCAACAACACGTACCCAGTTGCTGCATCCTGAAGTAAAAACGAGGGACGAAAACACTCTGAGGTTTATTACGCCCTACTCAGGGCAAGCGCATGATGTTAGGAGGATACTAACCAAGCATTGGCACACATTGATGACTGACTGCCATATAAAAAACATCTAGGAAGTGGTCCCCAAATTACATTCCAGAGGAACCGTTCCCTGAGAGATGAGTTAAGCCCTAATTTTGTAACTAATGTTCAAAATCTGAGCCCAACAGGGAAGGGAGGTTTCAGATGTTGTAGAAACTGCAAAGCTTGCAAATATAGCACTGACTGTGCAAGCTTGAACATTTTAAATGGCAAGAGAGTTTATGATAAAAAAAACCTTGACTTGCAACACTACGTATTTCATTTATGCATGAATCTGTCCATGTCAGAAGATGAATATTGGCAGCACTATTCATCGTGCTAAGAAACGGGTGCTAGAGCACATCAGAGCGATCCGCCACAATAACAAACTTTACCCTGTGGCCAGACACTTTTTTGATCACCATATGCAGAAGGAAAGATGAAAATATACTTTATTTGATTTTTTTTAAAAATCATAAAAGGGTGGACTTACCACCATGCAAACGGCAATTACATCATCAAAACAGCGCAAATTCAACTTTAAGTCAAGTTAAAAACTGATATCCTGAAATGTACAACATTTGCAGGGAAAGGTCTAAAAGGAAACAAGATAAGAGGAATAGTGTGAGTTCGATCTGGGTGCACGTTATTTTTAACTCGTGATAAAAGGGAAAAAAGTAAAAGGTATCAGAGAATAACGAAAATTCAAACAGGGTGCACGTTGTTTTTAACTCTTAATACAAAAAAGATGATCATTTAGGGAGGAGGGGAGAGAAGAGGAAGAGTCCGTGGCCGGCCAGAGCCTGGCCTATTGTCCAGAGACCTCTTTGGTTTCTGCCCTGTTTTCCAGCTCTATGGCGGCAAGATTCAAAAATTTCATGGTTTTGCATGAGAGTTCTATCCAAGATCCACTTAGGCATCTTATCACCGCCGCCCTGCAAGTTCTCACCTGGGCTTCTCTTAAGAGTGGTAGAAGGAGCGTTTTTCTAAGATTCTGAAGTGCCGGGCATATGTATATAAGGTGCAGTAAAGACTCTGCACCGCTGCCGAAGAGGCGACAGTCGGGAGTTGCCCACAACCGTAGCCATTTGGGAGTGAGATCTTTAGACGAGAAGCAGCCCAGCCTTAGAAGGCTTAGTTTCCTTTTATAGTAATCCCTGAAGCAGTCTTTCAAATATTCCTGAGGTTTTAAATAGGTGTATGACGGCAAGACGATCCAGGCATGGCTTTTGCCAGCCACTGCTGCTTTATCCATAAGTAATGATGCTTGTTTGACTGCTTTCTTGGTTATCAGCTTGAAAGCAGAATAAGTCATAGGCAGAAGCCAGGATTCTTCCAGTTTTAATGCTACAAGTGCTTGCCTCAAGATCTTGTATGTTGAGTCTGGTAGCCCGGCCTGTTTTTCGACTTCTGATCAGCAAAGGCGAGCCAGGGATTCGTCAGCTGCGTCCCTCATACGCCAATAATATTTGGCGAGTGCTCCTTGTCTTGCCGGTAGCTGGTTAGTGAGACCAAACTCCAAACGAATTTGAGCTTGAGAGATATGGCGTGGGATTGAAAAGAGATTTCTGAACAGCCTGGATTGGGCGAGATTTAACACTGCGGAGTCCCGGGATGCCAGTAATTCAGAGCCGTATGTTAGTGATGGCAGACATTTAGCGGCTGCAATCTTAAGAATGTGGCCGGTGGAATGTCCGCTTAGTTGCTTTTTATCCGTTTTAAAAGCATATTGCAACTGTTTGGCTTTGGATTTCCCTGTTCCAAGTGCTGTTTAAACTTTAATTGGTAGTCCAGTAAGATTCCCAGGTATTTATATTGATCTACCTGGGTTAGTGAGGTTGAATTTATCTTCCAGACGAATTTGTGTTTTTCCTTTCGAGAGCCGCAGAAACATAGGATGTTTTTTTTTTTAAATTTATAGTCAGTTGTGCGTTCGAGAGGTACTGCGACAGTTTGGAGATCAAGCGTTGTAGACCGATGGGGGGTTTTGAGAGGAGCACAATGTCGTCTGCGTATTGTAGACTTATTATAGGTGAGTGGGAAAGAAAGATTTCTTAAAATAGTCATGATTGATGCTGTTGTATACAATGTACGTGGTGGAAATAGACTCACGTTACATAATTGATTTTGAAACCCCAGTTCCATTGGGCATGAATTCAAATGAAGAACTTTCCTGTAAAAACTGGATGAAGTATTGTTTTTAATATGATTTTTTGTTTCATTTTAGCGTGTTCTTTTTTTGTACTTTTATCGCTGGCCATCTACAACTGGGTTTTTTGTGCCCACTAGGGCTGAATTGTTGCCATATGAACATAACATGGGACATGTACATTGGAGCAGTGCTTATACTGGAAGCTAACGTTATCTTGCCCACTCGGACATAATTCAACTGATCGGCAACATTTGTCTGATTAATATGTATTATGGACTTCATTAATAAAGGAATTATAGCTGTCATCAGCAGTTATAATGACAAATGCGGTAAGAGCCAGTACTGAGATAGTGGTGGCATTTTAACATCTGATTGTACAATCGGTGCTATTAATTTTCGATGTGTGCAAACATGTTGAAATTGGAGGTGTTATCTGTTCTAACAATGCACTTATATTTTGAACAAACCATGGTACTAAGTAAAATGATATATAAACGATCGATCTAAACAAGTGCTTATAAATTTATACAAGTTCATGGGCGATTGCAAGGCTATAAGTTGTAACAAAACCCTTAGACATGGGATTTAAATAATAGTGTTAAGATGGCCGCTATTTTCCTTTACTATACCACTTTGGTGTAATTGTCTGTCGTTGATGTTTATTGTTGTCAGCTACTAAAATGTGTGCAAACTAACACCTGTCACCAAGCGTGAACAAGGCCAGAGCTATAACCCGTTGCTCTGCTGCATTTAAAATACTTTTGCTGCACTACCATGGTGTCCGTGATACTTTCTGGAGGGGAGAGTATTGAAACGTAAAAAAAATAAATAAATATATATATATATATATATATATATATATATATATATATATATATATATATATATATATATATGACAAAGAAGAGACCAGACTTGGGAGGCCACGCACTTGGTAGGGCTCTTTACTCCAATAAGGCAACAAAGCTCGAACACTGTAAAAGCACAAATGTTTATCATGCCGGTGAGTTTCTCCTTACGCGTTTCGGGCGTCCCTGCGCCCTTGATCACAGGACTCTGGCAAAGTGGAGGGCAGAATGCCGTTCCTCCAGCTAATAAATTTTCTACCCCGCCCGGGGGCGTGGCTGCAGTTTGCATGCTGGTAGTTGGAGTTCTACTGGTAGTATAGTACTTGCATAAAAACGGCTGCTTGCTCCACAGTAAAACAGTATATTCACCTTGGTAGGTATTTGTTAATTCTGCAGTTGTGGCAATGTTCGTAATCCCGGAGGCAAGAGGGATCCAGCCAAGCTCCATGCTGCGCTGTAAGGTGAGGCGCTGGACACCGCTGTGTGCGCGGGGGGGCCTCCCGCGACCCTGGCAGGCCGCAATTCAATATGACAAAGAAGAGACCAGACTTGGGAGGCCACGCACTTGGTAGGGCTCTTTACTCCAATAAGGCAACAAAGCTCGAACACTGTAAAAGCACAAATGTTTATCATGCCGGTGAGTTTCTCCTTACGCGTTTCGGGCGTCCCTGCGCCCTTGATCACAGGACTCTGGCAAAGTGGAGGGCAGAATGCCGTTCCTCCAGCTAATAAATTTTCTACCCCGCCCGGGGGCGTGGCTGCAGTTTGCATGCTGGTAGTTGGAGTTCTACTGGTAGTATAGTACTTGCATAAAAACGGCTGCTTGCTCCACAGTAAAACAGTATATATATATATATATATATATATATATATATATATATATATATTGATCTTGTTTTTGGAAGGTGCCTTGTGTACAATGGGTTATAATTTACAGTTTATATTATCATCACACTAGTCGGTGAGATGCCGATACACGGCAAGATCGTTTCATCACTCGCCGACAGGGATATAACCCATCAAAGGGTGAAAATCGTTAGAATGACGAATTAATAACTAACATGTAATCCCATGTGATTGATTTTAACTGTACACCCCTTTTGTTAGGTACCCAAGCAGTATGGGCTATAACAATTTTGAATATATTAGTTTGAGTAGGATATGACTACTTATAATTGTGGTTTAGAATTGTCGGTGGAAGGCCGATACACGGCGAGATTATGTTTAAATACACCGACTGACACATTAATATAATATGTTTGAGGCACTTCTTTAATGAATCACAACACTAAGAAATGGCCGGCACATTAGTTGTTTGAAGTAATGTCCCTTTTTCATTTTCTTTGCACGAACAGGAAGTGATGTTTGAATATATTGTGCAAAACATGCACGGGGATGTAAACACTGACGAAGGACACCTGGTCCGAAACGCGTCTGTTTGTTTGTTTGTCCGTGGCTGATTAAAGTATCCACCGCATTTACCCCCGTGAGTGCGTTATCGTTTGTGAGTAGGAGACAACGATTGGAGCTGCCATATGTATGTGTATATATATATATATATGTATGTGTGTGTATATATATATATATATATATATATATATATATATATATATATATATATATTCACTGGAAAAACCATAGGTTTCAGAGACGTTATAGTTGGACATTTGACTCATATAAGACCAATGACATTCGCCTGTTATAGTTAGTTGAGCTAACTTTAACTCAAGCGCCCGCAATGCACTGCTGATGACGTCACATATTACATCACTCATGACATGGTCAGTGACATCACTCATGACATCACTGATGACATCTCAAATGACATCACTGATGACATCACTAATGACAACATCCAGTGAATGCGTGTTTCTGTAAAGTTCAAATATTTTTCACATATATCTATGCCAAGGTCTATTCAAGAATGAGTCGATGTAAAAGTGCCTGAATGCATTATTTAGTATATGCATGACTGACTCTATAAGTCACTGATTAAACATATGTTACTGAATGCATGGATTAGGACTAAACTGTGTGAATGTCTCTATTAGTCTCTCAGTTGGTGCGTAGGCAGGTGCATGGGTTGGTAAGTAGCGACATCAGTTTCTAAATGGGTTATTGATTGATTGTCTGAGTATCTGTATGGGTGTCTGAGTATCTATGTGGGTGGATGGGGGTGTAAGACTGTGCATACTTGTCTGAATGGCTGATTCACTGGTTCTGTAGATTTAAAAGTGCATCTCGGAAGGGCTGTATGGGTAGCTGACTCTGTGTACAGGTGTGTCGATTAGTGAATTGATGTCTCAGTTGTATATATGTGAGTAGCTACATATGTTTTTAGACAGTATATGTGAGTGTTGGGGTGTATAATTAACTATACGTAAGAGAGAGTGATGCAAGGGTGTCTACATACACAAATGTGTACTTGTATTATTATTTGTATAAGAGATTAAGTATGTGATAATATCTATATAAATAAGGGAAGTGGTGTGTGTGTATAAATAAGTCAGGTGGTGTGTATATGTCTGCATAGGTGAGTACATGGGTGTGTGATTGATTTTTGGCATGACTGAGTAGATGTGTGAGTAACTCTATATATCAGTAGCACTGTGAATATATGTGTAGGTGTATGAGTGGATATTATACTGATGTAATGATGAGTGACAGCATGTATGAATGACTGTATTAGTGTATGTCTGGCTCACAATATATAGATAGGAATCAGTGGATGGGTATCTAGTATCTTGTATTGGTGTGTCTATGGTTTCAAAAATGGTAGTCTGTATTTTAGAGTGTTTGTATCAAAGGTTATATTACAGTGTGAGGAGGTATGTCAGACTATCACATGGATGATGTCATCAGTGATGTCATCAATGATGTCATTTGAGATGTCATCAGTGATGTCATGAGTATTTTTAGCTCAACTAACTATAACAGGCAGATTTTTTTGGTTTTATATGAGTCAAATGTTCAACTAACTATAACGACTCTGAAACCTATGTTTTTTTCTGTGAATTTCTAAGGTTTTTAAAATCAAATTTCTAACTATAACGTCTGTAAAACCTGTGGTTTTTTCAGTGAATTTCAAAGGTTTTTTAAATATTGAACTACTATTGTGTATTTGTCATTAGTACTGTTTTTCTAACTTTTCAACCACATAAAATAAACTGTAAACGTGCTATGTAATGTAATGCATTTCACAAATTACAGTGAGTTTTTAAATAATACAAAATAATTTAACATTCAGATAACAATTGTTCTTCCCTTTTTTTGCTGTCATCAGCTACTACTTAACTTCACTATTCACGGTTATTTCAGAGTAGTTGCATGATAAACAGCAGGGAAAAAAAAATCAATTAGATTGTTAAAAAAAACAAATCTCTAATTCTCTCAAATATAATACAAAATCACACAAATAACACATCCACTACTATTTCCAATCTTCAAATCTTACCTTTACTTCGTAGTTTCTGTGCACATTTTCCGAATACGCCAAATAATGTATAAAAAATTTCACATTGAAAGCATCCAGTATGAATTCCTTAAAGTATCTTTACACCTTCCCACGAAGCTGAATGGTGTATCTAAAAACTTTGTTTCAAAAATATCAAGTATGAGTTGGGTAATTCATAATGCAATCTCGGTTTCATTTCCAAGTGTGTATTGTTGCAGTGACTCCAACCATTATAACACTTTAAATAAACTGTATAATGTCCACTTGTAGTAGTACTTCCAGCATGGAAAACAATAGCAACTGTTGGAAAAGTTCTTCCAGAAATAGATACTTGACTAGCAACAACATTTTTAATTTTGGTTTCCACTTTTCTTCCATTTGGTCTACAGCGTTGTTGCATTATAATCAAATATTTTCCATATCTTTGTAGGCATAATGTAGATAGCATTGTTGATTTACAACAAGAACACATCATCTTGTGATCAGCTTATTTTACTAATTAGGAAAATGCTACAGATTTGCAGTCAGGTATTGTCAAATATAGAAATTGTTCTCTGTCAACTATAGTGCTTGAAGTTAATGAACATTGTTTACATTTATGTTCCCATTTGTAACTGAGTCCAAATAAATTCTCAATCTGAATTCCTTCATCTTCTAGTACTCCAAGCATAACCACCAGAAATTCTTGTGCATCTTGTTGTATATTAGCACTGAACGTGAAAGATCCATTACACGTATCCAACAGTTGGCGAATAGCAGAACAGAATGGATCTTACTTCTATCAGTTCTCAATTCTTGAGATAAAGTAGAAAGTGCTGAACATAATCTTTTTTCCTGACTTTACATAATTTCACCATAAACATCTTCAAGATATACTATAACGGTTAGAATAACATTACCATAGCAGTTGACACCAAAAACATTTTCTAATTGGTATCCAACAACATCATCATTTGTTTGTATTTTCTGCTTCTTTACATCTTTCCTTTTCTCTCGATTTTCTTTCTGCTTTTTAACCATAGTAGATTCTTCAATGTGTTTGTGTTTTGAACACACAACACATTTCTCATAAATAGATATTCACCTAAACTTGGAGCATAAAGCCTTCTCAAACGATTATATTCTCTTACACAATTAACTTCAGCACTAACCTTGTTCTCATCAAAATCAATTAAATACAAACCAGACAACGTTCTAACTAGAGTTAATACAACAGATACCATTCCCTCTTTAAACACAGTTCTTCCTACATTTACAAAAGCATTATCTACACTCAAACATTGGGATTTATTAATAGTTATTGCATATGCTAAACAGAAGAGAAACTTTTCTACGAACATACAAGTCTTTTACAAGCAAAAAACATGCAGCAGAAGGTGCAATCTGTTTTACCAATGCAATCTGATCAAATTTAACTTTCAAAAATTCAATTCCATTTCTATTTTGATATTTCACAATATCAACAACTTTCCCTATTGCTCCATTCACTACACCTTCTTCTACATTCAGATTACGCTTTAAAATTAACCTACAGTTTAAACATATATCTAAATTATTTTCTAAGCCAGCAGTTATTGATACAGACTTTTCCAAAGAACAAATTTAATCTGTAGTGTTCCTGAAAGTACAATTGTTATTCCTCGATGCTCGATTTTATCAATAGCTTTAATGTGAACTATTTCTTGATTTTCCAATTTCATAAGCTCTCTATTAAATGTATAACACTCTTCCACTGTATGCATTAAACAAACTATAGACTTTTTTTCTTTAAGTTTCTTGTACATTACTTCTGCTGGTGTGTTTTTATTTGTAAACAAGTTCTGTAGTAGACAACTTTGAAAAGCTTGTTTACATCTTTTAGAATATTTGCATAATCTTAATCTCTTGCTTGTCACATTTTCTGAGTGAGTTCTTTATATACAAAATGTAACCACAGATTCAAATTTTCAATACTTCCCAAAGATTTTTTAGTGTCTTCGTGTAGAAGAGTTTTAAACACTGGTTTTACTTTTACAGGGGTTAGTTGCATCAGATCTCCAAATGCAATTAAATGTTTTTCTCCAAAGAGAATTTCGTAATCTGTTTTTAATACCTGTTGCATTCTTAAGTGTACAAAAGCAAGCATTACGTTTGAGACCATGCTCATCTCATCAATAATTAAAAGTTTCATTTTCTTCAGCACTCTTGACACTTCATAAGAAGCTTCTCCAGACAACTTCAGATATTCTAATGTATTATCATGTTCAACTGGTAACTTCAATAATCTATGCAATGTAACTCCTTCAACATTGTGTGCAGCTAATCCAGTTGGAGCTGTTACCACACAACATAAATGTGAACCAGTAGTTTTTTGAAGATAACTGGTCAAAACTTTAATAAAAAAACTTTTACCTGTCCCAGCTTGACCACTGATGTACATCAGAAGATGTTTAAAAGAAGAACACACAGATTCTTTTTTTTCATGCAACAAACCATGTTCTATCCGTTCTCTCACTTGTACATATATTTCTTTCTGTTCAACATTTACCTGTTCTTCTAAGTTTTCCAATGTAATATTCTCCTTGCTCCTTGTGTGGTTGTTGCATTGCAATTTCGTCTTCATGCAGAGCAATCGCTGCTTCAGTTTCCAACATTGATTGTCCAAGAGGATCTTGACTACATGGACCACTACTTTGACTATCTTGAGATTTTTCATTAGCTATTTTAGCTGTAATAGTCTTTTCCTGTGCAACTTCATCATTCAACATTTTTAAATATGTAGGGAAAATTGTACATGCAATGCTATCTTTACATGCATTAAAAGAATCTTCCTAGCAGTCAAAGTCGCCAAGTAATTCACTTTCGCTATGCCATGGTTTAAACAGTTGCAGAAGTGCTAAATAGTAAAATTCCTGCATATCTGGAGTTTCACAACTAAGTTTCTTGTGGTTATAAGATTACCTTTTGCATGTTTTACTAAACAACCATGACATCCAACTACTGCATAGTTTCCTTCTTTTGAATTCTGTTTAACATTTCTTTTGAAGCTGTAATGTTGAAATACTGCATACAGACATAGCTGTTCCAGATGTTGACTCCTTTTTGGATAGTATGTGTCCAACATATTTGTTTTAAGAATGTCTATATTGTCTGATTCATTTGCTGCTAATTGTTCAATTTCTTCAAATGATTTCAACATTCTATTTTGTTTGCAGGCAAGACCTAAACTTTCCCAAATGATTTCTCGTGACTTTGAATATAAACTTGAAGACCACAAGCAGTCTGAACATTCATAGGATCCAATTTCTTGGTGGGAAAGCATTTTCAAAGTAAAGCTGTACAATTTTTTGCTAAGGCTTTTCTCTTGTGCAATTTCTTCCCACATTTGTTTCATCTCAGTTTTTTCTGATTTTGTTATTTACGATGTAACATAACATGCAACAGCAATTGAGTTATCTGCAACATAATGGATGTCCATGTTTGCATTCCACATTTTTAAAATGACTAGATTGTAGTCATCGATATACTTTGACACTTCTGTTCTTTTTAAGATGTAGGTATTCTTTGGAGATTTCCTAGTTATTGTGTGCCTTACAGAAGAAAAAAATGAATTTATTCTTCCTTTACAAATGACTGGACGGGGAAAACCAAACCGACATTTGGTGTAAAATTTTCCTTTAGACTTGTATTTTCTTCTGCAAAACTTTCCGCAACTGTGACTTTGGAAACATAAAACTTGCTGTCTCAAGCTTCTATCTCCTTCTTCTCTTGGAATCTAACATGTCACATGCTGTTCGATGAAAGACAATACTGTTTCATTAGAATCATTTCCAAATTTAGGTGCATCCTTGATTCATAGTAGCATATGTATATGAGGTGCACCTCTTGGTTGATACTCCTTTCTCCAAAAGAAATCGGTAACGTCTCCAAGAGGTGGATTCTTTTTATTGCAAATAAAAGACATCATAGCTTGAAACCTATGATTAAAATATCTGCACACATAATATGTTGGAATTTGCTTCTCTTAGAAATGTAAGCAAATCTTACCATGCATACTCTGCACAGCTAAGTGTGACACACCATGTTGGTGTATCTAAGTTCCGTAACATGCACTTGAGTTCTCCATGACGACGATACCAATACTTATTTGTTCCACGGTGACATGCCATCAAATTGATTAACTATGCCTCTAAATTTTCATCTGTTTCTTGAACTTTCTCCACAAATTCTTTCACAGAAAGAAGTGATTGATGAACTCCAGTTTTAAGTATTTGTTTCTATGCATATGACAGAGAAGACAGATCACTTTCAAACAAAAGGTGAAATATGTATGGAACGCACTGTCGAAATCTAGGATCTTCAGAATATAATATTGCTGATCGATATTCTAAAGCTGGAATCCGTACAGGTCGGTCATCATATCGTCCACCTTCTCCAGTAGGAAACAGCTGTGAAAAACAATGACCTTCCAAGCTTTTCTCGCATACACTCACTGGAGTTCCCTGTGCTTTTTTCATTTGCAATAACTCAATGTTGCTTCCTATTACATCTTTTGAATGCAAAGGACATATTGTGTAATGTTCATAAATCTCTTCAGTCCTTGACTTGTCCACTTTCTCTATTTGACCACTTGAAATTTTAGATTCATCTTCTAAACTTATTACCTGTTCATCCACATTTACATATGTATTTGTAATAAATAGTGTTCTCTATAAGATATAAGGTAGCCTTTTCAACTTTATTAACATCCACAAATTATTGCCATATTTTCCAACTCTTTGTTGGTACACCATTTACTAGAATGACTACTGCCTCATTTTCCTCTTTCTCTCTATTAATAGTTTCAATATTTTTCTTCAAATCCAAAGGTAAGTACACCACTCTTCCTTTCAGCCCTCTTTGCAAGTCTGTTGGTGGCAGTTTACCTGTTTTAGGCTCCATCCGAATTATAGTTTGAAAAGGATGAGCAGATTGAATTAGAACCGACTCATATGGAATTCAATTCTGCCAGTTCTTCCGGAATAGCTACTAATTCTAAGTTATTATGTACTGCTCTAGCGGGCATTTTGTTCTCTTCTAATTTGTTGTAACAATACTTACATATATGTTGATCACAACCTAACTCAAATCGACCTTCCACCAACAAGTAAGTTGCAAATTCTTCCCACTTACCATTGTTCTCCTTTTCACTTTTCAAATCAACATTCCTAGTTTGACTTTTATAATGAGTACGTCGACAACAAACACAAATATAGTTTGGTATTTCAGAGCACACTACATTAAACTTTCCAATTTCTTTTTCAAACTGATCAGTGCTAATCACTTTCCCATCTCCTCCAACATCTGTAATTGTCAAACTTTCACTTTCTATGGACTGCTCTTCTGAACCAAAATATCTAATTTCAATATCATCACACTTTTTTTGAACATCTGATAAAGAACCATGTAAAAAACATGTATTCAGTTCACTTAAACATAATGCAGGACTTTTAACATAGTACAGTTTCCTTACAAACTTCCGCATTTCTGAATGGTGTACTGCTAACATCCTTAAGTGATGAAAAACACTTTTACACGCTTTTCTTGAAAGACAAGCCAGAGAATGCCCATACTTCTCAGTATATTTTCTTACATTACATGGATCTAGTCCTTGTAACAACTTAATCTTCTGTTTAATACTTTTCTGTGTATATTCTCATAGCAAATGTAGCATTATATCAATAGATTCCTGTTGAATACTACAAATACTACTCCAACCTGTCTTAAACACAGGAGCTTGTGTATGTTTCCCTTGCACTTCTTCAGCTATTAAGTCTTCTGCACTTTTACCAACCAATCCTCTTTTGGAAGAGGACAACCATCCTGAACTTCGTAGCAACAACCTCCAGTATCCACTGCAAATGGTAAACTATTTTCCTGGAAGTAACTTTCCTCATTAAAAAAGGCTCACTAGTAGAAGTATGTTTCAAATGTCCACTAAAGATTTTGCAAGAGTTGGTTCTGTTCACAAGTCTTTTTCTTCTACTTTTGACTTTCAACACTTTGACTATTTCATCCAACACGTTGATTCTCTTCAAAATCAGAATGAATAACTTCTGTTTTAAATTGAAAGCAGTATCCACTATACTTTCAATACGCTGCTTCTCTTTGAATTGCAGCACTTTCTTTTTATATTTGCAGCATGTTTTCATTAAATTCTGAATCACTCTAGATCGAAAAAGTCTCTGACGAATTTCTTGAAATTGCTTTTGTCTCCAACTAACAGATACTGTTTCTTTATAATATTTTCTTTTCCTGGTATTTGAAATTGAAGTCTGCTTCTCCTTATTTAAAAGATCTTCTTTTTGCTTTGTGTGATGTTTTTTTCATTAAATGTTCGTAATATTTTTTTCAGAAATTGTCTAGTGTTTTTACTACAAGAAACTGTTTGGTCAAATATATATATTTTTTCTCTTTCCTTTTTTTCAGTTCTTCTAGGCATTTTCAAATTTTAATCCGAACGAAATAATTTCCTGGACAACTAAAAATAGATTCAATTATTTTTAACATCTGTTCAATATGCTAAAATAATAACATACAATTACATAAGTTCTACTGATGGCTTCCGGAGGCACTGCTGCAAAGTGATGGAGCACCACAGGGGAGCAGTAGGGTGACGAGTAGTGCCATAGAACATAAAGAAAGTATTTATTTAATTATCTACATACACCTTTACAATTTATATGTAACTGCACTAACTCTTACTTCTCACCTCTCCGCCGCACCCCACCATCCCACAGCACTCCCTCTGCAACCCACCGCAGACAACTTTATAGATAGTATTTTTAAAAATTGTAATCTATGTACTTAGGATGATTTTACCAACCAAACAGCACACACAAAAAGGACCATTATTAGCCTAACAATTTTATCTACAACTTCACAAACATAACACTGCACCCAGGGCTTTAAGTGGGGGGGTCTGTGGGGGTCTGACCACCGGCAGTTTATTTTTGGGAGCCTCGAAACGGGTCTCTACGGGGCTCTATTTTCGGGCCAAGCAAAGGTAATCCACTGAGAAGTGGAGACATCATGCCAGGTGAGTTATAGGAGAAGGGAAATCCTTTAAAGAGAGCCATTTTCAGGATTTCTCTTTTTCCAGCGCAGGAGCAAATCATCATGGGGTGATTAGCAGAAAGACCACCAGGTGTGCAACGCCCATTGCCCCGGACTCTCTGAGACAGCTTCCCGGGCGCACACACAGAGATGCACCCGAGTACTTCACAGGCCTTCAAAAGACCATTTGCCTATAAATGAGACTGTATTCTTTTTCACCCCCTTTTTAGATCCCCTACATCCCCACTCTGCCTATTGCTGAAAGAATTAGCCTCCCCCGAAATTTCGCTCTGGTTGCGCCTCTGGAGATGATCACAGGCAGCCAACTCCAGCACAACCCTGCTCTGACCTTTCACAGTGTCTTGTTTTAGTGCTACAAAAATACACGCTTTGCCTGGCTCATTTAGTTCTCACACCCCCTCTTTAATATGAAGATAGTAGCTTTGGAATTACCTTTATATTCCTATACTGTGCTTCACATGGAAGTATAGAAGTGCAGGTTCTCACCACCCCAAGTTAGCTGTCTGCTATACTCTCTCAAATGTAAGAACAACAGGTATTCAGTATCTGTCAGTCATGGCCACTTTAAAGCAGTGTTCCTATATAGAAATGGACAAAACGTTATGTTTCTAAATTAACGTCTTACACTGAAAGGCTGCTTTACATTTCTTTCGCTGGATCAACCTTTGTTTTAAGCACCACCAGAGAAGGGTGGTGAACCATGTTCCACAAAGAGCAACTCAAAGCTTTCTTGTTCTTTATCAGAAACATCTGCCTGTCAATGCTTATCGCCAGCCTTTTTGACCCCTTAAGAGGCTGGGTGGATGAGTATAATTCGTGGTATTTAGGATCGGGTGGAGGGTGCACGGAAATAAGGTGGATGGTTGAATTAAGGGCAATTGGATGCATGGCCAGATGGATGAAAGAATAGGTAGATGGATGGATCAATGGATATATGGATGGATGGAAGGATGAATGGATGCATGGACCAGTACTTAGGATAGACGGCTGGGCTGATAGATGCTTAGGATTGGTTCTGGCACAGATGTATGTATGGATATATGGGAGTATGGCTGGATGGATGGCACAGTGCTTACCATAGGCGAGTGGGCTAATAGATGCTTAAGATAAGTGTAGGGACAGATGTATGTATGTATGTAGGTAGGAATGTATGGATGAATTAAAAGATGGTTGGATGGCGCAGTGCTTAGGATGGATGGATGCTGGGCTTTAAGTGGGCCAGGTCTGAGGACCCTCAGTTATTTTCAGGGAGCCTCGAAACAAGTCTCTATCAGGCTCTATTTTCGGCTCTCGCAAAGATAGTCAATTTTCTTTTTTTTATTGGACTGCAGTGAGAGCATGCACATCGATGTACGAATGCTCATCCTTTAAAGAATGTGTTATCCGAACGTAGGATAATTGGAGGGGATTTTCTAAAGCACACAATGCTACTTATCTTGATCTAGACCACGCCCCTACTTGGATAGCCTACACACCTTTAAGAGGTTTGCCCCGCCCCTTTTAGAGCACCCCAAGTTTTTTTCCCACTTAAAGCCCTGACTACACCATAGTAACAAAGAAATAGTCCAAGCTTCCATTGAAATATAAAATGGCACCAAGTTTCATGATTTGCCATCAATGCAGGCAGCCTTCTACCACTGTGCAAGAGTGTCTATCAGCACGAAGATTTGTTATCCACAGAAATGTGTGATTTGCGTAGCTGTCTGCTGGAACCCTCATCAGCAAAAGGTATTAGGACATGCAAATTTGTGAGTAAAACATATACCATACCATAAAGCGGTACATAAATGGGCCCATTACCACTACACCACCCTCTTCCCCATCCTTGCTTAACATTATGAAATCAAAGAAAGAGCCCCAGCAAACGTGGTAGAGCCACTATAGCAATACAGGAACCTAATTTCAACAAAAGTTATTAAAGCATGCAGATTTCCGGATAAAACACATACCATGCCATAGAGAGGTTTATATATGGACTCAGGGGCACTACTTCACCTTTACTAGCTACACATGTGCATGTTATAAATGTGCATGTTATAATCAGCGACACACCAACCTCCCTGCCCCCAACCCTGCCATTGCTTATCCTTACAAATTCAAACAACGAGCCCCAGAACTCCCATTAGCGGCACTATAGCCATACATAGACTTAATTTCAACAGGTGTCTGCCGGAATGCTCATCAGCAAAAGGTGTTAAAACCTGCAATTTTGCAAGTAAAACATACACCATACCATAATGCGGTTTATAAATTGTCCCAGTACCACTACACTACCTACACACCCGCCCTTGCTTAACTTTACGCAATAAAAGAAAGAGCCTCAGCAAACCTGGAAGCGCTACTATAGCCATACAGAGGCTGAATTTCAACAGATGTGTCCCGAAATGCTCATCAGCAAAACGTATTAAAACATGCAAATTTGCGGGTAAAACATATATCATGCCATAAGGTGCTTTATAAATGGTCCCAGTGGTACTACATCACTTAGTAGTTCGACATCTGCATTTTACTAAATTCTGTGTTTTAATCACCAACATACCCACCTCCCCCACCCCCACCCCGCCCTTGCTTAACAGTACGAAATCAAATAGAAACCCCCACCATTCATAGTAGCGCCACTATACCCATACACGGGGTTAATTTTAACAGGTGTCTGCCGCAACCCTTGTCAGCAAAAAGTATTCAAACATGCAAATTTGTGGGTAAAACATAAACCATCCCATAGCACGGTTTATAAATGGCCCAGTGGAACTACACCACCTGTACTAGCCAGACATCTATATGCTACTAAAGTTGTTTAAACACTCTGTAGAGTGTATAGCTGGGGATGAAGAGAGTAAAAAAAGTTGTAATTCCCAAACTTTTGTTATACCTTCCCTATACTATATGTATATTAAGGACATTAAATGGAATGAAAAAATTGACGAGTGTCTCAAAAGGGATAGTAAAGCTGAGCACCGATAAAACTTGGACCACTTAAACTCCTACGTATATCTAGCACAGGGACACAGCCTGACAAATAGTATCACTTATTATCACATGTAGTTTACTAATGTCAAGAAAGTCATACAGAAAATATACAGCACATTTTAATTTCTTTTTTATCTCTCACACATTTATAAAACATCTCTTCTAAAGAAGCACTCCCCAACCACTTCTATTTCATTATTCACTAGTCAGAAATTACTAAAACTATTAACTATACCCAAATGCATACCAGAAACCATGTTCATATTATATCTCAACCTATGATCAAATGATTCAAACTATGCGTACATAAAATCACTTTTAATATCTCCATCTCCTCTCCTTGTAATCTCCAAACACTGTAGACGGCCTCATAGTACAACCTACCTTGACTTATATTCAAATCTTCCTCTCACTGTCAAAAATGAGACCACCACCTGTCCACATAACATTTCTGGGTTTTGTTTTATCGTTTTTAACTTAATAACACATACATCTCCTACCCCCACCCCACTATTCCCACAAAATGTATAATTAGCAAATGTGGGACATTTTGAATACATTAGCAAACCCAAATTAATGCTGTACCTCATTTTCAAAAACACACAGTCCTTTAACGATGACAAACTACACTTATTCTTTGTGAAAAATTCCTAAACATATATACAATACTTATTTAACAACTGGTCACACTTTATCCATACTTTATAACCAATAGAAAACACCACACTTTACTAACAGTATATTATTTTGAAATAAAAAATACTTTCAAACTTAAAAATATCACCTCAAATACTTAATTACTACTACAGAACACATAACACACCTTGTTCATTTCTACCTCACCTTTGTAGTTGGTATGCAGATTGAAAATTTCACACATGCATGGAATTCATTGTTTGTCACACACTACATGTAATGCACCACTTTCGTCAAGAATAGAACCAGTACTGGCACCATTTCTCTGTCGCTCCACATGTAAATACATGTAAAGAACAAATGAGAATACTTCATTCCTTCAACGACATTCTAAAACGTATCTCCATTGGTTAATTTTTAATTTTCCATACGAAAAGCTAATTAATATTCCGCGCCACCTACAGGTCAGAAGTTCAATCTATTTTATCACCGCACTTTCTGGAACATTCTACGACACCTGCAGGTTAAAAGCTCATCCATTTTTTTTAACCTAATGATATAGTTTTGCAACATTTTCTCAAACATTTAACAGCACGTGCAGGTTAAAGGTTCACAATAGGAGTCAGTAGTTCAGCGGCTTTATCCCCAAGTCCGGCAGCAGCTCAGCTTACGCCCCCAGCGCCATCAGACCCATAGGAGTTAGTAGTTTGCACTTTACTAATACCAAATTGATTTGATATGCGCAAATTTACCTTTGCACTTCATGTCTAACACCCCCTAAGCAACTTACAATGTTCAAAACAAAGGTTCCTCCGAGTAGGTATAACTACATGCTGACACTACTTGGACAGATGTGGCACAGCAGCCAGAGCACATGACTTCATAGCATATGACACACAGTTTAGGCTCACACTTTTATCCCCGAGTCCGGCAGCAGCTCAGCTTAGCAGCATGAGACTCTAGACAGTACCTCAAATATTTTCTGTACCCCAGGACTTTCAGCTCAGTAGGGGTCACTAGTTCAGCGGCTTTAACCTGAGTCCGGCAGCAGCTCATCTTACGCCCCTAAACGCCATCAGACCCATAGGAGTGAGTAGTTTGCACTCTACAAATACCGAATTGATTTGACACACGCAAATTTACCTTCGCACTCCCTGTGTAACACCCCCTAAGCACCATACACAAGTTACAATGTTCGAACCAAAAGCTCCTCCAAGTAGGTATAACTACATGCTGACAGTACTTGGGCAGATGTGGCACAGCGGCCAGAGCACATGACTTCAAAGCATATGACACACAGTTTGGACTCACGCTTTCATCCCCGAGTCCGGTAGGAGCTCAGCTTAGCAGCATAAGACTCTAGACAATACCTCACATATTTTCCGTACCCTAGGACTTTCAGACCAGAACGGGTAGGTATAAACACATGCTGACACTACTTCCACAGCTGTAGTGGAGCGGCCAGGTCACATGACTTCACAGCATATGACACACAGTTTGGGCTCAAGCTTTAATCCCCGATTCCCACAGCAGCTCATCTTAGCAGCATCAGACTCACTAAATCTCCGTAGCCCAGCACTTTCACACTGGTAGGGGTGAATACTTTGCTTTGCACCCCCTCTATAGCACACCCTAAACACCCCACAGAGGTTACAGTGCTCCTACCCTCCTCTTTCCTACTTTTTTCCGCTTACTCGCTTCAACAGAATCACAAAATGGCGGCCAACACTTCCTAGTTGCAACCGCTTGCCGCGTTCGCAGCCAATAAGGAGCAAGCTCGTGCTCGTAATGCCTCAGCCAATGAAATGGCAGAATTCCCAAATATTGATATCTGTAAATTTAGATATTTCTCAAAAACTACTGAATGAATTTTCACCAAATAAGCAAAAGCGTGCTTTCTAGACCAAGACCCTTCTCCCTTCCAAATTTGGGGTAATTCCGTTCACCCGTTCGACCTGTAGCCTTGTCTAAAGTTTCCTATGGCAATTAACATGGAGAAAACACCCCCATTTTTCTTGGCCCCCCTTGCCAAATCATCCCCAAACTTTCAACATAGGAGATGATATGAACAAATAATTAGTTTAGAAAATGTCGTAAAGATTCATCTAACAACGCCAAAGTTATAAGCAAAAAATCAAAAAATGCTCTTCCAATGGAAACTTGGTCCTAACTATAACTACCTACTGGCGACCGCATGTACGCAAAAGAAGACGAAGGAAATATGTTATGTTATGTTAATTTGTAAAGCACAGAGTAGGTGTGTGTGCTACCTATGGTAGATTGGTTAATCCAATGACTCGGTCTTCAGATTCTCTTGGAATTCAGTCAGAGAGGTGTAGGCTCTGATTTGAAGAGGGAGGTCATTCCAAGCTTTAGGAGCAATGTAAGAGAACACTTTTTCTCCTGATCTGGTTCTGTGTGTGAGTAGGATGTTTGAAAGTAGGAGTCCTGAGGAACAGAGGTGTCTGGATGGTTAGTGGAAGGAGATGTGACTGTTTAGGTAAGTGGGGCTGAGTTTTGGAGTACCTTCAATGTGTGTGTGAGGAGTTTGAATTGAGCATCTTTGTGTATTGTGTACAGTGTAGAACACTGATGTGTGGTGTAATGTGAGCTCTGTGTGCGAAGTTGAGGATGAACCTGGCTGCGAAGTTCTGGTCAGTCTGTAATCTTTTAATGAATTCCTTGGTGATCCTCGCACAGAGAGTGATTCCATTGTCCAACTTGCTGGTGCCTATGGCATGAGTTGCAGTTTTTTTGTGTTGCTTCTGAGCCATTTGAAGATTTTCCTCGGAATCTTTAGAATGTGGAAGCAGGATGCTGTGAAAGCATTGCTGTTAGAGCGCGCAGGTCATCCGACTCAGTTTACCTTACTCACCTGGGCCCATAAAACAACACAACTTATTGTGAGTTGAATCAAGTAACCTTTGCACTTGCTCTAAACAGTGATTTATAAATTACATTAGGACCTATATCATTGACTTACCAATCTTCGTCATCGGTACCTAAAGTCCTACTGGATCAAAGGAGTTAGAATAATAGGTAGAACAATAACAGTTGCACTCGTATAATAACCACAAACTCGGGAAAGGTTTAAACTCTTTATCTAAATTTCTTAAATCAGAACACATCAGAAATCTTTCAATCAAGAAATTAATGATTAGAATGAAAATATGGAGAGATTTTATAAAACATTCTTTATGCATTTGACATTAGGGTGGGAAGAGAGAAGGAAACAGTACAATGACATACCCACATTGAATATTTACCTAGAATGGTGTGAAGAACTAACCCTGGCCACGGGTCAGTTTAAAGGACAGAACCCCGAAAGTGTAGGCACCATAAAGGCAATCAGGTGCAGATCAGAATCAGGACAAGTTAAGCCAAATTGGACCAGGACAGGACCACCACAGGCTAAGACCAGCACCCGCGGTTAAAGTTGCAACACCTGCATTACTCCCTCTCTGCAGCTAACAGCCAGAACCTGGTAAGAGTTATCGATTTCTCCGTCAAAGTGCTTCGCCAGCACTTCAGCTATCAAACCCCGATCTGGGTTTCGAACCTTCTAACAGAGGGCTCCGCCAGCACCTCTGCTCCCGATCACCTATTGAGTGCGTTGGGTCAGTGACAGGTCAGTTATTCGGACAAGTCGGACAAATTAACTAGCTAAGCCTACCCTAGTTATACTATTTTCCAGGTAAGTGTACCACCCCCCAATGTTGCAAGTGTAAGGATCCTCAATTTTGATTGGACAAAAGAATGAGGAGAGGTCATCACACAATACACAAATGAAGCTTTTAGAATGCATATTAATGTTTGCGTTCCCGCCCATCAAATTTATTATCCCATGCACTTTTATTCCACCCGGCAGTGAATGTATCAATAATGATTACAATGTAGTCCATATTTTAGTTTAGCTTCCATCACAGGGGTCAGGAGTTGACGACCCCATGAACATCTTCTAGCAAGTCAGGTGTTGGCTGAGTTTCAAAGGTCAGTGCTTCATGGACTTGAGCTTTTCTGCGCAGTCGCAGTTCCTCCAAAGATGGAGTTCAGAAATACGTCAGCCCAAAGTTCGACACATATGAGAAATAGAAAAGAAATAGTTTTAGAGCAAAGAATAACTGAATGTACTGTATACCTCTTATCTCTACTCTATTCCCATTACTTTACTTTAACTATTGCATTAGAAATTAGGCAGAACGAACAGCTTAGCATAAGCAGCAGTGCAAGCTTCATGCATGCTTTAGGACACAGGCAGCCATCTTAGTTCTAGTGCACAGAAGCAAAAGATTCCCTCCAAAGCAGAAAGTACGTCATGTCACGTGAGTGTGACAGATGCATGCGCAGTAAGAAATCCTGCGTAGCAGCGGCCATATTAATGAAAGCGGATTATCGTTAGTAAAAGCACCTATGCAAGCTTCACCTAGATTTCATGTAATGCAATATTAATAGGACAAAACATTTTGATTAGTACATTAACGTTATGTCGAGAGGACTGAATGCAAGCAAGTCGCATTACGTGCGAATCCTTGCTCCATCAATCCCCTCTTTGATGATATTTTATATCATCACCAATTAATGAAACAGATGCCAACTTTTCACATTTCACCCAACTCAATTTCTTCAAACTTTCTATTTTGTTTATTTTCATTGTTTGTGTGAAGGTTTTTCACTTTCTTATATATGTTTCCATTCAACTCTTCTAATTCAAGCTCATCAATATTTCTCTTTTTCCCTCTCTTATTTACTGTATATGTCTTTTTGTGCTTCCGACATTTGCAACAAATTATTATCCCTAAAATCAGTAGGCCTATTCCCACCATTGGCATCAGTATTTTACCTACAAAACTTTTTCCCACATTAGAAAGCCAACTACCTATAGAGGGGAGACCATCAGTAAGTCTCTTCCAAGCACTATCAAACTCCAGTGGTTTAAGCTCTTTTTCCAAATTAGTAATATCTCTTACATACCTTTTAATTTCAACACTTTTGTCAGGTATGTAAGTGCAACAATGTTGCGCTTTCAACATTCTACAGACTCCACCCTCTTTTGCTAATAATGTATCAAGAGCAAGTCGATTTTGTGAAACCATTGATCTGATCGCAACCAATTCGCAACCAATTCGGCGGTATTGACCATTAAAAACCCTCCATCAGTATCAGTTGATAACTGATCCACTACTGTTGACAATTTGCAAATTCTTTGCGTATTCAGAGCCACTCCCACTGTAGGTATCAATGCACAAAATATACCACCTCCTATTTCTCCAAAACTAGATCTTTTGCTACGTATTAAACCATTAGTTTCTTCATTGGTGATATATTTGGGAATACTATTCCAAAATAACAGGTCCCATACCAATGATCTGGCAGTTTGTAATAAGCCATGTTTCCACATATAAAATAAATTCCCGGATACACAGCTTCAGTTCCATCTTTGAAACCCCAACCCCCAATTACTTTATGATTGTGTTCACATTCACTGGAACCAATGAATATATTGTTATAATAACTTGTTCTTTCTCTATGGAGACAGATTTTCCCTTACTTTTCAAAATCCAGCAGCATAGCAGCATGAGTCTTGCCATTTGGGGTGAACCCTATATTTCTAGCCCATTTAGGAATTTTATGATTCTTATCATTTGCCTTTCTTTGGAAATTCTCTCTCCTTTTGTCAACCATATTCAAAAATATTTTCTCTTTTTCACGTCATAAGCATGTTAAATTATACTTGTGTGCTTCAGCTATATCAATTGTACCTATAGTTAGAACATATTCACCCATATAAAATGTTACATAACTCTTAGTATGTACAAGATTCAGGTTACTACGTATAGGAAGTTCAGAAAATATCACATCTGAATTAGAATAGTAATACTGCAAAGGTCCTTTCTTATAAAATAAACAAGCTAAAATACCACACGAAATACCATATTTTAGCGGTAAATGGTGGTAAGTCACACCCTCGGCTACCGAAGTAGGTAACTTCATACAAACATAGCAATCTTCTATTTCCATAGCTTCTACATAGTGTACTAATAGGTTTGCAAATGCATTTAAGTGAGTTCTGTTTTTAATTCCAGAATAATGTAGACCTTCCTCATCTGATGCTTCTAAATCTACCTTCTGTTGTTTAATGCAAAGTGCTTTCTCATGTGTATCTATTCTTCTAGGTGTACCTATAGTTTGTAGCTCATTAGTATCATTCTTCATGTCTCTACTCATTATGTAAGGAATAGCTCTTGTCAGTTCTAACCGTACTATCACTATACCAGATGTGCATATTCTACAGCATGTTTTTAAACAGTTTCTTTTCGGTCTTCCATTAACAGTATGATCAGCCATGTCTGACCAAGGACACTTAACCCATCTTTGTATCTTTTACACAGTCTTTTAACCTGTGAATTTTTTCAAGTGGGTCTCACTTCCCTGTGAGTTTGATCAACAATCAATTCGTCATCACTTTCGTCACTTATTTCTAAGTTTTCAAAATCTTCAAGGACGATGTAAGTCCATTCAGGGCCTCTGAATTTGTTATTCAGCCTTTTCAGTCGTGGACTTTTCCTTCTTGGTTGTACTGTAGATTTTTCAGTATGACTTCCATTTACTTGTTCTGGTTCTTCATTTATTGTCTTTAGACGAAATCTCAATCTTTTGACAAACCTAGGCCACTTGTCTCCTTTTTGGGGTCTTTTAGCTGGCACCGTGCTCTGGCCTTCTTCCAGTGCTCTCTTATTTTCATTCAGTTGTGGCACATCTATTTCAATGCTGTCTTCTATATTCCACTCTATCTGACTAGGTCCAGGTCTTATTTCTGTTTCTTCTGCCTGGTTACTAATCTGGCCTTGTTCAGGTATCTGCTGAATTTGACTTTGATTTGATTCACCTTCTTCTTCCTGAACACATTTTTCTACTCCTATCTGGCCCTGCTCAAGCTCTTCGAACCCTTGATTTTCTTCTGCCTGATCTCTCGCCCTATTACCTATCTGTCCCTCCTCAGACTCAAGAGTTCTTGGTGGAGTGTCATTTCTCTGAGTATTCTGATCTTTCCTTATCTGGTCCTCCATTACTACTGGCTTGGATTTCTGTAATCTGAGTACGTTCTTCTAGACCTATCTTGTCCTCACTATCACTCTGACAGTCTAGATAAGTCTGACTTCTAGTTTTTCACATATTCTGCAGGTATCTGAACTACTGGAATCCAATCATCTTGACTGGTGCTTGGTTGTTCCTCTTCAGCTACTTCAGGATCGATGTCTTGAGGCCCCTCAGCTGCACAACCTTCAGCTTCAGTTTCATCAGGTTCAGTCACTCTTTTTGTGTGACTTGCATGGATCCAGTGTGGAACTCCTTCGCACTTTACAGCTGTGGTGGTAACCAGAATTACTTGACGTGGTTTTCCCCACCTTGGTGCAAGGCAAGATTTTCGAATGTGTTTCTTTAGCACTACCCAATCACCTGGGTTCAGGTGATGTGCTGGAGTTGCTTGTCTGGCGACAGCGTCTTCCCCAACCTGGTGAGTGATAGAACACACTTGGTCAGCCAGTTCTTTGCAGTACTCCAGTACTAAATCATCAGATATATTTATCAGCTTGTGTCCTGGCACTCATTGCTCTTCCCATTAGTATTTCATGAGGACTCAAGCCTGTGTTCCGGTCTGGAATACTTCTGAGTCCCATCAGAACAAGAGGTAAACCATCTGGCCACTCTAATCGGGTAAATTCATACATCTTTCCCAATCTTGACTTGATTGTGCCATTCAGTTGCTCTACTACTCCATAAGCCTCTGGGCGGTATGCACAGTGCAGCTTTTGCTTAACGTTGAATGCTTCACAGATTAGCCCAACTATTTCATTATTAAAATGACAGCCTTGGTCTGATCAAATTGTTACTGGAAAACCGAACCTAGGTATGAGTTCTCTAAGTAGGAGTTTGGCTACAGTGATGCTATCATTCCTACGTGTGGGGTAAGCTTCCACCCATTTTGAAAATAGGCAGACAATGACAAGAATGTATTTTAGTCCTTGACAAGGGGGTAACTGAATGAAATCAATCTGTAATCGTATGACGGGACCCTCTGCCTTCCCAATCTTTCCTGGTAACACTACAGTTTTCTTTCCAGGATTCATTTGTTGACACATTAAACATCTATGGCAAAGTGCTTCTGCTATGTTCCTGAATTTCGCATTGAACCATGACTGTCTGAACAAACGTATCATGGCATCTCTCCCCAAATGAGAATCTTCGTGGAACATCCTAGCCATAGGAGCAAGCATACAGTCTGGTAACACAGGTCTACCATCAAGATAAACAATTACACCATCTTCAGCCCTTCTCTGACAACCTATCTTCCTCCACTCTTGCTTTTCTTTTGGTTCTGCTTCATTTTGCAAGTCTCTCACTTCTCCCCACTTTCTCACACCTTCAAGCAACATAAGTTGGCAGCTGTTTCCACCCACTTCAATTTTCTTGTTTATAGCCATTTAAAATTTTGCGCAATGTTGGGCTAACTGGTCAGCATATCGGTTACCAGCTGTCACTTTGTCATTTCCACATTGGTGAGCAGCACACTTGACCACAGCCACTCCTTTTGCCAATTGGATTGCTTCAGGCAAATCTTTTACATAATGACCATTTTTAATAGGAGTACCTGAAGAAGTCAGAAACTCCTTTTGCATCCAGAGCTGGCCAAAATCGTGCACAACCCCGTAACCATATTGGCTATCAGTGTATATGGTTAGTTTCCAATTTTTCCCAAATTTGCAGGCTTTTGTTAATGCAACCAATTCAGCTACTTGTGCAGACTTGACTTCAGGTAAATAGGATGCTTCAACTGGACCCCCCAAAGTACATACTGCATAGGCAGCACTCAAACCTCCTTCCTCATGTCTCATGCATGAGCCATCTACAAATAGTTCATATTCAGGATCAATTAATGGCTCGTCACTTATGTCTGGACGTGGTTTTGTACTGTATTCAGTCAGGTCGATACAATCATGTTCGACTTCTCCCTTCACTTCTGCAAAGTGTGAATCAGGTAGCAGTTTTGCTGGGTTCGGAATATTACACCTGGCAATGGTGACGTTTCCTGCACCTACAATAATTTGCTCGTACTTAGTCAGCCGACTAGAAGTGAGGTACTGAGTCTTAGTCCTTGTTAACAAAATCACAACTGCATGTGGAACATATACTGTCACTGGATGTCCCATAATAATGGACTCACTTTGCTCAAGACTCATGCAGGTTGCAGCTACTGCTTTCAGGCATCCTGGCAATGCAGATACCACTGGGTCTAATGTGGAAGAAAAATATGCCACAGGACGTCTCATCAGGCCGTGAGTTTGGGTCAGAACTGAAAGTGCATAATTATCTCGTGTATCGCAGAATAGTGCAAAATCTTTTCAATAGTCAGGCATCCCTAATGCTGGAGCTTTACACAGACATTCTCGTAGTTTCAAGAAAGCAGTCATGCTTTCAGCATCTCACACCACCGGGTCTTTTGCTCTTTTCTTTGTCATTTGTATCAATGGTTTTGCTAGGACTGCAAATCCCACAATCCATTGCCTGCTGTAACCTACAACTCCAAGAAACATTCTGATCTCTTTCTGAGTTTGAGGTAGATTCATGTTTTTGATTATTCTTATTCTTTCTGAGGTAACCCTTCTGACACCGCTTTCTATCTGGTGCCCCAGATATTTCACTGATATGGTGCAAAATTGCCACTTTTCAGGTGACACTTTATGTCCTCCTTCACCTAAATGATTCAGTAAAGCAATGGTATCAACAACACAGTCTCATGCTGCGTTAATCTAGGTCTGGGATATAATTCATTCATGCGAGTTCTCAAATTGTACAAAATTCTGCCATTAAATGTGCCATTTTCTGGAAATGCTAAAACACCATCATCTTTTGTGTACTCCATCCAGTTTTCTAACCACACACAAGTGTGATAGCCCCTTTCTACCATCATCTATGATGCAGGCGTATTTGGTGGTGGAATAATAATCCCTTCGCTTGTTTTAATTGCTTTATCTTTCCTGAAATAATTCTTAATTCTTTTAATGAATGACATTTTTCTTTTCTCTCCGTCTTCCTCTTGTAAACTGTTCCTGCGCAAACCCTAGATATTTCCTATTGGGTCTACCTCCTACAATCGGACTTATGTGCCACATATAATTTAAATGCAAATCTTTAGGATAACTCTCAATTTGCTAACAAGATTACTTCCAATACCAGTACGTCTTTTATTTTTCAGTGACCAATCAAAATTTAGAATTCAAATAAATCCAACCAATATTTGCTCCTGTATTCACCCCTCCTTTACAATTATTACCTCAGCTACACGCCTGCTGTCTCAACCAATACCAGCGCGGCTCCTTGTGACGTCAGCGCAGCTCCGCGACTGACTCCCTCCTTTACAAGGTAATACGAGAACTTAATTTCCTTCACTTTTAATGCAGATTTTATTATTCAACAACGTAAAAACATTCCCCACTGTACCTGAGTGACTAATTCAAAGGAAAGATACATTTTTCACTAACTACGAGTAAATCCCTTCCGCTTACTCTTCATATACTACGAGCAGATCCCTCCGTCCACCCTTCACGCATGCATTAGAGAACCTGCTACTCCTTCAGACTTATCTCTTCTGCGATATACTAAGCCCAAAGTTTCACCAGCGAACCCCTTTGCTATCAATCAAGCTCAGAAGAACCTGCTACTCCTTCCGTGTGACCCTTTCTAGGTGATATCTCACCAAAAGTTTTGCTAGCTAACTCTTTGCTATCTTTTATTCACACATTCATTCAGAAAATCCCTAAATAGTGCTTCCATTTTACCTAACCATGCACTTATTTCGTACAGGTGAGTGACCTCAATGCAGTGTGGCTTCCATTTACCACCCGCTATTCTGCCCCCGGGGATTCCAGACAAAACATAAAACAGGTACGAACAAATTATTTTGGGTAATACTTGAATTCAATACAGCATCAACATAATCAATGTAAAATCAGATTTGATCAATAAATAATAAGTACATAACTAACTAACTACCTATCTTTAACTAAACCCTAACCATACAGCTGCTACCAAAAGAAATACTGTTAGAGCACGCAGGTCACCCGACTCAGTTTACCATGCTCACCTGGGCTCATTAAACAACACAACTTATTGTGTGTTGAATCAAGTAACCTGTGCACTTGCTCTAAACAGTGATTTATAAATTACATTAGGACCTATACCATTGACTTACAAATCCTCGTCATTGGTACCTAAAGTCCTAAGGGATCAAAGGAGTTGGAATAATAGGTAGAATAGTAACATTTGTACTTGTATAATACCCACACACTCGGGAAAGGTTTAAACTCTTTTATCTAAATTTCTTAAATTTCTTAATCCAAATATTAAACATCAGAAATCTTTCAATCAAGCAAATAATGATTAGAATGAAAATATGCAGAGATTTTATAAAGCAGTCTTTACGCATTTGACATTAGGGTGGGAAGAGAGAAGGAAACAGTACAATTACTTACCTAGAATGGTGTGAAGAACTAACCCTGGCCACCAGTCAGTTTAAAGGACAGAACCTCGAAAGTGCAGGCACCATAAAGGCAAGCAGGTGCAGATCAGAATCAGGACAGGTAAAGCCAAATTGGATCAGGACAGGACCACCAAGGGCTAAGACCAGCACCCGCAGTTAAAGTTGCAACGCCTGCGTTGCTCCCTCTCTGTGGCTAACATCTAGAACCCGGTAAGAGTTATCGATTTCTCCGACAAAGTGCTTCGCCAGCACTTCAGCTATCAAACCCCGATCTGGGTGTCGAAACTTCCGACAGAGGTCTCCGCCAGCACCTCTGCTCCCGATCACCTATTGAGTGCGTTGGGTTAGTGACAGGTCAGCTATTCGGACAAGTCGGACAAATTAACTAGCTAATCCTACTCTAGTTATACTATTTTCCAGGTCAGTGTACCACCCCCCAATGTTGCAAGTGTAAGGATCCCAAATTTTGATTGGACAAAAGAATGAGAAGAGGTCATCACACAATACACAACTGAAACTTTTAGAATGAATATTAATGTTTGCGTTCCCGCCCATCAATTTTATTTTCCCATGCACTTTTATTCCACCCGGCAGTGAATGTATCAATAATGATTACAATGTAGTCCATATTTTAGTTTAGCTTCCATCACAGGGGTCAGGAGTTGACGTTCCCATGAACATCTTCTAGCAAGTCAGGAGTTGGCTGAGTTTCATAGGTCAGTGCTTCATGGACTTGAGCTTTTCTGCGCAGTCGCAGTTCCTCCAAAGATGGAGTTCAGAAATACGTCAGCCCAAAGTTCGATACATATGAGAAATAGAAAAGAAACAGTTTTAGAGCAAGTAATAACTGAATGTACTGTATACCACTTATCTCTACTCTATTCCCATTACTTTACTTTAACTATTGCATTAGAAATTAGGCAGAACGAACAGCTTAGCATAAGCAGTAGTGCAAGCTTCATGCATGCTTTAGGACACAGGCAGCCATCTTACTTCTAGTGCGCAGAAGCAAAAGATTCCCTCCAAAGCAGAAAGTACGTCATGTCACGTGAGTGTGACAGACGCATGCGCAGTAAGAAATCCCGCGTAGCAGCGGCCACATTAATGCAAGCGGATTATCGTTAGTAAAAGCACATATGCAAGTTTCCCCTAGAGGTCATGTAATGCAATATTAATAGGACAAAACATGTTGATTAGTACATTAACGTTATGTCGAGAGGACTGAATACAAGCAAGTCGCATTACGTGCGAATCCTTGCTCCATCATTGTCTTGTGCAGTCATGTTCAGTTGGCTGTCAATGATTATTCTGAGGTTCCTGGCATGAGTTCTGGGTGTGAGTGTGGGTCTGTGTTTGACTGCTCACCAGTTGAAGTCCCATAGTACGGTGTTCTTCCTGAAGCTCACTACTTCTGTCTTGTCCGTATACATCCAAGCAATATATGAAAATATTGACATTCATACCTATATGCTTGTGATTAAACAGAACTACCAGATCATAATGATCAAAGTCCTTCAGGAGTCAAACAGATCACTCATTAAGCCCACACAACTCTTTAGTTTCAAATTCGACTTTGGATCTCAACCCTAGACTCACTTCCTAAGAACAGAAACAGGAGTGCACTTTTGTCACCCGTAAGAGTCAACTTTCCCATTTAAATACCACCTAAATAAGGTCTAAAATTAATATTTACAGGTAAAAAGCAGCAACTATTTACTTATGGTACTGGAAACTTTCCCACATATGTATCATTATCAATCCATTTGCATTTTAGGGCTTATTCTATGATTGTTTTGGTTACAGAATCAAGTTATGAATCACAAGCCTACTAGTGTTGGGTCCTGAAGCAGCGACCTTCTGCTCTGACAGAATATTATGTCTCTGTACGGTTTGAGTCTACCAAATATTCAAAATATACAACGCTATAAGCAAGAAAAAGAAAGAGCTAAACAGAAGAGAAAGTACACATTTTTGCAGTGACCAACATGGGTTGATCAGGCAATATGACATTCACTTACTCTTCAAAAGACTCATGATCAGCCTGTTTATGTTTTCCAAAGTAGTATCTTACCAGAGTTATATAGTCCATAGGAAGAAGATGCAAATCTAACTTCTTGACACACAACCCATGATCATTCAGCCCCCTTGAAGTCTCGGTATCAAGCTGTGCAAATTATGCAGGAACTCCTGACCATTCACACCTTACTGGTGTATCAATGGGGGAACATCGTTTACGACGCGGTTTTTACACCGCAGTGCCTTTACCCCGCAGCTATTACAACGCAAGTCGTTACTACGACTTGCGCTGCATGGCGCTGTGGGATAAGGAATCTTGCAATTTTATATTCCAACACCTTCCCTACTGTTACGGGGACTGGTGTTGGAATATAAAATTATAAGATTCCTAAATTCACGCCCTCCAACGCAAGTCATTGTAACGACTTGCATTGTAAGACTTGCGTGGTAAAGGCATGCGTTGTTACAACATGCGTTGTAACAACGTACATCCGTATCAATGAAGCCAGCTTCCTATTAACTGACAGTTTGAGCCCAGAAGCCTGACTTTCTTTAACGTGACTCAATGCATAGTAGGTTCCCCTTGGGTTCTTAGGAAGACTAGAGGTAGAGCTATGTTCTGCAGGCCTTGAGCCAGGATTTCTAAATTCAGAAGTGAACACATGGGGCCTGATTCAAAAAAGTAATCTTAAGATTGTTTTAAGTTTTTGCCTTAAGACAAAATCCTAACTTAAGTTTAACTTAAGTTAGGATTTTGTCTTAAGACCAAAACTTAAGACAAACTGAAGACAAAATCCTAATTTGACCACTCCTAAATGAATCTTGTGAATACCGAAAGTCGTAAAGTTAGGATTTTGTCGCAGATTACTTTTGTGAATCGTGCCCCTGGCCACGAATCAGACTTTCAAGGGAACAGTTTCAAATAAATAACTTTACAAATGTACCTTATTTGCACCAACTACAAAAATGCAGAACTAGCAGACAGTGTACAGAGTTTTAATCATTCATAATGTTAAACTGATTGCCTTGGAAAATTACTCCAGCACTCGAATGACACACAGCAATGATACTGTAATGTCTACAGATAGTAAGGAGTAAGGAACAAGAGTAGGTCGGTTAAATCTAATAAAAACGACGGTCCTCCCAAAACGTACCTTTTTGTTTGACACCATTCCCCTCGCTTTCGATAGTGAAGCGCTTAGAAAGTTACAAGGTCAGATTAGTAGTTTCATTTGGGCCAGTAAAGGCCCTAGAATTGCCTGGAAGAAATTAAGAAGGAGGGTGTAGAAAGTATGCCTGGCCCTTCCAGGTCTATTATTCTATTCTTGGGCCTTTCTATTAAAAAATGGGAAAATGCTGTTTAGTACCCCATCTCCATCGGAGATAGGGAGGCTACTGGGTGTAATGGCACATCAGGAACCAGGGGGCAGGCTTGGCTTTATTTGTAAATATGCTGATCCAAAATACTTTAAGAAGGTCCGGCTTAAGATCTTGAGAGGCCTGGCGGAGACCTGGTATAGGGTCAGGAGAGCTTTGAGGGTACCTTATTTTAGCCTAATGGCCCCTATTTGGGACTCACCCGGATCTCAGATCTGGACTAAGGATGCGCTAGCTCGACCATTAAGGGAGGCAGGTCTAAGAAGGTGGAACGACATTATACATGAGGGGCTTTTAATAAACTGGGAATCTTGTAATCAACTCACAGGACAACAAATGTCTAGATTTAAATTTCTGCAAATGCAAAGTTGGTTTAAAGATCCCTGCACAGTGATAGGAAAATCAAATGAACTGGAAGACATTCTTTTGGAGGAAGGAGTATCCAAAAAGGAGCTTGCAACCATATATTGGCTGATATTGGAACTGGAGGACGGGGCCTTTTCACTACCTACGGACCTGTGGGGAAGATGCTTGCCAGAGGCTTCGCTGGAACATAAGTGGCAAGTATCAATGTCTATGTTGTTTAAAATAGTAAACCCTGCCCACCTAAGAAGAAACCACCTTTTCTCCATTCATAGGGCCTATTGGACACCGCAGAGACTGTCAAAATTTGGGAGAAGAGGAGACGTAGCTTGCCCTAAGTGTTGCAGTTTAAAAGAGGATGATGTGCACATGTTTGTGGAATGTCCCGAGATACAGTCCTTTTGGAGTGACATGAGTGAGGCCCTTTCTGCTATGTTGGGTATTGGTATTAAGGTAAGCAATCTATCTGTGATTTTTGGATGTATAGATTCTCCTGAAAGTTTAATAGAGAATAAAGCAAGGCTTTTTTTATACAATGCTATTGGCACGAAGAGAAATCTGCAAACAGTGGATTGCTAAGTCCACGCCCAAGTTCATTGATTGGCTAATTTCCATAAAGTATGTCGCTAGTTTGGATACGAAGGCCTCCCAAAAGCCTGGTTTTCGGTCCCCCTTAATTGAGTGGTGTTAGCAACCTTTGAACAATGTATGTGGTTCTGAAAATTCTGAACTCGTGAATAAAACTTCGTCGTAGCATGACAATTTTTATATCAAAAGACCGAAAATGGCTAGTACACTATGTACAAGCATTTTCGTCATTTTCCAGTGACGATTTCACCTCGAAATCGTCATTTTCGTCTTGAACCCTTGGCTTCCATTTTGTGTACGGCAGCCATTTTGTGAGTTGCCCTTTACATAGGCTCGTGATACATCTAAATTCAATTCAAAAGGACACGTACACCTTAATTGACTTTTCTCTGACCTGGGCAGGTTGAAACCATTGCCCCAGGCCGAACCTGTTTGGTCAGTTCCTCTCCCAGTGGCTGAATGAGATAGCATCAAGGCACAACAGGCCATAAACCCATTTCATCGCACACACCCTGCCGAATCTTGCTCACACCTGTCCCTGCTCTTTTCTCTCTCACTTGCTTTATGATGGGGAGGTGCCCATTTTTATTGGGGGTCCACCGATATCTGATGAAATGTTGGGCCTTGCCGGGTGATTTGTTGTGGGCTGGACGAAGTGAAATATGGACATGTCATCATGACTCTGCTTTTCCTTTGTAACAAAGAATGTGAATAGTGTACTGTAAATTCGAAAAATGTTTGCCTAAAGCACAATATTTTGTATAAAAAGAGAAGCCTGACTTTTTAAGTTTGAGCAGTCTCCTGAGAATATACATCCCGTGTGTTGTACTTCTAGGACGCTTGTTACCTTGGTTGCAGCCAATAAAATCGATCCTTGACTTCACCTAGAAGACTCTGAGTTTCTGTGGTCTGAATCAGGAAAGAACCCGAGGTCTTTGGGTGTACCCTGGCACCGCTGGGTTACCGGTTTGGTACCGGTTCTGAAAAACCCAGTACCTCATGTAGTCCAATGATTATGCCTATCTGCCTCGTTTGGTTGTCTGGTTTCTTTGCCTCCTCCCTCATGCTCCCTATTCTGTGCTTTGGCACACGGGCATGAGCTGGAGAGTGATGGCTAGGGAGTGTAAGAAGGAAGACGATGCTTCGAATTCAAATAAGGGCGGTAAAGGATGAAGCTGATGTCTGTTTCTTTTCTTTCCTCTCTCCCCTTATATTTCCAGCACAAAAGGGCATGATATTACTTAATTCACAAGTGCAAATGGAATGGGGTTTAAAGAGGTGAATGAGCATTACAAAAAAAAAGAAAAAGGCTGTCACATTTGCCCATTTCATCTAATCAGTGGCCTGCATTGTTGCTACTCTCTTTTGGGCTTCCTAGTTTAACACTCATAAGACTAGCCTCTACTCTTTAATTTACATTGAAAGGTCATTCAGCTATTCCTCAAAGTGCTCACTTAGTGGAGGTATATTGTTCACTGGCATATACATCAGGGTCATTTGAACGTACTATTTGGTTTCAGGGGTGTTGTTGGATATATCCAGGTTATCATCTCCACAAATGTATTACTTATATACTGTTTTGATGACATTTACTCTGATAGTCACTGCTGTCAATTTGTATATCGACAGATTAAAGAAGATACTGTATACCAGGAAGGTGCAGCCTATCACTATAACAGACTCAGGTCTGTTTTCTGGGTGCCTTTAATAGATGGTTTAATCTCCTCTATCGGCAAGCCACATTCTATCACTCCATGTTCTGCAACTACAACAATTACATCATTAAAAATGCAATCACACTCTTCTACTAATAAAAGGTTCAAGCAAAATCCTCCTTCCCCACAAAAATGACCTTCTCCTATTTCTTTAAAGACCTTATTGGAGGGCATCCGAGCCTTACTACTGTTTTTTGAAGAAACGAATAGACGGATCCTAAATATCTATGATAAATGGTCAATTATAGAGACAAGAGTTCTCAGTAGAACAATGAGAGTAAACCAATAAAATCACTGTTTTGGAAAAGGATATTTTTCTATTGAAAAAACACTCAGAAGACTTAGAAAATAGAAATTAATGCAACAATTAAGCTTTTATAGTGTTCCTGATGGGTAAGAGGGGGAGAATCCTGGAACCTTCTTTAGTTCATTTTTGCTGCTACCCATAGACTTACCTTCATTCACGAACCTACACCTCTAAAATCCGCACAGATTGGGCCATCGCCTCTCTTCTTCTGCCCCATCTGCCAAATCGTGATGAGTGATCTCACAGACATTTTGAGTTTCTTAAATTCGGCTAAATCCAAAAAACAACTTGTGTAGTCGGGCAGGTAGATTTCTATCTCACAGGATATCTCCACTGCTACAGCTAACAGACAGAATGAATTTTGCACACTTTGTCCTGCACTACGAACTTTAGGGGCTTGCTATGGATTTTTTCATCCTGGCCTCTTCAAAGTCACCTATCAAAATAAAACTATTTTGTTCTAAGATCCATCTGAACTCAGGAAATTTCAAAACTCAAACACAGCTGATACAATGGACACAGCTGGTCCCTCCTCACCCTAATATTTTCTGCAATGTCTTACCACATATCTTACTATTGTTGATTTTTTTGACAGGATGTCTCTCATTAACTGTTGCTTATTTGTTTACTCTCTTCTTTTTTTCAGCTTTACTTTGCAGGTTATAAAGAAGATTTTCATATTTCATATTTTCATTCCCTTATGTTATGTTCCAGTGTGATATGTTGTCCCTTGTTGGTTGTGTCATCTTCACCTGTATTGTCACCACCCAATATCATACTTTCTACACATTGAGGTATGTGTTCTTAGTCATCAGTTCCTGTCATGTACTATCTTCTATTGCTCTATTTTCTATTTTTTCTTCAACTTCTCTCCCCACTTTTCCTCCCCCTTCCTTTTTTTATTCTTTCACATACTATACTTCCTTGCTTTTTTCATTCTTTTCTTCCATATTTTGTAAATTACATCTTGTTGTTATTGTTAATCACATGGTTATATGTATTTTTGGTATTTATAGCATTCAGTGTTATTTATTGGAACATAAAAGGTTTGGTAACCCATTAAAAAGACAGAGAATTGAATCACATTTGGCCAAATACGATCCACACTTAGTCGTCTTTCGGGAAAGTCATCTCACAGAATCGGAGGCCTCAAAGTTTAAACATAGTTGGGTGGGTTTAGTGTTTGTATTTTCAACGCCTAATAGGAACAATTGAGTAATTATCCTACGTCACAAAAAATTGAAAATGTACTATGGTTACTCAAGAAATGGATAGTGAAGGTAGATGGCCTATTGTTAAATGGCTTATTAATGGCATTCCTTTAACTGTCTTTAATGTTTATGGTCCTACACAACCGGACTACTCTTTTTGGCCCACTGTTTCTATGAAATATCTTCAATATAGTGATGAGTTTCTCATTTTAGGAGGAGATTGCAATCAAATTATGGATCCTTTTAGAGATTGCCAATCTCAGGTCAGATTTATTCCCCATGAGACTCATAAGCAATTCCATTCCTCTATTTCCCAAAGAAACCTGATTTCTTCATGGTGATTCGGTAGTCCTTCTACTAGGGAGTTCTCTTTTTATTCCCCGTCCCATGGATGCCTTAACCAACGTGATAATGTTTTTGTCAGTAATCCATTTTCCCAGAACCTTATCAACTCTACTATTGAACCTATTTTGATTTCTGACCATGTCCCTGTTATCGCAGATCTAGATTTACTCTCAGCACATCTCAAATACAGCAGATGAAGGTTCACAATTCTCTCTTATGAGATCAAGTTTTCTTGTCCTCGTTTAGTTCTTTCACTGATTCGTTTTTTTTGTGATCAATGCGGGCGCTGATACTTTCCCCAAGTTATTATGGGACACCTTTAAGCCTGCAGCTCAAGGTCATATAATTGACTTTGTTTAAAAAATTAAGAGACCATTTGCCAAACATCACCAATCATTACTCTTTAATTTTAATAAAATAATTGCGGACAAGGCTTCATCCGTTTGGCTCCACAGTAGTGCTCACTACTATGGAGGACTTAATAAACTGGGGAAGCTTCTTTCTAATTGCTTGAAGATCCTGAAACAATGTACTAATTTTGAGTCTATTGACTTCTCCATGGAAAGACCGTTATATTTTGGAGGAATGTATTACATTCTACCACATTCTATATACTCTGGAATCTCCTGCACCTCCTTCTCCTATTGATGCTTCTTTGAATGGTACCATTCCCCAAATCATGAGAATATTAATTTTGCGCAGCTTGGTAATGGCATATGCGTCTCAAAATTCCTCAAAGCACTCAAATCTCTCAAAAAAAGCAAAACTCCAGGACCGGATGGCTTTACGGTGGAGTTTTACCTACCTTTTTCTGATATACTGCTGCCTAAACATTTGCTGATTTAAATTTTTTCTAAAACATTGGTACAGCTGGAGGCACTTTTCAAGAAGCCACTATGGGGTATATTTACAAGCCCCATTTGCCACCAGAGCTCACTTTTTTTTAAACTCTGGTGGCATAGCGCTATTTCTCTTATTTACAAGGTGACACTAAGCTACTTAATGTGGCTTAACACCACATTGTAAATATGCCCGATTCCGCAACAGTCCTCTGCGACAAAGGCGCGTGCAATGGGTGTTCCAGTTCCACAGCAACACCCATTGCTTTTTGATGCTGCCCCAGGTTTACAAGGCTTAGACAGTGCCAAAAACTAATGCCATGGAATACCTGTTCTTAGCATGGTGATACGAGGAGAAATGATCAATTTCTAATTGTTTTTTGTGTACTGCATTCTGCAACACACATAGAAAGAGCATATTGCCAAAACAGATTGTTTATCTGCATGAAGGTGTCCCTTCCTTCAGATAAACAATTGCCCTGCAGTGCAGGCATCCTTGCAACTTGGCGGCAGGCTGCTTGTGCTGGAGCCAGGAACTTTTTTTGTGCCAACGCTAGGGAAAACACAGGGGTGGGCCATATTCTTGTGAATACGGTGCATCCCTGCATTTAATAAATGTTGGAGCATGGCGTTGCCAACTTTGGCGTAGCACCGATCTCTGGCATTTTTTTTTTATTATGTCCCCATATATTTTATTCATATGGATGGTCATGACGCAGTGTGCGGCATTTGTCTATAAGCAGGAATTGATGGAGGCACCCTTCCATCCCTACCCCTTGATCAACTCTAATTCTGAGTGCTATTTTTAGGGTCCTCATAAATCCTTTGACCTCCCCATTAGCTGAAGGCTACTGGGGAGTCACTCGCCGGTTTCTAATGTTTAAATAATTAAGGTAATCTCTAAATTCCTGTTATTGAAATGACAGATCCTTACAGGTTCTGATTTCGTCTGGCAGCCATAGCATGGCAAAGATCTTATTCATCACTGGCTTGACGCTCTCCAAAGCAGTTGATAAAACTATTTCTACCGCTGGAAACTTGGAGAGATTGTCAATAATGACTAGCATTAGGCACCCATCTGCACAACCCTTGGGCATTCTTTTTCGTGCGATCCCTCAGGGGCTCAGAAATGGTTGCCAAATGCGAAATAAATCTCCATTAATAATTCCCAATCCCCAAAAAGCTGCGCATCTCTGTTGGAGTCTGGGGAATGGCCTCCTTGGAAAATTTGTATCCAAAGAATTCCACCTCATTGGTGTAGAAGGCACACTTATCTTTGTGTAAAGTTAGACCTTGCTCTACAAGTCTCTGCATGATTGCCCTTAAGCAGGCATGGTGTTCCTCCAGCGTCTGGGAGAATATGAAAACATCAGCACTGACATTTATGACTCCTACTAGTTTTGTTACAGCTTCTCTTATAGCGTTCTGGAATACCACTGCTGCTGAGGATACTCCAAAACTAAGCCGCTTGAATCTTCTAAAACCTACATGCATTGAAAATGTTATTATATAGCAACTTGATTCATCTAACATTAGCTCTTGGTATCCAGAGTAAAGGTCTACTTTTGAAAAACATGTTGCCCCATTGATGTCAGTGACAATTTCATCAATGGTGGGTTTGATATTCCTCTCTGTGTGTACTGCCTTATTTGGCAACCACATAGCCACACACACCCTTATTGCACTTATCTGCTGGGTTTGGGAGCGATCACCAATGGGGACACCCACGGTATAGGCCAGACAACTTTTCAATCAACCCCGCCCTTTCCAGCATCTCCAACTCAGCCTCCTCAAGGGGTCACAGATGAAAAGGTACTCAAATATGTTGTAGAGCTACAGGCTTGGTAGTCCGGTTGATGTGTAATTTTACCTTACCTCTTTCAGGCAACCAAGTTCTCCAAATAACTCTGGGAATTCCGCCATGATTTTGTCAGCATGTGATTGGTGGACATGTTGTGCAAACATTATGAATCCCAGGTACTCAGCTGTGTGACGGATCAGTAGTGTACCTAAGCTGTGCTGGGTGACGGGAAATTTTGTCTGAGATGTAATTTTCCCATGTGTGACTTCCACTTCGATGACGCCTTGTAACGGAATATGTGTGTCGCCCCCATAGGTGGATATCTTTGCTCTGTTGGACATCAATTTTGGGCAGGATGTCACTTGGAGATAGTGTTCAGCATCTAGGACATTTACAGATGGACTGTGTTTTAGAGGGCTCTTCCTTGACTCCCTCCAATATGTCTTTGGCACATAGGCGGGACGTTTCTTCTGATTTGTTCATCCTGTGCAGGAAATGGTGAATATCTCCTCTTCTTCCTCCTCCTCTTTCAAGAGGCACATTTGCTGGCTTAAGATTTCTTGGTGATTCCCTGTTTTCAAACTCTGACACACTTTCTAGAAATGTTCTATTTTCCCACACGTCAGACAGGGTCTTCCGATGGCTAGGCAACCCCTTGGTAGGTAATTCTCCATTCCACAGTTGCCACATGCTTGCTCACCAGGACGTGCACTGGTAATACCTCATTTTTTTCAGGTCCACTTCCTGCTAGCCTCCACCCTTTCCTCGTTGATTCCAGCTTGGCCTGTATGTGGTGACAAAGAGGTTCTCCATGCCCACGTAGATTCTATTTCTCCAGCTCGTGCATCAGCTAGCTCATGGGACCTGCGTAGTATATATATGTCATCCAGTGTGATGCCAGGTTGTCGTAATATTCGTTTCCGTAGTTCCGACGACCTGCAACGTCAGACCCAGCAAGGTCCAGGGGACTCACCAAAGGCAGGGGAGTCAGGGAAAGCCAAACCAGTGGAGCCCAAAAATAACAAGTCTAACCCTCAAGTGGACCGACAGGTCGGAGGTACTGAAGCTGTAGGAAGACCTGAAGCAGCTCACCAAAAGATGCAGGCCACGATGCACATGATGTGGTGTGTCTGAAGATTCTGGTCACTGGAGGTGCTTGAGGATGGGGCTACTTGAAGCCCGGCGATCTTCTGTGAAAGAAGCCAACAAGCTTTTGCAACTGCGAGGTGGACGAAGTGCACAGAGGTTCGGTTATTGCAAACCCCACAAGGGATACTGGCCTCAAACTTGGTAAGGGGGCAGCACCTGTGTTGCAGAGCCCACGGAGTCCGGAGGAGCTCAAGATCTGCAGACCTGTTGACTTAGTTGCGGTGCCGGCAAATGCAGGGGAGTGACTCCTTCACTCCAAGGGAGATTACTTCAGGTGTCTTTGATGCTTCACAGGCCTTGGAAGGTTCCTGTATGATGCACAGGCCCAGATGGTGCAGCAGACTGGAAGGGAGATGAAGGTAGGCCCAAATGAAGTGCAGCAAAGTCCACAGTGCCCGGACGGTAGAAGTGCAGTGGTGTCTGATCTGAATCTTATCCCATGACAAATCTACGGACCTACACCAAGGTAAGCCCTTAAGTTCCCCCAGGAAAAGGGTTGGGAAGATTCAGGGGAGAGTCTGGACAGGGGGGAGGTTACTCCCTTGTCTTTTGTCCAGTTTTGCACCAGAGTGGGAGCTAACGGCTCCCAGAAATAGTTTGAACTGGACTATGCATTGGGACACCAAGTGTGCCCCTCATGCAGACTTTCTGGCACTGGCAAGCGCACCCACGCGGTTCCAATACACTTAATCCTGTCTGGGAGGTGGTCACATCTCCGTGTGACAGGATGCCTATTGTTCCATCTTCCTCTGCTCAAGCTTGGCTCGGCAGCTGAAGGGCAGAAATGTGTCTCCGGTCGGTAGCAACCATTTTGTGCTGTCCGAGTCTAGAAGACTGGTACTGGAGGGCTCTTCCAGTGTTTGGAATCATACTTCCCACGCCTTTTATGATGTGGGGGTATGATTCCAACATGTTTGATACCAAACATGATAGTATTCATTTCAGCCATTTTCGAGATGGTAATCGCGTAATTACGTAGTGCTTCTCTATATAGTATATGGCTGCCTCACTGACAACCTGGGAGAATGGACTCCATAGGCTGCAGGGGTTTCCTGCTCATGGAGGGGCACCCTCTCACTTAGAACTAAGCACCCTACCTTCAGGATTGTAAAGGCCTTCTATATCAGTGACTAATAGGGTTTAAGTTCAGTGACCATTAGATATAGTGCACCTATATCTTTAGTAAGTGGTGTAAGTTCCATTTTGCATGATCTCCCTTGGGTGGCATAATGCATGCTTCAGCCCATGGGAGACCTCTGGGGTACCTATGCCCTGGGTACCTTAGTACCATATACTAGGGACTGATAAGGGTACTCCAGTATCCAATCTGGAATGTACCTAAGTACTCAACACAACAATTTAGGGAGAAAGCAGATAGACTGGGGTCCTGATTAGCAGGATCCCAGTCAGACTAGTCAAAATACATCTTAGCACCAGACAAAAAGTGGAGGGAACCATGCAGCGGGATCCTACCGTCCCACATAACCCTCCCCCCAACGATAGGAGATAAGGCTAATCTTGCCCAGTTGAGGCTTTATTTCATAAATGGCCATATAAGGAGGGTCCTGCATTTGCATGGACAACCTGTCCTATGGTCCACTGAGAAGTTCTTCCCTTGTAGGGTCATGGATCCTCTCACAAATTTGGGGTCACTACCAGTAAGCTGTTTGAGCCAAGAAAGAGGCTGGGGGACTGTCTGATTAGGGAAGTGAGACCTTAACAGGGTTGGTCTCAGCTTCCTCAGAGCACTGGCCACCATGGTGGCCTTTCTTTCCATGACTGTCTTATATCTATCTCTAGGGGTCAACCTCTGGCTGCCTATAGCTTCTGGTTGATTCCTTCTGGTTGGAACAATGGAGGGTCAGGTAAGGTTTGGAACAGACTTGTCCCAGGATTTAGCTTGCCCAACAGAGTCCATCTGGGGGATGTACATTTCGAAGGGTAAGAGGGATCCCTCAGAATGCTGAGGATTATCCACCTGGCTAGTACTACTAGGCTGGGGGTACCTACTCTGTGGATGAGGGTATTCCTCTCGGCAGTGGGCCCTGTGTGGTCCACTGACATCCCTACGTTTTCAGCCCTAGGCTGACTAAGGGTGGGTAGAGAGGGGCAGATACCTGCTCCAGACTGGGAACATCCTTGGAAGGTTCCCTTGCTCTCAGTGGCTCTGCCAGGACAGGCCAGGCAGTTTCTTCACAAGGGGTAGGATCAGTTCCCTGAGGAGGCTGACTCTCACCTGAAGTCTGGGTGGGGATACTTTTCTTTCCCCCTTGTGCTCTCTGGTGGATCAGAGTGGGCCATCCTTTCAGGCTCCACTGCTCCTGCATAACTCTGTGGTTGGACTGGGGCCCTCAGGGTCACACCAAGCTGTTTCAGAGAGGCCTAAAATTTCTAGATGGGCCGTTAGTTCTACCTCAGCCCAGGCTACAGTTTCCAGGAGACAATTCACAGGCAAGGCTAGGGACACTGCAACTCTTTTTGGACCAGTGACCCCTCCCCAGCTGAAATTGACTATGGACATGGGATGATCAGTTCTAACACCATCAGTGTAGGTCACCTGGTACTTATGCTCAGGTAAAAGCTGAAGTGGGTGCACTAGTTTTCCTGTCACCATGGTGACACTTGCCCCTTTGTCCCTATAGCCTGTAGCTTTCTGACCATTAATCAGAGGCTCCTGTCTGTACTTGCCCAAAGTATTGGGACTAACAGTAAATTTGGCAAACCCCATGCCACCATCACAGACTAAGGTGGCCTGTGTGGGGCAACTGGCTAAGCCAGTATCCACCTCAGTTCCCCATGAAAACCCAACAAAAGATTTGGGTGTGGTACTACTACCGGGGGGATACTACTTGTGGTACAAGGGGGTGTTGTAGTAGTAGTAGGAGGAACATTTTCCTTATTGCTGGCCTTGGGGCAGTTTGCTTCATTTTTCCTGTGGCCTTGCTTTTTACAAACAAAGCAATAAGCTTTCTTGTCAGGGGAGAAAGAAGGTTGTGACCCACCCCCAGAGGACCTTTGGGGACCTTCAGAGGACTTCTCTTTAGATGTATCCCCACCTTTGTCTTGAGGTTTGGAAGTATCTTTCTTCTGGTCACCACCACCTTGGTTCTTCTGCTTAACTCTGGATCTGACCCATTTATCTGCCTTCTTTCCCAATTCATGTGGAGAAGTCAGTTTTGAGTCCACCAGATGCTGGTGCAAAAGCTGTTTTTGACAATTATTAAGGATCTGCTCCCTCATAATCAAATTGGGCAATCATAAGTAGTCATGCACTGGTGGCATGTAACCAACCTTCCTGAGCCTTTGTGGCACTATCCACAAAATCTACCCAGTCCTGGGTCTGTGCTTTCTGGGTTTATCTGAACTTAATCCTGTATTGTTCAGTGATTAAGCCAAACTCATCAATGAGAGCACTTTTCAAAACTGAGTAATTATCAACATCCTTTTCTCTAACAGTGAGGAGCTTATCTCTACCTTTGTCAGCAAAGGAGAGCCACAAGATAGCTGCCCGCTGCTCTTGGGGGACCCTCTGAACCTTACAGGCACTTTCCAAAGCAGTTATCCATTTGTGGTAGTCATCTCGAACTTGGTACGAAAGGACTATCTTGCTCAGTTTCCTATGGTCAAAAGAAGTTTCTCTAACTATAGGGACCGTGTGCTGCCAGCATGGGACTCTAGTCCCAACCTTTTTCTAGCTCTATGTACTTCTACAGACTTTTTTGTCAAGGGTCAACTGCTCTTGCCTGAGCCCAAGCCTAGCTTTCTCAAGCTCAAGACATTGGTATTCCCTATCTAAAGAGTGGTCCCTCCTACTAGACATGGAGGTCCCTACTGAATGTCCTGAGGCATAGGATTCCCTTGAGGAAGATCTAGACTTCCTAGGTCTACTCTGCAAGTAGGAACAAAGGGGGCCTCTTCAAGGCCACTTGTGGTATCCTCTGGGAGGTCTGAGTTGTCCTGATGGGATGAACAAAGAAAACACAAGGAGATGATGGACGGAGCGCTGAAACTTTTCAGGGACTTTTGGGAACAGTCCAACCCTGAACTGCCACGCCATGTCTCCCCTGGACCAGAAACAAGCATCCTGGGTCCGGTTTCCAGCCCAGGGGAGACCTGACTTGGCAGTTCAGGCTGGAATGTTCCCATGAGAAACAGGGTTAACACTGATTTGCATATGACTGGGCCCGAACTGCGGTGGCGAAGTGAGCTAAAGAATGATGATGGATTCAACCCTGATCTGTGACTGGGGGTGAGTGTCTGAAAAGGTTCAGCGCTCTTCCATCATCTCCTTGTGTTTGTTTTGTTCGCCCTAAGTTGGCAGGGTATGCCCAGATGTGGGTTCCTTGCTCACTTTGCCACTGGATTCAAGCTAGCCTGGCTAATGAGGGGTGTTACCCTGAAACCGGTCCCAGGATGCTTGTTTCTGGTGCAGGTAAGACATTGCTTGGCAGTTCGGGCTGGACTGTTCCCATGAGGCACAGGGTCAAGACTGATTTGCATGTAGCTATGTCTGAACTGGGGTGGCGAAGTGAGCTAAAGAACAATGATGGATTCAACACAGATCTGTGACTGGGGGTGGGTTTTGCTTTGTTCAGGTGGGAGTCATCAGGCTCCACCCAGTCAGGGTTAGATTCTGGGTGAAAGAGAGGCCCCCCTCCTGGCCTATCTTCTGTCCCTGTCCCACCCACTCTTTCCTATTTATCTGACCCTGAGGTTTTCCTGAGGTCATCTAACAGTAACACCTCTAGAAGGGGAACAACCTTTACAACGCAACTTTTACAACGCACCACCATTACAACGAAACTTTTACAACGCAACATCCATTACAATGCATGTTTTTACAACGCAACCATTACAACGCATGACACTACAACGCACACCACTACAACGCATGTCATTACAACGCAGTCATTACAACGCATACCATTACAACGCATAGCATTACAACACATAGTACCCCTACACTATCCAACACTTACCCTACTGTTGCACCCCCTGGAGTTAGAATAGTAATTTTTACCCCTACACTATCCAACACTTACCCTACTGTTGCACCCCCTGGAGTTAGAATAGTAATTTTTACCCCTACACTATGCAACACTTACCCTACTGTTGCAGCCCCCGGAGTTAGAATAGTAATTATTACCCCTACACTATCCAATACTTACCTTACATGCAAAGTAATGTTATGCGTTGTAATGGTATGCGTTGTAAAGGTAGTATGCGATGTAATGGAATGCGTTGTAAAGGTAGTTTTTAAAAATTAGTTGTAAATACCTGTGTTGTAATGGAATGCGTTGTAATGGATGTTGCGTTGTAAAAAATGCATTGTAAAGGTAGGCGTTGTAAAAGTATGCGTTGTAACTTCATACATCCCCTCTAGAAGGAACTGAGTAGCGACTCCTTTCTCTGTCTATAACTTTCTAGAGGCACACTGTGCTTTCAGTTCTTGGAATGAAAGTTCACTATATCTAGCAGTCAGAGAGCCACTGGCATCTTCTTTGGATGACATACTAAGGGTGGTGTGGTGTTGCACCTACCTAACCTAGTGGAGACTAAAATCTCTGATATTGGAGAAACGGTGTTCTAGACTCCTGGCTTACCCAACCACAAGTTCAGTAGAATGTGCTTATTCTAAGCTTAAATTATATGTGCCTAGCAATAGTGATGGCTTTTCAATTAATCAACACAAAGATTGATCTGGTAAAATAATGCAAGCTTGAATCCCAACCGCTGCACACCAGTGTGAGAATCTGGCCTTGTATATGATGCCCACTAATGTAAGTGATACAGAAAAGGGGGTGGTGATGAACAGAGTGTCTGAATTAAGCAGACCACTCTTACCCAGTCCAAAGATCAGGGCTTGATCCATCACCGTTATTTATCTCACTGCCCCATCCCAGCTCAGAACCTGGCTATATGCAAATTAGTCTGTCCCTGGCCCAGTGCATCATGGGAACAGGGCAGACCAAACTACCAAGCCAATTCTTCACCAGAAAGGAGACAAGCTACCGGGGACCGGTTTCTGGCATTTCAGCCTCTTCGGCCCGGCTTGCTTGAATCCTGATGGAGCAGTGAGAAAGGGACTCATGTCTGAGTATACCCTGCCACACCTATAGTGGCCAAAAACGATACAGAAAAGGGGGTGGTGATGAACAGAGTGTCTGAATTAAGCAGACCACTCTTACCCAGTCCAAAGATCAGGGCTTGATCCATCACCGTTATTTATCTCACTGCCCCATCCCAGCTCAGAACCTGGCTATATGCAAATTAGTCTGTCCCTGGCCCAGTGCATCATGGGAACAGGGCAGACCAAACTACCAAGCCAATTCTTCACCAGAAAGGAGACAAGCTACCGGGGACCGGTTTCTGGCATTTCAGCCTCTTCGGCCCGGCTTGCTTGAATCCTGATGGAGCAGTGAGAAAGGGACTCATGTCTGAGTATACCCTGCCACACCTATAGTGGCCAAAAACGATACAGAAAAGGGGGTGGTGATGAACAGAGTGTCTGAATTAAGCAGACCACTCTTACCCAGTCCAAAGATCAGGGCTTGATCCATCACCGTTATTTATCTCACTGCCCCATCCCAGCTCAGAACCTGGCTATATGCAAATTAGTCTGTCCCTGGCCCAGTGCATCATGGGAACAGGGCAGACCAAACTACCAAGCCAATTCTTCACCAGAAAGGAGACAAGCTACCGGGGACCGGTTTCTGGCATTTCAGCCTCTTCGGCCCGGCTTGCTTGAATCCTGATGGAGCAGTGAGAAAGGGACTCATGTCTGAGTATACCCTGCCACACCTATAGTGGCCAAAAACGATACAGAAAAGGGGGTGGTGATGAACAGAGTGTCTGAATTAAGCAGACCACTCTTACCCAGTCAAAAGATCAGGGCTTGATCCATCACCGTTATTTATCTCACTGCCCCATCCCAGCTCAGAACCTGGCTATATGCAAATTAGTCTGTCCCTGGCCCAGTGCATCATGGGAACAGGGCAGACCAAACTACCAAGCCAATTCTTCACCAGAAAGGAGACAAGCTACCGGGGACCGGTTTCTGGCATTTCAGCCTCTTCGGCCCGGCTTGCTTGAATCCTGATGGAGCAGTGAGAAAGGGACTCATGTCTGAGTATACCCTGCCACACCTATAGTGGCCAAAAACGATACAGAAAAGGGGGTGGTGATGAACAGAGTGTCTGAATTAAGCAGACCACTCTTACCCAGTCCAAAGATCAGGGCTTGATCCATCACCGTTATTTATCTCACTGCCCCATCCCAGCTCAGAACCTGGCTATATGCAAATTAGTCTGTCCCTGGCCCAGTGCATCATGGGAACAGGGCAGACCAAACTACCAAGCCAATTCTTCACCAGAAAGGAGACAAGCTACCGGGGACCGGTTTCTGGCATTTCAGCCTCTTCGGCCCGGCTTGCTTGAATCCTGATGGAGCAGTGAGAAAGGGACTCATGTCTGAGTATACCCTGCCACACCTATAGTGGCCAAAAACGATACAGAAAAGGGGGTGGTGATGAACAGAGTGTCTGAATTAAGCAGACCACTCTTACCCAGTCCAAAGATCAGGGCTTGATCCATCACCGTTATTTATCTCACTGCTCCATCCCAGCTCAGAACCTGGCTATATGCAAATTAGTCTGTCCCTGGCCCAGTGCATCATGGGAACAGGGCAGACCAAACTACCAAGCCAATTCTTCACCAGAAAGGAGACAAGCTACCGGGGACCGGTTTCTGGCATTTCAGCCTCTTCGGCCCGGCTTGCTTGAATCCTGATGGAGCAGTGAGAAAGGGACTCATGTCTGAGTATACCCTGCCACACCTATAGTGGCCAAAAACGATACAGAAAAGGGGGTGGTGATGAACAGAGTGTCTGAATTAAGCAGACCACTCTTACCCAGTCCAAAGATCAGGGCTTGATCCATCACCGTTATTTATCTCACTGCCCCATCCCAGCTCAGGACCTGGCTATATGCAAATTAGTCTGTCCCTGGCCCAGTGCATCATGGGAACAGGGCAGACCAAACTACCAAGCCAATTCTTCACCAGAAAGGAGACAAGCTACCGGGGACCGGTTTCTGGCATTTCAGCCTCTTCGGCCCGGCTTGCTTGAATCCTGATGGAGCACTGGGACAGGAACAGACTAATTTGCATATAGCCAAGTTCTGAGCTGGGATGGTGCAGTGAGCTAAAAAACGGTGATGGATCAAGCCCTGATCTTTGGACTGGGTAAGAGTGGTCTGCTTAATTCAGGCACTCTGTTCATCACCACCCCCTTTTCTGAATCATTTTGTCCACCATAAGCGTGGAAGGGTATACTCAGATGTGAGTCCCTTGCTCATTGCACCATCAGGATTCAAGCAAGCCGGGCCGAAGACGCCTGAAATGGCAGAAACCGGTCCCCGGAAGCTTGTTTCCTTCCCAGTACAAGAATTGGCTTGGTAGTTTGGTTTGCCCTGTTCCCATCATGCACTGGGACAGGAACAGACTAATTTGCATATAGCCAAGTTCTGAGCTGGGATGGTGCAGTGAGCTAAAAAACGGTGATGGATCAAGCCCTGATCTTTGGACTGGGTAAGAGTGGTCTGCTTAATTCAGGCACTCTGTTCATCACCACCCCCTTTTCTGAATCATTTTGTCCACCATAAGCGTGGAAGGGTATACTCAGATGTGAGTCCCTTGCTCATTGCACCATCAGGGTTCAAGCAAGCCGGGCCGAAGACGCCTGAAATGGCAGAAACCGGTCCCCGGAAGCTTGTTTCCTTCCCAGTACAAGAATTGGCTTGGTAGTTTGGTTTGCCCTGTTCCCATCATGCACTGGGACAGGAACAGACTAATTTGCATATAGCCAAGTTCTGAGCTGGGATGGTGCAGTGAGCTAAAAAACGGTGATGGATCAAGCCCTGATCTTTGGACTGGGTAAGAGTGGTCTGCTTAATTCAGGCACTCTGTTCATCACCACCCCCTTTTCTGAATCACTAATGTAAGTGGGCATGTTGCACCAGTCAAGACAACTCTTATGGTGATTTAATAGATCTTATACAACCTTAAACGTTGTTAGCTGTGGAGAGCAGCATTCAGGCTTAGTCCAGAAGGAATCTAAAGCAGTTTGTTTTACCAGAATGCAATCTTATAGTGTAGAGTAAGTGAAAAAGAACCACACCAAGTATTGTATAAAAATATGTATTTTTTATTAAGTCTCCCTGTTTTCCATTTTTGCTGATTTTTACAGATAAATACAGACAGAAAACAATTTATTTCCTGCCTGTGTTTATATTTAAATGTGGATAAAAATGGAAATGTGGTTGTTTTTGAGTGATTCTAAATGCTGTGAGTCCTGACTGCCAGAACAATAGCTGTGCGTATTGACAGGCAAGGGGATTAAAAAAATATAGTGATTTTAGAAAAGAGCCTTAAACAGCAGTAGACTTTCACAACCTTGATACTAAAATTTACATATTTTCTTACAAGTGCATATTTTACCATCTGAGTGTGTATATAACATTGAAACCTGTCAAGCGTTCAGGCATGAGTGCACATTAACTGGTTAAATAAATGCAGAAATAAACACATTTCAGCTATATTTTTTCACAAAACTTAAAATAAATATGGATAAATACAGGTAAAATTAGCAAAAAATAAATATGGATAAATACAGATCGAAATGACAAAAATATAAATACCATAAAACCGAGAGCCCTATTTATTATATAATACTCTCTAGTATGTTCCAATATTTCCAACACAGACATAAACACAATGCACATAGGGGCATATTATCAAGAACGGGGTTAAAATTATCACCCCTTTAGCGGCGGGAAACTGCAGCTAAAGTGGCGATCGTGGGCTTGATAATATGCCCTTGTGAATTCCCATAGATGCCCAGGTTCACGCCAGAACATGGACTTCTATGGGAATTCTCAAGGGCATATTATCAAACCCATCATCGCCGCTTTAGCTGCGTTTTTCTGCCGCTAAACTAGCGATAATTTTAACGCCATCCTTGATAATATGCCCCATAATACTTTAGCAAAAAAACACAGTAAATAACACAAAATACACAGTAGCCCGGGGGGGGGGGACCTAACCATATGCTAAGAAAGTGATATATACGAACCACGACTTGAGTCAAAACAGTGTAGAGACGAAGTAGAAGTGCTGGGACCCCAAGAAAACACCCGAGGTGAGTAGATAAGGACCCCACGGAGAGCGTGTGCAGTGTGGGAACAGGACCCAGTGCTCCATACAACTCCATGTGGAAGTTGCGGTTGTATTTTTAATCATTAAAGACCCTTCTCAGTGGATCCTGAAGAAAACCCTTGGAAGACAGAAGGTTGGAGAGCCACCCCACCCATGGATACCATAGTACCCACGTTACATACACCAGGGAAGCCGTGTGAAGTGGTGGAAGAGACCTCCGTTGAACCCAATGGAGGATTTCAGGAAAGTGCTGCTGCTGGAATAGAAGAAAGTGTCCGTGGGAATCCAAATGTGGTTTCTTGAAGCAGAGTACCTGAAAACAGAGGGGACAGAGTCTATGCCAGTCAAGAGTGACCAGTAGACTTGGAACACAAATGCCCTCTGATGTTGGTGCTTCAGGGGTGATGGCGATGACTTTGACTCTGCAGCTGGGACCACTGTCTCATCTTAAAACATATTTTCTCACACACTCACAAAGAGGAAGGGGTACCCTGGGGACCTGATCCTGTTTGCTAGTGATTTACCACCTACTTGAAGTAGATGCTAAACTGTGAGTGTTTGCAGCCGCAAATGTGGCCGCAAACAATAGTCCATGGCAGTGAGTCTCCCTATTAGGAACGGATGCCCCTTCCTAACAGCGAGAGTTGCAAACGCTATTTTGCAAGTCAGTGACTTGCAAAATAGAATTTATGCATGCCATTACCCGTTTTTTGCAGTTGCAGCAGCACTTTCCAGAAGTCCTCCATTGGGTTCGACGGCGGTTTCTGACACAACTTCACATGTATGCAGCCCGCTTACCTGGTGTAGGTAACATGGGTACTAGGGTATCCATGTGTGGGGTGGCTCTCCAAACTTCTGCCTTTCAAGGGGTTTCTTAAGGGTCCACTGGGAAGGGTCATTATTCTTTAAAAATCCAACAGCCACTTGCACATAGAGTTGTTCGGAGCCTTAATATTCGATGCACCAATTTTTGATAGCACCGCCCCAACAGGGATTTGGACACAGGCACTCATTCTACTACAGATTAAGCACTGACCCCAGATTATGTCACTGTAATCTCCTCTGTGTTTGTGATATATGAGATGGATTGGTGAATGACTTCTATCTACTTTCCAGAAGAGCATAGTACACTCTTTGAATATATTTAATAAGTGTGGTAGAAATTGCTACTTCTCATGTGCATCTTAGCATCTCTCCCTTTTTTATGAGATGGAGGCCCTTGATTCATCTCCATAGACTCCTGCATGGTAGCAAAAGAATCAGGTGGAGGAGCAACCAGGGTAAGATATATCTGTGACCTTCCTTTCAATTCCATCACATCTAATATAATCTTAATATCTATCAGGCATAGTCTCACAGTAATGCCATAGATTTCAATATGTTTTAAGTTAGTGTAGTTTTCAGAGATATTTATAAGACTGGCACCTGAGCGACGTAATGTTAGCACGTAGTTCTGGATAGGATTTTTTGTGATCTGACCTGCCACTGGTAGAAGAAAATGTTCCAGCAAGGACAGCTAACAAATTGGTTAAACCCTGTTGGTTAACAGTATCTTGAAACACCTTGCTAACCCAGGGGAGGAGGAAGCTTCTGTGTAGCTCAGCCATCCTTGACCAAATAATATCAATGTCTTTGTGCATAATAGTGTTAAAATCAGCCATTCAGTAATCCCATGAAGACTCCAAGTCAGCTCTGTACTTAGATAGTAAACGTTGGGCCTATGAAGGGAGTGTGACCTCCTGTTTTTGACTGTGTGCTGCATTTTAGTTTTGGTGGTTTTAGCACTCTGGGCACTTTTACCACACTGATCAGTGCTAAGGTGCATGTGATCTCTGTGTAAATTGTGATTTTGATAATTTATCCATGATTAGCATGTTTGGCTTACTGGTAAGTACCTAGTAAAGTGCACGTTGTGTGCTGAGGGCCTGTAAATCAAATGCTACTAGTGAGCCTGCAGCACTATTGTGCCACCCAAATGAGTAGCCCTGCAACCATGTCTCAGACTTGCCACTGCAGTGTCTGTGTGTAGTTTTGAACCACTTGCCAGGTCCAAACCTTCCCTTTTACTTCATGTAAGGCATCCCTAACGTAGGCCTATTGGTAGCCTCATGGACAGGGTGCAGTATATTTAGAAAGTAGGACATATGCTGCTATGTTTCACATGTCCACATAGTGACATACTGCTAATTTCTTTTTTCACTATTGCACGTACTGTCTCTCCCATAGGTTATCCTTGGAGCGGCCTTGCAACCTCTTGTCATGTAGTTCTCATTGATCCATAGGACCTGTGCATTTGTGGACAACATAAACTTTGGGTGAGGTGCCTAGACTGATTTCAAGCACCTGTGCATGATATGATGGCCTAGAGACCAGCTAGCTCACAGTGCTACCATAGGCACCCCTAATCTAAACATGGAGCGAATGGTTTCTTGAAACCACTGAACATGGCAAACCTGACCCCTCAGGGATAATAGTAACAGATCTAAAACCCTTTCGCTCAGTCACTTGTTCATTCTAGTTCTCAGAGAAATATACAGAGAATACGCAATGGGACATTTTCAATATGTTAATTGAACCAATGTTATTCTTATATAGAATACGTGTGCTGCAATCATTAGCAGACAGATGCAGATTAAAGTTACTACAAGTATCAAAAGAGTAAATAGCAGCTATAGTTCCACCATAATGCTAAGACAGTGCATATATATATATATATATATATATATATATCACAACAGTAAGCCTCTTTGCATAAAGACACCGCATTCCACTTAGAATTATAATTTCTGTTTTATTGACCTGTTTTCTTCCTACGCGTTTCCAACCATAAGGTACCTGGTCACGGTAGTAAACATAAGTCCATTGTTGGTTTCACTTATTTATACAGAGTCACCATGTTTCCCTTTAATGGTGCATTATGGGCTTTATAGTTAGTTTAAGATGAATCTGGCTGTTTTATAGCCTATCCATGTGTCCACCACTGTTAGGAATTGGGCCTTACTTTACCCCCAGCAGGGTTGTTGTTAGCTACCAAACAAGCTTTATTTGGCGCAGGAATGAAAAGAAACTGCTCCGAGTCAGACGAAATGGAGAAGAAATTCGCAGAAACAAAAACACGCTTTGCCAAACGTGGATACAGCAACAGAAACATTGTACGGGGCGAATCAAGAGCGAGGTCAAAAACAAGAGCTGACACTTTAATAGCAAAGAACAAAGTAGGAAGAAAGCCAGAGGATGATGAAAAACCACGAATAATTTTAACATACTCCAAGGAAAGCTTTCAAATTTGAAAAACTTTAATGAAATATTGGAGTGTGCTTAAGAAAGACCCCGATATTGGCTGTCTGATTGGAGATAGACCACTAATCTCCTATAGAAAGGTTCCATCCCATCAGGATACACTGGTCAACAGTCACTTTAAGAATGTAAAACCAGAAACATGGCTGGAAAAACGACAAAAGGGATTCACAAAGTGCATGACTTGTAAAGCATGCAAGGTTGGCAAAAATCCTAAAACCATCAAAGACCAAAGAGGACGAACATTTGAAGTTCGAGATAAGATCACATGTGAATCTCATTTTGTTGTCTATTTAATTGAATGTTGCTGCGGCAAATGCTATATTGGCTCTACAATATGTTCCCTAAAAAAGAGGATATTGGAACATATTCGAGCGATCCAAAGCAATGATCACAGCTATGCCATAGCTAAACACCTACAAATGCATACCAACAAAACTTGGCAAGATATAAAGTAGTCAGGGTTACCAACCATCAATGAATATGAAAGAGGAGGTAATCATATTAAAAAATTAAGACGCCTGGAGTCCAAATTAATTATACGTTTCAAGACCAGAATTCCGTGGGGACTTAATGGAGATGAAGAGATGCACATTTGTAAATAAGACATATAAACTGAACCTTTGAGAAATTGACTATAGAAATAACCAAATAGTCATAGAATATGACTGTCCAAATACTGATCAAATAACAGCAAAGAACTATTTGCTTAGCTATGAACAACCCCCTTTCTAGACATCTGCCTCTCTCTCCTACCCTTCTCTTTATGTATTACTTTATCCACTGACGAGATATAACCTCTCAACGAGTACTAGTACTAGTACTATTTGTATTGTTTTGAAGACTACTGTATATATGTATATATCATAAGATCAAACGAAGGTAATAAGAGGTGAAAAGTGTAACACAAAAATTATCGCTAGTAATAACTGGTATCCAATGTGTCCAACCACTGTGGGGGGTGGATGTGAAATACCTCCACAGGACAGGGTTTCTCTTAAGGCACTCAGCCGAGATTCAATGGACACTCAGTCCAACATCATATAAGTTAACAACCTGTACAATTTGCTATAAAATGCAGTACAATGGGCAATCATACCAATGATTGTCCTGCACAGTTGTTTACCTTATAATAAGCTGCGCCAAATAAAGCATGTTTGGTAGCTAACAACAACCCTGCTGGGGGTAAAGTAAGGCCCAGTTCCTAACAGTGGTGCGACACATGGATAGGCTATAAAACAGCCAGATTCATCTTAAACTAACTACAAAGCCCATAATGTACCATTAAAGGCAGACATGGTGACTCTGTATAAATAAGTGAAACCAACAATGGACTTATGTTTACTACTATGACCAGAAACCTTATGGTACAAAACCGTAGGTGGAGGAAGAAAACAGGTCAATAAAACAGAAATTATAATTCCAAGTGGAGTGCGGTGTCTTTATGCAAAGAGGCTTGCTGTTGTGAAATATTGCGAGGCTGCCCTGACCTCGTCACTGGCACCAGCTGACAGATGCTCCCCCCAAAGGACATTTTGCTGGAAACATATATATATATATATATATATTCACTGAAAAAACCATAGGTTATAGATCATATATAGTTAGGAATTAGCATTTACAAAACCTTGAAAATTCACTGAAAAAACCATAGGTTATAGACCATATATAGTTAGGAATTAGCATTTAAAAAACCTTATTTTACTCACACAAAACCATTGAAATTCCATATATAGTTAGTTGCACTAACTATATATCGCGCACCCGCAATCCACTGCTGATGATGTCACATATTACATCATTCATGACATGGTCAGTGACATCACTGATGACATCACTGATGACATCTCAAATGACATCACTGATGACATGACTGATAACAACATCCAGTGATTTTTTGTTTCTGTAAAGTTTAAATATGTCTTACATATTGAAGAATGAGTGGATGTGTAAGTGTCTGGACGAAGGATTTAGTAGGTGCATGACTGACTGTATGACTGAGTGATTAAATGTGTCTCACTGAGTGCATGGGTTAGTGACTAAACTGTCTTAATTTGTGCATCATTATGTCTGTTGTTCTGTAAACTGCTGCATGTGTTGATCAGTAGCTATATGAGTAACTATATGGGTTATTGATTGATTGTCCAAGTATTTGTATGGGAGACTGAGTGTGTGTGTGGCTGGCTGGGAGGTGTGTGACTCTGTGCAGATCAATGTGTACTTATATCAATGATTGTATAACAAGGTAAGTATGTGTTAGTATATGTTTTAAAATATAAGGTGCTCTATGTTTAACTGTATAGACAAGAAAATGGAAGTGTGATTGATTCTTTACAGGACTGACTCTGTGTGTGAGTAACTCCATGGATGAGTGGCAGAGTGTGAGTGTCTGTATAGGTGTATGAGTGCATATGATAGTGTTGTAAAGATGAGTGATTGTATGTATGAATGATTGTATGGGTGAATGAGTGAATGTGTGTGTAGACGTAGGAATCAGTGAGTACATATGTAGTAACTAGTATTGGTGTGTCAATGGTTTCAAAAATTATACTCTGTATTTAACACTGGGTGAAACAGAGGTTATATTAAAATATGAGGAGATGCATTGTATTGTCACATGAATGATATCATCAGTGATGTGGTCATTGATGTCAAATGAGATGTCATCAGTGATGTCATCAGTGATGTCATTTGAGATGTCATCAGTGATGTCATCAGTGATGTCACTGACCATGTCATGAATGATGTAATATGTGACATCATCAGCAGTGGATTGCGGGTGCGCGATATATAGTTAGTGCAACTAACTATATATGGAATTTCAATGGTTTTGTGTGAGTAAAATAAGGTTTTTTAAATGCTAATTCCTAACTATATATGGTCTATAACCTATGTTTTTTTCAGTGAATTTTCAAGGTTTTGTAAATGCTAATTCCTAACTATATATGATCTATAACCTATGTTTTTTTCAGTGAATTTCAATGGTTTTTTAATAGCAAATATCATAAGCTGTCGAATGTCAAGTACGTGGTAAGTGAAAACATTTTCGTGTTTATGCACACTGATCTGCTTTGAATGGTGCCCCCCCCCCCTCATTTCTATTAGGAGTACTCTCTCTTTGCACATAGTGAAGGGTAGTTAACGCAGGCCTTTGCCCCCGTTGTAATACGTCGTGCCTGCTTCTCTCTCCATTTGATTGATTGTTATCCAAGTATTTACTGTTTTAGAATTGGTTCTCTTTGGTTCATTCTCTATTTACAAACAAACACAGAGTCGCAATACTCTGTTTAGTCTTTTCAGATAACGAAAAATCGTGTAAAAAAAAAAAGAAAAGGAATCGAGCAAAATCAGTAGGCCACTAACGGGATCTCTTTTTGACCTCGCTAAAATAGAAACATTAGGAACAACCCCTCATGACAAATACAAAACTAGTGAAATGAACTGAACTCCACACAATGATGGCTGCAAAACAGCTCGGCTCCGTCACCCACCCCGCCCAAAATAACGATAAAGAGCGGCTGCCATGATTGGTTGCGGAATGGCCACGACGGAGCTACGAAATGGTACTGCTCTCATGCTAACCCCAGCTTCAGTCTGAAACATCCAGAAACACTGTAGACTACCAATTCGATCAGTTCCGGTAGCGCCCCAATGTAACCCGGTAGAGAAGAACTAGCCCTCCCCTCTTTGACTGATGGTTCTTGTTGCCTGTCCCTTCTGTTGTCATTTAACAGAACTATTTAGCCTGCTGAAAGGGGTTGTGTTCCGACCGCTGGTTGGTGGAGACATTTTGACTATATTCTGGACCTGCGTTGTCGCGTAATGCGTCATATGACGCGCCGCGTTAGCGCATCCGGAAGTCATCCGGGGCGCGCAGCGCGTAACGTAAGCATAACAAGTCATGTGACTTGTTAATAAAACTTTTCATTGGTTCATTTTACTTTTCTTATTCTAATGATGAAAGGCTTGGTCATATGACCTAAAAATTACGCTTTTTATTACTTCCGAACATTATTTTTTCTTAAATATATGTTATAATGTTCCAGGCTAATGTACTTTCCCGGAAAATTTACAACTGTCCTGCAAGTAAAATATATTCTTTTTTCGAGAAAAAGAGCGTTTCTTCGTCCCATGACGGAGCCGTTGAGCAAAAGAGGGTCGACCTGCTGTCTTAGTCGCCGATACGCCTGAATATGAGATTCTTATCGATCACTTTATGTTGCAGGAATAGAAAACACAACAGCCCTTGACCATTTATCTTTACTGCGTTCCTTCGTATTATACCTTTTACCCTTCATGTAATTGGTCTGCTTTATTTCACTTGCCTTTTAATGATTCTAAAACAGTGACTATTATTAAAAACTTTACCAATGTATATACTACTACCATGTTTTCTTTTAAAAACCTTTATTGTGAAAATTTCATTATACAAATACGAGCCTATAACCACGTGGGCCTGCCACGGAGCAAACTGTAATCGTATATGATGAGTAGACATTTACACTGTAGAGGAACGTAACGGGCGGGACATTAGGTTGCAAGAACTAAGGTGTCTAACAGTTACGGAATCGGTGGACATACATTTTATAATTAAAATACGACAGGGCCAGTTACAATAAAATTATCTAGATATACATTTGCGGGCAAGTACCATGGGTGACGTTAATTCAAACTTTCAATAGTACAGTAATCAATAACACATCAGAACTTAATATCAATAGGGATGTCGAAATATTCAATCAATTCTCGTCCCCGCCCGCCATGTGCTTCAAAACTGCATACGTATCTCGTGATTTCAAGGTTCTGCAACCAGTACACAACAAGGAGTTACGAGTCCCATTTATTCCGGCGCCATTTTGGGCGAGGACGGGCAGGTCCAGGATATAGTCAAAATGTCTCTACCAACCATCGACTATGATGATGTTCATATGCTGTATTTATTAGAGTAACACTCATCTGTCCACATGAAATTAATTTGCCACAATCTAAACATGTCATTTTAATCTTTCCAAAGTTCTTCTAAATATTTGGGACCGTTTCCCTTGCCTCTGATGCTGTCAGTGCCACTTCTTTGATGAATGTACTAGCAGGTCAGGGGTTCTCCTCCAAATCTCTCTTTTATGCAGCACTATAATTAATTGGTGCCACCTCTCCATATGACGATGCATGGTATAGTTACCATAACTATATTTTTTTTCGGTTCCTCTGGAGAGTTCATCGTGGCAGATGAAGCGTGTAACGTACCGGGCATTTACCTTTTTTTGCATGTACAGGAAAGGAAAAAAAAATCGAGCGTCCGAGTTCTAAGGTGTCCCAGGGCCATTTTAGTGGACCAGGCCCAAATCCAAAGAACAGGCCGCCATTTTGAGAGTCCTGTTGCAGCCGCCTGTCGCTGTAGCATCAAGAGCAGCCGAAACTCAGCTGAATGGCAACTGAAACGGTAAAGGGGCGCCCCACTACAGCAGACGAGCCTCCACCTAGGAAGGCCCGTTCACGCCGCCTCCCCCCCCCCCCCTTCGGGCACCCCACGCCGTTATTCGGAGCAGTATTGTAGGATGGCCACACCAGTGCGGCAACTTGCTAGACATCACCTCGGTGGTAACCGAATCTCAACGCCTTGTGGTGTCTTCTATTCAGAAAACATTGTTATGCTGCCTTCGACCTATTCGCCGCAAGTGCGCACACAACTCAACTGCATAGCTTGCTAGACACCACCTCGATGCCATCCGGATCTTGGAATCTCAGCGCCTTTTGGTGTCTTCTCTTCAGAAAATATTGTTGCGCTGCCTTTGGCCCCATTCGCACATCGGTCCGCTACTGACGCCATCTCACAGGCTAATGGGGCGCCCCACGCCGACTTTCAGCATTGTAGGATGACCACACCAGTACAGCAACTTGCTAGACATCACCTCGGTGCCATCCGGATCTCGGCGCCCCACTGCAGATGAAGTGCCTCTCAACTATGAAACCACCACGGTGACATCCGGATCTTGGCGCGTTGTGCTGCCTTCGGCCTATTCGCACATCGGTCCGCTACTGACGCCATCTCACAGGCTAATGGGGCGCCCCACGCCGAGTTTCAGCATTGTAGGATGACCACACCAGTACAGCAACTTGCTAGACATCACCTCGGTGCCATCCGGATCTCGGCGCCCCACTGCAGATGAAGTGCCTCTCAACTATGAAACCACCACGGTGACATCCGGATCTTGGCGCGTTGTGCTGCCTTCGGCCTATTCGCACATCGGTCCGCTACTGACGCCATCTCACAGACTAATGGGGCGCCCCACGCCGAGTTTCAGCATTGTAGGATGACCACACCAGTGCACCTTACTAGACACCACCTCGGTGCCATCCGGATCTTGGCATCTCAGCGCCTTGTGGTGTCTTCTATTCAGAAAATATTCTTGCGCTACCTTTGCCCCATTCACACATCGGTCCGCTACTGACGCCATCTCACAGGCTAATAGGGCGCCCCACGCCGAGTTTCAGCATTGTAGGATGACCACACCAGTACAGCAACTTGCTAGACATCACCTCGGTGCCATCCGGATCTTGGCATCTCAACGCCTAGTGGTATCTTCCATACAGAAAATATTGTTGCGCTGCCTTTGGCCCCATTCGCACATCGGTCCGCAACTTAGACATCACTTCGGTGCCATCCGGATCTTGGCATCTCAGCGCCTTGTGGTGTCAGTCAGAAAATATTGTTGCGCTGCCTTTGGCCCCATTCGCACATCAGTCCGCTACTGACACCATCTCACAGGCCAACAGGGCGCCCCACGCTGACTTTTACCATTGTAGGATGGCCACACCAGTGCCACAACTTGCTAGACACCACCTCGGTGCCATCCGGATCTTGGCATCTCAGCGCCTTGTGCTGTCTTCTATTCCGAAAATATTGTTGCGCTGCCTTTGGCCCCATTCGCACATCGGTCCGCTACTGCCGCCATCTCACAGGCCAACGGGGCGCCCCACGCCGACTTTCAGCATTGTAGGATGGCCACACCAGTGCTGCAACTTGCTGGACACCACCTCGGTGCCATCCGGATCTTGGCGCGTTGTATTGCCTTCGGCCTATTCGCACATCGGTCCGCTACTGACGCCGCCTCACGTGCCAACGTATTTTCTCCGCATTTTATACCCTATGCCGCATAACAGGTCATGTGACTTGTTTATAAAACTTTTCATTGGTTCATTTTACTTTTGGTTTCCTAATGATGGAAGGCTTGATCATATGACCTAAAAACAACACTTTTCATTGGATGAAAACTTTTTTTTTTCCCAAACGATGAAAGCCCCATCTTGTTTCTGGATGTTTCAGACTGAAGCTGGCGTCAGCATGAGAGCACCACCATCTCGTAGCTCCGTCGTGGTCATTCCGCGAGAAATCATGGCAACCGCTCCCCACCAGAAGCCTACAGGAGTCGGGGGCCCCCAAAACTTTTGATGAATCCTCAAGGCGGAGGGGACGCTTTCGAGAATGGGGTCCAAGACCTAGCAGACAAGCGTCCGATTTCCAAGGTGTCCCAGGGCCATTTCAGTGGACCAGGCCCAAAAAGGAAACAGCCTGCCGCCATTTTGAGAGTCCTGTGACAGCCGCCTATCGCTGCACCGCAAGAGTGGGCGCAACTCAGCTGAATTGCGGCTTTTGACACAGTGGACCAAAAACGGACGGAATGGCAACTGAAACGGTAAAGGGGCGCCCCACTACAACAGATGACACTCCACCTGGAGAGGCCCGTTCACGCCGCCTCCCCCGGGGCGCCCCACGCCGTTATTCGGAGCAGCATTGTAGGATACCAAAACCAGTGCGGCAACTTACTGGACATCACCTTGGTGCCATTGTTCTGCTGCCTTGGAACTATTCGCACAACAGTTTGCTACTGATGACCCACCCCCCGCGACGCCCCACGCTGGACGTTGTGCTGCGTTGGGACTATTCGCACAGCCGACCGCTACTTCGTTGTTTTTTCCCTAAAAATGTTTATATGTTATTACTATTTTTGTTTTCTTGTATATATTTATAAGTTATTAAAGTTTTATAATCTTACTACTTTGTCGGAGTGCTATATATTTTTAATGTGACACATAATTGTAAAAACTTTGATGTACAAAGAGTCATCCCTGGAATTTTCCGCTTCAGGCTCGGTCCCCTCCCCAATCACAATACAGGATGGTTTTCAGATAATAGGAACGCGTCTGCTGTGAAGGATCTCATCGAGTGTGGGCCTTGATCTACTATAACTCCTTTGAAGAGGGGTGATTCTTTACAGCTGGGGCCATAAACTACATCTGCAGGGCTAGCTGATACCCTGGGACCAGCCTGGACAATCGGACACAGAGGAAAAGGAGTGTCAGAGGGTGAGGTAGTGAATAGGGCGAAAGGGAGGTGTCGGGCGGGCACAGGGTGTGATTCTCAGGGAAGAGCAGCGCAGATGGGGGAGGTTTATTACCCATGCATAAGACAGAGAGCGGGGGTGACCACTGCCTGGGGGAGATGCTTGCGAGGGTGGGGAGCCATGCTAAGGATCGACAGCGTGCACAGAGTGGGTCTGGTCAAGGCATCTGAAATGGCTGCCGTGCACGACAAAAGTGTGGCATTTGAAAAAGACAAGATGGCGCAGACAATGTTTTTCAACACTTCCTGATTTCCTTCGAATCGAACGTTAACAGACGTTGGGGCATATTACCAAAGTTAAGCGATATTTATCCCTAACGATGCTTAGCAACGATTTTTTTTACCGCTAAGCATCGTCAGAAATTATCGCAGATAAACCTTGCTATTATCAAGGTTTATCGCAAATACGATAATAAACGACCGCAATGCATTAATATCGCTGAAAACTCAGCGATATTCATGCATTACCGAGCGAATGCTCTTATCCATGTTATCCACCTCCCATTGGATAACATGGCTAAGAACTGCTCAGGGCAGGTGCTAGCTTTTGGAGATATTCGCGCTTATCTCGAATATTTCCAAAAGTTGATAATAGGAGATAGCGATGTTAGCGACTGTTTCCAGTCGCTAACATCTTGGCATGCCCACTTTGCATGTCATTAGTGATAAATATCACTCACATGCAAAGTGGGGCCCAAGATGGTCGCTATCTCCTACTAGCCGTCGCTAACTGGTGTTAGCAACAGCTAGGTAATACAGATATAATTTTATCTCCGCGAAGCGGAGCGCTGTTACAGATATATATCTTGTTTTTGAATGTTAATTTCTCAAAATCCACTGAAGCACATATATTGAGACCTAGCAAAGGCACATCGAGCTACCAGTCCCTACAATTTTGCCAAGTTTCGTGCAAATCCATTCAGCCGTTCGATTATTATTATTATTATTATTTTGCCCCGCGGGGCCCTTTTAAAACCTCCACATCAAACCTAAGAGGTCAAGGAGGATCTACTATGCCCCCTTATGGTCATTTGCCCCTTCGCTTTGGCCTCCTCTTGTCTCTCGATCCTACCGAGAGACAAGATGGCGGCCGCTACGGACTGTTTGCAATGTTTACAGACGCCGGAGAACCAATCAGCTTCGCAAACCTCCGTTACGCGAAGCGGAGCGCTGTTACAGATATATATCTTTTTTTGAACGTTAATTTCTCAAAATCCACTGGAGCACATATATTGAGACCTAGCAAAGGCACATCGGGCTACCAGTCCCTAATATTTTACCAAGTTTCGTGCAAATCCATTCAGCCGTTCGATTATTATTATTATTATTATTTTTTGCCCCGCGGGACCCTTTTAAAACCTCCACATCAAACCTAGGGGGTCAGCGAGGATCTACTATGCCCCCTTATGGTCATTTGCCCCTTCGCTTTGGCCTCCTCTTGTCTCTCGATCCTACCGAGAGACAAGATGGCGGCCGCTACGGACTGTTTGGAATGTTCACAGACGCCGGAGAGCCAATCAGCTTCGCTACGCGAAGTTCCGTTACGCGTAAAGTCCGCGAACCGGAGCGCTGCCCGGTCCGCTGTTACAGATATATATCTTTTTTTGAACGTTAATTTCTCAAAATCCACTGGAGCACATATATTGAGACCTAGCAAAGGCACATCGGGCTACCAGTCCCTACAATTTTGCCAAGTTTCGTGCAAATCCATTCAGCCGTTCGGGCTAAAAGTGAGGCCAACCACCCTATGGAAAACTCAATGTTAAAAACACGTTTTGGGACCCCCCTTTTTTCTCGGCCCCCCCTTGAGGAACCCCCCCCCAAATTTTCAAGGGCTGCTCAGAAACAAAATGTGCCATTTTCCTGAAAATTTCAGCCAATTCCGTCCACAAACGCCAAAGTTATTAGACATAGAATTTTCAAAAATCAAATAGAGAAAAAATCCTAACTATATATACCTACTGGCGACCGCCAGTAGGTAATATATATATATATATATATATATATATATATATATAGATATAGATATATATAGATAGATATATACAGGCATATAATACAAGGTAATAATCAGGCGTACTCCTAATATGCAATCCCTATGCTGTGTATGTCTAGAGTGTGTGTAGGTGTTCTACCCTCCTCATAGTTCTACCAAGAATTCCCTCATAGAATGATCTAACCCCATTACCTGGCAGGAGAATATAGGACCCTGTCTTGGTCACAAATTGGACACCCCTGAAAGGGATGTCAGGTAGCTGTCCTGCGAAGCCACCGCATACAGGGACCCTCAGTGTCAGCTGAAGTGTCTCCTCTACTAACCACCAGAAATGCTTCTTTATTTAAAATAAACAGAATCTTTGTGATATATACACAGATTAGCATTGTAGTGGATATGTAGCTAGTCTTGTCACCCCGTGGAAGAAGATAGAAAAACATTTGTAGATTATGAGTAAAGGCCTTGTACTTGGTGTTCGAGTTCTTGTGATAATGTTGCGCAAAGCAAGATGTGTAAACAAAAGTAGTTTCATTGTCATGCACACTCATGTGTGCAAAGGTCACATCAACTATCGTTATTGTGCAGAAAAGAGGCCAATTTAAGAAAACAGGCCCCATTGCTACATGGGCCTAACTCAGGCACATAACACTATTACAAGTTTAACTTTCACTTGGGAAGAGATAGAGATTGGAGTTTGGGGCCCATGAACTCACAATTTAAAAATACATCTTTTAGTGAAGGTTGTTTTTAAATTTTGTGTTTGAAAATGCCGCTTTTAGAAAGTGGGCATTTTCCAGCTTTTCAATTCTCTGCCTTTGCCTACCTGTGGGATCCATGTCTGAGGTAGGGTGACTGTTGGGCTGTTTGTGCATTCAGTCTAGACAGTCACACAAAGGGAACTTAGGTGTGCTCTGTATATTCTGATTTCCCATCATCACAGGTTGATCGGTCTTCCTGAGCTAGAGTGGTGGGAGGAGTTGTCACTGACACCTGAATAGGGCTGTGTCTGTCCTCACACAAAGCTGCCCCCCCTCCCCGGTAGTATGTCTAGAGTCAGGTCAAGGAAAGGCAGGGCCTTGTGCACTACAAATACTTTCCTTTGAAGTTTGCCAACTTCAAAAGCAGAAAGTGGTATAAGTACTGGAGTTATGATACCATAACTTTAGAACACTTCCAGACTAAGAGGACGTTCTGCCAAGAAGAGCTGGAGAAGCTGTCAGGAGGCACTACCACTTTGCTGTGTTGGTCTGCGGCGCCTGTCTTGGGCAGTGAACAGACTAGACTTTGCTTTCTACATCCTACTTGCCAAGGTTCTCTAAGACCTTGTGTGTGGTTGCATCCTGTTAAGAAGTCTCAGGGCCATCAGACTTCGTTGCAGCCCTTGGACTCCTCTGCAAAGCGATGCCCATCAGTCAGTCAGGCAATTTACCTTATTCGATACTTATAGTATAAGAGCATAAAAGTACAAAAAAAGGTACAGTTTAAAAACATCTATACAGAAAAGTAAATTATATACATTGAGGGATAAAAAGGTAATTGCATCATAACAAACACCATTAGAGAACAATGAATAAAGGCCAGCTGATAGAATCAGTTTAAAATTAATTCTCAGTTATTGTGCAATTTCCTAATTGTTTCTGATTGGATTAAAAAGGACGCCACAGAAAAACAAACCATAGGGTTAGGCAAGGATTGTAGAAAATACAGTGCAACATGACATTGTTTAAAACAATATTCACGCATCAAGGGCAGAATAAATCTTTAAAGTGGGTCTGCATAAAATTTGCAAAAAAAAGAATATGTAGATTTAATTGTGCAGAAACACCATCGCAAGGACAGGATGGTAATTAAATTGTGGAATAAATTCCAGCTGGAGGGGGCAACATACATGGAATAAAATTCAAACGAAACCTAAGTAGAAAAGATCTGTGACGTGAATTTGTCACAGTAAAATATAGGATGTTGGCCCTTCCTGTACCATTGGGCTTTCTAAATATGCTGTGACCCATACTCTTGTACAGTTTGCTTTCAATCTTACTTCAGCCCTTAATTTCAGAAAACGCAATTTTATCCCCCTTTCTGAGAACTTCATAGAGTCACTCAGGACAGCAAATAAGCATTCTAAACCAAAGGAGGAAAGAGTAAATTTAATATAGGAGATCCATGGATCTTAAGGGCATTTTCCAGGAATACGCAGTCTTCAATTGGCTTTTGGGTTTTATGGATAGATTCCCTTTTCCATACAGAATGCCACAACATTATTGGTGCCAAGGCAATTGTATGGGTCAAATATGGAACATCCATTTCTGCATGGGAAATAATATTGGAGCAGCTTACCGGGAGGCCCACTGTATCCCCAAATGCCTGCTCCTTATGTTGCTACCATCACAGATTTTGCTGGGTAGAATTTTTTTACCCCCAATTTTTTAATAAATGAGTGGACAGCAATAATTGTTCTCTCTAGTAGCAAGCATATTTGACCATGATAGTTCCCTATTAAACGTTACACCTAGATAAGAGAAGGTATCAGTATGGGGTATTTTCTGGCCAGATATATGGAATTTTGGAACCTTCGTGTTTTTCGGCAAGTAATTAAAATAAAGGATTTAGCCTCATTTGTTGTTAGCCCTAGTTTTTGCATGTAAGTGATGCCAATAAATTCCAGTTCTGGGCCCTACGAGGTGGCTTTGCTGAACCAAGAAAATCTATGCATCAACTCTCAGTGCCTGTTTTTCCTGATGCAACATTGCCATGCGGTTGAAAAAACAACCATCACCACGGTGTGGCCAAAGAATTGACGCAGCGACTGCTGTAAAGCGGAAAGGTCACCGCAGCCTAAGTACTGAGCACTGTGTCACCGCTGCCCATGGCATCCACTCCAATTCCAATGCAAGCCCTGCTGTGCAGCTGAATAAATCGACGCATCGCCTGCTTTGCAGCTAAGAAATTGACGCAGCACATGTTCCATCACTGCTGCATTGATCTAGCTCATCTCGATTTTTTACACATTGTCCTTGCATGCCAAATTCTTCATCGACGTTGCCCTGCAGTAAGGAACCAAGTCAGCGTGTCCAGATATTGACGCATCATTTCCCCTCACAGTAAGGTATCAATGCAACACCTCCTCTGAAAGTAAGGACTCAAGGCCTCATCTCTCCTGCATTTCAGTAAGGAATCAACGCATCATATCCCCTAAAAGTAAGAAATCGATGCATAGCTTTGCTTTTCATGCACCTCATCTCCCCTGCGCCTGTTTTTGCTTTGAATTTAACATATCCCAGGTACTTTGAGATAAAAGTGACACAGCCATTGTTTCACATGATATCTTTGCTTGTGTATGTTGGATTTTTGTCATTTTGGTCTTGTTCTATTCAGATAAATAATGGTTATTTTTCAGAACTAGTGTGGTGTCCATTTATAGTATGTTCACTGTGTGTGTCTGTCTGTGTTTGTGTGTGTGTGTGTACAAATGCTTTATACATTGCTTTATACATTGCCTCTGAGATAAGCTTGACTGCTCGTGCCAAGCTACTAAGGGGGTGAGCAGGGGTTATCTTCGGTGTGTAACTACCCTGACTAGAATAGGGGTCCCTACTTGGACAAAATGCAAACTACTGCCAACTAGAGACCCATTTCTAACACCATGTAGTAGCCATAATAGCATAAAGAGTTCCATCTGTGGCCATATTAAAGTGAGGATATGCCTACCCATTTTCTGCCATGGCACACCTTTAGCTAGGTGTGCTGGGCAGAAACTGGTACAGTGCTTTGTAATATATATAATTCTCTGCACCAAGGGAAGCTGCAAACTTGTGATGCCCTGGGGTAGTGCAATAGTGAAACATGGGCCAGACAATTTAATAAGCCAGTCTGACATAGCGTAGGTGGCACTTAGTCTGCAGTTCCAAGAGTTATAGAGGAGGAGGAGGATGTCCAGGATGGACCTCATATCAGAATCAGGAGATATATTTACTAATGTTTGACACAGCACATTGCAGCAACTAAAGTTATTGTGCTGTGTTCAGTGAGAGGGAGAGTAGGAGGGTGCCATACACAACACAATATAGCTCTGCTGCTTTCTTCCCAAGCACTGGGTCTCAATTAGGCTACTTTGCACCACACACATACACACACCGTTGCACCATAATTCAAGTGTGTGTGCATGATGTATAGACTAGATTTTGTACTGTTCCAGCACAAAATGATATGCCTAGACTTACTTTCCCCACTCTGCATGTATGTTATACATTGCAGGAAACATGATGTCAGGAAAAAACACCCACAGGAAACCCCAGACACAAAGTAATGTAAAGTTAGAACAAAGCTTTGCATTACTTTTATGGATCAATTCTGTTTATTTATGGCCAGAGCAGAATATTTGTATACACAGTTGTCTGTCTACAACCCAGGGGCCGGCAGCATCAGTAATGTAGAGTTAGAATCAAAGCTTTAATCAATCAGCTCTTTGCCTACAACCCTGGGGTCAGTTGGGCCTTAAAGTCACAATTCAAATCAAAGCAATACAAATATCCCATAAAGGACCCCCACCCCCGACTTCTTCGAAAAAGGTAGTTGCAGTGGCCTATGAGAGCAGTGTAGTGGCTCATGTTTTGGGCCTGGGTGAATGTGTGTCAGCATTTTTTGCTTAGGGTGGAGTTGGGCCTTCAGCTGTCTCAGTCATGGGGTTCAAGTGCAGCAGCTTAAGATAAGACAGACAGATCAGCTTGCTGAATTCAGAGGATAGAATAGAAATGTATAGTCCCACAAGTCAGGGTATGAGTCACTTTTCGGGTCTACCACCAGGGAAAGTTTTTTCACCCCCAAAATGAACCCTTGGTATGGAGCCATGCTGTGTAGTTAGGGACCTTATCAGAACCATATGTGGGGAGAATGACTTGGTGGGTAGCTCCTAGAGCCAGGGTCATTTGTCTCCCTCTCAGTGAGTGTAAGAGGTAGGTCAAAGGGTTGGAAAGCCCCATGATGGTGTAGGCCAGAAATCTCAGGCCTTGTCAATATCATCTAGAATATGCTCCCAATAAGTGACTGGCTTCAAGCTAAGGTGGGCCAAGGTGCCCCTAACACCTGCATCCCCTCCAGCAATCTTTCATGCGCCCAGGGCTTCATGCGTGGAACCACACAGGAGTGATGAACCAGCAGGAGAATATTTTATATGTTGTCTCTGTACTAGCCATATTATGGGCAGTGTGGTGGGCCCAGTAGTAGGTGTTCTCCCACTTTTTGATGGATAGGTCTCTGCCCAGTTCCTCCTCCCACCTTTTCTGTCCTGCTGTCTTGGCCAGTGGTGCCAGGTCTGACAAGACCTCAGAGGTAAGAGCAGCATAGTTAAGTGTCAATGTCTTAGCCACCAAGCTAGCCAGCATAATACCGAGATAAGGTATATATTCTGCTGCCCAGGGGCACCATGTATAGTACAAATAAGAGAGGGGAGAGTGGACACCCCAGCCATGCGCTTTGTGAATCTGGAAGGGTTGGGGTAGAACACCATTGACTCCCACTGAAGCCTGCAGGGTACTGTAGACACTGTGGGCCCATCTTCGGAACCTATCTCTGAGACCAAATTGTTTCAGAGTCTCAAAGAGATAGGGCCAATGTACCCTATCAAACACCTTTTAAACCTCAATGAAAGACGAATTGCCTCCCCCTGGGATCAATGTATCTTATCCATTAGGTGGAGAATGCATTTGGTATTGTCCCCAAACTTGTGATTGGGTATGAAGCCTTCCTCTTCAGAGTCAATCAGGCCATGCCTGACAGGGTTGAGGTGGTGGGCCAGAATGCCAGTAAATAGTTTGGTATCTATATTTAGGAGTGATATAGGTCTTTAAGACCCACACACAGATGGGTCTTTGCCAGGGTTTGGGATAATTGAGATAGAGGCCTGCAGCATTGTGTTAAAGAGGCAGGTCACCAATGGGGCCAGATCCTGACAACAAAACGTTATTAAACTGTGGAGAATAGCCATCAGGCCGCTGACTTCAGGTGGGCAATTGCTGATATTATCTCCTCAATCCAGGTATCTGTCTCCTGGCTCTCTTTTTTTTTTTTTAAAGAGTTTTATTAGGCAACAGCAGAAAAGAAAAGAACAAAAAGAGCAAAAAGAACACAAAGATAAACACCTATATACATCGAGTCAAAGGCAGAAATAATAATATGATTCACTTCCATAATTTCTCACTTTTCAATCCAATTAGTAACAGGTAGCCATAATTTACAGCCAAGTGTCTTCCTTCTTATAGCTTTCAGTTTATACAATGCTGTTTCAAGATAATACAGAGAGAGAAGCTTATTTCGCCACAGAATAATATTTGGTGGTTCTTCATCAAGCCAGCCGGACGTGACACAAAAACGGAAAACAGACATACTTATAAACACAAACCCAGATACTGAGTCTGAGATTGGAATGGAAGCATTTTCTTCGCATCCGAACAAACTTAAGATGGCGTTAATTTAATTGAATTACCCAATTCGGCAGTGAGAAAGTGCTCCACATCGACAATAAATTTTGCCAGTCTTGGGCAATTAAAAAACATGTGAATAGCGTCAGCTCCATAAAGGTTACAGCGATTACAACTCGTCCCACGTCCGACACTCCATTTGGCTATCTTCCCCGGTGTATAATACAATCCGAATATAGACATATAATGCTGACTGATTAATGACCCATTCATTAAGACCTTTCTAGTGATTGCTAAACTTCTCTCTAAATTTATAAAGGGGATATTTAATTTCTGCTGCCATTTGCTCGCCACCACCTCTAAATCGTCCTCTCTTTTTTCCAAAATTAATTGATACAAAAATCCGATTCTTTGTCGATGTTCTATTGCTTCTAGAATTTCAATTTTCTCCAAAAATATTAATGACTGAGAAAGTTTTTGTAAACAGAAACTTCGAATCTGGAGGTATTTAAAAAAATCAGAACGATGTATATGATAAGTGTTTATCAAATGTTCAAATGAAACAAAGTCTTGTTCTATAAATAGATCACCTAGCTTATTAACACCTAAATTGTTCCACCTATGCATTACCCCGTCCTGAAAAATCGCCGGCAAAAAGGAGCTTTTCTGCAAGGGTGTAAATTTCGTTAAATTTATATTGAGACAACATTTCTTCTTAACAGCTCGCCAAATAGAGTAGGCTGTATCGAATATCTTAAACTTAGTTTTTTTGTAGTAACTGGGCTCTATGATCCTGTTTAGACATTGTTTCGCCTCTGTCCCCAAGAGCATTTCATAAATGGAAGGGATCAGGCATTCCTCCAAATGATCCTCTGGTAATAGAAGTACACCCATATATTGCATTATGGCCATCCAGTGATAGATTTGAAAATTTGGGACAGCCCATCCCCCTCTTTCTCGGGGTAATTCACAGCTTTTAAGTGCTCTCCTAGCTTGATGATACCCCCATAAAAAACGAGAGCTCATTCTCTCTAGCCGTGCAAAGTAGCAAATTAACAGAGGTATGGCTCGGAAAATGTATAAACATTTTGGAAAAATAAGCATTTTTATCAAATTGCTACGACCTAGTAAAGATAGTCTCAAATTACTAACCCTTTCTAAAATCTTGTTTGAAGATGCTATTACAGGTTCTAAATTAATTGGAATAATTTCCTCAATATTAGCCGAAATTTTAATACCAAGATATGTAGCCTCCTTATCTATCTTCATGTTCTCTGGATATCCCGCCACAGAATGGATGAGCTGAGTTTTGTCGATATTTAATTTGTATCCAGAGACCAGACCGAATTCCTCCGCTAGTTTTATAATGTTAGGAAAGGCTGTATTGAGGTCTGCCGTGGCCACAGCTATGTCGTCAGCATAGGCGCAGACTTTTATTTCCCAGCCATTTAATAATACTGGTTTAACTATAGGGTTATTTTCCAACTTTCTTATAAAGGGGTCAATATATAGGGCGAACAGCAGGGGGGAACAGGGACACCCCTGTCTCGTCCCCCTTGCTATCCGCACCGGGCCTGACAAAGAGCCCGAAATCCGAATTCCCGCAGTCGGATGCGTATAAAGTGATCTTATAGCTTTAATAAAGTTTTTAGGAATTCCCATCTTCTCCATCACTGACCACAGAAAAGTCCACGTGACCCTGTCGAACGCTTTTTCAGCGTCCAGCAGGGCCACCCCAACCGGAGATCCAGTCCCCTGAGCCCAATCAAGCAAAGATATTATTCGCCTAATATGGTCAGTGGTCCCTCTACCCTGTATGAAGCCATGTTGTCTTATAGAGACGAGCCCTTTCATAAGATCGTTTAAGCGATTTGCAATAAGCTTCGAATAGATTTTGCTATCTGAATTCAGTAGAGAGATTGGCCTATAAGACCCCATCTCCTCAGCGTTCTTTCCCTTTTTCCGAAAAATGACAATAATTGCTTCCGCCCAAGAAGGTGGTGCTTTACCCTCAAAAGCTCGCTGGCAGATTTCGACCAGTTCGGTTTTAAGTTGAACTCTAAATGTTCTGAAAAATTCCAGCGGTATATTATCAGGCCCCATGGCTTTGCCAGAGGCCAGCCCTAAAATTGCTGCTTCTATCTCTTCCCAGACAGGGGGTGCTAGGAGATTAAGATGTTGAGCCTCTGATAAGGGCATAGAGTTTATTTCCTTCAAATATTCATCTGGATCGATAGAGTCCCTTTCCTCGCTATATAAACATTGATAAAACTCTCGGAAAGCAGTCAATATCCCTCCTTTTGTTTCCTGTATGTTCCCTTTTAAATCCTTAATTTTTTGGATATCGCTGAATACCTGCTTCTCCCTTGCTCTTTTCGCTAGCAATCTGCCACTTTTTTCACCAAACTCATATGCTATTTCCTTATGTTGAATATAATTGATGGCTATTGAGTCAGCTATTTTAGAGTACACTTTGGCTTTTTTGATCGATAGGTCTTTTTGGGCCAATCTACTCACATCTGATTCCCCTCCCTGTTTTAAAGTCTCAGCCAGCTTCTCCTCCGCTTTTATAATTTCTTCAAAATCGTTCCGCTGTTCGTTTAAAAGTTGCTTATGCTTGAACCCGGAATAGCTCAGAGTCTCCCCTCTAACTACAGCTTTGAATGTATCCCAAACCATTTCGTAAGGGGCAGTACCTTTATTACAAGCGAAAAATTCGGTTATTACTTTAGTCATGTATTGACAATATTCAGTCTCTAACAATAATTTGCGCTCAAAAGACCATCGTGGTAATTCAATATTGTCCTCTGTTTCCACATTTAGTTCCAGCACTACCGGATTGTGATCCGATATTAATTTAGGATGAATCTGGATTTTTTATTGTAATAAAAAAGAGCGTGAAGTGAAAAAGTAGTCTAACCTGACAAATTTTTGATGGGGAGATGAAAAAAAAGTAAACCCAGGTAGATTCGGGTTCTTCTCGTGCCAAACGTCAAAGAGACCATGTTCCAGGAGTAGCCCGCGTAGGGCAGTATATACAAGTTTTTTCCTGCCACTATGTACGGCGTTAGATCTTATATCAGCCTTTGCCTCCAAATTAATGTTATAGTCACCAGATAATATCACTGGGGTAGCCCACTGTGCCAATTCTAGATTTAGAAAATTAAATACCTCTGGGTCGTCCAAATTTGAGCCATAAATATTGCAGAGTGTGAGCCCCTGCCGACCTCCCTTAAATTCAGCTAGCACCCATCTTCCCCATCTATCTGCTGCCGTTTTTATACAGTCCAGCCAACCCCTCTTTTTTAATATTGCTACCCCCCTCTTAACTCCAGATTGTTTGGAGCAGACAACTAATTCCATCCCAAGATTTCTTAAGTATTCTCTTTTAGCCCAAGCAATGTGTGTCTCTTGTAGACAGAGTATATCTATACCCAACATCTGGACAGTTTTGGCCAAAACTTGTCTTTTCCGTGGATCATTTAAGCCACATACATTTAATGTACATATCTTGATTTTTCTGATCATTGCATTTAATTTCCATTATCATTCTTAGCATTCTTATTTTTTTGGTTTTCTGAAAAGACCCCTTTTCACAGTCGTCAACAAATAATAATACTCCACCTAAATCTTCTGCTGGTGCCCTTTTCACCCCCCCTTCACCTATACCCCGTACCCCTCCTTTCCCGCCTATTTCCCCCCCACCCATTTCACCCCACCCTACCCTCCCCCCACCCCACACTCCCAGCTCATGAGGCCCAAGGACCATAGGTCCCTGCAGTGATGGAGTATCGTGTCCTCTCCTCCCAGAGTCTCTCCTGGCTCTCAGCGTTGTGTGGCAAAAGAGGGGTGACCAGAGTCTCCCCCAGGTATCCCACAAGATTAGAAGCAATGTTGCCAGAAGCTTTGTATAGAATACTGTAGAAGTCTTGTAAGACTGTTGTGATTTATGCATCTCCACAGACTTTTGGGCCCGAGTTGGTACATATAATTTTGATAATGTTCTTATGGGTTTTAGTCCGGGTTTTAGTCCGGAGTCTGTGGTCTACCATACAGCTGCTGTGGTTGCTTCCTAGGCAAAATGTATGTTTTAGTCGTGCCATCGAATATTCTGCTCTATCAACGTCCAGGCGCTTGAGGAGCAAGCGCGCCTTTTCTAATTTCCTCAAAACTCTTGGGGGCCCTGTGCCCTTATGTATGGCCTCCAGCTCTAGTACTGTTTGCTCCAGGCTCAGTTAGTTCTCTTTCCGGAAATGGTTACCCGCTACTGGTATAGCAATCAGTTCCCCCTGGATGGCTACCTTCAAAGTCTTCCATAAAGAGACCATTGATGTCTCCCAGGTGTCATTGATCCGGAAGTAGTCGGCGATCAACTTTTGAAGAGCTTCTATTGTGGATTTAGGTTGGAACAGACTATCTCAGAGCCTCCAGTGAGAGGAATGACTTTGGCAGTGATCCACTCATCGTACCAGGGAGAGGCGGGAATGGTCAGATGAAGACCTGGGAGCAATGTAAACCTCTTGGACAAGGGCCTGAATTGCTGTGTATTCTCGAAACTGGTCAATGCAGGCATAGGTTTTGGGTGATGTGGAGCAGTACGTGTAGTACCATGTGTTAGTACAGAAAAGATGCCAGATGTCCACCGAGTCCACAGTCTTCTAACCAATGATAGAGATTCACCAGGACTTGAAATTCCATTACGTTCTATGCCTCAGCCACAAGTGTGATGCATAGAACATCCGTAATTGTAATTTTGACCCAACTGGAATATCAGGGTGTAATTGAACCCTGTGTTTTATCAATAAATAATGCTCTTTTTAAAATAGTGAAGCCGGACAGTTCATATTGCATGGTTATGGATTACAGAAATATAAACAGTCATGTTTGTACATTTGCAGTACAGAACACCCACAGCTCTGATTTGATAAATAACATAGTTCATAAAAATTATAAAACCACTCTGGACATATCAAATGGATTTCATAGGCACAATTTGGCCCCTGATAGCTGTGACTCAACCGTATTCACTGCGGTCGGCAATTAGAACCGGTTTATGCATTTGCCTATGGGCTATAGAATAGCCCTGAGGCTTTTGCTGCACGTGTTGTGTCTCTTTTACACAACAAAGACCCTGATGCTTTCTCGTACAACGGTGATATTTACTTGACAGATGACAAATTAATACCACATCTTGTGCATGTGGATTGCATCATTTTGCCTTTTTCTGACTTAGGATACAAATTTAGTTTTGCTAAGTCACACATCACATATTTGCTGGTACTCTTCTTGGGTTATAAGCACAACAATGAAGGTAGGGGGTTGGCCCCCCACTTTTTGGAGAAATGTGCTCAATTGCAAACTCCATCCACTGATACAATGATTTTTTTTCATCTTCTAGCTGGCTTCCGACACATACAACAATGCTTCAGTCAGTGTGATCTGCTTGCGACCAACTTCTTATTAACTTGTGACAATTCTATGAATTTGGTCATAAGGATTGTGCCAGGTACAGTAGGTTTCACGTACTTGACGTTCAATGAGGGAGATACAGTCCCCATTGCTTACAAATCGCACTTGTACAGATCGGCAGGGACGCGTTTTTCCTCAATTGAAAAAATTCTTACCGCAATTCAGATGGAGATTCTTAAAGAACACTCTCTTGCTCAAGGTAAGCGCATTCTTATGGTCTCTCATGTGCCTGCCCTAGAAGCAGTCACTAAGGCGAGCGATCCGAATTCTAAAGCTTTTCATCCTCATTGGATTCAGTGGGCTCAATTAGCCGAGCTATGTGCTTTAGTGTTGGCTTTTAGAATTCGCTGCTCCTGCTGTTCCCACTCTTGTTGTGTGTAATTCATTTAACTGGGTACAATCCTTTAACAACAATTTATTATTTTGTTGTCAAAATGATTATTGAGATTCTAAAGGTAGCGCGATAAAGCATAACACACTTTGTGTTTGAGTGGCCGCTCTAAAGGAACGTTTGCCACTCACTATCCATGATCTTGGCCATCAGCATGTGGGAGCACATGCTGTTGGTAATTCTTTGGCTGATGAGGCAGCCGAATCTGCAATAGCTACATGTTCGGTAGCAGCTGTAACTAGGTACATGACTAAAACTGATAATGATATTCTTGCGGCTATAGCTGCGACGTAGGATGGGGCGAAGTTCCCAAAAGGTTTCCCCTTCAAAGTATTCTTATCATATGTCATGGGGGATCAGCTGATTTCCCACCGAGGACTGCAGACTTCCTTTGATCATTGCCACCCATGAAGGCATGGCTTCTGCTCATGCAGGTGTTTTGGCAACAGTGTCACTCTTGCAGCAGCGTTATTGGTGGCCTGACTTGTATAGACAGATTTGTAACTATGTCCTTTCTTGTGACATTTGTCAACAGATAAAGCCGTCCACAGTTGCACTTCCAACACATATGCCACTTAACATTTCAAACCATCCGTTTGGTTGTATTTACTTTGATCACTGCGATCCTTTGTCATGCATATAAACATATTTTAGTTGCAGTGGATTCATGCACTAGATTCCTTTGTGTTTGGCCGCAACGTAGTGCTGACGCTCAAATTGTCATTAGAGATTTGCATGTGGCATCTTCCACTCTGACCATGGTCCAGCCTTTGCCTCTAAGGGTGATAAGGACGCGATGAAGTCACTGGGGGTGCTGGTGCAATTTTTGTCTCCATACCAGCCTTAGGGCAATTCCGTAGTGGAGCGTATGTACCGAGACTTAAAGCAATATTTGACAGCTAGAGTTTTAGGTACTGGCAGGAGTTGGCTGACTCATTTGTATGGAGTCCAACGTGCACTAAATAATCTCCCTAGAAGATCTCTGGGTGGACGGACCTCTGGCATCTGTGGCATGTTTGTGCCAGACCTTGATGGTCTAGGCGTTGCGGCGGCTGCAGCAACCTTTGACGTAGATAACCATTGTGCTATGTTACAGGATCTACAAAAGAGTTGAGATACTCTCACAAAGGATCACTTGTCCTAGTCTACGGATGCAGCAGTGCTGATTCCTTTAACTGGCTGGCTTCCTAAAGGTGGTCGTTTGGTCCAAGAGAAGTTGGAGAACAAAAAAGAAATTGGTCCATCCTATGGTGCATTGGTCCAGTTCTTGGATTGAAAGGTACTCATACTTTGATTTTACCTCCACTGCCTGGTCAGAAGGAGAATAGGTTCATTTCCATTGAATATGTCAAGCTACACCTTTTTGCCAATACTGAATTATATGCCTAGGAGCGTTCTTCAACAGGAAGTTTCTTTGCACCCGATGTCTTCCACAATGAGTCGTTTGCAAATGGAACGTGAAGTGGAGACCTCTGTTTTTTTTTTTTTTGGTTTTTTTTGCAGAGTTTTATATAGCGTGAACTAGAACCAAACCGAATCAGTTATCAGAGCGCTTTACATAGCACCAGTTACGTTACATGAGGACACACTTTCATTTTTTTAGGCACGGGGAGATTAAGTGATTTGCCCAGAATCACAGGGGGTTTTTGGAAAGAGGGGAAGGAGGGAATTCAGGACGGGAGGAACATGGCGGCAGGTTAACGGCTGCCGCGGAGCTCCCCGTTTGGAGGCACCAATTACGAGCCGTTTTAATGTTTCCCTCAGCTGAGATACTGTTGCGGTGAGAGCGGACGGTGTGGGGTATTGCTATGGCATAATACGTAAAAAAGCATTCCCTTGCATTTTTTTTTCCGCTCGGCCCCCGCTTTTTTGGATATCGTGTATGCGGCGCGAGTTGCAAGCTGCAGCGGCAGGCACTAGGACCCGGGGATGGTGAGGTCGTGCTTGCACGCAGAGGACGAGGCGGAGCTGTTCTGCGCCTGGGAAGACGCCACTACACCGGAGACTGCATCAGAGAAAGCAGCTGAGGTGCTGGAGATTGTCTCTCCAGTTTCCCAGAGCCAAGGAAGCGGAGGAGTGGAGATAAGTTTGGGGACTGGAGCCCGTGTCTTAGGGTGTGGTGATCGGAAATGGACAGTTTGGCAGCATGCAAAAGGAGCGTTTCTGCAACACTATAGAGGTCCTGTGTGCTGGGGGCATTTTTCTGCCTTAAAGCATTTAGCTTCTGTTCAAGGAACTATTCGTATGGAGGCAGCCTTGTCGATAGGAGTACCAGTATCGATAAGCCAGTGCCCAGTGAGCCTAACAAGACCTGACAGTGGCTCTATAGATATAGCCACAGTAGATAAAAACTTAGTGACTGTGCTCTCAGGGAAAATAGAGAAGGAACCAACGGAGATCAAGCACCCAAAAAGTAGAGGGGAGGTGGTAAGAAATAGATACCAGCTAAGGTCTAGACAAGAACTGAGGCAGCAGGGGGTTTGGGACCCAGTGGAGCTGGGCGAAAAAGTCAGACCTACACCACTTACACCACATAAGAGTAAAAGGAAGTGGGGTGCTAAGAAGGGGGATAGTAAACCCCCCCAGCAGACCTCGAAACAAAAAAGTACACCATCTCTTAAAAGCTACTTTAAGGTTATGGAGAAAATGAACTCTGCAAAGAAGGGGATAGGGGCAGATCTACAGCAAATTCAGGCCCCTTCCTCATCTGTTCTGGTCTTGGAGAACAGGTACTCCCCTATAGCGGAAACACAACCTGATGAGATATTAGAAGACCCTGCTAATCCGGTTTGTCCAGACATAGACGTATTAATAAGTGGCTGTGGTGGCGTGGAGAAGAGCGCTCCAATTCATCAAGATCATACAGTAGTATCCCAAGCCCCCTTAAAGGGTTCGGATCTTAAAACTGTGACTACAACAGAAGATATAAGGTCAATCCATCCCCTATCAGGAGAACCCACTGCTTCAGAGGCAGTTACAATGTGTGACAACTCAGACACTTCAACTATTTTGGCCTCCCAGCCCCACACTAGATCTGAAAAAGATACAGCTTGTGCCCCTGCTTCTGCTTCTGCCCTCGAACTTGATAAAATAGGGCTTTTACTTCAATCATTGCGTGGAGACTTACTTGAGAAGTTTGAAATCTCTGAGGCCAACCAGAAGAGACTGCACGACAGGTTTGATACTTTAGAGGCCAAACTTGAAGGCATAGAGTCGCGGACAACTACACTGGAAAATAAGGTCTCTTCCCTCTCAGTTACTACTGCAGAAAGCTCAGCCGATCTGTGTACCTTAAAAAAGCAAAACCGGGCTTTAATGATGGACATGGAACGTCTGGAGACTCACTCGCGACGGAACAACCTGCGCATATTAAAGATACCGGAAGGGGAGGAAGTGGAGGACATTAAAGCCTTTGTCTGCAGACTCCTTAGGGAGGGCGTGCTAAAAGATCGCTTAGATATAGACTTAGAGGCAGAAATACAGAGGGCTCATAGAGATCCCTTTAGACTTCACTCAGACCGTAAGGTTCCCAGGAAAATTCTAGTATACTTTCAGACCTATAGTGTTAAAGAATTGATCCTTAGTAGGTCCCTGGCGAGCACCTCACTCCACTATCGGGCTAATCCATACCAAATCAGGTCAGATATAGGAGGTAGAACAGCCCAAAGACAATGGGAACTGGGATCAAGAATGCCTGAACTTAGATCACTAGGGGCAAGAGTGCAGATGAAGTTCCCTGCCACGCTAAAAATCATGTGGAACAATAAAATGCACACATGTAATCAGCCAGAAGAGGTTGATACGTTGTTGACGAGCATGAGGGAGTAGGTTTATGGTTTATGGTTTAAGACTGTGTAGTCTTTGCCTGTCTTCAATAGCTTTACATTTACTATCAACATGAAAACAGAAGGAAGAGTTCCCCTTGGTTAGGGTGAGGTGGCACAGCATCGAGATAGGAAAATTAAAAATAAAAATAATAAAAATAAAAAAAATAGATATGTATATTGGAAAAGGAAAAAAAAGGGGGAAACACATATTCATCATATAATAGTATAAAAGTGGAAAAAAAAAATAATAATAATAAATACCACACACGGTGTTAGATGGGGGAAGGGTAGCTAGGGTGCTGAAAAGCGGGGAGCTCCATATGGGCTAGACAATGCCTGAGATGAAGGGAGGGTTCCTCAGGGGGGAGGGGGGGGGGGAGAAAGAATAAAAAGTCCTCATTTTCTGTAGAAACACAGTGTACATTGACTCAGACGATACAGACATACAGGGTGGTCGGAGACTGGTTAACACTAGGCTATGACTACAAACCAGCTTATTAGTAGTAAAATCTGCTCCTGGAACCTTAACGGTATAGGAAGTTTAAAGAAACAGCAAAGGGTGTGTGAATTTTTAAAGAACTTAGAGGCCAGTATATATTTACTACAAGAGACTCATCTTGAGGCAGGAGCATGTACAAAGGTTTTCAGGAAACAACGTTGGGTACAGGAAGTCCTATGCTCCAGGCAGAAGGGAATCTCCAGGGGGGTGGCAATAATCGTTAGGGCAAATAAGGGAATTAAGGTGCAGAGCTGGGAAACAGATCAGTCAGGGAGATGGTTGGTAGCGGTCCTTCTGATTGCCAGTTCACCCTATACATTTGCAGTATATTATGGCCCGAATGAAGACAATGAAAACTTTTTAAAAAAACTTGAGAAGACTTTAATTCTGGGTACAGCACCTGTTATTCTTGGGGGCGATTTCAATCTTGTCGTAGATAGTCAGTTGGACCGTACCTCTAGAGCAAAATATGTTCCGCCTAGGAGATCTCTCTCAGCCCTCAAAAATATAATAAGAGTCTTTAATTTACTGGATGCTTGGAGAGCTAAGAATAGAGACTTAAGAGAGTACTCTTTTTATAGTAAAAAGTATAGGCAATTTTCAAGAATAGATTTGTTTCTGGTGGACCATATACTTAAGCCGGCTTTAACTTCAGTTTCCCACACCCTAGTGGGCCTCTCAGACCATTCAGTTGTGGAATTGAATATCAACTTTAAGTCTCTGGTTTATGAACGCAGATGGACTCTCGACAGAACTATCTTATCAGAAGGAAGCATTGGACTCAAAATCAAGAGCAGTATAGTGGAGTTCTTTCTATTTAATGTGGGTTCGACCACGGAACAAACAGTCTGGGAGTCATTCAAAGCATTCATAAGAGGCTTCCTGGGGTACCAGATGAAACTAAAAAGAAAAAATCTAAAAGAAAGAGAAGCTATAGAGTTGGATTCTATCAAGAGGAAAGAACAAGAACTACAGCGGGCAGTGCTGGAGGAAAGAGATAAGATCCCGGTACTTGAAAAGGAGCTCTTAGAATTACAATTAAATTTCAAAGCTAAAGCAGATAAGCTGTTGCATGATCGGTGGGAGGCCAGCAAACTTAAGAACTTTGAGTACGGAGAGAAATGTGGTGCACTCTTGTCGTGGAAAGCCAGATCTGATAGGACTAGAAACAACATTAACACCCTGTCCCAACGGAGTTCGGGAAAACTGTTGACTGAAGAAGAAGAGATCAGGGCAGAAGCCAGGGGTTTCATGGCTGAGTTATATCAGGAGAGCATAGGTGGGGGAACTGAAGATCTGGAGAAGTGGTGGAACTGGAGGACACTACCTCAATTGAGTGAGGCAGATAAAAAGACTCTATCGGGCGAGATTACTGAAGGGGAAATCAGGGTACAGCTAAAGAAGATGAGCAGAAATAAGGCCCCTGGCCCGGATGGCTTACCAACAGAAGTCTATAAGGACAACTTAGAAGAGATACTCCCCCACTTGCTATCTCTTTTCAACAACATATACCAGCAAAGAGGAGGTATCCCACCCTCATGGTCAGAGGCTACTATTATCTTAATAGTCAAACCCAATAAGGATCCTATGAAAATAGAGTCTTACAGACCTATTTCACTTCTGAATTCTGACCTTAAAATATTTTCTGGAATTCTAGCTGGGAGATTAGCAAAAGTCATTAAAACTATTATACACCCGGACCAGAGGGGCTTTGTGCCAGGTCGGCAATTAAACGAGCTGACATTTCAGGCCATTGGAGCAATAGATTTTGCGGAAGAAAAGAGACTGCCACTGGCCATCGCGGCAATTGATGCCGCGAAGGCCTTCGATCAGGTTAATTGGTCTTTCCTTTGGGACACTATGATTAGGTTTGGTTTTCCACCCCCCTTTATTCGGGCTGTTAAAAAACTGTATGGGAACCCACGGGCGAAAGTCTTGATTAATGGCTGTCTGACTGATTGGTTTGCGATTTCGAGGGGGACGAGACAGGGTTGCCCCCTGTCTCCTCTCCTTTTCGATCTCTATATCGAACCTTTTGTCTCTGTGGTGAGATTGGATCCAACAATCATCCCCTTTAAAATGGGAGGTCTGGAGCTTAAGACCGCATTATATGCGGATGACTTATTGCTCTATACCACTAATCCACTAGAAGCCATCCCAAAGTTATTTCAATTAGCGGAAGAATATGGTGCAGTCTCAGGATATAGCATTAACAAAAGTAAAACAGACATAATGAGTTGGAACAGTCCTGTTGCTATACCTGAGGCCAAAAGTAAAATTAGATACCTGGGTATCTATTTAACGCAAAAGTTAATCGATATCCCCAGAATAAGTTGGCAAATAGTGGTTAAGGAGATAAGCAAACTTTTACTTAGATGGGCTGGGTTGCCTCTTAGTATATATGGCAGAGTCAATTTAATAAAAATGGTAGTACTGCCTAAAGTAACTTTTTTATTTAATAGTATTCCATTGACTTTCCACAATAAAGATATCTCCAGCCTCCAGGGCAAGATAGGCTCGTTTATCTGGGCTACTAAGTCACCAAGAATTGCTTGGAGGAAGTTGAGAAGGGGCTTAAAAATAGGTGGCCTAGCCCTCCCGGACTTACTTTTATACTGTTATGCGTTTCAGTTAAAGAACTTTAGGCTCCTGGCCAATAAGTTGGACTCATCCTCGCATGGTCGTCTGTTCCAGGCGATGTTATCCGATCTACCCCAGGGCCTTGAATTTTTTTTGTTTAAATTTGGTGCCCAGAAATTTTACAAGAAAGTTTGCTTAAAAATTCTACTTACAGCACTTAAGTTGTGGCAAGCAGTCTGCAAAATATGGAGAATCTCCTACTACAACCCCCTAGCCCCAATCTGGGATTCCCCAGGAACACCGGAATGTTTATTAGATTGTCTATCATCCCCTCTGAGGGACGCAGGTTTTATAAGATGGGGTGACCTGAATAACAACCTAGGGCTCCTTGATTGGACATCCTTATCTAATATAACTGGAGGGTCCCTCACAAGGTTTAAATTTTATCAACTATCATCCTGGTGGGGAAGTCAACACTGGGAGCTGGAAGAAGAGGGATTGGGGTTCTTGGAACTAGTTAGTAGACAGGAAGGTTGGAAGGGGGAGGTTTCTTCCTGGTATACTTTACTAATTGGGGCAAAAGATCATCAGGAGGAAGAAATTTCTAAACTTTGGGGTGACTTTTTGGCAGATAGTCCGGTAAGGAGGCTAGAGGTTTGGGCAGACTCATTTATAATATCTCAAAAGACAATAAAGCCTGCCAATCTTAGAAGGAACCATCTCTACACAGCGTATAGGGCCTATTGGACTCCCTCAAAACTGACAAAAATCTCCGGAGAATCTTATCACTGTCCAAGATGTAAGCTCCGAGCAGCAGATGACTTGCATATTTTCGCAGAGTGCACAGAAATTAAAAATTATTGGCAGCAGGTTTGCAGTTTTTTAGAGGATGTATTGTTAAGACCAGTAATTTGTAGTACAAGATTGATCCTTTTTGGTCTGCCATACGAATATGACATCAGAGATAGTATGTTTCAGTTTATATTTTATGTTGTTGCTATTGCAAGGAGGGAGGTGTGTAGAGAATGGAAATCTTCGATCCCCCCAAGGTTTCTTGACTGTTTAAGAAATATCATGGCTGTAAGTAAATTAGATCTGTTGTGTGGTGGAGAGGGTACAGCTAAGGTATGGGCCCCTCTGGTAAAATGGTCGGAAAGATAAATGACGAAAAGTCCAATGATTATGCCAGGGGTTTGTGGTCTGGTCCTCCCTTGGGGTCGGTGTCGAGAATGGGAGTTGGACTAGTAGACAGCCTACCTCTGGGTGATCTTTAACCGCCATGTACAAATCCTGGGGCGGCTAGTAACAACTTGTGCTGACGGTTCGAGAGATCCCATCTAGAGTCATAACATCTGGTGGCATATATGAGGACAAAAAAAAAAACAAAAAAAATGAATCACAGGGGATTTTTGGCGTTGTTACCGAGACTCGAACCCAGATCCCCAGGTCCGAGGTCGAGCGCCTTAGCCGTTAGGCCAACCCCTCTCCCCAATTGTTGATTTGTTGACTGTTTTATCATCAAATTCAAATGTTGTGCAGCATGACTATGCTTCTCCTCTGATGGAGCCTACCGTTGCCATTCCCGATACTACGTTCCATTCAACATTTAATGCTGATCAGCCCTCATTGTTTTACCTGGGTGCTAGTGGTTATTATTTGTACACAGATAACTTTTCTTCAAATTCTTCAGCATCTTCATTGACTTACCACTGAGGCGGAGCCCCCAAGTCAATTTTCCATTTTCTTTTCATGGTTTCGAAAAACGTACCTGATTCCCCATGGACATGCATATGGATGGTACTTACAATGGTGTTCCTCTTTATGTGGATTGGGTTTGTGACAGTTTTTTTTTCCTTTTAATCAATGGCCATTATTTAACTGAAAGCTCTGCTGTCCATTCGGTCAATGGAGTATTGGCCCCACATACTTTGTCTCACAAAATGAAAAGGGATCAACCCAACGTCAACATCTCAGTGTTTCCAGTCAGCAATGGCATAGTTTGGGATAAGGTTCCCTATGAAATTTATGGGCCGATTGAGACCATTCGAATGCCATACGTCTTTTGTGTTTCCTTAGGTGATGTCATCACGCCAGGAATGCATTCTGATAACTGGGATATTAATGCCGTGCATGCATTGTTTTCAGATCTATGATATTACACTGCTTTTGAAACTAAGGAGTTATATTTAAATTCTGCTAATTCTGCTGGTTTATTCTGTTTTCAACATTATGGTCATAATTTTTTACATAAATCTAATACAGTCACAACTCAGGTAAATTATACACAGTGGGAACATTGTTCTACGCCATTTCAGGGTATTTCACAAACATAAATGAAAAAATTTGTATTTTTTTGGGATATAATCTCTCAGACCCTAATCTTATTATTTTCTGGTAGAATGTACCAACCCACACGTAATTCACGCTGACTCATACTAAATTAGTATATTCTTCAACTTTCATAACCGATTTGTTCTTAAAAGGTCATGATTATTGGAAGGACGTGATTGGTTTGAAATCAATATGGGGTACCAAAGATTGGCAGGTGAGGGGAACTGAATCATTGCATTGCGCGTGTTTGATACCATCACAGCAGATATTCCTATATCAGACTGTACAGAAGACTACTTGTTTTGGTTTAGAAACTACAAAAATGTAAACTTTTCTTCATTTCGAGAGTTGGCAGCCTATCATACCTGGCAGCAATATACGATTCATACTCTGGATGATTTGAATTATATAGTTCAAAACTGTACCCTTATCTCATCCACTATTAATCCCGTGGATTGGTTAATTTGGCCTCTCAATACTATTGAGTGGCAATTGTGCTTTTCAGGTGCATCTAGTGGTAGAGAGTGGTAGAGCTGACCCTCTTTTCACGCACTCACATTCAGTAATTACATATTCTGTGGGTAAATTGTGTCAGCAAACCTTTTACCTTTTAATCTGACCGACAAGCAAAAGCTTATGTCCATGAAAGATTCCACATACACTTTGTAACATATTGAGAACCTAGACCAGTTGCCTTTCTCAATAGCCGAGACTGATTCTTCAGTATGATTAATGCACATGGTAATATCTTTGCCCATTTCCCTCATTCAGTTCACTGCATGCATGAAACATTATCCAATTGGTAGATTTGAGCCCCTCGGTTGTGTTTTCCTGCAGGAATTGTGATCCTTACTGTTCACATTTTAATGGCAACGTGATAAAAAGGAAGTTTTCCTAACAGGGGAGGACTGTGATTCTAGAATGGGACATGGTTTAGTCTGCACACAAGTTAAGCTTTGCGGCGCTTGCATTGTCACAGCCCCTAATTTGGCTTGTTTTCTGAAAAGAACACCAGTCCCATCCATTATTCCTAAGCTAACTTTGCTTTCAAACAGAAGTTATCTTATCCTGAATAACCACAACTGCTCCAGCTTGTGGGCTGGCATTCCGTATATAGTAACTGTTTTCCAACGAGTTACTTGCTGTAGCAATGTTCTCTTTCCCCCACCACACCGGAGTGTTGATAGTTCACTGTGGCCTTCTATTCCCACTTTGAAAACAGATTTCAATAAACTAAGCAGACTCAAAGCACTATTGTTTCAACAAGAAGATGCTCTCACTTTGGCTCAAGAGACCTTCAAATTGCAGTTGACTAGAACATCTAGTGAGATTCAGTCACTGCTAAATACGAATCTCCCAATACAGTTTAGGGGAACTGATTCATCAAATAATTAATGCGTCTGATACTGAAGGCCTTGCACATTTTTTTTAAATTGTGGGATCCGGCCTTGCTTCCTCCTTTCAGATGTTTTTGGGAGTAATACCAGCTTTTAATAATTGTATCTTTTCCAGGGGCTTTGGAGCGTTTCCACTGATCCTCCTGCTGGCGTGCAGCGGTCTGGTACCTGTTACGCAATAGCTGCCCTTCATGTGGGACAGCACAGACCGAGCCAATTGCGACTGTACCAGGAACGAATGAAACAACTTTTTGGGTGCTTGCCATTGGTGACGCTTGGTGTGAGTTATGGACTTACCTTTCGCTTCGCCTATTTCACTTGTGTGCAACATGTGTTCTATTGCCGACGATGCCCTTTCTGTTGGGCCTTGGATGTCTGCCTCTCCAATATCTCATGCGCTGACCTGGATTATGATCTGTTGGTGGGTCCATTGCTGGCCCATGACCAGGCCCGTTCTGGAGATGGCCGTTTTATGCATGCAGCTGCAGTTGGAGTGTTGGCAGGCTGGAATACCTATGAAGCTGCACAGTGCCTCTTGCAAAGGAGTTTCATCAAATATCACAAAAGTTGCCCGAATATACTCCTGGAGGCATTGGATTATGAGGAGCACGTGTGTTCATTTGAACTGCTCAACTGGATGGCATCCGTCTTTGCTACAAATGACAGGGATGGCCTTTTGAAACTGCATGCATTCCATGGTGCATATATTCTGGTGAACTTTCCGGACTAGCCAATATGTTTTTTTTAATTATTATAATTATTATAAATCAGCTATTCAGCTATTTTATAGGCGTTTTTGGCTCTGCTTACCATTGCCCTTCTGTTTTCTCTGTATGCTACAACCTGACCATGGGGAGGGTGTCATGTGGCTGATGGGTACATGGTGACATTACGAAGTAAGCATGAGCCCGGCAGCCATGAGGCATCTATTGCGCACATTACTACATAGCTTTATTTTTGCAAGACTCTGTTTATGCTTTTCACATGAGATGTGTCTTCTGTGCTTGTTCTCTGCCTGTTCCTGGAGTTTAGTCTGAACATTGAGATCAAGGTCGATAAACAATGCCCCTTGTTATTCAGTTCTGGTCATCAGGCCGAGCACCTAGACAAAACACACTAATGCAGCTGCTGTTGGAAGCTCATACATTGATATTACAGGGATACATGTTTAGGTGACACACACTTGGAGAGGGACCTTTCCAGTGAGAAGAGCAACACGCACCTACGATGTAGAAATACCATCCACAGTCTAAGGTATGGAGTCTGCTGACAAAGCCCAGTGATCTTCTATTATATAATTATACTCCTTCCAGCCAAGGGGAGGGAGGTTAGGCACTATAGTACTTTCTCCATAGTCTTTATAAGATGACATCTCCCTTTATGATGTATGGCATAGCTGCAAAGCTAACGATATTCGTGTTATGCATTTTTATGCTTGTTGCGGCATGTATACTGCATGTTAGAGCATTTTAGTTAAAATAAACATTTTTAAACTATATTCGTGTCTCAGTCAGATCTTATTGTGGACAGGTACGAGAGTGTGAGTGAAAAGGTGTGTCTTGTTACCGCGATTCCTGAGAGATACTGGAGTGTTGTGTTCTGGGGTGTCTAATCATTTTCTACTCCGTGAGTATGTAGGAGGGCAAGTGAGACACTATAGGTAGTCGGTCATGCGCTCGTGGGTACTAAGGTGATAGGAAGGCACAGTCCCTATACACTGAGGTCCCATAATCCTGCACATAGTTCTATGTATGTGCAGAATCCTTGCAACACACCTTGATAGAGTCGAACAAGGAAACCAGGAAGGGCTGGGTCAAAGGGCCTGTTCTTGGTTGGGGGCTCCCTCCGTGTCCATATGGAGAAGCCCCTGCGAGCCTGATACAGAGTCCGTGGAGGCAGCCGGTGTAGAGCGGGTCAGTATGTCCTGCACAGACTGGTCACGTTTGCCCCCTCTATGACACTGCCCCCTCCTCCTAATTCGGCGACTCACCGGCCCATTTCAACTTCTCCTGAATTCAGCCTTCCCAACGTGCAACTGAAAAACAATGCCTCCTGGCATAATTTCCACCCCGTGAATAAACACAAAGGGGCAGATTTACAAGCTGCTGCGCCACTTTTGCGTCACTTTTAACTTGGGAAAAGTGACGCAAAAATGGTGCAAGGGGCTTGTAAATCTCCCCCAAAGTCTTTAGCATCATTTCCAAACTCAAGCCGACCTCACACACTAAAGATCCTCTCCCTCCATACCTTGTTCAATATCTAAAACACATCATTGCCCCTTACTGGACCACTATCATTATCACCTCCTTTCCCACTGGCTGTGTCCCCAACTCTCTCCAACTTTGACAAATCACTCCCATTCTTAAAAACCCCTCTGCTGACCCAAGCAACCTCCGCACTATCTCAAACCTCCCACTTCTATCTAAAGTCCTTGAAAAATGTGCTCTCCAACAATTGGACAACAACATCTGCAATTTCAAACTACTTGCAATCTGGATTTAGAAAAGGATGCAGAAGAGAAACCGCCATGTTTAATATTATCAATGACCTCCATTGGTCTCGACAATTTTTTTTTTATCCTTGACCTCTCTGCTGCCTTTAAAAACAGTTAACCATTCTTCCTCAATAAAATCACGTAATGCTTGATTTGGCCTTAATGGTCTGGTCCTCAAATAGTTATCCTCTTACCTCCAACACAGAACACAACAAATCAAAATCCATGACTGCCTATCGAACCCTACACCTGTCTCCCTAGGTGTCTCTCAGGGCTCTATTCTCTCCCCATCTCTCTTTAACCTCTTTATGGAAACCCTTACTCATATTCTAAAACAAGCAGGAATCAACTACCACCTCTATGCGATGACACTCAGCTTTACTACAAGATTAGATCCTTTAAAAAAGATCCAATCCTGGTTCTTCTTCAATCACCTCAAATTTAACCCTAAAAAAACACACAAAAACCAGAAATCATTCTCTTCTCTCCTAAAAACAACCAGCCCTTCTCCAAATATGTCTCTCTGACCTTCATTCCCTAAACTGCTTGCTCTCCAAAATTGACTATGGTAATGCTATCCTCTCCGGAACCCCAAAAGTACACCTTGCCTCCCTTAGATCCATGCTCAACCTAGCTGCTAGGCTAATCACTGACTGTACATGTTTTGACCACATCTCCCCAGCCCTTAAAGCCCTCAACTGGCTACCCGTTGAAGGAAGATCCGCCTATAAGACTGCATGCATAATACACAAAGCCCTTCACCATCAAATCCCTTGTAACTTACAAACAAACTCAAAAAAGCAGACTACTCCCGACCGATGGTAAGCACTAATGCTCTATTACTTGTTTCCCCCTGCTAAAAAGAAATCCACACAATCTCGTTCCTTCTCTGGGAATGCCCCGATTATCTGGAATGCTTTCCCTAGGGACTTGCGTTGTAAACCCTCCTACCTCAGCTTTACAAAAGACCTCAAAGTTCAACTTCTCAACAAATATTGGGGTCTTTAGCCTCGCTTATGACTCCTCATTCTATCCCCCACCAATCAGAGTCCACTCCTCTGTTCCTCCTGACATTCTCCCGCCTCTCACCCTCTCCTCCCTACTTTCCTTCGAATATGCACCCTCGAATCCCCCTCCCTATCCATGACCACTACCCATAGCCCCTCCTTGAACCTCCCTCTGACGTTACTTCCTTTCTCCCCTAACTGTTCTCCCCATCTGTATTTATCAATTCTTCTTTCTTCCCCCACCACCCAGCCCCGAACTCTGGTTCCCCCTGCACTCAACTATTAACTATATACTATGTTCTTGTACTAAAACAGTTTCTCTTGATAGCCTCCACTCATGCAAATTGACTTTTTTGCTAGTTTAATATTGTTTTTATGTAAAATAATCCTTCTTGATATTCCCCTCCTCATGTTAATATCTTTTTTGTCTATTTGTTAATTTTATAATGTTTTTATCCTGCCGTCTATGTTTGTATCCTATGGAACAACTGTTTTTACTGAAACAATCAATTCTCATGTAAAGCGCTCTGATACCCACGGGTCCAGCCAGCGCTATATAATACCTTTCAGATAAAATAAAAATAAATAAAATAAAAAGTGTCTGAAAAGTTTCAGCGCTCCGTCCATCATCTCCTTGGGTTTCCAAAGTCCTATGGCCAACAAAAATAAATTCATCAATCATAGCAGAAGGGAGGCAAGACGTTTGGGTTTGACCCTGCAGAAAGGTCCAGGTCCAATACCTCCTGTAAATCATTGGGGTAGAGAGACAGGGGTTTGCTGATGTCTTCAGGCCACTGGCATTTAAATCACATCAACGACCTTAACATTTGTGAAATGCTGTAGATTTAATGCCTAACTCTAAATATGGGTGTGACTGTAACCTGATCACAACAATGATTGTGCCATCCACTTAAGTATCTCTTTGAGTATGTCTCAGGCCTGCGATTGCAGCCTGTGTGTGCAGTTTTAAATGGCCATCTCATCCCAATAAAAAACCTTTTACCAGGCTCAAACCTTTCTTTTTAATACTTATGCCACGCTTAGGATAGGTTATGAGCAGCCCAGAGGGCAGGGTGCAGTGTATTTAAAATGCTGGACATGCACATTTAAGTTTTACATGTCCTGTTAGTGAAAAACTCGAAAATTCCTTTTTCACTACTGCAAGGCCTACCTCTCCCATAGGATAACATTGGAGTTACCTTATTACATTTAATAAGCTACAATTTCCAAATGGAAGCAGGTTCTCAGATTATGTTTGGTGTCTTTGAAATTGTATGAAAAATCCTAACTTATGGTGATGTCAGATTTTAATTACAATTTTGAAAATGGCACTTTTAGACAGGTTGCATTTTCCAGTCTTAGCCATTTGGTGCTCGCAGCCTTTCTCTGGGTCACATCACTGGGTGTAGTTGACAGCAGGCTTTATGTATAACTCCTAGACAGCCGCACACAACAGGGAGCTTTGGCATGCCTGTATGGGCCATCACTGACAGGATGGGAGGGAGTAGCTGAACTCAAGCCCATTTGCTATTGAATAGGCAGTGTCCTGCCTCCAAAGTGCTGCATAACCCCTGTAGTTAGTCTGGAGCCAGGTCTCCAAAGGCAGTTCACCTATGCTCTTTAAAGGCATGGCTCTAGAAGTTTCTTCAAACTTCAAGGACACAACAACGTTTTTGTACCTCAGACACCAACTGTTCAATACACTTCTACCTGTGGATACTCTGTCAAGAAGAAGGGCTGCTGTGCTGCTGAAAGGACTGCCACTCCACTGGACTGCTGCTCTTAAGGGCTGCTGTCCTGCTGACCTGCTGCCGGCTGCCCTTTTGCCTGGGTGAGAAGGACTTCACCCACATCCATTGAACCCAGGACGACCAGAGTGGCTGCAAGGGATAGTTGGCTGGCCTCCTGACTTGAGTCTCAGAGACAGGAGGGTCCCACACCATGAAATCAGCACCTGGACTCTGCCATCTGTGAGTCTACCCTACCAAGTGGTGCCACCCCAGTCCTGGACCCTTGGAAGAGGGCTTATGGTGCTCTGCCATCCTTTGTGGGTTCAGCAGAACTGACACATCTCCTCTGCTACATAGCGCAGCTTCGAGAAGAACCAATTCATCGCCACTGCTGAGTGGATTAGAACTGTCACAAAGCACAGCATCGTCTTCACAGCCTCTTCGGAACCAACACTGTGTGACACATTCTCAGCACAGGCCCTTGCATCCCTCATCGATGGCAGCCTCGATGACATACATCACAGCCCCGTAGATCCTCAGAACCGATACATTGCCCGACTGCACAACACAACCTCGATGCCGTACCCCACATCATAAGCCCTCATCAACAGGATCCTCGATGACAAAGCAGGACTTTGCGCTACGCAAATAAATGATGGTCGGAATGCTGAATAAATCATACATTCTCCCTCACTGACTACTTCTTAATACACAGGTGGAATCACCCGCATCTTCGTCCTCCATGTCATCATTCTGACATTTGGGTGCTGATGTTTGATCTGCAGCACTAGGTGCCACTGACACATCAGGGGCAGTAGATGTACCAGCAGCATTCATCTGCGACTGCCTTAGTGGTAGCAATGCGATAATGAGTATCTGCAGGGCATGGAAGATACCAACAACTTTTTGCTGGTGTGCATTTTTGTCAGCCATTCTTTCCGCATGCGTCCGCTCCATGTTCTCCATTGTCCTCAAAATCTGTGCCAACTCTCGGCTGACATTGCTGAGGTCACTCTGACTAGATAGTTGTTCTCCTCTCAGAGGCATGACTCCAGCGGTGCCGGGCATGTATTGTTGGACATCATGGAGCAAACTGTGTGTGTCCGTTAGGGAGTGTAAGTGGTCCCTGATGTGACTTAAACACCCACATATGTCATATAGTTTGGCTGCCATGTGGTCGAACCTGTTCAGTCACCTCGTTCTGGCATTCTAACACCTGGCCTTGGAATGCTATGTGTTCTTTGGTGAGGTCCTGGGAGCCAGCCATGGTGGTGGGTGCTTCCTGCTGTGTGGTCAGTGCAGGGGGTTGGGGTATCCTCGATGCAGCTGGCCTGCCCTGCTCCTGGAGATGGGTTGCGGTAGCTGGCTATGAGCTGTTGGAGAGCGTCAGTGTTGAAGGTGTGGAGGTCCTTTTTGTCATCAGTGAAGAGTTGTTGGGTCTGCTCTGCAGGAGGTGTTGATTGTCCCTCTGCAATGTGAATGGGAGATGCAGTTTATCATTGCGTTGACGTGTGTTGACGCATTGTTCAAGTTTACATACAGACTGCATGACAATGTACATTATGACTGTTTGGGAGGAGCTGACTATTTGATGCGGGACAGTGGACATTTGAACTACATCACGGATGTGAGGTTGTACATGTCCATTGTCATCTCACTTTTCATGCTATGTCAGATGTGATTGGCCAGTTTCTACACACAAGCACACCAGTTGTGTACTCTGTTCTGTGGTGAGAGTGTTGCACTGTGTACCACATTGTCGTCAAGGTTGATCTGCTCTCCCTTACACCTTTCATGCTGGTGTGCCTTCTGCCTTCTGTGCCTCTACGGTGCTGAGATGTTGTAGACAGGTAATTTTGACTCTTGTTCGGATCTTGCGCTCTGGGGCATGGTTTATCCACAGATGTGTTGTTGAGGTCAGGGGTTTTTTGTGCACATGGATGTGTCAGAGTGTGACCTGCTCCTTTCCGGATGTGTTCCACACTCAGCCACCTCAGTGTCGTGGCATGCACCATGTCATGATAATTTGGACTGCAGCCAGGCTATTCGTCATGCAGTGTCACTTGCATTGTCAGTGTGGCTCACAGACATACAGCTTTGCAGGATTTGACACGTGTGCGTGTGTTGGTTGTGAGATTGGTGCTTGTGGGGAGGGACCCCTTTGTGCCCATAGAGGACGTGGGCCCACTTGCTGCTTCTATGTGTGCTGCAGTGTGCCAAGGGGATGAGGGACATGATCCAGAGTTATTGTGGGAATGCAGTGTGCTCTACTTAATTGTGCCAGTGTGCCATTGAACGCATCTCCCCAATCCCCCCAGGTCCTGTTCGGTACTCACCATGGTGCGGTTGTGTCAGGTCATGTCGAGCAGTGTCCGGACCCCAACTCCTGCCACCGCATTCCCACTGATATCTGGGGACACCATTTCCTCCATCTCATCCAGCTCCTGGTGTTCCGCTGGGCTGCTACCTCCAGTCTGCATTGCTGCCTGATGGTTCTCAGCGGGTTTCTTCTTGGTTTTGGGCTTCGCGTCATACCAGCGCCTCTTGACCTCTCTAATTTTCCTCTTCCTCACTCCGACTGCATTCAGGTTGTCCAGAATGTCCTACCATATTGCATTTTTACTTGCCAATGACACTTGGAGGTGACAAACAGTTGCTGGTGGTGTTCTATCACCTCTGTGATGATGATCCTGTTTTCCTACGGACTGAACCTCGTCTTCCTTGTCTTCTTCTCCTCGCCCTTCCGTGACCCTGAGGTCCCAGGTTGGTCCTTCTGGGGGCTTGTGGGGTTCTGGTCGTCCTCTGTACTTGCTCCGGTTTCCTTCATGGTGCTACGCAGATGTACTTATTTTGTTTTTGTTTTTCGGTACTTTTATAGTGTATTTTCCTGCATGACGCATGGGGATTGAAGGCCTGCCGCTGCTTAGCGCTGATTTTTTTATCACGATTGGCCACGTCACCATTTTTTTCGTGTTTCACATTTTTTCGGGCTAGCGTTAATTTTAACGCGCTCATTTGACGCGTTATCGTGATACTATCTCATTGTAAAGCTGTGTTGAGAATACAACGTTAACACAGTGTTATTTTCCCACGATAGACTTCGATATGCAAAGTTGCGTTAAGCTAATTTAGCGATAATTAACACACGTTCTTGAAAATATCCCCCTTAGATGCCAAACTCCATCTTTCCCACACAAGCCTTTACCTCTTCCTTCTCTCCTTCCTACTGATAACCTTCTCACATGCACAGTAACCATTCACAGTAACATACACACCTATATTCACATATCTGACTGGCATGTTTCTGTGATCGGGTGGAGGTAGGTATCTCTACGATTGTAAAAAAAAATGTAAAAGTTCAATTGCGTTTTAAATGAGTTTAGTTTATATAAACGATCCTTGTGGTACTTTCTGTTAGTAATAATTCGTACAGGCATCACCAGTACTTTAGTGCCAGCAGAAACCACACAAACCATGAAGGTATAGACGCTCTAAGGGGAAAAAAACTGGAATCTTTCCATTCATTTTTGGCTAATTTCTGTAATATAGGAAATATTGTCAACTTTTTCTAAAAAAAAATATATTGAAAAAAATAAGTTCTTTGGCTGGTTTCAATAATTTAATGACGACCTCTTTATAGTATATTAACATAAAAAAAGAATACTTTGAGAGTACTGTGGTATGATGCTGGTTTATTCTTGTATCTGACCGCAAACTTGAAGAACATTTTAGACTGCAACTTATGTGAATATGTTAAAGGCGCCTCTATTGAAAATAAATTGGTTAAGCCTGAGCAGTCAGAAATTGAATTTTCTCGGCTATCTCAAAAAGTGAGAAGTGTCACAGTTTTTCATTATGTATGAACATGACTGTGGAGACCAAATCTTTCCATCTCACAGAGGCACTGGGAAGACATCTTATATTGCTTTGTACATAATATGTGGCATTTCTTTGGTGGTGTACATGCTAAAATGTTAACCTGTAGCAAGCATCGGGGAAATTTAAAACAAGAAAGGCTTAACATAAACATAACTCCGAGAGAAAAAGCTGTTTTTGTCTCTAAGGCCAAAATAGGAATCGATTGAAACATTACACACCACCAGTGTTTCTCTGAATTCAGGGTTCTCATGAGCTCTAATACACAAAATATAAGCTAATGAACCCCACATTTTATATTACACTAGAGATTTGAACACACACTGATAGAAAAATCATAAGATATCTCTTAAAAAATTAAAATAAATGGTCAAACACCAATAGCTATGCCATTATTGTTTTATTCCACATTTCACACTGATCAAGCAAATCACACCACATATTAAATAAATCAACTGCTGCAGGAGGGACAATCCCAGTTACCATTAAGCATAAGAGGGTATACACAAGGCACGAGGTGTGATAGCTCTAGCGTGCAATAACCACTTTGTCCCTCTATACTGTATTGTTTCATTGGTGAACACGGAAAGGTATTAGGTGTTCACCGCATTTATAAAACAGCTCAGTATATTTATTACTTACCTCGTATTGTGAACCTCTTTTTACACTGACGATGAACTTTTAGTGGTTATCTAATTATGTTTTACCTTAGGAATGAAATTGTCTATTTTAGATTTGGTTAGATCTATGCACTCACTCTGCGCTTTAAACAAGTTATACTGAGTACACAACTCGAATAATGTAAGCTTGATAATTATATTTCTAATTAAGCACTTTGAAAATTCATTGTATTATGTTCATTTTCTTTTAAATTGTTATGGTTTTAATTAACTATACAATAAAACGTACTACTTACTTTAAAAACACGACTTACTTAATTGCTGCGCTAGCATTTCGTGGGTGGCTATCAATTTAAGCCGAAGAATGGGTCACACACCTGCTGCTTTACTTACTATTGCCTTCTGTTAGTAATTCGTTTACTGGTTTACAGGGGTGTCATCCCTGGTCAAGCTGCAACCAAAATCCTTGTCAGGGTAAGGCACCACAAGCAAACCCCAAATTAATCTAAGCTCAAGCCCCTCGAAGCTTGCACAGAGCAATCAGGCTTAACTTAGAGGCAATTACTAAACTATTTGTGCAATACTTCAAAGAGTATAACAGTGAAACACCACGCGAAAAGATGCCACACCAGGTAAGAAAAATAGGGTAAATTTACTCAATAAACCAAGACCAAAATGCCAAAAATATAATCAGCAGAACCGGCGTTATGCACTTTTGAAGAATAAACTGCAAAATAGCACCCGAAAGCATAAACAACCAACCACAGCTATCTGGTCACTCTGAACTGGGTAAAAGTTGAACGTCCAGGTCAACCTCTCTGGAGCACTGGATGGGTATAGCCCCAGATTCGACCTGCTAAAGGTTTACCTTCTCAGGTTTTGTGCCAAGAGTCCTGTTTGCATTGGAAAGGGTCATGAAGAGCAAGGAGAGCATCAGGAGCGGCAGTCGGCAGGGCCGGACTTAGAATATGTGGGGCCCCGGGCAGAATAGGAACATTTGAGGCCCCTATAATTTGCCTGATTTAACCTCAAAGGAAGTGACATTGTAGGAAAAAACATCAATTGGCCATTATTTATATGGCATTGATTAGGCTGCTTTGCAAGAAGCTACTTACCTAGGGCCTGATTAGGATGGCGGACAGACCTGCGTCCGTCCGCTACCCCAGAGGTGGAGGGACCGTCCGCAGGGGCAGCGGTGGTCCCTCCGTGCAAATTAGGAGGTGACATCCTGTATGTTTAACATTGCGGCGGGTGCTGCTTGAAGCAGCACCCGCCGCAATGTTAATAATGCATGTGTAACATTTACCTGCACAAAGCGGCAGGCACCGCACGGTGCCTGCCGCTTTGTGCATGTAAATGCAAGATAATTTACTGCACTAATTTGAGTTTGCTGCAGGCACTGTTTGCTTTAATATCAACAAAAATCAACACTAAAAAACGACTCACCTGACAATAAAGCAGGTTAACAATTAGCCCAAAAACGACCTACATACTGACCTGACAGCAGGTCTTTAAGTGGGATGAAACAACTGGGGGGGGGGGCTTTCAAATGGGCATGGCTGATGTATTTAATGGCGTGGCTTAAAAACATGTCAGGTATAAATCTGTGCATAGCATAGTGTGCCGCCCAACTTATATTTTGCTGCTTCTGTCATTTCATCCACATATATAATACAACAAGTAACATTACACCGTCAACAAGCCAGGACTATTAGCTTTGCCAGTGGTTATTAGTTACATAAGATGAATAGCAACATCTACATCTTCTTTGTATATAATATTGAAAATGCTTCAGGTCTGAAATGATGAGACTGACAGAACTATATCGAGTCTCGTTGTAGTTACCCCAAAGGCAGAGAAGGGGGGCACTGCTGCAGAGTTGTTTTTTAAATCTGAGTTTGTGGGCAAAAATGGAGAGTGGACCTGTCTCATCACCTGCCTTTCAGAACTTTTCATTGTGCAGACACTTGATCAATGTATTTGTAGGAAAGCTTAATGACATGAATATAGGGCACCTTTTCAATGTCCATTTAAATTTACTACCAGGTCCAAGACTCAAGTGACCCAGCAGACTTTAAGCCCTGCTCCATCCACTCTTACATTATGATTCTGCTCATCTGCCTGTACCTCTTGTCTCACTGCTGCACTCACACCTATCTGCTCCCCCCACTTTATTACGTTTATCTTGCCCCTTTTATTTGCCTGTCTGCTCCCTTTCCACTTGTCCTAGGTGAGCAGTTTCCATTGTGATGCGCCACCATCGCCGCTATCCTTTGCTTTGCCCCTGCAGGATATTCAGCCTTTTATTTATACAGGGGCAGGGCTACTTCACAGGCAAGTGCACTTAAATGACCTGTCTGATTGCTGTCATCAATATGCAGATGCAGCCATTAGGCCCACAGAGAGGGGCCAACAGGGGAGATTGATAACAAAAAGAAAAATGTAAACTCTTAGGGGGAACCTGGGCCTCGAAACTCTGGAGTCTTTAAAGCTGTGAGGCCCCCTGCCTGCGAGCAGCTGCCCATGCCTAGCGCCAGCCCTGTCAGTCGGCGTGTCGCGAAGGGTAGGCTGCGTGTCGTGGATGTGCAGGCTGGAGCTTTCCACTGGCAGACCTGCTGGGCTATTGATGCTGCTGTGTGAAGACGGGGGCTGGAGGGTGTTCGCACTACATTTTGGTTTGAGTTGCTCTGTTCTGATGTAAACTGGCCCATTAGCAGACACAAAGAGCCTAAAAGCTGAAATTCAAGAGTTCAGGAGTCAGAGTCAAGGGTTCAGGACCTGAGAGGCACCACTTGGTTAACAGGAAATTGTTGAAGACGGGTTCAGGAGCACTTTATTGTCCCTGAGGCTCAGATCAGGAGGCCAGTAGTTTATCCCAGTGAGTAACTCTTGGGTTCATGATGAAGTTGCATGTCCAGTTTTTCTTCCCCAGGCAGGAGGCCAGCAGGCAACAGGTCAGCACAACAGGGCAGCAGTTCCTTCAGAAAATTAATCCAGCAGAGTGGCAGTCCTTGTAGCAGTACAGCACGGTACTGAAGTGTTGATGTCAGAGGTCCTTCTTTTATACATTGTTACCTTGGAAGTGGGGAAAAGCTCCTGCAGGCATGCCTTTGTAGTGCACAGATGCCGTGCTTTCCTGGCTCAGGCTCCTTACTAACTAGAGGGGGTACACAGTCCTTTATGTGGAGACAGGACACAGCCTACACAGGTGTGAGTGAGGCTGCACCCAGCTCCTCCCTTCCACCCTGAACAGGATTGCCTATCTAATCACAACTAAGCTCTCATTCTGTGTGGCTGTTCAGGAAGAATACACAAACCCCAACTGCCAACTACGCCCAGTCATGTGACAGACAAAACTGAAGAGTAGAAATGACACACATCCCTTTGTGCAATGCCCACAGACACTGCATGGAATATAGGCAAGACACCCTTCTGGTAGGCCTTATAGCCCTAAGGCAGGGTGCACTATATCTCCTGTGAGAACATATCTGCCTGAGTAGATAGGCCCCTACAATATCCATGTTGATTCTTGGAAAGTGAACAGGGAAACCATAGAGAGTATGTGGGCTGGATACTCATCATTATGAGTTCCCCAGCTCCATGATGGGTTCACTGCATTAGGAGATGTTTGTTACCAAACATCTTGTCTTAGCCCGTTGACCGCGGTGTGAATTCCGCCTCATTGCAGGCATTCTAATCAGTGGGTGGGCTGTTCCCCGCACACTCCCACCACCACCGGGGGCCGTCTACAACACCGAAGGGGTTAATGAACCTGTCCTGGTTCTAGTGTCAGATATGTTAATAATTGCATCCAGAGGACCTCTTAGAGATGGGTCCCCTAAAGCTTACTAACCCTTAGTGTGGTCACCGACTAGTCAAAGCCAGCCTGTCACCACCAGACAGAGTTCTAAGCTCATGGGGTGAGCACCAGCCCACTCAGATGTCGAGAACAAAGCCTGTCCTGGAATGAGGTGTTCACACCTTCCCCCTGGTCAGGAAGAGCCATTTGTGGCGGGAAGCTTCAAAGGCCATGCCGCATTTTAAACATGACCACAGCCTCTCCTGATAGAAGGAGGAGGATCCCCCCCCCCGCTGTCCTCACCCCCTTTTGGTAGGAATACAGGTGGGAAAATGAAGAAAGAGTAGTAGGTGTACCCTCATCTTCCCTACCACCCCTCAGGTGCTGGAAGCTAGGTGAAGTACATTCTTTGTTGTCCACCATCTTGAAGATGGTGAGACTACTCCAATCAGGACCACGACTATGTACCACTCCCACAGGAGGTGGGCATAATAGAGGGTTTAAACACCCCAAGTAAGGTGCCCATTGGCCACTACCTGTCATTCCCTTGTGAACGCTCCTAAATTTAGATTTTAAGTGCCATCCATAGACCCTGAACAAGAGCATCCACAGACACGAGAAGAAGATGAATGAAGAAATGCTGTTGGACCGAGAACTACAGACCTCATTGTGGACTTTGGACGCAAACCCCTGCCTGCCACCAAAGAACTTGACAACTGCCATCCTTCAGGTCTTCTCATTGCTGTGTGGCCACCACAAACCCTAGAAGGTCCTCCGCACTTCCCAAATGACCAGAGGAACTCTGTTGAGATAAAGGTACTACCTTCCTGCAGCCGCAGGCCTCCAAAACAGCCATCCGGGCCAGCATCATTCAGCTCCCCAGCACGGCTGATGTCTCTGAGTAGCAGCTGAAGAACACTTGCTCTGGAGGGTCAGCTCGGCCTCTTTACCAAGTCTTGAGGCCCCAGGATCCATCAAAGCTGAAAGGCACTAATATTCAGTGTACTGGACATCTTGCTGCAAAAACCGACAAAACCAAGTCTAGGTGGACTCTAACTCTACAGCAAGTCAGCACCCAATGAGGAACATCAGGAATCCAGAAACCCACCACAGCAGCGGCTGAGCAGCTCCAGAATCGTCTCTCCAAGGTGTCAGCTGCTGACCGCAAGATGCTTCTTTGCGTGCCGTTGCCCAGCTGCACATCTTCACTGCACCCAGCTCACTTGGCCAGGGCATCTTCAAACCAGCTGTGCTCCCACAGCCCCATAACCCTTCTGACTTCCACTGTCCCTTGAGGGTGCTTGGACTTGCCTGCAAATCCCCCTTTGCTTTGCTTTTGCAAGTGGCTCCCTGTCTTCGGACCACACCAGCTATAAAGTCTACTTTTTTTATTGCTCCCAGTGAAATCCGGTACGCTCTCGAGAACTTGGCTTTGGAATGTTGGACCTTGACCCCGAAACCTTCTGATTCTGAAAGTTGAACCACTAAAGTAACTGCATTGCATTGATTTTTCTATTGCCTTTTTCTTTTCATAGGAAATGTATTGTGCTTAAATGGGCATAACTGTGATTATTGCATATATTGTGATTTTATCATATTACAAAAAGTATTTACCTTGTACCCAAAGTTATAGGTCTAAATATATGAAAAGAAGTAAAATGTTCTATTTCGGTCTCAACTTCATTCCTTGGATGTGTGTATCATTTATTGCCTCTTTGAGTACAACAAATGCTTAGGACTACCCTCTGATAAGCCTAACTGCTCGCCCACACTACCACAAAATAGAGCGTTAGTATTATATACTTTTGCCGCTGTAAACCATTAAGGGTCTCCTCATCTTCTCTGCACACTGTACGCCATTGTAGTGCGCTATATAGAGAGGTGGGCTTCCTACACTTACATCCCCCTATCCAGGTCAATTGCTCTGTGGCTTGACATATCTCAACGGTGTTGGGATCCAACAAAAACAATGCACCCTGTCTGCTTCTTTATCCAGTTTATTTTCTTCGGAATGAGAGGTGTCTACCTCTGCTAACCCTATCTTGACCAGGGCAAACACCAGCTTACTCAAAGAGGTTACCCACAACATGATTAACTCCACCATGACCAACAGGGTCAGGGGGCCTATCTTGCTAATGGACATGGGGTCAGACCACCATGCCCAGACAGTGCAGCCATGAAGTGTAACACCCAGCAGTGTCCTCTGACAGTGGTCAGTACCCAAAATTACACATTGAGCTCCACACTGACAAGTGAAGGGGCTTACTTACGTGCTTCTTTGGAGTTAGGTTGCCTGTCTGCTATTTTAGACTGGAGGTCACCACATCCTGTAGCAAGCACCTTTCTTCCACTCTCTCTTCTGTTTGCTGAGAAGCCACCATCTCATGCTTAACAGTTGCCTGACTAATGAGGACTTAACCAGGGTCAACTTTGGAGTTCTTTCCTACTGCTATAGAAACACCTTGGCTCAATGGAACTTTGGCTAAAAGTTGCCCATCTTTCCACAGTATGTCTTTTTCTTATTCTTCGAGGGTGTAACTCTACTAGCTGCAGGTTCAGCCCCTTCAGAATTCTTGGGTGTGGACTGGCACTGGACCAGTGTCTCACTTTCACTTCAACCAACCTCTGGGTGATCATTTCCAAGGAGACAGTCAAGGGGAGGTCTTTGCTGACTAACACTCTTCTCCAACTAAGGGAACCATCTATTTCCAGGGTTACTTCATCCACAAGCCTAGCAGTAACCTCTCCTGGGATAGCCCTTACACTTCCTGTCTCACCTGGGATTTGATTTGAGAGAACAATCCTGTCATGCATGACAGGATGATTGCCACAGGTGTCTCTCAGGGCAGTTGTTGGGATTCCATTCACCAGTAGGTGGTGGGAGTGTCTACGCCACTCTGGAAACTCCAGCTCACCTTTTGGGCCCACTTTCCAGTTAAAGGCTAAGAGGACTTCCTAATATGATTATTCACGCTCAAAGGCTACACAGGCAGTCTTTGGTGTGGTGTCCCGTCTTCTGACATTTGCTACACAATGCCCTTTTTGGGTACCAATTCTTACCTTGGGAATCACTTTTGTTTTGTGAGTTGTCTCGGGCCCACCCTCCTTGTCCAGTTTTTAGAGGACTACAGAGGACTCTTTACTTTTAACTTTATCTTCAGATTGGTCCACTTTCTTATCTGGGGGGCTTTTTGGCATCTTTCTTTTGGTCACCACCAACATGCCTAGTTTTGGTCCCTCTGGTCTTTACCCAATGATCAGCAATCTCCCCCAACTCTTAGGGAGAGACTAGCTCCCGGTTTACCAAGTACTGATGCAACGTTTCTTTATAACAATTACTCAACAGAAGATCTTTCATAAACAAATTATACAGCCCATCATAGTCATGCACATTGCTACCTTTTAACCAGCTGCCTAGTGTTTTTAATGAAAAGTCTACAAAATCTACTCAAGATTTACTCTGGGTTTTTTGAGTCTCCCTGAACTTAATCCTCTATTTCTCAATGGTGAGTCCAAAGCCCTCAATCAGGGTACCCTTCATGAGGTCATATGACTCTGCTTCTGTTTCTGTCAGTGTCCGGAATCTATCCTAACATTTACTAGAGAACAATTCCCAAAGGAGAGAGCCCCATGACATTTGGTTGACCTTTCAAGCTATACATGCTCTCTCAAATGTTGTGAACCATTTAGTGATTTCATCACCTTCTGTTTACATGGGGACAATCCCTTTGGGGAATATAGGGTCAAATTCTTCCTCTCTGTCCTTAGGAATTATATTGCTGCCACCATTTATGGGTGGTTAACCCATATCTGCCCTTGCCATTTCCATGGCCAGTATCTTGACCTCCAGGGCTATTCTTTGGGCCAATCTCTATAGAAGGAACTTTTCCTCTGAGATACCTTCTATTGTAACTTAATCTACCTGAACAAACCTCACTAGTGGCAGGTACCCTGGGCACAGTGGTTCGGTCTTGAGGTAGAGGTACGCTGTCGTCTGTCTCGAGTTGAAGCATATTCTGATCATCTTCCTCACTCACTCTGTTCTGGGTCCTAGGGTTGGTGGTCTCATCCTTAGGATAGGCCAGCTCATACTCTGTCAACAGCTTTGGAAGCATTACAGTGGTAGGGTTTGAGCCTGTTTTAATTTTACATCCTTTGAAGAGGGTCTTTACCTGCTTAAATATAAGCTGTAGATGAGGGGCAAGGTCAAGCTTCTTAGCCACATTCTCTACAAAATCCATTATCACACTAACGTTGGAACCTTTTTAGAACTAGAAAAAACTCCTAAAAGTCCTAATTATACTATGTTTTAAATCCTAAAACAATTTTAAACTCAAAAGACTTAGTCAAGAACCTATCAGGTTAATTTTAAATATTTGCAAAAATCTACCAATTGAAAAAAATTCACTAAACACAAAGTTGCAGACCCCTCTGCTGATCCACCAGTGTAGGAGGCTGGCTCTCTATATAGCACACTAAAGAGTGAGCACACTGTGCAGAGAGTCCAGTGAGTCCCCAACCGGCTTTCAGAGTCAAAGGTAGATAACACAAATGCTCTATTTGTAGGAGTGTGGAAGTGCAGTTAGGCTTATCAGAGGGTAGTGCTAAGCATTTGCTGTACTGAGAGAGGCAATAAATGATGCACACACTCAAGAATAAATCCAAGATCAATTAAGCAAAATAGCAAGTCTTTTTATATATATTTTTGAATTTTCACAGGCATGTACAGTATTTCTTATGAATTTTTGGAGTTTAGCAAATAGTTCAAAGTTGTGAGCAATTACACACCATACAATCCTCTGGGAGGAAAAATCAGGTAGGTAAAGCACAGACCACAGACAGTTGTAGGGGTTTACCTTCCAGGTTTAATGTAGTGGAATCCAAGGTTCACTGTTCTACCAACAGGTCGTTGGGTGCGTCTCAAATTCCCCCAGGAGGAGAGAGATGATGGAGTTGGTAGCTGGCAGACTACAGGGAAGGGAGACCCTCTAAAAACAGGCTGCACAAGGAGACTTGCAAGAAAGTCTAAGAGCACCCAAGTGGGGGCTACAGTCACAAGACCCTTAGGAACAGGGCAGCACATCCTATTTAATGCAACCCAGGCCGGGCGAGCTGAGTGCAGAGCAGGTAGGTTGGCCAGCCCTGGTGTGTAAAGGTGCTCCTCACGGTCAGGCGTCAACAGCTGGCAGGATGAATTCAGGACTACAGGGCCACTCTCGAAGTGGGTCTCAGAGGTCATGATGTCTTTTGGTGGCTGCTGGGCTCTGAAACAGTTGGAGTCCCGACTGGACTCTTCGTAGTTTATTTTGGATGAAGGCGTCTGGAACCTCTGGAATTTGTATTGCACAGCTTTGGTCTGTCCGGTCGCCTTTACACTTGGGGGGAGACAGATTTGACCTTCCAGATCATGAGTACCTCTTCTTGGTCAGTTGCTATGCCGGTTGGGCAGGGGAGCTGCAAGTCAATGGACCAGACTCTGCGGTTTTAGTGCCTCTGGTCTGTAGCAGAGTAGCAGGGATGAGACACTTCACCTCGATTGTCAAGTCTTGAAGTGGCAGGTCCTCAGTTCTTGGGTTCAGCAGGCCTTATTTGTCCTCTTTGTCTTTAGTTCTGTCAAATCTGAAGTTCTGGGTGGAGGGGTGCCACCTAAATACTCAATTTAGGGGCATTAAGGGGACTAACAAGTAGTAGAAAGTGGGTTACCTACCTTTAGGGTGCATACACCCTCAATATGACCACTTTCTGTGGGAATTGGGCATAACACTAACCCTAGTAGGCTAATTCTCTCTAACACAAGTTGGAAGATTTGGAAAAGTGGGGTCCATATCAGCTGTCCCACTTTAGGGGTGGAGCTGGCTAACTGTGGGCGCACCTCCTGATCTAACTAATTTTATCGCCTGTCCTACTGCCAAACATGGGGTCTGGACAAGGACGTGGGCATCTTCTTCTGACTGGAGAGGCCTGGGTTGCATTTCAAAGACAGGATGGCCTTTGAAGCGTCCTATATTGGGATGCCCATTCTGCTTGTGGGAGGTGTGAACACCCCCACTCATTGCAGGGTTTGTTCTCGGCCTGAGAAAGTGAAGGCTATCTCCCCAGGAGGCCAGAAACATGCCTAGTAGTTGCAGGCTGGCTGAGATTATTCGGTAACCACACTAGTAGTCAGTAGGTATACAGGGGGCACCTCTAAGGTACCCTCTACATGCATTTATTAATAAATCTAGCACTGGTATCAGTGTGGGTTTATTAAGATGAGGTGTTTGGTACCAGAAATCTTGGGGTACAGTAAAGCTAAATTTGAGGTTTGCAGGGAATTCTGCGAAAGAAAACATTGGGGAATCCATGCAAGTTGCATCTCTCTGGACTCCCCTAGTGTCTAGTTTTCATAACTGTCTGGGTTTGGTAGGTTTCCCTAGATGGCTGGCAAATCCTGGACCAAAAATGCAAATGCCCCTCTTGCATAACCTGGTTGTTTTGTGATAGACCATTTTGATGTCTCCACAATGTGTTTTAGGCCCTTTCCTGTCACAGGCACTTGGCCCACTCACAGAAGTAAGGTAGTATTTTCATTAGGAAACCTGGGGGAACAATTAGCGGCAGGAAATGTGTGGTTTCTTTCTGATTCTGAAAGAATATGTCACAGTAGTGCAAGAAAAATGTGTGACTTTAGTCACAGTTTGAGGTTTGCAGGACATTGTGGGTAAGAACACTTGTTGGGATTCACAAGAGGCACACTACCTTGTACCCCCCTGGGTGCTTTGTTTGCTAAAATATCTAATGTTGATAGATTTTTCCTAGAGACAATGTACATCTTGGCAGAGAAAGACAGAAAAGACAAATATTACTCCCCAACCATCCATTGCTAAAGTACACACACATACTGCTTGGATTTGGCACGATGGTGAGTGAAAGGTTCAAAATGTAAATGGATGGAGTTTGTGCACTGTTTGTCTAGCAGCAAGTCACTACTCACACACCGCTAGACAAATGCCAGCCCACACATACTGCCAGCCAAGCGCTAGTCCACAAACACTCCAAGTCAACCCCTAGTCCACACACACCATCAGTCAAACACCGGTTCATGCACACCACCAGCCAAACGCCAGTCCAAGCACACCACCAGCAAAATTGCCAGTCCACACACACCACCAGCCAAGGGCCAGTCCACGCACACCACTAGCCAAGCGCCTGTCCAAGCACATCACCATCACATTTTCTTTTAGCAAAAAAGAAAACACAAACCAGTTGGAAGTAGATACAAAACTACAACCACAACAGCTCTAACTAAATAAATCACACAAATACCAGCCATGAAATCTGAAAAAATATATAAAGCAATACAGACCAATGAGTTTACTTTTATGTTCATGGTTGCACCCAAAAACTCCATTCAGTGGGGTACAGTTTAAAATGTGGACACACACAGCCCAGGATTAGATGGAAAATTGGGCCAGTACATATGACTCTCCTTCTGCGTGCCTCTTCCAGCACAGACTATACATTTTTTTACTGAGAAAGTCTTTTTTGGCCATGAGAGGAATGTGATCAGGAAAGTGGAGATCTTTCAATCTTGCCACAGCCTCCACAGCTGCAACTCCATGAACTCTTGCCTGTTCCATTACAACAAGGCTGCCTGTCACAGACTGCTGAAACTGAACAAATGTAATCTTTGATTCTGGAGAATAATCCTTGAACACAACAAAAGCATGCATTTAAGGTTGCTAAATGGAACAAATGCAGAGCCAACTTCTTATATCAAATGTACACCTTACGAAGATCAGAGTAAGGTTCCAACCTCTGATCTATTCTATCTACATCTCCCACGTGCATATTGTAGTCTAAAATGCACCCAGGTTTTCACATTTGAGCAACCGGACCCCAAACACTCACATGTGAAGTATTTTCATCGTGGATGGTAGTCAGCATGTAGACATCTCTCCTGTTAGAACATTTCACAGCCAGAAGTTCATCATTATGCAAGGCCCTGTACTGTCCCTTCTCAAGTTTTTTTTTAAAACAACCTCTTTTGGGTGACCTTTACAGTTAGAGCAGATAGTGCCACAAGCAACAGTGTCCATTTTGAACAATTTCCTAAACAATTGCACACCAGTCTATAGTTATCTATGTATAAAGTGTGGCCTTTTTTAAAAGTCCTCTGCCCAGTTGCCATACAATGTTTTCACTAACTCCCAAAGTGGACGGACAACCAGGTTGGTCAATACTGGAATCCCTACTGGTTTACACCCTGATATTATAGATAGATCTAGTACTGCTTTCAGACAGCATAAACATCTTAATTCTATAAAGTGTCCTCTTGCTAGGAATATACTGCCTAAACACCAAACAGCCCTTGAACAGGACCAAAGACTCATCCACAGTTATTTCTCTCCCTAGAACACAGATCACTGAAAATCGATCTACAAAGTGATCAAAGACAGGCCAAATGTTAAAAAGATAATCACAAGCAGGGTGTTCTCCTGGGAACGCTGAAATATTATCAACAAAATATAGCATTCAAAGAAGAAGCAAATATCGATCACTACTCATTGGTTGCAGAAAATATAGCCGTTCCCATCAAGGGACTAATAGACCAATATGAAGTCAGCGATGGCATTCTTATCAACCCCATCAAAAAAGTTAAACCCAAGAACTTCTTCAACTCATCCATATTTGTTGGAGTCCAACAGTTGGCTCTAGAGTGGGTCTTAAATCAGGCACTGGTGTCCCTCAAATAGTGTCCAGCATACAAAGTAGTCTGCTCAACAATCTGATCCATAAATACATCATCCATAAACAACTGAAAGAATGTAAAGGCAAATGTTTTTTATTGTTTACTCTACAGCCTGCAACACCAATAAAGGCAGGCAACACCAGCAGTACCATGTTTGGGTAAACCCAGAATCCAGCACTTCCAATGGGAAGCCTTTCAGCCCCATGCTGCAATCCAAATGCCTCTTGCTGCACTATTGGCACATCAGTATTCCGCTTCTAAAATCAGCACTTCAACTGCACTGAGAATGGCTTCATCATCAGATGATTCCTCTTGATCAGAAAATTCACATCAAGAATCCTCAACTTCCTTGTCTGCCTCAGATGAAGAATCAGTCTCATCATCTTGATCAGAGGAAGACTCAAAAAGCATATCAGCAACCTGCAGAGCGGTAATCTTGTGGCTAGCCATGATCCTAACTAAGAAAAGTAACTTGACAAATTAATCAACAATACCCAACACTGTGTAATATAAGTAATAAACAAAGTGTGGCTTTATTAAACGGAAAGTAAAACTACTGGTAATGTGAATGCAAAAATCAATCAATACAAAACCCATATAGACCTATATTTTGAAATAATGTCACTCACTTGCCAGAGACAGCTAGGCTCACTAGCACATTCTCTGCACAGACACAGCTAGCACCAACAACATCCCGCTAGAAATTAAGCACAAACAAAAATAAAACAAAAGCTAAATATGCTGCTATTGTTACAATATTTACAAAAATCACACCCATGTAGGAAAATGATACTCATTTACAGTAAACAGTACAAAACAGTTTTATTACCAAACATGAAATTACACAAACTCCAAATCTACCAGTACTGAAACTGCAATCAGGAATTGCAGCAGAAGAAATCAAAAGCTTTGCAGTAGAATAAAAAGGAGAAATAAAACATTACAGTCACAAATGATGACAAGAAATAAAACCGTTAACATTATAAAACCCTATGTCTGCCCATCCCCACCCAAATGCCAGCCACCCACATCATCAGCCAGAAGCCAGGCAACAGACACAGCCAGCAAAATCCCCAGTTCAAACACACTATCAGCCAAACGCCAGAGCATACAATGCTAGTCCACAAAAACTGCCAGCCACACACACCACCAGCTGAATGTCAGTCCACGCACATCGCCAACCATGCACCAGTCAATGCACACTGCCAGCCAAGTGCCAGTACACATGCACCACCAGGCAAGCACCAGTCCACACACACTTCCAGCCGAGTGCCAGTCTGCACACAGCACCATCCAAGTGCAAGTCCACGTACACTGCCAAACAAGCACCACTTCACTCACAATGCTATCCAAGCGGTAGCCCAAGCACACCGCCAACCAAGTGTCAGTCCAGGCACACTGCAAGGCAAGCACCAGGCCAAGCACATCGCCAGCCAATCGCCAGTCCACATGCACCACCAGCCAAGTGCCAGTCCACACACACTACCAGCCAATCACCAGTCTATACACACCTACAGCCAAGTGCAAGGGTGCAGGACACAATGAAAAATAAAAAATAAAACTTCACTTACCTTGCCGCCGGGTCCTTTGTCTCAACTCCTGCTCTCCTCCGTCTCGGACTCCAGGAAGCACAGCCAGGCTCCCATGACCAATTAGAATGATGCAATACAGTGTTCTGATTGGTAAGCACCCAGGCTCCCCTGACCAATCACAACAATGCAATGCAGCGTTGTTATTGGTCTGAATGCTGTGGTTTGGTGCTCAGTCAGTGACTGGGGCCCTGGGCATGTACTCCATGCAGGCTGTAATGCAGCCTACATGGAGAACAGGGAAAGTGCGCATTGCTGTTTTGGGCAGCCTGAGAGGGCTGGCCAAACAGTCATTGCAAACTTATGAAGGTTCTACCACTGGTCTCCTGCTCTGCAGCCATGCCCTTGCCCGTCATGCAAAGCTGTCGCAGCAGGAGGATAGAATAAAATTATAATAACATTACGTTATCATTTAATTTTTTTCCTTTTTTTCTTCTGCTTCATGGCAGTGGGGCGACGCTCCTCTGCCTTAGCAGACGAGCCTCCAATGTTGCTGTTTCGAGCTGCATGAAAAAATTATAAATATGGACCTTAATTTCTTTATGCCAGATATGCTTTCCTGTGCCAATTTACTGTGGTCATACATAAAACGTAAATAGCCTAATTGTGCACAATCAAACTTTCACCCTATCTTAGAGGTCAGAGAAGTGGCAGGCTGGGTAGCAGTCTCCCACTGCCCAAAGACAAATAATTAATTCTAGTCTTAAAATTGTGAAGAATCGAGGAGACCAGATAGAACTGTGAATGTCTTGGAGAATACTAATATTGAATACATAAAGTTGCTGGGTTTATTACAGATAAACATATATATGAAATGCACTTATGGCTCATTGTTTACTGTTTCCCAGAGTAAGCTTGGCATATGCAATAATTCTTCTTTGAAAGTGTGTGAGAAAAACAGAATTAAAACATTCAGCTGTTCGAGAAATCTTAATAAATGATTATTTCTAATCATAATTACACTCTTTGAAATATTTTACAACTGCAAAAATCACTCTATTATCTGTTCTTTCAAGCAAAAAGCAATTTGAGTGTCTCTAATACCTGCTTCATGGAACAAAGGCCGAAGCCACTTTTACTTAAATTAATGTAGTGTTGGGAACACTATTAAGAAGTGAACATAATTTCAACAGTATTTTATAACAAGACCTAAGGCTTTATATTTGGTACTACATTTCTTTACTGATGCCTAAGTATCACAGAATTACTTCACAACTAAAAAGTCAAGGCTCCCTTAAATCTCTGCTTTAGAAGAAAGAAACACTTTTTTCTATTTGTGGTAGATAATATATAAGACATTCCTGTGTATCTTTTCATGTTTCTTTGCTGAACCTCCCCATAAAACTGTTCTCATAATGATGATTTGAAAACTAAAACACACGTCTGGAGTCCATTAATAAGATAAAAGTCTCAAGTCGAGAGTTGATTCATAATGCAACAAAAATAAAAAATGCAATTCTGACTTTGCCAGGCGAACCATTATTATTCCATGTTGTCAGTGGCCTTGGTCTCTGCCCATGAGGCAGAGAACAGTCATCATATTTAAAGATTACCACTACTTGGTGGGGATCTTTATATCAAAACTCTATCCACCAGTCTTAATGGGTTCTTGCCAATCAGTAAAGCAAGAGTGCCCAGAATGTTTTCTCCTTTCATAACTGGTAAATTGTTTTTCCTACCTGGGTTCATCGTTCTTCACTTGGTGAACACAAGAAAGGAAAGTCAGTGGTGGACCAAGAAAGAAACAGCTGTTGCCCCTGACCCTTCAAGTTCCCGAGTTTGAGGCCCTCTTCCAACCGCAGGCACCCGGCTGTGCCTCAGCTCTAGGGGAACAGTGGGGTGCTTCTCTGCTTTGCTGCTACCCAGCCCTCTGTCTCTCGGCGTTCTGCCTTCTCTCCTGATCTCATTTAACCTCATTTCATCTTTTCTGCTCTCTGTCACTTTCTTTCACTTTCAGCATTTCTCTGCTCTTCTATCACTTTCTTTCTGCATTTTTCTCTTGTTCTGTCACTTTCTTTCACTTCTGCACTTTTCCACTTTCCACTTTTGCACCTTTTCCTCACTGTGTACCTGCCGCTGCTCCTCCTCTGCGGCTCCGCCCCCTCCAGTGCGCCTTTCCCTGGTTCCCGTTTTACATGCCTCCCAACTGTCCAGCCCTCCCCCTTACACTAATTAAGGGAAGCCGCTGTGTGACTGTGCCACTGGTGCACCAAAGGCAAGCCCATCTGCTCCCGTCTGCGCCTGGACCACGCCCAGCACCAATCCCTGATCTGTGGACCATCCACCACTACGACACCTACACCCTCCACGCACTCAACACCAGATCCACACTGTCTGGTGTTCTCTGAGTGACACTCAGTGCCCTTTTTCTGCTGAACTGCAGCTGCTCCTTATCCTGCCACCACACACCTGCCACACCCACCACTCAACCAACAAAGACGGGACCCAACTACCTCAGTTACATCCTGCTCAACACATGCTCCCTCCACAAGACGCCGTGAAGATCTAGGACCTACTCAAATCCATCCACCCTGACATCGCCTTCCTCACGGAAACCTGGATGAACTCCACCACCACCCCGCACATTGCCACCGTCATCGCGGATGGCTACAAGGTCATTCACAAAGACAGCATCAACAAACCGGGTGGAGCCTTCGCCATTGTACATAAAAGCACCCTCCGACTCACCATCTACGTGGACGACCACTTGACCAACATGGAGCACCTCCACTTCCAGGTCCAGATGAATCCAAACACGACCCTGTCCACCTTTCAGTGACTTCATTGCACCCTACGCTCTCGTCTCCACAGGCTACATTCTCTTCGGTGACCTCAACTTTCACCTGGACAACACCAACGACGAGAGCACTTTGTCCGTGCTGGAGAAACCTTGCCACAATCAGACTCAAACTAGTCATCTCTCCAAACCACTCAGTGGGACACATGCTCGACCCCATCTTCTCTTCCAGCGACAACATCACCTTCAGCCACAACTCCGGGCTCCTTTAGACAGACCACTGCTGTGTCCACTTCTCCTTCACCAAACCCACTGTACAACGCCATACCCACTGCTAACCTCACAGAATTTGGATCAAGATTACCGAAGAGCAGCACACCATATCCCTCAGCAAAACCCCACCACCAACATCTGCTGACGTTAATACCTCAGCATGCACTGTCCACCAATGGATCCCCAACTGCGCCAACACACTGGCTTTCCTCAAGAAAGCCCCATGCCAGTGACATTCCAAGAAAACCAGCTGATTCTCCTCCGCCCTTCATGAGTTCAGATAGACCTGTAGACGGGTCAAGAAGAGATGAAGGAGCAGCAAGGCCCTGAAATACCACTCAGCCTTCAAAACCACTGTAACCGCATACCACCACCTCATCAGAACAACAAAGAAAGCAACCTTACGAGAAAGGATCAATGTCAGCACACTCAATAGCGAATAAATATTCACCGTGGTCAAAGAATTCGCAAAACCAAGCACAGAGAAAGCAGACATCTCACCCTCCCAAAACCTCTTCAACAACCTCTTCACTTACTTCCACCGCAAGATTAAGGAGATCTACGACAGCTTAGACAGTCTCGAGTCCTAAGACCCTCTCACTCCACCGACAACCACAGCACCCAATGACACAGGACCCCAGCAGACCCTGCTCAGCTGGACTCCCCTCACCGCTGATGACACTCTCAAGATCATGAAGAGCACCACTCCGGAGCACCCTCAGAACCCTGCCCACACTGTGAGAACTTGGCCTAGCATATGATGTCCACTATTCTAGTGGGCACCTTGCACCAGTCCAAACCACCTTTATTGATGGTAGGTTAAAGACAACCTTATAGAAAGCTATACTAGGTAGCTGTGGAGAGCAGCCTTCAGGCTAAATCTTGAAGGAATGTAAAGCAGCTTTTTTTTACAAGTGTATAATCTCTTGAATGATCAAATGAAAGTACACCACACCAGGTATATATACAAAATATATGTATTCATTCTAAGTCTCTTTATGAGGCTAGAGGCAAAAGTACAATACAAGAACTTAAATAGTACACAGTAAATAGCACGGTATACGTTTTGCCCTAGGGGCCTCACAAACCGTATACTAAAATAGTGGTATAAGAACCATGTGAGGGATAGAAGTTAGGCCTAGGGCCTGTAGAACCACTGGGGCAACCAGGAACCACCCAAGGTAGGGACACAGGACACCCACGGGGGACGATTTCAGTGTCTAAACACATCCGCAAATCACCATTGACTTCTATGGAGGAAAATCAAGTTACAGTTTTAAAGTTTTAGGACACTTAGCAGTGGACTGCGGTGAAACCTCTTTAGAACTAGACACTTCGAGAGTCAAGACCCACGGGAGCACCAAAGTACTCGTGTTACCTCACCAAGGGAATCCGGGTGCATAGGTGTCTTTTCGTGACGGGTTTCGTCATCAATTCCAATGGAGAGCTGCAAAGAAGTGATGCAGGCGACCAGAGGAAAAGTGTCCGGATGGATCCAAGGGTGGATTGGAGACCTGGAGAACCTGAAAGCACAGGGGACAGAGTCTGGGTCACTAACCAGTGACCAGGATGGGGACAAGAAGATGCCAGCCGATGTCGGGTGTTTTACGGTGAAGTAGGTGAAGCTTGACTCTTCAGCCATGAGGTCCAGAAGGTGTCGGCAACAACCAGGAGCTGGATTCTAGCTGTCCCATGTCGGGTGTTGAGTGCTGCAGCATTGGTATCCGGATTGGACCCAACAAACCTTGGCAACAGCAACCCACGCAAGATTGGCTTCTGTGCAGACCAACAAGGTCTGAGGGACTCAGCCTTTAGGGGGGAGTCAGGGCATGTCTGGAGCAACCAGGGAAGCCCAATAAATAAAGGATTGTCATTCATGGGGCCCCAATAGCCAACAGACTAGAGATCACAAAGGCACCTCAAGCTGCAGTGAAGAAAGCGGGTCCACGGAACACTCGTGGAGTGTAGGCCTCTCAGCTTCAGTGCAAAAGGTGCTCGGGGCAACGGCAATAATTAGCACAATGCTCAACTTCGGGAAACTTTGGGAAGTAGGTGCACTTGTAAACTTGCAGGATGTTCAGAAGTTCCAGTCCCACGTCTCTTGTAATAGCTACAGGTCTCAGCTTTGCTGGGGACTCGTGTCAGCCTTGTAGATGTCTGGAAGTCCATATCCTGTGTAGCAGATTCTTCGGGAACTGGCAGGAGCCTCAAAAATGCAGACCAGCAAGATGCATCCTTGGTGCCTGTTTGAACAGGGGAGTCACTCCTTGACCCCAAGGGAGATTTCTTCTATCTTCCAGTCGATATGGAATGTCGAAGATCCAAAACTTCTTCTTCAGTGTTTCGTCCTGGGTAATCTAAAGTCCTAGTGACTGGGTTCCTATACTTATACTAAGTTTAGGGGTTTGACTAACTCTAGGGTCCCACCTATGGGAGGACCTGGGGTGGGGGTGGTTACACCCCTTCCCCTTTGTCCAGTTTCGTGCCAGAGCTAGGGCTGAGTGCCCCAGCAACCGGTTTGAACTGGGAAATGCATAGAGCACCTTGTGTGCCCTAGGCAGTGTCTGAAAAGCATTCACTGAATGCAATCCACCATGCCCCAATACACTAAAACCTGTCTGGGGAGATGCTGGCACCTCCCTGGACAGGAAACCTATTGTCCAGGCCTCCCCTGCCAGAGTTTCTTCCAGCAGCAGAAGGTCAGACTCGTGTCTGTGGCAGTATCATCCATTTTGTGATGCTGAGGCTCTTTTAAACATTTACCGGGTATACCAGTGTGTACATGTCTTCTCCCTCTAGAAGGGTGGAATGCTACCCCCGCCGCCAGAAGTGGCGGGGGGGGGTAGTATTCCAAAGTGTTTGACACCAAAGATGACATGTTTTGATAAAGCCAAACCAAATATAGCATTAACCGTGAGGATTATAATGCACTTAAGAGTATATGGTATGGCCATATCACAGAACAGTTATAAGGAAGGGATTCTGAAAGCTGCAGAGGGGCTCAGCTCATGCTAGGGCACCCTCTCACACAAAACCAAGCACTACGCCTTCAGGATTGCCAAGGCCTGCCATAGGAGTGATTTATAGGTTAATAGGTGTCTGTTTTAAATGGTGGATATAGTTATACTATATCCCAGTAAGGGGTGCTTACAACACATTACCCAGGCTGCAAGTGCAGACCTGTGGTGCCAAGGCTTACTCCCGGGGGTGGCATAATACATGCTTCAGCCCCTGGTAGGCCTCCGGGGCGCCTATGCCATTGGTACCTAAGGTACCATATACTAGGGATTCATAAGGGTGGCCCATTAACCAATCTGGTATGCACCTAAAGTACATGCAATCAATTTAGAGAGAGAACAGCTAGGCTGTGGTCCTGATTAGCAGGGCCACAGCAAGACTAAAGTCGAAAAACCAGTGAAACACAGCAAAAAGTGGGGGTAACCATAGGAAGCAGATCCTACTCTCCTGCACAACCCCCCCAAAAAATGCAGGGACATTAAACTAGCCACCTAGTGATGACATGCTTCATCATTGGGCCCACCAAAGAGACCGAGTGTCTCTTCGGTGTGCTACAACGCCAGATCTACTGCGGAGCGGGTTAGTGAGTTCAGGCAGTGTTGTGCGGAGAGAGGTTAACTAGTGAGTGTTGAGTGGTTAAAACCAGTCCGTAGTGTATCAAAATAATAACTTTATTGGAATGACCACTAGGAAAAGACTTAAAATTATGTGTCTGGAAATTGCGTCCACAGTTAATAGAGTGGGAATTTCTTAAGTATCAGTCGACATGTTTCAGCCATGAAACGGTGTGATTTTACCTGGCATTCATCAGGACTTTAGTGAGATAAACCCTGGTGGAAATGGACGCGCTAAGGCCCACCCCAACCATGGGACGTGAAAGTGAAAATATAACAAAATCGTGAAAAAGACATAGGTGCCGAGCGGGTGCCGAACGTCGAGGGCGGTGTGCCAATTACGTTCCCACCCCCCTCCTGAGACCCATGGTGCGAACTTTGAACACCAGAAAAGTGCAGAAACGCTCAAGTTGGAAGCCTCCTAAACCAGGAGTTATTAGGTAGAACCAATTTTTCTCCCTAATTATTTTTGCACTTTTTCACGATTTTGTTATATATTCACTTTCACGTCCCATGGTTGGGGTGGGCCCTAGCGCGTCCATTTCCACCAGGGTTTATCTCACTAAAGTCCTGATGAATGCCAGGTAAAATCACACCGTTTCATGGCTGAAACATGTCGACTGATACTTAAGAAATTCCCACTCTATTAACTGTGGACGCAATTTCCAGACACATAATTTTAAGTCTTTTCCTAGTGGTCATTCCAATAAAGTTATTATTTTGATACACTACGGACTGGTTTTAACCACTCAACACTCACTAGTTAACCTCTCTCCGCACAACACTGCCTGAACTCACTAACCCGCTCCGCAGTAGATCTGGCGTTGTAGCACACCGAAGAGACACTCGGTCTCTTTGGTGGGCCCAATGATGAAGCATGTCATCACTAGGTGGTGAGTGAGGGCTTTCTTCAAACCACTTGAAAGCCTTAATTGAAGCCGTTGTCGTGCTCCCCATGTGTGGTCGTGCTTGAACTCATAGCATTTGACACTCTTCCATTGTTTATTTGTCAGTACCGGGGTTTAAGAGTGTCGCTCTACGCTCCCTACCTCTCCTTTTGTTTAGCTACTCTGGGACATTAAACTAACCACTTGAGTCTTCATATTCTAAGTGGAAATATCTGGAGAGTCCATCTGCATTGGCATGGTTACTCTCAGGTCTATGTTCCATTGTATAGTCCATTTTAAAATGTGTTCGTTTAAATTAAGGGAAACTTTGGTAACTTCAATATTATCCCTTTACTCTTTATTGTTTCTGACACTCATCGCCATCACCTCTTGCTGCTCCTTGTATTTGCTGAGGGCCTAACCTGTTCGCCCCTGGCGGACCCAACATGCTAATCGGGGCCGCACTGCACCTGGGTTGACAAGCTAGTTCTTTTCCAGCAAGTATAAAAAGCGCGATGGGGCCCGTCTGCGGCCGTCAAGCCCGTCTGCGCCCGTCAGTGCCCGAAATGCGCCCAGCGACAGGACCCCTGGTCGTTATCAGGTAATCACCTATAGCAAGCAGCAACTATTGGATTATGATAAATGTGTGTGTCGGCCATTCTGTATCTTGCCCCTAGGAAAGGATCCGAGAAAGTCATTTTGTACTAACTGCACTTTTGATTTTAATCCTGGATCTGTAGAGAGAGTCAACAGATCTGACCAAGCCCGTAAACAGGATATTTTTTGGGTGGGAGGATCACTTGCCTCTCGTAAAAGACCTGATGGCGAAGTCGCAACATCTATCATCTCAATTCCCGACACACACGGGAAACATATGAAAGCTATAATACAGCAAATTCAGTGTGTGTTAATAAATGTACGATCAGTAGGCAAACATAAATATCAGATTGAAGACCTGATTCAAAATACCAAGCCTGACATTCTCTTTTTAACTGAGACTTGGACAGACCATGCTTCTAACCATGACTGGAACATTGCATTACCACAGGGTTATGCTATGATGTTCCAGGACAGAGAGGTCTATAAAGGAGGGGGGTTAGCAATTGTATATCTGATTTTTTAAAACTGTATGTTGAATCTGTGACAGATCTACCAGCAGAGGCATTTCATTTTTCGATAAAAGCATATAATTTTTGGAAGCTCCTGGGACTCCTTATTTATCGCCCACCTGAGCCCAGAGCTGCTTTTTCACAAGCTCTGATGACACATCTGGAATCTTGCATTGACTCGGACTCCATGATAATTCTGGGTGATTTCAACTATCATCTAGAACTAGTTAACAATACTGATACTGGCAGATTATTAGATAACATGGCAGCTTTTGGTTTTAACCAACTGGTTATGGAAACCACCCATCAGGCGGGCCACATACTGGATGGCATATTCGACAACAAATTAGATATCAATGTGACCAAGGTGAATGCCCTCCCGTGGTCGGGTCATAAAGCAGTCTATTTTAAGATCAATACCTTTCTGCCGGGGCGTCATATGCTGAATGTTGCTGGGAAATCAAAAGTCAGATGTTGGAATAAGGTCCAAACAAATCATTTAGAAGCTGCGCTGATTCAGCCTCCGAGTTGGGTAGGTGAGTCAAATGACTGGGCAGTAGCAGCTTTTAATCAGTGGCTTCTGTCACCAGCAGAAATTGTGGCCCCTGAGAAAAAAGTGACAGCGAAGAGGCTCAAGCCCTCAGCACCATGGTACACCCCAGAGCTGAAAGGCTTGAAAATTAGCTGCAGGAGAGCTGAACGACTCTGGAGGCAAAACTACCATAAGGACAGCAAGCTGATATATTACCAGGCCCTTACACAGTACAAAGAGGCTATTATCAGGGCTAAAAAGCTATTTTATACTCAGAAGATTGAGAAAGCTGGTAACTCGGCCAAAGAACTGTTTAAGATGATCAGACTTGTATCTAAACCCCAGCAAGCTGATAGGTTTCAGCCTAACCAAGATATGTGTAACAGCCTGGCCACATTCTTTCAAAATAAAGTTCACCTTATCTATGATGACCTCTTGAAGAGTCATTTAGATATGGATAACGAACTACAAACTGAGGCAAAACCAGTCCGTTCTAGCCTAGTTAGCTTTCCTGCAGTTACCAATGAGGAGATTTGTGACTTATTAGTTTCGATAAAATCAGGTTCCCCCACTGACCCTTCTCCGCCTACTATCATGCATTTAGGGGTGAGCCAAATCGGAGGCCAACTAACCCCTCTGATTAATCAGATGCTGGAGTCGGGGAAGTACCCCACCGCTTGGACGAAAGCGATAATTAGACCTATTCTCAAGAAATCCTAAAAACCTTCGCCCAATAGCCTGCCTTCCCATAGCAGCTAAAGTCTTGAAGAAAGCATTGAACAAGACTCTAACAGAGTATCTTGATACTAACAATTTGCTCGACCCTACCCAACATGGTTTTAGATCTCATCATTCTTCAGAAACTGCCCTCATGGAAGCAACTGTGGATATCCGGAAGACTGTCGACAGAGGGGGCAAGGCGATTCTCGTCTTGTTAGATCTGTCGGCAGCTTTCAACACCGCAAATCATTTGGTGCTAGTCCAATGGTTGCAGGACATTGGCATAGGGGGTTCTGCCTTGGCTCTCCTTACATCATTCTTGGAAGGAAGAGAACAAAGTCTGCATTGGGAGGGATTGCAATCAGATGGTTTTGGTCTTCCTTGTGGCATTCCGCAGGGTTCAGCGCTTATGCCGACTCTGTTCAATATCTATGTCACCCCCTTGGCTAGACTTGTCAGGAAGCACGGTTTTGTAATGGTATCCTATGCAGACAATTCTCAGTTAATCATCTCGTTGGTGAAGCAACCTCAGGATACCTCTGCCAGGTTCCAAGGGTGCCTTCTGGAGATCCTGACCTGGATGAAGCAATGCTATCTAAAAATCAATACAGATAAAACGGAAGTCATGGAATTTGGGCAAGGACAACTCTTGTGGAATTCCTTGTGGTGGCCAACAAGTGCAGGGTAATGCCCCAAGCCGGTGCCCAAAGTCAGAAATCTGGGGGTGATTTTTGACAGTCAGCTCAATTGTTTAGCTCATGTAAACAGCCTTACTTCCTCTTGCTTCTATCTTATAAAAAAGCTGAGACAAATCTTCCCTTTCATTGACCAGGCTCTTCAAAAGAAAGTGGTTGTGGGTCTCCTGCTTTCTAAATTGGACTACTGTAATGCGCTGCTTCTGGGAATTGATAACGCCCAGAGTAACAAATTACAGTCCCTGCAAAATGCAGCTGCTAGGCTGCTGTTAAACATTCCTAACGGCAGTTCAACGTCGAATGGAATTAGAGATATTCACTGTCTCCTCGTACAGCAAAGGGTGGAGTTTAAGGCCTTATGTACTGTCCATAAAGTGTATTACGGGGGAGGGCCCAAGGATATGCAGAGATTATTGAAACCTTATATCCCAGCCAGGACATTATTGTCTAGCAATGCCTGCCTTATGCAGGTAGACAAAATTAGGAGAGTGAGATGGGGTGGAAGAACATTCTCCCATCGTGCAGCTAAGCTGTGGAACAAACTGCCACTTGCTATGCGACTGCAGCCTAACCATCTAGCTTTTAGGAAGGATTTAAAAAAACTTTGCTGTTCCCACCAATACAGCCTGTTAACCATGTGACTTTCCCCCACTTACACTAGCGCCAAGGCGCTGTTTGCATTTGCGCACTTTATAAATATATATCCTATCCTATCCTCTGTAGGAAAATTAACCACCTGAGCAGTTTGGGATTTTCACCCTTCAGCTGTTTCAGCCATAAGAGGGGCTTATGGTCTGTCTGAACTGTGAAGTGAGTGCCAAACAAGTATGGCCTCAGCTTCTTCAGAGCCCAAACCACAGCAAAGGCCTCCCTCTCAATAGCTGACCAAACGTTTCTCTCTAGGGGTCAGCCTTCTGCTAATAAAAGCTACTGGCTGGTCCTGTCCTTCTTCATTCAATTGTGACAGCACAGCCCCTACCCCCAACTCAGAGGCATTTGTTTGGACAATGAATTATTTGGAGTAGTAGGACTTTTCAGAATTGGTGCAGGTCACATGTCCTGCTTCAGGTCATCAGTTGCCTTTTGACAGCTGACTGTCCACTGCACTTTCTTAGGCATTCCTTTAGAAGTTAAGTCATTCAGGGGTGTCACTATGAAACCATACCCCTTGACAAATCTCCTATAGCACCCAGTCAGGCCCAAGAAAGCTCTGACATGAGTCTGGGTGGTTGGAGCAACCCAGTCCATTATGGTCTGGATTTTGCTCTGCAATGGTTAAACCTAGCCTCCATCTACAAGGTGGCCCAGGTACACAACCTACCTCTGCCCTATCTGGCACTTAGTAGCCTTGAAAGTTAGGCCTGCCTTCTGCAGGGCCTCCAAAACATTTTTCAGGTGGATCAGGTGATCTTCCCAGGTGGAGCTAAAGACAGCAATATCATCTAGATAAGCTGAACTATAGGCTTCCAGGGCTGTTAAGACTTTATTCACAAACCTTTGAAATGTGGCAGGTGCATTTTTCAGACCAAATGGCATTACCACAAACTGATAATGTCCACTAGGGGTTGAAAATGCTGTTTTTGGCTTTGCATCATCAGCTAGCCTGATCTGCCAGTAGCCAGCTGTTAGATCAAATGTGCTCAGAAATTTGGCAGATGCCAACATATCTGTGAGTTCATCTTCTCTAGGAATTGGATGGGCATCAGTCCTAGTGACTGCATTGAGACCTCTGTAGTCTACACGAAACATCATCTCTCTTACCACCCTGGGTGTGAGGTTTGGGTATTAGGACTACTGGACTAGCCCAAGGGCTATCTGAAGTTTCAATCACTTTCAGATCCAACATTTTCTGGACTTCTGTCCTGATACATTCCCTGACATGATCAGGTTGCCTGTAAATCTTATTTTTAACAGGCAGACTGTCCCCAGTGTCCACATCATGAGTGCACCAGGTAGTCTGACTTGGAGTAAGTGAAAATATATGTCTGAACTGTTGTAGAACTTGTCTGCAATCAGTTTGCTGCTGATCATTGAGGCTGCCTGCCAAGGCTACTCCATCAACTGATCCATCATCAGGGTTCTGAGAGAGCAGGTCTGGGTTAGGGTCACTCTCTTCCTCCTGTCCTTCATCAGTAGCCATGAGCAAGCCCATGTCTGCCCTGTCAACGTATGGTTTCAATCTGTTGCCATGAAGCACCATATGGGGCTCCTGGAAGTTCCAAGATCTACCAAATAGGTAACCTCTCCCTTCTGTTCAATAACTATTGAACAGAACAGTCAATAGGGGCTCCTGGAAGTTCCAAGATCTACCAAATAGGTAATCTCTACCTTCTGTTCAATAACAGTGTGGGGTCCACTCCACTTGTCTTGGAGAGCTGCTGGGGCCACAGGCTCCAACACCCACACTTTCTGACCTGGCTGGTAAACAGTCAGTACAGCCTTTTGGTCATGCCAGGCTTTATGTAATTCCTGGCTAGCCTCGAGGTTTTTAGTTGCCGTTTTCATGTTCTCAGCCATCCGGGAGCAGAGACCAATTACATAGTCCACAATATACTGTTTATGGGGTTTGAGAGGTAACTCCCATCCCTCCTTCTCCAGACAAAGTGGTCCTCTGACAGGGTGCCCAAACAGAGGTTCAAATGGGCTGTATCCAACCCCCTTCTGTGGGACCTCCCTGTATGCAAACAAAAGGCAGGGTAGCGGGATAGCCCATCTCTGCCTGAGCTTTTCTGGGAGACCCTAAATCATACCCTTTAAGGTTTTGTTGAACCTTTCAACTAAACCATTGCATTGTGGATGATAGGGTGTGGTGAACTTGTAGTTCACTTCATACTCCTTCCACATTGCAGTCAAGTAGCTAGACATAAAGTTTGCATCCCTGTCAGATACTACCTACTTAGGGAAACCCACTCTTGAGAAATCTCCCAGGAGGCCTCTTGCAACAACAGGTGCTGTACTGTTCCTAAGGGGAATTGCCTCTGGGTACCTAGTGGCATGATCCACTACCACTAGGATAAACCTGTGCCCAGATGCAGTTTGGTGATCCATTGGTCCAATAATGTCAATCCCTACACGTTCAAAGGGAACCCCCCAGCACAGGTAGTGGTATAAGGGGGCGCCTTTGTAGTGCCACCTGCTTTACCACTGGCTTGGCAGGTTACACAGGAGTGACAAAACTCCTTGGTGTATTCAGACATGTGGTGCCAGTGAAAGTGAGGGACAATTCTCTCCCAAGTCTTGTTCTGGCCCAGGTGACCTGCTAAGGGAATATCATGGGCTAGTGTCAATAGGAAGCCCCTGAATGCGAAAGGTATGACCAACCTCCTGGCTGCACCAGGCTTTGGGTCTCTACTCTCTGAATACAGGAGTCCATCATCCCAATACATTTTATAGGTACCACTAGCATTCCCAGCAGCCTCAGCAGCAGCTTGCTGCCTTACAGGTTCAAGATAAGGGCAGCTCAACTCCGCCTGACTCAGATCTGCCCTGGAAGGGCCCCCTGTCCCTAAGAACTCAACCTGATCAGGCTCAAGCTCCTCTGGGACAGTTCCTTCTTCAGGCTCACAATTAGCTTCCTCAGAAGGCTGATCCTCACTCTGAGTCAGGGGAGGAGGCACTGCCTTAACTCTTCTGCTCCTTTTCTTGGTAGGCAACTGGTCCAATATTCCAGAATCCAGTGCCTGTCCAGTGTTAGACCTTCTGACCTGTGACCTAGTCACAGCAAACACATGTGCAGGAATTCCAAGAATTGCTGCATGGGTCCTCAACTCCACTGCAGACCAGGCCGAAGTTTCCAAATCATTGCCAAGCAAGCATTCTACAGGCCAGTTACCCCTCCCCTGGAGAAATCAACAACTGCCATGGCATGGGCAGTCCTGACATTGCTGGCGTTGATCACTTGGCAATTCTCACCAAGTATGACTTGTCCAGGGTTCACAAAGTCTGGTGTCACCATTGTGACACTTGCCCCTGTGTTCCTGTAGGCCTCAGCCTTTTTCTCATTAATTAAAGTTGTTTGTCTGTACTTGCCCAGATTACTGGGACTCACATAAGAGGTCATATCCATGCGTCCATCACAGATCAAAACAGCTTGAGTTGGCACTCTGACTAGGCCAGAGTCCATCTCATATCCCAGGGTCAACCCTACTACACCCTGTTGCTGGGAACCAGCACTTGTAGCTGAACTAGGGGGAACAGTTGCCTTAGGGGCAATGGTGGCTGGAGCTGTCTCATTTTTGGTGCAATCACTAGTCCAGTGACTATTATTTCTACAAACTTTGCACCATGATTTCTTTGGGCCTTCTTTCTTTTTGGATTGGGGACCCCCACCATTAGAAGCTTTTTGGGGACCTTGTGAAGACTTCTAGTCTTTACCTTTCTCCTCACTCTTTTGATCTTGCTTCTTTTGGTCACCACCTTGGTTCTGTACCTTCTGCTTCACCCTAGTTCTGTCCCATATGTGTGAATTCTTTCCCAGTTCTTCAGGAGAGGTCAGATCAGAGTCAACCAGGTGCTGATGCAACAGCTGGTTCTGACAGTTATTAAGAATGTGTTCTCTCATGATCAGATTATACAGTCCTGTAGTCACACACTTTACTGCCAAGCAACCAGCCCTCCAGAGCCTTAGTAGCTCAATCAACAAAGTCAACCCAGTCCCGAGTTTGTGCCTTCTGGGTGTCTCTGAACTGTATCCTGTATTGTTCAGTGGTTAAGCCAACCCCATCTATCAGAACACTCTACAGGACCTTGTAATCATCAGCATCCTCTTCTCTTACAATAAGGAGCTTATCTCTACCTTTGTCTGCAAAGGAGAGCCACAAGATATGGCGCCCACTGTTCCTGGGGTACCTTCTGTACTTTGCAGGCCCCCTCCAGTGCAGTAATCCATATGTGGATGACATCCCCAGTCTGATAGGGAGTGATAGTCTTGTTTAAGTTGTATGGTCATAAGACCTATCCTTACCACTGGGGAAGTTGCTGCCACCATGGGGCTCTAGCCCCATCTTTTGTCTTTCTCTTTCAAGACCTAGAGTTTCCTTTTCTAAGGCTACTCTTTGTCTCTTTATTCTCACCTGATACTCCCTCTTCTCCTGGGAGGTAGCCCTCCTATGAGAAGAGGGAGAGGACCCTATAGATGTGCCAGAATGATTAGATTCCACTGAAGGTGATCTTGGTCTTCTGGGCACACCACCAACTCTTCATGGGGGACAAAGAGAGGGCCCCTTGGGCCTTCCTCATCTCCTGTAGGAACTGGGTTCTCCAGGTCTAGTTCATTGTCAACTTCCTGGTCAGCATCAGAGTCTGAATCCTGTGGGATTGGACCACTGGGATCTTTCTCATCTGCTGCTCCCATTCTCCTGCCTACGCTTACAGGCTCTAAAGCCTTCTTCAGGTCATCTAACAGCAATACCTCTCTGAGGCGTTGGGTGTTGGCACATTTGCCAGTCTTCAGTTTCCTCATAGTACACTGAGCGCTGAACCCCGAGAAAGGGAATGTGTCATATTTGGATGTCTGTAATTTACTGACATCTGGCAAGGACACACTAGGTCCTGCCCCTGAAGAAATAACTAGTGAGGTGTGGTGTATGCACTACCTGCCCTAATTGGTTTCCTACTAAACCTCTCTTGAGCTGTGGCAATGGTGTGCTAAGCCCTTAACACACAGCTCTAAGTTCAGTAGAACTTCCTGTATTCTAGGCTTGTATTATATGTACCATTGGTACCTTTAGTGGTTTTTCAAATGATATTCTCAAGATTATCTGGCAAAACAATGCAAGCTGGAATCCTATACGCTGCACACCAATGTGAGAACTTGGCCTGTCATATGATGTCCACTATTCTAGTGGGCACCTTGCACCAGTCCAAACGACCTTTATTGATGGTAGGTTAAAGAAAACCTTATAGAAAGCTATCGTAGTGGTAGCTGTGGAGAGCAGCCTTCAGGCTAAATCTTGAAGGAATGTAAAGCAGCTAGTTTTACCAGTCTATAATCTCTTGAATGATCAAACGAAAGTACACCACACCAGGTATACACATAAAATATATGTATTCATTCTAAAACACACCCCTCTAGTCTCTTTATGAGGCTAGAGGCAAAAGTGCAATACAAGAACTTAAATAGCACACAGTAAATAGCACAGTATCTGTTTTGCCCTAGGGGCCTCACAAACCATATACTAAAATAGTGGTTTAAGAACCACGTGAGGGATAGAAGTTAGGCCTAGGGCCTGTAGAACCTCTGGGGCAACCAGGAACCACTCAAGGTAGGTGTTCCTGGTTGGGATGCAGGAAACCCACGGGGGACACATGCAGTGTCTAAACATAGCCGCGAATCACTATTGACTTCTATGGAGGAAAATAAAGTTACAGTTTTGAACTTTTAGGACACGTAGGAGTGGACGGCGGTGAAACACCTTTAGAACTAGACACTTCAAGAGTCAAGACCCATGGGAGCACCAAAGTACTCGTGTTACCTCACCCAGGGAATCCGGGTGTATAGGTGTCTTTTCTTGTCGGGTTTCGTCATCGATTCCAATGGAGAGCTGCGGAGATGTGCTGCAGGCGACCAGAGGAAAAGTGTCCGGATGCATCCAAGGGTGGATTGGGGACCTGAAAAACCTGAAAGCAGAGTGGACAGAGTCTGGGTCACTAGCCAGTGACCAGGATGGTGATAAGAAGATGCCAGCCGATGTCAGGTGCTTTAACGTGAAGTAGGTGAAGCTTGACTCTTCAGCCACGAGATCCAGGAGGTGCTGACGACAACCAGGAGCTGAATTCAAGCTGTCCCAACTTGGATGTCGAGTGCTGCAGTGTCGGTATCTGAATTGGACCCAACAAGCCTTGGCAACAGCAACCCATGCAAGATGACAAGATTGGCTTTGGTGCAGAACAGCAAGGTCTGAGTGACTCACCCTTTGGAGGGGAATCAGGGCACATTTCGAGCAAACAGAAAAAACCCAAGAGACAAAATAGTGTCCTTCGTGGGGACCCGCTAGCCTATGGACTAGAGATCGTGAAGGAGCCTCAAGCTGCGGTGAAGAAAGTGGGTCCACAGAACACTCATGGAGTTTAGGCCTCTCAGCTTCAGTGCAAGAGGTGCTCAGGGTAAGGGCAACAAATAACCCAATGCACAAGTTCGGTAAACTTCTGGAAGTAGATGCACTTGCAAACTTGCAGGATGTCCAGGAGTTCCGGTCCCACATCTCTCGTGATAGCTAGAGGTCTCAGCTTTGCTGGGGACCCGTGTCAGCCTCGGAGATGTCTGGAAGTCTTTATCCTGTATCACAGATTCTTCAAGATCCGGCGGGAGCCTCGAAAATGCAGACCGGCAAGATGCTTCTTTGGTGCCTGTTTGAACAGGGGAGTCAATCCTTGATCCCAAGGTAGATTTCTTCCATCTTCCAGTCAATATGGAATGTCGAAGTTCCAAGATTTCTTCATCAGAGTTTCATCCAGGGTAATCTAAAGTCCTAGTGACTGGGTTCCTATACTTATTCTAAGTTTAGGGGTTGGACTAACTGTAGGGTCCCACCTATGGGAGGACCTGGGGTGGTGGTAGTTACACCCCTTGCCCTTTGTCCACTTTCATGCCAGAGCTGGGGCTGAGTGTCCCAGCAACCGGTTTTAACTGGGAAATACATGGAGCACCTTGTGTACCCCAGGCAGTGTCTGAAAAGCATTCACTGAATGCAACCCACCCAGCCCCAATACACTAAAGCCTGTCTGGGGAGGTGCTGGCACCTCCCTGGACAGGAAACCTATTGTCCAGGCCTCCCCTGCCAGAGTTTTGTCCAGCAGCATGAGGTCAGACTTGTGTTTGTGGCAGCAGCATCCATTTTGTGATGCTGAGGGTCTTTTAAACATTTACCGGGTATACCGGTGTGTACATGTCTTTTCCCTCTAGAAGGGTGGAATGCTACCCCCGCCGCCAGAACTGGTGAGGGTAGTATTCCAAAGTGTTTGACACCAAACACAACATGTTTTGATAAAGCCAAACCAAAGTTAGCATTAACCGCAACGATTATAATGCACTTAAGAATATATGGTATGGCCTTATCACAGACCAGTTATAAGGAAGGGATTCCGAAAGCTGCAGAGGGACTCCGATCATGCTAGGGCACCCTCTCACACAAAACCAAGCACTCTGCCTTCAGGATTGTCATGGCCTGCCATAGGAGTGACTTATAGATTAATATGTGTATGTTTTAAATAGTGGATATAGGTATACTATATCCCAGTAAGAGGTGCTTATTCCACCTTACCCTGGCTGCAAGTGCAGACCTGTGGTGCCATTTTGGAAGGCTTCCCAGGGGTGGCATAATACATGCTTCAGCGCCTGGTAGGCCTCTGGTATACCTATACCCTTGGTACCTTAAGGTACCATATACTAGGGACTCCTAAGGGTGACCCAGTAACCAATTTGGTATATACCTAAAGCACATGCAATCAATTTAGAGAGAGAACAGCTAGGCTGTGTTCCTGATTAGCAGGGCCACAGCCAGATTAAAGTAAAAAAACAGTGAAACACAGCAAAAAGTGGCGGTAACCATAGGAAGCAGATCCTACTCTCCTACACGCACCACATATTCAACAGAACCGGCACCTCCCTTGTACCCGAACACAGCTGCACCATCAACTCCGCCACCTTCCTGGAAGACTGGAACCAAGAAGAGATCAACCCCTTGCTGAATAAACTGTCTGCCGACACGACGGACCTCAAGAACTTCAGACCCATCTCTCTGCTCCCCTTCCCAGCCAAGATCATCAAGAAGACCAGCAATGCCCAACTTTCTGAGGTCATCGAAGTGAAAGAAATCCTGGACCTCTCCCAATCGTTTCTGAAGCAACCACAACACCGCAACCGCCCTCCTCACCCCCACAGACTTTGTCCGCACCCTCCCCGACTGAGGCAAAACTTCTGGACCTCTTAGACACCTTCAATACTGTCTCACACCTCACCCTATGCACAAGATTCCACGACGCCGGTATCCGTGATAAAGTCCTGGAATAGATCTGCTCCTTCCTCACTGGCCGAACACAGAGAGTCAGACTTCCTATGTTCTACTCTGAACTCACAGAGTTCAGCTGTGGAGTGCCTCAGGGCTCCTTCCTGAGCACCACTCTCTTCAAAGTATACAGGGCCCGCCCGCTTCCATTGTCAGGAACCAGAGACTCAACATTGTCTCCTACGCTGACGAAACCCAGCTGATTCTCTCCCTCACCAACAAACACACAGTCACCAAGAACAACTTCCACAATGGGATGAAGGCTGTTGATACCTGGATGGAGGACAGCTGCCTTCAGCTCAACCCAGAGAAGGTCGAAGTCCTCATCTTGGGCTCCAGCCTGTGTGCTTGGTACGACTCCTGGTGGCCTGCAGCACTTGGAACCCGCCCACACCCACAGACCATGCACAAAACCTCAGCATGATCCTCTACTCCTCGCTCACCATGAACAGCCAGATTAACGCTGCCCCATCCTGCTTCTACACGCTATGCTTGCTCCAAAAAATCTTCAAGTGAATCCCCACCGAGTTCAGAATGACGGTCACCCGCGCACTCATCAGCAGCAGACTAAACTGTGGCAACGCACTCTAGGCCGACATCACCCACAAACTCCTCTAGATACTGCAGAATATTCAGAACGCCTACATCAGACTCTTCTTCAATACCCTCTGCCACATCACTGGCCACTTGAAGGACTTCCACTGGCTCCCAGTCAACAAAATAATCACCTTCAAGCTCCTCAGACCTAAAAAGCTCTACACAATGTTAGACCTGTGTACCTGAACCAACGCCTCATATTCCACGTATCCCCAAGACCATGGCTGGAGGATGAGCCTTCTCCTACCCCACAGCAAAGACCTGGTACACCGTGCATCGCCACCTCAGGCAATCACCATCACTGCCTCAATTCAGGAATGACCTCACGATCTGGCTCTTTGACTGAACCACTGTGCCTTAGACGGATCAACAGTCATGCCCCTAGCACCTTGAAACCCTTATGGGTGAGTAGTCATACTCTACAAGACACTTGATTGATTGATTTATTGATGGTTGCCTCACCAGTGTGACAGTTTATGGGGGAAGATCATAAAGTCAAGTGATTCTGATGGAGATGCAAGATAAGGCTCAAACAGGTCTCTTACTAACCACGTCATGGCAGACTTTCAACTCAACTGAGCTCTAACTTACCCTAAATGGCTCTTACTCACAATATTTTTAAATATTGTTAACTCTGACTTATTACAATGAAGAATCCATCCTCAATATATAAACTGCAAACTGAAATTGCACTTGTACATTGGTGAAACGGAAATTTGACTTACTCTATCAATGGGTGACATATAGTAGACTGTAACGAGAATTTGGGAAAAGAACGTTTTTTATGGTAGCCTTCAATTGAGAATATACATCTAGAGTTAAATAACAATTTAACACAAAATATTTTTTTAAGACACCACCATATAATGAATATCCTGGAAAGCTTTTGTAGAAAATATTAAAAATAATAAAACTCTGTACCAACTCAGTCTCATGTCTAACACATTCTATACATACATGTTCTAAAAGAGCAGATGATTTAGGATGTTTTAAAATTGACTGAACCAATAAGAAGTGTGGTCATAGCAATTAAGCTTTAGTGATGTGAAATTACCTATTCAATGTTACTATTCGATTGTCACCAGTGTACCTTCTATCATCCTAAGATGTTTACATTCCAGAGAGCGTAAGTAGAGCACTGGTGTGTATTGAACAAAAGCATCTGCATCTCAAATAAAGATGTGAGTTTTGAAATGTGAATGGTGGAAGGATAATCTGATAGATATGGGAGCAGTAATAATGATGATTGTGGATTGTTTTCCTAGCAAAACAATACAATACCAGACAGCAAGAGAACATGGTTCGGAATAACTCTTATACATTGCCACATAAAGATCTTAAAATATGTTTGGAATATAATAATGGAAAAATTCCCTATTCTGTAGTGGGAGGAGGTTGATTATATATAACCAAACTGCCAATAATAGTAAATATAAATAACTGCTGATAGATATTCTTAAATTGCCAATAGCATCCAAGCTTCCTACCATCTTCCCCTATGGATGACCCAAACACATTAACCATGCCCCCTGGCCCTCAACACCACAACCATACATCTTCTCCTGACTTCTGTTCTCTCTGCTATCCCTGCTAGCTTTCTTTGTTTGCTTTTCCTTTTTAATCCCATCTTCTTTGTCCAGCTCTTCAAATATGCACTATCTCCATGAACTACATCAAATGGATGGACCCACTCAAAGCACATTCATAACAGGTCCCACATGATCACTCAATGGGAGGCAATGTTGCTGAGCAGCCATGAGGCTTTCACACCACGATAACTGATACAAAGCCAAGCAAAATATTTTTGTGCAAGGCAGACAAAGTTGTGCAAGCAGAATGTTGGTGACAAAAAAACACATTCCACTGGGATAGCAGATTCCTCTACCAGAGTGAAACGAAGCTGATGTGTTGGTCCCTCACAATAAGTGATTGAGGATCTGAAAAATATTATGCATTGCCCAGTGCTCAACAACCATATGTGGCAAATACATAAAATACTAATAGACTTGTTAAATAATTTTCTGGTGCTGGCTTCCAAAAAAGAAAGGAAATTTGCCCCACCATGGCTAATTCAGAAGCAGTAGCATGCAATCCCAATGTCCACATTCACTATAGCCAGTATACAGGGCTGCAACATAGATGGATGCTGGAGGGACTTCAATACCTGGTATTTGCTGTAAATTAGTGGCTTCCAGTATGGGTGAGGATAACCGTCTTCCCGGATAGCCTAGAGCAAATTGGAATTTCTGAAGTGAACTCACCTAAATCTATCAATTTGGGTGAAAGTTTAGAGGATGAACATGTCAGTCATCCCCAGGTACAAGTACATATTCGGCATGTTACCACTTGAGATTCCACATCAGCTCATAGCCAATATTGCTGCAGAATTTCTGTCCAATGTCTAGAGTGGGCCTAACCCAAATCAATACTGCAGCTGGGGATCTCTGGCTACTCACATGAAACTGTATAACCTAGCAATTCTGTAGTGGCAACTCACCTCATATGGGTGCTGTCGATGGGAGGCTTCACTCTGGGTGCACTTTGAATGTCATGTATTGGGCTGCCCAAATCTGACCCTCCCAGTGTACTTCTCTACCAATTACTCTGTTATAACCACAAATCCAATCCTCTATGCCTCTGCCACTGCCTGGAAGGAGACATATAAACTGATGTGCCTACCACCATTACTGCATCATAAAGACACTCCCCAGCTCAATGTGGTTTTGAGTGTAGGGGGAAAACTGATTTATTGGATGACCTGGGATGACAAAGAGCTGAAGCAAGTGGATCAATTGTACACTGAAGGGAATCTCAAGACATTCTAGGCTTTACAGCTCGAGTTTGGTCTTCAGAGCAGAGATAAGAGGCACTGTCACCAATTAACTCACTGCTTGCAGGCTGAATTGGGGGCTCTGCCTGAAAATATCCCACCTTCTCCTGCTCTTCATTATCTCCAAACACTGGGCCAATTCCCAGGAGTAGTTTCTTGATTATACAAAACACTTACCTATCTAGGTCCTTATCTGAATATAGCTGGGCTTCAGCGGCAGACCCACCTTAGACAGTCTTTTGAAGACCGGAACCCTAGTGTTACTCTCAGACCATGACTGGATTCTCAGGGAAATACAAAAAGAACAGATGATGGTCAGAATGCTGAATTAATAAAAAATCAACCCCCAGTCACAAATCTGGGTTAAATCCTTCGCTTTTTTGCCTGCCACGCCATTCCATTTTCTCAGGGAGTCCAGTGTAAAATTCGTATTCTTAATGATTGATACTGGTCTGGCTGGAAAGTAAAGAGGGACAAGCTCCTGCCCCACAAACATTGTTGGAAATGTAGTGAGATTAACAGTACTCTATCCCATATCCTCTGGTCCTGCTTGGCCCTAACCAGTTACTTGACATGTTTGGATGCAGTTCCACCATTACAGCTCATTCTTGATTTCACCTTCACCTCAGTGAGCTATCTTTCATGAAATCACTCATATACTGGACCTGATGACCCACACACTCTGTTGGTTGGTAACTTCAATAGCAATGGCCAAAGTATGAATCTGTTATATCCTAAGTATTACATTTATATGTAATCAGCCTAGGTCCTCCTAGCTGCTCAACCAGAGTGAGAGATGGTAACGGAATGTTGATGTGACTGTGATGAATGGAATGCCTGGGTGCCTGTGTGGATGAGTGGTGACAGTAGGAGATGGGCTGAGCAGCTAGGCAGGCTGCTCCTGGTGGGGCTGGTGTAGGAGATGTAGGAGCTGGTACACGGCTAGTACCTGACAAGAGCTGGGTGAACTACGATTGATACTACCCTGAAGTGGAACCAATAAAGAAGACATGAAATATACAACATGGTTTCCAGTGTCTATATGTGCAGGGTACAACATTTATGTTGGCGACGAGCAGACTTGGACCAAAGCATACTTAAGAACAGTACAGAAACCAATAGACTACTACTATGGGATTCCAGTAACCAGTGCAACTACAAGAAAATAAAGCAAGTACAAGAAGCAGTATGGAGTTCGAGCCAAGCCAGCCCCACCAGTGGCCAAGTCAAAGGACGGCCCCACCCACCAGTGTCCTTGCCAACTGACACTACAACCTGGAAATACTCCTATGGAAAAGGTTCAGTGAGTTGGAGGAGTAGTCACTACAGCCTTATCTGGTGTTCTAGCCAAAGCGTCCTCTACAAAGTTTTGGAGAGTTGAAGTGGTAGTTATACTACAGTCAAATTTGGTGTTCCAGCCACATCTTTCTACAAAGACCTCAGTGACTTCAAGATAAAGAAACCTTTTGGGATACTTTTTACGTGTTTTCAAGTAGTCACAACAAACTGTGTGCAGTTGCTGCATAGATGGAGAATTTTAAAGTGCTTAACTGTCATCTGTAAAAAAGCAAAGGGCCTTGACTCGGACTCAGTAAGGCTGAGTCAATATAACTAAAGAACAAAACAAATGCCAGTACTGAGCTCAACTATCAGAAATCCTTTTCAATAGACTTTATGAATAAAACATAACAGTCAGCTTTTTGAATTGCACCATTCAATGGTTTATTCCACTTTTTTGCATTTGTTCATTTTGCAAAAAACGTAATTTTTTGTGCATAGAAATTCATAGAAAACACTTGAAACAGACTATATACAATGAATACATTCCGTTCAAACCTTCCCTATAAATACATACTAACACATCATACCTCCTCACAAATTTGGCCAAGACAGACAATCACCACTCATACATCACACCTCATTCAACCGAGCAAAACCCAGTGTTGAACTCATCATAATATCTTTAGTCTTCAGGGAATGAAACCCTCTTTCGTATTGCGGGAGCAAAATACCGACATTTGACTTGGGATACGTTTGCCCGACTAGAATTGGAACACACAAAATTGAATAACGCACATCGTCAGCTGCGGGCTCCAGAGGCAGCAGTATCTATTATGGACATACTGCTGCCCGTTCAGGCATGACACAAAAAACTGGGGATTACTGACACACCAGATATACGAAAGAGGGTTTCATTCCCTGAAGACTAAAGATTCTTTTGGTCCTGAGGAGAAGCCCATTAACTACCGGGTTCGAAACGCGGCGACCTGGTCCCATGTCACATACAATATGTTCCCAAATATTATGATGAGTTCTAATTGGTTGAGATCTTAACCACTATGTGAAACATACAAATTTAAGGAAACTATTGTATTAAAAAAAAAAATTGTTCTATTCATTCGTGGTGTTGACAAAACTTGACATTGAGACCCTTGTCTGACCCACACTGGGTTTTGCTTGGTTGAATGAGGTCTGATGTATGAGTGGTGATTGTCTGTCTTGGCCAAATTTGTGAAGAGGTATGATGTGTTAGTATGTATATATAGGGAAGGTTTGAACGAAATGTATGTATTGTGTATAGTCTGTTTCAAGTGTTTTCTATGAATTTCTAAGCACAAAAAAATTACGTTTTTTGCAAAATTAATAAATGCAAAAAAGTGGAATAAACCATTGAATGGTGCAATTCAAAAGGCTGACTGTTATATTTAATTCATAAAGTCTATTGAAAAGGATTTCTGATAGTTGAGCTCAGTACTGGCATTTGTTTTGTTCTTTAACTGTCATCTGTGGCATATTTGTTGCTGAATAATTGTGAGTATGTACAATGGCCACACAGGATCTCCATGGCTCTGTACACGTGTTTTTTTTACACCCCTTTTGATTTGTGACTGTGCCCGGCAGCTGTAGGATTACATATTGAAAGCGCTTCTCAGTTTTTGAAGGCTTCAGGGATCTATCAAGTTTACACAGGTGGGACTTTTGTGATGTGAGCTGTGCACTCGAAGGTATACAACTCGATGCTATGCAAACGCTGTGTTTGCATTTGTAATTATCTGCTAAGGCAATCTGGCATCCAACGTTTGATGTTGCCTTCATGAGCATGTATTCTAACTACAAGGGGCCAGATTTGGTGAAGTGTTTCTTGTCTATGGCTTGTTTTACCTATTCATGTATTTTAATATAAAGCCCGTTAAACTGCTAAGTTGTAGTTTGAATTTGGCATAGCACGCGTGCTTCTCACCTCATGTATGGAGTCACGTGGGGCAGTTTTGGTAACCTCTATGACGATCCTCCTTCTGACCTGCTGCCAATCTCTTGTCTGACGCTTTCCTGCAGAGACATACCGTGAGCCACCCGGCTTGCATCATCCAGCGTGCTGCCATTTTGTGTTTGGTGACTGCAGTCTACCTTCCTTAGAAACATTGGAGTCAAGTAGTGTCCTGACTGCATAATGCCAACCATGCTTTCATCGCTTCTGTAAAAGCGGCAAGTGCGGCACGAAGAGATGTCCTGCGATTTGACTCCTATTTTGCTTCAAATTCGCCTACAGGGCTCGCAGTCTGCTTGAGCACACTACACAAGTTTTCACATGCATTTGAAGAGGTTCTCAAAATAAGGTACTTTTGTTAATTTGTGTTTCCATGCACATGGTTCCATTCTTCAAGTTAATTTCTTTCACATGGAGTGTCTTGTGGTCCGGTCCATTAACGCTTTCACAACAAAAAGGAACCTTATGTGGGCTATTTTCAGCAATGCTACTTTAGCTACTGTCTTAACATCTTTGGATATGACCTTTACATTTGGGCGTTCTATGTTTTTGGCTTTATATGCTCAAATAGAAGCAGCTGTTGGTCACTGCAGAGCACGGCCAGAAATATAAATGCCTATCTTTCAAAATCTCAATGACTGTACCTAATTCATGTGAGACATCGCTCACAGGAGGTCTTGTTTCTTCAAATATTAGTTATAGTGTGGTTATTAACAGAAGTCAATAGAAATGTCTTTGCCTGTCTTATGTGAACATTTATGCTGTTTCAGCAAGTCATTTTTAATGCACCAAGGGTTTTGTTTAGTTGCATTCATAGGTACCCTTACGCAAGGGTCGTTCAGTCCTACAATTATCGAGTGAGAGGTCGCTCACTGGCATGGGGCACAGTTCTCTAGAGTTCTACAGTATATGGAATTGTATTCGTATTATCAAATGTTTCTTATTTCGTGATGTCACATTTTTTCGCTCATAGGATGAGCCGTCCATTTGTTCTAGTGGGTGGTCCTCACAGTGTTCCTTTAAAGGAGGGATGGGTCTGGGGCTAAGGCAATAGTCCTCTCACAGTTTTATCCCTTTTGGTCAGGGATGGGGTTGGGTTTGAGTCCCAGTTAAGGATCCCTACATGGGGGTTGGTATATAGATAATCTTCCTTATACCTGTGGGTGTCATTCCAACTTTCATGTACAGGGTACATCCCTTCATTGGGTGTGTGTTCACAGGTCGTAGTCCCTTTTTAGGTCTCGGCTAAAGACGCGCAGAAGCGCGTCTCCGCCGAGATCTTATGTCACCGAGCGTGCTTCCCAGGAGACAGTCCCGGCCGCGCGCATCCTTCGAGGCGATTTGTAACTGGAACGCGCGCTGTGGCCAGGCGCTGTCTCCTGGGAAGCGCAAGCACCACACACGCATGCGCATACACACACACACAAGCGCCCATGCACGCACGCACATACATACATACTGACACCACCCCTGACACATACACACACGCGCGCACATACACAAGTGCACCCAGGCCCAGGCCCCCCCCCCACCCCCCGCCGTCACCGTCGCACACATACATACACACACACACACACGAGCATACACACACACACACAAGTGCACCAATCCCGCTCCAGCCTTTTGGAACTTACCTTACCTCAGCACGCGGCGCCCAAACTCCTGCTGGCGCGGCCCAGGGGCTCTACACCGCTCACAGGAGCCCCGGGCCGCGAGACGCAACGACTCCGCCTGCCTCCTCTTCCGGTCTGAACGTGGCCCCGCCCCCGTCACAGGCGACCGTGCCTGACTTCCGGGGCGGCCGCGATACTAAGAGACTGCTGGGGACAAAGTGTGGTCTGTGGAGTTACAATGGTTGCATGCAAGGGGTGAGTGTGAAAGTGCCGACCTTATTTATGTTGGCGTCGTGCGGCGCAGCCAGCTGTAGCATTTGATTAGTGCCTAAACAATAGCGATGCGGGCCACGAGCGGTTATTTCGCAGAACAAAGATGCATTGCAGATTGCTTTATGTCGCGTCCATTGGCGCTTATTATGAGAAGTGTACGGTCCTGACGGAAAGTAATTGCTTTCCGCCGGTGTTTTGGTTGGCTGCCGTACATCAGGTAGCCTGTGTTCTCTTTGTATTCACGGGCGGCTTGTACAAGAGAATGGGCTGATTTCCCACAAGGGCATTCACGCTAATTAATTTAGTTATCTCAAGAGCTTAACAAGTTGGAGCCCATGCTGGCCGAGTAGCGGCGTTCTTCCACAGTACAATCACTTCATGGTATTTAAGATTAAGCGATGTTCCTTCCCCATGCGAACGAGCTCACGTGGTCATCTCTGGGCGCGTCTTCTCTTCCCTAGGATTCTAACAGGGAGGTGTCCGCTTTCTGTATTTTTAGTGGTGAGTGGTGAGGGCAGAGTGGTGAGTGGTGAGTGCAGAGTGGTGAGTGCAGAGTGGTGAGTGGTGAGTGCAGAGTGGTGAGTGCAGAGTGGTGAGTGCAGAGTGGTGAGTGCAGAGTGGTGAGTGCAGAGTGGTGAGTGCAGAGTGGAGAGTGCAGAGTGGTGAGTGCAGAGTGGTGAGTGCAGAGTGGTGAGTGCAAAGTGGTGAGTGGTGAGTGCAGAGTGGTGAGTGCAGAGTGGTGAGTGCAGAGTGGTGAGTGCAGAGTGGTGAGTGCAGTGTGGTGAGTGCAGAGTGGTGAGTGCAGAGTGGTGAGTGCAGAGTGGTGAGGGCAGAGTGGTGAGTGGTGAGTGCAGAGTGGTGAGTGCAGAGTGGTGAGTGCAGAGTGGTGAGTGGTGAGTGCAGAGTGGTGAGTGCAGAGTGGTGAGTGCAGAGTGGTGAGTGCAGAGTGGTGAGTGCAGAGTGGTGAGTGCAGAGTGGAGAGTGCAGAGTGGTGAGTGCAGAGTGGTGAGTGCAGAGTGGTGAGTGCAGAGTGGTGAGGGCAGAGTGGTGAGTGGTGAGTGCAGAGTGGTGAGTGCAGAGTGGTGAGTGCAGAGTGGTGAGTGCAGAGTGGTGAGTGCAGAGTGGTGAGGGGTGAGTGCAGAGTGGTGAGTGCAGAGTGGTGAGTGCAGAGTGGTGAGTGCAGAGTGGTGAGTGCAGAGTGGTGAGGGCAGAGTGGTGAGTGCAGAGTGGTGAGTGCAGAGTGGTGAGTGCAGAGTGGTGAGGGCAGAGTGGTGAGTGCAGAGTGGTGAGTGCAGAGTGGTGAGTGCAGAGTGGTGAGTGCAGAGTGGTGAGTGCAGAGTGGTGAGTGCAGAGTGGTGAGTGCACAGTGCACAGTGCAGAGTGCAGAGTGCAGAGTGGTGAGTGCAGAGTGCAGAGTGCAGAGTGGTGAGTGCAGAGTGGTGAGTGCAGAGTGGTGAGTGCAGAGTGGTGAGTGCAGAGTGGTGAGGGCAGAGTGGTGAGGGCAGAGTGGTGAGGGCAGAGTGGTGAGGGCAGAGTGGTGAGGGCAGAGTGGTGAGGGCAGAGTGGTGAGTGCAAAGTGCAGAGTGGTGAGTGCAGAGTGGTGAGTGCAGAGTGGTGAGTGCAGAGTGGTGAGTGCAGAGTGCAGAGTGCAGAGTGGTGAGTGCAGAGTGGTGAGTGCAGAGTGGTGAGTGCAGAGTGGTGAGTGCAGAGTGGTGAGTGCAGAGGGCAGAGTGGTGAGTGCAGAGTGGTGAGTGCAGAGTGGTGAGTGCAGAGTGGTGAGTGCAGAGTGGTGAGTGCAGAGTGGTGAGTGCAGAGTGCACAGTGCACGGTGCAGAGTGCAGAGTGCAGAGTGGTGAGTGCAGAGTGCAGAGTGGTGAGTGCAGAGTGGTGAGTGCAGAGTGGTGAGTGCAGAGTGGTGAGTGCAGAGTGGTGAGTGCAGAGTGGTGAGTGCAGAGTGGTGAGTGGTGAGGGCAGAGTGGTGAGTGCAGAGTGCAGAGTGGTGAGTGCAGAGTGCAGAGTGGTGAGTGCAGAGTGGTGAGGGCAGAGTGGTGAGTGCAGAGTGGTGAGTGCAGAGTGGTGAGTGCAGAGTGGTGAGTGCAGAGTGGTGAGTGCAGAGTGGTGAGTGGTGAGGGCAGAGTGGTGAGTGCAGAGTGGTGAGTGCAGAGTGGTGAGTGCAGAGTGGTGAGTGCAGAGTGCACGGTGCACAGTGCAGAGTGCAGAGTGGTGAGTGCAGAGTGGTGAGTGCAGAGTGGTGAGTGCAGAGTGGTGAGTGGTGAGTGCAGAGTGGTGAGTGGTGAGTGCAGAGTGGTGAGTGCAGTGTGGTGAGTGCAGAGTGGTGAGTGCAGAGTGGTGAGTGCAGAGTGGTGAGTGCAGAATGGTGAGTGCAGAGTGGTGAGTGCAGAGTGGTGAGTGCAGAGTGGTGAGTGGTGAGTGCAGAGTGGTGAGTGCAGAGTGGTGAGTGCAGAGTGGTGAGTGCAGAGTGGTGAGTGCAGAGTGGTGAGTGCAGAGTGGTGAGTGCAGAGTGGTGAGTGGTGAGTGCAGAGTGGTGAGTGCAGAGTGGTGAGTGCAGAGTGGTGAGTGGTGAGTGCAGAGTGGTGAGTGCAGAGTGGTGAGTGCAGAGTGGTGAGTGCAGAGTGGTGAGTGGTGAGGGCAGAGTGGTGAGTGCAGAGTGGTGAGTGCAGAGTGGTGAGTGCAGAGTGGTGAGTGCAGAGTGCAGAGTGGTGAGTGCAGAGTGGTGAGTGCAGAGTGGTGAGTGCAGAGTGGTGAGTGGTGAGTGCAGAGTGGTGAGTGCAGAGTGGTGAGTGGTGAGTGCAGAGTGGTGAGTGCAGAGTGGTGAGTGGTGAGTGCAGAGTGGTGAGTGCAGAGTGGTGAGTGCAGAGTGCAGAGTGGTGAGGGCAGAGTGGTGAGTGCAGAGTGCAGAGTGGTGAGTGCAGAGTGGTGAGTGCAGAGTGGTGAGTGCAGAGTGGTGAGTGCAGAGTGGTGAGTGCAGAGTGCAGAGTGGTGAGTGCAGAGTGGTGAGTGCAGAGTGGTGAGTGCAGAGTGGTGAGTGCAGAGTGGTGAGTGCAGAGTGGTGAGTGCAGAGTGGTGAGTGGTGAGTGCAGAGTGGTGAGTGCAGAGTGGTGAGTGCAGAGTGGTGAGTGGTGAGTGCAGAGTGGTGAGTGCAGAGTGGTGAGTGCAGAGTGGTGAGTGCAGAGTGGTGAGTGGTGAGGGCAGAGTGGTGAGTGCAGAGTGCAGAGTGGTGAGTGCAGAGTGGTGAGTGCAGAGTGGTGAGTGCAGAGTGGTGAGTGCAGAGTGCAGAGTGGTGAGTGCAGAGTGGTGAGTGCAGAGTGGTGAGTGCAGAGTGGTGAGTGCAGAGTGCAGAGTGGTGAGTGCAGAGTGGTGAGTGCAGAGTGGTGAGTGCAGAGTGGTGAGTGGTGAGTGCAGAGTGGTGAGTGGTGAGTGCAGAGTGGTGAGTGCAGAGTGGTGAGTGGTGAGTGCAGAGTGGTGAGTGCAGAGTGGTGAGTGCAGAGTGCAGAGTGGTGAGGGCAGAGTGGTGAGTGCAGAGTGGTGAGTGCAGAGTGGTGAGTGCAGAGTGGTGAGTGCAGAGTGGTGAGTGCAGAGTGGTGAGGGCAGAGTGGTGAGGGCAGAGTGGTGAGGGCAGAGTGGTGAGGGCAGAGTGGTGAGGGCAGAGTGGTGAGTGCAGAGTGGTGAGTGCAGAGTGGTGAGTGCAGAGTGGTGAGGGCAGAGTGGTGAGTGCAGAGTGGTGAGTGCAGAGTGGTGAGTGCAGAGTGGTGAGTGCAGAGTGGTGAGTGCAGAGGGGTGAGTGCAGAGTGGTGAGTGTGCAGAGTGGTGAGTGTGCAGAGTGGTGAGTGTGCAGAGTGGTGAGTGTGCAGAGTAGTGAGTGTGCAGAGTAGTGAGTGTGCAGAGTAGTGAGTGTGCAGAGTAGTGAGTGTGCAGAGCAGTGAGTGCAGAGCAAGTGTGCAGAGCATTGTGTGCTGTTGAGTGCAGAGTGCTGTGTATTGGCAATGTTAATGACAATGCCCATTTATTTTTGATTTAAAGAAAAAAAATGTCATGAGCAATGACAATAGCTCTACCTTTAATGATGCCGAGACCATTGCATTGCAAATGCTTGTTTCCCTTTGTTGTGTTTGTCGTCTCGAGTTGCACGTCTTCTCTTTTCTGTGGTCTGATGTGTTGGTAAGTCACCTTGCGTTGCACGTCTTGTCTGTTTGTATGTGTGTAAGTCGCCCCGCGCATCACATGTTTCAATGTTGTGTGTAGGTCACCCTGCGCATCATGTGTTGTCCTGAGTAAGTCACCCCACACTTCAGATGTTGTTGTGTGTAAGTCGCCCTGCGGCTCACTGTGTGTACCCTCTATGTGGTCCATATTTTGGTACACATGTATTTTTGGTATTGGCTCACCCTTGTTGTCTGTTTCTGGCCTCGGGTGTTAGTCATGGGGTGTGTCCACCCTTCTCTACATTATTTCCAATGTTTTATTGGTTGTTTGGTATTTACTATTGCTTGGTATTTATTATTGCTTGGCAATTTTATTCCTTCCTGAAGGTACGCAGTGTTTCTACTTGGGCAAAGTTGCTATTAAGTTGACTTCTCTGCGTTTTAACATTGTTTGTGACTTAATAATTATTTCACGTTTTGTAACATCTTAATAATTTTCATGAGGGAGGACAGGGGATATTCTTGCACATTTCATATGTCGTATTTTGCCCATCTTTTCTTGTTTTGTATTGTTCACTCTCGTGTGATGTTTTGCTTTTAGTTGCATCCCTGTGTTATGAACCTTACCGCTTTCTTGTGTATAGTTTTTCTCCTTTAGATTTTTAATTTGTGTTTCTATTTAAAGGAAATGGATAATGTTATATCCTAAGTATTACATTTATATGTAATCAGCCTAGGTCCTCCTAGCTGCTCAGCCAGAGTGAGAGATGGTAACGGAATGTTGGTGTGAGTGCGATGCGTGGAATGCCTGGGTGCCTGTGTGGATGAGTGGTGACAGTTGGAGATGGGCTGAGCAGCTAGGCAGGCTGCTCCTGGTGGGGCTGGTGTAGGAGATGTAGGAGCTGGTACATGGCTAGTACCTGGCAAGAGCTGGCTGAACTATGATTAATACTACCCTGAACTGGAACCAATAAAGAAGACATGAAATATGCAACATGGTTTCCAGTGTCTCTATGTGCAGGTTACAACAGAATCCTTCACCACTGACAGCAACCCTTCACCCCCAACGTGTGATGAATGGTTACTTGACCTCCATAGAGTAGAAGGGGGATGAATGGCTTACGATATGCTAGAACTCTTTGCCAGAGTCTAGTGTCCTTTCATAGTACTTAGCAATGGATGGCTTAATATACCCCTCCTCAAGCTAACGATCAAGATGATAATGACACCCCACCAGAATATAGTGAATTCTGCAATTCCCTGTTTTGTTTGCCTGGAGTTAACACCCATTCCAGGATCCCTGGAGACACCAGTAGACAGCTGCCTACCCTTCATCCCAATTCTTAATGACGAGGAGACATGGCCATTCATTCAATTTTGCTTTAATTCACTTTACTGCACATTGATTCTTCGTGCAGCGGGTTTATGATCCTCATTTTGAATGTAAGCAGATCTGCCTTTAACTTGCTGCTTTTCCTGTATGTTGATGGCTATATAGATTTTTACGTAATCAAAACAATGTATATTTGATGCATAGTTTGTTACTCTGTGCATTTATACTTTCAGTTCCTCCACTGCCCTAAAAACTCTGATATTACTCTAGACTTGGATGCTAAGGTTAGATATAGAATAATGTAGTATACTTAAAGAATTGATCAACTAATCCACCATGTTTCACACAGCGATGACATAAAAGGCTCATATTATACAACACGCCCAAAACAGTTAACAAGCACACTCAAGCATCAATACATGCACTACACTGACAAGTGTTACCTCACCCAAAACTGAAATAACAACTGCAGGAGAAAAGTGTGAAGGCTCAGAAAGCAAAATAAAACATTTGAAATTCATATTTTCTGGAATACCAAAGGAATTGAAAACAAAGACACAGCTTACAGAAAATGTTACGTTGTGTTTTGTTTAATCAGAAATCACTACAAGTATCTATTAGGTGTATTCATGTTCTCTCGATATTTTTGACACAATATTCTGTCCATATAATATTTGTTTCCTTCATTTTCTGTCAGACAACCGCCAGCCATCCTTGAGTTGGACGCTCCCCTACTGTGACCCAATAATGACCATGTCCAACCTGTGCAGGCTACAGCCTATCACAATGTGCTTAGTTTGTGGTCAATCCATGACAATTAACAATGGAGGCAATTTTCATCTTCTGAAAATAACTCTCACAACATTCATTACCTTCTTAAGATTGGACTGAAATATGTCGAATTAGGGGCTCCCAACTTCTGAACCCACAGGCAGACAGGGTGTGAAAAGGGATCTGGAATCACTTTTTATGTTTTCTTGTGGTTCACCCACGGATGTATGACGTTACAACGCATACTTTTACAACGCCTACCTTTACAACGCGGTTTTTACCACGCATACCATTACAACGCATAGCGCTTTGGGGTGCTGGATAGTGAATAGTTTGATTTATTCCAACTCCAGTCCCCGTGGATAGTAGGGAAGGTTATTGGATAGTAAATTAACCTATTCCCTATCCTAGAGCGCCCCCCAGAGCAATGCGTTGTAATAGTTTGCGTTGTAAAAGTTGCGTTGTAATGGTAGGTCGTTGTAAAAGTTTCGTTGTAAAGGTTACATACCTCACCCACAAGCCCATTCATCATTCATTTAGGGGCATATTAGCAAGAACCTCGTTAAAATTATCGCAGTATTAGCGGCAAAACGGCGATAATGGGCTTGCTAATATGCGTTATAGAATTCCAATAGAAGTCCAGGTTAGATGTCCTGCACATCTAATCTGGGCTTCTGTTGGAATTCTATAACGCATATTAGCAAGCCCGTTATAGCCGTTTCCTGCCCCTAAAAAGGCGATCATTTTTACAAGTTTCTTGCTAATATGCCCCTCAGGGTTTTAAAATGACATTCCCTCCAACAATTCATGCATCATCCGTTTATCTTGATGTACATTTCAATATATATGTAATCTGATACTTTTACAAAAAAGGTCTCCTTTTCTATAATGAAAACTACTTATGATCAATTGAAATTATTTTGAGCTCCTAATATCATTAGTGTTATAACAGTGACAGCACTAGACAAGATTACATTTGTGGCCACCATTTGCAGTTCAACAGGTATGGTTGCAAACAGTAATGAAAAAATATGTCAATGAGGAAAGGCTGTTTGTGCTTAATGCATAACCACCATAGCTGCAATGCCCCTGGAGCAAAGTAAAGAGACTCCCCCGATGCCTCACGTGTCTCACTAAAAGCTCAGTTTTAAATCTATTTTGAAAATTCCACCAGTTTTATCCAAACAACAGAAAATAGTTTTTCCAAATCCACACGTTTTCATCTTTTGGTGTACATATATTTATTCAACCAAGTCAAAGTGTCTAATTCACTAGGCTGCCTTGCACCCGGTAGATCTGCTTATAGATAGTCAGAGAGCTACCAGTAGCTGGTTTATACCTTTTTGTCAAATAATTAAAATAATATAATCTGCTGCTTTGGGTTTGGACTGGGCTTCATTGGAATTCAGAGAAGATCTGGACTTGTTGCAGAAGTGTCAGTGTCAATGCAGCCAGGTGAACGTAGACGAACATAGCTGCTAAGGTCTCTCTTAGTACTTTGGATACTTTTATATTATTTGGTTTGTTGGTTATCCCAAGTTTTCCTTTGTCATGCTGCCTACTGCTTACTCTTAGGCCATGTTCATGGTTTCCTTTGGTTCAGTGTAAATGACAGCTTTTCCACTATCTAAAGTTGTCAGATTTACTGTGAACAATAATATGTGACAGACATCTAGGTGATATGTGGTGGAGTGGTGTGGCTCACTGGTTAGAGGCGGCAGACCTGGAAGCAGAGAACGGCCTGGGACCAGGGTTCAATTCCCGACCCGGCAGGGTTGTGGACCAGGGTCAGCGGACTCCACAATTCTCGCCTCGGTGCCTACTCTAACCAGGGATCACACTCGGCAACTCTGGGCATTAAGCTTGCCTCATCTCTACAACGGCCCTCCACAGATGCCGGGGATGCCTGGTTTCACCTTGGAGATACCCAGAAGGTACCATCTCACAGGGAAAGCCAGGACGGGTTTCCCAGCAGTCTCTAGCGCCGGGATGCTTACGGGCAGCCGTGCGCTTTACAAGTCCAACACATTTACATTTACATTTACATCACACATTTACATGTACAAGGAGTTAACGTTGCCTTCGAGGCACTTTTGCTAATGTTCGGCAGCAATATTTTTATCGCCATGTGTACAAGCTGTTGCGAACCTCTGTTACCAGCAGTTTTCCGGCAAAAGCATTGATAGAAAAGAATGCCACTTCTGTTAGCAATAATGACATGCAAGGGAGGCGTTCCCGTGCAAAATTGTCCACTAACCCCATTTCGCGATATTTACAAGGTAATTCTTGAAGGCAGGAGGACCCAAAAAACTTCCTCTAACTGCAGTTAGAGGCAGTTTTTTAAGGGGAGAGGGGTTGGCCTAACGGCTAAGGCGCTCAACCACGGACCTGGGGATCTGGGTTCGAGTCTCGGTAACGACGCCAAAAACCCCCTGTGATCACTTAATCTCCCCGTGCCTAAAATGAAAGTGTGTCCTCATGTAACATAACTGGTGCTATGTAAAGCGCTCTGATAACTGATTCGGTTCAGTTCTAGTTCGCGCTATATAAAACTCTGCACAAAAAAAAAAAAAGACCAGAAAATAGCTGGTGTTAAAAATGGAGATAACACTTGGGGCCTTATTACAGCAGGTTTTGATGCTGGACAACGCTGCAAGCAATTTTGCTGAGCTGCCCTGCGACAAAACTACAGGGCTGGAATACGCACCATCAATAAGATAGTGCTCATTCCTGGGCCACAGTCATGAAAGGTGTTTCAGCGCTGTGACTCGACAGCGTTGCAACACTTTTCACTATGCCCTCCTTACGATACCATGGATGCGCTGTATTCACTGGACAGCACTCCATGAGGCAAGTAATGACAGATACGTTTGGAATCCTGACGTATCTGTCCGCGCTAAAGTTACGCATTGCTGCAGTTGTGTCACAAGCATGACGCAACTCCAGCAATGCATAGGGCCAGCCTATCCATGTGGCACAGCATCACCCATACTCCTTCCGTCAGGCAGGCGTAATTTACTGACGCAGTGCCATCCTACAATTGTTGCAATGAAATATGCTGGCTTTCCCTGTACCACTCCTATAAGGCCTTGACGCGTGGGAAGGCACACCCTGCATACAACATACCTGATGCAGGGATGATGTGGAGCAGGACTGCACAAGGTCACACATATGCCTACATGTGTCACTTTGCAAATAGGGCGCAACGTGATGCTAGATTTTGCCTGGTCTTTTCTTGAGGGGTGCCAGGGTGTCAGCGGAGATCCATCGGTGGCGGTTCCGCACTGTGGTGTTAGCGCCTGTAAGCGTTGGCGGAGTGATGGAGCTGAGGGAGTTGAGGAGAAGTTCTTTGGTGGCCTTGATTCAGCTGCCGGGGGGCGCTGATGGTGGCGGTGTATGGTGCAGATGTAATTTATTCAATGATGGTCAGTCCAGGAGAGTCCGGTGGTGTGAGTCCAGTTGAAGTTCCCTCTGGCGGAGGAGACGTGCTCGACCGTGTGTCCTGCTGTGTGGCTTGCTGCAGTGACTAGCTGCTTGAGTCGGATGTTGGCGAGCTTCCACAGGAATGGGTGGTGTTCTGGTCACTAGGGTTGTCCAGGTGGAAGTAGAGTTCACCAAGTAGGATGTCGTCGGTGGATGGGAGAGCCTGGGGAGCAATGAGGTCTACAGTGGTATCGGAGAATGGAGGTCCATGGCCCGGGGTAATGCTGATGATGGTGCAGCAGAGGATGGGGTCGGGGTTGGTCCTGATCTGGAAGTTGAGGTGTTTCATGGTCACCATTGGGTCATTTGAGTGTGTGGTCAGTGAGAGCGTGCTTCTGTAGATGATGGCAATGCCTCCTCCTGGACAGTCGGGGTGGTCCTTGTGGATGATTTAGTAGCCGTCAGTGATGGCAATGGCGATGTCCGGTCCAGAGCAGAGGTTGGTCCTGGCAGATGATGCGGCGTCCAGGGCTGATGGCGAGGAGGGTGCTGGCATCATAGCGGTGGAGTGTCTGTGAGGAAGGGGCCTTGGTGCTGAGCGCGGTCCAGAGGCAGACGGACGCAGACGGGCTTGCCTATGGCTTGCCTTTGGCACGGGAGATGTCCGTTACAACGCAGGCATTACATCGTAATGCCTTAACAATGTAACTACAACAATGCAGGTGCCTTTTCATCACATTCCATTCTAATGCATTGTGAAATTAGTAATGGTGTTGTTTAAGTTTTATGTTGGGTATGGGCTTCAGGGGTCAGAGATTAAATTCGGGGTATATTATGGGGCAAAATATGAAATTTGGGGTGCGTTTTGGGGTCAAGTATAAATTTGAGGGTCCAGGGTGTGTTTTGGGTGGGGTCAAAGATGAATTTTAGGGTCCAGGGTGTGTTTTGGGATGCAAGGGTTAGTTTTAGGGTTGCACTCACTGAAGTGGGAATAGTAATGTTTTCATCTCCGCTATCCAGAACTTTCCCTACCAGTGCAATATGCGTAGTATTAGCATGCATTGTAATGGAATGCGATATAATGGTATGCATTCTAATGTCATATATACCTTTGGCACACAAGTGATACACCCACTGCGCATGGGCGCACAGCTCCCACCATAGAGAAGTGCTGCGGGGGGACTGGACAGCTGGGTGGTGTGAAATGCTGAAAAGGACACTGGATGGGGTGGTGGTGTGAGCGGGTGTTGTAAATGTTTAAATGAAAGACATCTTACCTCGAGGCCGGGTCCCGTGTCTCCATTGTTCCTGCTCTCCTGAGTCTGCTTGAAAGCAGTGGGGTAATGATCTTCCATCATTGTGCATGAGCTGCCACTGGTCCCCCTCTACTACATGTCCCACCTTCTCCTTACCTAGACATTGACACGTGGTGCAATCAGCTGCACTCTCTCCAAATATGTGACTCAGCCAGCAGGAGCTTCAGCCAGGTGGGATTTCACAAGCCTGGGTACAGCAGTTGCCGCCAAGTCCACTGGGGAACCTCCCAAGGCCGGTGATGCAGCAGGGCCCCCTTAGGCGTGAAGTTATTCACTCCTGCCACACAATTTCGGCGCAGCTCAGGGGCCTCACCGACCACAGCGTCCGGCCAGAGCAAATTCATCCGGCCTGTGATACAGAGAGGCGCCGTCCACCATTTGTAATCCCCTCTGTGCACCCCGGTGTAGTGGTGGATCATAAAATGCAATGCAGACCTCCCTACATTGGTGCCCAGGAACGCCTCTACCATTCGCAGCTCCAGGGGGCTCAAGTCAGTTTTCTCAGGCATGTCAGCAACGTGTCTCTGTGCACTATTCCGGACTTCACCACCAGGTAAGGGCGATCACCAAGCCTCAATGTCTACCGCCATGGCTCATCGACTCCAAGGAATCTCCACATCCCACTCCAGGCACCAGACGCAGGCCCCGCGAGGCATCCAGGCTCCAGACGCAGGACCAGCGAGGACCCCGGGACCCAGGGACTGTCAGCGCTTTCAAGGTTTTGAATGCCATGGTGTTGTGAAGAGTGCGCAATGAGAAGTGATGCATTACTTGTGTTGCACCCTGATGCACCTCTTTTTATGGAAGTAGCCCTACATTTCCTCTTCCCCTGGGACTCCGGCTGGTCATCCTGGATGTTGGGGGGCTTGAGGGGGCTGTTGATCTGTGCTGCACTTGGACCTGGCTTCTCCATTCTGCATTTCATTGTTTTTTTGCCTATATTTCATTGGAGGACGACTGATAGGCTATTTTTGACCATAGAGCAAAAAAATCTCACGTTGGGTTGACTAACGTGCGTATTTTTGCGCTAATGTGACTTTTGTTTGTTTTTGCCAGCTAACGTCGGAATTCCTATCACCATCACCCTAATGTTACCAGCAGTTTTCACTGCTGATCCCTGAAGCTATTGCCATGTAGCGACGTCTTGTGAATACGTCGCTAACAAGGCAATAGTTTTCAGCGGTACACGTCAGTATGAAAACTGCAGCTGACTAGCGTTAGCGGTAGTTATCATCAGTCCATGTACATATGCCCCCTAGTTTATTGAGTTTGAGATTTATGGCTCAAAATTAGGCTTTTTACTTCTGAATGGCTGCTATGAAATCCAGGGAAAAACAGTACTTTGGTGTTTTCCATTGCAAAAGGGACATGACAGCAGGCACTTTGTAGAAGCAGAGCTTTGTCACTGTAATTCATTAGAATTACTACAACAGACCCAAGCCTTGACCCTGGTTCCTTTGCACCTTTCTGCCTGGCGGTCAGCATCTTCTGTTGATATTCCAAGTACCTAATCTTTTTCATCTCATTTTTAAATTGAGATTTCATATCCAGGTCAGGAGCCAATGTAGATAGCTGAGAATCAGTTTTGTCAACCCGTTCAGCTGACTTCCTCTGTTTAGCAGGAAGTAGGCCTTAACTACATAGCCTATTTTACTGTTTTGCTTGTATAATTGATTGCTATCAAGATTGAATCTGGTTTCTCAGAAGACTCAAGGAAGGATGTTGTGGCATTCAGTCCTGTGGACCAGATCCCCACTACAAATTCTGCTGCTGAGACACTGTCAGCGAGGGCAGTCTGGCCATGCTCTTGATTTACTTAGATTTCACCATGTTTATGGTGCAATGCATGAGTGACATTCTCCCAGTATGGTGCTTCCAAGTTTAGGATATTGTCCTGTAAATAAAGAGCAATCCGTTCAATGAAGCTCCTTGTAGGCCTGAAATGAACCACCGTGGATGTTGAGACTTTTCAATTCACATCGGAGACCTGAGGGAGCGAATATTGAGGTGGGACAAATTGACTAAGGTGCCAGGTGAGTCCAACAGCATCTCTAACCTCAAGATCACATAACTGGTCCCCTTTATCAAAGGCAGTCACTTTTGTTTTTGTTCCTAAAGAAAAGGTCAGGAGTCCCATCCGGTTTCTTGAGTATTACTCTTTGAGCAACTACAAATTCCTTAGCTGTCCTTTTCAAGATTAAGGAGCAGGTATGGGGGTGATTAGATGCAGATATGAGAAGACACCTTGCATGAAGACAGTGCCCTTACCTTCTCCTCGATGCTCCCTTGTCTCTTAATGCTCCAGCCTGTACTATCCAGCATAGTCAGCATTCCAGACAGATGAGGTCTGCCTGCGACCATGAAGGGGTCTGCAAGCCTGCAGTCCTCATTTTAGCCCCTTAAAAAGCCGACCAGTCTTTCCCTGCATTCACACACCAGCAGATTTCAATCAATCAATCAGGGGTTTGTTAAGAGCAACTACTCACCCGCAAGGGTCTCATGGCGCTGTGGGGGCACAGCTCCAGGAAGTACACAGCGATTCATCGAAGAGCCAGGTCTTGAGGTCTTCCGGGAACTTGGAGAGTGATGGTGTCTGTCGGAGGTGGAAGGGGGGGTGTTCCATGACTTGACTGCGAGGAAGGAGAAGGAACGATCTCCTATTCTGATCTTTTTGATGCACGGCACAGTAGCAAGGGCAGAGCAGAGGGATCTTTGGGGTTAGTGGATCAACAGGCGGTGGTTCAGGTAGGCAGGTCTGGTGCTGTGGAGGGCTTTGTGGGTGTGGGTGAGAAGCTTTAAGGTGATTCTCTTCTCAACAGGGAGCCAATATAGTGTCCACAGGTGTTGGGTGATGTACCTGTGGTGGAGTAGGTTGAGGACTAGGCTGACGGAGGCGTTCTGGAGTTTGCAGTGAGGTTCTTGTTGATTCCGGCATAGAGTGTGTTGCCGTAGTCCAGTCTGCTGCTAATGAGGGGGCAGGTGATGGTTTTTGCGTTGATTTGGTGGTCCATTTTGAGTTCGGAGTCCAGGATGATTCTGAGGTTGCGTGTGTGGTTAGTGAGGGAGGGTTGGGTTCTGAGGGTGGGGTTCCACCAGGTGTTATCCTAGGCATCGAGGTGTGGGCACATGATGAGTACTTTGGTTTTGTCTGCGTTTAGTTAGAGGCAGCTGCTCTTCATCTACCTGGTGACTGCTTCCATTCCTTCATGAAAGTTGTGTTTGGAGTTGCTGAGTTAATTGCATAGGGAGAGGATGAGCTGAGTGTTGTCCTTGAAGGATACGATGTTGAGTCTGTGGGATTTGATGATGGGTACGAGCGGGGCCATGTAGATGTTGAACAGGGTGGGGCTGATGAAGGATCCTTGGGGAACTCTGCAGGTGGTCATTGTGGGATCCAAGATGGAGGGTGGGAGTTTGACCCACTGCATTCTGCCATATAGGAATGAGGAGATCCAGTTGAGGGCCTTGTTCCGGATTCCAGAAGGATGAGGGCCACAGTCTCTCCTCGGACAAGAAGGGAGTGGATGTCGTCTGTTGCGGTGAGGAGGGCGGTTTCGGTGCTGTCATTTTTCCTGAAACCAGATTGGGAAGAGTCGAGGATGTTGTTTTCATCTATGAAGGGGGCGAGCTGGCTATTGTCGGCTTTTTCGACAACTTTCACCCGGTACGAGAGTAAGGCGATCGGTCTGAAGTTTTTGAGGTCCGTCGGGTCTGCTGAGGGACTTTTCAGGAGCGGGTTGATCTCGACGTGTTTCCAGTCTTCAGGGAAGGAGGCGGTCTCGAAGGAGCGGTTGATGATTCATCGGAGTTCGGGGGCAATGATGTCAGCAGCTCTGTGGTAGATGTAGTAGGGGCAGGGGTGCATGGGGGCCCCTGAGTGGGTTGACATTATAGTCTTCAGGGAGACTTTGATGGTGAGGGTGCTTCAGTTGTCAAATGTAGGCTGCATGGTGCACAGAATGGTGGGTGTAGGTTCCGTGTGTAGGTTTTCATTGTCGAAGTTGGTGTAGGGAATCGTGGGTGCAGGTTCCACATGTAGGTCATCGAAGTTGTCATAGATGGTCTTGATTTTGTGATGGAAGAAGGCACTGAGTCTGTTGCAAAGGTCCTCGGAGGGGGGATGTCAGATGTCTCACTGTTTGTTTGGGCGAACTCTTCGATGATGCCAAAGAGTTCCTTGCTGTTGTGTGCGTAGATGGAGATTCTGTCCTGGAGTGCTTTCTTCCTTGTATATCTGATGACCTTGTGGCGGACAGCGGTGGCTGCTTTAAAGTTGTCCAGGTCTGCTGTGGTTTTGGAGATCCTCCATATCTTTTCAAGACATCTGCAGGTTTGTCTTGATTCTCGGAGTTCGGTGGAGAACCAGCTCTCTTGGCATGTGGGTTGGTAGTTTTCTTGAGGGAGCAATGGCGTTGGCACAGTCGGTGATCCAATTGAGCAGGGTTTGGGCGGCGATGGTTGGGTCGTCGTCCATTGCGGTGGTGCTGCTGAGGGAGGAAGTGAGATGGTTGTTGGAGATCTTGGTCCAATTACTGCGCTGGAGCTGGTGTGGATGTTTGCGGGTGATCTTTGTTTTGACTGTGAATTGGACGCAGTGATGGTCCGTCCATGGGAGTTTGGACGTGTGGCTGAAGGTGATGGAGTTTCCTGCTAAGAAGATGGGGTCAAGGATGTGCCCTGCTAATAGTCTAGTCAACTTAGTTCAAAAATGGGCTAACCTAGAACTAACCTAGAACTAATTGCAATACAATTTCTGTGAGTGGATTCTTATTGAATATTTTCCGTAGAAAACAATGGTGAAAAGTCTACCACTCTATCATGATGCGTTAATCCGATATGGCGGATTTTTCAAAATGGCTGCCCATTATTTGAGATATCGGGTATAACTGTTTATATGCCCATGTGTGGTATCATTTTATGTTTTTAGGGACGAGAAAGTCAAAAATTACATCAAAAATTGTTTCTGATGACTATAACATCAAATTGGGATTAATACAGTAAACAACAATAATTATATGTTAATATGCCAAACATAGTTTTGACATTAATTTGTATTTACATTTTTTAACATCATTTGACAAGGATAAACAAATTTCAACTAGATAATATAGTACTTCTCAAAATGACATTGACAAATGAAAATTGTTAAAGAGATCAATTCAAACAGCACTCCTTAGTATAAGCATAGTATGATTTCAATCATCGTCCATGTCCACTTCCATGGAATTGCAACAGCTTATTCCTCGACAATCCATGCACGCATATGTGCACACTATTCCCTGTCTTTTGCAAATACATTGCAGAGTCGCACATTGACTCTTGATACAGCCACATTTCACAAATTTTAATAAATGATCTGGTGTGGGGCTTGACTCATTCTAATGGGAGCCAATCTTCCATCTTTCGCTTCAAATCCCCACTGTAATGGATCCATATGAATACCCATTCACTGCAGCACCTGATGATATACTCTGAGCGAATGAAATTTGCAGGCATCCTCTGTAGGAGGCAAGACTTCCGGTTTCACATGTATTTTGTTGCCTTTAAAGTGAAAGTTCGAAGTCTCATATCATGTAGTGTGCTGTCTCCTGTTATTCCTCCATACAACGATATAATGGCATTAAGACCAGCATTTTCAATTTCTTCTGTTGATTTTTGTGAAGTTTGGAATACGGCAGCACTTTCTTTGAAGCCGCCTGATTTTCTTAGCAACTTTATGGAGTCACGTTTTCCCAATCCAAATAGTTTGGAGGTGGTATCACATCCTTATACGGCGTGAGCAAATAAGATGTGAGAGCAGACGTCGTTACCTAAAGCTTTTGCTAATTTCCTAATATCATACACAGTTATGTTTTTGGAAGATTTCTTAGGTTCTGGGCAAAGGTAAATATCAAATTGGTTTTCTTGAAAATGATTAAGGAGTAGTATGAGAAGATCGGTGTCCTCGCCAACAATGGCTGTAGGATGAGTTTTAGCCGACTCAATAGCCTCCAAAACGACCATGAAGTCTGCATCACTATGAGCTTGCTTTGTTTTACACCCAGCTTCTTGTAACTTTTGCGATAATTGAGTAATGAAGGCTTGTTTATTTTCATTATTACTCATGTAATTGAACTGCCAGCCCTAACTGCAACAGTGCAACTAAGACTCGTGAGCGCTACTTTTCTCTCTCTGTTGGTTTTATCAGTAACAAAAACTGATAATAAGAGCCATAACGAATCAGGAATATAGCTCACATTATAGTCAACACTACTCATGTTTTCAATGGGTGGATATATTTCTGGATCTACAGGGATGTCTTTAATATCAATTCTTATTATTTCAGCAGCTGCCATAAGGAGATTGTTTCGATCCTCTTCAACATCTTCATGGCTATGACTGTGGTACTCTTGCAATACATGAGCAGCTGTACTTTTAAAAGTAATGACATCAGCAGTCCCTGCAACTGTTGCTATGAAGATTTCATCTTCAAAATGCTCTTTGAGTTTTTGTATCATATACTTCGAACTGTATGGTTCTCTATCTTCTGACAGTAATTCTCGCATTTTATTAACAAGTTCTTTAACAGTAGTTTGTTCCTCATCATTTTTCTCCATGTATTTAACTACTTGAAGAAAGGTTTTCTCTGGTCGACCTGAAGATATTGGAGGGTTATCAGTGAAATGCCCGGGAATTCATTTTCTAGTATAAAAATTGACATAACACTGTTTGTGGTAGCATGCATCTACAGCATGTAAATCAGACACATTTTGGAAACGTTTCTTAACGTTGTCTGCCCACTCATCATTGCGTTTGTTGCATTTTTGTAAAACTGATTATTTGAATTCAACTGTTTGTGCATTAAACCGCACATTTTTTTTCCTCTCCCTGAAGTATAAACTTAACTCAGTACCAAAGAATTATTTTTTTTCTAAAATCAAAGAGGGTTTCACTGTGTGAGGGTTTGATCTTGTGTATTCTAACTGGTGTGTAGTACCAGTGTGAGGAAATCTTAGTCAGTGTCTCTGTAGGGGCCATGCTGCGAGCTGTGTGACAAGCCTGATAGGCTATTTTCTCCCATTCTTTTGCGCTGAAGGACTGTCTCAAATCCTCTTCCCATCTTGCACGCTCTGCGTGGAATGTGTGAGCCTGGGCCTGGAGAAGGAGCGCATATAATTCTGAGATCATGCCTTTGTCAGATGATTTAGCAAGGAGCCACCTTTCGTACTGGCGCAGGCAGTGCTGCGCCTTAACGCGGTGAGAGGAGTGCATGATACAATGCCTCAATTGTAGGTAATGGAAGCATTCTGCTTCCGGAATCCCAAAGATTTCCTGCATCTGGGAGAATGAAAGCAGGCCCTCCACATCAAAGAAGTGGCCCATGGTAGTGGTATCCTGACTCTCTCCAAGTTGCAAAATTGGACGCCATCCATCCAGGCATAAAATCCAGATTCTTAAAGAGAGGGGACAGTGGAGACGGGTAAGGGGTCAGGCTACGTTTAGTTCTAGTGCTGTCCCACGCAGGTAGCGTAACCCGGGTTATTGGGGACATGTACAGGCTTCTTTGGTCTTTGTGCTTTGGGAAGGAACAGAATTTCCCAGAGATCGGTGCCCGCCACCGCCTTATCCTGGAAGAGCCAGGGCTTCTCCGAGTCCAGGCGGCTCCACTCTACTAAGTATCTCATTTACTTTGCTTTAAAGTATAGTAGACGATCCGGAATTCCCAGCCCTCTGGCCTCTGGAGGGAGATAACTCAGAGACCGCTTCATACGCGACTTCTGAGCCTGCCAGATGAACTGCGCTAATTCTGACTGAAGTTTAGCAAGTATTCCCCACGGGGAGATAAGGGCATGGTTTGGAAAAGCTATAGTATTTTGGGGAGGGCCATCATCCTACAGGCCGCTATCCGTCCCAGCCAGAAACGTTAAGGTGTTTTCACCTCCCCAGGACGGAGGAGTGCCCCATAGTTACTGTCTATTGTTGCCGGTATCGAATTGGCTAAGGTGATCCCTAAGTATGAGATGGACTTCGGGGTCCACTCCAATGGGTATTGGGATGCAAGAAGGTCCACCGTGTCCTGAGGAACCGAGAGGTTAAGTGCTTGAGATTTTGTGATATTGATTTGGAACCACAACGCTGCTCCAAAGGTCTGCAGTTCCTCCAGGAAGGCTGGGAGGGAGACAGTTGGGCACGCTAGAGATGCCAGGACATCGTCGGCATAAAGGCTGATAAGAGTGTCTGTCACCGCCGAAGGTAACCCCAGAAATGTGAGGGTGATCCTGGACTCTCTGCGCCATGGGCTCCATATACAGAGCAAATAGTAGGGGTGAAAGTGGGCAAAGTTGACAAGTACCTCTATGGATGGAGAATGGGGAAGAGGTGAAGCCATTAAACCCTAACTTTTGTTGTAGGAGGGTGATAACAATTAAGAATGAAAGCCCTACATCTGTCCCCGAACCCGGAGATATGGCATGTGGACCCGGTCAAACACCTTCTCAGCATTTACCGCTAGGAGCATGTATTCCCCCTGAAACCTGTTTGCCTTATCAATAATGTGCAATGCTCTTTTAGTGTTGTTGCCTGCTTGCCGTTGAGGAACGAAGCCTGGTGCTCTGGGTCGACTAGGAAGGGCATATAAGCATTGAGTCTGTGGGCAATGATTCGCATAAATAATTTAAAGCTGATGTCTAAATGCGCCGGTAAGGGCTACATCTTTGCTGTCTTTCCCAGGCTTGGGCAAGACAATTATGGAGACTTAGCATTTCGGGCAGGATTGACTCACAATAAAAAAAAATGTTGTCAATAATATGTTTTTACACTGTTTCAGGAAGTTGTTTTTTTACTTGCACGGTTTATTTCTTCCTTTTCTTTCTCTCTCTACTCCTTCTTTTACTTCTCGTTCTCCTCACTTTACTCTCCTTTTAACTTGTCTTAAAAATGCTTCTTAAGATTATCATATGCTTTATTACCTTTTTATTCGATTTTAGAACACTTCTTGAAATATTTCTTGTATAATATCATGCTAACAGACAACCTTAAGCAGAGTCTGGTCCACACAGACTGAATAGTAGGGTAAGTATCTGTGAGTCTGTTGGGGAATTTTGGCTGGATGAATGCTCTTTGCCCTGCGCAGATTTAGACAGGGCAAACCTCATTAGATCCTTGAACTATGCCACCTCTGCTGCCCATTGTATCCTTCACACATAGTTCCAGTTAGGGAGTGAATCAACAAGCTTCTCGCTTTCATAGTTAGGGATTATTATACATGTGGCTGCTCACTCCGAAGGGTTGAATCACAGCCTTTTAACTAATTCATTTTAAATCCCTCTAAACAAACAAAGCAGCTACTCTTTACCAGTGTCAGAGCCCGCTGCTCTTCTTCATGATACCAAGATGGTCTGACATGTATTATTGGAAAATAGAGACTACGACTCGGACTTGCTCATCAAGGTTGTCCCTTAGGCAAGACCCCCAGTTATGAACCTCTCTGTATGTTCACAATTGAAGAACATGATAAACCCCAACCATTTGTTTGCAAGCATGAAACCTATATGACCTTTTCAATGTGTGTTCTATTTTGTAAGCAAATGCCTAGTGAAAAAGATATGGGATTAACATCAATTAAAGTAGGAGAGAGACGGAAGCATGGTGAGCATGGAAGGGAGGTAAGATCAAGCTTTGCTCCACAGGCGTCCAGCTAGCCTGGTTGATGAGGGGCGATGCCCCGAAACCGGTAACAGGATGCTTTTTTGCAGTCCAAGGAGGACCTGCCTTGGCAGTTCGGGCTGGACTGTCCCCATAAGTCACAGGATCAACCCTGATTTGCATATGGCTGTGTCCAACCTGGGGTGGCATGGTGAGCAAAAGAATGGTGGATTTAATCCAGATCTCTGGGGTTGAATGTTAGATTTGCTCTGCATTCCGTCCATCATCGATGTGTATTTTCCACATGAGTTAGTGGCAGGAAATTGTTCCCCCCAAAAAATTGAATATTGAAATATAGACGATTGACTGTCGCATGTGATGCTGTCATAAAAAAAACGAGCGACTCTGCTTAAGACGGTGGACCTAGGGGCACTGCCTTACTGCACAAAATATTTAATGAGCCAGATTACTACCTGGGAAATTCCTGTTTTTGTTCTATTACAATTTGCACATAGGTGTTAGGTAGCGCCATATAATGTATCTGAAAGTTAAGATACCTTCTGGTATGAAAGACATTTTGATGACTGCTGGTGAACTGAAAGAAATGTTTTATGCAGGTACATTCTGCTGACGATAGTTGAGCCTATGACATTGGTGTGTTGCCTGAACTGATTGAATATTTCTCGTGGTTCTCTGGCTAACAGGAAAAGTTGAACAAGAGCACAGGTCTATCAATGATAAGGATTACCAACATGTTGGTCTGCTGTCCGCAACAAGCCACCACCCCTGTTTTGCCCCCATCCCAGTGAGCAAATTACCTCATCATTATTGATGAGATAGGTAGGATTGCGAACTGCTCCAGTTCAGAAATGTTTTAAACCAACCTATTTGTACATAGTTCAGATCGCACAATTCCTCACTGGTCGTGAATATGCTTGTCACAATTTGCAACCAGTAGTTTGTGACCATTGTTACATAGATGCAGCCGACAGACGTTTATTCCATAGACCAAAGGTCAGATTGGGGAGACTGTAACCCTGAACCTACCTGAAATCTAGTGGCCAGGGCTGGTGCTGGCCAGATTGAGAGGGGGAGAAGTTGAAAGAAAGCATGCAATGTGATATGTTAACATATGATGTTTATCATATGACAACTTGTTATCCTGTTGTGCCTCAGTGATGAGAAGTATAATGACATAGTGATAGGATAAGTGGCATCACAATGGAGCATATTATTGCTCAGTGATGATAGTGACGATCAGTGAAATATATTTTGATTCATGAGGACGAGTATTCTTCCACAAGGATGCAATTGCTGGTATAAGGTGAATCATCTAGTTCTCTGATTAACTTTATGCTGATACAATGACAGTTCTAGCACACAGATTGTGTAAATTGGAACAACAATTTAGCATATTGTCTCTCAGTGATGAGATGTATTCGGGCATGATGATTAAATACATTTCTCCCAGCATTGGGGAATATTCTACCATGCTGTCTGATGGGTTGAGATAATTCTGGTACAATGGCGCTATGTATTCGAACTTGGCCATGGGTAATCCATTTGTGCATTCTAGTTCAATTACCAGGTGTATTGTGGCAAAATAGTAGAGTATCCTATTGCACGATTATGTTATTTTAATCTAGGACACTAATGGGATCTATTCCGCCATATGAGTGGGTTGTGGGTGAGGCATGATCGTTAATGCACGCAAGGGCATCAAATGGGAGATTAACTAATACTCTGTAAAGCAACAAGCATTGGGCCCTGACTTAATATACTGATGGGGAAACGAACAGTGCAAGGTGCTGACATGAGGCCATGTCTTTCTCCTTCTGGTTGGCCTCTGAAGACTTGTTCCTGCAATGAGTGCTATATTATGGCCTGAGTTTGTGGGCCAGTCCTAATGTGAACCCTGCTGAATGAGAGGTCAGAGGCAAGACCTCCGCCTGTAGGCTATAGGAGTGATTTGCTGATGCTGACTCTGGGTGAGTGGCATTCAGTCCAGAATTCTTTTATTTATTTATTTATGCATTTTTATATAGTGCGGACTTTACCCGAAGGTGTCAGAGCGCTTTACAATAGGAACAGAACTGATACATGAGAAAATTACATGTGAACAAAATACAAAAGCAAACATTACATTAAATGAAGCAAAATTGACAATTGTGAGCCAGCAAAACACAAGAGGTAAATGACAATCGTGTGCCAACAAAATACAAGAGGTAGCAAACGGTGCATTACAAAAGTGACAATCGTGAGCCAACAAAATACAAGAGGTAGCAAACGGTGCATTACAGGAGGAAAAAGTGACGTGTGCCGCTTACAAAAGCGTACAAAATAAACACAAGCATTTACAATGCAATGGTTTTGCCTTTGTTAAAGTTTGAGCTATTGGCAAAGCTTGTGACCATTTTTTTTTAAACATAAATAAATGGCATTGTTATTTGCAATGCCACTAGCTTTATCTTTCACAAATGTCCCCCAACACATACCCACACAGAGCCCCCCCACACACTGCGAGCCCCACCACACACTGCGAGCCCCACCACACACACTGCGAGCCTCCCCTATACACTGCGAGCCACCCCCTACACAGAGAGCCCGCACACACCGAGAGCCTCTTCCACACACTGAAAGCCCCCCCTACACACTGAAAGCCCCCCCCACACACAGAGCCCCCCGCCCACACACAGAGAGCCCTCCCCTTGTTTGACAATGTACACTAAGCCGTAGAGTTTTATAAAGCTTTGGAGAGAGTTATTTGCAACTGTTCATTATAAAGAATATATTCCTTTCTAACTATACAATGGTGGACAATATATCTTATTGAAGCCACTCTCAGATGGACGCAGGCAGCTGCTTAGAAACTTTTTTAAACAACATACACAATGAGGTCAAGGTCTTAGAATGTGAGTGCATGTACTGTTGTAAAACACTAATAAGGCACATGTGGATGACACACAGAACCATGCATAGGCACAATATTGCACAGTGACTTTACTAGTTTAAATAACCCCATAACTTATGAAGAATATGAAGATTGATGTATAAAATGTTGCATGGATGAATGGATGTGTGAAAATGTGGGTGGATGATTGATGGGTGGATGGATAGAAATGTGGATGTCCAAAGGATGGATGTATGGATGGAAGGATGAAAGGGTGGATGGATGCAGGATGGATTGTTGAAAGTGTGGATGAATGGATGAAAGGATGCGTGGAAGGATAAAAGGGTGGATGGAAGAAGGACGGATGGAAGAAAAGGTGGATGTATGGATGGATAAGGCTTCCTGTGTAATTACTGAAAGGCAGGGGTAGACATTAATTATTGAAATACACGTTTCACTGCAGCCTGTCATGCTTTGCTTGACAATGGAGGGTTTTTTGCATCACAAGCGAGCCAAGTATGCGCAAAGTTCTCTTAAACCAAATAATCAGTTTAACAGATACCAGCTTCTGGTGTAGCCAGATTAATATGCCATGTAATTTTCCTAGACCACTTTATATAGACGTTTGCAATTAAAACAAATTCGTTTTGTATTTTCTAAAAGGTAACATTGTAATAGGGCACATATGGATTTTATATGCTTACATGTACTTTTCGAAATTCATCAATATAGTATATAATCTTTACACATCAACACCATAAAAATGCACTTTCTAGAGTTCTGCAAATAATAAAACGTTAGAATGAAGTGTCACATCTGTTGTTGGTGGATCCGACACTGCGATAAGTCCTACCATTAATTAAAAGGACACGTTGTATTACTTTCTTAAATATGGTATAATTGGTCTAAGTACAGATGATTTAGTAAAAAGGGATGGACTCAAATTCTTGAATCAATATTGAATCAGTCGATTCCGCAGGTTTCCATTCCATTGTTTTGATTTTGCCTGCGACGGTATAAGACGGTAGCAACCTGTCATTCGAGACAGAAAATATCGTGTGCACTTTTAAATTGAGCAAACTCGAATACTGCGAAAGCCTATTTGTGTGTCTTCCTCAGCATTAACTGTGCCTCTCCACCCTCAACCCGTCCACGCCTAGGCAAGATTATGAGTTTTATCTTGTCCAGCACCCTTAGACACTCTCCTATCTCATGCCAGACACCGACACGGTCGTTTATACCTGCGTGGTAATCACGGACACAAAATCACCTGGTGGTCTATACTATATGCATAGGTTAGGGAGCACAGGAGTAGTGGCATAACTATTAACAAAGGCGTTAAATGGTGAATGAGGCGGGAAAAGGGCAATTCTGACAATTTGGTGTGTATTACAAAAATAAAACAAACTTTTCTTTATGACCAGTTATCAACAGAAAACAGGAGCAGTAATTTGACTCAAGGATTAGTAGGCCATGTGGTACAGCGGAAGACTAAAGTGTTTGAGCTACTTTTCGCCGTACCACATGGGCCAATTGACTTCGCAAGTATAAACATTGTCTGCTATGCACTAGTAAGCAAGTAGAAACGTTTTCTGCTACACACTAGTAACACACAAACTCTTCAGGACGGTGAATTAAAAAATAAAATTATATATATCACACCGGGATGTCTACCATCGCAAGCGAGAAATATCAATACGCCCCCGTGTTCACTGGGTAGTGCTCACCAAACACACTCGAGAGGTTTTCCTTTAACCTACTAGCAACGCTGTTCGGGAATACTCCACCTATTTCAATTTTAGTTGTGGGATTTAAGTGCACCCACAGATGTCAGCTACTACATCATGAAAAAAATGATGTTCCTCCACACCACTCCTTATCCACGGATATTTGAACTCGTGTTTAAATTTGGACGTGTATAGAAGGCCACACAAGTTGTATTGTTTGCCCCGCCGAAGGCTACACCTCTCACAATCCTCTATCAAGGCCACGGATATATATCCTTAGTACCCCACTGTAAATTTAATTGGCTTTAATTAAAGACACTCCGCTCTAATTAACTCTGAAACCCGAGCCTGCTCGGGGACGCCGCTGTCTGCTTTGATATTGTCAGTCCAGATGTCCTAATAAAACCCCCTCCTCCGCCCAAATCCCAGGCGCCGAACTAGAAACAAAATGCAAATGAAATGTAAAAGCTAAAGTAGCGCCGGCGGTGCCATCAAGAAAGGTACCTCTAAACTTCCCTCTTTTATGGCACTGCGAGAAGACCTCTCCGGGATAAGGGAATGCAAGCTGAGGAGCACAGATCTTTCACACTGTAACCCAACCTCCCTCCACCCACCAACATGTCCAGGACTAGGTAGGCCACGAGCAACCAATATTACCTCCCATAAGCAAAAGGCTCGCCTTTCAACCGTTTGTGACTTCACAAAGTCTATAGCGCCCCGACGAGTTAAGGATGTTATTAGTAATAATGGCCCTAAAATTCCTCAAACAGAAGGCGGAAATAAATCTCCCGGTGCCACAACACTCCACCGCCCTAGCACCCCAGCCTCAAACCACTAAAAGGCAGAGATTGCTTATTTAAAGGGTGATTTCACCACGCTTTGTCTAACAATGGTTCCAACAAGCAGCACGCTACAGAAAGTGTACACACATTAACGCATTGGCGCTATGTCCCTTCCACTACTCGTACAGGGGGGTCTCAAAACACGGCCGGCTACTATTGTTGTACTGCGCTTCCTTTGCATCGCTGACTCTTCTAGCGCCTAATAAATAATTAAAGCCTTAAAAGCAGGTCTAGGCTCCACAGCTCGTTTTCCCGGCGCGTGGAAGCGCAGCGGCAGAGCAGAGACGGTGAAAAGCGGCCCTAGGCGCTGCGCCCACCCAGCCCGCGCCCACCCAGCCCCCCTGCCTGCCCGGGAACCTTGTGCGAGCTGCGAAGGGCACACGAGGCTTCCTTCCGCGAAAGCTATTCCCACACTAAGCATTAGGGTGTTTTCCATGCTAATTGAGTCACTTAAAGCGCTTTCTAATTTAACTTTACAAAAAATAAAAAAAAGCCACACTGCGGCGATTTACATTTTTTTTTAGGATATTGAAATGAAGACGAAAAACTGCCGGGTGGTGAGGCCGCCCTGAGGGGGGCGGGAACGGCGCACGGATAGCGGGAGGGGGGGGGGGGTTAATTAACCCTTTGTGGGTTCTCCGTGCAGCGCTCATTGTAGCAAATAAGTTTCGGTGACACAACCTGGCTAACAACCCTGTTTCAATATGCACGAGGTAAACGGAGGGGGGGGCGGAAAGGCACGGAGAGCGGGAGGGGGGTCGGGAACGGCCACACACTGACAGCGGGAGGGGGAGGGGGGCGGGAACAGACACGGACAAAGCAATAAACAAAAAACAAAGCACTCACCTGGACATCTTCCGGCAGATCTCTTGCTTCCTGCTCTCCACTCCTCCTCCCGATGACGTGGTGGAGGCTCGGCCGGCTGGGCCAATCCCAGCGCGGCCCTGGCTGGAGGCGGACGGCTGCTTCTTTCGGCTGGCCGGCCTGAGGAGAGGGAGGGAAACGGGCTGCCACGGAGCGGGAGGGAGGGGCTATCGAGCGACTTTTGTGCAATCGTCCCGAGCAGGAAGGCAGAGGCAGGTGCCGGCAATGCCGGACCAGATTCGGGGGCGTTCCCGGCTTTCGGCTGACGTCGTGTGACGTAGCCAAAAGGGAAAAATTCTCGGGAACGCCCCCGAATCTGGTCTGGGATTGACAGACAGAGCCCTCTACCAATGGCTAGCCTCCATTTATGGAGCTAGCCAATGGGAGGAGGGGGCGGATACCCGACCCCACATAGAGATATCATTAGATTTTGCTAGCGCATGCGTACTTCGTACGCATTGCGTAGGCAAAACCTAATAAAGGTATAATACTGCAATATAAGGAGGACACTCAAGCACAAGAACAAACGTTACGTAGGCACTGGTGGCACTTGTGCAGGTATCGAAAACAACCAAAAGTAAGAGGTAGAAAATTCTTAATTTTCCCAGGAATGTGTGAGCATTTCACCCAGTCCTGTTTTGTCTTTGTCTATTGTCATTTTCCGTTCTGTTTATCCTATTATAAAATGAGGACTATAAATCCAGCAATGCAAATGAAAAACACCTGTGCTGTATTCTGGAAACTATAACATCGGAGCCTTTTGGGTCGGTCACTTGAGGCTCAACCTGTTTTCTACTCAGTTAGGTTCAGTGCTCAAACAAAATATAAAGGAGGGCTGCACAGGCCAAAAACAAACTGGAAGGCTGTGACATTACAGAGCAGGAACATTTACCGACAGCGCTATCCAAACCTATTCCAAGCAAAGTCCAGAAGTCAGCTGGCCCCCTCTGTTCCTGCGCCGCAGTGAGAATGTCGCAAATAATGTTGTTGACGGACTTCTTCCCCGCCTTCTCAATTTTTGACGTCGCTGCCTTTCATCATTGCCAACCTGTTGCCACGGACCTACCGCCCAACTCGACTCTATCCTCTTTATTGCTCTTCTTACCCGTTGCTATGGAGCTCTGCAGTGCTTACCGCCCTGGCCTGAAGCACCCCTGGGCACTTGAGCGCCGTGGCACTGTACACTACTCTTTCTCACTCTTTACAGGGGGGCAGAGGGGGAGGAGGATCAGCCTTTTTTGCACCGATCATTTTCACCGAGCATTCAGCCCTTTTAGTGTTGCTATGTTGGTGAAATTGTAGCCTTCTCCTCCTCTTTTCATGAATATTGGAAGCATCCTCTTTCTCCCATACATACCAGCCACTCTTGCAGTATTGTGCCATTGCTAAGGCATTTTAAGTAACCTTTTCAAGTAACATTTACGAGGCCTTTAGAAATTATCGGGATACATTTTTTGAAGTTAAAAATTAAATGTTACTTAGCAAAATAATCACACCTTTTTTACACATCACATCATACACCTTGACAAAGAGGGGCATGTTGTCAATTGTTTAACTTATCGGAAACGATGCCTTTTATGAAAAAGTTCAAAATGTATTTTAAGCTTCAAAGTGAATGTTATCATCCTCCGAAAAATGATTTTAACACTTGTTACAATTTCGAGAATTTGAAAAACAGACTCGATCATTACAATTTTACAATGTTTTTTTCAAGTTTCAAAATGTGTAGCTGCTAATTAAAAATGTACCATCTGTATTGAGGCTTCAATCTAACTTTTCGATAAGAAAACACCATCTTTAATTGAGAAATCCCTCTGCTATAAGGAACCAGAAAAGAAGTTTTCGATTTTGGATGGAATATTTTGCCGAACCCTATACCATCGAGTGTGCTTCTTTTTTTCAGATGAAGGGATGTACAAAGATAACTTTGGGGTATATTATCAAGACAGAGGATAACATTATCGCCGTTTTAGCGGCAGAAAACTGCAGCTAAAATGGCGATAATGGGCTTGATAATATGCTCTATGGAATTCCAAGTGAAGCCCATGTTAGACGTCTTTCACATCTAACATGGGCTTTAATTGGAATTCCATAGACATATTATCAAGCCCATTATCGCCGTTTTAGCGGCAGTTTTCTGCCACTAAAACGGCGATAATTTTATCGCCTGTCTTGATAATATGCCCCTATGGTGATAGACGGCGATAATGGGCTTGATAATACGCCCTTGTTAATTCCCATAGAAGCCCATGTTAACACAAGAACATGGGCTTTTATGGGAATTAACAAGGGCGTATTATCAAGCACATTATCGCCGTTTTATCTGCAGTTTCCTGCCGATAAAACGGCGATAATTTTAACACCGGTCCTTGATAATATGCCCCCTTTGTTCTTTGCAGATTTATATCAAAGGACACCGTGAGTAAAGATTTCTTGATGACACCTCAAAAGACAAAGGTGAAAGCGCTCCAGAGCAGCAAATTCTCCTTTCCAACATTTACGAATAGTTTGCATTGTAACTGACATTCCGAATGCTATCAGTACTCTGGTCACGATATGATGACGTATTAGGAATAAACTCTTAAATACCCACTGCCAAGACACCCCGTTAATGTATTTTTATTTGTTATGCTTCAGGCGCAGCAAACCCAATATTATGCTGCATTTCACTTCTCGCCATTCTGCTGACAGAAAGAATAAATTAGCTTTTCATTTAAGTTTGCTGTGTTGTGCTGTGCCTGCCTTTTGTGGTTCGATCACTCTAGAATAAACACCAACAACTATGACCAGCGTGTAGACGGAATGATGGTACCGTGTTCTCCCTTCCCTTTATGGGTTCAAAGGTACATTTGTGTAACACAAACCAGAGTAAAAATAAGCATATTTTGCTGTCCAACAGGTAGTTTATCAAATAAAAGTCTGCATTTCCTCTGACTAACTTAAACGATAATCTCTCGATAACGTTGACTTTAGTCATAACACATCCAGTAGAGTCCCTGGAGGACTCTTGGGTGAACATCAAACCACACTTACCCTTTATTTGTGCCAATTGGAGACCTAATATACATTTATAACAGGAGTATATTGCATTACTTGGCTCTAGTGCTTGACGCAAGCAGCAGTTTATTGCATGTCATGAATTTCTTTACGATCTTGTGATAAAATTAAAAGGAAGGAATCTATCTGTCTCATATCCTGTAAATTTATTAAACCGCATCTTCAAGAATTATTATGAGTTATGGGATTCATCCCAGTGTTCAACTCCTTCACTCTCCTACAGACTGAACACATAATAAAAAATGACATTAGCTTGCTTCATGCTTTGTTTTCTTTCTTGTGTTGAAATATACATGTATGTATTTCAGTGCTGTATTATTTAGTCCCATCACGGATTTATTTCTGATAAATTGATTTGTTCACAATGTGGCTACCACATTCTTCCTGCGTTTGGTTAAGGCAATTTCAAACTCTATGGAGAAGGGCAGCTTATAGATAAATTACCTATTTGTAAAATATCTGAGGAACTGGTCAATAAGTAAAATTGAGAATTTTTCAAACCAAACGGCACATACTAACCAAAACATATCGCAGCAGAGAGGCGATTGAGAACAAATGTTCTCAACCCACTCCCAGATGAGTCTGACACAAATGAAATGACACTTTCTCTCATTGAGTAATAAAGGTAAAAATATGTATGTCACGATAGCATTCTCAAAGGGATGGGATGCTGATATACTCCATTAAGCAGACAAAGCCTCCCTTTCGAATAATACTGCATTCCGGAAGTGATGCTTTAGCAGTTAATGCTTTGAGTTGTGTGAACCTTTAACTGTTCAACGCCTAATTGGTGCAAAGAGGTCACTGCGTGAATTTTTGTGGGAAATAACTGCCAAACTCACTCTGAGGTCCATGACTGGAGGGGGCATCTCTGGGTAGGGTCGAATGCACAGATGGTAGAGTCTAGCAGCACCATTAGAGTTGCAAGTAACCCTGAAACTTTAGAGAACACAGTTCAAACCAGCAAGCCCTTGGGGACACTTGGGTGCAAGAATGTATGCAGCAGGTCCAGCCCCTCTTACTCTCAGGCAAGAAGCAGCAGGTCAACACAGTAGAGCAAATAGAAAAAAAAAGTGGCAGACACTCTACAGTAACATACCATTACAATATCTAACCATAACATCACTTTAACCTTTGTTTTTTATTACTAGAGTTGGTCCTGCTATAATGTAGGCTTCTGGAAGGTAATGTTATTGATGATTGAGAACCGAGACAGTTGAAGACAAAGGTATTAATATAAACAGGTATGTGCCCAGTGACATTATATGCAAAAAGCAACTTTTGAAAATGTTTGAATGGTAAACACAAAGAGAAATGAGAGAAGGAACCTATGTACACAATTGTTTTAGATAATGAAAATATTCCTTTGTACAGTCACTTGAGCCTGATATTTCATAGCTTACCAGAAACATGAGTCATATTAGTAAGGACCCAAATTAGAGTATAGTGGAGAGGATACTCCATGCAACAACCTAACTGGCAAATTGAAGGTATGCCTGCCTCATTTAGAGTCAGATGCACCTTCAGTATTTCGACAACAGAGATTGCTACTCCATCTCTGCCACCAACATACACCTTTGACAGCCTCAAAAAGTTTGGCCATTGGAGGCTTTCCTATATTTTTGTCTATCCCATTTAGAGTAGGAGCACTAATGGCAAGTTGTGACTGTAATACCTGGTAGTAAGGGACAATGAGAATTGTAAAATGACCCCGACACCACGGGAAAAAACTCCCATGGCGAGGGGATCATTTTTTTTTTTTTATATTCAAAAGCAAACTCCCTCTTTGGGATTTTGTTTTTGAAAAGTCAAAAAAAGGCAAAAGATTGAAAAACAGCTAAATTATTTTGGCAGAGTAGCATATCAACTTCCAAAGCATTTACAGGAACCGCCATGATGCATGATGACGATTTCTGTAAATGCGGTTTAGTCTTTCACAGCTCTTTCCCTATTTCAGCCGCATGCCACAGCGGACTTGCAGCACAAACAGTCACTAACAGGCTAAAGGTATGCCTTCACAGATGAACACGGAGCTGAAATTGACAGTGCTTTTAAAGTTCCCTCTTTTTTACCATTTGCCTTTTTGCATAGTCCACTGCTTTTAACTCTGGTTTTAACTCTACATGCGGTCTTAACCTCAAGTTTTAAATCTTATATTGCTGGTTCTCCCTACTCTCGCCATTGTCAGCCCTGCCCTGGCCCATCGTGGCTGATCGTGCTATTTGAGCGGAGGGCGGGACCTTAATTTAGCACACACTTCCGGTCGCGGAAGGTGGTGGTCTAGTGTTTTGCAGCTCTTTCCTTATTTCAGCCGCATGCCACAGTGGACGCGCACAGCGGGCACACCAAAGGTGTGCCAAAGGCAAGCCTGTCTGCACCCGTCCAGTTACTATGCCAGTTTTAATCCAGATGACTCTGGTTGTCCTGGATTTCAAAATTCCAGAGAAGCCTTACTACTTCCGAGACCCACAGGCAATCTCTGCCCAGCCGCTATCTTTGTTCCTTACTCTAGTTCTGGAAAAAACACTGCCCCCACTGCTTCATGGTGGCTCATAGTCTGTGGCTAACCCTAGCGAGATTATGGAATTTCACGAAAAAGAACCCCGGACCAAAGGATGAATACAACTCGCTGCATTCTCCTTAATACCAGATCCCTTATTAAAAATCCCCTACCATTTCATGACCTGCTGGAGGAGCATGCAATCGATTTAGCCTTCGTTACAGAATCCTGGACTGATTCCTCCTCCAAACCAGACCTCCTAGAGGCTCTTCCTGAGGGCTGCAAAATGTACAGGAAAAATAGAGTTCGGAAAATGGGAGGAGGCTTAGCGCTCATAGCTAGAAATGATTTTAATATATGGTTTAAACTAATTTTAAAATATACAGAGAGTGAGGCAGCTATTTTCAAAGTCGGGCTTGATTGCCAGAACACCTTCAATGGCAAACTAATTTATCGTCCTCCCACAGCCAGGTCCGGACTGGCTACCGGGCAGTTTGGAATGCTGCCGAGCTGCTGAAAGATTTTACTGCAGTTGGGGGTGATTTCGTACATGGAGTCCTGCGTGTACTTCGAAATAATAAAAACAAAACGAATTTCGTTTAGTACACGCAGGTCCCCATCAACAAAATTACCCTCCAGCTAAGCAGCATTCCAAACTGCCCGGTAGCCAGTCCGGCCCTGCCCACAGCCAAATCCAGCATCCTAAAGTCTATTGATCAGCTTCTGGAGATTAAGGCAAAGAAGTCCAACTTTACTATTCTGGGTAACTTTAACTTTCACCTTGAAAATACTGCTGACACAGACACGAAAACGCTTACAGACCACATGGCTAGTACAGGACTTACTCATTTGGTCAAAGAGTCCACACACTCGGCCAGGCATTGCATGGACGGGATCTTCTCGGACCACCCCAATCTAGTATGGAATAGAGTTTTGCCACGCATCTGGTCCTGGTCCAATCATAAGGAAATCATTTTTTAGGTTACCCTGCACCTAAAATGCCCACTAACAAATCCAAGAAACTCTTTAGCTCTCAACCTTGGAATAAGGTATAGGGAAAGAGCTAAACAAGATGCTCACCTCCTCTTGTGACCTCGCTCCAGACAGACCTAGATGAGGCAGTGAGGAACTATCACTCCTGGATTATCTCCGCTGGCCAGCAGTTGGCTCCTCTGACCACGCAGAGATCAGTCAGTCAGTCACCCTCTGACCCATGGTTCAATGAGTCATTGAGGATACAGAAACAAATATTTATAAGACTAGAAACAAAATGGAGGTTAGAGAACAATGCCCAGACTAAATCAGAAAACAGACTAGTCATCCAAACATACAAAAATATTATTCTGAACGCAAAGTCAGCCTACTTCAAATAAAAAAAGAAGCAGCTGACGGCTGCACCAAAAAGCTATTCACCACAGTTTAAAAACTATCCAAGCTACCCTGAATCACTAAGTCACAAAGTCACTAAGTCACAAAAGTAGCCAGCAATTCTGCAATAAGTTAGCAGACTCCTTTCAACAGAAAGTTAAGCAAGTGTTCGATGCTTTTGTACCCCATTTAACCCATCCAGCATTGCCCCACAAGCCGCCGAGCGACAGTCAAGTTTCGCTCACCAAGGCAGATAGATCCACCACCCCTACACTTTCAGTCTTCCCACTAATTACGCTTTAAAGGACCACCAAATTAATTTAATTAGTTAAATCTGGTTCTCCTCTCAACCCATGCCCTCTGAAAATTCTCCACCCGGTCCCCAAAACCATTGTGTCAGTACTTTGGCCCATCTTCAATCTTATGATTTCTTCAGGGCGGTTTCCCACAGAATGGAAAAACCCTACATTCTGCCACTTTTGAAGAAACCCAATCTGGATCTGGAGGACCCGTCCAGCTATAGACCCATATCCAGGATGCTGTTTCCAGCTAAGATCATTGAAAAATTTCTTAATGGAGACCTCTCTGCTTTCTTAGAGGAGAGAGACATTCTGGACCATTCACAATGTGGTTTTCGGGCCTATGACAGCACTGAATTGGCGTTAATCATGGCCACTGAAGAACTGAGGCAAACACTCGACAGAGGGGGGGAGCCTGGCCCTTATATTGTTAGAAATCTCCGCAGCATTTGACACGGTCAACCACGGTGTGTTGGTGGAGCGTCTCGCTTTGCTGGGAATTAGGGATAAAGCGCTGCTCCTTCCTGTCTAACAGGTCTCAATCGGTGGCACACGATACATTCGTCTCCCCGGAATTCTCACTCCCCTGTGGAGTCCCACAGGGTTCATCATTGAGCACCGACCCTTTTTAACCTGCATTTCACCCCCATGGCCAGGCTCATAAGAAGCTTTGACTTTACACTGGTGTCTTACGCGGATGACACACAGATAATAGTGTCCATTAACAGCTCGTCCTCTGACACTGCAGCTCAATTTAAAGACTGCATGAGCCACATAAGGAAGTGGATGCAGGACAACTGTTTAAAGCTCAACAGGCCAATTAAATGTTCAGAGAGATGGTGGTCGAACCATATGGGCTCTCCTCCGACACCCGCTAACAATGTGAAAAACTTTGGAGTTCTCTTTGACACCAAACTGTCCTTTGAAACCCTGATCAATCACACCACATCGGCTTACTTTTTCATTCTTAAAATCCTGAAAAATGGACTTTATTCCACTTGAGCTAAGAAAAACTGTAGTAACAGCGCGTATTGCCTCCAGGCTGGACTATTGCACCACCCTTCTTACTAGTGCAAGCAAGCGTAGTATACATAAACTCCAGATGACTCAGAATGCCACAGCTAGAGTCCTGCTTGGGCTCACAAGATATGACTCAGCCTCCAAGGCACTCGCAGAGCTACACTGGTTTCCCATCAGCAAAGGTATTCATTTCAAAGCATTATGTATTGCATTTAAGGCTACACATGGCCTTGGTCCTTGGCAACTGTCACCACTTTTCAATCCTTACATCCCGGCCAGATCACTCAGATCATCAGACAGTGGCAACCTGATCATCAAAAAAATCAAATTTGCTTAATTTTAGGAAGCACCTAAAAATCTGGCTCTACTAACGTATCTCTATCTCTACCTCTGCTTGCCTACCCTTGTGAAGCGCCTAGACACCTACGGGCAACTGTAGCGCTATATAAATTCTTCATTTAATTTCATTTCAATGCAAGAGACGTTTGCTGGGCTAGTGGGCATTTCCAAATATGGTGGACATTATACGCTCACCATGGAGAGAGGGAGTAAAGTGCTGATGGTGATGGTTCCTCTTTTTTTAAATCAACCACTTAGGTTTTGGAGAAATATGCATTTGAAACACAAATAAGTTTTGCTGAATAAAGAAGTAAGAGAGCAAAAATGCTACTTACAAGTGGTTGAAACAAAGTTTAAAATACAAAGCCCTTCAATATGCACTCCATCCCCAAAATGTTCTTGTTCATCTGTACCCAAAATTCTCTTTTTAAAGCAACCTTGGTGACCCTGGAGAATTACATCCTCTCCATTGTGGGACATAGATATGTGCTCTACTGTAGCGTTGGTAAGTTATGTGGAAAGCTGAATTTGATTATAGACTCTACAGCAAGTACCTGACACTCAACCGACAGATTATTATTACAATAGTTGCCACCATTTGCATTCTTTAAAGGGAGTGGGTCTGCAGGGGGCTTCAAAATTGTTAAGGGCTTGCTGCAAGTGGAAACCTTTAGAGGGTCTTTGCCCTGAATTCAATGTGCCCATGTTGCAGTCATAGAAGTATTGAGCACTGAAGCGCTGTCTAAAATCCTAAGTGGGTGCCACCCACATGTTCATCTGCAATCACGGCTTTTTAATTATTTGAATTATTTGCTTACCTGCGACCAGCTTAGAGGAGGGCAGTATACTGCCTATAGAGTGCATTGACTGGCTTGCTCTTCTCTACTCCAACCTCTTATTTGTTTAGAGATTAGGTAGAAAGATTGCTTGGCTAAATAATTTATAGAGGAGTAAAGGTCCTATATAATTCTTTTTGTGACAGGAGCTTAAGACAGAGATGACGAAAATTAATTTTTCACAAAATCTGCTCAAACTCCAATAGGCTAGCATTGGATCTGACTCTTTGCTGGAGGTAAGGTCTCCCGGCCTGCAACTTCATGTATATACTCTTATGATGTAAGGGTAAACCCTAACAAACATCTTTACTGGTCTCAGGTCTGTGCCACCATAAAGAGCATTTGTAACAATGCCTTCAATTTTTTGGCAACGTTTACCATATTACATGAAATCTCAGTGTGACAAGAGATGAAGAAGCTGTTTCTTTACCTCACTGTTGGTAGAAAAGTTGGGTATTCAAAGGAAATGAAAGTCAGCGTTACCTTGACACATGATGACTTGTCATTAAACCTAATATTTAGTACATTAAATGCTGATATTTAGACTGAATGGCTAGTCTCCAGTTTTTATATATAATATGGGAATATAAAATTTTGTTGAGAAAACTTGTAGCTTCAACTGCACAAACATGGATATTCAACCGGGTTCTTTAGGCTGGCCTACAATTTTAGTGCACCCTCTGGGAAGTGTTAAAAGAGAAGCAAGAAAGATAAAAATACATGCACAAAATTACAAAGAACACAAGAATTATCAATCTAAAAACAAAATAACCATCTTGTGCGTAATGCTGCAAAGTGGAGTGTGCAACTTTGTAGTCTATAGTCTAGTGGAGAATGTATCCTGCTTATTAAATTAACATGAGAGGAGTTCAATATAGGGGATTGTTGGAAATGGGGTTTCTGGTTGGCTAGGGTATGCACCTAAGCCAGGCAGAACCCACCACTCTAGTCAGGGTAGGGGAATTACATACTCAAGATAGCCCCTTCTTACCCCCTTGGTAGCTTGGCAGAGCAGTCCAGCTTTCCCAGAGGCACAGTGTAAAGCGTTTGCACAACACACACACACACACACACACAAGTGACACATAAAATACTCCACAAAATAGACTCCACACAGTAGTATATACAAATATCTCATACATTGTATATACACATAGACTACAATCACATAAATCATAAATCACTTTGTCAACTGGGCAATTGTCAAAATATCACAGTTAGTGCAATTAAGTAAAGACTTATTGGTTGCACATCACTGCGCAAACAAGGCTAATCCTGAAATAATGCTCATTATCCTGACAATGCAAGGCAAACATGACATACATTGGAATACATCAGGTCTTGAAATGCAGGTTAGATCATACATAAATCATGGCTGCTGGGCATACTATGCCAGTCCTGGAAATGTGAGGAAACACAACCTATATCACAACATCGGGGCATAAGTATGAAACAGTTAGATTAGAGGCAAACCCATGAAACATCAACAGTTCACCATAAGTCCTTCATGGAGTGGAAATCACAAAGCTATGTCAGAAACACACAAAGGACAGCACCTGCTCTCCTAATATATGGCATACAATGTCCAAGGTCTCTACACATAGGTTACTGGGCCACATGTCCACCTCCCACAGGGAATACAGTAATACCTGCTCTTGATTGGGACCTCACTTGGGGACTCATCCTTCATGGGGAATCATGAATACTCCTCCCAGGTACATCTCCAAATTTGTGGGTGGGGGAGACACACACCCACGGCCTACTTCAGAAGAGAACACGCTGGGTTCGCTGCACATACCAGTGCAAGGCAGCTACCTACACTGCGGGCTGTCCCACTAGGGGAGTTACAGCACTGGAAAACAAGCTCTCCTGCTCTGGGGTTCCATGTGAGCAACCAGACTTTGTCCCTCGGGACTGGGGAGAGCAACTGTGGCGCTTGTGGGCACTTCAGAGTTGTGACGCAGGCCTGGCCACAGAGAATATCACCATCAGAGTAGAGCCTTCTGCTCCCTCATACCCAGGCTCTCCTCAGGGTCAGGATCCACTGCAAAATGAAGTGCAGTTTCTGTCAGTTATCACCAGTGCGGCCCAGAAAGCATATTGTCCTTCCGCACATAGCTTCCCCAACCAAGATTTATTTTGGCTTTGCCGGAGTGTGGTGCACATGCATAGAACCATTCACTGGCTGTCAGCACTAATGAAGCGCACTTCAGCACGTGCTGATCCTGGCAACTTCTCCCTCAAAGGGAACGTGCCCCACCTGCACTTACCTGAGAGACGTTTCTAAATACACCGGCACCAAACGGTGAATGACCTCAACAGGGAGCAAAACCAAAACCAGGCACTCAATTCATGGTGTTCTGAGCCCAGCCGACAAACGGGCAGCACAGATATTTGTTAAAACACCAAACTCTTGGTCCTTGAAGAGTGGGCACAGTTTGGAAAACAAATTCCCCTGAGAGGAGAAATCGCTTGACATGCACCGGCCCAATTGAATCCTTAAAGGTCCCAAGAAGATCAGGGATGGTAAAGCTACCCATTCCCTGGAGAACACTTGGGTGACAAGGACAGGGAAACAGGCTGCAGACCAGTGCATAAGGGACTGCAAAGTGGTAGTCCCTCCAGCAGCCCTGCAATCAGCAGATAAACCCAGCAAAGCAAGTATTCCAAATGGCTAACCTTCCTGTCAGTATAATAGTTGCTTCTGGCACTGTGCAGTCTGTAGAGCCAGCAGCGTCTGTTTGCAAGTCCATGCAATCAAACAAACTTCAGAAGTGCACAGCACCCCTATTTAATCCACAAAGCCCTGGCTCCAGACACACTACAGGGGGACAGGGACAGCATTGCGAAAGGCAGGCACAGCCCTATCCAGGTGCTTGTGACAACTCCTCTCACCAATCTAACCCAGGAAGGCTTATCATAGTGCCAATATCGGCCCAGCCCAGACCTTTCATCATACAACACACCACTCCACCAATAACCAACACAACACAAGTTTGATGGAGAAAGTTGTTGCAGTTTTATTAGCATATACATTATGCCACCATGGTGGGTTATCTTACGGGTCGATCCAGAGCAGGCCGCCTCTCGCGACCCGCCCACCTGATGAGCCATAACCCCCCGGGGTGTTAACCGCGGGGGTGTTGTCAGTTTTGGGGGGAAGGTCTAACCCCTCCCCCGGCGAACCTCTCGTCCTCCCTTTACTCACGCCCCTTCCCCCTCGGGGGGGCGGAGCGTTGGCAACCCCCAGTTGCTCAGGTCTACAACCGCCCGAAGGACTAACGGGGCGCCGTCGGTCCTCCAGGATCCATCACAGCGTGGATCTCCCTGGGGGATAATTCTGCTCTCGCACCCACCGGTGCTCCTGTAGAGGGTACCCCTCTGTACCTTTCTGCATTGGATCGCCCTGTAACTCCGCCTGCAACACAAAGACAGTAATATTAATAGCAACCCCCCCCCCCACTTACTGCCCGAAAGCAGGGTAAGCGGATGGGAGGGAAAAGGCAACGGGCAGTCACCCGCTCTGTGTCCAGCCGGGGAGGGCGAGGGTCAGCGCGAGGCAGCGACCAGCGAACAAAGAGGGCGCTTGACCCTCGCCCCCAGGGCTAAATAGTCACCCCTCCCCCCAAGACACAGGAAATGACATCACGGGGGGGATCAATGATCCCCCCAACCAATAGACCGCTCAGGGCTGTGCCATCCTATGGCACTAAGGGTGGCCGCCCTCGTAGGTGGCCACCCTTGGTGTCCCGGGGCAGCCAATCATAGTGCCAATATCGGCCCAGCCCAGACCTTTCATCATACAACACACCACTCCACCAATAACCAACACAACACAAGTTTGATGGAGAAAGTTGTTGCAGTTTTATTAGCATATACATTATGCCACCATGTTGGGTTATCTTACGGGTCGATCCAGAGCAGGCCGCCTCTCGCGACCCGCCCACCTGATGAGCCATAACCCCCCGGGGTGTTAACCGCGGGGGCGTTGTCAGTTTTGGGGGGAAGGTCTAACCCCTCCCCCGGCGAACCTCTCGTCCGCCCTTTACTCACGCCCCTCCCCCCTCGGGGGGGCGGAGCGTTGGCAACCCCCGGTTGCTCAGGTCTACAACCGCCCGAAGGACTAACGGGGCGCCGTCGGTCCTCCAGGATCCATCACAGCGTGGATCTCCCTGGGGGATAATTCTGCTCTCGCACCCACCGGTGCTCCTGTAGAGGGTACCCCTCTGTACCTTTCTGCATTGGATCGCCCTGTAACTCCGCCATGGCTCTGGGTGTGGCCGCCGCCGCCCCAGAGTCCCCCCACCTCCTAGCTTCCTATTAGTACGACCTGCTGCTCCTAGTGCTTTCCGCTATATCAACCCAAGATCGTCATATCATCTGGGGGAAATGAACCCCGTCTACATCAAAGCAAACAGTGCATTTGGCAAGTAGCAGCCGAGCCTGATGAAACAAGTTCTCCTATATTTCAGGCTACTCCCAAGTTATCGGGCGACACTATCCATTTCTCGTTGGCGCCAAGGACCTATTGCACTACCATGGCAATCACCGGCCTCCCTCGGCTCAGGCGAGGACAAGTCTGCTCTCTTCCTCAGCACCACCAAGCTGGCATGCAACCAAACTTCCTTCTCCCATCTGCCGCCCTCCGGACAGGGAACTGAGCCAGTGATGCCCATGAACTTCACAATAACTGCCAGCTGTGCCTTGCAGGTGTCCATCAAGTGTGCCACCCCCCAGACTGTTCCTATTCTATACCGCTGGCTGACCAGCAACCAACATGCCCCTAACAGGTAACAACGCCACTGACACTGGTATGGTGTCCCTTGTCTAGCATGTGGCCTTACACCCTTACTTAGACCTACTGGGGACATATTCACCAACAAGGTCACGCCAGGCGGTTCATTCCCTTGCCGCCGACCCTACTGTAGGCTAACCAACTCCTTGCATGTTTAGCCTCGCTGGAAAGACATGTAACTTCCAACCCATGGGAACCTAATTGTAAGACCATCACCTCTCAACTATGTCTGCCAACTGCGTTCTGTTGTCGGCTTAAAAGACTGTGTAGAGGATCTCCTCATGTTTGACACTTGTACAAGACGTCCCCCTGTGCCTGGCCTTCAATGGACCCTAAGAAGCTTGTACAAGCCGCCTATATCACTGTATCTAAGTTGGCAACTAAGAAAACTAATCCTTCCTCGCTCTTACTTCCGGGGATGTGCACACTGCCAGAGGAATCCTTACTATAGTACCTGGAAACAACTAAGCTGATACTATCTAGGTGAAAGCTACCCAAACACCTAGCCACGGGCCCTCCACTGCGTGACAACCCCTGTTTGTTGATTTTAGCTGTTAGAATTGCCTGGTCCCTAACGAACCCTTCACGTAAAACTAGCCAAACCAAACGCTAACTTGGCCAACTAAGAGCCAACATGTGTCCCAAGGATGTCACAGCGTAGGGCAGGATGCCGCAGTTAATGTGATGCTTATGCCGGCCCACTAATCTGCAGGGCTATCCAGCTTGATCAGGTGAAGTGCTGAATATTGCCTGGTATATAGCCGCTATGCCAATTGCCTCCCTGTACTTTACAAAAGGAGCACTTCACTTCAGTCGATGTTGCTTCGTTGTGATTCAGTTGAATCCAAGTAAGAAGCTACCATATCGCTTTCTTGCGTAGCCCAACTCGAGCTAGCCACCCCAACATGGCTGCCCCACTTCTCCCTGCCCTGTGAGACCATATCCTATCGGTGCACTATGAATGGCATGCAAAGACTATGACAAACACTTTCGTGTTAGAAGGGAACCATGGAGAGGAGGGAAACCTGCTATCTCTGACAATACCCATATGACCATCAAGGAACTCTAAGCATAACCTGGTTAAGGCTGCTTTAATGGGATATCCCCTTCTTGGAGAGTGCATGCTTGAGACCGACATATAACAAAATTGGGCGTCAGGTGCCCGATATGGAAATGGACTGACGTGGCAGTTGCTGCACAAAGAACACATTCCATTATTGCACATGGGATGTATGATATGCCCAGACACTCTTGTTGATTAAAAAGACCCGCATATCAACTGTGTCACAGGGGATGTAAGAAATGCCACACTGTTTCACTGCTTTCCAAGAGAACACCCCGTTAATGCCTAGTGAATAGCGAATTGCCAAGGCTCAACAGTTGTTCTAAATGCGAAAACATCCCAATAATGTACAGGAGCTACCTGCCCTGCTCACGTACCAGCTGACTACCACTGTACTGTTACTATGGGGCGTAGCCTGCGCGCCCCAATCCCAGGGACAGGAGTGATGCCTGGGGCGAAAATAGGTGTCCCAGACCCTGGCTCACTGCCCCCTTAGTGTGCTATGACCCTTACACCTGTAGATGGGTCAAGTGACACCCTCATGTGGGCCGAGCTGTTCTCCAGCACAATTCGTACCTAACACATCCATTAGAAGCCCTGCCCCCTCCCCATCAATTACCTCACATTACCCTGTAATGAGGCCGAGGCCAACAATGTTCCCCACGCTACCAAGGCTGACCCTTGTTGTCAGTTCGAAAACTAGATTGACCAATTACAATCTCGTAAGGAGTTGGGTGGGCAATCACTTGCGTACCTCCAGGATAGAGGCAGAAGTGGTGTTGTGTCTTGACACTAAGTCATATCGCCAAATGCTGAGTCGAAGTGACCGGAGCACTTGTTCGAGTGGAATATCACAACAACCACGTTCCCTAACCACACTATTCAGTAACACTTCCCAGTGCCCTTTCTAAATTGTGAAAGGGGGACCCAAAATTAAGCAAGGTCGATACCCCTTGACTAAGGCAAATCTCCCCATTCCTATTCGTCCTGCAGCCATATACCTCTACTAATCATGTACGCTATTTAACTTGCACCCTTGCCACCTATTCCTCCTGGAATGCACCGTTACATAACTCATGCTAAAATGAAAGGGTGCACAAGTTGCTCCTGTGTAACACTTCTGTCCTTAATGTGAAGCGGCTGAACGCCTACGAGTAGAGTACGCGCTAAATAAAGGCAAAATTAAAAGGGAATATGAGATAGAGAACTGCGGCGGGCTGCGAAGCGTGATGAAGCCTCGAACCCAGTTCCCCCGCATAACTTGTTAATCGTGCACAACTATGGAACTATCAGCGACTAACAGGTAGATGCAGGCCCAGGGGAAATACGTGGGCCCGTGACATTACACTATACTACGAAATTGACCCCTTGTAAAATATTACCACCCGGTCCCTTAATTAACTGTGGCACCAATGGAGCGGCCCCCTGTACCAGCACAAGGCCGTCCGCCACGAGGGTGGCTAGAAGGTGTCATACACGAGGTCATGGCAATCCTGAAAAGATGCGGCGAACAACGACCGCAGAGGCCCGCAACCGCTAACCTGGGAAACTAGCGATGCTGCGCATGGCATCGAGCTCGCTACGGGCAATGCCATCGGCGTCGGAGAAAATAAAACGTCCCCAAAACGCTACTTCCGTCCAGGGCTACTATACTCCCTATGCGCCGCAGGGCGGGTGCCTAATAACTATGAGAGAACGTTACGTTGCGACCCAAAAACCACCCAAGGAAGGACGCATCTGCTTGTACATAGCCTCCCCACTTGGGAATGCGGTAACTACCATGCCTGAGCAGCCAACCCTGGTCCGAGTGATAATCACAGTCCAGGGCGAGACCAGTTGCATTGAAATGTTGTTACTATTGCCGCTGGCATTTCTTGGTGTGGCAGCTTCCTGCACTCACCCCTGCTATTCCTTAATATATGTACATAACGAAGTCACACTCAAAGGATACAGCCGCGGCTGATGCTCGAACCCTGTTCTCCTGCTTCAGAGTCAACAGCATTATATGTAGAGCCGCCTCCACGCACCGGGTAGAAGTCACTTCCAGCCCGACGAAGAGGAGTCTGTATCAATGTTCTAACTATATTGCGAGAGAACACGGCGTGCGCACCGCTACGCCAGAAATAATGCCAAATGCGCATACTGGGACCGGGGAATCTACTAGAAAAGCATCGCGCTTCTCCCTGGTGACGACCGGCAACTCGGCCCGCAGGCCGAGCGGTACATCACAAGGAGATGGTAAATAATTCCAGAGGGTGTAGAAAGGAACACAAGTCCCTAAGACCCAAATCGTAGCCGACCTAAATATGAGCCCGTGTGAGTCAGCCGCCTACCTACGCGCAGTAATAGCGTGTCCTGCCAGGAGCGAACAATAACGTTGAGAGACAACGAGACGGCGGAAAACACGGTCACCGTACCCCTTTCACTCCCTACGTACTGAATGGGCTGCATCGCCTGAAATCGCCCCGGACCATCTCCACGCACGTGCCTATCATAACAAATAGCGCTTAAAATTGGCTCTCCACAACCGCAAACTCCGAGGGTCGGACCATGATGTCACGCTGCCCCTCAAAATGGCCGCACCTGGACGCCCTTAACCTCTATGCATCGGACTCCTAATGCTCCTCAAAATGGCCGCACCTGGACGCCATTACTACACAGGGCAAAAGAGAAACAATCATCCCAAAACAGGCCAACTCTGTACTCTGTCCCAGAGTCCCTGCGTCAACCCCCTATTGGGAACTTGCCTCCAGCTGCCTGTTGATTTCCAAATCTGGCACCCCGTTGTTATGCCAGGACAAGCTCGCCCCCGTATGCTCGGACACACACGATAAATAGAAGGAAAGCTAGCCCCGAAACGTACTAGCTAAGACACTCCACGATGTGTCCCGTAACCCTGCTTAGCCAGCCCTAGGTGCTCAGACGCCCGGCATTCCCCAATGCCTGGACGCCATACCGAAATTGCATGAAACTAACACAACCTTAACATGATTCCCCAGATGGTATCCAAAACTGCTGTAATGTCTTGATACCTTTCACACTATAAAATGGACTGTAGCCTCCAACCTTACTCGGAAACAGCTTCCAGGGACCACGGGCATACAGGGAAGATTGAGCAAATAGAGCACTTCCAGCAACCTAAATTGGTGCAGGCCCCACCCCGGGCTCTTTATTTACTTGCTCGGACCGGGGGTAAGAAATATGCACGAGCGCCGCAAGCTGCATGCAAAGACAAGGAAGGGGTGCCGGAGACGCCCCCCCTCCGACATACTGAAAGGCCAGTCCCACACAGGTACCCGCCCTGTCCCGATGCAAACCGTGCCCACTCCGAAGCCAAGACAGTAAGGCCCCTACAAGCTTCCAAATGCAATCACCCCCCACATGTCTCAGGCAGCGCCATGGTCAGCAAAAGTCGAAGCAACACGGCTGAAGGCACACTATCTCAAGCACAGCAAGTACATATCGCACAAGCCAAAGTAAGAGCAAATATGACATAATTACAATGAAAAGAACTTCCTGGCGAGCAATTTTGCAGCACTGTATCCATTAAAGCCGGCCCACTGCCACAGCGAGATAAACCATCTTAACCTTGCGTTTTCCGTCATGATGTGCGATCCTACCGACTCATCTTGATGAAGTCCTGCAGTGATAGAAATTGAAAATAATCAATACTTCATACCCCCCCCCCACCACCCCACACTGCCCCATCACTCCATGTCTGTCGACCTTCCCTTTGCTGTTCTCGTGCTGAAAAACAAAACAACACATAAAATTCCCCAAGCCCCCCCCCCCGCCCCCCTTGCCAAGAACAAGGTCGCATGAGGAGTAGGAAGGGGTAGGAGAGCGCGCTTGTCACACGCATGCGCGCTATCCGACCAGCGGCCATGTGCGACCCCAGAAGGCCAAGGGGTGATGATCGCGCTACCTGGCATGTGCCGACTTCTCTCCCATCTGTCCTGCAGTAGACACAAATAAAAACGTCAAAAGCCCCCCCCCCCCGCATCCCCATTGCCCGGGTGAAATAAAGTCCAACATTTACGATTGTCATATTGCTTCATTTAATGTAACGTTCGCCTTTGCAATTTGTTCACTTGTAATGTACTCATGTGTCAGTTGAGTTCCCATTAAGAAGCGCTCTGACACCTTCGGGCAAAGTCTGCGCTATGTAGCAACGCACCGACTGCTGCGTGTAAGACCGCGCCAGGATCGCCCAGGGCAGATAATAAGCAGGCTAAGACACCATCGGGTAACGCCCGCGCTATATAACAACGCGCAAATAATTAAATAAAGCAGTCGCCGATCCGATAATAATACACATGACACATAACGCATGCATCCAGGACAGTAACGTGACAAGATGTCCTAAAGTGACCGATAATGTCCATAACATCGCACCGAATCCTGTGTGTGAACATCGCGCCAGGGCAAGCTATCCCAACCCTCAGCGCTGCTGACGAGGTGCTGCGGGGGGGGGGGGGGAGTGCGCGCGAGACTAGCATGCATGCGCGAAGGCGAGACTACCCTCCGTCCATTATAACCCCCCAGAAAGTCCAGCGTGGGCCCCAACCACGAGGACAAAGGGCCCGCGAGGCCACAGGTGCCGGAGCAAGGAGCAAGATAAGGCATGACTGAGAAACCTCCCGGGGCACCGCCCGCAGATGCCGCTCCCTCCCGCCCTCCGGCCGGGGTCCAAGGGAGGGAACAGTGGCCCGATGCCCAGTCAGTCCTGGGGCTTAGTATACCAATACGCCCTCGGCATCAATGTAAATATCTGCCCATACGCCACATGCAAAACAAACTACAAGACCCAGAAAGCACAGCGTTTCTGGCGAAAACCAGGAAAGGCTGCGCGAGCGTGTCACATGGCGCGAGGGTACCTGGCAGCCGTGTGGGAGGACCAGAGGTAAACATGGATTAAACCCTGGGTTAGTATGTTATCAGGGCGTAGTCCGTAACAGATAGATACCTTTAGATAAACGTTATGGGAAAATCTGGGTGTGGAAGACGGGGGGAGTACTCGCCCGCCCGCTCGCCTGACGCTCAAGGTACCCCGGAGACCCCGGCCCCTTCTCCCCACACAAACAACAACAGAGCAACTGACCCAGCCGTCTCCCTCGACACTGTCGTCCTCCACCCCGCAGCAGGGGAAGCAACGCGGCCCCGCAGACCGGACCCTCTCCCCCGCACTCCCCTATGAAAAACAACAACCCTTAACCCTGCACCAAACCCACAACGTCCCTCCTCACCTTAAAAGGCAACGGGCAGTCACCCGCTCTGTGTCCAGCCGGGGAGGGCGAGGGTCAGCGCGAGGCAGCGACCAGCGAACAAAGAGGGCGCTTGACCCTCGCCCCCAGGGCTAAATAGTCACCCCTCCCCCCAAGACACAGGAAATGACATCACGGGGGGATCAATGATCCCCCCAACCAATAGACCGCTCAGGGCTGTGCCATCCTATGGCACTAAGGGTGGCCGCCCTCGTAGGTGGCCACCCTTGGTGTCCCGGGGCAGCCAATCAGGATATGCAGGGCACTCATCAGCTTCCTCTGTAACTGTCTCGATTCACCCCACGAGGCAGTAGGCGCTACATCGCTGCTTTTACTATTATTTCCAGCTCATTACAGGTATTTCAGTTGCGTTCTCACGCTCAATTTTGGCTCGACAATACATGAGCCCCTCCGTGTGCCTTATCAGATACGTCTCTTTCCACAAAGCCAGTGACGTTACGCCGTAGCGACAATCATCATATTCAGCTCCTTGCAGATATTCGACCTGTGCCTTCGGGCTTTCATCATTTTAACTTCTAATTAATATATGAGTCATCATATTCGTCACATCAGAACCTGACGATTTTTAAAGTCCGTGCCTAGTGGATTAATAGCGATTGCCTGATTCCATCCACCTGCACACTGTAGTGCCTGCGTTTGGGAACACACAACCATTTAAATTGAGCTATCGATTTTCTGCTAGCTTTTAGCTTTATCCGCCGTCACCCATGTTGCCATGAACAATTTATTCACGAAGTGATATCAGCGTTTTCACAGATATACAGACCTGGTGCAGAGACCTCGAGAAGTGTGGCTCAGGGGTTAGAGGCAGCAGACCCGGAAGCTGAGATCGGTCCTGGACCAGGGTTCAATTCCCCGCCTCGGCGGGTCTTGGGCTAAAAATTCCACGGACTCGATAATTCTCGCCCCGGTGCCTCCTCGACTCACGGGTTCACACTCTGCGACTCTGGGCAATAGCTTGCTTAATCTCCACAACGGCCCCTCGCGGCGGGATGCCTGACTTTCACCTTGTGGATACCCTGCTATCTCACAGGGGAATACCAGGAAGGGTTCCCTAAGCAAGCGCCGGGAAACCCACTGCGGGTAGCTGTGCGCTATATAAGCTCAACTACACACATACACACACACACTAAATCAGACGTTGATTGGAGACAGACTGCAAACCACAAATACTTGTAAGCACATAGAAATGCCCACTTACAAAAGTTCTACGAGAAAATTGGGCAACCCAATAAACCCTTGAAGGCTTGGGTAAATCTAAATCAGAATCAGGTAAATGTGCCTGCAAGGGACTATATTTACACAAAATCCTATTAAATCAAAGAATTGTATCTACAAAGCCCTACGTAGTGACTTAAAAAGACAACATTTACAGAATCAATCATATTCCTCCAGAGTGAATGCATCAGCAAAGAAAAACAAGACGGTGTATACTTTTCTTTTTAAATACAAATTTATGTAGAGAAATGTATTTAAAGGTTAGGGTACCCAAAGCAAATCACATGTATACAAAGGTGAATGTGATAGATTGTTTACACAGCAGCTAATTACTCATAAACACTCTTGTTATAACCCATTTCAAACATTTTGCAACAAGGAGAACATCATTGAAACTACAATGAACATTGCCAAGAGGTTTCTTTGTGCATGAAATTGGGTGAGCTTATCGACGTTTCGGTCTATTAGTTCTCATCTATAAGACCATCTTCAGGATGGAAGGTTCATAGTGCGAACTGAAGACCCTGGATTATTAAATAAACAGAATCTGATGGTATTTTAGTAATCTGAAGGTGATGACTTCATCGAGTCTGCTCATTTGGTATAGAGGTAGCGCTTGCCGTAATTATTTCATTCGATGTGCTATGGGACACCCCCACTAGAGAAATCTTGAGTGTGGTGTCAAGGCGGGTTGTGAAAATGCTTTAGTCTTTAAGATGTACTTTCGCCTAATTGGAAAACCATCACAGGACAAGCGAGACCCAATCTGTGACCCAATCAGGGTCTTCAGTTCTCACTATGAACATTCCGTCCTGAAGATGGTCTTATAGTTCAGAACAAATAGACCAAAACGTTGGTCTACACCTGCCACATTGCCTTTACATGTTAAAAAGAAACCAATGGAATATTAGTAACACAAACCTATACTAATCAAATATCAGTTTTTATTCTAATCTAGTCTTTTCTGCATGCTTTTACGGTGCACTAACTTTCTCTACAAACTATATCTCAATCCCTTCAACATAAAAGAGAATCAATTGTGCATATTGTCATTTTTCTTTCAAAAGGTGTCGTAATATTCGTTTACGTGTCAATAAAGGATTCAGCAGTTTATCTGCTTTAATACCCCAAAATGTGATTTGCAATGAGATTTATCAATGAGTTATGAATGCAGGAGCTAATCATTGAAATGTTACTGACTCTTCAAATGAGGTTGCAATGCATTTGCAAAGGAGAAGCTTTCTTTACTGGGCAGCTTCCCTTTGAGAATTGTAGTGGGATACCACAAGGGATGCAAGCAAGGGTCTAAGGGACCACTGGCTGCTCTTTCCGATGTGTTATCCAATGCAAAACATTTCTTTAAAGCAGCACTTGTTTCCTTATGGAACATGAGTTGCACTGAAAAAATGTCTCTCAGTGGGAATTCACATCCAGGGATGGTAGACTGCTGTTTCTTGGAGGCTATCATCACTGTGTTTGTTGTCAAAGGGGGTCATGAATAGTACATTGACTAATTGGTGTCAATTAGGTCGTTCTGCGCCTCTCTGTGACTGGAGATTTTGCAATGCAACTTTTTAATACATGGGTCGCTTTGCAAAATCAGAGACAACAGCAAATCGTCGGAGCACAATTTGCACCTGGTATTTATGACCTGTTTCTTTGCACTTCAGCCATAATAAAGTATGCCTGCTGGCAATGTCCCTGTGAATGTTGTACAAAACTGGTCAGATAAAAAGAATAATGACTTTCGGGTGCACATATCGAGCTTTTATTTGGGTCCATTCATGTTTTTAAAAGTAGGCAATTACAATCAGAATTACTCCTGTACGTGCTTATGGGATAGCAGCAGCATGTACGTTACCCATCACTGTAAAATCCATGTATTGGGCTCAAATATAATAACATAAAGATTGCAGTGTGCCTGTATCTTCGTGTGTACGTATTACTAATTCATATCCCCAGGGTCCTGCTCTGTCGAAAGATTGTAATGTTTCCACTGCACTGAGATTCTTGAGGCTCTATTTAAATTGGACTCCAAAACAAAAAAAGATGGAGATGAAACATTCGAATGCTTTGTTTTCTGTTCACGTGCCCTCAGGACGTTCGCGAAGCACTCCTTTGTCTGCCACAATTAAGGTATGGCCATCAAACTCTCCTCTTGCCACAAGTAGGTTTCTCTCTTAAATCAATACACTGTACTAAAGCGACAGATTGCATTTTTTCATCAGAAAAATAAAATAAAGGTTGCAGGAGGGGAGTATCCCATTTGTGTGCTATTGTTATCATTAAAACAGTCCATTCAAGGAATACTAACGTCATGAAACAGTGTGTATCGAATGAATCATTATTGTTACAAAGAATAAAAGACTTAAAATGGGAGGGATGGATGGGCATTTCTGTTTGAAGGGATTGATGGCAACGGGTGTTTCTAGATTCAGTTTAATTCTTCTATTAGTTTTAAGCCTGTAGACGACAGTTGCTTCTAACGGGCAGTTTCACAAATGTATTCACAGACCTCAGATGAAAATCACTATCTAGAATAATCCATTTCAATTCAAAATACTAATGATACTGAAGCCCAGACTGCAGAATGGTAGGATCTTACAATCGCAAATGGAATTTGTGACAATGGATTTTCCAGGACTAACGTGCAATTTTATCATCCATCAAGCATTGGCGAAGCTAATAGTTCTTGGATTAGATCCTTATTATAAATTTGGAGGTTCGATGGACCGCTAAACTCATGGTGGCAGTTCAGCTACGGCTGCAGCCAATGGTCTGGCCAAACTAGTACAAGTAGGATGGTTGGACAACCATGGGACTGATGCTGTCGCCAGGGATCTGCGATCCCTGGCTGTCTGCAGCGGTCTAAGGCCCCAAATATGCTGGCTGTGCAGCTGAGGCATGCCTAAGCATATTAGGAGTTTCCTTACTGCCACAGTTTTCCTGGTGATGAGCCTGTTGCCTCTGTGCAGTGGATGCATGCAAATGTGCCCCCCTGTATGCATGCACCCCCAGTTCCTGCAGGGCAGAGACTTGACAGTTCATGCCCTTCAGGAACATGCAATGGCATTCCAATTGCATGGCACTGCTGCGGGCCAGCTGCCTCAGACCCGCCCAACCTGGAATCCAGTCATGATCCTGCAGGTGTTCTTTTTCTGGCTTTGGCGGTGTGGCAGCAGGGCGCTGGCTTGGTGGCCCCGTGGCACTCCGCCAAAGTCTTCATAAGGCCCTTAGTGTATTAGTACATACAGCCTTAGCACATTAGAGCTAGACAAATGGCAGAGTGCCAGCAAAAGTAGCCAGCGATGGCTAGAATTTTAAAGTATTCACTCATGCAGATCAATGTGAGCATTCAAGTATGAAGTTACTGACATGCTACTGGAAAGTACCTTTATATATATACCTAAGGATAGGTCTTTCCTAATATCTGAATAGAAAAGTAGCATGATGCTGTCTTACTGCACTGTGACTGTAATGGTGTCAACAACATATATGCCCATATTTATCAAGGCTTTGTGTTGTGCTTGTGTTGCGCACGGTGACATAAGGACAACGCTAAGGCTTCAGTAATATTTACATAGCCAGTCACAGAGTTATTTGCTCTGCTTTCTGTGCCTTAGTAAATAAATGCAACAAAACACAGCAGCTTGCTCTGCGTTATCTTACATTTCAAGTTGGGTGGCATTCAAAGGGTGGAGGATGAGCATTCCCGTGCATTCAATGATTGACTTTGGGTCATTTGCAGATTTACTAAAGCTAGTAAACTTGGGAATTCATCAAAATGCTACGCCTCCTGTGAGGCATATCGTAGACAAATATCTTTATTTCTCCTCATTACTTCCTCTTTCTTGTGTCATGGTGTCCACATCATACATAGAAAGGGGAAAATGGCCTATGGATTGTTTTTTGCAGGAAGGTCTATCTTCCTGTACAAAAATATTCCTGCGTGCCTGTGTTGCTGTTAGGCAGTACACAGTGTGCCAGCGCAGGGACAGAGTAGAAATGCTCCATATCTTTGTAAATATATAGCATATCTGCTCTCTCCTTTTCACACAAAGCAGCACAACAACTTTGATTGCTGCCCTGCGTTGCATAAAAGATTAATAAGTATGCCCTGCAGTTTACATCCATGTTATGGTATGTTATTTAGGTTTATAGAGTGCACTTACATGACACTGAAGATCGAAAACAACCAATAATTAAAAAGCTCACACACTCCTAGTATGCAGAAAAAAGTACAATTTGTATCCTTTTCGTAAGAGATAAGTGAAACAATCAGACTAAGAGAAGTTGGTACCTGATTCAATTGCATTGCTTTCCAGCTATTCCAGTAATTTTAAAATGAGAAATGTTTAAAGTATTTGTGTTAGAAGAGTCCAATCAGTCAGTCTGTCAGAAATAACTTTATTTCGCCAGCACAATGATGGCATAAAACTTATTCTACAAATATATCAATTTTCATTATTATTATAAGTTAAAATTACATGTATTACGGCAAAATTGTTAAAAATATAAAATCACATTAAAACATTATTCCTTTTATACAAATGATGGCAATTCATAAGTATATACACGGTTACTGCACAATTCAATGACTTAATGTACATGATGAATAACAGATTGACAATTTAGTCTTCTTCTATTCAATGTAGATAAGAGGAATGATGGCAAAGAAAACATGTAAAGGGATCAGACAATAACTGTAGATAATATAGAGCCACACAACCCTGTTTAAAAATAATTTTGCGAAAGAGGGGAACAATGAATCTTTTCCTTTCTTCACTGCAAAATTTACAAAAAAAGAAAATGTAAATCATTCTGAGTGGATCAATTGTCACAAGCACAAGGTGGCAGTTCGGACATTGCATAGGTATTGAGAGGTAGACCCAACATCAGGGGGATATAATTTAAACGAAATCTCACTGTGATGTATCTATGTTGTAAATCTGTAACAAATGACAAGTAGGTTAAATTCACATCAGTCGACATTAAACTTGGAACATCGTGATATGCTCAGACTGTCGACAGCTTAGGGTTAGAGTCCTGCCTCCTTGCCTGTAAGTGGTTCAGTGGGTGAATTTTCAGCTCTTTCTTAGAGATAGACTAGCATTTAGTTGGATCTGCAAAAAGATAATGTAACCCAACTGTCTTAAGGGTAGGTTCAACATATTTTAACCAGCTGACATTATTCACACTATCTAACTTCAAAGCATCACTTATGATGTGCCTGTTCAGTGAGAGAGTCTCCTTACGCTAAACCGAACGCCACATCATAAGGAAGCAGGCTGGATTATTGCAACTCCCTTTATTTGGGGGCCCCTGCTTACATTCTTCAGGGTTTGCAAAGAATCCAGTCTGCTGCAGCCAAACTGGCCCTTGGTAGGCTACGGAGTTCTTCCTCTACCTTGGCCTTGAAAGAGCTTCATTGGCTGCCGATCAGGGAGAGGGTCCACTTTAAGACTTTATGCTTGGTCTTTAGAGCGGCGCATAAGCAAGGTCCCATCACCCTTCAGGAAAGGTTCTCAGGGTATCGCCCGACGAGACAGCTCCGCTCCTCCAGCGCGTGCCTGTTGACGACTCCCCGGTTCAAACGCTCGAGGCTAGGAGGCAGGGCATTTAGTGTGGCTGGTGCACGGTTATGGAATTAACTTCTTCTGAGCCTTAGACAAGTCAACTCCTTGCTTGAGTTCCGTAGGAACTTGAAGACCTGACTCTTCTCTAAGGTGTAAGCTCTGCCCTTCCTATGATGTTCTCCTGTGACCTGCTCCATCTTGGTCTAAGTCTGTTATCTGAAGCGCCAGGATGCCCGTGGGGTGACAGTATGCGCGGTATAAGTGTACAATCAATCAATCATAATGGATGCAATAGAAATGTTATCACTAATATAAGGTACTCTCAGCTTCATATGACAATTAAAATCAGAGCATGACTGAGGCAGGGAGGCCACATTTTTCAAAAAGGCATCTTCAATGCGTTGCAATTTAGAAGAATCTGAGATGCCCCAGACAGCTGCCCCATAAGTGACAACAGATACAGTTTTTGCTCTTTAAACCTTCTTTACCACTTCAATGGGTTTGGAGCCAATTTTTTTAAGCAAAGTTAAAGAGAATCCCAAATTTTTTTTCCATCTGTAAGCTCCTGTTACAAATCATATTTCAACAATTATTATGTTGGTCAAACTTGACCCCTAAAAAATTAAAGGATCCACAACGCCTAATTACCTCCCTTCTATGTAGATTTTTAGATGTTTCCGCAGTTTTGAACCTACAACAAGCACAAATGACTTTGAATATTTGATTTTCATGTCCAGATTATTCAGTAAATTCGTATACTCCATTACTAGTCGGCGCAGAGCATTAATAGTACATGCCAAAATCACTGCATCGACCGTGTAAAGGAGTATCGTACTTGTGTTGTTTTAATGTGGGGGACATCTGGGGTGGATCCCAACAAAGCAGATTCTATACCATTTTTGTATAAAGTGCAAATAAAAAGGGTGCAAGGGCGCACCCCTGCCTCACACCACTATTGATTTTAAAGTGTCTAGTGCATTCTCCTCCCTTGCCAAAGCGAACACAGGCAGTAGCTCCAGTGTACAGGTCACAGATTATATTAATAATCTGTATATCAATCCCCATTACCTCCATGATCTGGCACAGCCTTGACTGTGCCACACAGTCAAAGGCTGCCGACAGATCAATGAAGGCACAGTATAGATGTCCATTCTTAGCTTCTGTATATTTGGCTATTATTACACATAGATTCAGGCACTGATCCACTGTTCCTTTTCCTTTTCTAAAACCATACTGACATGGAATTATAATATTCTTTTCCGGAGCCCATTCCTCGAGTCTTTTCAAAAGTAGCCAGCCCATTAATTTTGCGGTAGAATCTATCAGAGAAATGGGCATATACATTTTTGGAAGACAGTAGTCTTCCATGAGGGAGGAGGACCTATTTGAGTCCTTTTATTAAAAACATTTGTGAAAAGTGCGGTCCACAGAACTTGGTTATCTAAGAAAAGATCAATTGGGACACCGTCGGGTCCAGGTGCCTTCGCTCTTTTACACTGATTAAGGGCATATTTTTTTTCATCCAGCGTAAAAAGGACATTACTTCCTGTATCAAATATACTTGGGGAGGATAGTTGCACAGTTACCTACTCGGTGGATCCAAATAAGCCCTAAAAGTGTGTGACCCATGCCTCCTGATCTACATAAGTGTATGTTGTCATCCTGTGCTCGTCCCTTTAAAATGGAGCGTTGATTAATGACTAAAACATCTGTGAGGTATTTAATAAAGCAGTCTTTTGCAGGCTTTCCCACCAATCTTCTTTTAGAGTTTTTAGCCTTAATAACCTTGCTTTCTTATAAAGCTGGCATAAATGCTTGACCAAAAGTTGGTCTCGAAGTTTGGACTTCAGGGCCATATGAAGAGACTTACGTGATGTTTCACATTCCTCATCACACCACTTAGGCTTTTTGTTGTGCCCGTTACGTACAAAGAGTATTAAGCTGTTTTTGATTTCCAATAAGATTAGCTCAAAAGCTGTGATATTGGGTCTAGACATGTCATTATCTCTTAAGCTCTTTTGGAGACTATGTTACACAGAAACTTCACATCATCAACTCTCTCCCACTTCAGGACAATCCCGTTTTCCCTTGCAATCACCGGTGTGATAAGATTTACCTGGAGATTCCCTTTCGGATAGAGAGTGTATAAGAAACGTGATTGCATCATGATCGCTAAAAGCGTAAAAGATAATCTTCGGTTCGGAGAAGAGCTTCCTTATAGAGGCAGAGACCAGGACATAGTCAGGCGTTGAGGAGTGAGAGTGACTAGAAAAAGTAAAACTTAACTGACCAGTTAAGATTTCAAAATTATTTAAAAATACAAGATTATTTATAATTAGTAGCCTATTTAAACTAATACCATAGTCATTATGACTAAAATGGGGAACAGAATCCCCATCATCAACTAACCCACACACTAAAGTATTAATCATATTGCAAGGATGACAATTAAAATCCCCAAGCCAGATTATATCACAGGGTTTGTTACATGCTTTCTCCAGGTCAGTGATATCTCATCCCAGAATGCCCAGAATCGCTGCATGATTGCTACCAAAGTTGCTATTATAAAAATGTATAAGTAGCCAGTATTTATCACAATAAAACTCCAAAATGATGATATGATAGTATATGGATGTATTTAAAAAAGGATTTCATTTTTAAGGAGAAAGTATTAGTGTCAACAGACCACCTTTTGCATGACCAGCTGGTGAGGGTATGGCAGGCGTGTGAAATGAACAATACCCATTCACGTGGATCGAGTCAACCTCTCATGTCTCCTGGAGGCATCATATGTCATTAGCCAATAACAAAGACAGCCACTCCGAATTGGTCTTTTTTTATTGTAACCAGCAATATTCCAAAAGATTACTGCAATAGAATCTGGGATATTGTCTAAAAGTATAGAACTCTGAGGCAATGTTAAGCTACCTGACTGCGGACTTAGATTTAGTTGAGGGTTTACAAGAGGAGGGGAGACTGCGGGAGACACATTATATAATACTGTGTCATCAACATTGTTAACTATTAAGCTCTGCATATCAAGTCAATCACAATCGACCATGCCTTCCAATAAATTTAAATCTATTACTACGAGGTAGAGGTAAACGTTGAGGGAAACACTGGTTGAGAAACCGTGAGGACATTTGGCCATTATTTATTTTGTGGTATGGAATTTTAAATAGGTAGATGGTTTGTAAAAAAAAGCCAAGCAGGAGTGCACAAACTTCAGAATAAAGAGTCGGGGTACTTGGTAACATGCTTAGTAAGCCGCCTACCAAGTAATGGTTGTCAAAATTAATAATGATACAGTCCTATTTAAGGGTTTTGGGGGCCCTTCCCACCCAGTTAACCCTCCTGGCCATAATAATATGTTTATATAGGTTAACATTAACCCCTGTACGGTTAAAGAGCCAATGCTGAGCTTTGTGAATTAACTGCTCTGTTGATTCCTGTTGGTTCGCTTTCAAGTTCAGGAACATTTGCTAGCGTATAACATAAGGACAGGCATCTGGAGGGAGTTCAAGCCTTACTCCAGTATTCACAACCTCAGCTGGGTAATGAATAACCTCCCTCCCAGGATGAACAGCTAAATTGCCACCTTCTACAAAAGCAGACATTATAGGCAGTCAAGCACAAGTAATATCAGTTACAGGAGGAGCCGGGGCTGTGAAAGTGAGGAGTAACATGAGGGAAGGGGTGTGTTTGAGGTAGTATTAGCGAATGATCTTAGTGAATTGACTGGGTCTGGTGCATGATTGATTACAGTGGGCCTCGCCCTATTATAAGATTTGTATCCAAATCCCACCGAGTGAGCGGTCACCCCTACTACCTGCTGGGGAACATGAGGTTCCATCTTGTCAGTTGACAGGGAAGCTGCCCCATCTGGTTGAGGGAACATCCTATCTTCCTTATTTAATTAGGTTATGTTTGGAGGAGTTTGAGTCAATGTGCACAGTGCCTCCATAGAAATGACCCTTTCCACTGTCTGGGTTAGTTCATACAAAATGGGATTTAGAAGCACAGTCACCATGGTTTCTATCCTCTTCAGGAGGTCGGAATCATGATCGATCGCTGAATTGATTTACGTGATGATGTCCTTAATCCTTGTTGGTACAGGAAGCCATGAATCCAAAGCACCTTTCCCAATGTTTATTTTCAGGTGTGTCCCTTTCAATGTGTTTTGCTTTGATTTAGGGCTCCGCCTCCCCTTCTTTTCTTTACTGGAGGCTATGAGTTGGTGTTCTCTGGGTAAGAGGATGCTACCTGTCCCCGCGTCACTATGCGACTTCTGGGTGAAAAAGAAGTAGGCGAAGGTGGACTCGACACTGTTACTGTATCACATACAGGAGTGGGTTGCCCAAGAATCAGGGGGTCAACCTCCAGAGATCGTCCTCCAAGGGAGGAAAGTTTTTGAGCAATAAGTGTATCCAGGGAGAGCCTGCTCTCCGTTAACTCAATTTCATGAGTAAGTATAGTCTCAGCCTTTGTTATGAAGGCATCAAGGGTCCCAGCAACCCCACCCCGGCCTTTCCATGTGTCCTTTTCTTTTACTCATTTTTGATAATAGTCGAGAATTTGCCCAGATATTCTCAAACAAACAACCAGGCTGTAACTCAAAAATATAATCTAGCGGAGATAAAGGTGAGACAGTACCTTTTAGATGCTCTATGCCGCAAGAAAACCAATTCTTAGAGAGTTGCCCCAGCCCAGCCTTTTCTGGGCTCTGAATGTGTGTGGACGTGCCCGTCCTTGGCCCAGGCTTTACCCGGGCACGGCCCAGGCACACCCACGTGCATCCCACACTGCAGAAGGCCCGTGGATGTTTTAAATGCACCTCCAGGTGCGAAGGAAACACGTCGATGGCACGCCGGCCGCTTTGGGGTCTGGTTCTTGTGGTCTCTCCCCCGGACTCAGGAACAACAAAGTGCAAGTGCAATAAACACACTAAATGGGCTCCCATGCTGCGCGGGGGGGGGGCCCGTGGATGTTTTAATGCGCCTCCTAGCATGAAAGAAACACGTCGGTGGCGGCACGCCGGCCGCGTTGGAGTCTGGTTCTTGTGGTCTCTCCCCTGGGCTCAGGGACAACAAAGTGCAAGTGCAATAAACAAATGAAGCGGGCTCCAACACTGCGGGAGGCCCGGGGATGTTTAAATGCACCCCCAGGCGCGAAGGAAACACGTCGGTGGCGGCACAACGGCCACGTTGCAGTTTGGTTCTTGTGGTCTTCCCCCCCGGGCTCAGCAACAACAAAGTGCAATAAACAAATGAAACGGGCTCCAGTCACTATTGATTAGCATGAAATGTAATGCACATTTTCAAAAGGCAAAGGCTCATCCATATATACACTTATGAATGATGCACAGTACTTTGAAGTCAGTAGAACCTAGCAAGCAGTGTAGGGGCTGCATTATATTCTTGATTTTTAACCTTTTGCAGTTTTTGTATTTGCTATTGGATATACCTAAATATAAAGCATTACAATAATCAAATTTTGACCCTACGGTGGCTGAAGTTATTGTCCTCCTGTCATCATTTGATAGCACTCGAAATAAAAATCCTGAGATTTCATGATGTAGGAGGAAGAGAATATCACTGAGAAAAACTGAGTATCAGTTTGAGAGATAAATTAAGTCCGAAACGTAGACTTTTAACAACAGTTTGAAATGTTTGGCGTGAATCTACATTTGAAGGCCATGGGACATGAGTCCAGGTCGACTGATCGATTGATCTTTGCCTGCCAAAAGAAACTCTGTTTTTCCACATTTCCCTTTAAATAGTTTCTGCCAATGCAACCTATAATAAATTGGAGACAATAAAGAAAATGTTTAGAAGCACTTTCATCGCCATTAGCTTAAACATAAGCTGGGTGTCATTTGCATAAGAATAAAAAGGGCACCTAAAGTTTTTGAGATCGGATAAAAGAGGGCTAATGTACAGATTAAAAAGAAAAGGAGAAAGAAAAGGGGGGCCAATCGGCCTCCACGCACACATGGCCGGGCCGGGCCCCCCCTATTGGCCGATCCTGTGTGGTTCGCGGGTCCCGCCCGTGCCCCGGAAGCAGTTTTGCGCTTCCGGGTCAAGGGGCGGGACCGCGGCATAGGAGGGGTTAAGAGCCTGGGGAGCGTGGGAAGCGGCCTCTTGGTGCCCGCGCTTCCCAGGCTCGCTCCTCGCCCCGCCGTGGGGCCATTTAATTTTCTCTAGTTTCTATTGTAGGTGTTCACGTCGACCATCGGTGCGGTTTCGTGGAGCAGAGGGCCCTGGTGTGCGTCGTCAGAGCAAGGAGGGAGCCCGACCCGCGATCAGCATCGGCGGCAGGAGAAGGTTTCGGTGGGAAGCAGTCTCAGATTGAAGATTACATAGGGATGCTCACTTACTACGCGGGAGCCTCCGTTCACCAGCCGTGCTCGATACCTGGGGTGGCGACCGGAGTGTAAGTATCCTCATACGGGTTAGGGATACTGCTGCACGTATTTGAATGTGTTAATCAATGTGGCCGGGACGCACGCACGTGAACTGCCTGCGCTCTGGTGGGAGAATCGATAGATAGCTCTGATGAAATAGCTCAATAAATTCGGCTTGACTCAAAATGCTCCTAATTATTGTCGTATGTTTAATGTAACGCTGCATGTGTTGCTGTGCGCCGTCTTCTGTGCTTAGCTCCTTGATAGCTTACGTGTCTTTTCAATGTGCAGTTCTTGTCGGACTGTGCAAGTTAATGAGCAGATGCCGGCTTTGAACTGACAACTAACGTAATGCGACTGTGCTGCAAGTTTGTCATTGCTTGCACAGGTGTTGGTCTGCTTGTTGGAATTCTGTCTCTATGTTGTCTTGCAGACTCCTGAAAGAGAACATATGTCACACAGGCATGTCGATCGACATTATAGCTTAAAAATTGCAACACGCATTTCGATAATGTATATTTTGTATGATATTATGAATTCCAGATGTGGCAATAATATATAATATTAGATAGTCTGTCCTAATCACAACTTTCAGATGTAATTACGAAATTCTCAATGGATATTGTTTCCAGCCTAGAGACATGTATCAGTGTTTTCATTCTTATCTAAATGAGCAGTCACTGCCTTCTGGATGTGTTACTGTACAGTGCACGAAGTATAGACTGAAATTATGTTTAACGGTATGGTCCTCCATGATAAAGGTATTTACATTATGTTGGAGATGTCAATGGCAAGAGAGGGTAGTCAAGCAGTAACCACTGATGGAGAAGACGAGGGAGATAATGCTGTGACTGGGAGAGATGAGGGCCCAAGCTCAGTCGAGCATCCTTATCATAGCCTCAGCCATTTCACTTTCCTTAAGTATTTATGGCTATTAGTAGATATCTGAAAACCTTTTTTATTACTTACATAATTTTCCAAATGTGTATGTACCTGCATGGAAAGTATGTAGCTGAACTTCTGTATTCTTCCTCAAAAGGCAGTGTCTTCATTTCTCAGAAGGTGATTTTACGAGGCAGATGGCAAAAGTTTTGTTTTGGTAGTCAACCATTTTGTTTCTACTTAAAGCCACAGATTTGCGTAGGCTGTATGAGATTATGTCAAAAAATCTAAATTAATGCATTGGGATTGTGGACGCAGTTGGGGAATATGTGCCACCCAATTTTGATGAAGTGATACTAAAGAAAAAGAAAAAAAAGGCTGGGAAGCAGAGTTATAAGTTATTGCTCTTGTGCTTTCCAAATCTAAGTGTGAGTGCCAGGTTGTCTGCTTCTTGTGTTTCTACCATATAGAACAAATTACACAGTCGCACAGGAAATGGTTGGAATGAGAGCAACAAACCAATCTCAATATTGGACTGTATTTTACTCCTTTGGAGTAGTGTTGTATTTTGTATCTGTGCCATTGAGGAAACCTTCCTATGGATAATTTTGTGGATAAGGCAATTGATTTTGGAAGTGATTTGGGTTTTTTGGTAAATACTTATAGTTATTGCACTGTGAAACCTAGGTTCGGGGTCTAATGGGAATCAAGTTGTATGATTTGCCAAGAAACGCCCATGGTGTTCATCCTTTTATATCACTGGTGTTTAAGACGTCAGTGCTTAGCGTAGGTGACTAGTCGGAACTTGCATGATGGACTAAGTTAGTTTCTTTCTGTGACCAGCTGGTACCAGCTCTCTAGTCATAGAAAACCTGCTTAAATGCTATTGAGTTATTAATTGTATCGGTGTCCTTACATTGCCAGGATTCTTTCCCCTTAACAATTGAGATCCTGTAGCACTTGGGTCTGTTTTCTTGCTTCATCTACTAGATGGGACGGGCCCGGAGCTCAGGATGGCTCTTGTATTGATATTTCAATTATTGCTCATTCCTATGCTGGGTACGTCACATGGTTATCTCATGAACATCCAACTCTTCTCTTCTAACTTTATGCATTACTGAATGCAACGAGTCTTAGGTGGCAATGACTTACAGGGCTTTACCACTTGGAGCAAGAAAGTGAATCCTCCAGTGGATTTCTTATGGAAACCTGAATTGGGAATCTGAGGTGCCACCTCTGAGCGAGGAGCACTGTTTTTTGTCTGCATTGCTTACATTTGGTTTATAGTGGTACTCCTTTTCATTGAGATGCACTGTAGATGGTGCCAAATGCCTTAAACACTGATCCAGCCATTGAGGTGCTTGTGGAAGTGCGTCATTTGTTCTTGGAGGAAATGATGTGAGCATAGTGTGAGAAGGTTGCCTGGCATATGCTGTCCATTATGCTAGTGGGCACATTGCACCAGTCAAGACGACCCTTATTGATGGTAGGTTACAGACAACCTTATTAGAAAGCTATCCTAGTGGTAGCTGTGGAGGGAAGCCTCCAGGCTAAGTCTTGGAGGAATGTAAAGCAGCTTGTTTTACCAGTCTATAATCTCATGAATGAGTAAATGAAAGGAGAACCACACCAGGCGTATATAAAATATATGTGTTTGTTCTAAGCACATCCATCTAGTCCCTTTATGAGGCTAGAGGTAAATAATTACAGACAGTAAACGTATTTAACACGCAGTAAATTAGCACAATATACGTTGAGCTCTAGGGGCGTACCAAGCCATATACCAAAAAAGTGGTATAAGAACCACGAACGGCATACAGACAGGGCCTAGAGCCTGTAGAACTGCTGGGGCCACCAGGAATCACCCAAGGTGCTGACACATGGGGACCCAACCGAAGGAAAAGCTTTTTATCTCACAAGTTCATCTCTTTTTAGAACTCTTATCAATGGCATCAACCGAATTGATAGTTACAACAAGCGTGGGAGCTTCTCCACGCTAATGACCTCTTGATTGGGGTACTGATATTCCAACACAGAGGGGCTATGGCACTCGCTCTAACCTGCAGGCCTATTCTTAGGCAAGGTTATACTAATAGGCACCCCACGGTAGCATTGAGTGACCGCGCTACATGTGTCACAAACTGATGCTATGCTGACCACTCACAGCGGCGAGTAATGAGGGAAATGCATCTGGGGTTAATCCCAGCTAAGGCGTAGCAGCTGAGGACAATGAATGCAGACGCATGTGGGGCATCTTTCGTTAGGAAGCCAGAAACCTTACCTAATCATACAGCACAGTGCACGGCATTTCACACTGTTTATTGTCCTAAAGTAAGCATGGATGGGCTATTGCATTCGGGAACTTCTCCATGCTAATGACCTCTTTCTTGGGGTGCTGATATTCCGACACACCCTGGCCCCGGTTGAGAACTATACAGAGTCTTCTGCTTTGGTTTTCTGGTATATTTATGCAGCATTATCTGTCTGAACGGGGTTTTGTTTTGACTTGAATCCGGTGTGCCCTCGGGTGTGGACAGGGTTATATCTCTCTGAGGAGGGTTAAACACAGGTCGGGGATGCTTGTGAGCATGTCAGGTTGGCTGGGGTGGTATTTACCAGAAGCCAGAGTGGGGATCTATAAAGGCTCTGGTGCCATTTTACAGCCTGGCAGGGTTAGGGCTGTGCTAATCCTTTGCGTAAAGACTTTGATGCTGCACTGACCGTTCCTTGCAAACTTTTATCCTATGCATGAAGACGTGGGTGGAAAACCAGGAATAGGAGGGGATGTCCTGGTCTGCAGCAGAATTTTAATAACAATGAATGTGCTGTCGCATTGTGCTTCACACTGTGTATCATCCTTAAGGAGTCACCAAGGCGCTATTGTATTCACTGTGGACCACATGCACTGTGTCACTACACTTCACACTGGGTACTATTCTGCAATGAAGGTCATTCTACAGGGCACCCTCTCCGTAACACTAATGCAAACACGCCACATGGGACACAAACTGAGGCTATGCTAAAGACTTACAGTTGGAAGTTTTAATGAGAATGCAGCTGGTGCTAATCTTATCTAAGACTTAGCATGTGAGGGCAATGTAAGACAAGTATGTATACTGGAGTATCGCCGGGAAGCCAGATACACTAACAGTTTGTGTTTGTCTTTTCCATTTATGTATGGCCGGGTCCATGGTGGATATCTGTGACGCGCTCCACACCGCAACAACTGCAACAGGTGGACAGCCAAAGGGATGCGTACGTCAGGGAGATGATGGCAAGCAACGATATCGGATCTGATGGGCGATCAAACAAGGACGCAGGAGGTGACAACACTGGGTTGTCTGTTGGTGTGTTACCATAGATTTGGCTGGCCGCGGTAATGTAGCGGGAAGTTGCTTCACATAAAATGGCAGTAGTTGCCTTATCAGGAAATTGTATTTCTACAGTAACGGCGCCTGTGCTCGCAGGGCCACCAGGGTCATCATGGTCTATTCATATGTTACCAATTGGTGGGGCCAACGATAGGGATGTGGCGGTGCACAAGGGTGTGCATTGCTAGTCTGGGCAAACCCAGGAGTAGTAGGCCTATGCAACACCTCAGCACCACTTGTCGGGAAGGGGGGACTTCCATAGTAAAGAAGTAGACATACACTTAACATTTCCGAGAGCGGAGTGGGCAGGTATGGGTGGTTAGCAAACTTCAGATACGCCAGGGGGAGCCGTTTTGGGGGCCTGTGGTTACCCGGGTAGCATTTTTTAGTTGCTCTGACAATGGGTGTCCGCGTCTTATCGGGCTCAGCAACGTAGGTCGGGTGTATATGTCTAGAGCCAGGATACCCCCGGTCACAGCAATTACAGGGACCCCAAAGTTGGGGTCTCCCCACTTCCAGAGTGGGGAAGGTGAGGTACTCGATAGGTACGCCCCGCCACCCTCAGTCATTATCGGACTTGCGGGTAGCAACGATTGGTTTTAATTGGTCAAGGGGGTCCTGGTGGAAGGGATAATCGCAGTAGCAAGCAGGCTTGCAAAATATAATACCCAGACTGCATCATAGGGGGTCTCAGTGGTTTCCCAGGGTACAGGAAAAGGGGGGGTGGACTTTGTTAGTGCACTGAATCACTCGGTGATGTATCACTCGGTAAAGAGGATCAACACTTGGATGGAGAAATTATTTCAAATACCTCATTGCAGTATAATACACAGGGGTGCATCCGAGAGGGACAATTTAAAGTAGCAGGGGGGGTGCACTTGAAGGGGACCAGCAGTGAGCGGCTGACAAAAAGAGTTGGCAATTGTTGGAGGGGTTGTCTCTACTTGCAGGTTAGGGGTCCATTTGACAGAGTCAGGGAATGCCCTATGGATAGGGGACAAACTAGCAGGGGTAGAGGGTTTTGATTAGGATGATATGACCTTTCAGGGTAGGCGGTTGGGGGGGGGGCAGATAGTCGGTCAACTATGCTGGCCTGTGGCGGTAAGGTCATAATCGGTGAGCAGCAATTTAAGGTCCTTAGGTGGGGGCGGCCCCATTCACGAAAGGGGTCGCCCAGGGGGAGGGGCCACTGGTCTCTCCCAGAACTTCAGGGGCAGGATATCGCTTGCTTGGGTGCGGGGGAGGGGAGTCGACGCTTTCCTCAGGCTAGTAGCCACCCCACACATACACTATGCACTATGACGCTAAGGGCGCCAGTGTAAGGGCCCTCCTGTTATGGTTAAATGGAGTTCACGGAGCGCATGAGGGTAAACGGGCCCTTGTCGCGCATGCGCATCTCGGACGTGAGAGCGTAGCTGGGTAAAAGGATCTGACACCGGTTAGCGACCTTGCCGTAGGACCAGAAATTATTAAATATGCAAATTGATATCAGGATGTTAGATTCGGTTAGGAACCACGCTGTATTAGACATTTGTTAAGGTTAGCCCACCATATCTGTCTAAACTGGATGTAAATCTAATGTCTGAATTTTGCATTTAATAATTATGTAAATAATGTTATTTTATTAAATTTTTAATTTTGTTTCATATTTTAATAAATACGGCCGGGGTTCTCGGGCTCGAGACCCCCTGCCTTCGAAAGAGTTCTGTTGTTGGGCTGTTAAATGTGTAACTGTAGTCTGCGTGTTAAGGCGGGGGGTGGCCGGCAGTCACAGACCATGAGGACTAAATCTTGGGCAACTCATTTAGCGGAATCACGCTGCTTAGTGTTAAATTGATGGATCATATCTGCTTGAATATGATTTAATAGAAATTGTTTACGCCAATAAATACCAGTATCATAAATGGCTTGTTCGGCCACTCTAGATAAGGGAATTGTATGGGTGACTGTACTAAAGGCTGCTGCGAAGACGAGAACTTAAGGAAACAGGTGGAGTAGCTGCCGGAAGCCTTCACAAGGCCATCTCATATGGCTATTAGTGCAACTCGTGTACTTCTGTTGGATCAGAAAGCAGCCTAGGAGTCCTTCAAGACTGTAGCCATTTAGCAATTTTTGCTGCACGAACAGAGGAGTGATAGGATGACAATTTGGGGGATCTAAATGATCAAAGTTGGTCTAATAATGCGTTGTTGAAGAGGAATAAGGACTACCATATTTTTTAAAGATAATGAGATAAGGCCAAGTTAACTATTCTTGGGATAAATAGGCGACTGGGCAGGTTATTTAGGTTCTGAGACAATCCCAGACATGTCTTGTTGACAAATAGCAGGTCCAATATTAGGGAATTTCTGTGGAAAAAAAGGACACTCGCTCATCACAAAAATCTTTGTAAAAGAAGTTCAGGAGGAAAAGAAGATAGAAGGGAAGACAGTTCCTCAACAACTCTGAATAGTTATTGTTGTTTACTTTTGAATTCAATAATCTTTGTGGTGTAATATTATTTTAGTGTGGTATGGATGACCCTTTTGCTTGTTAATAACTTGACCTTGTACACTGATTTTGATTGGAGCTCATAAAGGAATCTCCATTTTCTTTCTGCCTGTCTGGTTTAAAGTTTGAGAGATTTTAATGCTTCTGAAAACCAGGGTTTTCCTTGCAACGTTTCCCGGTTTTCATCAATTTGACAGGGCCATTACATCTAAAACAGCTATATCCTAGTTCGCATAACAACTCAACTCCCTCTTCTTTATTTATTTATTTACTTGTTGGGTGTAACTATATAATCAAAGTATGCCCAAGGGGCAGTGTACAGTAGTACCGTAATATGAAGTGTAAATATGTTATAAGGGATATTTTAAAATAGAACATATTTTTAGAAATCATAGTCACGTTTACAGGATTCACAGTTACTACAGAATGTTAGGCAAGGAAGAGGCAACCCTCAACCCCTTCCAGCCCTACCTTTCCTGCCATCATTTGCTGTTTGAAAGTCCCTGGCAGAACATAAAGGACAAGAATAAGCAGGGATGACTGACTGGGCACTCCCACAGGACAATGTTAGAAGGAGATGGTGAGGGCCGTCAAACAACCTGGGATTGACAGGTCAAGAGGTAGGGGTTGCTTGTATGCCATGTCAGGGGGTATCTTAATGACGACCTGTGAAGACCCATCCAATCCAGCATCAAGGTGACCTATTTGTTTTTGAAATAGGGCCATCATACATCATGTATTAATCTTGGTTTTAAAACATGTCAGACAAATAGAATAATGAAAGAGTAAAAGTCTGTTTGTTCAATTATTTACCAACATGCCTCCGTTTGTATCCTGGGATAAACGTGTATTTAAAATGGTCCAGTGCAATCCATATATTATGTAGGCAGCATTAAAGGTGGATAATAACATTTGTTCTATTTTCTCACCAATGCAATATGGATTCAGGCGTGTCCCAAAACTTTTTTTAAATCAGTGAAGGTAGCTACGTTATGGCTTCTGCAGAGTAAACTGTAGAGTAAACTGTCTACATATATGAAGTAGACATTTTAGAGCTAAGGACATGGTGTTTCATAACAAAATATGAAAAAACCTTGAAAATGTAAAGTGTCTTCAAATGGCACCATTAAACACAGTGTTCATCCTGCCATTATACAAGTAACTTCACCACAGTGTCTATTGTGTCCCCTTATAAATATTGCACAGACGCTAATGTGTTCAGGCAAAATGTAATTAAGAGACACTTTAAATGATTTCATAAGAAATTATTTCATCTTTATTTAAATATTCAGTAGTACTGTGCACAATTCAAATTACGCTACCGTAATCTAAGGAATTTCAAATCATGCTTGTTATTCACTGTTTACAATTAAAAAATTACAGACAATGGTGCAATTCACAGTAATTTACAGCAAGAAATTTCCATAGACGCAAAAGGAACATGTGTTCACGGTGCTCTCGTTTTAAATGCATCCTCGCACCAAAAATGAACGCACTTATGCAAAAGCAAATTACACAATTTTGGCGCACACCTAATTTTGAGACATTTTTATATACTCATCTCAACAGAATATTCCTCTTGATGTTCTTTCATTTTCTGAAAAGTTCTTTCAGCCTATATCAATTTGCTAATATTTGTCCAGACAACAAGTTTAGTGAAAACGTAATTTCTGTGTAAAATATGTGAAATACAGTTGTGTGGTAACCTGCATGAAAAATCTATCTAAGGTCTGTCCTCGTGTACTCAATGTATTTTCCATATGTTTTCCTACTGTCGTGTGGTGAAGGTTGCTAGCAGAGTGCACATGGCTGCAGAACATCCCATTTCACTGTACTGAGAGACATTGTGCTAGAGCAAGTCCCAGCGGATAAACTGATGAAACACAATCAGTAAAGATGGCACCTGTTAGATTTGGGGTTCTCTAGTTGGCACAGGTAGGTACTTGTGACAAATAGGGACCCTTGCCTCTAGTCAGGGTTAGGGGGTACACTTCTAAAATAACCCCTGCTCACCCCCTTAGTAGCTTGCCGCGAGCAGACAGGCTTATTTCAGAGGCAGTCTGTAAAGCATTTGTGACCACATACAGTAATCCAGTGACAACACTACAAATGGACACCACACAAGGTTTATATCAAAAATAGGTATTCTTTATATGGACTTAACACAAGACCAGTAAACGACAAAAATGCACAATACTATACTTAAGATGGTAGTTTTAGCTTGGTTCAGTTCAGTTCTTAAGATGCTACACTTTGCATCAATGTACCTTACGATGCGTTGCGCTTCCACAACAAGTAATGTTGCAGCAATGGAAATGCGGCAAAGTTCCGGTGCTAAGAAATAAAGACGTGAAGATCATCCAGATGCCGCACGCCTCCGAGGATGCGAGAAGTCTTGGTTCGATGCGTCAGCTGCAGCGGCAACACCCTTGTTCGGCGATGCGACGGCAACAGCCTCGGCTGCGGCACTCTTCTCCGATGTTGCGAGAGGCTTTCGTATAATGTGACAATTACAGCAGCGACATCCAAGATGCAGCGGCAGCAGCTCTGACGGCGGCGCACTTCACTGGGGATGCATGGCGCTTTGCTCGATGCGTTGCAATACGACAGCTACAGCGCCGACATCCACGATGCGACGGCAGCAACAGCGACACGCTTCTCCTTCGTTGCAAGACTCTTCTCCTGATGCGGTGCAGTACGGCAGCTACAGCGCCGACACCCTCCTTCGGAGTTGCGACGGCAGCAGCAGCGACTGCGACATGCTTCTTCCTCTTGAGTCGCGCTTCCAGTTCCTTGCGACACACAGTCCCTCAGAAGGCCCAAAAACAGCAGAAGGCACTTCTAAAGAACTCTGGGGAGTTCGGGGTTGAAGTCTGTTGTCCCTGAGACTTCAGCAGGAGGCAAGCTCTTTTCCAAGCTCTTGGAGATCCTTCATCAGTTGAAAATATAGCACACAAACTTCTTTCTTCTTTCTTTGGCAGTCAGGCAACCACTGCATCCCAATCCCCTTAGCAGCACTTCAGCTTAGGAATAGCCTCTCCTCAGTGTCTTCAGGTTTCTCTCCTCAGTAAAGGTTTCTTCTTGTAGTTTAAAAGTGATCTAATTTAATGGGATCAGGGTTCCAATATTTATACCCCAAAATCCTTTCTTCTCTGAGGGGAGAGGGGCCTTTGCCCAGTCCAAACCAGTTCTGAAGCATTCTGTTTACCAGACTTCTGCTTTCCTTTCACAGTGCAAGGCAGACACATCAGACGCCCCACAGGAGGTGGAGCCAGCATTGTGGAAGGCAAGTACAGCCCTGGAGCACTTTGTTGACATGATTCCTTCTCTTCTTTCACATTGCAGGGCAGAGACATCAGTCGCACCACAGGGGATGGAGCCAGCACTGTGGGGGGCAGGCACAGTCCTATTCAGGTCCCAGGTGCAACTCCTCCCACCCATCTAGATGCAGATCTCTCTATTCACCACTGGGCTGACTCATTCTGTCTCCTGGAATCCCCAAGCCCTGTCACTCGAACTCCAGACAAGGAATATACAGCCTAGCAGAGGCAGGTTTTGGATAGTTGGACAGGAAAATACCTGTTTTCTAAAAGCGGTATTTTCAAACACAGAATGTTAAAAACAACTTCACTAAAAGATGTATTTTATCATTCTGAGTTCAGGCATACTAAACTCAAAATTCTACAATGTTCCCTGAGTCAGTTAGGATTATAAAATGTAATAATCTAACTGCCCATTCTGGCCTATGGAGAACAGGTAGCCTTGCAATAGTGTAAAACAAAAATGGCTTTAATTCACTATTAGGACATGCCACACACACCAGGGCATGTCCTACCTTATACTAACAATGAACCCTGCCCTTGGGCCAACCATATTGGTGTCTGATATGAATAAAAGGGAAGGTTTAGGGTCTGGCAAGTGGGTACTCTTGCCCAGTCAGCATGGCAGTACCAGACTGCACACAGGTTCTGCAATGGCAGACCTGAGACACACTTTTACAGGCTTCTTCTGTGGGTGGCACAACCAGTGCTGCAAGCCCACCAGCAGCAATTGGATTACCGGCCCTGGGCACTCCGGTGCACTGTACTAGGGTCTGACAGGTAAACCAAACCAGCCAATCATGGAATCACTAACCCATGTATTCATTTATAATAGGGAGATCATATGCACTTTAGCACTGATCAGCAGTGGTAAAGTGCCCAGAGTCATAAAATAGCCAACAACAGGTCAGAACAAAATATAGGAGGAAGACAAAAAGTTCAGGGATGACCCTGCAAAAAGTGCCAAGTCCAACAGCGCCTAACACCTGTTGAGACCACACTTGACCTATGGCTGTCCTTCCTACAGCATTTAATGCATTGTTAGTGGGATCCCATGAAGCTAACCCAGCATCCTACCAAACTCCTGTGACCTTAATGCCTTGTAGCTGCACCTCAATCGTAGTCATTGGATGCTGCTACGCACCGTCCCTCTACATACAAAACATACCTCTGAGTGAGACTTTTCCGCTACTTCTGTCACTAGGGATCCTTTTTCCTTTGACTTCACCAGTGATCTCTTCCTACGTCCTCTGACCTGGGGGCGAGATGGAGGACGAGGTGGACAGTGCCTCCCAGTAACACCGGGACTGATGCCTTCTATGGAACTATGATGATGCCCCATGGGCTGTAACTATAACTATTTGTACTTACAGCGGAGCCCGAATACCCTTGGCTGCTGCCCGGTGCAGCTATAGCGGAGTCGTGCTCTGGGTCCCCCCTCAGCCGTCAGCTACCCAGTCGGACATTGGACATTGCTTTTCATGGTTCTTCACTAATTTATCTGTCTCTCTCTTTAACTGCTTTGACTGCTTTGTTCCCCTTGGAGTACTTTCCCCCTTCAGATCTACCTGACTCGGTCTGCTTTCCTCTCCCATGTTTACCTTTCCTCTACTACCTTCCATTTCCCATATGACGTGTGTCTTGGATATGCTACGTGCTAATATCTTGGATGTCATTCTTTATGTTTGCGGATGACACTCAGCTCATTTCAATCTGTGTCCCTGGGGACAGCAGTAACATCCTGCCCAGCCCACCCTCATTCAAACGTTCTCCATTATTGGCCACAGGATGGCTAAAACCTTTCAAAAATTGAATCTTGATAAGATTGAATTTATGATGTTGGGTAAGGATATGGCTAGCTTGCTTCTCCCTTCATGACTGCCTGTTATGGAATCCACTTGGTCCTAGTTGACAAGGTTAAAAGCAAAGGAATAACAATGCACTTGAACTTGATGACGAGCCTGCAAGCATCCAGAACTTCCAGCACCTGCTGCTGGCAGTTAAGTCTATTAAAAATGTTCTGCAGATTCTGGCCCCAGAATATCACAGACCCGTTGTCCAAGCTCTAAAATGTTCTCACGTGGAATATGGTAATGCTTGTCTTCTGGGGATTTTCAGGAAGTGTATAGCTCGCCTGCAAAGAGTTCACAATGGAACTGCTCTACTCACTTTGAATAACTGTAAGCACCGCTATTTTCCTCCGGTCTTAGTCAGCCTTCTTTCGTTGCTGGTAGAGCAGCAGATGCAATTCAAATCCCATACCATCATAGACCGCATCGTCAGTGGCATAACGAAACTTGAGAGTGCCCTGCTGCAAGGTACATGGATTAACCCCCACTCCAGACTCAATCTGATGCTTTTTTGTAATTTTGTTTTCTTTTTGTTAGCAGCATGAATCTACAGCCTATGTGGACTCTAGATATAAATCATACAACACAATTCCAGTGGCGGCTCGCAGAGGTAATGCTGTGGGGTGGTAAGGCATGGCGGAGAGGGGCTGGGTGGGGGTAGTGGAGTCCGACATACAACCGCAAAGGTTAAAGTAAATAAATAAATAAAACTACTTACCTTGCGCTCTCCGCATCGCCGAATTGAACTGCATCAGACATGACATGAGACAACACCTAAAATACTTACTTCTGCCTTGTATCCATCTTGGCTTGGCCTGTTGAAAGCCTCTTCTGAACACTGCCAGAGGATTGAAGGTCTCCTCTCTTGCTGATGTCTACTGGGGCTGCTGAGTGGGGGCCAACTGTTGGTGGAGATAAAGGACGCAAGTCGAACTGTCAGATGAAGCTGTGTGCCATGAATTAGTCAGCTAGGTTTCATCTGCCTGACCACTGTGTCCTCAGACAAGACAAGAGTTTCCCAGGCTTTTGCCTCAGCCAGAGTTTTTCCCGCTGTTCCAGTCACCCCTCACCACTGTGTTGCAGCAATTTATTCACTAACAATGTGGAAGTTTGGTGGAGGAGCACTGAAAGCCACTCCCTCAAGATCTACCTCCGAAACACTTCCCTCCGCATTATGAAGAAAGACAACACAATCCCAGTCATGACAGGTTCCTGATTAACCTAGACATCAAAATCAAAATTCTGTTTAGAATCTTCAAGGAATACTTTGTAAACATCTTGAAAAACATTAAAAATCTAGTCCAAAACTTTACCCAATATGAATTTTCAAATTAGACAGATTCAGACTGATGAGGCTGACTGAGTAGAAGAGGAACATGCATAAAGTGACACATTAGGTTTCTGGCTGCAGTTCTCTGGAATGCAACCAGTCACAATATTAGTTGGTCTTTACTCATTTAAAAATTCCCAACAGGTGAACCTGTTATCGATGCTTTCATTGACTACCTAGCCGATAAGAGAACGTTATCCAACTCTGAGAGGCCATACCCTATTTTACACAAGAAGAATAGGGCTGAACATTAAAGTACCAGATGGGTTAACCTCTGCCTCTGTTGAAGATGCCATAGAGAATGATACAATCTACTAATTTCTGCAAAGTGGCCATAAAGCTGTGGGTGTAAAATAAAACAAATACAAATTCATTGTCAAAACTAAAGAGGTAGTGGGAAATAATTAGAGAGAGCACCTTGTAAAAAACTGAAAAGCACAGACCTAGCAGAGAAATTGTAAATAATCTGTCAACCTGTACACATGCACTGTTAAGATTCCAAGAAGGGAAGTAAGAACATTTTGTGATTTATTACAAATTTTGAGAAATTCTGGTTTGACAGCTAACGCAGTTAGTGGTTGAATTGGGAATATAGGTTTTAAATGCATCCTCGCACCAAAAATGGACGCACTTATGCAAAAGCAAATTACACAATTTTCGTACACACCTAATTTTGAGACATTTTTATATACTCATCTCAACAGAATATTCCTCTTGATGTTCTTTCATTTTCTGAAAAGTTCTTTCAGCCTATATCAATTTGCTAATATTTGTCCAGACTACAAGTTTAGTGAAAACGTAATTTCTGTGTAAAATATGTGAAATACAGTTGTGTGGTAACCTGCATGAAAAATCTATCTAAGGTCTCTCCTCGTGTACTCAATGTATTTTCCATATGTTTTCCTACTGTCGTGTGGTGAAGGTTGCTAGCAGAGTGCACATGGCTGCAGAACATCCCATTTCACTGTACTGAGAGACATTGTGCTAGAGCAAGTCCCAGCGGATAAACTGATGAAACACAATCAGTAAAGATGGCACCTGTTAGATTTGGGGGTCTCTAGTTGGCACAGGTAGGTACTTGTGACAAATCGGGACCCTTGCCTCTAGTCAGGGTTAGGGGGTACACTTCTAAAATAACCCCTGCTCACCCCCTTAGTAGCTTGCCGCGAGCAGACAGGCTTATCTCAGAGGCAGTCTGTAAAGCATTTGTGACCACATACAGTAATCCAGTGACAACACTACAAATGGACACCACACAAGGTTTATATCAAAAATAGGTATTCTTTATATGGACTTAACACAAGACCAGTAAACGACAAAAATGCACAATACTATACTTAAGATGGTAGTTTTAGCTTGGTTCAGTTCAGTTCTTAAGATGCTACACTTTGCATCAATGTACCTTACGATGCGTTGCGCTTCCACAACAAGTAATGTTGCAGCAATGGAAATGCGTCAAAGTTCCGGTGCAAAGAAATAAAGACGTGAAGATCATCCAGATGCCGCACGCCTCCGAGGATGCGAGAAGTCTTGGTTCGATGCGTCAGCTGCAGCGGCAACACCCTTGTTCGGCGATGCGACGGCAACAGCCTCGGCTGCGGCACTCTTCTCCGATGTTGCGAGAGGCTTTCGTATAATGTGACAATTACAGCAGCGACATCCAAGATGCAACGGCAGCAGCTCTGACGGCGGCGCACTTCACTGGGGATGCATGGCGCTTTGCTCGATGCGTTGCAATACGACAGCTACAGCGCCGACATCCACGATGCGACGGCAGCAACAGCGACACGCTTCTCCTTCGTTGCAAGACTCTTCTCCTGATGCGGTGCAGTACGGCAGCTACAGCGCCGACACCCTCCTTCGGAGTTGCGACGGCAGCAGCAGCGACTGCGACACGCTTCTTCCTCTTGAGTCGCGCTTCCAGTTCCTCGTGACACACAGTCCCTCAGAAGGCCCAAAAACAGCAGAAGGCACTTCTAAAGAACTCTGGGGAGTTCGGGGTTGAAGTCTGTTGTCCCTGAGACTTCAGCAGGAGGCAAGCTCTTTTCCAAGCCCTTGGAGATCCTTCATCAGTTGAAAATATAGCACACAAACTTCTTTCTTCTTTCTTTGGCAGTCAGGCAACCACTGCATCCCAATCCCCTTAGCAGCACTTCAGCTTAGGAATAGCCTCTCCTCAGTGTCTTCAGGTTTCTCTCCTCAGTAAAGGTTTCTTCTTGTAGTTCAAAAGTGATCTAATTTCATGGGATCAGGGTTCCAATATTTATACCCCAAAATCCTTTCTTCTCTGAGGGGAGAGGGGCCTTTGCCCAGTCCAAACCAGTTCTGAAGCATTCTGTTTACCAGACTTCTGCTTTCCTTTCACAGTGCAAGGCAGACACATCAGACGCCCCACAGGAGGTGGAGCCAGCATTGTGGAAGGCAAGTACAGCCCTGGAGCACTTTGTTGACATGATTCCTTCTCTTCTTTCACATTGCAGGGCAGAGACATCAGCCGCACCACAGGGGATGGAGCCAGCACTGTGGGGGGCAGGCACAGTCCTATTCAGGTCCCAGGTGCAACTCCTCCCACCCATCTAGATGCAGATCTCCCTATTCACCACTGGGCTGACTCATTCTGTCTCCTGGAATCCCCAAGCCCTGTCACTCGAACTCCAGACAAGGAATACACAGCCTAGCAGAGGCAGGTTTTGGATAGTTGGACAGGAAAATACCTGTTTTCTAAAAGCGGTATTTTCAAACACAGAATGTTAAAAACAACTTCACTAAAAGATGTATTTTATCATTCTGAGTTCAGGCATACTAAACTCAAAATTCTACAATGTTCCCTGAGCCGTGTTTTAATATGGCGAAGACGTACGACTATCTGTTCAAACTGCTGCTCATCGGCGACTCCGGGGTGGGCAAGACCTGCGTCCTCTTCAGGTTCTCCGAGGATGCCTTCAACTCCACCTTCATCTCCACGATAGGAATCGACTTTAAAATTAGGACGATAGAATTAGATGGCAAGAGAATCAAACTGCAGATATGGGACACTGCAGGACAAGAACGATTTCAAACTATCACCACCGCATACTACAGAGGAGCAATGGGTATTATGTTGGTGTATGACATCACAAATGAGAAGTCTTTCGATAACATCAAAAACTGGATACGGAACATAGAAGAGCATGCATCAGCGGACGTTGAAAAGATGATTCTTGGAAACAAATGTCATGTGAATGAGAAACGGCAAGTTTCTAAAGAGAGAGGAGAGAAGCTGGCTTTAGATTATGAAATTAAGTTCATGGAGACGAGCGCAAAAGCAAACATCAATGTAGAGAATGCATTTTTTACACTTGCAAGAGATATCAAAGCAAAAATGGACAAAAAGTTGGAGGGGAACAGCCCACAGGGCAGCAACCAGGGAGTCCGAATCACACAAGACCAACAAAAGAAAAGCAGCTTTTTTCGATGCGTTCTACTGTGATGGAGTTTGCCTTCGTACGAGTGTCTTACTCATTTGAACTGGACTGTGCCTGTTGCGAATTTTACGTTCCACTGTGAACTTAAAAACTTTCAATCTAGCCCTTCCGAGCTGTGGCTGTCCAGATGAGATTAAACCATTGTGTTTATTTAAGATAGTGGTCTCCCTTTTCAAAATCGAGAATGGAGCTAAGTAAAACAAAAAAGTGTATTCCGCTAATATTTTTGTCTTCAGTCTCATGTCTGATCTAAATAACAATTGAAACAGCTGAGCTCACCAAAGTAGAGTGGTATCCACGTATGGTATCTCCTTCCAGCCCACCTTGATTTGCAAAATTACAGATGTTTAAAAAAGAAAAGCACCTTCTATTGCACTGAAATGGATTTGTAGTAAAGGTCTTTGCAAAACGGAATGATGTAAGTCTTCGCTGCTTGTCTTCTCTAACGTGGATACCACGAAAAATTATTTTCATCCTGTTCATAATATATTTACTTAAACTGACCAATATTTTTGTAAATGTGTTATAAATATAGAAGGTTATTTTTGTATTACTTTGGTGCGCTTCGATGTTTTAATTTATTTTGCTGCAGCGGATAATCTTTCTGGAGATTAAGCACCCTTTGCTAATATCAAAAGTGTACAGATATTTTTGTTATGTTCAGAGGAGACAGTGCAGTGCTGCCTTGCTGCTTCCCTGACCACCAACTGCACTGTTTTTGTATATTAGTAGCGTGCCTACAAGAACAAAAAAATGCAATAGTCTCTTATCCGATTTCTTAAAACTTCTATTTTACGCTGACCTGCCAACGTGCTAATTTACAGGTGTTTATAAACATGTATATTAATATGTACATAGATATACGTATATTTATGCCACATTTAGTTAACCTCTTTACTTTAATTTTAAAGTAAGGTACATGTAAGCGTAGGAAGTATGCTCAAAGTATTTTGTAGCATATGTCCAGCTCTAAAACTTCCTTCTCATTGTGTATGTCTCATATTTGCAATGTTTTCTTTATTAATCCTGCCGAAAGATAATTCATTGTAATTGGGAATGGATTGCTTCCTTCTTGAGAAAATATATACAACTTGAATAACTTTTTGCATAGATGTACAAAAAATGTGGCACAAATATACCCTGCTGTAGAATAGGGGCATTAAAAGCATCTTCTTTCTTGTGCAATGCTATCTAAATTAACTTGTACTTTCCTTTGCTATTTCATATATCTGCATTTATTCTTAAATTGAGTGATTAATCTCACTCCTACGCCTGCAAACATTCCTTTTATGCAGTTCGTATGTACACAGTAGTATGTGTGCAAACGATTGTGTGATCACTTTAACGCATACAGTACTGTATTGAAAATACACTTTGTACAGTGATGCACAACTGCAAGACCATTCCATTCTATAAAAATCCAAACAGTGGACATTCCCAAACCTATAAATGAGTTTTCCAAAAGAGAGTTCATGTACATAAGACAATACTTACCGCAGCCATTACATGTAGGACCTTGGATTTTCCAAGCAACTGCTGGTGAGCTGTTATAACAGTAGTGCCTGGTATTGAACATGTATAATTCGCCATATTGTGAACACTGGTTTACTAATGACTTTATGACAAGAGTTGTTGAACTGTATGTGTTGAACTAGAAAGTTGAGAACTAGGAAATTGTACCAACAGGTCAGGCTTTTCAGAAGCTGATGTCAAGTTATTATTTGGTATGATCGACTTTAGTATAATTTAAAGTAAAATGAACATATCAATGGCCTGCTGTTCACTGGAATATTTTTAACCTGCTTTGTTTACATTTAAGACTGCACTTCAGGAAAACAAAAAAATTAAAGCTCATTTTAAGGTTAAAAAAAATACAATGTTCCCTGAGTCAGTTAGGGTTATAAAATGTAATAATCTAACTGCCCATTCTGGCCTATGGAGAACAGGTAGCCTTGCAATAGTGTTAAACAAAAATGGCTTTAATTCACTATTAGGACATGCCACACACACCAGGGCATGTCCTACCTTATACTAACAATGAACCCTGCCCTTGGGCCAACCATATTGGTGCCTGATATGAATAAAAGGGAAGGTTTAGGGTCTGGCAAGTGGGTACTCTTGCGCAGTCAGCATGGCAGTACCAGACTGCACACAGGTTCTGCAATGGCAGACCTGAGACACACTTTTACAGGCTTCTTCTGTGGGTAGCACAACCAGTGCTGCAAGCCCACCAGCAGCAATTGGATTACCGGCCCTGGGCACTCCGGTGCACTGTACTAGGGTCTGACAGGTAAACCAAACCAGCCAATCATGGAATCACTAACCCATGCATTCATTTATAATAGGGAGAGCATATGCACTTTAGCACTGATCAGCAGTGGTAAAGTGCCCAGAGTCATAAAATAGCCAACAACAGGTCAGAACAAAATATAGGAGGAAGACAAAAAGTTCAGGGATGACCCTGCAAAAAGTGACAAGTCCAACAGCGCCTAACACCTGTTGAGACACCTGTTGAGACCACACTTGACCTATGGCTGTCCTTCCTACAGCATTTAATGCATTGTTAGCGGGATCCCATGAAGCTAACCCAGTGTCCTACCAAACTCCTGTGACCTTAATGCCTTGTAGCTGCACCTCAATCATAGTCATTGGATGCTGCTACGCACCGTCCCTCTACATACAAAACATACCTCTGAGTGAGACTTTTCCACTACTTCTGTCACTAGGGATCCTTTTTCCTTTGACTTCACCAGTGATCTCTCCCTACGTCCTCTGACCTGGGGGCGAGATGGAGGACAAGGTGGACAGTGCCTCCCAGTAACACCGGGACTGATGCCTTCTATGGAACTATGATGATGCCCCATGTTCTGTAACTATAACTGTTTGTACTTAGAGCGGAGCCGGAATACCCTTGGCTGCTGCCCGGTGCAGCTATAGCGGAGTCGTGCTCTGGGTCCCCCCTCAGCCGTCAGCTACCCAGTCGGACATTGGACATTGCTTTTCATGGTTCTTCACTGTTTTATCTGTCTCTCTCTTTAACTGCTTTGACTGCTTTGTTCCCCTTGGAGTACTTTCCCCCTTCAGATCTACCTGACTCGGTCTGCTTTCCTCTCCCATGTTTACCTTTCCTCTACTACCTTCCATTTCCCATATGACGTGTGTCTTGGATATGCTACGTGCTAATATCTTGGATGTCATTCTTTATGTTTGCGGATGACACTCAGCTCATTTCAATCTGTGTCCCTGGGGACAGCAGTAACATCCTGCCCAGCCCACCCTCATTCAAACGTTCTCCATTATTGGCCACAGGATGGCTAAAACCTTTCAAAAATTTAATATTGCTAAGATTGAATTTATGATGTTGGGTAAGGATATGGCTAGCTTGCTTCTCCCTTCATGACTGCCCGTTATGGAATCCACTTGATCCTAGTTGACAAGGTTAAAAGCAAAGGAATAACAATGCACTTGAACTTGATGACGAGCCTGCAAGCATCCAGAACTTCCAGCACCTGCTGCTGGCAGTTAAGTCTATTAAAAATGTTCTGCAGATTCTGGCCCCAGAATATCACAGACCCGTTGTCCAACCTCTAAAATGTTCTCACGTGGAATATGGTAATGCTTGTCTTCTGGGGATTTTCAGGAAGTGTATAGCTCGCCTGCAAAGAGTTCACAATGGAACTGCTCTACTCACTTTGAATAACTGTAAGCACCGCTATTTTCCTCCGGTCTTAGTCAGCCTTCTTTCGTTGCTGGTAGAGCAGCACCTGCAATTCAAATCCCATACCATCATAGACCGCATCGTCAGTGGCATAACGAAACTTGAGAGTGCCCTGCTGCAAGGTACATGGATTAACCCCCACTCCAGACTCAATCTGATGCTTTTTTGTAATTTTGTTTTCTTTTTGTTAGCAGCATGAATCTACAGCCTATGTGGACTCTAGATATAAATCATACAACACAATTCCAGTGGCGGCTCGCAGAGGTAATGCTGTTGGGTGGTAAGGCATGGCGGAGAGGGGGTCTGAGTGGGGGTAGTGGAGTCCGACATACAACCGCAAAGGTTAAAGTTAATAAATAAATAAAACTACTTACCTTGCGCTCTCCGCATCGCCGAATTGAACTGCATCAGACATGACATTACACAACACCTAAAAGACTTACTTCTGCCTTGTATCCATCTTGGCTTGGCCTGTTGAAAGCCTCTTCTGCACACTGCCTGAGGATTGAAGGTCTCCTCTCTTGCTGATGTCTACTGGGGCTGCTGAGTGGGGGCCAACTGTTGGTGGAGATAAAAGACTCAAGTCGAACTGTCAGATGAAGCTGTGTGCCATGAATAAGTCAGTTGGGTTTCAGCTGCCTGACCACTGTGTCCTCAGACAAGACAAGAGTTTCCCAGGCTTTTGCCTCAGCCAGAGTTTTTCCCGCTGTTCCAGTCACCTCTCACCACTGTGTTGCAGCAATTTATTCACTAACAATGTGGAAGTTTGGTGGAGGAGCACTGAAAGCCACTCACTCAAGATCTACCTCCAAAACACTTCCCTCCGCATTATGAAGAAAGACAACATAATCCCAGTCATGACAGGTTCCTGATTAACCTACACATCAAAATCAAAATTCTGTTTAGAATCTGCAAGGTATACTTTGTAAACATCTTGAAAAACATTAAAAATCTAGTCCAAAACTTTACCCCAAAATGAATTTTCAAATTAGACAGATTCAGACTGATGTGGCTGACTGAGTAGAAGAGGAACATGCATAAAGTGACACATTAGGTTTCTGGTTGCAGTTCTCTGGAATGCAACCAGTCACAATATTAGTTGGTCTGTACTCATTTAAAAATTCCCAACAGGTGAACCTGTTATCGATGCTTTCATTGACTACCTAGCCGATAAGAGAACGTTATCCAACTCCGAGAGGCCATACCCTATTTTACACAAGAAGAATAGGGCTGAACATTAAAGTACCAGATGGGTTAACCTCTGCCTCTGTTGAAGATGCCATAGAGAATGATACAATCTACTAATTTCTGCAAAGTGGCCATAAAGCTGTGGGTGTAAAATAAAACAAATACAATTTCATTGTCAAAACTAAAGAGGTAGTGGGAAATAATTAGAGAGAGCACCTTGTAAAAAACTGAAAAGCACAGACCTAGCAGAGAAATTGTAAATAATCTGTCAACCTGTACACACGCACTGTTAAGATTTCAAGAAGGGAAGTAAGAACATTTTGTGATTTATTAAAAATTTTGAGAAATTCTGGTTTGACAGCTAACACAGTTAGTGGTTGAATTGGGAATATAGGTTTTGAGGGAAAATCTGCACCTTCCGTTTATCTCCTGAATATACTAAAGGAAAAATCCTTGGAATAAAAGAAATATGTGTGGAAATTAGTGTCCAAATTCCTTTTTCTGTGGTTACTCCTCAATCCAAGGTTCACAATTGGTATTTGTGCAGTTTTATCTCAACCAGTAATTGCCCTTCCACTCAGGAATGGCAAGTCAAGGTATCGAATTAATGCACTATTTTATCGGATAACTCATAATGAGGTCCAAAATAGAGAAAATTAGGCAATTTTAGGGAATTCCTGCAGTCTAGTGTGTCACTCTTTATCAGCTCAGAATTTGTAAAAGAATACGTCCCAGGACCCAAAGTTTTGCTCAAAATCCCCCTTCCAGAGCTGTTGGAGTGGTGAATACCACGACTGAGTAGACTTGATTCCACCTCGTACCTCTTTAATGCACCATTAGACACTCCTGTCTATTTATCTCACTCTTACAGGTTCTTTTTTATTCCCCGCCTTCTCTCTTTGTTTTTGAGACTTATTTTTATGATAGTACTGCATTATTTGTCACAATATTTTGGAAATTTTACAATTCCCGTAATCTGTCCAAAGGGTCATTTGCAAGGTTTACATTTCGGCGTGATGTAATCAATCAATCAAAGCATTTGTATAGCGCACTACTCACCCGGAGGGTCTCAAGGCGCTGGGGGGAGGGGGTCCGCTACTGCTCGATGTACCAAGGCTTATTCATCCGAGCACTATTTGTGTATAGTAGTGATCATTGCAATCAGAATGCAGGAGTCACAGAAGAAGAACTATATCAAAAGAGAAATCAAACCAACAATAACTCGCAGCAGTGACAAGTGACGGTATTTCTCTAAAAACATGATTACCTTATACTTTGTTAATTTTTAGGGCCAGGTATCAGACTACCAATTAAGGTTAAGCGGTCGGTAAAGGGGGATCCTCACTACTCAGCGATAGCTGTCTCTCCTATGTGTGCGGGACAGGGCTGTTCAAAGTCTCCGTTTATGGCAGGGAGAGATGGGTTGTGTTATCTGCGTTTCATATTAATCAGATTCTAGGAGGTTGTCTGGTCTTTGCAGTCTTTCCAGCATGTCCCAGTCCTCGAGGTCTCGTTCTGCGATCTCGTCAGTGCATAGTGATGTCAGACTGCTTTCTTCCGCTATACTCCATTCTTGCATGTCCGACTGCCATTTGTCCAATTTTGGGGGTAGGGTTTGAGTCCAATGTATTGCAGTGTTTCGTTTTGCTGAAAATAGGCCTAGGAGTGCAAATTTGTAATGTGTACGCGTTCCTCTTTTGGTGTTGGGAGTACCCCCAGGAGGCAGTGTTTAATGTTCTTTCTATTTTAACGGCTGTGACGGTGTGGATTATCTGGATTACCTGATGCCAGTACCATTGTAGGCGGATACATGACCAAGGTATGTGCAGGTAGTTTGCAGGGTCTGCGCCACATTTGGGGCAATGTGAGGGGTGCTCTGGGTTAAAAAGTGCAACCCTCTGGGGTGTCAGGTAGGTGTGATGTACATAGTGGAATTGAATAGGTTTGAACAAGATGTAGCTAGCTACCTCACGCACCTGTGCAAATTTTGTCCCACTACCCTTCTGTAAGGGAAACCGTTAGGTTCTCAGACCATCAGCCTTTTATCGGAGACGTCTCAACTGTGCGGCCTTCTTTTGAGGGCCTTACAAAAGCGGGAAATTAGGCTTCTAGTAGATGCCAGATTAAGGAGCAATGCTAGTGTGTGCGACTCTGTTGACTCGCCTGGAAAAGATGGCCATCATTCACGAACTGTGTGCAATATTTTGGTATGTTGTAGAAAATGACCTTCGGGAATTTGGTACCATTCCCTCCTTTCATCATATGCCAGAAATTTACTATTCGAATAGAAATACCCAGCCATTATGCATCCCCCATTGTACCATTTGGAGATATCCATTACTGATTGGATTTGATGGAACCCTTGCAACCATTTTAGAGGTAGTGAGTTTGTGTATGGTGTCCTGCGAATATCCCGAGAGACCGTCTGCTCCCATAAGGCGCCACCTGTCGGATTACAAATTGGCATGTACTGGGGACCCTTGTGCCCATGATCAGGTACCTTGGGAGGTCTGTGCCTCTATTTCGGTCTGCTAGCAGTGCTTCCTCTATGTGGACCATTGTGCGTCATACTGCAATAATCCAGGGAAATAGTAAAGCCTAAAGTCTGGGAGTGCCAATTACTCTGAATCCATGTCCAATTTGAGTGCGTCCAATTGGAGACCAACATGCACTAAACATAGGAGCAGTTATCGTGAACCTGAATGAGTCAATCCGTTTTAGGTCTCGCCTAGGTAGCACACAAGCGCTGCTCTAGGAGGACCTTTCGCCATCGGTCTTCACTTTTCAAGCACTTCACTCATGCTTGTGGCTGCATCCACCTTGCAGGAGTGAGCAGCGGCGCGGCCATGTTAATTTCAAACAAATGGCAGCTGCCCGCTCCAGCAGGGTGTATGTATAGTAGAGAAGTGTGGCTCAATGGTTAGAGCGGCAGACCCTGATGCAGTAGTCTGGCCGGGACCAGGGTTCAATTCCCGCCTCAGCGGGGCTCGGGCTCAATTTCCTCAAACCTGATAATTCTCGCCTCGGTGCCTATTCTAATCATGAGTCCCACTCTGCACCTCTGGGCAATAGCTTGCTTAATCTCTACAATGGCCCCAACAACGCTGAGGATGCCTGACTTCACCTTGGGGGTGCCCAGGAGTGGGCTCCTCACAGGGAAAGGCCAGGAAGGGTTCCTCGGTGGTATTCGTACAAGCGCCGAGATGCCTATGGGTAGTCGTGCGCTATACAAGTGCGCAATCATCATCATCATCATGCCGCCACAAGCACGAGTGCAGTGCTTGAAAAGTGAAGACCGCCGATCGTGATGCAGCTTGCAAGAAAGTGGACAGTTTTTTATTCAAACGTTTTCCGGGAACTAACAATGTTCTGACCCAAAAAAATTAAGATACAGCTCTAGGGAAGTCACTGAACTCTGAGCCTTAACATGCTCAGTTTGAAACTGACCGGTCGCTGCTTATCCTTTACTGTACACCCAGCAACACTGTCATCTAGTGCTCACCAAGTCATCAGTTGAATTTTGTTTGAACACTTCTGGAAGGAATGCAGTACAAGTTTGAATAACCAAATTCGAGGATGTTCTTGAAAATACCACGTACTAGGCATTTGGGCATGTGTTAAAGCGTTGGAGTGTTATATGCTAAGTAATTACTGGGTGACTTGTAACACAAAATAATTGGCATTATTGTTTATACGGATAAAAGAATTGCCTGGCTATTGCGATTAGGGCAAACTCGTGGCCTGTTACCTATACATTCCGATGCAGCTGTCGACCAATCACGAACTAGGTCAAGCATATGTCCTACTTAAGTCATCTTTTTAATGGTTTGTGTGGCTTAATATAAGAACGTACACTTTATAACTGCGTGGCCAGTACATAATATACACTCTTTTGCAATCTCCGTCGGACTAGTTTGTCCTGTATAAAACAATACGTAACTAACTGAAAAGAAACAAGCAGTGGCATAGCCAATAGGTCTCGCCTTTGGGACCTTGTAAGTTAAAAAATAACCTGAAGTATACGACTTCACGTTTACATTTACTTTGTATTTAGGATGCAGTAAATGTAAACGTGAAGTCATACACTTCCGTTTTTTTTTTACTTACAAGGTCCCATAGGCAAGACCTATTGGCTATGCCAATGCTTGTTGGAATAGACTCCCCCTTTCCATTATGGGACGAGTCGCACTGGCAAGAGAGGTCATGCTACCTCGGTGCCTTTATGCACTACAAAACACATTCTGGATTGGTCTGTCTCCCAACTGAACTCCACAGCTGTGAGGTCCTGTACATCTGCCTGTGCCAGAGCGACCAGGAGAAAGATGACAGATTTTTGGTGGTTGATGCGGAGGCCTGATGTCTTTCTGAAAGAGTGCAATATGCTTTCTCTCTTTGTTACTGATTATCTTTTTCTTACCACCTTCTGCGTTTTTCTGTCCCTTGGTCTGGATCAAAGCCTTATGAGGAAAAATAATTACCATCCCTCAAACACGAGTGCCAGTGGCCCCCACCTGCAACCACCGTTTCAAATTAAGCACTATGCTTTTCTATGTTTGGGATGCACACTTTGAGATTGTAAAACGACGGCTCTGTTGGGTGCTTCTGATGTGGTTTGGGGAATGCTAAGGAGAAGCTGCTTTTTCTTTTACGAAGTAATCCCTCTTCCGCTCTGTTCACTCACATAATAGTCTTCAGTTCCTAAGTACCAAATACTTTCTAGCACTGTAGCGATTGGATCAATACCATAATCCTATTAAATTCTGCAAAGCAGGCTTCTTTTCAGCTATACAGCGCAATCCTCTTAAATTGATTTCTTTAGGTAAAAGGTAGGTCTAGACAGAAGGTTAACAAGAGAACCATAGAAAACTTGCCTAATGCCGTTGCAGGTCCATCAGTTGTTTTTTTAAGAGCAAAGTGAGTGTTGTATAATTGTGTTATCCCATTTCATGGACTTAATATAATCAAAGGCAGCTACAACAACACCGAAAAACGAACACTGCTCCTAGAGGGTGAGACATTTCATCTTGATGTGTGATGATTATTTAGAGCTAGCTGGACAAAGATTTTTTTTCTTTTCTTCTGTATTCGCATTGCTTGGGAGAGCATGAATAAGAAAAGTAAAGTCGGTATTGATTACTTGTTTAATGCCTGCTTGCATTACTGATTTTAATTTCTTTTGAATGTGGTTTGTATGCGCCAAGCAGGGAAATAGTTAACTTTTCTTTAGTGAGCAGGTACGCTTGTGTTTTGAGCGCCAGCTACCCCCTTTGTTCCTTTTATTCTTGCAGAAGTGGGTGAACTGGCATGTCTCTGCAGGTGCATCATGGTTACAATTGACGTCCACTGGCCATACTGAACAGGATGCAGGCACAAGTACCTTTACGCCTTTTCTTTTTAAAGAACTCAGCCAGGAACTCAGAAAAGACACACTTTTGACCCGTATTTATCCGAAATGAAAGATCACAACCTTTTAATCTACCAACTTCTGTAGGTCAATTTGAATTATTTGAAGTAGAATGTCTCATCACGACCATCTATGCACAGTGGAGAAGCATAAGTGGCAAAATGGGAACATTTTGTATTTACTCGGTTTTCTAAATACGTGTTGCTTTTTTACCTTGTTGTTAAAGAACACTGATTGATTTAGGTGTACAGAATAACAAAGGCCCAGGCATAGTGCACTCTGCTACATTACATGGTGGTAAGAGGCAGCGTCGCATTGAGATAGAAAATCGGCCCAAGCAATAAAAGTGACTCCTATTAGCCAGCCGTGGTCGGTAGTATGAGTACCTGCAGGGCGGTGACGTGTGGAAAGGGAGGGGCTGGGTGGGGGGTAGTAATGTATGGATTACGGAGTTTTACAGGTAAGTAAACATATAAATAAATAAAACGAATTTCGTTGCGTGCTCTGCATCCCCAAATACGATGCAGTGCGTGCAACGAAATTCGTTTTTTAATTTATATGTTTACTTACCTGTAAAGCTCCGTAATACATAGATTGCTACCCCCCCACCCTGCCCCTCCCACTCCCCATGTCACCGCCCGGCAGGTACACCCATTACCGACCGCGGCTGCTATTAGCCAAATAAATACCAAAAAAGTGGCCCTGTTTGTGGCGGTTTTGAACTTTCAAAGGCACACTGTGTAAGTGTATTGCAAGGTATGAAAGACTTCATGAATTTGAACTTGCTGCCGCAATGTTTGTTTTAATATAGGGAGAATCAACAGTAACAAGCAGACCATAAACAGACCCACAAACAGTAAGACATCTGGCCCACACACTGACTTTCACTCCAGGGTGTCGGGCGCTGCCTTATTGCCCTGTAGACCAGTAGTGACTACTACTAAGCATGGGTGGTGGGGTGGGGGAGGGAGGTTGTGGGGTGTGAGCGGAGGGGTTAATGATACAAATATAAAAATAAATAGACTTACCTGGGTGTGGCTGAGTGCTGCCGCCTCTGCTCCATCTCCGCTACACTGCAAAAGGAAGCTCCCAGCCTCTCACAATGCCTTAAGCAGCGTTGTGATTGCGCTCAGACAGTGGCTTGTAGGCTTTGCATTTTCCCCACCAGGCTGTTTTAAGCAGCCTGATGGGGATGATGCAAAGTGCGGATGATGGTTTGACCGGCCGTCTTGGGCCGGTCAAACCGACGTGCACTTTTGAGTGTGCTGTACACTACTCCCCTGCCCCCTTTACTGGCCAGCCCAGCCCACCCACCCTGCACCAGTGCAGGAATCAAAACTAAAAAGTTAGTTATTATCATTTTAGTTTTCCTTTTTACGCTGCTCCCAGAGCAGTTGGGCAATACTCAGAGGAGCAGCCCCTGCTATAGACCAGTCCAGTACTGGTATGAGGCAGGTTGCGGCCATATCAGCTTTGGTCCTGTCTCTTCCACACATCACATAACGGAAGCCTTATGCTCAGCACATGACATGTGGTTGGAACTTGCCCTTCACCCTGAAGACATGGGCAGTCCTGCAAAAGTGAGGACGTGGTTGTGGGGCCCTTAAGGCACATTCCCCTCTTAAACAACCTTAGGTTAATCTGCAAAAACTGCACCTCATTCTGTATCTGTGTGCAACGAATCTCCTGCATGTGGCTTTTTAGCAGGGAAGCTTTGAGTGCACTCCCCTGAAAGCACCACGAGGTTCAAGATTACCATTCAGAACCCCTCAACAATGAACTCTCAATAAACCACATGAGGAGCAAGATTCACTAAATTGTCATGGGGCTCACTGCAGCTTCCGCAAATGCTGCACTGCATGAGAAGGTGAGAGCAGGAGAGTGCCATATTTACAGAAATATGGCACTCTCATCCCCTCTCCCTAACGCTGCACAGAAAAGTGTGGCCATGCATCACGAACACACCTTTGCACCAATGAGCAAGGGTATCTCTTTGAGTCTAGCATAGGTTTTGTGCTGGAGAATACCCTTTCCAGTACAAAATACTATGCATAGACTAACTTTAAACCTTTTCCCACTTTTTACGACGTGTGCTATATTTGAAAAGTTTTATATAGTGCTGGCTAGACCCAGAGGTATCAGAGCGCTTTACATGAGGTAGGACATTGTTTCAGAATAGTGGCTGGAGCGTTGCATAACATAGAAGAGGAAACAGTATAACATAGTTACTTGAGTTACTAAAGAATAGCATAACATAGAAAAAACAGGCAAGGGGGAAAGTACTTTAGGGGATACAGAAAAGTCAGGGCGAAAGAGTCAATAAACTGGTTAGGGAGGGAGTAATGGGATGCCAAGGTACTCTGGTCAAAATCTGTAAGGCAGGTGAGGCGAGCAACGGTGCCCGAGTCCGGAGGGTAGGTGATGGCTGAGGAGGAGAACCATAGCCAATCTCCTCTACAGCTACATAGGTAGCTCCACCAGGCAATGGCCATGTCTCTGGGGCTCCGCTGTCTGAAGATTCCAGTGGTAAACAGCAGTAAACAAAACTGCAGGAAACAATTAACAAAAGGGTAGTGGGGGATTGGGCATAAAGCCTGTAGTAGGAATTAAAGCAGGAAATCCTGCATACCTGTGAAAAAAAGTCACAGCATCGCGGTGTCAGTGGCCGGTTATACTCACCGGGATGGAGTGATCTGGTTACGTAGAGGGCCAGTAGTAGGGCATAAAATGGCTGTCCGGAGCTGAACGATTCATTGATAAGATGCCAGCGAGCTACCAGTGTCAAAGACCGTCCGGTGGCGCAGAAACCAGATTGCCGGATAAAAACAGGGCCGCATGCCGCAAAGTCCCACACATGATCGACACCACCTAGAAGGAGGACTCCCGCCCCAGTCCAGCAGATCTCCACCGCTGAATGGCAGCCCGCTGATCATGCAGTCCCCTGAAGCAACCAGAGGAGGACGGCAAACTCCGGCCAATGGAGGGGCACCCACAGGGAAGAGAGAAACGGACGATGGGCACCCGTCCCAGTCACCCGCCAAGCCAGGGAACCACTCCAGGACACACGGGCGGCAGCAGTTCAGGAAAATCTCTCACCGCCTGGACTGCGAGACGCGCCGGACATGCCTAGGCAGCTGCCACAGTAAACGCAGAAGAAGGCAGTCGCCATGGGAGGAAGAGCAAAACGAGGCCCAGCTCGGAAGGTAGGCGATGGCCACACCTCCAGTGCTCAAGAGTGCAGCACACATGCAAAGTTGGAAAAGAAAGAAGAAATAAAAGCATTTCTCCTTCATAGTGCCTATCTGAAATGAGCGCTATTTTCTAATACTAAACCTTGTCTATGTTTCAAACTGTAGGAAGCTGGCTCTGTACATTTTATACTAAAGTGAGGTATTGTGTGCAGACTCCACTGCAATCACAAATGTAGGCAGAGGTAAATTTAGGTAGAACTTTACTCTCTATTTGTGGTAGTGTGGTCGAACAGTAAGGCAGTATCAGAGGACAGTGTTAAGCATTTGTTGTACACACTCAGTCAGCAAATGATTTCACACACTCAAAGATTGAACTTCAGACCAATTGTTTTTGTATAAAAATATTCTTTTAGTTATTTTATTTTCTAGAACCAAGCAAGCCTGGCACAGGTAAGCAATAAGTACTTTACAGTAGTAATGCAATTGAAATACAGTTTGAATGATAAGGGTATATGCACTTTGATTTGATTTACAGTATGGATGCAGAGAAATGCAATACTTAGTAAATGCAGCACATAGACTTGAACAGGTTTTTCAGTAACGTAGCAGGTAAGTAACTTTTGAGATTACTAGGCTTTCACAAAGTAGTATACCTAGATACTACTCTGGGACATTTCCTGAAAACAGGTAAGTAAAATCATTTTTGTTAGATCGTGCAATTTTAAAGAATTTCTTTAGCTTCTCAAACTGCACACTTTTCACAGAAAAACAGTCAATGTTATCCTATGGAAGAAAATAGTGTTATCAGTTTTGAGGTAAGTATTTGGTAGTGGGAGTTGAGGTTCTGGGGTAGACTCAGGGGTCCCCCATGGTGGAGGATGCACTCTTGTTACACCCTCAGCTGCACTAGGGCGGCCGGGTGCATAGTGCAGAGGCCCAATGTTATCCAATGGGGGATAGGGACCTCCGGTTGGTGACGGCTGGCAAGCGGGCCACTGGGTTGTGGGAGAAAAGCAGCACCAAAGTAGAGGCACTAGGGCGGCCGGGTGCAGGGTGCTGTTTTGATGTTGGACGCCCTGTTTGGTTTCAATGGAGAACCTCCATTTGCAAAAGCACAGCAAGCTGGGAGACAAAGGTCTTCTGGGTGCGACCACCACTTCGAGAGGTAAGTTGGGAATTTAGGGGTTGGTTAGGCACCATCGGTTGGGCACACAAGGCGTGGGGCATCTGGTGCAGGGGTGCCTTTTGTGGTTGGTTCTTCTTACCAGCTCCTGGTCGCGGTTAGGGGGGTCTTTTGGATTTAGACTGCAGGCATCGGCAGGAGGCCTGAGGCAGGTCAGGGGTCACCTGATATCGGGTCAGGATCACCGGGGGGACCTCCTCGTGGTGTCTGCCCACTCGAGCTTGGGCCGTGGACTGCGGGTGTAGAGTGGTGCGGATTCGCGGTTTCCGGCCAAGGTCAGAGGTTGCAAATGAACAAATCCGGTGTTAACAGGAGACAAAGTCTTTGGAGTTGAAGGCAGGCAGGTCCTCTGGGGATTTCAAGGTTGCTGGCTGCATGACACACCGGGATTTCGCAGGAGCAGGTTCGAGGGAGAGACTGACCGGTAGGGCTGGTGCCAAGTCAGTGGGTGTCTGCCTCTTGTTAGCTGTTGCAGGGCTGTTCGGTCCTTCTTCTTCTTCTTCTTATTGCAGGTTCTTGTTTGAGGAAGCAAGGTTCAGGGGTTCCCCTAAATACTAGATTTAGGGGCGTTACAGGTAGGTAAAAGGCAGGGACCAATGAGTCCCTTCCCTGGGGTGGGTACACCCTCTATTATGCCACCCTCCGGTGGGAGGGGGGATGTGACTGTCCCTGTTCGGCTGAGTCCCCCATCTTCAAGATGACGTAGACTGAGAGTAGTACTCCACCTCACCTCCCCCACCTGAGGGGTGGAATTGGCAGAGGTGGGCACATCTCTCTTCCTCACTTGTTTTTCCCATCAGTTGGGGATCAGAACCAGTGGGGACTGAAAACAGCAAGTGTCCTCTGGAAGCTCACAAAGGGAGTAAGCCTTCGAAGCTTCCCCTTTGTGAACCCTGCCCATCCTGGTGGAGGAGGCTTGGCACTTTGTCCCAGGATGTGCATTTTTCAAGCCCCAGAGAGCAGCAGGCTCTCGACCCAGGGGTCCAGAAACATGTCTGGTGGTGGCAGCTGAAGGCAGCCACTCAGCCTGGACACTAGTGGTAGGTTAATTTTCAGGGGGCATCTCTAAGATGCCCTCTGTGTGCATTTTTCACTAAATCCCACACTGGCATCAGTGTGGGTTTAAAGTGCCGAGAAGTTTGATACCAAACTTCTCAGTTTTCTGTGTAGCCATTATGGTGCTGTGGAGTTCGTAATGACAAACTCCCATCACCCTATACTCTTAATGGCAGCACTGCACTTGCAATGTCTAAGAATGGACTTAGACACTGTAGGGGTACAGGGCTCATGCACCTGTACCCTCACCACCGGTATAGTGCACCCAGCTAGATGGCTGACTGACTTATGCCAGGGCAGTGGGTTGTAGGCATGGCACACAGAGATGTGTGCCATGTTGACTCTTCACTTTGTTCAGCACCAACACACACAGCCTGCAAAGGCAGTGCGTGTGTATGTGTGTGTAAAGGTACAGGGCCTCAAAGGGTGGCACAATAAGTGCTGCAGCCCTTAGAGTTCTTCCCTGGTCACAGTGCTCTGGGTACCGGTGGTGCCATTTACCAGGGGCTGGCCCGTGGCTAGAGATGCCAGTTGGGGTAGTTTTGAGGAAAGAACACAGGCCCTGGGAACCTGATTGGCAGGGACCCAGGGCACATCAAGTCAAAATGCATCAGTAGTCTGCCAAAAAGTGAGGGGGTTACTGCAACAGAAACCCACTTTCCTACACAAACTAAATAGGGTTTGGTGTCAGAAACCTTGGGTGGTTGCATGGGAATGCCTGTGCACCAACCATGGTACGCCCCCTTGGGGCTAAGTAATGAAAAGTAGCGCTATCGCTACTTTGCATTACTTCCACGTGATTTTCCAGCATAAAACAGTTTTACGCTGGAAAATATAAAGATAAAAACAAATTTAGCATTGTTTTACATCAGATTTATGATGCAAACATGGCGTAAAATGTTGGAAAATAGACCCGATGTATTCTAATACACATGCAATCTGAAAGAGTGTTCCCCAGGGAAAAGATCAGTGCTCCAAACATATTGTCAATGATGGGAACTGTGGGAAGTTAATGAGCCTTCGGTGATTTTTCTAAACCCAGTCCTTAATTTTTGCTGGTGGTTACGGGTGGCGGGGTACAGCACTCATTTTTGGGGACCAGGGCTCATTTTCTTCATCAGACTTTGAGCAAGAGAGAGAAAAATAGAACAAGCTTAGTCAATGTCAATTGTTCTAACTTGTCTTAAATATGCGATAGTAAAGTTTATTGGGCCGGCTTTTTGCTAGGCAAGTCATTTGGTAAATCTGTGTGACTTTTTGTGTGCTTTTCCCAATTATCTTTGAAAGAAAAAACAATAATGAATCGACCTCTTGGGCTACAACAATATGGAAGCCGGCAGTAGAGCCCCTTTGCAGAACCGACTGTATCAGTAGAGTTAAGATGTATCCTCAAAGAACAGTGTTAGAGAAAAGAAGCCAGAAGATAACGTGATGAAATTAAAAGGAGTAAGCAGCAAAATATTGTATTTTAGATACGTTTGACAATGTCACTTTTGGTGCAGCTGAAGGAAAGCTTATGTATGTGCGCATCTTGATTTTGTAAAACAAATGAACTTGCAAGGGTGATTCGTGAATAGCCTTAGCCTGCCATAGCACATAGAGGAGACTTCTTGAACAAAAAAAATAAGCGATAAAACTGCCACGAAAACTGCTTCAGGTCAGTGCAAAAATCGAAGAGCACAAAGTGAGTCTGAATAACCATTTACATAAAATGCTGCTTCAGCAGTCTAAAAATGGAGTACTTGACACAACATCACCAATCAGAACACACATAGAAGAGTATAACGAATCATAAATAACATGGCTGTAATGGACAACTATCCAAGCAAAGGAAAACCATCAAAAAAAGCAAAAGGCAATGGATGAAGTGGACTGACTCAAAGCCGCTCTCTCCACAACATCTTGAATGGTTTGTATGAAAGAAGCATGCATGGCTAAACCACGGCTACTTCTAAAACGCAGCCCCAACAACGACTGTGTCTTAATAAGGCATTCCTTTACCATGCATGCCTTTACTACACAATTTTGTGGTAAAAACATGATTGGTGATTCACACACTGTTGGGGCCTGAGGCTAGGGGGCCGGTTCACAGAACTTTAAGACAAAATCCTAAACTTACTACCATTTTGGTATTCACAGAAGGCACTTACTCATTTTGGTATTCACAGAAGGCACTTACACATTTCAGTATTCACAGAAGTTAGGACTCCTAACTTTAGGACTCCTAAATGCCTTCTGTGAATACCGAAAGTCTGAAAGTTAGGATTTTTCTCAGTTTAGGAGTAGTAAAGTTAGGACTACTAACTTTAGGACTCCTAAATGCCTTCTGTGAATACCGAAAGTCTTAAAGTTAGGATTTTTCTCAATTTAGAAGTAGTGAAGTTAGGAGTCCTAACTTTAGGACTCCTAAATGTCTTCTGTGAATACCGAATGTCTTAAAGTTAGAATTTTTCCCAGTTTATCAGTAGTAAAGTTAGGAGTCCTAACTTTACTACTTCTAAACTGAGAAAGGTCCTGTCATAATTTCAGACATGCACCGGAAGGGAGTCCATATCTGACTAGACTGTTGATTTCTTCAAGATTTCCCTTCCAGAGTATATGATAATTAGAACAAATTCCACAGACTGTAAAATATTCCTTGAACAGATATCACACTTCTAAATGTAAAAGAGGTCACGCTACTATACACGTTAATGAATTAAAAGCAAACTATAAAAACTGTTATTTTAAACACTTGTTATGCTAGCTTCTTCGGAAGACTCTCTACCTACATGGAATATAACTGCTGTGCAAATGAAAAGCTGATGAAGTTTGGAGAAGCAAAAATGCCTTTAGCAGATTGATAGAGATATACAAGTGACAACTGACTAAAACACGTGGAGACACAAAGAATAGTGTAAACAACCACAGTAACACTCCTCAGACATAAGCCAATTACAATACATGAAAATACCAGTGTTTGCAGTATGCTACAAGAACCTATGTCACCAATTTAAGTAAACAAATAATAAAATGAAGTATAGGTCATTATGACGTTGCGCCAACCCTCTTGGACCATTGGCTTTCTATATGTTTGCTGTTATGCCTTGACTGGATAGGCTGTCTTTCAAGGCATTGCTCATAGATGATTCTGTTTTAGCACTGAGTTTCCATGAAGGATTTGGCGAATGTGGCACATAGTACTTCTTACAACTGTGACAGAGCTTGTTGAAATTGTCCCACCACTCTCCACTCTTCTCATGCTGTTCTGCTGATGCCTTCTTCTGCCTCACTTTGATGCTGATGTGCGCTTCTTTCCTTGCAGCACTAGCTTCAGTAACATTACGTGCTTGCTAGAAATGCAAGAATACTGTGCCTTTGATGGTAGCGTTCAGTTTCCATTAGATGAATGGCCTTTTGGCATCCCTGGCAACCTCATTCATGAGCCCTATGGTTTCTCTGCTGCTGTCAGGCAAATAATATTCAGCATGCTGCGAACTTCCCCCACTTCTGCTGCAGAGCTACTGCTAAAAGAAATCAGCACACCTGTCATTTGCTGTGATTCTGCCACGTGGCCACTGTCATTATTCAGTGTGCCAAGCAGCTACCATTTGCTTTAGTTCAAATTCAATATGTCTGGAACATTCTGTGATACAGCCACCAGACATTACATTGACAAAGCTGATAGGCCTGGTTTTTAACTGAAAGTGAAGTTCAGACCTGTTGGCTTTGTCCAGGCTTGTTTGCGTGGGAATTTATAGAATTATCCTATAGTGCTAAGGGTATTTGGAGCATGGCCTGTGAAGAAAACTTCTCTGGTACTCCTATGTAGATGATGATTGGGGTATTTATGTAATGTGCGCTGGAAGCGTACCCAGTGTTGATTCCAGAATATGGGTATGATGTGATCAAGGATAAATTCTCTAGATACGCTTTAGGTGCCTGTGAGCCGGGTGAGTGTAGTGTCAGTGAGACCACAGTATAGGGTGTTCACTTTAGCTCTATGAGAGTGTAACTACTTTTACGTTCATGTGGACATTGTTGGCAGGAAGAACATGTTTTATTTTGCACATGAGGTTGATTCGGTACTAGGCAGTTTGAGCTTGTGTTTCTCCAGTTTTAATGGGGTCATGGCAACAAACTTTACTTTATTTCTGTTGCTTGGAATGGAGTGTATTCTGCCTATATTACTGCTGCTTGGAACTCTTTCATGTATATTTTAGTACATGATGTGCTATGCTTGTGGACTTCACTGTACAGTACTGAGTAGATTTACAGGAGCTTATCTATTATGTGCCAGAAAACAGTATACAAATATGTTGTCTCACAGAAAATCTGTATCCTAAATATGGTTTACACAAGTATTGTTCTACTATTGTGCTACTAATTTTACATGTTTAACTCCAATGTGATGCTATTTGCAGGTTTCACCTGCACAATCTTAAAAGTGACTTAGATGCCACCCATTATTTACCTTTACTTACCATTGACTGGCTCCCACATCACTTTACATACCATTGGCTGGCTCCCACATGGCTCTAATGCCCCTCTTGTTTCCTTACTTCCTATTGGTCAGTGAATCCTCCTTGCCTCCGTCTTCCCCCTGAGCTTCTAGTCTTCATTGTGCCATGGAGCCTGGACCACGTACTGCTTCCAGTTGACAGTATCTTTCCACTGCAGGTTCCTCCAGTTACTCTTTTTTTAATTTCTTTTCGCCATTGTCAGTGAAAATTGACCAAAGCTCTTTACACAGTCTCTTTGCCCAAAACAAGGTCTGCAGTCTATGTGCATAAAATGTTGCAGTATGTGTCCCAGCTCTTCAAAGTGTATATTCTCACAAGCCCGAATGCCCAAGCACCACACCCTAAGACTCAGTGTGATACTGATCCTATTTTGAAGAAATGTGTAACCATCTCTGCTGTAGATGCGGTTTGCTAAGATTTAACTTAATTTTAGTTTGTCGTCTTTCTCCTTCAACCCCCGCTCCCTCTTATCCGTGTTTCTTCTCCTCACCACTCCCCCGACCAAGATTCTTCTTCCCCCTTAACTCCCCACCCGTTGTCCATATCATCCATCCCCAATTAAAAAAGTTCTATGAAGCTGCGTCATAGCGCTTTTTTTGTTGTCCTGTTGCTTTTTCCCTCCCACCTTCCCTCTCTTGTTTCTTTTGCTAAACTTGAACACACAAAGTGATTTATTGCAGGATGAACTGAGCTACAGTTTACAAGAACAGCTAAAAGGGCACATTGATTGCTGCTTCCAAAAGGCTTCATTCTCCCAGGAATTAAGGGCCTAGATGTATCAAGCCTTTTGCGATTCGTGCGAATTTCGGCCTTAACGAATCGCAAACGGACATTTTGCATCTTTTGGGATGTATGAGAAATTAGCAAAATAAGGAATCGCAAAAAATTGCGATTCCTTATTTTGCTTAAGCATTTAAGGAATCGCAATTTTGCGATTCATTAAATGGCATGTATGAAACTTTTTTAAATTGTGAATTCAGGTTAAGGAATCGCAAATTAACACCAATTTGAGGTTCGTGTTAATTTGCGAAATCCTTTCAAAAACCAAAATATGACAATTTTGAAGGTGGCATGTGACACACATACATGCCCATAGGGCATGTATGTGTGCCATATGCACACACATGTAAGTTTCAGGGGTGCAGCAGGGTGTCAATGAGACACCCCTGCACCCTTGAAATAATTCTCAAATTGCGATTAGCAAATTGCGAATTCGCAATTTTAGAATTACTTCACAATCATTCCTATGGGCCTCCTGGCCCATAGGAATGCATGGGAAATTATTCCTTATTTGCGAATTCGCAAAATGCGAATTCGCAAATAAAGACTAATAAGGAATCGCTAAAAAAAAGCGATTTTTTTACATACATTCCATTTTGCGAATTCTAAATAGCGATTCGCAAAAAATCGCTATTTAAGATTCGCAAAATGGAATCTAGATACATCTAGGCCTAAGTGACAAACTTCCCAAGTCTGCGCGTTGTTCTGCGAGCACACAGTGCTGAAGCTCTGTTTAGCAGTGCTTGGAACTGCTATAAAGAGGCGCATCTTGCCATTGCGTGTGCTCTGACTTTGTCACTGCGTTGGCGCAGCAAAAACACAATATATATTTTGTAGATGTTTTCAATTGTGACAAGCATTGGCAAAGCTAATAGGTTTCGCTTCTGCAACATCTATTGGTTTTGTCAATGTTTTTTAGACATGTTACACCACAGCACTACCTGGTGTGCACCATGGTTTAAAGTTACAAAAAGTGCTATCACGCAGTCACCTTTGTCTGGGTCATAGCACTTTAAAAAAAAAAATCTTTAAGCCATGTTGTACAGCAGCTGGCGCCGCTGTGCAACATGCCTTAATAAAACATTGACAAAACCAATATGGCTTTGCCAATGCTTGTTTATAAAAGATACTTCGGGCTGCACATTTATGTCAGACAATATTCTGTCTACAATATTTTGGTAATACATTATAAAGACCAGTTGCTTTTTTGGGTATTGCACACAGGGGCATTTTATAGTATTATGACATTGAATTGCGCATCCATCTGTCTTCCTTCTTTCAAGTTTTTATTATCCCTTGCAGATATTCAAAATATTATGGCCAAGCATTATAAAAACATGGCAATCATAAGTGCCCTGAAGTCACCACAAGGCAGCTGTCAAAGCTCCATAAAATCTTAAAAGTACATAAATAAATTGACTGCGTTAGGCTGCTGAATATTGGAAATCATAGATACAGGATGCCTAGTGAAATATAAACCAATACAAGTATACCATGTCTCTTTGTGTTAATTGTAAAAAAATATTTAGCAATTACAAAAAATTATATTAATATAATTACAGTCCAGACATACATTTAAATGCTTGTAACTGACCGTGAAAGCAAACACAGGGTGTTTCGATCCTATCCTATTTGCACAATAACAGCTGCCCAAAATAACTATTTGCACTTGCAAGTTCAGGCAGCTGCATGGGAGAGTGAAACGTTCCAAAGCTGCTTGCACCTGCAGCATAACACTCATAAAGAGGTCTGTGGGGGTAATTTACAAATACAATTGAATGTAGTGAAACGAGGACATAGTATGTAAGCATCAAAGCTTCTCAAAAAACCGTCCTCAAAATGTGTGTGGTGCTCAATGTGGTTAAACTAATGAAATGTTGTATTATATGTCCAAATGCATGCCTTAGCTGATCAAGCAGTCTATTTCTTGTGAACCATGAGGCCCCCCAAGAGACCAAAACACATCTAGGACATTGCATATATCAATTCAGCTGTGTATGCACCATTGGTTCATCAAAAGGCACTTTAAGATGATTCTGAGGAGCTTTCTTGCGAAATTTAAATGGAACTCCAGTTATCACCTTCTCAAGAAATATAGTTCTGTTGCTTAGCATTATACATTTTTGCACTAAAAACAATTATATTGCACCTTACAGAATCATGTTTTCTTAACCCCTTGCGTGCTAGCCCCGCCCTCCCTTTGGAACGTCCGCACCGCGGCGGAAAAACCGCCGCGGTTAAAGCTTTAAGGTTGACCAGACAAGGCCAAAACTAGGCCTGACTCCATCTTTTGGTTTTCAACCTTGCCTGTGTTTCCAGTTTTCCCTCTACACACAGAAACAAGCATTTACAATGCAATGGTTTTGCCTTTGTTAAAGTTAGAGCTATTGACATTGCTCTTGACATTATTTTTATTTATGTTTTTTTTAACATAAATAAATGGCATTGTCATTTACAATGCCACTAGCTTTATCTCTCGCAAATGACACACACAAACACACACAGAGCCCCCCCACACACACCCACACAGAGCCCCCCACACACACAGCCACACAGAGCCCCCCCCACACACAGCCACACAAAGCTCCCCACACAGAGCCCTCCACACACCCACACAGAGCCTTCCACACACACCCACACAGCACAAGCAGGCAACAGGGGCACGAAAACGGAGGCACAAGCAGGCAATAGGGGCACACGGAGGCACAAGCAGGCAACAGGGTCACGAAAACATGCACAAGCAGGCAAAAGGGTCACAAGCAGGAATTGTAATTTAGACGGGGCTGAAGTGGAGAACGGTCAGTAGGGAAGTAGTGCGGCTGGTGCAGTGGTACCAGGCTGAAAGGTGAGAGGGGCTGTCTGCACCCCAGTTTGGACAGTTTCCACTACCTAACATCATCATCTTGGTTCACTGATGTTAAAAAACAGGAGCAGCCATGATTGGATGCAACGGTATGCGTAGAGCATCATACAAGTAACCCAAAAATATCTATAAAACTAGGCACTTTCAAATTCAACTCAATCCCCCCGATAAGACCAATACGACGTGACAGCTGCAATTGAATGGCTTCAGTTTTGAATAGTCCAAGGCAAATGATTACATTCAAACCTGCATGCGCTTGAGGTTTGTCCCTTTGAAGCTCACAAATGTGCATTTTTTATTAATTGCTGCCACAGTACCAGAACACAGCTATCAGATAGTAATTGGAGTTTAATCGTTCATTGATGCCATACCAATATCTTTAAATTCGATCAAAATGCATGTGGCTAGTTAAAGGTACGGTATTGACTGAAAGATCCCCCTAATTAACAGCTATATTTTTGTGGAAATTGATCTGTATAATGATTACTTTATTATCATACCAGCGCCTCAAATAGCCACGTATGCCGTCTTGATTTCTGCACTGAACGCAAGCAGTGTTTCTGGATGCTTTAAAACTTCCTCACTTGGACTAGTCAAATTACCTACATTTTTTCAAAAAGTCAAGCACCGCTTATTTCATGCTGATGCACATAAAAGATTTATGGTTAAGCATCTCGGTTTGAGTTTAGAGCGGTTGCATTGTATTTGCATAGTTTAAAGGAAGAAGTTAATTACAAAAACAGGCCGGTTTCCCTCCCATCTTTGAACGTTTCTAGAAGCAGGGCTTCTTGTTGACAAAGAATGATTACCACTTGCAAGCGGATTTGGTGTGAAGCAATGATATTGTTGATGAACTCCTGACAAGTCATTCCGACCTCGAACGGTTACCATCGGCAGTAACTTCAGGCAGCTCTTTGCAAACGGACACCTACCACTGGGTGCCTTTCCCACTACTGAAATTACCACTTACCATTTAGGTCTAGGTAACTGTGGGACCATCCAACCATCAAAATGAAAGCTTAAACTGAGAGTTCAACTTGACCGGGCTAGAAAACCATTAACTACAGGTCATGGAGTAGTGGTAAACACGGCAGCCCTAATACTATATGCACACTGGCACTGCCAATGATATTATGGAAGGGGGGGCGGCACAATTCAAGGGGTTATGGTAATAAAAAGATAAATGTACGACGTGCCTAACTTCATAAAATGTAACCCATACTTGTCCGGGAAAGGGGTTAATCGCATCGTGGCAGTTTAATATCCTAAAAAAATTAGTAAGGACCTAAAGGAGACCTGCTAATTTTCGAATAAAGCGTTTGGCTGAATAACCAGGTGAAATTTTCCTTATGATCTACAAACTTTATGGTTAAAATAAGTATCAATTATACGGGAAAAAATTGGTAATTCTACAGCCAGGTAATTGGCAAAAACCTATTGTGAAAATATCAAATAAGATGCAGTTGATCATCCAAAGCCGACATTTTTAAATGATAATAAACTGAGATGAACGCATTCCTGCATAATTTGACAGTAATCGTTTCAATTGAGGGGGTTGTGCAGGTTTCAATCATTCAGCTGGTTTCGGGAGTTTTAATTCAAGCCTGTCGTGCTTCCAGCAGCTTATTTAATCTACGGATAAATGTAGCCTTTGAAGGGCGTGCTTACCTTACATGTTGCTTTTTAAGAACTGAAGCCTAAAAACAATGGGGGGGAAAAGTGCAAGCTTGCAGTAGCTTTTTTTGTACAGTAGTATGAATGGTCAAAGAGGATTTCTTTTTACCTGTCTCAATTCGTTAATCATGGAAGGTGTCTCCAATAGCACTCGACAACTTCTACTAAATTATTCAACGAGATTACCAGAGTGGTAGTTTAATGACGGCACACCTGTGCACCGACTCATGGTGGATCGATACATTCCAACTAATTAAACCAAAAAAGAAAAAAGTTGCAATTAACACTTGAGCCGGTGCTAATGAGATGGAGTGGGGGAGAAAGCAGAGTGCTTTACCTTTAATAATCCATATGGAAAATACTCCCAGAAGAATCCCCTGCCCCTATGTGCACAACAGGATTCAAATGGCGTCCAACCTGACCTGTTACACGCTGCTTTTCAGGTACACCTGAAAAACCAGAGCTGCTGGAACCAAGAAAGAAAAAATTGTTATTAAACTGGCATTGACAGCCACATTCAGCTACATAATACACGCAAACAGTTAATAGGTCAAAAATCCAATTTGTTTTTATTTCTTTATTGTTAAAGAATCAGTCCTTAAAACATGAAAAATTAGTAAAGGCGTGTGCACATTTTATACAACATGGCAGATTGAGTAACCTTTAGTCATATCCGTTGTTTCTATTCCCTTTAATCGCCCTAGATAGCCAAAAGGGAAGGCAAACTAAGTGAGACACTGCGTCTAAACATTGCATTTTTCGAAAAGATTCATGCTTTGTGGGTGCTGAAAGCTACATAAGAGAACTTAACTTGTTTAAGAGTTTTATCGGATCCGGACTCTGAAGGCAACGAACACGTCATTGGTTTTAATTGTACTTTTTAGTAGCTAGCCTGGGATTCACCACTGTGCTTATCGGCAACCTTCTACTACGATGATGCAGTCAGTTCCCAACATTGCCTGATCACGTTAAGAGTCCTGCAAACGGCAAATGTTAAGTGAACATATTTCTCGAGAGCGATACCCAACCTTTCAGTGTCAATGGCGGAATTTGATGGAATCAGTACACGTGCCACAATACCCTCAAGGGCGGCCTCCCTGAACATGTCCATCACCATCAGTCACATGGGTCAAGGCGGGGGTGGAGAGGGGCTCTGTCAGCCCAGGGTATCAGCGACGAGTTCTAATGAGCCTTTGAGGCTCTTGAGAAGGATCCAGTCTGCAGTGCGGTCTCCATGTGTGTTCGCTGGTCCAAGGCAGAGGTCGGACGGTCCGTGCTCGGATTGTTGCCCCGGCCTACACTCAACGCCCTGGTGTACCAGTCACTTCCTTTCGAGCCAGGGCTGCACAAGATGGCGGCGGCGCCATCTTACAACACCGCCCACATCATGATCACCCGCCCTACCCCCCCGCCATTCACACGACTAACGGGACGGGCCGCAAAACCCCGGAGCCGCCAGTCACACCACCCCCGTACTCGCCCCATCCCTGTCACATTACCCCCATACCCACCGGGCTCACCATCCTCCGTTCCAACTCCACTCCCGGTCACACGACCCCGCACCCGACGCAATCCCCCGGAGCCTCCAGCCACACGACCCTCCCTACTGGCCCTACTTCGGAGCCTCTAGCCACACGACTCCGTACCCGCCCTACTCCGGAGCAGCCAGTCACGGCTTTCAGTACCCACACTACCCTCCGAACCCGCCAGTCACATCACTTGCCGTTCCAGCCCTACCCGTAGTCACAAGATTCTCCGTACCGCTAAATACCACGGAGCCGCCAGTCGTACGGCCCTCTGCCCCGCTTAATCACGGTTAAACGACCCACCATACCCGCGAGCCATACACGCCCGACACACAGCCTCCCGTAACCACCCTACCCCTGAGCCGTTAGTCACGCGACCCTCCACTACGTAACCGACAGTCACTCACATGAATTGATACGAGTAGACCATGGTCTTTACAGTTAAGAACCCAAGTGGAGCCGTCATCATTATATAAGATGGTAGTTAAGATAGCCCGGCACGCAAATAGCACGTTTAATACGGCCCGGTCGGGTCTTGTAGAGCGGATGGCCCCCCTGGTCTACAGGACCCACTCGGGGGGGAACCACCGACCTCAGGGCTATCCAGGGGGAGGGAAGGCCCAAGGACCCAGCGCCGCCTCAGTCACGCGGGCGGGGGCTTCGTTTGCAGCCTGCTGGACCCGACCGCTAAAGGATTCCAGCGGGAGGGGCTGGAGCGCTCTCGCAGCGCGGAGCTGCAGGCAGGCAGAGAGACACAGAGTGGTGCGAGTCAGCGGGAAGGGGCGGCTCGCACCGCGGGGGATATCAACAATACCTTAGGAACTTGCAGGCAGGCTGGCAACCCCAAAACCAAGGGGGGAAACAAACGTTGCGGGCCCCGAGCCCGATGATAGTCTCGGTGGCGGCTTTTCTCCGGGGACAGATGCGACACGGGGCAGGAGAGACGTAGAAGTGCCGGCAATGCCGGACCAGACACGGGGGCGTTCCCGGCGTCGCGTGACGTCGGCAAAAGCCAAAGAATGTCGGGAACGCCCCCGTGTCTGGTCCGGCATTGACGGACAGGCCCCTCGTCCAATGGCAAGGCTCCGTTTACGGAGCCAGCCAATCAAGGACGAGGGCCGAACAAAAGCCACACTACAGTTCTCAACAGGATTTCGCCTGCGCGGAAAAGCTGCGCAGAGCGCAGCTTCCGCTAGGCAAAACCTAAAAAGGTGCACAAATGGAAGGCTTTGAGAAGACATGTTGTTCTCAGTGAGCCACTGCTCAAGGTCCTTTCTGCTTGTATTTCAAAGGGCCCACTCTTTGTTTTTTTTTATTAGATTTATACTGTCACATCCACTGGCATTAAGTAACGATGGTACTAATTTAATATTCATTAGGGGGTGGTGTTAGGGTGATGTTAGATGATTATGTATTTTCTCTGCATTGTGATTTCCTGAGCTACATTTTGCTCACCTCATGCTGTTTAATTTTCATAGTGTATTTTTAAAAAGGGCTCAATCTGGAGGTGAGTCAGACTTTTGGTCTTGAGCCTTTAGAATTACTTGTCTGTTACTTAGAGAGAAGACAAACATGGGTCCTCTCTCTAAGTAGCAAACAAAACAAGATGATGGACGGAGTGCTGAGTCTTTTCAACTAGTCACCCCCAGTCAAGGACGTGGGCCCCTTGCTGGCTGTGCCACTGTGTTTAAGCTAGTCTGGCATATGAGGGGTGATACCCCAAAACCAGTTCCAGGATGCTTGTTTCCAGTACAGGGAGGACCTGGTCTGGCAGTTCGGGCTGGACTGTCACCATGAGGAGCAGGGTCAAGGCCAATTTACATATTGCTGAGTCCAAACTGGGGTGACATGGTGAGCAAAATAATGATGGATTCAACCCAAATCTCTTGATTGGGGGTGAGTGTTTGAAAAGTTTTAGCAACCGTCCATCATCTTGTTATGTTTGCTCTTCTCTGTAAGTGCTAGGGAAGTTGAAAGTAATCTTTTATTTTGATCAGATTCAAGCTGCATTTGAGTTGGCAAAGCAAGGATCTCCTTTATTCAGCTAAAGGAGATCTGAAGCTCCAAGGATCTAACGCTTCAAATCAAGATCAGGCTTTTTAACTAAGTATTGCTGAATTTTGCGGATTCGCGGTCTGCAAATTCACGCGAAGTGGCAAAAAAAAATCAGCGAGTTCGCGGATTTTCCTGCGAACTGGCAGATTTTTTTGCTATTCGCACAAATAATGTGACACGTGTGTCTGTAACTTTGCCACAGCGCCGAAAGGCGCCGAGGTCCCTCGAGTGAGCTGTCCATCATAGTGAGGAAAGGACGGGAAGACGTTGCATACCCTAGTGTGTGTGTAGCGGGGCCAAACGGGCGGGGCTTCTATGCGAGTTCACATGCCTCTTGTTTATAAAGGGTCAGAGACCGATCAGAGCAGCAGATGAGGAGAAAATAGCCTCCTGGTCACAGGAAGTACACGGGGATTGCGCTCGAGAAACTCGTTGATGCAAAGACATCCATCAAGGATTACATCTAATTGTAGGCAGTAGATATGGGGAGGAAGCACACCTGGACCGTGCTCACTAGTTGTTTGGGCTGATTATGATGCGCGACTGAATTTGAGCTTAAACTCGGGCACCTGCTCATATCTGTAAGTGCTTCTTGTTGAGGTTTAATTTTGGTGACAGGAGCATCATGCCAGAATGAATCCTGCCTGCATATTTATCCACGAAGATGCCACTGTGCTGTGACATACCTCTACTCAACTGGAGTACTTTCTACTGGCTAATCAGTAAGTGCTACCTCATTGGCTAAATGGATAGTGCTTTTGCTACACTACAGCTGCGTAAAGGGCCAGAAGAGTTGTCTCCAGTGACCACGTATGTCTGTAACTTTGCCACAGCGCCAAAAGGTGCGGAGGTCCCTCGAGTGAGCTGTCCATCATAGTGAGGAAAGGGCGGGAAGACGTTGCATACCCTAGTGTGTTTGTGGCGGGGCCAAACGGGTGGGGATTTTATGTGAGTTCACATGCCTCTTGTTTATAAAGGGTCAGAGACCGATCATAGCAGCAGATGAGAAGAAAGCAGCCTCCTGGTCACAGGAAGTACACAGGGATTGCTCTTGAGAAACTCGTGGATGCAAAGACCTCCATCAAGGATTACATCTAATTGTAGGCGGTAGATATAGGGAGGAAGCATACCCGCCTAGCCTAGACCGTGCTCACTAGTTGTTTGGGCTGATTATTTGAGCTTCAACTCAGGCATGTGCAAAAATACGCCCGCGAGCGAATTTGCAAATTTTTCGGCAATTTCGCGAGATTCGTGGATCGCAAAATTGCCGAAAATTCGCAAATTCCGCGAGCGGAACGGATTTTGCGCCCATACTTATTTTTAACACCAATGTAAAATTGGTCCTTGTGTGCGGAGCACAAACTTGGAGGACAACAATGACCACCGCCAAAAAAGTCCAGACCTTCAGCAACACCTGGCTGAGGAAAATCCTCCAAATCTGCTGGCCAAACACCATCAGCAACAACGACCTATGGCAGCAGACTTTACAGCTCCCTACTCATGAAGAAATTATGATCACACCCTCCCTAAGCCTGCATCAAACACCACCAGACAAGCCCTCACTTGGAAACTTCAAGGGAAAAGGGAAAGAGGAAAGAAAGTGTTGGATTCTGTAGGGGTAAAATGTACTATACCCACTCCAATGAGTGCAACAGTAGGGAAAGTGTTTGATGTGGAGGGGTAAAATTTACTATTCCCACTACAGTCAGTACAACAGTAGGGAAAGTGTTGGATTGCAGGGGGTAACATTTACTATTGACATTCCAGTCAGGGCAACAATTAAAACAAAACATATATCTTGAACAGAATATAATTATGTAAAAAGAAAAGTACATAAAGAAAGATATAAATATGTTAAAAATTAAATACAAATATCTTTAATATTAAAAAAGAAAACCATATTACAATGTTAAATACATAGCACAAATACTTACAAATAGTATTATTAAAAAAAATACAACAATAATGTTCATACAAATAAATATTTTTATTCAGAAATTATTTATTAACAAAAAGTTTTTATGTAATACATTTAGGGGCCGATTCCGATTCAGTAAAATCCCCTACGAATAGCCGTACGGAGCATATTTCCCGTACGAATCGTACACCTTAAATGTCTCCGTACGTACGATGAAGTACGATCCGAACCCAAAGCAGTTCTCCGTACGAATCGTACGAAAGACCATACGACTTAATAATCCATACAAATCGCATTCGGAACACGCAGTATGCGACGTCCGTACGGATCGAAGCAGCTTTTTCCGACCCAGCAAGTACGATTCGTCACGTCAACACTCCGTACGACTCTTTTTCTATGGGAGCTCAAAACGTCCGTAAAAGCAGATTTCGACTTGAACCGCGTACGAAACGGACCCCCCGGTACGCGAGTACATCCCATGATTGCAGGGGTACGTTGCGTAGGGGTACGGTGCTTAGGGGTACGGTGCATAGGTGTACGGTACGTAGGGGTACGGTGCCTAGGGATACAGTGCATAGGTGTACGGTGCGTAGGGGTACGGTATATAGGGGTACGGTGCATACCCCCATGATTGCAGGGGTATGGTGCGTATGTAATTGTGTGGCTCTCTGTAAAATTGCTCATACGATGTTTTCCGTACGAATCGCGTTCTCGTTCCCCGGTCCGGATCGTACTTGTCAGGTCGTACAGCAAGAGTACGATTCATACGGTTCATCGTGAGGGTCCGTATCATACGGATTATCCCTTGCTTTTCATACGGTTCGCAAAGATTCAGACGTATTTTTTTCCTACGGGTCGTACTACGCAATTCAGACGGATTTGTACGATTCATACGGAAAGGGCTACGAATTCGGTTCGTCGTACAAATTAGTTTCCCGAATCGGAATCGACCCCTAAATGTAGTTACTTCCCGCCTTATTACCCACAAAACTCACAACCTGCTACTAAAACGTAACTTTCAAAAAAGGATTAACATTATTCATAGAAATATTTATCAACACACTAATTATCATTATTTGAATATTAATTATGAATTAATTATGATTAATGTACTTCCCACAATATACACCACCATAACACTCATACGATTTAGCAGAACATTCTTTGCACAATTATCATAATTGTCAAACCAATAATTCATGTTAATTTAAAAATGAATTATTAATGACTTAAATTAATTTACTTCCCACCCCATACCCTACAAAACCCACAACCTACATCTAAAATCTGAAAAATAGAAAATGTAATTCCACAATGAACACAATTAATTATCAATTAAACTAATATTATTAATTAAAAACGAAATATTACTTAATTAACATCAATTAACTTTCCACCTTTTGCCCTATAAACCCCACAACCTGCAACTAAAATTAAAGTTAAAAAAAATAATTACACAATTAAAATAATTAATTGTCAGTTTAACAATTAAAAGTATTTAACAATGAATTATTAATTAATTAAAATTAATTTACTCCCCACCCTTTAACCCAGACACTCCACAACCCAAACCTAAAAAAGTAATAAAACAATTAACATAAGTGATTATCAATGAATTAATTAATATTAATTAACAACTCATTATTAATTAATTAAAATGCATTACTTCCCACCTTTTACCACTTAAAACACCAAAACTCACACCTAAAAGAAAGAATTACACCATTTTCATAATTAATTCGCAATTAATCAATTAATATTAATCAAAAACAAATTATTCATGAATTAAAAATAAATTACTTCCCACCCTTTACCCCTATAAACTCCATAACTCGCACATTAAATCTAAATAAAAATACCTAATAGCACAATTAACATAATTAAACATCAGTTAAATTAATCATATTGAAAAAAATATAATCATTAATTTAGTATAGTAAAATTATTTCCCACCCTATTCTGCTATAAACCCACAATCGACTAAGGGAAATAAAAAACACAAATTTAAATTAAATTAAATGTAATAACTACTAGAATTTAACAAATATATTGAAAAACATAAACAATCATTATACTAAAAATTACATCATATACATTTAAGATATATACTAAAATACATAACAATAATTAAACAATAATATTATAAACCATATTTTTGCAAATAATATTAATGACTTAGATATTTTAAAAATCTAAAAAAGGGATGAATGTATTTCAATGTATGTAAGGCAAATCCTGAAATTCCAATTTTTATATGAAAAACATTCAAGCTGGCTTTCAATGTGACCTTAAGTTATGATATACTATATTATGTTAAGTTATATTATTTAAATTTAGCAGAATGCACTATCATCATGGGTCTCTAGGCAGCAATGTAAGCAAAGTAGAAAACTAACACCTGCTTGTATGCCTGTTCAATCAACCAGGCCTTAAGGTCGCACCTAAACTCATCATGGCAGAATTGGCTCTCAGATGGACAGGTAGGAAATTGCATAGCCTAGGTGTGCAGATACAAAAACAGCACTTGTCACATCATGCCTCATACAGGTGGCCTTCCTTCATGTTCCTGTTTTGTTTCACCTAAGGTATTCCCTTGGTCTCACCAGCGCTATTGTCAAATTCGAGGTGACAGTACATAGGCATTAAGGTTCAGCCCTTACTTCTTAAGTGAAATATCCTTGGACCTGGCAACAACAACTGGGAGTGCTTGGTAAAAATGCTTGGGATTTCATGTGTGCCTTATTTTCCAGAATTAAACTATTGTGGGACTCTAGTGAACTCTTGCGGGAGTCCAGCAAACTCTTATAGAAGTTACTTTAATTCTTTTGTGGTTTGGTGACCATCTTGGATGTAACTTTAGTGCCCTAAAGACTTTAACAAAACTCTGAAATCTTCTTCCCATAGCTCATCATGAATTTGAAAAACTGAACAAGCCAAGCCCAGGTCAGTAAAGAAACTGATGCGTGATGCTATGTAAGGTAAGGTGAGGATTTAGGGACAGTGCACATTTGTGTAAGTTGTTGGACATCTCACTGTTTTTGGTGCAAGTTGTGGGTCATCTTAGGGCCCAATTATGGGCTCGATTCACAAAGGTAAAATGGGATGAATGTCTAACTTTACGACTTTTGGTATTCAAGAAAAGCATTTACTACTCGTAAATGCCCTTTGTGATTACCGAAAGACGTAGAGTTCAAATTTTGGTATTCACAAAGGTCACTTATGGGTAGTAAATGCTCTTTGTCTTTCACCTCAGTTTACCTTTGTGAATCAAGCCCTATGACTCTGTTGGTGCTGTGCCAGCTCTACTCTGGCACAGCAGCACCAAAGCCTTGCAAAGACCGCCCGTTTGATTATGAGTTCAACTTGTGCAGGCGAACAGTCCTTTTACCTTTCCCATGGCGGTGCCCTGAAAAAGGGCACTACAGTAGAAACAGCAAAAAATTTCCAGCACGGCATGGACTTTGAAGTCCATGCCGTGCTGGAACTGGGGTGCAAGCAGAGAGGGGGCCACTTATTGTGCCCCCCTTAATGAATCCCTGTGGCGGGGGTCCTTTGTTCCCCTACCTCCGGCCTTTTTAATGTGGGATCATTGTAAAGAAAAGACTGGCAGTGGAGGAACTCGTAATATGCTTGGTAGGACTGTGCCAGTCCTTTTCAGCATATTGCATTGCCCCTCTACCGCTCCATAGCCAGGGAACTGCGATTCCCTAGCGCAGCAGGTGGTCCACCACCGGAATGACTCAGAGAGTCGTAATCTGGACCACTTCCACGACGAGTCTTGCAGTCCACAGACCACCAGAACTTAGTTTCAGGACCTTAGTCTTTTTTTGGTGCAAATTGTGGGACTTCAAAGCATTTTTTGGTGAAAAGGAACTTCAAATTGCAGCATTCCAGTTCCAGAGTAGAGGTGGCTAGTCCTTTAGAAAACTCCAGCAAAACTCCTAAGAATAAGGCTAAAGAGAAGATCCAATAGAATAAGAGTGAGTTTTAAGGTGATTAATGTTTGATATTGAAATCATGAAGGTGTATGGACAAGATTTGTATGACTGTAATTTTTTCAGATTTGTTGATTTTCACATTACAACCTCTAAAATGGCAGATTTGCATCTCGGAAAACCCGCAGTGCAACACACATCTTAGAAGAGAATCGTAGATAATCATTGGTGTCTCTATTTGTGAACAAAAGAACAGTCATTCTTTTTTTCTCGCTCTCTCTGTTCCTGTTCCTTGTCTGCTGCCTCCATATTTGATGAAGTGTAGGCAGTAGGTGCTAGAACCAGGGTTGGGTGGTGCCATGTCGCTTCTGCAATGAGCCTGAAATTGAAGATTGTTTGTTGGGAGGTCAAGTTAGTGACCTTTAAAGGGAGTCCTCCCAAACTGGCTCTGCAAATTCTTGGGATTTTTAAACAGTGGCACATGCAGACCTCAGTGGCCTAGCAGGGAGATATCATAGCAAACATTCCTTGATGAAACTAGGGGCACAGCCATAATATAGGGATAAATGGTTGAGGCAAAAGGTCTGTGGCTGATTGTAGCCTGACAATCCAACGTCTATCAGTTTTCTCTTTGAGGTTAAGATTATTACTGAAACTACTGCTGATATTGTTTATACGGTGACAGAGGTGAAGAGCTTATTAAGGGTGGGTGGAACAATTCAGTATATGGATATAGAGGGGGTGCCCTGATCTTAGCATTCAGTCAAACCTAAGGTTTCAAAATATCACTCACTAAGGGGGCGATTACGATGGAGGTCGAATGGCAACCCACATCTCGTGGTCTGACCAATACATTACAATGCGTGCAGTCAGAGGCAGCCCGTCGGTTTGTCGGAAACACCTCATAATCCCTTAATGATGGCAGCTCTGCCATCGGGATTAGGATGTAGATTTCCAACAGCCATTCCATGTAGGCCTTTCTGACAGTGACATATGTTCCCCCTGACCCACCACCTGGGGGCACCTATAATGCCCCCCTAAACATCCCTGCACCATGTGACAGGCACCATGAGGTGCCTGTCACACGGTGCAGGGATGTTTGAAAACATACATTTTTCAATGGCAGCTTGTGCTGCGGACCTTTCTGCCTGCTGCTTAGGATTCCATTGAAAAAAAGGATGTTTGCCCAAATACGGAAGACTGAACCGCCCAACATCGTAATTAACCCCTATGTCGTGAACTCAGTGCAATAAATAAGTCATGATCCAATCTCTCCTAGGTGAAAGATTTACAGAAATGAATACAGCTTGCCTCAGAATTCTTAGAATAAAAGTCCTGTTTAAAAATCCGCAAAAGGAACAGTTTGTTTTGCAGGGTTATTGGTGATAAAATTTCTGAGGAAAAAAGATATTTATATAAGAATCCTTGCTTGGTTTATGTTTGCAGCTCACAGAGCCTTCTCAAAGAATCAAATGTGCATCCTGTGGCAGAATCCACTTTTTTTTCGTAGTGCTTTCTTAGATTCTGTCAGAAGACTGGATTCCCAAGGAGCCCCTCTTTTTGGTTCGCATTTAAGTTTGAATTGCTTCTCCTTTACCCGGTGAGCCTTTTTTCTCTCCATGATGTTTTCAGTTTGCCAAGAACAATTACACTTGAGCTTTTGTAACTTTGAAGAAGAATTGTTTTCCTTTTCAATGGCCTAGAGGAAGATGCCTCTTAGCATGTGTTCAGTGCCACTGCACGAGAGCATAGTCCCTGTTTTTTTCTGTTAGACATTTGACAAACAAGAGAGCCATTTTCATATGTTTCCGCCTTTTGTTTTGTCACCAAAGAATTACAATTGAGTTCAGTGGGAAGCACTGCATTCATGGAACGACTTTTATGATTTTAGACACGCTTTTAGAAACAGAGACGTTTTAAGATTGGATTCTGGTTTCCAATCATTTTGTAAACTATGGATGTGTGGGGACGGATATTAAAGTGCTTCTACTATTGAAAGGTATTTAAAAGGCAATTACAGGGCTGCTAAACATACTTGTTTCTGACTGTGTTCCCTCCACGTTTCACGATTTTCTTTCTCCTCTAACCTTCCCAACACTTTCCTTTATACTTCTTTAGAATAAATCTTTGTTTTATGATCCAGGTGCCTGATTGTGACTTGCAAATGCTGCTCTGCTACACTTTTAATGTGCAGCTTAGCCACAGCTGTTTAAATAGTGACAAATGTGTAGATAAAGATAAAATATAAAATGAAGACATATATCAAACTGTGGGCAGTATTGACCAGCATGTACCAGTATTGTACATTGAGTCCCATGCAATAGTTTGAGAAAATGTGTCTGTGATCACATCATATTTTCACCAACATTATGCTGGTGTGAAATAATCGGATTTCAATAGTTTATGCAGTGACGGTAATAAAAAATTGATGATATCCTTCGAGCCGTTGACAAGTTATTTGTGTTCCGAACCATCTGCTGGTTCATTTTGTACCCTTTTTTGAAATTTGCGTCATTGATAGCTTAGCACCATGACATTACACTCTGATTAATTAAGCACCAAGATTCAACAAAGTGGTCATATTTGGAGCTGGTCTTAAAACTTAGAAATGTTACTTCTATCGACAAAATATCAAAGTAACTCTTTTAGTACATGACTTTGGACCAGGAAATTGCCCTAGGACTAATAGTGAATATATATATATATTGCCCTAGGACTAATAGTGAATATATAGATATTACCCGTTGCAGAAATAAATAAAAACGTTTGAAGAACTGAGGCCACGGCACAAGTGTGAATTTTCTTCGGGATACTGGATTTGTTGGATATATATATATATATATATATATATATATATATATATATATATATATATATATATATATATATATATACCTCGCAAATGTCCAAAGCTTTTGACAGGGCACACGACATCACCCCCGCCATCCGGCATACTTCAGCTCGCCATGATTCACTTTTTAATCTATTTTCGCCGACGCGTTTCGGGGCACTGCGGCCCCTTCTTCCTGGGCATGCTAACAAACAAAACTGAGGCTTGTAATTGCATCATTTCCTCGGTTTATTAATACCACATGTCCCTGCAGAGGCTCCTCCCATCTTGTGCCGCTGCAGTGTTTGATGGGACATGTATGCTCCGAATTACAAGAAAAAATCTCCTTTAAGTAAGTTCAGTTCTTGTTTGTATATTTAAAAGCACATTATGTTCCTTCAGTAGGATGAGAATCCTCTTTGGCGCGCTGATTTTGAGGGGCGATGTGCAAGCGGTGAAGAACAGTTCCTCTACCTAGCCTCTTCTTGTTCGAGATGGTGCACCCATCCACGGCAAGGACCGGCCGTGAAAAAACATACCTCGCAAATGTCCAAAGCTTTTGACAGGGCACACGACATCACCCCCGCCATCCGGCATACTTCAGCTCGCCATGATTCACTTTTTAATCTATTTTCGCCGACGCGTTTCGGGGCACTGCGGCCCCTTCTTCCTGGGCATGCTAACAAACAAAACTGAGGCTTGTAATTGCATCATTTCCTCGGTTTATTAATACCACATGTCCCTGCAGAGGCTCCTCCCATCTTGTGCCGCTGCAGTGTTTGATGGGACATGTATGCTCCGAATTACAAGAAAAAATCTCCTTTAAGTAAGTTCAGTTCTTGTTTGTATATTTAAAAGCACATTATGTTCCTTCAGTAGGATGAGAATCCTCTTTGGCGCGCTGATTTTGAGGGGCGATGTGCAAGCGGTGAAGAACAGTTCCTCTACCTAGCCTCTTCTTGTTCGAGATGGTGCACCCATCCACGGCAAGGACCGGCCGTGAAAAAACATACCTCGCAAATGTCCAAAGCTTTTGACAGGGCACACGACATCACCCCCGCCATCCGGCATACTTCAGCTCGCCATGATTCACTTTTTAATCTATTTTCGCCGACGCGTTTCGGGGCACTGCGGCCCCTTCTTCCTGGGCATGCTAACAAACAAAACTGAGGCTTGTAATTGCATCATTTCCTCGGTTTATTAATACCACATGTCCCTGCAGAGGCTCCTCCCATCTTGTGCCGCTGCAGTGTTTGATGGGACATGTATGCTCCGAATTACAAGAAAAAATCTCCTTTAAGTAAGTTCAGTTCTTGTTTGTATATTTAAAAGCACATTATGTTCCTTCAGTAGGATGAGAATCCTCTTTGGCGCGAACAAGAAGAGGCTAGGTAGAGGAACTGTTCTTCACCGCTTGCACATCGCCCCTCAAAATCAGCGCGCCAAAGAGGATTCTCATCCTACTGAAGGAACATAATGTGCTTTTAAATATACAAACAAGAACTGAACTTACTTAAAGGAGATTTTTTCTTGTAATTCGGAGCATACATGTCCCATCAAACACTGCAGCGGCACAAGATGGGAGGAGCCTCTGCAGGGACATGTGGTATTAATAAACCGAGGAAATGATGCAATTACAAGCCTCAGTTTTGTTTGTTAGCATGCCCAGGAAGAAGGGGCCGCAGTGCCCCGAAACGCGTCGGCGAAAATAGATTAAAAAGTGAATCATGGCGAGCTGAAGTATGCCGGATGGCGGGGGTGATGTCGTGTGCCCTGTCAAAAGCTTTGGACATTTGCGAGGTATGTTTTTTCACGGCCGGTCCTTGCCGTGGATGGGTGCACCATCTCGAACAAGAAGAGGCTAGGTAGAGGAACTGTTCTTCACCGCTTGCACATCGCCCCTCAAAATCAGCGCGCCAAAGAGGATTCTCATCCTACTGAAGGAACATAATGTGCTTTTAAATATACAAACAAGAACTGAACTTACTTAAAGGAGATTTTTTCTTGTAATTCGGAGCATACATGTCCCATCAAACACTGCAGCGGCACAAGATGGGAGGAGCCTCTGCAGGGACATGTGGTATTAATAAACCGAGGAAATGATGCAATTACAAGCCTCAGTTTTGTTTGTTAGCATGCCCAGGAAGAAGGGGCCGCAGTGCCCCGAAACGCGTCGGCGAAAATAGATTAAAAAGTGAATCATGGCGAGCTGAAGTATGCCGGATGGCGGGGGTGATGTCGTGTGCCCTGTCAAAAGCTTTGGACATTTGCGAGGTATGTTTTTTCACGGCCGGTCCTTGCCGTGGATGGGTGCACCATCTCGAACAAGAAGAGGCTAGGTAGAGGAACTGTTCTTCACCGCTTGCACATCGCCCCTCAAAATCAGCGCGCCAAAGAGGATTCTCATCCTACTGAAGGAACATAATGTGCTTTTAAATATACAAACAAGAACTGAACTTACTTAAAGGAGATTTTTTCTTGTAATTCGGAGCATACATGTCCCATCAAACACTGCAGCGGCACAAGATGGGAGGAGCCTCTGCAGGGACATGTGGTATTAATAAACCGAGGAAATGATGCAATTACAAGCCTCAGTTTTGTTTGTTAGCATGCCCAGGAAGAAGGGGCCGCAGTGCCCCGAAACGCGTCGGCGAAAATAGATTAAAAAGTGAATCATGGCGAGCTGAAGTATGCCGGATGGCGGGGGTGATGTCGTGTGCCCTGTCAAAAGCTTTGGACATTTGCGAGGTATGTTTTTTCACGGCCGGTCCTTGCCGTGGATGGGTGCACCATCTCGAACAAGAAGAGGCTAGGTAGAGGAACTGTTCTTCACCGCTTGCACATCGCCCCTCAAAATCAGCGCGCCAAAGAGGATTCTCATCCTACTGAAGGAACATAATGTGCTTTTAAATATACAAACAAGAACTGAACTTACTTAAAGGAGATTTTTTCTTGTAATTCGGAGCATACATGTCCCATCAAACACTGCAGCGGCACAAGATGGGAGGAGCCTCTGCAGGGACATGTGGTATTAATAAACCGAGGAAATGATGCAATTACAAGCCTCAGTTTTGTTTGTTAGCATGCCCAGGAAGAAGGGGCCGCAGTGCCCCGAAACGCGTCGGCGAAAATAGATTAAAAAGTGAATCATGGCGAGCTGAAGTATGCCGGATGGCGGGGGTGATGTCGTGTGCCCTGTCAAAAGCTTTGGACATTTGCGAGGTATGTTTTTTCACGGCCGGTCCTTGCCGTGGATGGGTGCACCATCTCGAACAAGAAGAGGCTAGGTAGAGGAACTGTTCTTCACCGCTTGCACATCGCCCCTCAAAATCAGTGCGCCAAAGAGGATTCTCATCCTACTGAAGGAACATAATGTGCTTTTAAATATACAAACAAGAACTGAACTTACTTAAAGGAGATTTTTTCTTGTAATTCGGAGCATACATGTCCCATCAAACACTGCAGCGGCACAAGATGGGAGGAGCCTCTGCAGGGACATGTGGTATTAATAAACCGAGGAAATGATGCAATTACAAGCCTCAGTTTTGTTTGTTAGCATGCCCAGGAAGAAGGGGCCGCAGTGCCCCGAAACGCGTCGGCGAAAATAGATTAAAAAGTGAATCATGGCGAGCTGAAGTATGCCGGATGGCGGGGGTGATGTCGTGTGCCCTGTCAAAAGCTTTGGACATTTGCGAGGTATATATATATATATATATATATATACATATATATATATATATATATATATATAAAATGTGATATACATAATTTAAACCATTGAAGCCTACCAAAGTCAAAAGCTACTGAAGGAATTTACATCGACATACCCAATAACGCAGTAGCCTGAATACATTTCCAGGGTAAACATCCTTCACAACGCGGTCAAAACACCGTGGTGCCATTACGACGCATCTTTTACATCGCAAGTCGTTACCAGGACTTGCGCTCGAGGGCGCTCTAGACTAAGGAATAGTAGATTTACTATTCCAACACCTTCCCTACTGTACGTAGGCTGGAGTTGGAATAGTAAATCTTACTATTCCTAAGTCCAGCACCCTACAACGCAAGTCGTGGTAACGACTTGCGTTGTAAAAGATGCGTTGTGATTTACCGCAATCATTTTGATCGCGTTGTAACATCATACATTCCATTTCCAGCAGAGCTTTCACTAGAGTCTTAGCAAGGGGAATCACAAAAGAAAACCAAATATACATTATTTATTTTTTGCAGAGTTTTATATAGCGCGAACTTGACCCGAACCGAATCGGGTATCAGAGCGCTTTACATAGCACCAGTTACGCTACATGAGGACACACATTCATTTTTGTTAGGCACGGGGAGATTAACCCCCACATGCATCAAAGGTTTTTGGAATCGCAAACGGTGCGAATCGGAAAATTCAGCCGTTTGCGATTCCAAAATCACTTTTTGCTATGCATGAAACTTTTAGGAATTTTTTGCACTTCTAAAAAATGCGTTTGCATTTAAGGAATCGCATGTGTGCGATTCCTTAAATGCAATGCATGATTTTTAAAAAAAATGCGAATTCAAAAATAGGAGGTGCAAATTAACACGAGGTTGACCCTCGTGTTAATTTGCGAAAATTTTAAAAAAAGCAAAAAAATGCTTTTTTTAAACATGCATGTTACAGACACACATGTCCTTAGGACATGTGTGTGTGTGAAACATGCACTTGAAAATACATTTCAGGGGTGCAGGGGGGGGGGTCCTTTGGACCCCCCTCTGCACCCTTGCAATGCATCAACAAATTGCGAGTGCAAAAAAAAATAAATGCAAAACGGCATTGATTCCTATGGGCCACTAGGCCCATAGGAATCAATGTAATGCCATTCCTTAATTGCGATTCGCAATTAAGGAATCGCAATTTCCGAAAATTAAGAAATTCTAAAAACTTTTAGGATTTCTTGATGCATAGGATTTTGCATTTCTTAAATAGCGATTCCTTAATTTTCGCTATTTAAGAAATGCAAAATCCTAGATTGATGCATGTGGGGGTAAGTGACTTGCCCAGAATCACAGTCTATCGCCCCCTCTCCATCATATCTATCGCCCTCACTCTGTCTCTCTATCTATCTATCGCCCTCAACCTATCTATCTGTCTATCTATCTATCGCCCTCCCTCTATCTATCACCACAGCATCACTGACATAATTTTCTCTCACTTTATGTAGCATGGGCTGAGTTTAAAGCGGAGGCAATATTAGGGGTTTTTGCTTGTGCTACAAAACCAGTCAAAAGAATAAGGATTGCAAGATCCAAAATATCGCACACATAGATTTACCTATGGCAAGCCTAGTCAGTAGATGATCCATTAACAAGGAGGTTCACCAACGTTCATGTCACCTTAAGAGAAGGATGTCAAAAAGAAGAAAAACAGAAAGTTTTAGTCAAAAATACATAATAATCAGTTAGGTGTGTTTCGAGGAACTAAGTGCTTTGGAAAATTTGGCTCAGTTAGAAATAATCTATTCTTCAGACATGGCGGTTTTCGTGGACTTCACTTCTCCACAGGACCAATCATTTTAAAGGCGTCCATCAAGCTTGATAGATTGGGGAGGTGCATCACAGTGAGGAACAATTTTTCAGATTAAAAAAAGGTAATTGAAGATGGATTTCTCCCCGGTGCAGTCTTGGTACAGTTTGCCAGTCAAATAAATAGAACAATATATGCCGCTTGTTATCTTATGACCAAGCTGAGTATTACGCTTATGAAAACGGTAACACAAACTCACTCTAATGTATCGTCTACAGAACTAGAGCCATGTAAACATGTTTTTTTCAGTAATCATACAACCAGTGGTATAAACCTTTACGCCTGCCCTTGGATTTGCTATTTTTTCTTGAACTCCAAAGCTACCAGACAATATATTCATTCTGGCCTTTAGGACTCAAGCAGCAGTTACACTGGGTGGTAGAGTATTTCAGGTTCCACAGTAGTAGAGCTCTTTGTGGGTTTATCACTTTGAGAAAGTCAGACCGAGTCCATTAAAGACGTTCGGTGCAATGGAGAACAAGTTCATCTTTCTTTGTCGTCCGGGGAATCAGTAAATGTCTTCTTGGCCTTGTCACTGCAGGGATTATTGGCACAAACAGTTTTGTCATATGTTTTTCAGTAATTGGCTAAAAATCAATTTTAAACTTTTTGGACACAAATATTTGCCACATGCTTTTTCCCCATCTCTGGAACAGAGACCTTGTAGCTTGTTTTTAGAAAGAAGCCTTGAAATGGGCAGATAAAGAGTATGCAGCCATTATGAACTTGATATTTGTCTTTGCAGCTGTTCCAAAAAATCAACTTTAGCAATTCCCTAAACCATGACTTTTAATGTCCCAATCTGTTGATATCTTTAAAAATCTGCTGTAGAGTTCCTCAGGACTACCCCAATTTGCAGGCTTTTTCCTATACTTCTTATGTTGGGCCCCTCATAATATGGAAACATATATGGAAATAGGGGAAGGCATAGTGAGATTACTTGAAGGATGTTTACAGTTCAAACATAGCCATAATGACAGAGCAGCACTTTGCAGCTGTTTAGGAACAACAATGGCATGCGTGACACATTTTTAAACTGTATGCCTATGAACTACTACAGTTAGTCCGGAAGATTTAATCGGCAGAGGTTGGTTTTAAATTCTGAGTCTGAAATGATGCCCCCATCTGCGGACTAGACTAAAATGGCCCTGGTTTCTAGTCTTAGATGTTCTGGCCTTTGGGGTTTCCACAAAAATGTAGATTTTGCACCCCATGTGTCTCTTTTATTTCATCTGATAAATGGTTTGTTCTTTAGTAGGTTGATAGCCCAGAAACAAGAGCTGTATGCATAACGTGAGCAACTTTAAAGTTAATTCTATGGCAGGACCGGAGACTTCGGATTATGTCTTTCTTCCTTCGCTTTATTGCACAAACAGCAGCAAGAAAAACCACAAAATACTACATTTCCCATGAACAGTTGGGAAAACAAAAGAGTCTCAATGATAGTCCTTCGTCACTCTCTGCACTTCAGCAGCTCCCATCATGCCCTGCAGCTGCCTTCTCTTCCTCTTTCTTCGCTGTTCTGCAGCAAGTTAAGTGGATTTTCAGTTTTCTCTCTCGAGTTTGGGGTCTGTGTGGGTAGTGTTTAGAGTTTGTTGCAAGCGCTGACCTGGTTTATCCCTACAGAGTCCCCTGGTGATCGTGGGACGCTTTTCAGCGCTCCTCACGCGACCCTGGTCCCCATAGAGGTGCCGTGTGCGACTTCCGACGCTAGGGGGCAAGCTTCTCTCTCTGGCTAGCACGCCTGAGGGACGCTTTTGAAGCGTTTTATAGCACGTTTTTGGCCTCAGACTGTTGGCGGTGCCCCTTGCCTCCCGGCCTGACACCCTGCGGGGTTGCAATTCTTAGGTTTTTTTCCCCCATACATTGAACACCCGTTGTGAGTTGTATTGTGTTTGCTGACACCCTGAGGGGTCGTAATTAGCGCCAGTGCTGGTGCTTGGGACGCTTTGCCGGGTTGGTGCCCTGTGACTTTAAGGGCTGCAGCATTCCCAGGGCTAGTTCCCATGAATTGGGTGCCTTTGTGTCCCCCCATATGGTCTGGGCCCCCTCCCAGTTTACATTTGGTGCCTGTTAGGGCCCTTATTCATTGCTTGTGCCGCAGTTCTGTCCCCAGCAGAGCCTAACTTACCTCGAGATGCAGGGAGAGCATGGCCAGTACGTAGAGGAGGACACTCTCAGTTAGGCTTCTTGGGATGAGGACTTTTACCAAGCGGTAGATGATTCAATCTATAGAGCAGTCGACGAAGCTATGGTGCCGCTGGAACAGCGCCTCACGGCTCGGTTGGACAAGGCGTATTCCAAGTTGGCAGCCCTGATTTCTACCCCGGCCCCGGTCCCTGCCCCTACGCCTTCACCCATCCTCCCTCCACCTAAGAAGCCTTGTGCTGAAGGGGTTGACTCAGAGGCTTTTGCCTGGATCAAAAGTGCCTTTACGGCACATGAAGGGTCCCAATCCTTTCCTGTCCCCGTGGAGGTTCCCCCTCCGACCCCGCGCACTATGTTTCCGGAGCCCCAGGATGATGGGGATTCCCCGGACACGGATGAGGAAGCCTGCTCCTCGAGATCGTTGCTCCCGTCGCAGGCCACCTCCTCCGCTGGTCCTTCTGACATGTTGGACCCGGACGATATCGTCCACCCCCGGTCTTCGAACTGGGTTCCCGGAGATAAGGTGGCCCAGTATGTCGCAAGACGTTTGTGCAAACCGGTAGAAAAGGACGCTCGTAACCGCCTCAGGGCGGAGTGCCCTCGCCCACCCTAAAGGGTAAGGTGGCGTTAACACCTGACATCGACTCTAAAATGGAGACGTTCTTGGGGAAATTCATCAGGGACCCTAGGAAGGGTATTGACAGGTCCTGGCGTACATGCCAGGACAAGCTGCTAGACGCGATAGGCCCCATGACCAAAATTCTGGACATGGCCGAGGAGGCCAAGGTCTCGGGTGGTCCCATATCCCCGGAGGGCCTGTCCGATTGGGCCATTGTTTTTCTCAGTAACACGAATTGTGCCCTCTCTACTGAGTTGAGGAGGTCGCTGTTGATCAAAACTGACCCTAAGTTGGGTGACTTCGCTTCTTCGGAGGCCGGCGCAGTGGCGCACGGGGGCCTGTTCGGGGACCCCTTCATCAAAGAACTTGGAAAGTTTGTCGCCACATTTACTTCTCTGGACAGGGCTCAGTCCAACATCAAAAAGGTTTTTCCCCCTCAGGTTTTTGACAGGACCGGACGTGGCAGGGGGCGCTCGTTTGGTCATGGCAACAGCTCCGATCGGGGGCAAGCTCCGGCCGCGGGCAAGCACAGGACAGTACTCGCTTCAACAATTTCTACCCTACTCGGGGACAACGATTCAGGGGCCGCAGCGGCCAGAGAGGACAACAACAAGGCCCTGGAAGAGGTGAGTGTGCTGCCCTGAGCGAGTTTGCAGGTAGGGGGGCGCTTGGCGCAGATTTTCTCAGCGTGGGTTTCCCTCACGAGCGACGCTTGGATGCTGCAGACGGTCCAGGGCTTTCAGCTGGAGTTTCATGGCCATCCGTGTCAGCTTCAACGACCCCGTCCCATTACCTTTTGCCAGCGCGATGCATACTTGGTGCGCGAAGAGGTGTCCGCCTTCCTCCACATAGGGGCGATTTGTTGCGCGCAAGAACACCCCGGGGGTTTCCTCAGCAATCTCTTTCTGGTCGACAATGTCGACGGGGGCCGTCGCCCGGTCATCAACCTGAAGGAATTCAACGAATGGTTGGTGTACCGCCATTTCAAGATGGAAGGGATCCACCTCCTGAGGGATGTTTTGCGCCCTTCCGATTGGATGGTCAGGCTCGACTTAAAAGACGCCTACTTAGCGGTGCCGGTTTTCCCTCCCCATCGTCGTTTCCTCCAGTTCAAGTGGGATGAGCAGGTTTACGAGTTCACCACGCTATATTTTGGGCTCTCCTCGATGCCGTGGTGTTTCACAAAGGTGCTATGCCCGGCGGTGGAGGCTTTGCGAGCTCGAGGTATTAGGATGATCGTATACCTGGACGACATGCTCTTCATTGACCAGTGTCCGAAGCGGCTAGTGGCCCAGCTTCAGGTGGCGGTCAACCTTCTTCAAGGCCTGGGCTTCGTTATCAATGAGAAGAAGTCCCTTCAGATCCCCACACGGTGTGCAACCTTTTTGGGGTTCAATATAGACTCGGTGTCGTCCACGCTGAGTCTTCCCTTCAGAAAGATGGCGAAGATCCGGCACGAGTTATGTCAGACTCTGGCGAAACCGCTCACGTCGTCGCCACTTGGCGCGACTGGTGTGTCTCCTGTCCTCTTCGATTCAGGCCATTTTCCTGGGCCCTCTTCACTACCGGGCCATGCAGCGCCTGAAGACGTACCATCTCAGGAAGGGCCTGACATATTCTCAGATGATTCTATTGTCGGAGGAAGTGAGAGATGAGATGCGGTGATCGTATACCTGGACGACATGCTCTTCATTGACCAGTGTCCGAAGCGGCTAGTGGCCCAGCTTCAGGTGGCGGTCAACCTTCTTCAAGGCCTGGGCTTCGTTATCAATGAGAAGAAGTCCCTTCAGATCCCCACACGGTGTGCAACCTTTTTGGGGTTCAATATAGACTCGGTGTCGTCCACGCTGAGTCTTCCCTTCAGAAAGATGGCGAAGATCCGGCACGAGTTATGTCAGACTCTGGCGAAACCGCTCACGTCGTCGCCACTTGGCGCGACTGGTGTGTCTCCTGTCCTCTTCGATTCAGGCCATTTTCCTGGGCCCTCTTCACTACCGGGCCATGCAGCGCCTGAAGACGTACCATCTCAGGAAGGGCCTGACATATTCTCAGATGATTCTATTGTCGGAGGAAGTGAGAGATGAGATGCGGTGGTGGCGGACGCACATGGAGGCCTGTAATGGCCGTGCGATTTTCGTCTGCGACCCGGATGTGGTTATAGAGTCGGACGCCAGTCGTTCTGGCTGGGGAGCCAGGTGCGGAGAGTTTTCCACGGGAGGCGCCTGGTCGGCCCACGAGCAGTCATTACATATCAACTGCTTGGAGTTGCTAGCGGGCTCCTTGGCGGTCCAGTGTTGGACGAAGGACAGAGTTCAGTCATGTGTCCTCCTTCGGATGGACAACGTGTCGGCGGACCGCTATATCAACCATATGGGGGAACCAGATCCAAGATACTAGCGGACCTTGCCAAGGACTTTTGGCATTTGTGTTTGGATCGTCAGGTGTTGGTCATGGCGGAGTACCTGCCGGGGCATCAGAACGAAGTGGCCGATTGGCACTCCCGGCACCTGTTGGACGCCAGTGTATGGAAGTTGGATCCTCAGGTGTTCTCCTGGCTAGCGGACAAATGGGGTCCCTGCTCGGTGGACCTGTTCGCGTTGCGCCTGGATCATCAACTTCGAGGTTCTTAAGTTGGTGCCCGGATCCGTTGGCGGAGGCGACGGACGTGTTCCTCCAGGATTGGTCGGGCGAGCAGGGGTACTCGTTTCCCCCATTTTCCATGATAACGCGAGTGTCGGCGTTGCTTCGCCGTCAGTTGACAGAGGTGGTCTTGATCACTCCGTGGTGGAGCAGCTGAATACGCACCTGGGGACTGACGCTCTGTCAGTGTAAGAAACATCAAATCGGCAAGCTAGAGACCCCTCCTGTGGCGTCGCCCGCATGCCGGTATTTATCCAGCCGTGACAGCCTTTATTTGCCAAACTTACTGCAATCCGGATTAACGTTTGTAGACCTGACGGTTGAAGGAACACTGTTCTGCCAAAAAAAAGGGGAAAAAAAGAAAAAAGAAAAGAACTTCATTTTAGCCGGCGATCTTACTGCAGCTAGTCCCGCTCTGTAGTTCTTTTACACAGAGAACTAGGTTCCACCCCTTGAACCCGCTCTGCCTGACGAAACCGGTCCACCTTGAATCACGTGAACTACTCTGAACCTAAACCAGTGTATCAGACTGTCTTTTCGGCGACCGTTTTCTTCGAGAGTGGACATTTCTTTGAACTGTTGTAGCCGCAGCCTGTGTCCCACCGTGTACATGCCCTGATGAAGGTGCGGCCGTAGATCGGGCCGAGCACTGAAACGCGCGTAGGCGTGGTGATACTCTGTCCTGCCATTACCATCTACATTCTTCCCAGCGAAGCACTGAGTTGATGTTGCAGGACAATTCCAGTGTATTAGTGTACGATGTTTACTGGATGCATGAAGAGGGTATGAATGTTTGAATGGGTGATGAAAGTGTAGAAGATTGATGTGATGAGGATTAAAGAACGAATGGGATACTTGGGGCGCGTTATTGAATTTTATGCGATCTAATCATTACAAATTCTGTATAAAAATATTTTTTGACTAAGAGAAATATATATGAAAATAAAATGGTATATTTTTGTATTTTGTGTTTGAACTCTCATTGAATGGCCCCTATTTGAAAGTGAGCTCAGAGTTGTGTTCATTGAAAGAAAAAAATGTATGGACTCTATATGAGCCTCTAACTTAAACATATTGGGCAGTTCCCCTTTTCTTGATATTGGACACTACGTGGTGGAGGCCTCAAGTTTGGTTTCCAGTTCTTCTGGAACTTTCTTGGGATGCTCCAATCCTACTCCCCCACTCTCCTCGCATTCTGCTCAGTCTGGATGGGTCTCCCCACCGAGTAGTCCAGGAGGGATCCCTCCGTCTTATGGCTTGGCGGATCTCCGGCGTCGCTGGACGCTCCCAGGCCTTTCAGGAAAGGCAGAGGACCTGCTCTCCAAGGCATGGGCGGATAGCATGACCAGGCGATACCGATCAGCCTCGCATAGATGGCGTCGCTGGTGTGTGCGATGGAGTTTTGATCCCGTGGGGGCGGATGTAGTTCAGGTTCTTAACTTCTTAGCCAGACTGGCGGAGGATGGCCTGGCCTACCGGTCGATCAACATCTTCCGTTCCGCTATCTCTGCCAGACACGACTTTGTGCAAGGTTCTCCCATTGGGGAGCATCCTTTGGTGTGCAGGCTCCTGAGAGGTATTCGCCTCTCGCGGCCTCCTGAGCCACGTTATTCTGTCCTTTGGGACGTCAACAGGGTTCTGAACATGTTTTTGTCTTGGCAGCCGAATAGGTTTCTGTCTCGAAAGGAGCTCACAGCTAAGTTGGCAACGCTGTTGTGCCTGGTATCTTGCAGGCGACTTTCCGACGTTCGAGCACTTGACATCACTGCTAGAGTTTTTTCCCTGGTTGGGGTGTCATTCACTGTGAGTAGGAGGACAAAGTCCCTCTCAAGAGTGATTTCTTATCCGGCTTTTCCGTATTCCCCTAAACTGTGCGTTGTGCAGTGCATCCGTGCCTATGAAGATTTGACGGAAGACACTCGCCCTCCATAAACTGTACAAGGCTGTTTCTTCCCCAACTATCGCCAGATGGGTGCGTTGGGTGATGCAGGAGGCGGGGATTGATACCAAGCAGTTTGGCGCTCATTCGCAAGAGGAGCGATGGCCTCTAAAGCTTTTGCGCTTGGGGCTAGGTTGGAGGATTTGATGAGAGCGGCCGATTGGTCCTCAGACTCCACTTTTAAGAGGTTCTATTTCAAGCCAGTGTTGGGAGTATCTCGTCTGGTTGACACAAGCTTTGAACTGGCATAATCCGAAGCCTCCGGTCCTGCCATAGAATGAGAATTTGCCTAGCCTTAGTGCTGGTAAGTTCCAATTCTATTAAGGACTCGGAGGCGATGACTTCAAGGAAGTGGACCCTCCCCGTAAGGAATGTAAGTAACTTGTTTATACAGTTCCTACTGGCTATGTATGCTATTGATTGTACTGTTCTCTTGCCATGTATATTACGCTGAGTTGCGTAGATGTTCAGTATCTGACACTGCATATTTTGCAGGGAACGACGGTACCAAAGAAGATGCGTAAGGTTACTGGAACATGGGCTTTGCGCGAAGAAAGAGGAAGAGGAAGCAGCTGCAGGGCATGATGGGAGCTGCTGGAGTGCAGAGAGTGACGAAGGACTATCATTGAGACTCTTTTGTTTTCCCAACTGTTCATGGGAAATGTAGTATTTTGTGTTTTTTCTTGCTGCTGTTTGTGCAATAAAGCAAAGGAAGAAAGGCATAATCCTCGCCTCCGAGTCCTTAATAGAATTGGAACTTACCAGCACTAAGGCTGGGCAAATTCTCATTCTAGGCTCCAAGGAAGCTAGTAAAGGTCTTTTAAGATTGGTGTGACATGGTTTGGCACCTAAGTCCAGTCGAGCTTCTACAAGTATGCCTGCCTTCAAAGGTGCATTTGTGAACTTAGTAAGGCCCGCAAAAAGTACTTTTACCACAGTCCAGATAAGGGAGTTCCAAACCTTAGAATGCCATTGAAACTATTTCTGATGAATGGAGAGTTTGACATTTCCCAAGAGATAGCAGAGATTTAATACATTTAATGAAGTGTTCTGTCATATCGGGGTTAGATCTTGCAAAGGAGACAAATGACAGGCATGTGCCCTTAGGATACAGAATATCAAGCTATTTTTGTACACAGGTGGAATAATTGGAATAAAGAAGAAGGAATTTTGTTTTCATTGGGTTAAATATTTAACGGTTATACCCTGTATAACTCAAAAGGAAAGTTGGTGAAGAGGAACTCAAATGAATTGAAGGTTACTTGCTGCTGAAGTGTGAATGGCAACAATGAGTCATATCAAGAAAAAGTCAACCCATTTACTTTATATGGTTTCCCTGGTCTAATAAAAAAGGAGGCTTTCACTTTTTGAGCTCTCTCTTGCTAGGTTTACTAGTGGCATGATTCATCATTGTGCTCCCCCGATACGTGATGTATTGGAGTGTGCTTCTACCATGGTATTCAATGGAACACTAATAAAGAGGGTGGAGATATCCGATTAAAATTGCCTACGCGGTATCCCTAGCCAATGACTTTAATAGAGGTCCATTTGGCAATATTAAAAACAAAAGGTGAAGCAAATGAGTGTTATTCACTCCAGGATCAGTGGTCTAAATGTTTTAGCCACTTCTAATGTCAAAAAAAGGTCTTGTGGCTTTCTTCAGGACCAGGCCAATATCTCCTTTATTCCTAACTCACAGGTAACTTCATATAACTTGTGACACATTTTGCTCATTCATTCTCATGACATAGATCATTCATACGAACTGATCGGAAACAGATTCTCAACTCATGTGGATAAAAAAGGAGATAATCAACATGGTAAGTTCTATACTTCTCTTAAGTATGTCCACCATGAATATTTTTCACACCTGTACATTTTAGACGGTCATCCAAATCAAAGAAGTGTCACACCCACCTGAACCCACTCATGTTTTTTGGTATGCTGACCTGATTAATCAGGTAAAAATTGGTATCTCAGCATAAATATAAATCGCAGTATCTGCTAGACCTGGCATCTTTTGGCGTGCTTTGCTTCCGCCCTCCTGGTTTTTGTGGTACTCTGGATCGTGTTTTTACTGTTTTAGTGTTTCTGCGCACTTTAATACTTCTGATCAGTACTAGAGGGCAAGTGCTCCTATTGTAAATTGTGTTTATGGATTGATGTTTCTATTATTGGCTTATTTGATTTACTCCTAAGCCCCTCGTACAGTGCACTGTCTGTGGCCAGGGCCAGTAAACCAAATGCTGCTAGTTGGCCGCAGCACTGATTGTGCCACCCACACAAGCAGCATTTCAAAGAGTTCTCAGACCTGCCACTGCAGTATCCGTGCACTGTTTCTACTGCCATGTCGACCTGGCAAGTGCACCCACTTGCCAGACCCTAACCATCCCTTTTCTCACATATATGACACCCCTAAGGTAGGCCCAAGGTACCCCGTCAGCAGGGTACAGTGTGAAGGAAAGATAGGACATGTACTGGTGTTTGTTATATGTCCTGATTGTGAAATATTGTGTATTTCGTTTTCACTGTTGAAAGGCTACTCCTCCCAAAGATTAACATGGGGGCTGTTTTGTAATACTTTTACAAATGTAGCTTGCCAGGGGAGGTTGATTGAAAAGTGGAGTTTAGTATGCCTAAACTCAGGATTTAAGAATGCATCTTTTAGTAAAGATGATTTTTATATTGTGTGCTTGGAAAAACCACTTTTATATAGTGGATATTTCCTTGTCTACCCATCCAAATACCTCTGTCTGTTTGCGTATTAGCTTTCTGAGTTTTAGTATGATGGGCTGGTTTGGGCATTCACACTAGACAGTGACACAAAGGGGGCGAGGTGTGTCCTGCCTTTCCTGGGTGACTCATAGCCTGGCTGACAGGACTGTCCTGCATCTAGAGTGGTGGGTGGACTTTCCACCTGCACTTGAATAGAGTGAATACTGTCTCCACCTCCTGTAGTGAACCTTGCATGAGCAGGACAGAACTAGATTATTTGTGCCAGGAAATCTTAGTTTTTGCCAACTCCATAGAACTTCAAAGGGAAATGTGGTATAAATATTGGGGTTCAGACCCTAGGATTTTAGAACTCTTTTGTATCAAATTTGCCAAGAAGAAGAGATGGAGAAGGTGTGACGAGAGACTACCCCTTTGCTGTGTGCTTTGCTGTGTTGGCTTACAGTAACTGTTTCTGTCTTGGGCAGAGAAAGGAATGAACTGAACATTCTGCAACTTCTTTCTGAGTGTCTCCAAGGTCTTGAAGTTGAGCTTGCCCCTGTTCAATAAGTCTCAAGAACAACAAAGACTTTAAGGTCCTCTAGATACCAGCTGGAACTAGCTATTTCAGTTGCCACAGAGGAAACAGGAAATCTACACCATACATGTCTCCGCTGCCAGCTCCGTTACCTGAAAGCACCACAGAGGGCACTCCACACTTCCCATCGCAACCCCAGTATAACCTACGATGCAGTTTGCCACCTCCACATAGCTGCTGCTTGCACTGTGACCTATGGGCACCGCACTCCACATCGCCTTGCTTCACACTGCCACCCTGGTATCCCCAAAAACTCTGCAATTTCACTGATGCCTCTGCTTGCACCGTGACCTGTGGACACCACTCCTAGAGAACATGAAGGACCATCCCGCTTCACACTGCAGCCCTGGTCTCACCGACGACAACGCTTCAAGCTGATATCAACGTCGCTACCTGCAATGTGATTTGGGGGCACCACTTGTAAGTTACACGATGCACCTCCCCATCCCACACTAGAGCTTTGACCCACCGACGCTACTGCCAATAACTCCGTGTGGGCCCGGCACTCCGCATTGCCCCATCTCCCACTGCAGCCTTGTGCCTCCTGATAATAGCGCCCTGACAATGACGACACTGCCTGCACTGAGACCTGCACACACTGTGATGAGCACTGCCCCACTTTGCACTGCAGCCTTAGTCTCATCAACACCCCAGGGCAACTGTTACCGAGCCGATTACTGCACCGCAACCGGAGGGCATTGCACGTTAGACAGCTACACTTCACACCACAGCCCTAACGCTTGCCAGCAGTCCTGAGTTCAACTGCACGAAGTTCGACCTGCAACGACTGTGACTTCGAGAGCCAGGCAACTCATGCACCAACCGCCGGAACAAACGTCTGCCGATGCAGGGTCTTCGGAGCTCATCTCACAGTCCCCAACGCCCTGCATTTCTAATGATACTGTTTTGCAGGTCTTCCCGACACCATGGCTGTCCCACAATGCCGCGGCCGGCCAGAACTGTTGGATTTGTTTGTTCATTATGCCATGATAGCCCCAGACTGAGCTATCGACCTCAAGGAACTGTTCTTAAAGTATATTTTTGATTGTTGATATTTGTAAATAACAATGTTGGATTCTTATCGTTTTGGTCTTGTTTTACACAGATAAATAATGGCTATTTTCCCAAAACTGGTGTGGTGTCCTTTTGTAGTGTCTTCACTGTATTACAATTTGTTACATGCAACTGCTTTACACACTGCCTCTGAGATAAGCCTTACTGCTCATGCCAAACTACCAAGGAGGTGAGCAAGGATTATTTCTGAAGTGTAACTCCATTATCGTGACTAGGAAGAAGGGTCCTTCCTTGGACAGGGTAACATCCTACCAGCTAGAGACTCACATTTCTAACAGTGTCACATGGTGATTTCAAGAGCTTCTCTGCACACTCACTATATTTGGCTTCCTTTAGATGTTTTTAAGGTTGGGCAAAACTAATTGTTTCCTCTAAATTGCGTCCATCACATAGATTTATGAGTCCTTGTGACTATTAGGTATAAGCTGTCATTATCATTTATTAGAAAAGTCACATGCTACGTAACCTATCAGACATTTTGCCACTGCAATAGCATTTTAGAGCTAGTAAAAGCAGTGCCTTTCCAATTGATTGTTTGCAAATCATATCACACAAAGAAGAGAGCCAAACAGTCTGGAAGGGAGGATCAGTTGACTAGTCCCAGGTGATGATAGTGATGATAGTAGGCAAACAACACTTTGGCAGGGGAGACATACCCAGGTCAGCTCCTCCTAACCTTAATCTGTCTTTGTGTCCAACCCCTGTAGAGCTTAGGACGATTTGCATTGAATTATAACTCTCCGATCCAGAATTTTCAGTTAAATCATCAATGTCATTAAGTTGGACCAATATGAAAGTGTTACATATTTTCAAGATAACCCTTTTAACCAATAAACAGTGCCAGTTCAAAGATTTATATTAGAAACAAAAAATGTAGCAACCAATTGTGTACCTTACATCTGACATAATATATATCATTGGTGTTAGACCTGGCACCATTGGTGTGGGTCTCCCTTCCATTTTTGCTGTTGCCTCATGTATTTTTGCTGGTGTTAGATGCTTTGGGCACTGTGCCACTGCTATTCAGTGCCACAGTGCAAGTGCTCCCTATTGTAAATTGATGTATTATTCAGTGGTTCCATGTTTGGCTATTTGGTTTACTTGTCAGACCCTAGTACAGTGCACTGAGTGTGCCCAGGGCGTGTAAATCCAAATGCTGCTGGCGGGCCTGCAGCACTGGTTGTGCCATCCACAGAAGCAGCCTTGTAAAATGTGTCTAAGATCTGCCATTTCAGAGCCTGTGTGCAGTCTGGTACTGGCACACTGACAGGGCAAGTGCACCCACTTGCCAGTACCTAAACCTTCCCTTTTCTTCATATCAGTTACCCTGATGGTAGGCCCAAGGGCAGGGTGCATTATAAGTATGTGTGGCATGTCCTAATAGTGAGTTACAGCCATTTTCGTATTTCACTATTGCAAAGCTACCTGTTCTCCATAGGCCAGAATGGGTTGTTAGATTATGACATGTTTATAATCCTAACTGTCTCAGAGAACATGGTAGAAATTCGAGTTTAGTATGCCTGGACTCAGAATGATAAAATGCATCTTTTAGTGAAGTTGGTTTTAACATTCTGTGTTTGAAAATACCACGTTTAGAAAGTAGGTATTTGCTTGTCTAACTATCTAAGCCTGTCTCTGCTAGGTTGTGTATTCCTTTGTCTGTTTTTGTGAGTGACAGGGCTGGGGGATTCCAAGAGACAGGATGAGTCAGCCCAGTGGTGAATAGAGAGATCTGCATCTAGCTGGGAGAGAGGAATTGCACCTGAACCTTGAATAGGGCTGTGCCTGCCTTCCACAATGCTAGCTCTGCCTCCTGGGGAGCAGCTGTTGTCTCTGCCCTACACACTGAAAGAAGAGAAGGAGTCCTGTAAACAAAGTGCTACAGGACTGTACTTGCCGGACCACGTAGCTGGCTCCACCTCCAGTGGGGCGTCTGATGGGCCTGCCCTGCACTGTGAAAGGAAAGGAGAAGTCTGGTAAACAGAGTGCTTCAGAACTGGTTTGGACTGGGCAAAGGCCCCTCTCCCCTCAGAGAACAAAGGCTTTTGTGGTATAAATATTGGGACCCTGATCCCAAGAAATTAGATCACTTTGGACCGCAAGAAGAAACCTTTACTGAGGAGAGGAACCTGAAGAAACTGAGGAGAGACTATTCCCAAGTTGAAGTGCTGCTTAGGGGATTGGTCTGCAGTGGTTGCCTTACTGCCAAAGGAATGAGAAAGGAACGTTGTTTACTTTGCTTTCAACTTGTGAAGGATCTCGAAGGGCTTGGAAAAGAGCTTGCCTCCTGCTGAAGTCTCAGGGACAACAGACTTCACCCCCCAGCTCCCCAGAGTTCCTTTGGAAGCGCCTGCTGCTGTTTTGGGCCTTCTGAGGAACTGCGTGTCACATGGAGCTGGAAGCGCGACTCAACGAAAAAAAGCGTGTCGCCATCGCTGTGCCTGCCGTCGCAACTCCGAAGGAGGGTGTCGCCGCTGGAACTGTTGCACTGCACCGCATCGGAGGGAAGCGTGCCGCAATGAAGAGGAAGCGTGTCGCCGTCGCTGCTGCTACCGTCGCAACTCTGAAGGAGGGTGTCGCAGCTGTAGCTGTCGCACTGCACCGCATCGAGAGAAGAGTCTCGCAACGAGGTCGGAGCGTGTCGCCGTTGCTGTGCTTGCCGTCGCAACTCCAAGGGTGGGTGTCGCACCGCATCGAAGAAAAGCGCCTTGCATCTCGAGAAGCGTGCCGCCATCGGAGCTGCTTCTGTTGCATCGTGGACGTCGCCGCTGTAGTTGTCGCATCTTGCGAAAGCTTCACGCATCGTGGGAGGAGAGTGTCGCAAGTAGATCTGCTGCCATCGCATCGCGGAACAAGGGTGTCGCCGCTGCAGTCCACGCATCGAATCGAGAACTTCTCGCATCCCCGGAGAAGCGTGCCGCATCTGGAAGATCTTCACGTCTTTATTTCTTTGCACCTGAACTTTGCTGCATTTCCCTCGCTGCAAAATTGCTTGTCGTGGAAACGCAACGCAACCTAGGGTACATTGACGCAAAGTGTCGCATCTCAAGAACTGAACTAAACTAAGCTAAATCTGCCATCTTAAAGTAACAGTATTGTGTATTTTTGTCCTTTATGGTCTTGTGGTGACTCTATATAAAGTATACTTATTTTTGGTATAAAACCTTGTGTGATGTCCATCTGTAGTGTTGTCACTGGGTTACTGTATGTGGTCACAAATGCTTAACACACTGCCCCTGAGATAAGCCTGTCTGCTCGTGCCAAGCTACTAAGGGGGTGAGCAGGGGTTCTTTTAGGTGTGTAATCCCCTTATCCTGACTAGAGGCAAGGGTCCCTATTTGTCACAACTACCTACCTGTGCCAACTAGAGACCCCCAAATATAACAATTGGTAAACATTATGGGGCACCTTTTTTATTTTTTTCACGCAACATAGCAAGGGAGCTTGCTGCACAGAGTTGTATGAAAGGAAGAGAGCTGAAATGCTACATTTTTACATAGGTATGGGTCATTTCTGCTCTCTCCATGGGCTGGCACACTGTGAACTGCCTAGCACCAATGCAGGTTCCCTCGCACCATAGTGCAAGGGTGCCTGAATTTCAGCCAGGATTGTTTTTGTGCAGAAAGGAAAACCTTCCTGCAGAAAAACAATTCTTAGAGGCATATTCCTCTATGTGTGCTGTACTCTGCAGGACAGATGGAGAGAAGAAGTGATAAGGAGAAATAAATATATTCCTCCTCGTAATGCCTCTGTAAGGTAGGTCACCGTTTGCGCAAATTCAGGGTTAAAAGTCTTTGTAAATCTGGGAATGTGTCAAACTATATGGGTGGATGAATGGGTACGCCCATGCTCCACCAATGAAATGCCTTCCTGTTGCTAAGTAATGCACTTTGCGCAGCCTTGTGTCACTTTGTATTTACTAAACCTCATAATGCAACACAAAGCAGCTTTGCATGGCTTTGTAACTGTCAAAAATTATTTTGCCTTGGGTTGCCCCACAAAAGTGAAGCAACCATGGAGCAAATTCACGGTCCAAGATCTTACAATTTATAATGGGAATATTGTACCATTTGGACAGCTACGGAACAACAAAAAAAGGAATCAGAGTAACATAAATGCCTCATAAACCAGAAAGCCTTATTAATTTCAATCAACATAAATGCTCAGAAATGTGGTCCGTGAACCATGAAATTGTGCTATAGATTATATAGAGAAGGTAAATGTGCTGATGTTTGCCACATTAGAAACAGTATAGCCCACTGTTGATCTTCCCAATTAGATAGCAAGGAATAGAATTAGATGGAAAACCATGTTTGTCACTGTGACTATCTTGGAGATTCTACATCTCCCTAGGATTTTTATCAGTAAAGTATGATCCATTTCTCTGGTTTCAAGCTGTGCCTAAACGTATATTCATTCAACAGAAAACATCCACTCAGAATCTATTTGCCGGTGTGCCCCTAAGAAACAGACAAAATATGTCACATCCAAATTTGCACTTCCGACAAACGAGTGATATTTAAAATAAACATTTTAACAGGGGACCGATGCACATTTTTCTGCATCAATGGAACATAGAAGTCTGGCTTTCAACTTTGCAGTCCTAGGCTGTATAATAATACGCAGTAATGAATATATTTTTTTCTCCAATTCCTTTTTCCAAATCTAAGTGATTCACCTTCAAAAGAAGGTCGTGATCTCTAGCAGATACTGGAGAATTATATACATTTGATGCACAGAGTGAGCTGGTGTAGACGAATACATTTATTCGGTTTTTAGTAGGTCATATGTTTCCAGTTTATTATCTCCCAATTTTTACTTTTCCAGTGCTTAATTTGAGCCAGTGGTTTCTGGTGCTGAGCACAGGCACTTAATTGGCAACACCGGCTCCAGTGATAGTCTGCCACTTGGTGACAATGTTTGCCTGATTTAGATATGAGAACAACAGCAGTTGTTTATTAACGCAACATACATTACAAATGGTTACCTGCTGCCCAAAGCATTCGTATAGCTTTGAAGGCCTGGAATAGTTGAATTGTCACATCTGTAGGTGAGTGATAGTTAGTAGCTATGTTAGTACGGGCATTGGCGGCACTGGCAGGGACAATGGGTGCTGCAAACTACAGTGGACTCCTGACAAGGTACCTGGCAACTATTTTTTCACAAATTAAGCACTGTTTAGTTCCAATATATGGACGAATCGTCCTATCATTCTAGACTGCTTTAAAATTGTATGTGCCTTCTGACAACAGTATTTGTCAACATAAGTATTTTGTTTTTTTATATTCAAGCAACTGTTATTCGAAATGTGGACCTGTGACATTACATTTCATGCAGATTTCATGTTGATTTTTTCGAATGGCCAACACACTGCACTCACTGTCAGAAAATGAGTCCCAGCTTCATTAGATTATCACAGACATTACAAATGTGCCACTTCTCTTTTATTTCTGGATCTTCCCAGGTCACCCAGTGAAGTCTTTCCCATTGTGGATCTTGGGCCATGACTGCCTGGGCTGTTGAATTTGTGGGAGCTGGATTCGGTAGTTTAATGCATGTCATGACATAGAGTAGATGCCATAAATTACTGGTGTAGAGGGTTTTTCATTGATATTGGTAACTAAAGAGAAGAAGAATATCCGGCTAAACATGTATCAATGCTTAAAGAGTTAGTCAGTGTTGGAAATAGCACTTTTTGCAGGGTCACCACCAACCCTATTGCCTTCTACCTCCCCCTTTTGCTGAATTCATTTTTGTTGACTTAAACACTCTGGGCACTTTACCAGTGCATGTGCTATCTCCCTAAAATGTGGCAACAATGGCTTATCCACCATTGGCATATTTAATTTATGTATGAGTCCCTAGTAAAGCGCACTGGATGTGTCCAGGGCCTGAAAATTAAATGCTACTAGTGGGCCTGCATCACTGATTGTGCCACCCAATTAAGTAGCCCTTTAAACATGTATTAGGTCTGCCACTGCATTGTGTGTGCAGTATTAAACGTTCATGTCAACCTGGCAAGTTAACCCTCTTGCTACGCCCAAACCTTCCTTTTTAATACATATAAGTCACCACTAAGGTAGGCCCTAGATAGCCCCAAAGCAGGGTGCAGTGTATTTAAACAGTTGGACACGTACATTTAAGTTTTACATGTCCTGGCAGTGAAATGCTCTTAAATTAGTATTTCACTCCCATAGGTTAACTTAGGGACTGCCTTATGACATTTTATAAGTGTAGTATCCCACTGGTACACGATATGAAAATTTCATTTGGTGTCTCTGGTCTCACAATTTAAAAACACAACTTATGGTGAATTTGGTTTTTAAATTGCAATTCTGAACATGCTACTTTTAGTAAGTTAATACAAAGGAGGCTTGAGTTCTTGCGCAAACTAGATTGGACCACTTCTATTGTGTAAACTAACAAGGTATCTAGTTGCCATATGTATTGATTTATTTAAAAATAAAGGTACCAATGTTCTGATTACATTAGCTCTTGTGGTTTATTTCACATGTCTTTTTGTCTTTTTCAAAACTATGTTTTTTTCATTAAGGCATGTCTCAAGGCCAACACTTAGTTTTAAAACACAAAATACAAATAAATATTACACAATTGATATACATGAGTTTCCAAACAACCTATAATGACCTACTGATATATTCATATACATAAACAACATCAATATTCCTTTAACCTGTCCTTCATTAACACAATAACACTATGCGGATTGTTCACTTTATGTTGTGTATAGTGTGTCCTGTCAATGTACATTGGCCCGGGGTCACTACTTTATAATGTTGTCAAGGAGAGAGTAGCTACAATTCTAGAGTCATCTCAGACACTGATGATGCGACTGTTCTTTCCCAAGGGCATGGGTCAATGCGTTTCAAGGCCCTAATTATTCCAGGGGTTCTTCTCAGGACATGGACTTGGTCGTATCTGTTAAAAATAAATTAAACAGGTGTTTGTTTAAGGAATGTTGATTATGGATTAACCCTATTACTTACACTGCTTCAAAACACAACGGAAAAGATGACCACCCTCTATGCAAATTATTCCAATTTTGTTTCCTTTTATATATATTTATATCATGTAAATATTCAGAGGTTATCTGAGGCTCTGGTGTAGAAAATTATGCTCTCACTATCACAATGAGATTACTTTTATGAACAAGCAGATAATTTTTTTATTTTTTATGAAACCTGTTTTATAGAGATGTAATTATATTGGGATTAAATGTCATGATCATCACTTTGTTAAGAAATATAGATTTACAATAAACACACTGCCAGGATAGCATTCCTAGTTGTTTGCTATGAGCTGAATGTGTGCAATGTTGTTTTATTGTTCATGGACCCACGCATCTCCGACGGGGGTTAGTCAGACGTGGCCGGTACAGGTAAGAGCAGTGGGACGGTGTGGGGCAGGGCGGGGTGGAGTCGACACAGGACGGAATAGAGAATATAAAATAAAAAATGAATTAAAATGATAAAACCGAATAAGACCACTTACCTTGCACTCGCTGCATCGCCGAGTTGGTGATGCGGTGCGCGCCAGGTAAGTGGTTTTATCTATTTTTTTATTTTATGTTACCTATTTTGACGTCTGTTGACTCCCCCCGCCATACCATCCCAGGAAACTTACCTGTAACGGCCGTGCCGGGTGTCAGCTAAGCAAATAAGTTATACTACCATCATATAATGCATTACTGTTTTTATTTTCCTTATGCGCTATTTCGTTTTTAACAATGCTTTTAAATGATCAAAGTGTTAAAATAAGAAATTAGACAATTGCAGCAGATAAATGATTTGGCCTATTAGGACATCTATTGAATTTATCCTGTAGCATGAGGTCAATGAATACCGTGCCAATAGATGGAGTGGCAGAGTTGGAAAAACTACATCGATATAACAATTGATTACATAGCTCAGCAACAACGGGAAGTTCTTTTGTAAAAAAATTTATTGGACAATGCAAACCACCAAGCACTCAACTAAAACAGCTACGAAAACAAAGCAAACTACTTTGGTTCTATAGCAATGTAAAAGTCACATAAAAGTGCAATCTTCCTCAAAGCTGGTGGGTGTACTTCCAGTGTACTACTTTCCATTTCTGCTCTAAGTTCTATTGCCCCTTTTCAGTATATCAATGCATCTTCTTTTTGCTTAGCATTGAGAGAGCTCCTCCATTCAAAGACCACACACAGCAAACTTTAGGCCTCGAATTCTGTTGAATGACTCCTCTCCAATCTGGTTTTTTTCAGAGCAAGTAACTATCCACAAATTTAAGTCTGATATTCATGACACTTTATGAAAGACAATGAAGCCGAGGTAAGAACTTCATTTGATTATTTTCAAGTAGTCATAATAGGAGACAAACATCAGCAGAGGCTAAAATTGCAGTAATAAAACAGTCATATAAAAATAAGTATAGTTGAAGATAAAGTCTAACATTTTATTGCATTCCACCTCTGTATGGCATTTTTAGGAAACCTTCGTCAAATCACAAACAGTAGGGACAGACATTAGGGTTGGATAACATATGCAAGAAGTAAAGTGCAGGTTTATACTGATAAAAATCATGTATTTTAAGAATAGGAAATACATATTCACATTTAAATTCATAAAAATGTTTAAAAAAAATGAAATGTCCTATCGTGTGGGGAGAGGTTTCATCACATGGACAGATGAGGATAGGCTCATAATCAAACTGCTCCAAAAGGAAATAAATGTATTTCTGACAATATGTAAGCAACATTTTAAATGTCCTATCCCACACTTTTTTGACCAGAGACAAGTAGGATTCAGAGTTCTCCATTTTCCTGCTCTCTTTATTAGCTGAAATAATGTTACTATTGGAACGAGAAGCTTCTTTTCCCGATTCCTCAGTGTCACAGCATAAAGTGACTTAGGGTCACATTTATCAAGTTTTCATTAAGCACAGCGCAGCAAGCCGCCTTGCTGCCCAGCATGAAAGGACTGAAAAGCACCATATATAACATCAAAAGGTGCATTTGTGTCCCTGCCATGTGCTGGCGCACTCGTGGCTGCCTAGTGCCAATGCAGGCCCCTTTGCACCATAGTGCACGTATGTCTGCGTTGTAGGCAGGATTGTTTTGTGCAGGAAAGTGCCCATTTCCTGCACAAAAAACAATCCACTGAGACATTTTCCTCTTTCTATCTGTGCTGCAGACTGCAACACACATAGGGCCCAAATACGATGTCGGACGGACTGGAGTTTGCCTGACATTGTTTGGGAACTATAACCGAACGACCTCCTGTCATCGGTTTCAGCCCAGCAAGTAGGATGAGATCAAACCTTGTTCGGTCGCAATCCTATTCTTTACAATGGGAGCACGCATTCTGAATGGAATGCATGCTCTCATTGCAAAGAGCAAAGGTGCAGTTCATCCCTGCAGCCAGTCGCAGGCACCTCCAGGTGCCTGACCGGATGCAGGGATCAACAGGGGGGCACCATAGGACCCCCTAGGCTGCCATTCCGAAGCCTTGAACCAATGGGGATGCTGCTGGGGCCCCCCATAGTAGGATTCCCACCGCCTTTCTGTGTCGCACAGGCCAACACAGAAAGTCTATCAAAATCCCTCGGCCGGAAAGAGACGCTCAAGGGATTAATGGAGGATTTTTGAATGGTAGCCGAGCTCTCTGAGCCAAACGGAGGCCATTTGGAAATCGAGTTCAGATTCATTTCCAACTGACAAAATGGGTCAATTGGAAAGGAATCCGAACAGGACATTCCGATGCCGTTGGAACGGCTCCGATCGATGGTCGGAGCTGTTTCCGGCCGCATCGGAATTGGCCCCATAGGACGAGGAAGGAACAAATGAAGATATTTCTCCTCATTATGTCTCACCTGGGAAGACGTTCCATTCTGACGCTTTCCCAGGTCTACCAGTAATGGTAAATCTGTGAAAGCGCCAAAATGCATGGGTGGCTGTGTTTGGACACCCGCACTCCCCTCATAGAAAGCCCCCTGGGGCAGAGTAAGGCAAGGCAGCAATTTGAACTGCATTGTGTTACTCTGAATTTATCAAGCCATGCAGGTCCATGCCAGGTGGCCTTGCATGGCTTGATAAATCTGCCTTTGTTTTTGTGTCACCCTTGCGTCCCCTTGCTTGGCGCAAAGACCATGCAACAACAATGATAAATATGCCCCTTAATTTACCTATGTACAATTGCAGTTAGTTCAATAAATAGTTGTTTCTTTCTGATGATAACTGAAGTTATAATTAGGGGATCACTGACATAACCTCGACAGACCGAATATCGACTGGACAAAATATCGATGACAAATTATCGACTACAAAATTATCGATTGCCTATACTTAAACAACAAACCACAAAAATATCGAAACCACAATATCGACTACAAAAAACAACGACTACAACAATATCGACTAACAACATTATCGATTTCTAAAACATCGATTATCACATATTTAAATGAAAAACAGTCAAAATATCGAATACAAAAATATAGATAGCAAATTGATCGTTTTTTTAAAATATCGACATTACTACATCCTTGAATACATCACTTTATTATCTTAAAATTTTGTCATACTAATCATAATTAATCATATATTGTTTATATAAATCGATAAAATATATTATATAATTTCCTAACATTTATAACACAAAATAAATACAAACATACATTTTATAATACATAAACAATATTTCCAACAACTAAACATTTCTTACTGCAAATTATATATATTCCTCCACTTTACAAATATAACGATAACATTACCTATACTAAATAAGGCCTTACACATTAAAAAAACGTTAATTGGCATCACCCATATAAGGAAAGCAATTAGCATAACAGGTAAAAAAATTCAAATCCACAAATAAAAACAGACTATCAATTTAAACAACCAATCCTATTTCTGAAACAATTAAACTAATACTATATAAACAAGATTACAGCAAACTAAAAATGCAGCCTACATATCCTAACTAAAGGAAGACGAAACTCTGCAGGATTTCTGAAAGAAAACTGATTGACTTCAACATAAAGACAGCTACACCTATCTAAAGTAAGTACTACTACATTATTAGCCATCGAAAATGTAACTCTCAAACCTCACACCTATATTTAAAAGCCAAATACCTAAAATATATGTGTTTTTTTTTACTACTTATCCTACAGACAAAAAGAAAATACAGAAGACCTACACAACACCTGGACATCAAAAGTTAAATATAAATAAGTAAGTATATAATTGAAATGTAAATTCGACATTTAATAGATAGGTAACTAAATAGAAACTAGCTAAAAACATCTATCAAAATATCATAAATAGTAATAAAATATTTGTACACATTTTCTCAACTTCCACAGGTACAAAAAGATATACACAGAAAATAACAGTTAGAAGAACATCAACACTGAAAAGATCTACTTGAAATCATCACAAGAATTACAGGTAAATTAAAAATGTATTAAACTGTATTATTAGAATACAACATTATTTTTACAAAAAATGTAATGACATTCTCTTTTAATTACCTCCTAGCACTACAATACAAACATGACTGAAGGAGCTAAATTCATTTATTCACAAAAAGGGAAAATGCTTCTTTGTTACATGGGATATGTCTACACTCAAGAGAAACAAAAAGATTTGAAAGTGTTTTGGAAGTGTACGAAATATTATGCCAACAAATGTTATGGTAGAGCTATAACTCAGGAAACTACTGTTACTTATACTAAGGAACATAATCACCCACCCAATGTAACAGAAATAGAGATTAAACAAATGCTAGATTCCCTTAAAGAAGCTAGTACTAGAACTGATCAACCAACAACTGCAATTCTGAAACACCATTTAAATGTACTTCCCCAACATGCTTCTAGCCAATTACCATCTATCGAATCCCTTAAAAGAACTGTAGCTAGACAAAAAAGAGCAACATGCACTACTCCTCCCACACCAAAAACTTTTGAAGAAGTGCTAATTCCCCCTGAACTCTCTGTAACTCACAATAAAGATAATTTTATACTCTATGACAACAAATCTAAAGATAAAAGAATTATAGTGTTTGCCACAGCAAACAACATGACTAAACTTACCCAATGCCAAACTTGGATGATGGACGGTACTTTTTCTGTATGCCCCAAACCTTTTTATCAATTATACACCATCCATGGTCATTTCCAAAATGCAAATATTCCATTACTTTATGCCCTTCTACCAAACAAACAGCAACCTACCTATCAAGAAATACTAACTGAAGTCATTCAACATACTAACAACTATTTTCCACAAAAAATTATCATTGACTTTGAAAAAGCAATGATAAACAGCATCCTTAAAACATACCCACACACAGCAATACAAGGTTGCTATTACCATTTTAATCAATGTATCTGGCGACATCTACAAAAATCTACCTTGAGTATCCAATACGCCACTGATAGCACATTTGCTTATCAAATAAAAAAACTCATCGCCCTACCCTATGTTCCACTAACAGATGTAACTGAGCACTATAACTTATTAATAGACAGCCCCTACAATAAAAGAAACGAAGAAAGACTAAGCTCTATGCTTGACTACTTCGAAGACACATGGGTAGGAAGGCTACACAGATCAGGCCATAGAAGACAACCCAAATACCAAATAGCTTGGTGGAATGTCTACCTTAGCACACTAAATAAGGAAGCAAAAACAAACAATGCAGTTGAAGGATGGCACAATGCCTTCCAAGCCCAAAAACTGAAAACTAACCCTGAACCCTAAAAATACCCCTTTACCCACAAACTGAAAACTGACCCTGAACCCTAAAAATACCCCTTCACCCAAAAACTGAAAACTGACCCAGAACCCTAAAAATACCCCTTTACCCAAAAACTGAAAACTGACCCTGAACCCTAAAAATACCCCTTTACCCACAAACTAAAAACTGACCCTGAACCCTAAAAATACCCCTTTACCCAAAAACTGACAACTAACCCTGAACCCTAAAAATACCCCTTTACCCACAAACTGAAAAATGACCCTGAACCCTAAAAATACCCCTTTACCGACAAACTGAAAACTGACCCAGACCCCTAAAAATACCCCTTAGCCCACAAACTGAAAACTGACCCTGAACCCTAAAAATACCCCTTTACCCAAAAACTGAAAACTGACCCTGAACCCTAAAAATACCCCTTCACCCAAAAGCTGAAAACTGACCCAGAACCCTAAAAATACCCCTTTACCCAAAAACTGAAAACTGACCCTGAACCCTAAAAATGCCCCTTTACCCAAACACTGAAAACTGACCCTGCACACTAAATATACCCCTTAATCCACAAACAGAAAACTGACCCTGAACCCTAAAACTACCCCTTTACCCAAATACTGAAAACTGACCTAGAACACTAAAAATACACCTTTACCCAAAAACTGAAAACTGACCTTGAACCCTAAAAATACACCTTTACTCAAAAACTGAAAACTGACCTAGAACACTAAAAATACACCTTTACCCAAAAACTGAAAACTGACCCTGAACCCTAAAAATACACCTTTACCCAAAAACTGAAAACTGACCCTGAACCCTAAAAAATCTCCTTTATCCAAATACTGAAAACTGACCCTGAACCCTACAAATACCCCTTTACCCAACAATCAAAACCTATAACATTTTAAATATAATTATATACTTACCAACACTTACGTTGTAATGGTATGCGTTGTAAAAATACCTGCATAGTATAAACTTTTTATCTACATACATGCATTGCTATGGTTTTTACATTGTAAAATGTTCATTGTAAAGGTAGTGCATTTTAAACGCTGTGTGCAAAACATTATATACCTTAAGTAAATATTATTATTTCCTTATTTATTATTATATTACTTCCCAGTCTATTCCCCTATAAACAGACAACCCACTACAGAAAATTATAAATTTAATGTAACATAATTAGCAATTAATTAATTAGATAAACTTATTTAGAATTTATATTTTAAATTATGAACATTAATGTTTACATTAACAATTATTTAAATATTACTACAAATTAATTAATTAACATATTTAATACATTAAAATTAAATTACTTCCCACCCTATTCCCCTATAAACTCACAACCCCCTACATGACATAAATTATTTAACATAACATAATTAGCAATTAATCAATTAAATTAAATTATTTACCAATTAATTTTTATATAATTTAAATACATTATTTAATTAACAAATATTAAAATATTACTACCAATGAATACATTTACCTTTTGAAATAATTATAATAAAATTACTTCCCACCCTATTCCCCTATAAACCCACAACCCGCTACATGACATAAATTTTATAAATTTAAATAATTACCTATTATTCAATTAAATTAAATTAATTACCAATTAAATTTTATTTAATTAAAAAATATGATTTAATTATCAATTATTTAAATATTACTACCAATTAATAAAAATACATATTTAATTATTTAAATTTAAATTACTTCCCACCCTATTCCCCTATAAACCCACAACCCGCTACATAACATAAAATATATAAATTTACATTATTACCAATTATTCAATTAAATTAAATTAATTAACAATTAAATTATAAATATTTAAAATATAATATTTAATTAACAATTAATTAAATATTAATACAAATTAATTAATTAACATATTTATTTATAATTAAATTACTTCCCACCCTATTCCCCTATAAACTCACAACCCGCTACATGACATAAATTATTTAAATAAACATAATTAGCAATTAATGTATCAAATGAAATTAATTACCAATTAAATATTATAAATTAAAAAAAATTAATTAACAATTAATTAAATATTAATACCAATTAATACATTTACATATTTAATTAATTATATTTAAAACACTTCCCACCCTATTCCCCTAAAAACCCACTACCCGCTCCTAGAAATTATTATAGTATTTGAAATATTTTTTTAAATTATTAATTATTTTTTAAATTATTTCTATATAAACAAATAAAAAAATTACATATATTTTAACAATAAATGTAGTAATAAAACATTTAAACAATGTACATTCAACTATTAGATATTATTTATATCCATATTAATAGTCGATATCATGACAGTCGATATCATGACTGTCGATATCACAACTTTCGATATTTTTAAACTACTAGAAAAATCGATATTTTTTACTAACGATATTACTTACTCGATATTATATCAATCGATATTTTTTTAAAAACATAAAAATCGATAAAAAATACATCGATATTACTTACCTCGATATTAATGCCATCTCGATATTCTGGAGTCGATATTATGTCCAGTCGAAATAAAAAACTCGATATTAAGACTGCACACCATAATTAGGGTGTGAAATTTGCATAGTTTGCTTTTATGTAATTACACCACATTTTTTTTAAATTGCACATAATTGAGTATAATTATGGGAAGTGTAAATATGACGTTTAGTGCTATATTTTAGCACAAAATGCACCCTTCCTTCCATTTTGCACTGAGAAAATAGCGCTATAAACACAGGTACCAATAATGACAGCCTCTTGTGGCATAATCGCACAATGAGATGTATTGACAAATTCAGGAATTGCAATGCACAATTCCAGAAATTAAACAAATTACTTCACGGTAATTGAAAATTGGCCTATGCCTAGTTATGGTCGAACTTGTGGCACAGACAGTTGCACAGATTCTAACAGAAAATATTAAGTGATCTATAATATCCAATCAAAATGTGTGACTAATGCCTTTTGATAAGAATCAATCAATCAATCAATCATAGACATTTATAGAGCGCTCTACTTACCCGGAGGGTCTCAAGGCGCTAGGGGGGGGGGTGCTGCTACTGCCCGAACAGCCAGGTCTTGAGCTTCTTCCTGAAGGCGAGGTGGTCTTGGGTCAGGCGCAGGTCGGTCGGGAGGGAGTTCCAGGTCTTGGCAGCCAGGTAGGAGAAGGACCTACCTAGTCATAAATTTCCAAGCCTTTGTATTTATTGCCCAACTCTAGACCAGTTAACCATTATACATGCTGGAGGCACTCCGCAAAGCTGACTTCACTGACACTTGTTATCTGCTACTTATCATTCTACACCCTGTCTTGTGGTTTGGACTCAACTGCTTTCATAACAAGTCTGACACACCACCCTGTATGTACCAGTTGTCCTGCTCTCCGTTGCATATGGAATTAATGTCACTTCCCTTTTAAATACCCTTTTCACTTGCGTAATTGTGGGTGTGCAGTTTGGTAGTGTTGCTTTCTTTAACAGTAAGGTAAAAAGCATAGCCGACAAGCTTGACTAGTTAGGCCAGTCCAATATTTTTCTTGAAATTAAAATTCTAGGATCTGTATGCTTGGTTTCATTCAGTGTAAAATGAAATAAGGCTACAAGTTCCATAATTGTCGGATAAAACCGTGACTGTCCTAACTAGTCCCGCATGGACCTGGGAAACTTGGTAGCTATGAACATCATGGTCCTTAGAACAGTTCAAGAATCAATAATTACACCTGAAAAGTGTACAAATAATTTGGTGCTCGTAACGAGACCAGCTCATCATGAGTCACGGTGGAGTTGTGCTCATGATGAGCTGGTCTTGTCGTAAGGGCTCTGCGTCGCCCAATGCGCGATTGATTCCCCTGCCTGTGCGGGCGAATGAATCAGTGGGTGGGGTTGTGACGAGACCAGCTCATCATGAGTACAGCTCCACTGTGACTCATGACGAGCTGGTCTCGTCACAAGCACACCGGCGCCGCGCTCTCCCCCGCCCCCATGCACCGTGGGTGAATTACCCCCGCAGCAAAGGGGTTAAGCAAATTATGCGTGTTTTCGGTATGTATAATGCATTCATACTCAGTGCCAAAACGGGAAAAATACCCATTGGAACCATGCAATTTTCCGTTTAGAGGCTTGTTCCCCCTTTGGTTCACTAGGAATTAAAAAACTTTTAGCATGTTTTAGATTCTACAACCTGAATGCAACTGTGAGCAGAAAGTCACTCTAAAGCACATTGTGATATGACATTCACAAAAAAAGTTTAAAAAACATACTTTTTGTGGCCCGCGCCTGGCCCATACCATGTTATTACTTGTATGTTGTTAAAATTCTAGGAATGTCTTCATGAATGCTTGGGGTAATTCTATGGGGCAGTTGGTGGATGGCATTGTGTGGGAAGGACTGTGTTTCCATCCACTCTATACCTTAGTAATAATGTCAACGTTCTATCAAGAATTGTACCTTATTTTGCTACAATTTGATGAGAAGGATGACGCTAAGGTGCAGTTTGAACCCATTGCACTGGATTGACCTGCTTTGTGGGATTACTACTGGAGATTGCCATTTCTAGACTGTCACCTGCCTTCCTTAAGGAACCACCAGTTGCAGGTGACACTGCATGCTGCGAGGCAGAGGAAGGAAACAGCATGTATGGTCATACTGCATTTTGTGATCTCCTGTTGGGAACCGGCTGTCCCTTGCTGCACGGAGGAGTGGAGCTCATAAACAGTTCATGCACGTGCATGTGTTGCATGCATGCACACACTGAGGAGCTGACTCTGGAGGCATAAACAGCATGTGGCATTCCAAGGTCACTGTGCGTGACCCAATGTAAGTGCCATCTTGTTAGGTCTCGTGTTTGGCAGCGCATTTGCTGCATGCGCTGTCTCAGCAAGACCTAATGTAATCTGTATGTTGGGTGAAACTGTGTAATTTGTTATACAGCTTGTGATTCGTTTAACTGTGGCATTGCTGTTGTTTACTTGATTTCTGTTGGCTGTTGTCCCTATGGTAACTTCCGTGTAGTCCCAAGGCAGCGGCGCTTAACAACAGTTTCGCTCCGCTCGCACTTAATTGCGTGCAGCCATCTGGTTGGGGGGCATGGCCCCTCTCCTCTCCCTCATTCCGCGCAGCTGCTTGTTGTCTAATACGGTCTAACTTCTTTCACCAGCTGTAATTGTCAGCAGCCTCCCTTGCACGCTGGTGTTAATTGTGGCAGCCGAAAGCCTGTCGTCGAAGCACACAGCCCGTGGCCTCCCCGGGTCACTTGCTTTGTGTATGTGTTTTTGCTGACGTGCAGCCAGTGTCTGCAAAATTCTTAGATGAGGCGCGCAGAGATGCCTTGGTTATTTTAAGACACAGACTTCTCTATTGTTTGTCTGTAGAGTGTTCTTAATCTGTGCCATGCTTGCTATTTAGAGTTTTGCTTTTCCGTTATAAATATGGGACAGTAAGTACTCAAATAATATTATTATTTTTTTGAAGAGTGTTTGTTGATCTGCAGACCTTTGTCTATATCAACAACGTTGATTTTCCTCGACTTTGCAAGCATATGGAGAAACCGGTTCCCTTGCACATCACGCCCCCTTAGCCTCGCCTTGAGGCCTTTCACAGGAAAAGCTGCAGGGCGTGGAAGGAGCCGGAATGTCAGCGTTTGGACAAATCTTCCTCTTAAACTTAAGGGTCTTATTTGCAGCGAGCCTGCCTCTCTTATCTCGGGCAAAGGCCCCCCTCCCACTCATTTATCCACTACTAAAGACCACCCTCTTATCTATAGGTCCGTGCCTGGCTGCTCCCTCTCTGCACAGGGCTTGAGTGACAAGGTAAACGGGGCTTTCATTTCATCGAGCCCCAGTGATAAGCAGAGTGGCCTGTCAGCACGAAGTCGACAGTACCGACATGTCACATTACTGCACACTCAGAATTGTGCTGATTGTGCAATTTAATTCTTCTGATCATTTTTTTTCTGCGTTTAACCATTCTTCTACCGTCCTGCCAGTCAGGTTCCTCCTCTTTCATCTGCTGTCCTTGTTTTAGTAATGGGACACCCACACTTTTTCTTTAAACATTTCAAACTAAAGTGCAAGTGCTGCGATTGCTTTAAAAGAAAACAAATTGCATTGCTTCCTTCCCGGCTCCCGCATGTACTGCAAGAACAAGGCATACTCTTCAGTGCCAAGTCGCCCAAAGAGCTGGTTTTGTTGCCCAGATGCCTCGTACAGGTTCCAGTTCGCACAAGTCTTTGTGCTGAGGGCTTATTCCGGGCAGCGTGCTGCATGATACAATAATAAGTGTTCGTGACTGCATCCGGCTGCAGGGAGTCCCTGTTACCAATGTCTGGCTCCCTCATACAGTGCTGGGCGCAGCTGTAAATTTATACAAACAAAGAAAGGGCAGTTCCTGCCCTGTCCTTACAGAAATGGCATTGGGAGGTCTCCGTTAATATATTGGTGAAAGTTTGATTTGAAACAGCATGGGTTAGAAATGCAAGGGTTTCAGCCTGGACATTAATTGTTATATATTACATGTAATATTCACAGTGGGATTGTTTTGTGTGCATTAGGAAACAGCAGTGCATATTTTTGTTTCCACTGTTACAAATACCTAGTAGCAGCAGTGCACATATTATTCCAAATAATGTGCATTTGTGTTGAAATGCTGTTCGCACTCTTCCAGGTTCCATTAAACATTCCATCCTTTTCTTAACTTTATAAAGTGACTAGCAGCCCGTCCCGACGTTGTCCGGGTATGACATAGAATGTGTGTAATGTGTGTATTTGGCAAGGGCAAATTATTTTAAAATCTCGCGGTAGACAACATTTTTTGTTTCATTAGAATAGGGACGGAGAAGGCCCAGCAGCAGCCCTGGTTGATGTTAGCAGGTGCGTTTAATTGGTGTAGTGATCGCCACCTGAGCCCGGCTACAGCCCTGGTTGATGTTAGCAGGCGCGTGTAATGTCGTTGAATGAGATAGTTATCAGCCGCGGGTAAATCCGTTTAATTAGAGAGTTGAGTGACAGCGGGTAGGAGAGGCTGCAGTAATTGTCCCCGCAGACACGCTCATTTGCGTGTTCCCCCGCTTGAGGCCCAGATGCAGGCCTGTTTGATGTTAGCAGGCACGTGTTCCCCCGCTTGAGGCCCAGCTGCAGCCCTGGTTGATGTTATCAGGCGTGTGTAATTAGTGTACTGATCCGCCGCCTAAGCCCGGCTAGAGCCCTGGTTGATGGTAGCCGGCACGTGTAATTTCGTTGAATGAGAGAGTTCAGTAACAGTGAGCAGGAGAGGCTGCAGTAACGTTACTTACCAGGCCTCCAGGTGAACGCGTTTATCACGCCCCCAGCACACGGCCACAGCAGACGATCTTCTGATTAATGTACGACCCACATGGCATGAAGGGCGGAACGTAGCACACGCCCCCAGCGTTTCTCACGCCCCCAGTGTGCCCCTTGATGCAGCGCAATTGCGTTCACATGGCATGAAGGCCGGACACACGCCCCCAGCGTTTCTCATGCCTCCAGCTAGTCACACCCCCAGCGTGCCCCTTGATGCTGTGCAGCAACGTAATTGGCGCATGTATGTACGACTCACATGGCATGAAAGGCGGACACACGCCTCCAGCATTTGTCATGCCCCCAGCGTTTGCCACGTCCCCAGCACACGCCCACAGTCCATGATGTGATGGCCGTACCACACGCCCCCAGCGTTAGTCACGCCCACACCCACAGCACAACGCAGACACGCCCACAAGGGACTACTTTGCTGGCACGGTTCTTTTACCTTTTAAATGTATAGAGTAGTTGGCCTAACGGCAAAGGCGCTCGACCTCGGACCTGGGGATCTGGGTTCGAGTCTTGCTAACGACGCCAAACATCCTGTGATTCTGAACAAATCACTTAAGCTCCCCGTGCCTAACAAAAATGAATGTATGTCCTCATGTAACGTAACTGGTGCTATGTAACGCGCTCTGATACCTGATTCAGTTTGGGTCAAGTTCGCGCTATATATAAAAAAAAAATAATAAAAAAATATGGTGGCCGTCTGCATAGCCTATGTCCTTCTGCTGCAACTGCCCTTTCCAATGCTGTATTGGGTGTTGTGATTGATGCTGTGGTTACTGAGATTACCCGCCTCAAAGGTTTGGGCTCTCTCTTTATAATATTAGTATGGATGTACATGCCAGGGAAAGGTAATGTGGTGGTGGAGTTTATATCCCGAATGCCTATTCAACTCGAAGAATGTAAGGATGATGCATGGAACAAATTTCAAATCACATTAATACATGATAGTGGATCTCCTGCTATTACAAGGGAAGATTGGGAGCAAGAGTATAGGGAGGACACATTGTTACAGGAAGTTGTTAAAATTATTAGAGATCAGTGGCCTAGTTAGAAGAACTTAGCAGAAAAGGTTAAACCTTTATGGGAGGTACATTCACAGTTATCTGTTGATGGGGGACATCCCTAATCTCACAACACCAATCTCACAACCAACATATGCACACATGTGAAACACAGCAAAGAAGCGTATTTGTGGCCACACTGACAATAAAAGTGACACTACATGACGATCAGCATGGCTGCAGTACAATCATCATGACATTGTGCTTGGCACAACACTGAGGTGGCTGTGATACATCCAAGTTCACAAACAACCCCTGATGTCAACAATACATCTGCAGACAAACAATGCACAAGAGTACAATAACCGTCCAAGAGCACAAATGACCCAAGTCGCCAACATCTCAGCACCATAAAAGCACAAAAATCAAAGGCACACCGCCTCAAAGGGCTAAGGGGCAGCAAAATCACAGCTGCAGGGGCGACTCGTCCACAATGCAGCAAACAAACATAGCAATAACAGCACATCTTCATTGACGACAATGTGGTACAAAGTGCAAACCTTAAACTGCATAACAGAGGACACAACTGGGTCCGCTTATGCATAGAAACTGGCCAATCGCATCTGACATAGCAGGAAACTGTGAGATGAAAATATACGTGTACAACCTCACATCCGTGATGTAGTCCAAATGTCCACTGTCCCGAACCAAATAGTCATCTCCACCTTAACAGTCACAATGTACATTGTCATACAGTCTGTATGTAAACTTGAAAAATGCACCAACATACATGTCAACACAATGTCAAAATGAATCTCCGCTTCATATTGCAGAGGGACAAACAGCACCACCAGCAGAGCAGACAAGACAACTCATCATGATGCTGAAGAGGACCTCCACACCTTCGACACTGACGCCCTACAACAGCTCATGGAAATCTTAGGCAACCCACCTCCAGGAGCAGGGCAGCCCAGCTGCCTCGAGGACACCCAACCCCCTGCACATACCACACAGCAGGAAGCACACGCCACTACGGCTGGCTCCCAGCACTTCACCGAAGCACACATCGCATTCCAAGACCAGGTATTAGACTGCCAGAAGGAGTTGGCCGAACAGGTGCGGGTGGGGTTCGGTCTCATGGAAGCCAAACTAGATCACATACGTGGGTGTCTAAGTCCCATCATATCATGGACCACTTACTCTACCCAATGGAGACCCACACTGCGACAGAGACTCATGCATTTGCACATTTCCAGTACTCACCCACACCCAAAGTCCCGGGATAATCATTCACATCCCCATGCTAGTCCGGCATACGCTGGCCTAGTCCACTCCTCTTACATATTGAGTGGGGGATGACAAAGCTACATGTCCACGGTCTTACCCGCTGCCTGCGGTGAAATGGTTGCGTCCGCTGTACACAGCACAATGTAATGTTGTAGGGCCTGGGGACCTCATGCATATATTATGACCACATAGACACACTCAGGTAGTTTGTGGAACTGGCTACGGGCATGTGAGCCCGGCACCTTTATTGGCAGGGTCACATGTACAGTGACGTCTGTGTTGGATGTGTGTGGGGTGAGTGTAAGCCAGCCCTCACGGAGTTGTTGGTGCTGGCAACAACTTGAACAGTGATCACTATTAAAGTGGAAACAGAAAACACCAGCATTACAGAAACAACTGCAAAGCATCATGATAGTAGCCGGAGCAGGTACTGAGGTCACCCAATATACAAACAGAAGTGTCCGTGAGTTGCAGTGCACTGAGGTTGGGGCACCAGAGCTGAGCATGCTCATGTGAATACATTGTCTAGGATTGTGTCCCTTCAGGATATTCCTGCTGCAGCTGCAGTGGGGTGTGTTACACCTGCATCATCTTCCTCATCATCGCCCCAGGTCTTCCACACTGCCTGAGGTGACTTTTCTGCGTGAGCTGTCCACAGCACAAAACTCAAATAGACATGGTCCATGAGTTGTGGTGCAATGAGTTAGTAGCATCTGAAGAGTTGAGCAGGGTATCAAGCAGATGATGGCATCCTCAAGAGGTGTGAGCAACTCTGATAGTCTGGCAGTAAGACTCTTTTGAATCTGGCAGTTGTTGGTTGGAGGTGGTCCTGGCGGTGGTGGCATGTGCATCCTGCGGTGATCGGAAGTCCTGGCAGGTCAGGACACAATTTGATGTGTGAGCCCTGGTGAACCGCAGTTGAGGCCGGACACGGAGACAGCGCAGGGCCACAGACACATGGCGTTGATGACCCCAAGGAAATCGACCCAGAGGATATCCAATAATCTATCAGACAGGGTCCATGACTTGCTGCACAGAGTTAGTGGCCCCAGATACACTACAGCCGGCACAGGCACACCACCATGGGATGGTGACTTGCGGTCCACTGAGGAAGGGCCACCGAGCTGACCGTGTCCTCGTCGATGTCGAAGGTGAATGTCACGGAGGGTTGCGGGGACAGTGGAAGGTGTCCTTACAGGACATGATGCAGAGGGCAGAAGCCGGCAGAAACAGGCCAATGGAGGAGTGGAATGCTATAGCCTCACTTTTTACCACCAAGTCAGTATCACCAACATGATGATGAAGACAACCCCCAGGCCAAGGAATCAGATGTCACCAAAGTTCAACTAGAGTGTCCATGAATGTCGGGGCACAGACTTAGTGGCACCAGAGCTGAAAGGGTATGCAGTCTGCGATGTGGCCTATACAATGATGTATACTTGGCCATAAATAAATCAATACTGAGTTCCAAATGTGTGACCTACTAGACCGCAGTGTAGGCCGGAGGCAGTGGTTAGCAGGGGACCACAGCCACGTGTCGTTGGCTTGCGATGCACAGAGTTAGTGACACCAGAGCAGTTGTTGGTAGTGCTCAATCACCCCCGTAACGATGATCCTTTTTTCCTCCGGACTGAAACGCATCTTCCTCTGCGTGCAATGATATAAACTCTTCCATTGATAAATCAAGACTCAGTTCCAAATGTGTGACCTACTGGACCGCAGTGTGGGCCGAAGACAGTAGTCAGCAAGGGACGCCAGACAGGTGTTGATGGAATGCTATTTTATTTTTTATTTTATTTTCTATTTTACGAGTTTTAGAACTTGACCCGAAGGTATCAGGTATAAGAGCGCTTTACATAGCACCAGTTGTGTTACATGAGGACACATTCATTTTTTGTTAGGCATGGGGAGTGAAGGGAGAGTAGTGATATCAAACGTCCCATGAACACATGAACTCAGCCATCAGGATATCAAGACTCAGTTCCAAATGTGTGACCTACTTTACCGTAGTGTAGGCCGGAGGCAGCGGTGGAGTATGTCAACGAGAAAGGAGTACTGAAGGCCTGGATCGCGGAGGTCGTGATGGTCTGAGGAGGCTGCCAGGGTCACGGGCCTTGGTCTTGGAGCTGGCACCGACACATGGGAGGCCCTCTTTGACACACGCCAGTGTCAGCAGGTGAGCAGTGAAGCCTGGGTGCGATGTGCGGGCAAGAAGGGTTCGGGGACCAGCGGCCAGGGTTGCAGCAGGCGCACAGTATCACAGGCAACACCACTCACGGCAATGGCATCGGCCTCATGGCGGGGTGAGAGGAGCCGCACTGGCAGACACGTTGGGCATTCCGGAAGAGAACCACACCCGAGCTACATGCTTTTTATTCACACCCCTACGCTGGCCTGGGGTACGCCGGACCAGCCCACTCTGCTCATGCTAGCAGGGGGGAACATAACAAGCTACATTTCCGTGATCTTCCCCACTGGCTGGGGTGAAATGGCTGCATCCACTGTCCACTACACTCCAAACACCAGCAGTGTATGTCGACATGGATATGTCTGTGGTCAGCATACTGCAGTCTGTCTAGCACCTCCACGCCACACTTGACATTGTGTACATACTCATTCATGGGTCACTTGCCTCCTTTGCCCATGCCTGGTTCCCACCTCTCACCACATTCTACTATTGTGTAGCTGAGGTGCCATCCCGTTGATGGCGCATGTACATGGCTAGCCCAGGTTACCACAGTAAGTTGTGCTGTTGTGTCTAGTGTGTGGGCATGTTGTTTGGCATGCTGTATGTGAGTATGTAATGTGTGCATTACCAGAGTTGTGAGTTGCAAGCTTGTGAAGTTGGGGTGTGTGGTGTGTTCATTTGGTACTTACCAACAAGCAGAGCATTTCCGTAGGTGCCATCCTGGAAGTGCCAGTTGATGATCGACTGTCGGAAGATGTAGGAATCATGAACACAGCATGGATAGTTGGCGACAACATTGGTGAAGAGTCCCTGGTGGTGCATTTTTGCCTGCACAATGATGGAAAGTGTGTGCTTTCTGTGGCGGTAACTGGTTGCAGTGCTGGCAGGGGGCACAAGTAGGACATGTGTGCAGTCAATTGCCCCCAACACATGCGAGAAACCAGCTACGGCGTAGAAGCCTTGCTTGGTCTCCAGCTGTTCCAGCGCAGTGTGGGGGAAGTGAAGGTGCTGGGGTACCAAGCTCATGATGCCACCCAAGACAGTTGTGATGAACTTTGATGGGCTGGCTGTAAGACTCCTCAGACTCTATCAGTTGTTGTTGGAAGGTACCAGAGGCCAACAGATGCAGCACAGCCAGCAGCTTTGTCTGAGGTGGGATTTTGGTTGTCTACTGTGTTGGTACCGTCAACCTGTGGGCAATGATGGTCAGGATGCGCAGGATGGTTGTCCTTTTGAGCCTGTAGTGGGCTATGAAATCCTCTGGTGTTAAGTCTGTAAGGCTGGTGCGTTTCCTGAAGGTCTGCTGTCTTGGTCTGCGCTACCTCTGTGGTAGTCCGTGGGAGGGGTATACGGGGGTGGGCCTGGGGGTAGTGGCGGTGGCTGTTGTTGCTCTCTTGGGGCTCCAGGCTGCATGATCAGTAGTAGGTCCATGTTGTTCTTCAGGTGTGGCTCTGGGCTGGGCTCCCTTTTCTGGTGCAGGTTGTCGTCCGACTTTACACCAGGTAAGAGCAGGGGTTTAAATTCCTGCTGCTAACGTGCCTTACCACCTATTTTGGAATCTTATTGCCGATTTGGCTGGTCATTTAGAATGTTGTGGAGTGGCATTGTTGTGGCTTTTTGCAGGGGAATGCCTACTCTACATCTAATTAGCGATAGTTGTCTGTGTCATCTGTGGCGATGTTTTTTGAGGCTGCTATCGCAGGTAAACTGGTGATATTAGCACCAGCTTGTGAATGAGATAAATTTATCGCCACTTTGTCTGCGATAAAGTGCCGATAATTCGGCCATAAGTCCTTGAGAATATGCCCCAATGTATTTTAAAGGAGGGGGATGTGTTGTGGCTCATGCCTGGCCTGTGCCATGTTATTACTTGTATGCAGCCATTACGTTAGCAGATAAGAGCAGTGATGGGGGAAGTCGACAGACGACAACAAGGGAAAATAAAAATTTTACAAAAAGAAAACCCCTTACATTGTGCCTGCCTCATCGCAGAGTCGGCGATGCAGTGAGTGCAAGGTAAGTGGTTTTCTTTTATTTTTATTTTTTATTTTTCCTCGTCATCGTCTTTTGACTCCCCCCCCCACCCGCCCCACTGCTCTTACATGCACTGCCCGCGGCTACTTGTATGTCGATCTAATTCTAGCAATGTCGTGAATGCTTGGAGGAATTCTATGGGACAGTTGGTGGATGACATTGTATGGGAAGGACCTTGTTTCCTTCCACTCTGTACCTTAGTAATAAAGGGCACTTTCTATCAAGAATCATACCGTGCTTTTCCACAGTACTAAATCGATGTGTCTGAAAATTCGCAGTTTATTTGGGTAAAGTTTAACATTTCCCGGTGCCTGCTAATATAGGAAAATCTTTTGCCAAGTCCAACCCGTGAGATAAAACAATGCCTACGTTTTTTTTGCAAACGATTTGTCTGAGTGCCTGTTCTCCAATTTGCACGACTGCTGAAGCCAAAAACAACATCCTGGCATCTTTGTCGAACACCTGTTGATAATTAGCAAAGTGTCCCACAGTGCTGCGTTTGGGTAAGCAATTCATGATGTTCTCTAAATATGTGGAGTGACAATGCAGCTTCTCTGCAAACTACAGCTGGCAAGCCAAGGAATTCTCCAATGCGACACTTTCATTGAATAAGGTCCCCGCTTTCTTATTTAGTTATTTTAATAGAAGAAAGCCTGTGGCAATATGCGTGGAGACTATTTTTGTTTATTTTGTTTCATAAAGCGCGTATCTTTCTTAATTTACTGTGCAGCTTTATATGTCGACTATTTGCAGACATGTTCTAGTTTTCATTGTCACTACTTTTATGCACTTTAGCGTTTACAGTTTTAAGGTTATTTTATCAATAAACTGTACTTTTTGCATGTAAACTGGATGCAGATTAATGCAGTATCATACTCAGACCTACTGCTCTTATGTGATTCTGTGGCTGTGATGTTTTTGCATAGTTATAGATTTGCAGTTTTTGCCACATAATCCACCATCTGCTACATAATTTGCGGACTTCAGCAAACAAACTGCAAAGGCTAATTAATGACCTTTCGAGTTCTTGATTGTTAAATCGAGGTGCTAAACTGGTAATAATGAAGTGCAACTTTGTCCAAACAGTATTAATACGTAACAATTTAAGAATAAATGGCAGTGGTAATAGAGCACACGTCAGCACCTCCGCACTGTCTTCCAATAAGGATTTGAGTATATAAGAACAAGCGTGCTCAATGTAAAACACTGTGCCACTCAACCAGTGTTATCCTGTATAGAATAAAGAAGAGTTTTCTCTATACATTTAAAGACCAAACATAAATTACAGAGCACTGCAACAAGTAGTTTGTTTTAGTGAACACAGCACCTTGCAATATGTACAATAGATTATACAACCATCGAAGTACAGAAAGCAAAAACATGAACAATCCTGGTTATGTTGATGCGAAATGTGCAGACTGCATCTACGCTACACACTTCGCATCTACATGCAATATTGCAAGGTGGTGCTGTGTTCACTAACCTCTTCGATGCGTCAACGTTAGGCGTGTGCGTCAGACGGCCGGGGTCCGTCCATTCTGCGCATGTGTCAAATTCCAATGCGGCGGAATTTGCGCAGCGTCGAAGCGGTTCGAATTAACTGGCAAGAAGGTCGGTTGTCAAATGAAATTATTGCTGTGCTCTGTAATTTATGTTAATTATTAATACGTGTTGAAATGACAAAACAAGGAAATAACAATGTCACAAGCTGTGCCGCGTTTTCCCACATAATTTGCCTATTCTTGGAGCATAATTTTAACCATGCCTCATAATTTGTCTTGCTATTGCTGCATAATTCCAATAGTCCAGATCATAATCTTCCATTAGCAGCTTATTCTCTGCCATGAAATGTAATTTACATTACATGTACCCTTACAAAAATTAGCTGTGTGTTTTTAAGATTATCTCAATCTGAAGAGGGTTAATTTTTGTACTGGCCATGAATCAGCGTTTAAATTTCGTGTTTTGTAGTGCAGTTGAGCATCAGACCAGCCTTTTCACGGTAAGTAGAGATTTTAAAATCTGAAACTGCCATTTAAAACACCAGTGTGCGCTTCTCTCTTCTAAATGCGACTAAATCGTGCACTCATTCACGCTTTGGTCCACCCAATGCACGTTCTTCTGATATTTCAGTCGTAGCAGGGCATTAGTCACTTTCTCTGGCAGAGAATCCCTTTTAAGCAAATCATGTTCAGGTTCCATGGACATGAAGGTCCCATGAACATGGAACTTGGATGTTCATTCTATTTTAGTCAAGCATCACTGCACTGCTCCCCATCCACGCGCTCCAATGCCATCTGCACATGTTTATCTTCAGCATGCTTGCCTGTTATTGTCATTTTCACTGATTGGTCTGCTGCTATAAAAAGCTCTGTTCAGCTCCAAATGCAGACTTCTGCCTCACATTCTTACAGCTTCGTTGCTACAGCAAATTACAGCTCTTTAAGTACAAATCATATTTTTAGACAGAGGTTATATGTCTCATATAAAAAGTACCCTTTTAATGTTTGAGAAACCTGTAAAAACAACTCTACTACATGAAGCTAATCCTAATGGGCCAGAGTCACAGAAAGTCAATGAAAATAAAAATGCAGGGTAGATTTTTGCCTTTTAAGAGATTCATAAAAATCTCCACGAGTGAGCTTTGTAATTTTCTAAAATCATTGATTTCCATACATACACTAACTGTCCCATTCTGACCACCGTGAATTGCTTCCAGGGAGGGCAACAGTGGCGGCCTGCAAGGATCGGGGTTGTGAAGCGGGGGGTGACAGGGTGTGGGTGGGCAGTATAAAATATAAAAATTACTTTTCTCATCGCCGGCCTTGTCTCTCCTCCGCTTCCCTCCGATGAGTCTGGAATGAAGCAGGAAAACACAGGCTTCCCCAAAGCCAATCACAGCTCTGCAATGTAGTGTTGTGATTGGCCTGAGCACTGTGGTTTGGTGCTCACCCGGGGACAGGGAGCCTGGGCATGTTCATCACTAGGCTGTGTATTACAGCCTGGTAGGGAACATGCAAAGTGTGCATGAGTGTTTGGCCTGCCCTAGATAGCCGGCCAAACAGTCATGCGGAGTAAAGTGCTCACCACTACTGCCAATGCTCTATGAGCAGCCTAGACCCGCCCCGCCTGCAAAACTGTCACAGCAGGAAAAAATAAAATGAAAACAACAGCGTGTTATCATCATTTTATTTTTCCTTCTTTGCACTGCTGAAAGCAGTGTGATGACGCTCTTCCGACTTAATGGAGGAGCCGCCACTGGAGGGCAATCCACTGAGGAAGTCCAGTGGACAGGTGCAATAGCTCATGAAGTTATTTTCTTTTATATTTTCTTGAAGAAAACATTTCACAGGTAGGGTAACCACTAACTACATCACCCATGAAATGTGGGTGTGTAGCACACCCTTTTCCATTCTAGGATTACACTGGGCGCATTCACAAAGTTAACTATAAATGTACAGGTGGAGTTCTAGACTATACATGAATGCACTTTTTCAATGTTTTTGCTATCCGCAGAACAGTCATAATTGTATGCTTAAAAAGCCAGCCTAGGCACAAATTTAAAGAAAGTTACTATTGCACCTATAATGTCACATTTGTTGTCTGTCTATTGCCCCTGCTTAGAACTGTAGAAACTGTCCCTATGGTACAAATACTCTTCAACTCTTTCTAGGGTGGAAAGGGGAAAGACTTCTGTTTCTGACTGCCCGCAATCGTATCATGTTTGGGTGTGCAGAAACTTCCAAGGCTAACCATGCCTTGTTTCTCCCAATTCCCACCCTTTGCATGGCATTTACGTCTGCAGGTTTCTCCACATTCTTGATGGAGGGACCCATACTTGCAAAGCTATTTACACTTACAAGATTTCATTTTGTGAATTATTGACAACAATAAAGGTGACCATTACTGGCTGTAAACATGGGTTGCAAATTTCACCCTCTTACTCTCCCTATTGTTTTTGTGTTGAAATTGTTTATTAAGATTTATTAAATATAAGACAATAAAAGCAATAAAATACAGAAATGTGCAATATCACATAAATTACATTGGAAGTAATGCATAAAGTTAAATATATATGAATTTGGTGTGTGCTTTCAGAATGTGAAGGATAATGCAAAAGAACACTTGGCCATGAATGAAAAAACTATACAATACAATGAAACACAGGGCGCCTCATTTATGGGAAATTGACGTAGGGCAGAGCAGCAAGTCTTTTTGCTGCGCTGCCCTATGCTTATGAAAGGGCAGAAATGCACCATATTTATGAAATATGTGCATTCCAGTTGTATCCCCCAGTGCTGTGGCATGATTTGCCACCTGCCTGACCCGTCGTGGGGGACTAAAATGTAATACAGCGGATAATATATACTATTCTAGCAGATTTTCCAGAGCAGTAAGTCTAATTATCAGAATTTAAAGTGTGCTCCAAATTTAAACATAAGTTTTCAATCTATTTTGAGGATTGAGCCAAATAAGGACAATGGAAAATGAATACAGTCAGCGGCAGGGGAAAACAAAACTTGCAGAAGAGAGAGAGATAGCTGACTTTGAAAAATGAATAGGAGCACAGTAAAAAAAAATGTGCTACACAGAAAAAATATTTGAGAACATTTTATTGGAAAGGAGCAAATATGCAACTGACTTGTAACACTGTTTGATCACAAGCAAGCATTACCACATATCAATAGTTACGTTGCTGAAAGAAATGCACAGGAATAATTCCATTTATTAGATGGAACAAATGCATGTGCTATCAGAGCTAAATTGAGCATTTATACAATTTGTCATTTCACCACGGGGGGGGAACAGAAACCATCCTCACAACCAATAACGTTTTAGGAGTGTGTCTGCACCTCCTGAACACGGAAGCCTGCTATCGATCTAAGTCCTCACTCCAATGATATTTACTAGCGAAGTGCCTTTGGTGATTATTTCAAGATAGAACTACTAACACTCATTCATTAGCATCCACAGAGATTTTTTTCAATTTTCCGGTGGGGCATTCTTGTATCTCCACATAAACCATATTGGCCCTGAGGATGGTGAAGGAACTGGGATTCTCATCTAGATTTTCTTACCTAATTCTAGAATCCCAGGTCAGGTCGACTGAACCTTTTTCCCTGTCTTAAGAGCGTGGAGGTAATAATTTTGATAACATATCATTAACCAACATTACAATCCGATTTTAACATAAACTCGAAGGACCACTGACTACGGAGAGAAATTTAAAAAATGTATTACATAGCCAAAAATAATTGGATGTACAAACATCTCAGCAAAAGATTCAGGAAATAAACCGGAACTAATACATACATAATCCTACGCAGGAGTCTCAGACGACTCAAGATGAAAAGCAAAATCAATTCAATGATCATTAGGCAAAAAATTACAATCCCAACTTGAGTCCGAGATTGCATTTACAGAAGAGAAAGACATTTTTGGTTAGGCTGTCCCTACACTGACCCTAAGGTGACATCCCTACTTAGAATTATACCAAGGCAAGAATAAAGGTGTCAGCAGTGAAGACTTCCTAGGTAGTACACTCACTTTTCCATAAGTAGTTTCTAACTACCGATCTCTTTTTAAGATGCTCCTTCCTACACCCTACTCTGCCTTGAGTTCACAATCTACCTACATCCTGCTTTCCCCAAAGCCCGTACTCTGTCTCTAGTCTGCTCTCCGCTAGAGCCCACTTGAATCTGACTCTCCACCCTCGGGTGCTGTCCCTATTACAAAACCCCAAAAACAGTCGACACGCCTTCAGGTACGCCCCTCTGGCAGGTGTGGGTCTTCGGATTTTTCCAGTATGGCTCCTCTCCATCAACGTCCATTAAAGTGTCCTTGGGTCCCAGGCACCTTCTCCGCTAAATGTTGCACTCCCAAATTCCTTGGCATCCTTTCTGCACTCGCGCCTACCAACCTAACTCCTAAACAAAGGTTCCTTCCACCTAACGAGGCCCGTGGCCTTGCACCTGCAAGCTAATGTACGTGAGAAGGAACCTTGCAGCATTAGAAGTTACAATTCAACATTTGCTGAGGACAGCCTTTCCCAAGAATAAGAAAACATTTTCTTTGACTAAAGCTAACCAAGGAAAAAATACAATTAGGCCTCTACTGGCTTCAGCACATCTTAGGCCCTTATACATTGAATGCATTTCTAACACAGCATCACATTACATTTCAGCATTCTAAACGTTATTTCTATTTTCAATGCAGCAATACATCTTCCATATTAAAAATCCTAGGTTAATTCACTCATTATTAAGCATATGTATTTCCTACTAAGGCAGATTACAATTAAGACGACATTTGACTTGTGACTACATTTCCTACGTTATGCAAACTTCTATTATTGTTAAGGCACTAATTTGTCTAGGATTAATAAACACTCCATTACTTATTGCACTGATCCCGGCCCATACGTTACAATTCTAAACTACATTACTGAAAAAAACCTCTAAATATGTGGGTGCTGACTACAAGTGATTAGAATGCACCCCTACAAATTTCAGAATAATATGGCGCTCTCTCAGTTCCCCCCTTTGATGACCTGTGTCATCACACACTACACCATCCTTAAGGGTAAGAACCTACTCAGAGAGAACTTGTTGCCATTTTTGATCTCTTACGCATCTCCATGTTTTTCAAATTTTGATACTGACCGTCCTGCAGTCTCTCCATTCGCCTCTCCTGTATTCTCATTGACCTCTCAAGCCTATTTGACTTGTACCACTTATAGGATTGTACCAGACCCCACAATTCAATCACACAACATACCACGATGATAATCGGCTTCAGGATGTAACTAAGAATTCCCTTGCCAAGATTCGCAAACCAACTTCCAACCTTGCCAAATCCTTTACCAATTTACTCCCATACAGTTTCCTCAGTCAAATCTTCAATCTCATAATGAATTGCAGTGATGTTGCTTATATATTTCTCCAGATCCTTGCTATTATCTGGTATATAAGTACAACATTCTGGGACCTTCAAAAGTTTACAGACTCCTCCCTCTTTCGCTAGAAGGACGTCTAATGCAAGACGGTTTTGTAAAACCATAGTCCTTATCGACAACATCTCACCCTCAATCAATACCAATGACTTAACTGTATTCATGGATAATCTGTCTACAACAGGCCCCAGCCTTCGAATCTTCATGTCATTCAGAATCACTCCCACCATGGGTATCATTGCTCCAAAAACATCTCCAACTATGGCTCCTGCACTTTCACCCCGCTTCACTCTCCCGTGTTGTCCTCCTTCTATTAGCTCAAAATCTTCCGTATGGTAAATCTTAGGGAATATGATCGCTAAATAGCATGTCCCATACCACTTCTCAGGCAGTCGCACATAAGCATTCCTCCCACAGACAAAATACACCGTCGGAATCACTTGCACCACACCTTGCAAAAAGTCCTTTGCATAGTACTCTAGACTAAATGTATGCTCACACGTGGTGTGACCTACATTGATATTCTCATAATATGTCTGTGGTCTGTGAATGCACAACTTCCCTTTCTGTACCTCATCTAAAGCTATCGGACCATAACTTCCCTTCGACTTGTGCAACTTTTCTTCATCAGTCCAGTCCACTCTACCTTGTCCTGAATCTCGCAACTGTTTTTGTTTTCGATATCTATCTTCCACCTGATCAATGAACTTCTTCTCTGTATCTGACAACAAGCACGTCAGATTGTGATGGTGCCCATAAGCTATATCCAACTCCTGGGTTGGGATGAAATACGTTCCAAGCCTGTCCTCTGACTCATAATAATCATACTTATTCAAATGCTTATAAGCCGGTACTTCAGGAAGCACGGCATCATAATTCGAAAAGAAATATTCAAAATGAGTATGACGATAAAATACGTTAAGCAGCAAACTACATGAAATTCCATAAGTCAAAGGGAGATGATGGTATCGAATACCCTCGTCTACAGAAGCAGGCAACTGCATACACACATAACAATTTTTCGCATCCATCGCATCAATGTCCTCATACAACAATTTCGCATACGCATTAAGCTTGAAATTACCTTTTGACATTTCTTCTAGCAGCAAAGCTCTGTCAAGTCCTACTTTTACCTCTTCTTTGCTAGCTGTAGTAGGTGTAGGTGTACCCTTGACCTCTACTGCCTGCTCATGTGGTGCCAAGTATGAGAATATATAAAACAATGAAGAGTATTACTCCTCCTACAAGTGTGCCTACAATGCACCTGGCTCTACGATTCAGGTTTCCAGCCTCCATGGTCCCAGGACTATTTTCAGTTTGCCGTTCAGCAACAGCACACAAGAGTCTCCTTTCCTCTTCAGCTGCTCAAAGCACTCGAATCACACCTCAGAAGCTGGAAGTCCCCTTTTGATTTCAGTTCCTTATTTACAGCAACAACAGACAACCCTACCCTTCTCCGTCCTCTATGGGAAGTCCCTAAATTTCTTCTTCTTTCACTCGGACCTAAGTTATTTACAGCAAATATTTACAACAGTCTCATTCATCAATGATAAGGCTTGTTCCATCCGCTTCTAGCACATATTCCAAATGTTCAAGTTGAATAACAATGGATTCTTGAGCTGAGATTTCATGGCCAAACGTGGGAAAAAGCAACCTACTTAAAATCAAATGACGAATTCTGCTTAAAATCGGAGGATCCGGAACAGTGATGGTTAGTACCCCTTTGATCTCAAGTCCTTGTACCAACAACAACATGTCCAACTTGATGTTAGGACTGTTACTGATCACCGTCACTGCCCTCACTCTCCCCAATCTCAGTACACCTGGCATCAGTCACAAGATAGGTCCACTCAGGAGTGGCATACCTTCGGCAATCACCCTTGTTCGCCTTGATCTCCTAGGACCTTCTCGAACTTGCTCTGCTTCTCCTTCGTCTGACTCTGACTCCTCAGACACGGGAGCAAGGTCCCTTTCAGGAACCAACCTCAGATTTAATCGCCTCTGTCTCTCTGGCCACTGTTCCTCTGCTCCGTTGGTTTCCCTACTCTTCTCTTGCTTTCTCTGCTCGCAACTCTTCTCAGCTGTGTTTGGCTCTGGGTCACCCTCACAGTCACTTCCTTTTTCTGAGGCAGTTTCAGTGTCGCTCTTGTCGTGACCCCCCTCAGCTTGTTCTAGTGAGCAACCAACTTCGTTAAACACCCTCACAGCTTGGCTTGTCCTCCCCTGTGACCCTGCCACCTCAGCTGGATTTTCATTTGGGAGAGGAGCTGTGTCTTCCAAGGGTGCTGGAACTCGTCGAGTGTGTGAAGCATGCACCCAATTTGGCAGCCCTCCACACTTCACAGCAGTATTCGTGGCAAGAATGATCTGGTAGGGTCCCTTCCAACGAACATCCAGACAGCTCTTCCTCACGTGCTTCAGTATTTATTTCGGTATCATAGAAACCGCCACCATCATGGGTTTCTATGATACCGAAATAAATACGCTTCAAAAGAAAGGCTCTGTGTCCGGGAGTGCAATTTCTACAAGGTTGCTGGTTAAAGATTTTTACGAGGCTTGGTCTGGCCTCTGAAGCTGCACCCGCTATACTGAGCGTGCTGGTTACAGACTGTTTGGTGAAAGTATATATATATATATATATATACATATATATATATATATATATATATATATATATATATATATATATATATATATATATATATATATATCTTCACACGCCGGTTCCTGGTTTCCCAGCCCTGCGAGCGCTCGATGTGGGTGCGTTCCCTACGGCGGAACCTCGCCGTTCAATATTTTTCACTCCTCCGAATCAACGAAAGTAATGGGCGCACACGCGCTGCCTTTCCACAATTGAATTTATTATTAATTATTCCAGCATGGAAACAAACAAACGATCAACGCGTTTCAGTGCTCCTGGCACCTTGCTCACGATCACTTTTTTTACATTTTTTCAAAACTTTTAAAGTAACCAATAACATTGGATGTTACCTCACATCCTGTTTTACTCTAGGCATTGTGGTATTTGTAGTTTTTATTAAAAAGAGTCTGTTTTGTGAAGTTGAACCAGCTGGTTGAATGCTTGTGCAAGAGTCATAGTTTTTTATTTATTCATTGCATCATGAATAATTGTTATTTTTAAACCATATTGTGATTATTTACATCCCTCCAGTGGGATTCGTTGTTTTTCAACCAGTTTGCTAGAGATCCATTTTTATACCTTTATGTCTTTCCCTATCCCTCCAGTGGGATTCGTCATATTGTTTTTTTACTTGCTGATTCAGTTATTTTCTTGTGTGGTATCGCTCATCTCTCTCTGTCCTTCACCAGCTCATTTTGATCTCTTATAAGAGGTGGATGTACAACTCCTCCGATTGGTTCAGGCCATGTGGATGTAGAGTTCTGAAGTTTAGGATGTGGCGCGATTCTTTTTTGCGCATGATTTTCTCACGATCTCCTCCACGTATATTCTTAGGTATCGTTTCTATGCCGAAGAATTTTAGTTTTTGCCAATCCGCATTGTGCTTCTGCTCCATATGTTTTGCCACCGCATTCGCTCTGTCCTTATGTGTCGTTGCTCTGGCATGTTCCATTATTCGTTTTTTCAGCTCTCCCTTAGTGCTTCCCCCATACATTAGGGGGCATGGGCATACAATGCCGTAGATTGTAAATTCTGTCGTGCAGGAGATTAATTGTTTTATCTGCCATTTTTTGTTGTGAGGTAGCGGTATCTCTTTGGTAGGTTTGGCAATTTGACACATTTTGCAGTTATAGCATTTTACGAAGCCTGTGGTTTTTAGCCAGTCTTTCTTTTTACTTGTGTTGCAATGGCTGTGGATCAGTTGATCTTTCAAATGTGGTGCTCTTCTGTAAGTTACCACCGGATGTGAGCCCACTATCTTTCCTACTGTGTCATCCAAATGGAGTATTTTCCAATTTTTTCTCATTATTTTAACCAGTTCTTTGCTGTTTTCTGAGTAATCCATGATGAGTCGAATGGGTTCACGTGCAGTTTTCTCATTGCATTCAATTGGCTTTGTCAGACACTCCTGTCTTGTTTTATCATTTGCCTTTTGCCAACACTTTTCGATTTTTCCCCGATTGTATTGACGATTTTTTAACCTTTGTTTTGCCTTAGTACTGTGTTCCTGCCATTCGGAATCTTCACTGCATATCCTTCTGATTCGAAAGATCAACTGATCCACAGCCATTGCAACACAAGTAAAAAGAAAGACTGGCTAAAAACCACAGGCTTCGTAAAATGCTATAACTGCAAAATGTGTCAAATTGCCAAACCTACCAAAGAGATACCGCTACCTCACAACAAAAAATGGCAGATAAAACAATTAATCTCCTGCACGACAGAATTTACAATCTACGGCATTGTATGCCCATGCCCCCTAATGTATGTGGGAAGCACTAAGGGAGAGCTGAAAAAACGAATAATGGAACATGCCAGAGCAACGACACATAAGGACAGAGCGAATGCGGTGGCAAAACATATGGAGCAGAAGCACAATGCGGATTGGCAAAAACTAAAATTCTTCGGCATTGAAACGATACCTAAGAATATACGTGGAGGAGATCGTGAGAAAATCATGCGCAAAAAAGAATCGCGCCACATCCTAAACTTCAGAACTCTACATCCACATGGCCTGAACCAATCGGAGGAGTTGTACATCCACCTCTTATAAGAGATCAAAATGAGCTGGTGAAGGACAGAGAGAGATGAGCGATACCACACAAGAAAATAACTGAATCAGCAAGTAAAAAAACAATATGACGAATCCCACTGGAGGGATAGGGAAAGACATAAAGGTATAAAAATGGATCTCTAGCAAACTGGTTGAAAAACAACGAATCCCACTGGAGGGATGTAAATAATCACAATATGGTTTAAAAATAACAATTATTCATGATGCAATGAATAAATAAGAAACTATGACTCTTGCACAAGCATTCAACCAGCTGGTTCAACTTCACAAAACAGACTCTTTTTAATAAAAACTACAAATACCACAATGCCTAGAGTAAAACAGGATGTGAGGTAACATCCAATGTTATTGGTTACTTTAAAAGTTTTGAAAAAATGTAAAAAAAAGTGATCGTGAGCAAGGTGCCAGGAGCACTGAAACGCGTTGATCGTTTGTTTGTTTCCATGCTGGAATAATTAATAATAAATTCAATTGTGGAAAGGCAGCGCGTGTGCGCCCATTACTTTCGTTGATTCGGAGGAGTGGAAAAAAAAAAATATATATATATATATATATATATATATATATATATATATATATATATATATATATATATATATATATATATATATATATCCATACTAATATTTTAAAGAGAGAGCCCAAACCTTTGAGGCGGGTAATCTCAGTAACCACAGCACCAATCACAACACCCAATACAGCGTTGGAAAGGGCAGTTGCAGCAGAAGGACATAGACTATGCAGATGGCCACCATATGCATTTAAAATGTAAAAGAACTGTGCCAGCAAAGTAGTCCCTTGTGGGCGTTTCTGCTGTGGGCGTGTGCTAGGGCTGTGACAAACGCTGGGGGTGTGTGGTACGTTACGCCCTTCATGCCATGTGAGTCGTAATTGCGCCGCATCAAGGGGCACGCTGGGGGCGTGACACGCTGGGGCCGTGACAAATGCTGTGGGCGTGTGTCCGCGCTGTGGGCGTGTGTCCACCCTTCATGCCATGTGAAGCACCAATTACGCAATTGCGCGCATCAAGGGGCATGCTGGGGCCATGACAAACGCTGGGGTCGTGTGCTACGTTCCTCACTTCATGCCATCTGGGTCGTACATTAATCAGCGTCACAAAGGCGTTCACCTCAAAGCTTGGTAAGTAACCATTCGCAAGACTCCCTTGGGGGACTGCCCGTTGTCTCACACATACTGGGGGTGCCGAATGCAGTGTGTGCCTTGGCCTGGGTGCGTCTGAAAGGGCCGAACGTAGTGTGTGGCTTGGCCTGGGTGTGAAGAGCGTCGGTGTGGGTCATAAAAAAATAAGAACAGCGGGAAACAATCATTCAAGACTCACACAATTCTAATTGTTAGACGGTTGCCGCTGGCCCTCAAGCGGGGGCACACGCGACTGAGCGTGTCTGCAGGGACAATTACTGCAGCCTCTCATGCGGGCTGTTACTGAACTATTACATTAAACCAAATGACACGCCCCTGCTAACATCAGCCAGAGCTGTAGCCAGGCTCAGGCGGCAGATCACTACACTAATTACATGCGCCTGCTAACATGAATAAGGGCTGCAGCTGGGCCTCAAGCGGGGGGACACGCGCCTGCTAACATCAACCAGGGCTGCAGCAGGGCCTCAAGGGGGGAACATGCGAATGACCGTATCTGAATACACATATTACACACATTCTATTTCATACCCGGACAACGTTGGGACGGGCTGCTAGTATTATATAAATAGTCCATTGTCTAATAACATTCCAACAGTAGAGTTTTAATACTTTATAAGGTTATTTAAATATAATTACTTATAAGGATGTCCTGCTCTCAAGTTTTCATAAAATTTGAAACCAGTCACTCCTTATGACTGTAGAAAAAGACTCAGGCTGTTATAGTAAAATGCAGTACTAAAATATTTAGAATATGTCTATTCACCTTACCCGTTCCAAACTATTAAATGTGTTTTAGTAAAGTGCAATGGATACTGTTGGTTGTCCAGAATAACACTGTGTATCTGTGTGTATTTGGGTACCATTATCACACTAGTTTTTGAATACTTCGTGTGTTTTCACACACATCAATCCTTAAAGACCTATCCAGTACTCACCTTTTAACATAGTTAGAAAGTAGTGATTCCTTATATAAGTGGAAAATACTCACAGCAACAGGTATAGAACGCCGCTTCAACACATAGTATTGTGTATGATGAGGACATATTTACATAGAGAAGAAAAGCTACACACAGTAACTTATCCTGTCCTTCTAAACATAAAAGAGTATTTGAAAACACTCTATGTGACATATTTTATGTTGAACAATTTGGTCTCTTTTAATCCTGAAACTCTCTGGTCTCTACTAGCCAAGCATGTCTTTCCATTCAATACCATACTGGGGCATTGCAGAAAGCTGTTTTGAAGCCATGTTCCATTTTATACATCTCTGTAATAAAACTCACAGGCACTTTTTCAATATATGTTCAAAGATAGTAGGTTCTCAGGTTCACTCAGTATATATGTTAACTTTCTCAAATATCTTTCAAAGATACAAACCATCTTTGCACAGATATGTACTCCGTCCATCTTTTGTTTCTTCAGGTTTGTAGAAGCACAGCTCATTCCCCATTTTTTATAGTTACTTATACTTACCCTAAAAATAATTTTAAAAGTATATATTATAAAATTAGCATCTGTGGAAGACAAGAAATACAGTTACAATATATATTTTACAACACAGAATCATTTGTAAAACATTTCATTTGCCTTTTTTGCTGTTCTCAGAATATATTGAATTTCACTAGAAAAAAGTCCACATTTGTAAAGCGCACAATCACCCGTAAGGGTCTCTAGGCGCTGGGGGGCCAGTGAGTTCAATTGTACTCATCACATAACAGCGGGCAAAACAAAAACTCATTCAACATTCTCAATAACAATCTAAAAAATAGAAATAAAACATATGTTAAATGTTTATTTCAAGTAGCAATTTCTTATGTAAATATGAGACATCTCAAACAATAATAAAATAACAAAACATTATTATTAATTTTCATACACTGTAAATAATGTTATTTACAAATATATGCTAACAAAATATACCACAAAAAGTCCTTAATTGTTTTAGATACTTTTCCTCATGGCCAAATAGTATGTGCCAAATCCTTTGTTTGGAAGTTGTTCATTATTAATCCTAAGCGTCCGCATCCCAACCTTCTGATCTGAAACCACCAACATCATTTGCGGCGTCCTCCAGGGCTCATCCCTCAGCCCGACGCTATTCAACATTTACTTGGTAACCCTCACTCAAGTGGACCGCCATCACGACCTCAACATGATCTCCTATGCCGATGACACCCAGATCATCCTCTCTCTCACCAAGAAGCCACACACTGCCAAAACCAACCTCCACGAGGGAATGAAGGCCATTGCCAATTGCATAAGGAGCAGCTGTCTATAGCTAAACTCGGACAAGACAGAGGTAGTCATCCTCAGACCCACCCCCTTAGCCTGGGATGACTCCTGGTGGCCAACTACACTGGGAACAGTACCAACACCCACCGACCATGCACACAACCTAGGATTCATCCTCAACTCCTCCCTCTCCATGTGTAAGCAAGTCAACACCTTCTCTTCCTACTGCTACAACACCCTACGCATACTCCGCAACATTTACAAGTGGATCCTGACTGAAAGAAGAAGAACAGTGACACAGACCCTCATCAGCAGCAGACTGGACTTATGCAACGCACTGTACTTAGGAATCCCAGCCAAACACCTACAACGACTACAACGAATCCAAAACACCTCTGCCCGACTGATCATCAATTTCCCCTGCCGCAGCGACATCACCCACCACCTGAGAGACCTATACTGCCTCCACGCCAACAAGAGGATCACCTTCAAGCGCCTCACCCACGCTCACAAAGCACTCTACAACACCAGACCAGCCTACCTTAACAGCAGTAATCCTGAAAGGCCAAATTTTGTTCCTAAAACTTTGGCTTTAAAAATATTAGGTAAGAATTTGGTAATTCTTTAGGCATACGTTGTTTAAAAACTGATTGACTATCATTACAATGTGTCCAACCTTTATGACATTTTAAATAAACAGTGTAAAGTTCAGATATTGTAGAAGGACCATCATGAAAAATAAGTGCTACAGCTACAAAGTTCTTCCTGATATTGATACTTGAGTAGCTACAAATTTTTTTATTAAAGTTTCCAATTTTCTTCCATCAGCTCTGCAACGTTGCAGCATTAAAATTACATACTATCCATATCTTTGTATAAATAATCTTGATGACATTTGTGATTTACATTGCTACACTCCATGTTTTGACTGGCTCCTTTAACTAGGTTGTTAAAAGAGAATGATTCACAGTCTGGTAAAGTCAAATATAAAAATCTTTCAGTGTCTATGTTAGTGCTACATGTAAACAAACAATTTGCACAGTCATGTTGCCATTTATAAGAAAGGCCAAAAATATTTTCAATGTCTATACCTTCATCTTCCAATACAACAAGCATATACATTAGAAATTCCTGACAATCTTGCTAAATATTCTGCGTAACTTGAGTAGAACCAGAACATATGTCCAAAACATTTCGAATATCAGAACCAAAATCTTTTTTCCCGATTTTCAGCAATTTGCTGCTGTAAACTTTCAAGAAAAAAAACAACATTAACAACTACATTAGCATAGCAGTTGACACCAGAACTATTTTCAAACTGATAACCAACAATCTCATCAACAATGTCCTTTTTCTTTTTGCTTGCAATCACAACTTCATCTTGATGTTTTTCTTTCTCTACAGCTTCACTACAGATATTCTCATATCTTCTTTTTCTACCTACCCCACGCTTTTCAAATACAGGATTTTGACCTAAATTGGGTGCATATTCTCTTCTTAACCCATTATACTCTTTCACACAATTTGCATCTGCACTAATCTTTCTCTCATCAAAATCAATCAAGTACAATACAGATAAAGTTCTGACTCGAGACAAAGCAACATTTGCCATACCCCCTTTAAACACAGTACTTTCAATATTCACCAAAGCACTATCCACACTTAAACCTCGAGATTTATGAATGGTCACCGCATACGCCAAAGAAACAGGAAACTGTTTTCTGCGAACATACAAATCTTTTACAATTAAAAACCGAGCTGAACAACGACTAAATTGTTGTACTTCTTCAATTTGATCAAATTTGATTCTCAAAAATTCAATACCATCTCTATTTGCGTAATTAACGAAACCAACAACTTTACCCTTTGCTCCATTTACTGAACCTTTTTCCATATTCAAATTACGTCGTAAAATTACCCTACAGTTTACACATGCATATAGATTCTTTTCTAAACCAGCAGTTTTACTTATAGATTTCTCTAAAGAATCCAATTTCCTCTTCAACTTTTCTGTCAAAATAATAGTGATTCCTTCATGTTCTATTTCATCAATAGCTTCCAATTTTACAATTTCTTCATTTTCCAACTTTAAAATTTCTTCATTGAATATAGAACATTCACGCAGTGTTGGCATTAGGCAGATTACAGATTTGTTTTCTGCAATTCTCATATATATTTTCTCAGGAACAATATTTTCATTTGGAAACAAATTGGAAAGTAGTCGTCTCTGTAAAGCTAGTTTGCCATGTTCAGTCATTTTTTTAATTCTTACATCTTGAAGAATAGTTCCATAATCAGCATTATTAGCCTGTCGTATATTTGTAATAAGTTCCTTATACTCAAAATATGACCAAATGCTAACATTTCCAATGCTACCCAAAACTTTCTGGTATCTTCATACGCCAGTGTTTTAAACACTGGTTGTCCTTTTACAGGAGTAAGTTGTAGTAGATCTTCAAAAACTATGACGTGTTTTCCTCCAAATAATATGTCGTACTCTGTTTTAAGAATTTGCTGCATTCTTAAATGCACAATGGCAAGCATTCAGTTTGATACCATGCTTACCTCATCACTAATGAGAAGTTTCATTTTCTTCAAGACTCTTGAAACTTCACAACAAGCTTCACCAGATAGCTTGTGGTATTCCAATTTGTTTTCATGCTCTACTGGTAGCATTAATAAACGATGTAAAGTAGTTCCTTTAATATTGTGTGCTGCCAACCCAGTTGGAACAAGAACCAGTACAAGACAAATGCGACTCAGTTGTTTTCTGTAGATAAGTTGTAATTACTTTAATTAAAAAACATTTTCCTGTTCCAGCTTGTCCCCTCACGTACATTCGGATAGGTTGAAATGATGAGCAAGAGCACTCTTTCTTTTCATGAAGTAATCTATGGTCAATCTGTTCTCTCACTTGGTCATATATTTGTTTTTGCTCAACATTTTAGGGGTCCATTAGGATGACGGGCGGACTTTGTCCGCCCGTCATCCTAGCGTGGATTGGGATCGCCCGCCATTAGGGCGGGGTCCCGTGGGTGGAATTAGGATGCAGCCACCACAGTGGTGGCCGCATCCTGCATTCATAACATTATGGCGGGCGGGGGAACTCTGCACTACGTGCCACAATGCTATGAATGCTTGCATGCATTTGCATACGCAATGCGGCAGGCACCGCGCGGTGCCTACCGCATTGCATATGCAAATGCGGGGGGGTACCACAGGTACCCCTGTGTGCAGCCACCACCGCTCCTTCACTTTGGGGATGCGCAGGGGGCCCCCAAAGTGAAGACCGCATGCCTTTCCGTGGCGGCATCGCTGCCACGGAAAGGCATCTGTTTCCCCTATCGTAATATGGCTGGCGGTGTCTGTTAGACACCGCCACCATATTATTCCTTTTCCGCCCCGGCCGCAGGGCGACCGGGGCGGACAAGCGGCTGACGGTCTCTCCGTCTGCCGCGATCCCCCCCGCCATAGTAACATGGCGGGGGAATTTCGGGAAACGGTGTCAGGCAGATTGCCTCCGCCAGGCCGGCGGTGGCAATCCACCCGACATCGTAATGGGCCCTTAGTTGTTTTTCCAAGTTTCCTAAGTTTGTTACATCTTCTTGAGCTTGATACATTGCTGTTTCCACCTCATCCATGGCAGTTGCTGCTTCATTTTGAACAATTGGTTCTCCTAGTGGATCCTGACTCAACGGAGCAGAAGTTTGACTGTCTTGAGAACTGTCTCTAGCAATCTCAGCTGCAATTGCAGCTTCTTGCTCAATTTCGTCATTCAAGAATTTCACATAATTAGCAAAAAAAGGACATTGTATAGTATCTTTAGTTGCGTTGAATGAACCTTCGTAGCTGTGAAATTCTTCAAGTAATTCCAATTCTGAATGCCACGGCTTGAAGAGTTGCAAAAGAGCTAAATAGTAAAATTCCCTTTTGTCAGCAGTTTCGCAACTCAGTTTACGGTGATTAATCAAACGTCCTTTTCTTTGTTTCACCAAACATCCTTCAGAACCAATCACGGCATATATACCATTATTGATGTTTTCTGTACTATTCCTTTAAAAATATAGTTTTGCAGCACTTCATAGACAAATGTTCTCCAGATGATGACTTCTATTTGGATAATATGTATCCAACATATTTGTTTTCACAATATCTGTACTTTCTTGCTCTTTTTCAGGTAAATATTCAATTTATTGTACAGATTTAAGTACTCGATTTCATGTTGCAGCAAGACCTAGACTCACCCAAATGATTCTTCTAGTACAGACTTGCAGATGATAAGCGATCCGAGCATTCATACCTCCAATTTCTCGATGAGATAACATCGTCAAACTGTACCTATATAATTTCTTACTTAGACTCTTCTCGTGGGAAATCTCTTGCCACATTTCCTTCAATTCCGTCTTTTCTGATTTTGTTATGTAGGATGTTACTTATCGAGCAACAGCAATGGAATTGTCCGCAACTTATTGAATATCCATGTTAGCATTCCACATGGACAGAATAACTGGGTTGTAGTCATTTATGTATTTTGACCTTTTATTTCTTCTTAAGTTGTAGGTATTTTTTGGAGACTTTCTTGTAATAGTATGTCGCAAAGATGACATTAAACTGTTCACTCTTCCTTTCGATATTACAGGACGTGGAAATCCAAAACAACATTTGGTGTAGAATTTGTCCTTAGATTTATACTTTCGACGACAGTATTTCCCACAACGATGGCTTTGGAATCATTGTCCTAAGTCATTTACTTCTGTGCTTTTGGGTATAGCACATTTAGCATATTCTTCAATAAAAGACAACACAGTATCATCTGAATCCGTTCCAAATTTGGGGGCATCTTTGATCCATATTAGTATATGTATGTGAGGAGCCCCTTTTGCTTGATACTCCTTTCTCCAAAAGAAATCTAGAACCCCTCCAAGAGGAGGATTTTTTTTATTGGTGATAAAAGACATCATAGCTTCAAATCTATGATTGAAATATCTGCATACATTAACTGGATCCAAAGAGCACAATTCTCCAGGTGTCTTGTATTCAATATTTACTATATTTGGATTTGCCTCTCGAAGAAATTGAAGTAAATCATCCCAAGCATATTCAGCACAGCTTAGAGTAAGGAACCATGTAGGAGTTCCTGAGTTTCTTAGCATACATTTAAATTCTCCATGACAATGGTACCAGTACTCATTAGTACCATGCTGACATGCCATGAGATTAATCAGCTGAGATTCCAAAACATTATCTTTCCGCTGTACTTTATCCATAAATTCCTTTGCTGAAAAATGTTGCACATGTACACCTGTTTTCAATATATGGTTGACTGCATAAGAAAGTCCAGACAAGTCACTCTCAAACAAAAGATGAAACAAATACAGAATGCATTGTCGAAATCTTGGATCTTCTGCATACAATCTTGATGTCCGGTATTCAGATGCAGGAATCTGCACAGGTCGTTCATCATATCGTCCTCCTTTTCCTGTTGGAAACAACTGAGGGAAACAACGAGCTTCCAAGCTTTCTTCCCATACACTAATGGAACTTCCCTTTGCTTCCTTCACTTGGAATAACTCAATAGTATTCCCCATCACTTCTTTGGAATGAAGTGGATGAACACTGTAATGTTCATAGATTTCTTAACTTCTGGACACTTCCACTTTTTCAATTTGTCCAGTTGACGAGTCACTATCTTTTTCTACAGTTATTTCTTCTTCTACCACATACACATTTTTATAGTACTGATTATTTTTTACCAGATACAACGTTGCCTTTTTCACTTTCCTAACATCCACTAATTCTTGCCAGATTTTTTTACTCTTAGTAGGAATGCCATTAACAAGAATATCTACAGGTTCATCTTCTACATTTTCTACACCAATTGTTTCAATGTTTTTCTTCAAATCTAGAGACAAACATACAACTCTTCCCTTTAATCCCCACTGTAAAGCTGAAGGAGGCAATTTCCCTGTCTTAGGCACCATACGAACAATAGCCTGAAATGGATACACACATTGAATCAGAATAGATTCATAGGTATTTAAATCCATCAGTTCAGAAGGAATATTTACCCACTCAAGATTATTATGCACAGCTCTAGCAGGCATTTTGTCCTTGTCTAATTTGTTATAACAATATTTACAAATACGTTGATCAGAACTGAAATCAAAACAATTCTCTACCAACAAATAAGTTGCAAATTCCTTCCACTCATTATTATTTTCCTTTTCACTTTTTAAATATAGATCAACAGTCCTGGTCAGATTTTTATAATGAGTTTGTCGACAACAAATACAAGAATAATGTGGCGTTTCACCTAAAATCACCTTAAACTTCGTGATTTCTAGCTCAAACTTTTCTGTACTAGAAAGTTGTATATTCTGTACTAGAAAGTTGTATATTCTCTTCCACATTTCCTTCTATTAATGTATCAGTTTCTGCACTGTCTTCCTCCGGACCAAAGTAACTAACCTCAATTTCTTCACAAACGTTCATTACATCTGATACAGATCCACGCAAAAGATCACTGTTCAACTTTTTTAACATTAGTGCGAGACTTTTTGCATAATACAATGTTCTGACTAATTTCCTCATTTGAGTATGATGTACTGCTAACATCCTGAAATGGTGAAAAAGACTTCGACATACTTTTTTAGAAAGACAAGCCAGAGAATGACCTTGCAAACCAGTATTTTCTCCCACTCTGCAAGGGTCTAAACCTTGCAACATCTTAATCTTTTGTTTAACACTTCTTTGCACCTGCATACAGACTTATAAATGGAGTATAAGGATACCGACTGGGCAATTGAAGGTTTACAAGACAAGTTTGCAGGTGTATAGAAGACTGCATGCATAGTCTATAGGGGTTTGAACCAGTCCATGCCCTAAGGCCTACTTTGCTGCATGAGTACTTAGGTACTGACTGGATGTAACCATTCAGTCAGTACCCAAGTACTCATGTAGAAAAGTAGGCTTTAGGGCATGAACTGCTTCAAACCCTTATACACTATGCATGCACTCTTCAATGCACCTGCATGCAGACTTATAAATGGAATATAAGGATACAGACTGGGCAATTGAAGGTTTAAAAGACAAGGGTGCAGGTGCATAGAAGAGTGCATGCATAGTGTATAGGGGTTTGAAGCAGTCCATGCCCTAAGGCCTACTTTGCTGCGTGAGTACTTAGGTACTGACTGGATGATTACAGTTGTGCAAGGAGAGTGGCAGACTGAATTTATAACAGCTTCAGTATTTCTTATAAATGGAGTGTATAAATACTGACCTGGGAAATGTAGGCCTGAAACACAAGTATAAATTTGGTTACACTACTGAGCACATACTGCTGAATGGCTCACTACAATACTAAAACAGCAGTGTCAGAGTGTTTGGAGGAAGTGTAAAGATACAGACTGGGCAATTGAAGGTGTAAAAGACAAGTTTGCAGGTGCATAGAAGAGTACATGCATAGTGTATAGGGGTTTGAAGCAGTCCATACCCTAAGACCTACTTTGCTGCATGACTACTTGGCTACTGACTGAATTATTACAGTTCTGCAAGGAGAGTGTCTGCGTGAATGTATAACTGCTTCACTTTTAGCACAAAGCATAGATAAGCACATACTGCTTAATGGCTCACTACAATAGTGAAGCAGCAGTGGCAGAGTGTTTGGAAGAAGTGTAAGGATACAGACTGGGCAATTGAAGGTTTAATACACAAGTTTGCAGGTGCATAGAAGAGTGCATGCATGGTGTAAAGGGGGTTCAAGCAGTCCATGCCCTAAAACCTACTTTGCTGCATGAGTACTTAGGTACTGACTGGATGATTACAGTTCTGCAAGGAGAGTGGCAGACTGAATGTATAACATCTTCAGTATTTCTTATAAATGGAGTGTATAAATACTGACCTGGGAAATGTAGGCCTGAAACACAAGTGTAAATGTGGTTACACTACTAAGCACATACTGCTGAATGGCTCACTACAATACTGAAACAGCAGTGGCAGAGTGGTTGGAAGAAGTGTAAGGATACAGACTGCGCAATTGAAGGTTTAAAAGACATGTTTTGCAGGTGCTTAGAAGAGTACATGCATAGTGTAATGGGGTTTGAAGCAGTCCATGCCCTAAGGCCTACTTTGCTGCATGACTACTTAGGTACTCACTGGATGATTACAGTTCTGCAAGGAGAGTGTCTGTCTGAAAGTATAACTGCTTCACTTTTAGCACAAAGCATAGATAAGCACAATCTGCTAAAGGGCTCACTACAATACTGAAACAGCAGTGGCAGAGTGTTTGGAGAAACTGTAAGGATACAGACTGGGCGATTGAAGGTTTAAAAGACTAGTTTGTAGGTGCATAGAAGAGTGCATGCATACTGTATAGGGGTTTGAAGCAGTCCATGCCCTAAGGCCTACTTTGCTGCATGAGTAGTTAGGTACTGACTGGATGATTACAGTTCTGCAAGGAGAGTGGCAGACTGAATTTATAACAGCTTCAGTATTTTTTATAAATGGAGAATACTGACTGGGGAAATGCAGGCCTGAAACACAAGTGTGAATTTGGTTACACTACTAAGCACATACTGCTGAATGGCTCACTACAATACTGAAACAGCAGCGGCAGAGTGTTTGGAGGGAGTGTAAGGATACATACTGGCCAATTGAAGGTTTAATAGACAAGTTTGCAGGTGCATAGAAGAGTACATACATAGTGTATAAGGATTTGAAGCAGTCCATGCCCTAAGACCTACTTTCCTGCATGACTATTTAAGTACTGACTAGATGATTACAGTTCTGCAAGGAGAGTGTCTGGCTGAATGTATAACTGCTTCACTTTTAGCACAGTGCATAAATAAATACATAGTGCTGAATGGCTCACTACAATACTGAAACAGCAGCTGCAGAGTATTTGGAGGAAGTGTAAAGATACAGACTGGGCAATTGAAGGTGTAAAAGACAAGTTTGCAGGTGCATAGAAGAGTACATGCATAGTGTATAGGGGTTTGAAGCAGTCCATACCCTAAGGCCTACTTTGCTGCATGACTACTTAGGTGCTGACTGGATGATTACAGTTCTGCAAGGCGAGTGTCTGCCTGAATGTATAACTGCTTCACTTTCAGCACAAAGCATAGATAAGTACATACTGCTGAATGGCTCACTACAATACTGAAACAGCAGTGACATAGTGTTTGGAGGAAGTGTAAGGATACAGACTGGGAAATTGAAGATTTAAAAGACTTGTTTGCAGGTGCATAGAAGAGTGCGTGCATAGTGTATAGGGGTTTGAAGCAGTCCATGCCCTAAGACCTACTTTGCTGCATGACTACTTGGGTACTGACTGAATTATTACAGTTCTGCAAGGAGAGTGTCTGCGTGAATGTATAACTGCTTCACTTTTAGCACAAAGCATAGATAAGCACATACTGCTTAATGGCTCACTACAATAGTGAAGCAGCAGTGGCAGAGTGTTTGGAAGAAGTGTAAGGATTCAGACTGGGCAATTGAAGGTTTAATAGACAAGTTTGCAGGTGCATAGAAGAGTGCATGCATGGTGTAAAGGGGGTTCAAGCAGTCCATGCCCTAAAACCTACTTTGCTGCATGAGTACTTAGGTACTGACTGGATGATTACAGTTCTGCAAGGAGAGTGGCAGACTGAATGTATAACATCTTCAGTATTTCTTATAAATGGAGTGTATAAATACTGACCTGGGAAATGTAGGCCTGAAACACAAGTGTAAATGTGGTTACACTACTAAGCACATACTGCTGAATGGCTCACTACAATACTGAATTAATTACTCTTGAAGAGCTAATACCACTGCACAAATTCAAGAAATATAAATACTGCATTTTACTGTACAACCATGAGTCATTTTGCAAATACAAAGGCAATAACTAGTTTTTAATTCAATCAAAACTTGAAAGAAGGATAGATTTTTAAGCACGTATGTGTCTGCTAACACAAAACATATAAACATGCTTCACTCAGAATGATTCCTAAATGCACACAGACGCACAGTGTGACTCTAGACAAAAAATATTAGACCTTACATTTTATCAAAACACATTTACTAGTCTAGAAACGGTAAAGTGACTAATATGACTGCTGCATTTTATTATACAATCCTGATTCATTTTGCAAATACATAAGCATTTTACTACATTATTGGTACCAATGTTACATCAAAAAAGTGACACAATACAACCACAAAGAGGCACAAGGGGCTTGTAAGTCTGCCCCAGAGTGTATGCAGCAGTGTATATATGCTGACTGGGAAATTGAAGATTTCAAACACAAGTCTGATTCTACACAAGCAACGCTATTAATTACTCTTGAAGACCTAATATGACTGCACACATTTCAGAAATATAAATACTGCATTTTACTGTACAACCATGATTAATTTTGCATATACAAAAACAATAACTAGTTTCTAATTCTATCAAAACTTCAAAAAAAGATAGGTATTTTAAGCACTTCTGTGTCTAGAAACACAAAACATACAAAAATGCTTCACTCAGAATAATTCCTAAATACACACAGACGTACAGTGTGATTCTAGACAAAAAATATTAAACCTTTCATTTTACCAAAACAGATTACTAATCTAGAAACAGTAAAGTGACTGCACACATTCCATGTATATAACTATTACATTTTACTGCACAACCCCGACTCATTTTGCAAATACATATCCATAATGCAATGATGGCATTATTTGTGCCATCATTGCATCACAAAAGTGACGCAATGGCAGCACAAAAACGCGCAAGAGGCCATGTCATGAATGATGTAATATGTGACATCATCAGCAGTGGATTGCGGGCGCACGAGTTATAGTAAGTCCAACTAACTATAACGTGGGAATTTCAATGGTTTTGTATGAGTAAAATGTTCAGCTAACTATAACTGGTGTGAAACCTTTTCAGTGAATTTTAAAGGTTTTTTAAATCCTAATTCCTAACTATAACGAGTGTTAAACCTATGGTTTTTTCAGTGAATTTCAAAGGTTTTTTAAAAGCTAATTCCTAACTACAACGAGTTTGTAACCTATGGTTTTTAAAGTGAATTATTACGTTTTTTAATAGCTATTTTTTATAGTTATTAATTATTATAATTGTTATAAAATTATTTAAATAATGCATATTTTCTAACATTAATTTTTCAATGTATTTTCCTGTGTTTTTTTAAATCTTTTTACCCTGGCGCGCTCAGGGTACGCGCACCCATAAACACACCCGTACACGTAGCGAGAGTGCTATTCCCGCGTGCAAAAAAAAATATAATTATGTATTTAAAGTAAATAATAATGCAAGACATTCAGTGGCATACTCCTAAAAGTACTAATTTTCATTTTTAATAACCGTATTTCACCTTTAAATGCATTTAAGAAAATCTAGTATAACGTCATTCTGACGCGCCGCGTAAGCGACCCCGGAAGCGCCTACGTACGTGCCGCGTAAGCGCCCACGTAAGCGCCCCGGAGCGTGTAGCGTAAGCGTGCGTCAAGCCATGTGACCTTAAAACAACATTTTTGATTGGTTAATAACAGTTTTTTTTTCACAAGTGGTGAAATACCCCACCCATTTCCATCACAACCTCATTGCTTTTGCAGAGACAACACCTCTTGTCTGTTCCTGCCAAAAGAAACACGTAATTCCATAATGTCTGGTTCCCAGAACCCATCCCAGGACCAATCCTCAGACTCTTCAGATGGATACCTGCCTGAGGACCCCCCACAGAGAAAAGTGAAGGACCAACTTCATATGGAAGTTTTTCTCTTTTCCAGAGGGCCAGAAAAAATGCAATGCTGCCAAAGTCACTTGTAAGATTTGTGACACTTTCTATCCCGTGGAGATCCCACCCGAAAGTATAGTTTCGGGAATGCTACTTTACTCAGGCATGTTGAGAGAAGGCACCCGATTAATTTTGCACGGGAGAGCACCAGAGCCCTAGCTTCTAATCCACCACAAGAAGGCCCCTCCACTTTGACCGGAGCTTTAACATCATCGGTGAGAGGAAGACCAGCAGTCATGATACCAAATATTCAGCCTGTTTTTGCAGACATTACAATTCGTTGTAAGCAGTGTGACGAACTGCTTTGTTATGGGGAGCAGAGCATTCAACTAATTGTTAGAAAAAGCCAAGAACACCGCTGCGCCCCTCGGCCCTAATTTTTCCCCTTTTTTTGCTCCTGTTGAGCAGTTTTGCATTCCCTAGTTTTGTTTTTGTTCTGAAAAAATACCAAAAAAATTTTAAAACGTTCGGAAAAAGTAAAAAAAAAATTACAACTAAAAAACCCAGTTCTTTTTAGAACTACCTCAAATTCTCCAAAAAGTGCTATATTCCTTACAATTTCTCAAGGAGTGAGTGAAGTGGAGTACAGTTAGAGAGAAATGGAAAATGAGTGAGGGAGCGAAGGAAGGGAAAAGAGGGGAAGGGAAGTGAAGCAGGGGGACTGAAAGAAGGTGAGTGTGGGGGGTGAGTGAGGGGAAGGGGAGTGAACATGGGGAATGAGGATAGGTGAGGAAAGCAGAGTAAAGGAACGGGGATGAGGAAGAGTAAGAGAAGAGCAGTGAGGTTGAGGAAAGAGTGGTGATAGAGGGTGGATAAAGGCAAGTGAGCGTGAGACAAGGGGAATGAGGTAGTGAGGAGACAGAGGAAGTGAAGGAAAGAGTAAGAGAAGGGGACTGAGTGAGGGAGCATAGAAAGGTAAGTGAGGGAGTGTAGGTGAGTTAAAGGGAGTGAGCATGAGGGAAGGGGACTGAGAGAGTGAGGGGACGGAGGTAGTGAGGCTAAGAGAGAGGGAGAGAGGGAAGGAGAATGAGGATGTGACAGGACAGAGGGAGTGAGAGAAGGAGTGAGTGAAGTGGAGCAAGGTGAGTGAGGAAAGGGGAATGAGTGAGTGAGCGAAGGAAGGGAATAGAGGGGAAGAGGACTGAAGCATAGGTACTGAGAGAAGGTGAGTGGGGGATGAAAGTAAAAGGAAGGGGAGAGAAGGATGGGAAATGAGGGCTACTGAGGGAACCGGAGTAAGGGAACGGGGGTGAAGGAGGGTGAGAGAACGGCAGAGAGCATGAGTAAAGAGGGGTGAAAGAGGGTAGATAAAAGTGAGTGAGGGTAAGACAAGTGGAGTGAGGGAGTGAGGGGATAGAGGAAGTGAAGAAAGGAGTGACAGAAAGGGACTGAGTGAAGGAACAAAGAGAGGTAAGTGAGGGAGTGTAGGTGAGACATTCAGTGGCATACTCCTAAAAGTACTAATTTTCATTTTTAATAACCGTATTTCACCTTTAAATGCATTTAAGAAAATCTAGTATAACGTCATTCTGATAGGGAGTGAGCGTGACGGAAGAGGAGTGAGAGAGTAAGAGGACGGAGAGAGTGAGGCTAACAGAGAGAGAGTGAGAGAAGGGAAGTGAGGATGTGAGAGGACAGTGGCAGTGAGAGAAGGAGTGAGTGAAGTGGAGTAAGGTGAGTGAGGGAAGGGGAATGAGTGACGGAGCGAAGGAGGGGAAGAGAGGGGAAGGGAAGTGAAGCAGGGGGCTGAAAGTAGGTGAGTGTGAAAGGTGAGTGAGGGGAAGGGGAGTGAACATGGGGAATGAGGATAAGTGAGGAAAGCGGAGTAAAGGAACGGGGTGAGGAAGGGTAAGAGAAGAGCAGTGAGGTTGAGGAAAGAGGGGTGATAGAGGGTGGATAAAGGCAAGTGAGCTTGAGACAAGGGGAGTGAGGGAGTGAGGAGACAGAGGGACTAAAGGAAAGAGTGAGAGAAGGGGACTGAGTGAGGGAGCATAGAAAGGTAAGTGAGGGAGTGTAGGTGAGTTATAGGGAGTGAGCATGACGGAAGAGGAGTGAGAGAGTGAGGGGACGGAGGTAGTGAAGCTAAGAGAGAGGGAGTGAGGGAAGGAGAATGAGGATGTGACAGGACAGAGAGAGTGAGAGAAAGAGTGAGTGAAGTGGAGTAAGGTGACTGAGGAAAGAGGAATGAGTGAGTGAGCGAAGGAAAGGAATAGAGGGGAAGAGGACTAAAGCATAGGTACTGAGAGAAGGTGAGTGGGGGATGAAAGTAAAGGGAAGGGGAGAGAAAGATGGGGAATGAGGGGTAGTGAGGGAACCGGAGTAAGGGAACGGGGGTGAAGGAGGGTGAGAGAACGGCAGAGAGCGTGAGTAAAGAGGGGTGAAAGAGGGTGGATAAAAGTGAGTGAGGGTAATACAAGGGGAGTGAGTGAGTGAGGGGATAGAGGGAGTGAAGGAAAGAGTGACAGAAAGGGACTGAGTGAGGGAGCAAATAAAGATAAGTGAGGGAGGGTGGCTGAGTTATACGGAGTGAGCGTGACGGAAGAGGAGTGAGAGAGTGAGAGGACGGAGAGAGTGAGGCTAAGGGAGAGAGAGTGAGAGAAGGGAAGTGAGGATGTGAGAGGACAGTGGGAGTGAGAGAAGAAATGAGTGAAGTGGAATAAGGTGAATGAGGGAAGGGGAATGAGTGAGGGTGCGAAGGAAGGGGAGGGAGGGGATGGGAAGTGAAGCAGGGGGACTACAAAGGTGAGTGTGGGAGGTGAGTGAGGGGAAGGGGAGTGAACATGGGGAATGAGGATAAGTAAGGAAAGCGGAGTAAGGGAACAGGGCTGAGGATGGGTGAGAGAAGAGTACTGAGGTTAAGGAAAAGAGTGATGAGAAAGGAAATTTTGTTTGTCAAACTTACCTTATAAGTAATGTAAACTTAATGACATATTTTTAATACATTTAATATCTGTGGAAAAGGAAAAAAAAATACTTATAGTTTTTATAATCTATATTTCAAAATACAAGAGACAAGGCAGGAGATTAAAAGTCATAAAAAAGGTACTAGGAGATAAAGTAGGAGTGAAGGACGCAGAAAGAGAAACAAAGGAATACTGAAGGACAGAGAGAGGGAAAAAGAAATAGAGGGAGAGCAAATTACTAAGAGGATAAAGAGGCGGATAGATTCAGTGACAGAGAGCAAGAGAGGGAGAGAGAAATGAACTGAAGGTGAGTAAGATACTAAAGGAATGTGAGTTTTCAGAACTAATGGAGGAAAGGGAAGTAAGGAAAGGGGAGTGAGTGACAGGGAAGGGGGAGTGAGTGAGGAGCATTCACGCCAATGAGGAATGGAAGGTGAGTGAGAGTGAGTGAAGGGGCGTGAGAGAGTGAGGGGATAGAGGGAGTGAGGGTAACAGAGAGGGAGTGAGAGAAGAGGAGTGAGGAAGTGAGAGGGCAGAGGGAGTGAGAGAAGGAGTGAGTAAAGTGTAGTAAGGTGAGTGAGAGAAGGGGAATTACTGAGGGAGCAAAGGAAGGAAAGAAGGGGAAGGGGAGTGAAGCAGAGGAACTGGGAAAAGGTGACTCTAGGAGGAGAGTGAGGGTAAGGGGAGTTAAGGATGGAGAATGAGGATAAGTGAGGGAAGTGTAATAAAGGAATAAGGAATAAGGGAAGGGAGGTGAGGGAGGGTGAGAGAATAGCAGTGAGGTTGAGGAAAGAGGAGTGATAGAGGGTGGATAAAGGCAAGTGAGCGTAAAACAAGGGGAGTGAGGACATAGAGGAAGTAAAGGAAGGAATGAGAGAAGGAGACTAAGTAAGGGAGCATAGAAAGGTAAATGAGGGAGTGTTCATGAGTTAAAGAGAGTGAGTGTGAGGGAAGGGGGAGTGACAAAGTGAGGGGATGGGGGAGTGAGGGTAAGAGTGAGCGAGTGAGGGAAGGGGAGTGAGGATGTGAGAGGACAGAGGGAGTGAGAGAAGGAGTGAATGAAGTGGAGTAAGGTGACTGAGGGAAGGGGAATTACTGAGGGAGCAAAAGATAGAAAGAAGGGGAAGGGGACTGAAGTAGAGTGACTGAGAGCTGGAAAGTGGTGGAGGGGAGTGAAGGAATGGGGAATGAGAGGTAGTGAGGGAAGTGGAGTAAGGGAACGGGGTGAAGGAGAGTGAGAGAAGGGCAGTGAGGGTGAGTAAAGAGGGGTGATAGAGAGTGGAAAAAGGTGAGTGAGTGTGAGACAAGGGGAGTATAATATATATTTTACAATACAAAATACAAAATAACTTGTACAACATGTTATATGGTTTATTTTTGCTGTTCTCAGAATATATTGAATTTCACTTAAAACAGTGAGTTCAATACTACTCATCATATGACAGCGGGCAAAAAAAAACACAATCAAAAAGATTGTGTTTAAAAACCCATACAACGTTTCAATAAATAATGTAACATTTCGAAAAAACATATCTTAACTTACTTCTCCACGAGACCAAATAGTATATGGAAAGTCCTTTTCTTTGGAAATTACTCAATAGTATTCTTAAACTTCCATTTATCCGAGTTTCTGAAAGAAAAGCTCCAACATCTTTTACATCATGAAACAATAGTTATATTTCCACCTCTGGCTTACTCATGATTAACATTTCCTATAATACTGATATCACTCACTATGTGATACACTTACACTACCTCTATGACAACTACAAGTTTTTTATTATCTTGATCAATCTCACTCACAAAGTAATTTTGAACAGCAGACTAAGTTTTATTAACTGCTCCAATCTTCATAGGCCAATTACCTTTCCTAAAATTTTGGTTGTAAGAACACTAGGTAAGAATTTTGTAAGTCAGAAGGCAAATGTTGTTTGAAAGTCAATTGAGTATCATTACAATTAGTACAGCCTTTTTGACATTTTAAATAAGCTGTGTAATGTCCTGATGTTGTCGAAGGGCCATCATGGTAAATAATTGCTGCAGTTGCAAAGGTTCTTCCTGAAATTGATTATTGAGAAGCCACAACATTTTTAATTAAAGATGTCAATTTAGTTCCATCAGGTCTACATCGTTGGAACATTAAAATTACATACTGTCCATATCTTTGTATAAATAATGTTGATAGCATTGCAGATTTACATTGAGTACAGACCAGGTTTTGATTTGCTTCTCTAACTAGGTTATTAAAAGACACTGATTTGCAGTCTGGTAAAGTCAAATATATAAATCTTTCAGTGTCTATTGTAGTAGTACTTGCAAAGGAACAATTGTCACAGTTATGCTGCCATTTATAAGAAAGGCCAAAAAGATTTTCTACATCTATACCTTCATCTTGCAATACAACAAGTATATACATTAGAAATTCCTGACAATCTTGCTGAATATTCTGTGAAAATTTAGACCAGAACATATGTCTAAAACACGTCGAATTTCAGAAACACTTTCTATTTTTGTTCTATCACTGCTACATTTCTGAAACACAGAATTCAACAAACAACAAAATCTTTGATCCTGATTTTCAACAATCTGTTCTTGTAAAGTTTGGAGAAAAACCACTACATTAGCATAGCAGTTGACACCAGAACTATTTTCAAACTTAAATCCAACAACATCTTTAACCGCATCGCTGCGGCGGCTTTCCCAGCTGCACGCGGCAATTTTAAAATTACCGCGTTACATGACGAGCTCAGCTGGTCATGAGCGCACGGCAGGTTACGCTCATGACGAGCTGAGCTCGTCATCAGCCTGGAAGGGGTTAACTGAATCCTTTTCCTTTCTGCTTACAATTACTGCTTCATCTACTTATTTTCTTTTTGCTACAACTTCACTAGAATTTTTCTCATTTTTTCTTTTTCGGCCTACCACACGCTTTTCAAATAGAGGATATTGAGGTAAATTTGGAGCATACTCTCTTCTTAACCTATTATATTCTTTTACACAATTTAGATCTGCACTAATCTTTGTCTCATCAAAATCAATCAAGTACAATCCAGATAAAGTTCTGACTCGAGATAAAGCTACATATGCCATACTCTCCTTAAACACAGAACTTCCAATATTCACAAAAGCACTATCTACACTTAAACCATGAGATTTATGAATAGTCACCGCATATGCCAAAGAAACAGGAAACTGTTTTCGGCGGACATATAAATCTTTCACAAGCAAAAATCGAGCAGAACTAAGACTGATTTGTTGTACTTCTTCAATACCATCAAATTAAATTTTTATAAATTCAATTCCATCTCTATTTCGGTAATTCACAAAATCAACAACATGACCCATTGCTCCATTTACTAAACCTCTTTCCACATGTAAGTTCCGTCATAAAATTATATGACAATTTAAACATGCATACAGAGTCTTTTCCAAACCAGCAGTTTTAGATATTGTCTTCTCTAAAGAATCCAATTTTGATTTAAACTTTTCTGACAAAATAATAGTTGCTCCTTCATGCTCTATTTTATCAATAGCTTCCAGTTTCACAATCTCTTGATTTTCTAACTTTAACATTGTGTTGTTGAAGATTGAACATTCTTGCAGAGTTGGCATCAAGCATATGACAGATTTGTTTTCAGGAATTTTCTTAAAAATATTCTCTGGGAGAATGTTTTCGTTTGGAAACAAATTTGAAATTAATCGTGCATGTAAGGCTTCTTTGCCATGCTCACTTACTTTTCCAATTCTTACATCTTGTAGAATATTTTTAGGATCTTCATCATTTGCCTGTCGCATATTTTGAAGCAGTACTGCATATTTGAAATTTAACCATATGTTAACATTTCCAATGCTTCCTAAGCACTTCCTGGTATCTTCATGTGTAAGCATTTTAAACACTGGCTGTCCTTTCACTGGAGTTAGTTGCAGTAGATCTCCAAAAACAATTATGTGTTTGCCTCCAAATAACACATCATAGTCTGTTTTAAGAATTTCTTGCGTTCTTAAATGCACAAAAGCAAGCATTACATTTGATACCATGCTTACCTCATCAATGATAAGAAGTTTCATTTTCTTTAGGACTCTTGAAACTTCACAACAAGCTTCTCCAGATAGCTTGTGGTATTGTAATTTATTATCATGCTCTACTGGCAGCATCAATAAACGATGTAAAGTAATCCCTTTAATGTTATGTGCTGCCAACCCAGTTGGAGCGGTAACAACACAAGACAGCGATGACTCCGTTCTTTTCTGCAGATAAGTTGCAAAACTTTTTCCATTTCCTGCCTTTCCACGCACGTACAGTCGGACAGGTATAAATGATGTACATGAGCACTCTTTTTTCTCATGACATAAACCATGCTCAATCTGTTCTGTGACTTCGTCATATTTTTGTCTCTGCTCAACGTTTAGTTCTTTTTCCAAATCTTCTAAGTTAACTACATCCTCCTGAGCTTGTTCCATGGCTCTTTCCACTTCATCCATGGGAGTGGCAGCTTCATTTTGGATAATTGGTCCTCCTAGTGGATCCTGACTCAATGAAGCAGAACTCTGACTGTCGTGAGAACTGTCTCTAGCAATCTCTGCTGCAATTGTAGATTCTTGCTGTATTTCCTCGTTCAACATTTGCAGATAATTTGAAAAAAAACAGGACATTCTATGGTATCCTTGGTTGCATTGAAGGAATCTTCATAACTGAGAAAATCTCAAGTAGTTCCTCTTCTGTACGCCATGGCTTAAAGAGTTGCAAAAGAGCTAAATAGTAAAATTCCCTTTTGTCAGGAGATTCACAACTCAATTTTCGATGATTAATCAAATGGCCTTTTCTTTGTTTCACCAGACATCCTTCACATCCAATTACAGCATATACTCCTTTATTAATATCTTCTGTGATGTTCCTCTTAAAACTATAGGTTTGCAGGACTTCATAGAGACAAACGTTCTCAAGATGACTACTTCTACTTGGATAGTATGTATCCAACATGTTTGTCTTCAAAATATCTGTACTGTTTGGTTCTTTCTCCGCCAAATACTCTATTTCTTGTACAGATTTCAAAACTCAGTTTCGTGTTGCAGCAAGACCTAGATTCACCCAAATGATTGTTCTAGATTTGGCATATAGACTTGCTGATGATAACCGATCAGAACATTCATATGCTGCAATTTCTCGATGCAACAACATCTTCAGACTGTGACTGTAACTGTATAATTTCTTACTTAGACTCTTTTGATGTGAAATTTCCTCCCACTTTTCCTTCAGTTCCGTCTTTTCTGATTTTGTGATGTAAGACGTCACATATCGAGCCACAGCAATAGAGTTGTCAGCAACATATTGAATATCCATGTTAGCATTCCACATGGACAAAATGACTGGGTTGTAGTCATTTATGTATTTGGACTCTTCATTTCTTCTTAAGTTGTATTTATTTTTCGGTGATTTTCTTGTCACAGTATGTCGCAGAGAAGACATAAAATTGTTCACTCTTCCTTTCGATGTTACTGGACGTGGAAATGCAAAACGACATTATGAGTAGAACTTGTCCTTGGATTTGTATTTTCGACGACAGTATTTTCCACAATGATGGGTTTGAAAGCATAAAACTTGATGTCTTAAATTGTTTTCTTCTGTACTTTTCGGAACAGCACATGTAGAATACTGTTCAATGAAACTCATCACTTTGTCATCCGAATCTGTTCCAAATTTGGGTGCATCTTTGATCCATAGCAGCATATGTATATGAGGAGCACCTCTTGCTTGATACTCCTTTCTCCAAAAGAAATCCAAAACCTCTCCAAGCGGAGGATTTTTTTTGTTTGTGATAAAAGACATCATAGCTTCAAACCTATGATTGAAATATCTGCATACATCAACTGGATCCAAAGAGCACAGTTCTCCAGGTGTCTTGTATTCAACAATTTCAATGTTTGCATTTGCCTCTCGTAGATATTGAAGTAAGTCTTCCCAAGCATACTCAGCACAGCTAAGAGTGAGGAACCATGTAGGAGTTCCTAAGTTTCTTAGCATACATTTCAATTCCCCATGACGACGGTACCAATACTCGTTAGTACCACGCTGACATGCCATGAGATTAATTAGGTGAGATTCCATAATACTGGCTTGCAGTTTGACTTTATCCATAAAGTCCCTTGCCGAAACATTTTGCAGATGTACTGCACTTTTCAGTATATGGTTCACTGCATAAGAAAGTCCAGACAAGTCACTCTCAAACAGTAGATGAAACAAATATGGAATGCATTGACGAAACCTTGGATCTTCTGCATATAATCTTAAAGTCCGGTATTCAGATGCAGGAATTTGAACAGGTCGGTCGTCATATCGTCCACCTTGACCTGTTGGAAATAACTGTGGAAAACAACGAGCTTCCAAACTTTCTTCCCATACACTAATGAGCCTTCCTTTTGCTTCTTTCATTTGAAACAAGTCAATATCATTCCCCATTACTTCTTTGGAATGCAATGGATGAACACTATAATGTTCATAAATTTCTTCACTTCTGGAGACATCAACTTTTTCAATTTGCCCAGCTGAGAAATCACTGTCCTCTTCTACAGTTGTTTCCTCTTCTCCAACATATACATTTTTGTAGTAGTGATTATTTTTTACCAAATACAACATTGCCTTTTTGACTTTCCTAACATCCACTAATTCTTGCCAGATATTTTACTCTTTGTTGGAACACCATTAACAAAAATAACCAGAGGTTTTTCTTCTACTTTTTCTACACCAATTGTATCAATATTTTTCTTAAAATCTAGAGGTAAATAAACAACTCTTCCCTTTAATCCTCTCTGTAAATCTGAAGGAGGCAATTTCCCTGTCTTAGGCTCCATGTGAACAATAGCCTGAAAAGGATGCACACATTGAATCAGAATAGACACATAGGTATTTGAATCCATCAATTCAGAAGGAATGTCTACCAACTCCAGATTATTAGGAACAGCTCTAGCAAGCATTCTGTTTTCATTTAATTTATTATAACAATATTTACAAATAAGTAGCAAAATCCTTCCACTCAGCATTATTTTCCATTTACATATAAATCAACTAATCTAGTCTGATTCTAATAATGAGTTCGTCGACAACACACACAAGAACAATTAGGCATTTCACTTGAATTGACCTTAAACTTTGTAATTTCATGTTCAAATGTTTCTGTACTTGAAATCCGTACATTCTCTTCCACATTACCTTCTATCACTGTATCAGTTTCTGCACTGTCCTCTTTTTCACCAAAGTAACAAAACTCAATTTCTTCACAAATGTTCTTCACATCTAATTCAGTTCCATGCAAAAGAGCACTGTTTAACTGTTTTAGCTTAAGTGCTGGACTTTTTGCATAATACAATCTTCTCACTAATTTCCTCACTTTATTATGATGCACTCCTAACATCCTAAAATGGTGCAGCAAAGTAGGCCTTAGGGCATGGACTGCTTCAAATCCCTATACACTATGCATGCACTCTTCTATGCACCTGCAAACTTGTCTTTTAAACCTTCAGTTGCCCAGTCTGTATCCTTACACTTCTTCCAAACACCCTGTCACTGATGTTTCAGTATTGCAGTGAGCCATTCAGCAGTATGTGCTTATCTATGCATTGTGCTAAAAGTGAAGCAGTTATACATTCAGCCAGACACTCTCCTTGCAGAACTGTAATCAGTCAGTCAAAACCCAAGAAGTCATGCAACAAAGTAGGTCTTAGGGCATGGACTGCTTCAACCCCTATACACTATGCATGCACTCTTCTATGCACCTGCAAACTTGTCTTTTAAACCTTCAGTTGCCCAGTCTGTATCCTTACACTTCCTCCTAACACTCTGCCAATGCTGTTTCAGTATTGTAGTGAGCCATTCAGCAGTATGTACTTATCTATGCACTGTGCTTACAGGGTGTTGGTTTTTGACATGCCTCACCATGCTTGCAGTCCCAACGGAATAATGCTTGTTCGGATTCCCTCTAGAGAGCACAACAGAGCAGATTTTGCACTTAACTTTTGCAGCATTTACCTTTTTTTTACCCTCTGGAAATGACATTTTTTTCCAAATCAGTGCCTCCTTTCTTTTTGTGGGTGGATCTTCTGCCACTAATTCTTCCTCAGAAGAGTGTTCTGAAGTGTCTTCTTGCTGGGCAGCCATGATAAATCTATGAAGACACAGGGGCATATTACCAACAACTAGCAATAATTTTTGTCTCTAACTTGTTTAGAGACAAAAATTATCGCCGCACATCGGCGATTTTTATCGCAGATAAACCTTGATATTAGCAAGGTTTATCGCAAATGCGATAAAAAACGGCCGCAATGCATGAATATCGCTGAAAAGTCAGCGATATTCATGCATTATCGAGCAAATGCTCTTAGCCATGTTATCCACCTCCCATTGGATAACATGGTGAAGAACTGCTCAGGGCAGGTGTTAGCTTTTGGAGATATTTGCGCTTAGCGCGAATATCTCCAAAAGTTGGTAATAGGAGATAGCGATGTTAGCGACTGTTTCCAGTCGCTAACATCTTGGCACGCCCACTTTGCATGTCATTAGTGATAAATATCACTGACATGCAAAGCGGGGCCCAAGATGGTCGCTATCTCCTATTAGCTGTCACTAACTGGTGTTAGCGACAGCTTGGTAATAGGGAGATAATTTTATCTCCGCTTTCTTGGCTTTTAAAGCCAAAAAAGCGGAGATAAACCCCCTTGATAATATGCCCCACAGCTCCTTCAGAAAAAAGGTGTTCCTTTAATGAAAGTCAAAGAAGAATGATTAAAATGGGTGGGGTCCTTCAACAGTTAGAATAGTAAGTATTATGAACCAATCAAATCTCTTGTTTTGAAGTCACATGGCTTTGCATACGCGTTCGGTGCGCTTACGGTGCGCATACGGACGTCGTACCGCCGCGATTTGCGTAATTGCTTTAAAAAGTAATATACGCTTCTTGAAAGTAAAAAAAAAAATATTTTCATGATTATCTCAGATAATGTCGTGCCTTAATATTTACATTAACTACATAGATATATCTTTTTAAACATTAAAAAACTTTCGCGGAGTACGCGTACGGTACGACGTACAAACGTACATGACGTCACATGGAAGCGCCGATGCGACGCGGAACATCATGACGTACTCGTAACCTATGCGCGAATAAGCGTACCGTATGAGTACAGATACAAGGATGGTATGATCACCGTACACGTAGCATACATTTACGACAACAACAAAAAATGCAAAAAGAAAATATATAGAATTTAATTTTTATATATTGAAAAAAAAAGTTTAAAAGAAACATTTTTTGATTTAAAAAAAAATAATTTTACATTGTGCTTACCTATGCACTGTGCTAAAAGGGAAGGAGTTGTACATTCAATCAAGCACTCTCCTTGCAGAACTGTAATCATCCAGTCAGTACCCAAGTACTCTTGGAGCAAAGAAGGCGTTAGGGCGTGGACTGCTTGAAACCCCTATACACTATGCATGTAGTCTTCTATGCAGCTGAAAACTTGTCTCTTAAACTTTCAATTCCCCAGTCTGTATCCTTACACTTCCACCAAACACTGTGCCACTGCTGTTTCAGTATTGTAGTGACTCATTCATCAAGTTGTAATAATCCATTCACTGCATTAAAACACTAAGGGGCAGATATACAATAACTGACACATCCCCAGGGATATGCCAGTTATTGTGCAGCATGCCAGCGCTACCATGGATGTGCCGTATTTACAATGTGGTGCACCATGGGGCAAAAACGGCACAGATGCGTGATGCATCAGTTCCGTAAAGGCGGCACATTGTTTGAGTTGCGTTGCAAGAGCAACGCAGCTCCAGCAATGCTCTGGGGGTCCTATACTCACAATGCTGTGTCAATCCTTACGCCTGCTTCAAGCAGGTGCAGGATTTTGACGCAGCATGGGCCCAAAAGTGACTAAATGAAATCTTGTAGATTTCACATAGCCACTTTTAGGAGGCGTTTCTGCGCCGGAAAGCCCCGCCCTGCACAGGAACGCCTCCTTCTGGCGCAGGGCTTTACAATATGACGCACCACACCATGGCGGATCTTTTGCATTACCTCTGTGTCACAAAAGTGACGCAACGGCGGTGTAAAAGAGGCACAAGGGGGTTGTAAATCTGCCCCTATCACTTACAAATTCACGCAGGTAGTTTCACCATCAGTGCAAAGGGAAGCATAGACTAGTAACATATTTATGTACATATGTTACATTCAAGTGCTTCAGAAGTACTACAGTATACTATAAGTAAACACCTTATAGATTTATGCTGTAGCACTTCCTTATAGTTCTGCACTTTCACATTCACCATACACTACTAATGTATTCTTTCATTCATGTATGCACTACACAGTCATTCAAAAAAACGTATACACACTATTATACTAATGTAGCTCTTTTTTTGACCAGTGGAGTTAGTTCTTAAAAGAACTTTTTTTTTGTGTGTACATTTTTTTTGTATTTTCTGAACAGTTTTTAATTTTATTTTATTTTTTAAAGGAAAAAGAACTGTGGAAACAAAAAAATGTCCAACAGGAACAAATAAACAAAAAAAAATTAACGGCGTGAGCAACAGTGCTCCTGCTTGCGCCAGCATATTAAGTCAATTGACTGCTCCCCGTAGCAGAGTCTCTTTGCAAAATTTGCAAAGGATAATTAAGTCACCAAAATCGAGATGAATGTCCGGATGTGTAGGAGATGGTGCTGCGGCTGGTGCTGGAGGGCCGTCCCGCAGCGTATCGCAAGAAGCTCTCGCATGATTGCAAGGATGAAGGTTCTTAACATGACGAACCATACTTGCGGTCCCAAAAGAGTATTTATTCGTCGGATCATCTCTTGATAGTGTGGTCCCACACACTTTGCAGGTGACCCTTGCTGCATTAACCTTTTTTTCTCTATCTGGAAAGCTGAACATTTTCCAGATTAGTGCCTCTTTTCTTTTTGCCTGTGGCTCCTCAGCTACAAATTCCTTTTCTGAAGAATGTTCTGAAAAATCTTCTGGAAGTGCAGCCATATCAAAGTTGTATTCCAAATCACAGGAGCTCCAGACAAAAGATGGTTCTTTTGTGAAAGTAAAAGGAGAATGATTAAAATGAGTGGGGTCTTTCAACAGTTGGAATAGGAAGTATTATGAACCAATCAAATCTCTTGTTTTGTAGTCATATTGCTTTGCGTACGCGTAGGGTGCACTTACGGTGTGCGTACTGACGATGTACCACCGCGATTTGCGTAATTGCTTTTAAAAGTAATATATGCTTATTAAAAGTAAAAAAACTATTTTCTTGATTATCTCGGATAATGTCTTGCCTTAATATTTACATTAAATACATATATATATCTTTTTAAACATTAAAAAACCTTTGCGGAGAACGCGTACGGTGCGACGTACAAACGTACATGACATCGTATGCCCGGGTAAGCGTACCGTATGAGTAGATACAAGGATGGTACGATCACTGTACGCGTACCATACGTTTATTACAAAAAACAATGCAAAAAGAAAATATATTGAATTAAATTTTTATATATTGAAAAAAAAAAGTAAAATCATTTTTTGAATTTTTTAAAAATTCTTTTGCATTAAAAATATATATTGTAATTTAAAAAAGAAAATAACTAAAATTACTTTTTACAAAAATGTAGGAAATTAGTATAAAATTAATAAATATAATAATTAATACATTTAAATATTGGCATTTACAAAACCTATGAAATTCACTGAAAAAACCCATAGGTTTCCGCCACATTATAGCTAGGAAATAGCATTTAAAAAACCTTAGAAATTCACTAAAAAACCATAGGTTTCAGCCATGTTATAGTTAGGAATTAGCATTTAAAAACCCATAGAAATTCACTGAAAAAACCATAGGTTTCACACCTGTTATAGTTAACTGGACATTTCACTCATACAAAACCATTGAAATTTCCCCGTTATAGTTAGTTCAGCTAACAATAACTCGCGCGCCCGCAATGCACTGCTGATGACGTCTCGTATTACATCACTCATGACATGGTCAGTGAGATCACTCATGACATCACTGATGACATCTCAAATGACATCACTGATGACATCAATGATGACATCACCCTTGTGAATGAGTGGCAGACCTCCTCTCACCGTAATATAACCTTTGATACACACATTCAAAAATATGAACTAAAATTTTCAAAAAATGGAGATACCAATACCAGTTACAACAACCTATTCAGTAATTCCAAAATCTACATACACATCAACTCATTCAACAACAGTTCTATATAGTAACTCATACATGTACTCACTCATCATATGTACTCATACACCTATACATCCTGTTACACACCGATACTCATCCATAGAGTTACTCACACACATACTCACACATGCAAGTAAACTATCAAACATCCATTTTCTTGCATATACAGCTATACACACACCACTACACTTACTTTTACAGAAATGTACACATACTTACTCTCTTAAACAATCACTTATAGAAACACATACTTATTTATACAGGAACTCTCCCAATCTCTCAGTCTCACATATACTCACTTATATACAGCAATACTCATATATACTAGTTTAAAACATATGTAGTTACTCATAAAGAACCTATTGAGACAGTGATACACACACTCTTCCACCTATACAGTCCTGCACACATGCTGTCTTCAAAACACATACAAACAGTGAGTCAGTCATTCATGCATCTATGTGTAAGTAATACCCCCCACCAAACCATACAGACACTCATACTGATACTCAAAAAACCAACTAATAACCCATATATACACTCAAGCAGCTACTCACCAATCCATGCAGCCACTTACAGACAAAGTGAGACATTGATAGAGATATTTACATATTTAAACCTTACTCGCTAATGCATGTATTCACTAAGATACACTTAATAGGTCAGTTATACAATCAATTTTGCAAAAAAAATCCATTTAGACACTTATTTACCCATTTATTCTTCCATCGACCTTTAGATATACATATATAAAACATATTTATTTATCAGAAAGGCACACATTCACTGGATGATGTCATCAGTGATGTCATTTGAGATGTCATAAGTGATGTCATGAGTGATGTCACTAACTATGTCATGAGTGATGTAATATGTGACGTCATCAGCAGTGCATTGCGGGCAGGCGAGTTATAGTTAGCTGAACTAACTATAACCGCTGAATTTCAATGGTTTTGTATGAGTGAAATGTCCAGCAAACTATAACATGTGTGAAACCTATGTTTTTTTCAGTGAATTTCTAAGGTTTTTTAAATGCTAATTCCTAACCATAACGTGGCTGAAACCTATGGTTTTTCAGTGAATATGAATATATATACATCAGCATATGTATATATCTACATGTGCATATATACATATATCTATCTATCTGTATCCATGTTGCATGATCACTGAGTACAATGTCTTTCATGCGAAAGTAAGAGAATCCATGAATAGATATTGGCACCTAGTGAAGAGTGATACCATATTAGGCAGTAATATTACTCATGACCTCTTCTGACATTTAGAAGGGTAAAATCCATGAGACAGGATTTGGTGGTAAATGCAAAAACAACAATTAATGAACGGAATATTGCACAATGGCAAAACATTCACCCCCAGTCACAGATCTGGGTTTAATCCATCGTTGTTTTGCTCACCACACCACCCCAGTTCAGACATGACCATATGCAAAGCAGTCTTGACCCTGTGCCTCATGGGAACAGTCCAGACCGAACTTCCAAGCCATGTCTTCCCTGGACCGGAATCAAGCATCCTAGGACCGGTTTCTGGCTATCAGCCGTCTTCAGCCAGGATAGCTTGATTCCAGTGGCATGGAGAGCATGGGACTCATGTCTGAGCATACCCGTCCCACTCGGGGTGACAAGTGCAAAAACAACAATTGATGGACGGAATGTTGCACAATGGCAAAACATTCACCCCCAGTCCCAGATCTGGGTTTAATCCATCGTTATTTTGCTCACCACACCAACCCAGTTCAGAGTAGCCCTGCTGGGGCCGCAATTTGGGGAGCCTGTTTTTAAAATCGTTCTTTAATTTTACTGTTGTTTATTTTAATACTGCCTGCTGCCTTACTGCTGTTGTTGGGACTGACCCCGGTCTGCCGCTGCTGTTGTGCCGTGTGTGCGGAGGGCGGTTTCCTACTCCTTCACACAATCCCTACTTCCGGCAGGACGCGGGGGGCTCCAATGGTGCACCTAAGGCAAGCCCGTCTGTGCCCGTCCGCGCCTGGCCCACAACAAGCGTACGGAATGCTGCTAGTTTCCTCAGAAATAGGGTAATTTACTCCAGGGTTCAACTCCATGCACTGAATCATACGCCTGAGGGATGTGGCTTATGTGCTCTAAGTGACAATAGCGGATGCCATAGTTGTGGATTTGCCTTCTCGACCAGGAAGACAGATAACTCAGCGACTCAGCCTACTGATGTGCTCAATCTGCGGGCTGAGACTACACTGCAGGGAGGGCTTGTCAATGCTCGATCGTTAGGGAAACACAGGTACGAAATAGCCCAAATAATAGAAAATATGAGGCTTGCCATGCTCTTCATAACAGTAACGTGGGCCGATGCTGCTTCGGACCCGGATTTTATCACTGCTACTCTAGAAGGGTATAGATTTGTTAAGATGGATAGGCCTTTAAATAAGAGAGGAGGAGGAGTAGCGATTCTGCAAAGTAATCTTCGAAAGAGTAATTTGCAGTTATCAATAAACTTACTGTTCCAAAAGCATTGAATAAGTTGGGGAGTCACTATTTTGTTGATGATATGGCCTCCACTTTTAAAATCAAAGTGTTGGATATCTTTAGCAAGGTTAAAGACGGGCAAGATCCTCAGTTGGCACCTAAGATGCAGGATCTGGACAACGGAATGAGCGGGTTTTCTGAGTTTTCCCATGTGTCGGCAGCTACGGTGGGCCATTACATACTGGCCTCTAAAACAGGCTCACCATCGGACCCATGTTCGTCAGCCTTCTTGACAGTTCGGGCTGGACTGTTCCCATGAGGCACAGAAACAAGGCTGATTTGCATATGGCCATGTCTGAACTGGGGTTGTGTGGAGTGTAAAAAAAATATGGATTTAGGCCCAGATATCTGTACTGGGGTGAATGTATGACATTGTTCTGCATTCTGTCCATCAACTGTTGTTTTTGCATTTGTCACCCCGAGTGGGACTGGTATGCTCAGACGTGAGTCCCATGCTCTCCACACCACTGGAGTCAAGCTATCCTGGCTGATGACGGCTGATAGCCAGAAACCGGTCCTAGGATGCTTGATTCCGGTCCAGAGAAGACATGGCTTTGCAGTCGGGCTGGACTGTTCCTATGAGGCACAGGGTCAACCCTTATTTGCATATGGCCATGACTGAACTGGGGTGGTGTGGAGTGCAAAAAAACGATGGATTTAGGCCCAGATCTCTGTACTGGGGTGAATGTATGACATTGTTCTGCATTGTGTCCATCAACTGTTGTTTTCGCATTTGTCACCCTGAGTGGGACGGGTATGCTCAGACGTGAGTCCCGTGCTCTCCACACCACTGGAGTAAAGCTGCCCTGGCTGATGACGGCTGATAGCCAGAAACCGGTAATAGGATGCTTGATTCCGGTCCAGGGAAGACATGTCTTGGCAGTTCGGGCTGGACTGTGCCCATGAGGCACGGGGTCAAGGCTGATTTGCATATGGCCATGTCTGAACTGGGGTGGTGTGGAGTGCAAAAAAACTATGGATTTAGGCCCAGATCTCTGTACTGGGGTGAATGTATGACATTGTTCTGCATTCTGTCCATCAACTGTTGTTTTTGCGTTTGTTACCCAGAGTGAGAAGAGTATTCTCAGACGTGAGTCCCGTGCTCCCCACACCACTGGAGTCAAGCTATCCTGGCTTTTGACGGCTGACAGCCAGAAACTGGTAATAGGATGCTTGCTTCCAGTCCAGGGAAGACATGGCTTGGCAGTTCGGACTGGACGGTTCCCATGAGGCACAGGGTCAAGGCTGATATGCATATAACCATGTCTGAACTGGGGTGGTGTGGAGTGCAAAAAAACTGATGGATTTAGGCCCAGATCTCTGTACTGGGGTGACTGTATGACATTGTTCTGAATTCTGTCCATCAAGTGTTGTTTTTGCATTTGTCACCCTGAGTGGGACGGGTATGCTCAGACGTGAGTCCCGAGGTCTCCACACCACTGGAGTCAAGCTATTCTGGCTGATGACGGCTGATAGCCAGAAACCGGTCCTAGGATGCTTGAGTCCCGAGCTCTCCACACCACTGGAGTCAAGTTATCCTGGCTGATGACGGCTGATAGCCAGAAACCGGTCCTAGGATGCTTGAGTCCCGAGCTCTCCACACCACTGGAGTCAAGTTATCCTGGCTGATGACGGCTGATAGCCAGAAACCGGTCCTAGGATGCTTGATTCAGGTCCAGGGAAGACATGGCTTGGCAGTTCGGGCTGGACTGTTCGCATGAGGCACAGAGTCAAGGCTGATTTGCATATGACCATGTCTGAACTGCGGTGGTGCAGAGTGCAAAAAAAAACGATGGATTTAGACCCAGATCTTTGTACTGGGGTAAATGTATGACATTGTTCTGAATTCTGTCCATCAACTGCTGTTTTTGCGTTTGTAACCCAGAGTGAGAAGGGTATTCTCAGACGTGAGTACCGTGCTCTCCACACCACTGGAGTCAAGCTATCCTGGCTGATGACGGCTGATAGCCAGAAAGCAGTCCTAGGATGCTTGAGTCCCGTCCAGGGAAGACATGGCTTGGCGGTTCAGGCTGGACTGTTCCCATGAGGCACAGGGTCAAGGCTGATTTGCATATGGCCATGTCTGAACTGGGGTGGTGTGGAGTGCAAAAAAACGATGGATTTAGGCCTAGATCGCTGTACTGGGGTGAATGTATGACATTGTTCTGCATTCTGTCCATCAACTGTTGTTTTTGCATTTGTCACCCTGAGTGGGACGGGTATGCTCAGACTTGCATCCCGTGCTCTCCACACCACTGGAGTCAAGCTTTCCTGGCTGATGACGGCTGATAGCCAGAAACCGGTCCTAGGATGCTTGATTCCTGTCCAGGGAAGACATGGCTTGGTAGTTTGGGCTGGACTGTTCACATGAGGCACAGGGTCAAGGCTGATTTGCATATGGCCATGTCTGAACTGGGGTGTGTGGAGTGCAAAAAACCCGAATTATTTAGGCCCAGATCTCTGTACTGGGGTGAGTGTATGACATTGTTCTGCATTCTGTCCATTAACTGTTGTTTTTGCATTTGTCATCCCGAGTAGGACGGGTATGCTCAGACGTGAGTCCCGTGCTCTCCATACCACTGGAGTCAAGCTATCCTGGCTGATGATGGCTGATAGCCAAAAAACGGTCCTAGGATGCTTGATTCTGGTCCAAGGAAGACATGGCTTGGCAGTTCGGGCTGGACTGTTCCCATGAGGCACAGGGTCAAGGCTGATTTGCATATGGCCATGTCTGAACTGGGGTGGTGTGGAGTGCAAAAAAAATGATGGATTTAGGCCCAGATCTCTGTACTGGGGTGACTGTATGACATTGTTCTGCATTGTGTCCATCAAGTGTTGTTTTTGCATTTGTCACCCTGAGTGGGATGGGTATACTCAGACGTGAGTCCCGTGCTCTCCACACCACTGGAGTCAAGCTATCCTGGCTGATGACAGCTGATAGCCAGAATCCAGTCCTAGGATGCTTGATTCCGGTCCAGGGAAGACATGGCTTGGCAGTTTGGGCTGGATTGTTCCCATGAGGCACAGGGTCAAGGCTGATTTGCATATGGCCATGTCTGAACTGGGGTGGTGTGGAGTGCAAAAAAACGATGGGTTTAGGCCCAGATCTCTGCACTGGGGTGAATGTATGACATTGTTCTGCATTCTGTCCATCAACTGTTGTTTTTGCGTTTGTCACCCCGAGTGAGACGGGTATGCTCAGACATGAGTCCCATGCTCTCCATACCACTGGAGTCAAGCTATCCTGGCTGATGAGGGCTGATGGCCAGAAACCGGTCCTAGGATGCTTGATTCGGGCCCAGGGAAGACATGGCTTGGCAGTTCGGGCTGGACTGTTCCCATGAGGCACGGTGTCAAGGCTGATTTGCATATGGCCATGTCTGAACTGGGGTGGTGTGGAGTGCAAAAAAAGATGGATTTAGGCCCAGATCTCTGTACTGGGGTGAATGTATGACATTGTTCTGCAATCTGTCCATCAACTGTTGTTTTTTCATTTGTCACCCCGAGTGGGACAGGTATGCTCAGACGTGAGTCCCCTGCTCTCCACACCACCGGAGTCAAGCTATCCTGGCTCATGACGGCTGATAGCCAGAAAACGGTCGTAGGATGCTTGATTCCAGTCCAGGGAAGACATGGCTTGGCAGTTCGGGCTGGACTGTTCCCATGAGGCACAGGGTCAAGGCTGATTTGCATATGGCCATGTCTGAACTGGGGTGGTGTGGAATGCAAAAGAAGTTGGATTTAGGCCCAGATCTCTGTACTGGGGTGAATGTATGACATTGTTTTGCATTCTGTCCATCAACTTTTGTTTTTAGGATTTGGTGGTAAGCAGCTCAAATGTGGTCTAAACGTAGGGTGGTTGAGGGCCTGTCCGGGCTTTGTTAAATGTCAGAAATGCAAGGCCTGCAAACATTGTCTTAATAAGAAAGAGATCCAATCACCATTATTGAAGAACCCATTGAAAATTCAAAAAGTCAACAACTGCAGAAGCCAATTTGCAGTTTACGTCCTTCAATGCTCTTGTCCAAAACTTTATGAGGGAAATGCTATCCATATGGTACATGTGAATGTGTGATTGTGATTGTGAGAGAGATTTATATAGCGCATGAATGCCAGTGGGTGTCCAGACACTAACCTGTCACAAAACACATTAATGAGGTACATGGAGGGAATGTAAAAGAGATTTATTATTTTCTGATCGATTCTGTTCAAAATAATAGAAGAGATGGCAACCAAGATCTAAAATTAAGGCAGTCAGGATGGAGGTACATCCTAATGTTGAATACCATGATTCCAAATGGCCTCAACTCCGGTGCAGAAATGCATGTTCACATATAGGGATGAAACCTCTACATCTCTCTTGAGTAGACAAATTAAGTCACATGACAGTAAAAAAGTTTAAACAAATGTTGTAAGAAAAACCACATCTCAGAATAAAAGAATGAATTGAAAAGAAAAGGCATTTTAGATTTGAGCACTTGCCCTTTTTTGAATTAGGTGTACAGGCATGGTTAATTGGTGTGTGTGATAAACTAGGAAGATAGTATCACAGGACATTCCTTTACACAATGTAGGGTACAGGTACATCAGCTTAAGGTATGTCAAATACATGGTAATCGGGCACTTGCCAAGAATTTCTGTTATGTATTTATTTAAATAATTGCACCAGCAACTTGGTCTAATTTGACAAATATGGATTTTTGCACTTGTACTTCAAGAGAGTAAGATTGTGTTTGCCTAATGCACTTGCACCTTACTACATTAAATTGTTACATTGCATCGGAATAGTTACAGTGAATTTTGAAGGCACCTGTTCATGCGCAAGCACTTTACCTGGAAGTCGGTCACTGACTGTTGCAATGAGATTGTGGTTTATTTCTGAGAGGTGGTTAATTATGATCAATTTGTACAAGAGAGTGGAACAATGAGAGGAATTTTAAATGGGTAACATGAACATAAAGGTAACATAAAAATGTAAAAGTAAAATAAAATGTACAAAGTGAATGATGAGAATAAAAAATAAAACAAAACAATATTTAGTTAAAAAGAAAAGGTGAGAGAAAGAGAAAAAGAAAAATGGACAAATTGTGATTAACGTACGTGTTTTAAGATATTTGCCAGTGGGGTATGTTTTCCATGTCAATTGTTTGTAAAACCATGTGACCAACTGTTTAAAAACACGGAAAGTAATGGTGCCTAGTGTGTGATCAAGGCAGTAGTTACTGCCGAAACAAGTTACAGCAACACAAAACAAAAGTGCAATAAGATACATCCCAGACTGCTGTGTTGGAGTCCGGTTACTTATTTTGAACTAGAATTGGTGTATATTACCTACTGGCGGTCGGTCACCAGTGGGTAGATATAGTTAGGACCTATATTTTCCATAGGAATTCTGCAACATTCTATTTGGAATAACTTTGACGCTGGTTGACGAATCTTCGCGAAATTGTCAAAACTGGTAGGGTGCTCCGGTCCTCAAAGTCACAGGGTGATTTGTGAAGCGGGGGCCGAAAAAAAAGGGGGGTCCCAAAACGTGTTTTCGCCATGCAATTTTCCAGAGGTACCGTTCATCGCGGCTACAGCCCGAACGGCTGAACGAAATTACACCAAATTTGAGAAAGTTGTAGTCCTCGGTTCAGTCTCGTGCCTTTTGCTTATGTGGTGTAAATCCGTTCAGCAGTTCCTGAGAAAATGACATTTAAAAGTACATATATATCTATGGCCTCGGAGGATCTGCGGAGGCTCCGCGGACCCTGCCGTGCACGAGCTGCATGCTAACTGGCTGTCAACACTCCAAATCAGGAAGTGTTGGCAGCCATCTTGTGCCTCGGTAGAACCGAGGCACAAGAAACCTATGAAAAAAAATGCAAAATGCTAAAAGGGAGCAGGGAAGAAATACCCTGACCCCCTAGGCCTGTTCAGGGGGTCCCACAAGGATTTTATTTATTTATTTATTTTAATTGGCAAAATCCACGCAGGATACGCGGATCTTGCCAATTAAAAAATAAAATGAAGCGCGAGCTCCCGCGCTTCAAGGCTAATTAGCCCCCGGGGGGGCCAAATCCCAGGGGCATGCTGCAAAAAATTGTGGGGGGCTCACTGTCCCGGGGACCACCACCCCAGGGGCTTTATTAAAATATACGCAGGGTCTCACGGCCCCCCCCGCAGCCCCGGGGACCGCCACCCCCCAGTGCTTATTGAAATATTGGATTGCGTGCGCAAGAGATACAGTTAGTACAACTAACTATAACGGTGAAATTTCAATGGTTTTGTATGAGTGAAATGTCCAGCTAACTATAACACCCCTGAAACCTATGTTTTTTGCAGTGAATTTCTATGGTTTTTTAAATGATAATTCCCAATTATGACCTGCTTGAAACCTATGGTTTTTTCACTGAATTTAAAAGTTTTTTTTAAATGATAATTCCTAAGTATATCCTGCCTGAAACCTATGGTTTTTTCAATGAATTTCAAAGGATTTCTAAATGACAATTCCTAATTATAATGTTGACCACTTCTCCATATCTTCTACATGAAACCAAATCTGCAATGCTACCTAAAAAAAACAGGCAATAGTTCCACTTACCACTTACAAATTAACATCAACATTTAGCTAGTGTAAGGACGTCGACTATGTACTGCGTGAATTACATCCAACTCACACCCATATTTAAAGAGCAATATGTGATAGATGTACTAATTGTACACTTCCGACACCCTACAAAATCACAATACCCAGCACCACCACAACTACAACTACCCCTCCTGACCCCTACCCCTCTACTACCTCAGAGGTAGAGCAAAACAGGACAGCGGACCTTCCCAAAATAATATATCCCCCCAACAGCACACTAGCTCAATGTTCAGAGATTTGGCAACCAACTATGTATAAGGAAAGGAACTCGCACATCAACAATAATTTACACATTGCCAAGACTACCAGTGAAATGCTTTAAACAACTCACTATAGAAACCAAAAATGTTTCAGTGTGTAGATATACCATTGATACGTGTGTACTGTACAGTGGACGCAACCATATTATCTCAGACTCTGGGGAAAATCTTGGTCATGTTGCTATGTTGTCTCCCCCCTTGAAGCAGAAGTGTAGTGGGCTGATGCAACGTATGCAACTCTAGCGTAAGACTATAAATAATTAGCCTACGCCCTTGGGCATGGTTCACTTCTGCAAAGAGAAAAGACTCTGCCACAGCGAAGGTCCTCACACTGCCACGTGGCTGCCACCATCACCACGTGCCTTCTTGATACAGGCCGATTGCGAACTCAGCGCCACAGCACCGCAGACTTATGTCTGTATCGACTACTGCCTTCGATCTACACTGCGGACAGCAGGATTCACAACTTGAATTCAGCTTTGGATCTACACTATGCACAGCATTGAAGTTATTCTTCATTTATGTAAGGCAGAGATAATTCTACTCTTTGTCCTCAAACTTTGTCAAAATAAGTGATAAAAATTCTTTGTCTGTATTTGTGCTGACTGCTGCCTTCGATCTACAGTGCGGTCAGTAGAGTTTACAACTTGATACCAGTGGCGCAACAGCACTACAGAGAACATTGAATTCAGTCTTATTTAAAGCAGGGACAATTGTACTATGTCTTCAGATTTTGTTAAAGTATGAACAGTAGGAAATTCATCCTACCTTTATTTAATGCAGAGACAAGTCTTTATGTCTTCAGGTTTTTTTTAAATAAGTGACAAAAAGCATTCCTCCATGTCTGTGTCAACTACTGCCTTCGATCTACACTGTGGACAGCAGGGTTCACAACTTCAATTCAGCTTTCCATCTACGCTACGGACAACATTCAAGTTAGCTTTCATTTATGTAAGGCAGAGACAATTTTGTTAAATGATGCAACAAAAACATTCTTCAATATCTGTACTGAGTACTGCCTTCAAATGTACACTGCGATCAACAGAGTTCAACACTTGATACCAGCAGCGCATCAGCACTACATACAACATTGAATTTATTCTCGATTTATTTAAGGCAGAGACAATTCTACTGTGTCCTCAGATTTTGTTAACTGTGACAAAAAAGCATTAATCGATGTCTGTGTCAACTACTGCCTTCGATCTACCATGCGGACAACAGGGTTCACAACTTGAATTCAGCTTTCCATCTACACTACGGGCAGCATTCAAGTTAGCCTTGATTTATGTAAGGCAGAGACAATTGTACTGTATGCGTTCATATTTTGTTAAAATAAGTGACAAAAATAATTTGTTGATATTTCTGCTGACCACTGCCTTCGATCTACAGTGTGGGCAGCAGGGTTCACAACTTCAATTCAGCTTTGAATCTATACTACGGACAGCATGAAATGTAGCCTTTATTTATTTAAGGTAGAGATATTTGTACTTTATGTCTTCAGATTTTGCTAAAGGATATGACAAAAAGAATTTCTTGATGTCTGTGCTGAATACTGCCTTCGATCTACATTGTGAGGGCTCACCATTCAGGTGGAATGGCGATTGAACATGACGCATTTCTGTGGGCAAGAGACATTGTTCCAGTGCAACCCTTCCAAACCACGAATGATCGCAGGGTGCGCACACGCTGAGTTTTTCAGGTACCACTAACTCACTGCACCACAACTATCTATCTGTGTCTGTGTATTTATTATGTTTGTAAACTGCTGCGCCTGTGCCCTACCATATTATATTGTGCTATAAATAGCGTATACAACCATCTTACCTCTGACAGTAAGTGTGGGCTATTCCTCCTTTTTTTTTGCATATTTATATAGCGCAAAGTCAACCCAAAACTATATCAGCAATTTACAAGAGCACCGTATTTACAGTACATTTTCAGGCACGCGTAGATTACGTCATTACTCTACAATAACAGGATGTGAACGCAACTCTGAGCCTTGAACACTGATTTCCAGCATCAAGTTTGACAGTATACCTGAATGATCACATACGTATATATTATCTGCCTTTCATGTGCCAAAAACTGCAACTGAAACCTTTCACAGCCATGTATTACTACAGCTACAACACTCCACTGAATGTACAACAAACATTCATATTCACTGAAATACGTCACGCCCACCATCTTTTATGTGTGCAACTATGAATAAATATAGGGTTAGTTATACCCTGTACATTCCATGTTAGCCATATTGTGGGACTTTACAGACATAATGACACATTTGCTTGTAAGACCCAAGAGACAGCAGCACTACAACATGGACACCCGAATCAGTTGATTTCTCATATAGCTCACGACGGAACCACGCCCATAGCTAGACTCTTGCTTCTACCGAGGCACAAAATGGCTGCCAACACTTCCTAGTTCGAATGTTAGCATACAGTGCGTGATTAGGATGGTACGCTTATAGTGTGCGCAAAATGCGCGGATCCACCGAGGCCATATATATATATGTACTTTTAATTATACATTTCTCAGAAACTACTGAACGGATATACACCATTTAAGCAAAAGGCACAAGCCTGAACAGAGGACTACCTCTTTGCCAAATTTGGTGTAATTCCGTTCAGCCGTTCGGGCTGTAGCCTTGATGAACGGTTCCTATGGAAAATTGCATGGGGAAAACAAGTTTTCGGACCACCCTTTTTTCTTGGCCCCTGCTTCAAACACAACATTTTAGACCCCGTGATTCCTCCTTCCCAAGTAGCTAATTTTTAAACAAATACAGGAGCCCACACTTCGTTTTAATTTTTTTACGGCGGATCCATGCACCCACTGCACATTTCTCAGTTTTTATTAAAAAAAACTTTTGGGGGTTCTAGCGGTTCTTGTGGGATCCCCTAAGCAGGTCTAGAGGGTCAAAATATTTCTTACCTGCCCCCTTTATACGTTTTAAACACTTGTTCCACTAATTTCTAGATCCTCGCTTCTACCGAGGCACAAAATGGCTGCCAACCCTTCCTGGTTTCGAATGTTGACACCCACTTGACAGCCAATCAGCATTCTGCGCATGATCGGGCGGTGCGCTTATAATCCGCGTATCAGCCGAGGCCATAGATATATATGTACTTTTAATTGTAATTTTCTCAGGAACTACTGAACAGATTTACACCACATAAGCAAACGACATGAGACTGAACCGAGGACTACAACTTTTCCAAATTTGGTGTAATTTCGTTCAGCCGTTCGGGCTGTAGCCGCGATGAACGGTACCTATGGATAATTGCATGGGAAAAACACGTTTTGGGACCCCGTTTTTTCTCAGCACCCGCTTCAAGAATCCCCCAATACTTTCAGGATAGAAGCATGCCGGAGCGTTCCACCAGTTTTGAAAATTTCACGAAAATTTGTCAACCTTACATCCTTCACTTTCACGAGCGCAATCTCTGTACAGTTCCAGTGACCAGGAGCTTATTTCTCCTCGTCTGCTGCTCTGATCGGTCTCTGACCTTTTATACACACAAGAGGCATGTGAACCCGCATAGAAGCCCCCCCATTAGGCCCCGCCCACACACAGTATGGGGAGAAAGTACATCTGTCCAGCCTCGACAAAGCTCACAATTGTTTTTTGGGCTGATAATTTTTTTTGTGACAGGAGCATCGTGCCAGAAATGAACCCTGCCCTTCATATTTATCCAAGAAGACGCCATCGTTTTGTGCGAAACCTCTACTCAACTGGAGTACTTTCTACTGGCTAATCAGTAAGTGCTACCTCGTTGGGTAAATATAGTGCTTTTCCTACACTACAGCTGCGTAAAGTGCTAGAAGAGTTGTCTCCAGTGACCATGCGTGTGTTACTGCCATCGCGCCGAAGGGCGCAGGGGTCCCTTGAGTGAGCTGGCCATCCCAAAAAAATAAAAAATCCGCCCGTGAGCAAATTTGCGAATTTTCAGCAATTTCGCGAGATTCGCCAAATTGCCGAAAATCCTCAAATTTCGCGAGCGGAACGTATTTTTGGCCCATGCTTACTCAGCAGTAGTGGATCACATCGAGTTCTGCACAAGCTGTCAGGCTACGAATGTTCTCCAACTGTCTCTGATCATGCCTGCACAGCGCATTATTAAATGCGCCAGTATCAGAGGGGGCCACAGCTGCATATGTGTTATGACTAGAACGTGCGAGGATCATTCCAAATAACAGACACAGTGTCCAAGATAACCTTGACAGTCTCGGCTCTCCATGTGCAGACTAAACTAGCGAGGCAGCTTAGAAATGTAGCATAACAAGCTATTCTCATGTATAGCAAAGTGCTCAGCCTTCTCTAAACATTATCGCAAGTGTGTGTCTTGTGCAAAGCTGAGCTGGAAAGCAAAAATGGCGTTTCAGCTTCTAATAAACCCATGCTAACTTAACACTGTGTGAATGTAAGGCCCGTCCTCACTACACCCTCCCTTGATCGAAGCACGTGATATAAACATGGGTGAATTAGGAACTCAGAGACCAAGCCTGAAAAGCAGAGTCAAGTTCAAATGTGCCAAAAAAAATTAAATAATAATTATCCGCTGTCTGATAGAAAGCAGTAGCTAAAAAACCGAGAACAGGTATAAAAATAAAGAGTCTCATTTCAACAGCGTATAAGCATAGTATGTTGCAACAGCATCCAATAGGAAGTCATTGTTCTCATCTGAAAACATTTCAGCCATCCAATCCAATAGTGGGAATGAACATACATGTTCCTCAACGATCGGAGCCTCTAGTACCATCAGAGGAAAACTCGGATCATCTTCAATATAACTGCGTGCCAAGAAGTCATGCACCGCTGCAAAAACATTCCAACGCCCCATTATTCCATGTATCGCTGCTACGGCCATAATCCCGCCGCCAGAACTGAGCAAGTCATGAACCATTAAGGGGCTCATCAGCTGGTCATAATCCGCGTTGGGAGACACCGTACTGCAGAGACACAAATCCAGGGCACAGTCAAAATCGCAGCTCAGGCAATGGAAGACAGGCTGAACGCATGTGAAAAAGGAGAATCAAAACGATAATCCATAAGCTGCACTCAATGTCGCTAGAGGCAGCGCTCCATAGTAACTAAGCATTCGGTTGCGGAACAGCAATAGCCGGGATATAGCGTCGGGTGCTGCAGGATGTGCATCCATTTTTAAGCAAACAAATCAAGAGCAGCACTCCAGCAACTAATGCGAGCATTAATGGAAATTGACCAAAGATGCTGGAAAAAATCGAATGAAAAAATGCGGGGAACACACCAAAAATAGTTTGAAAAGAAGTCACAAGACCACTGCTTATGACTTTAAAAAAATTTGCTAACCCCGTAGACAAGGACACATTAAAGATAGTGTGAATTAACTCCCCAAAATGCAAGGGCAGGTCAGTATTTAATAACGCATGAATTCAGTGTGGGTATTTGCCACGTGAAGGACAAATGTTTCTTTAGCAGATGTAGGAGCGACCTCTTTTTGAGACAATAGCGTTCTTATACGACTCATTTGGTTGAACTCTGCTTTCAAGGTCGGAATCGACGGCCAGATGGAAACATCAAGTTTCCCATGCAGAGGAGGAAACAGAACATTTTTACAGCAAATTACACGATCAGTTACCGTAACCACATAAGCGATACCGGACAACATCCCACAACAATCCGCATTATTTAACAGTAAATAACTCCCGTTTGCCAGTAAAATGAACGTTGGTATGGTAGCAGGTGTCGGAGTGCCTTTCAAAATACAGGCCAAATTAGGGGCCTCCTGATTACAAGAGCCATGCAATTGTATGTGTCTACAAATTAAAGAGTGATCTGGCGCTGTTGTGCAATCCTCACCAATCAAAAAAACTTATTTTCCCTCCCTCAGACACCTATAGGTAAATGATAGTGACCAAGCTTCATGGAGATAAGTGCTGCCTAAGGGTTCATAAGTGCCTATAGCATAGTACTTCATGCAAGCTTCAAATTTAAACAGGCTGAAAGGTAACGTTATCATTCCGTGGATAAGCCACACAGCAGAATTTGTCTTGGCCACAAAAAAATGGCAAGGGTTCATGTTTTTCAATATGCAACATAGAAAACGTGGCATCTTTCATCGGCATGAATTGCTGTTTGGCAGTCAAATTAAAAGGTGCAAATAATGATGACATATTCATGTAATCCCAAGGAACTCGTCCTGCCTTTAACGTTTGTAATGTCCAAGCAAACTGCATTATAGAACGCAATTGATTTTGACCATGGAACAAAACAGAAACATCTTCTTGAACTATATCAACAACAGACTATACAATATTATCTAAAGTGTAAATGCAGGAAGAAAGGGTATTAATGCTATTATCTACAACATCAAGCACCTTTTCTAAATTAGCTTAATCTATAGCTCTCAACCTCGAAGCAGCTTCAATCTGGGACAGTTTCCAAGCTTCGTTGTAAATAGCATATACCCATCTTTTGGATCTGCCAGTTGCAGGGCCTTTAATAAAGTCATTCAGGTCAACATCGTCAGTCAGTTTAGACAGGTGAAGTTTAACAGACGCTAAAGTGGAGTGTTTGAGCCAAGTCTGACATAGCTTGCCCACAGAATAAGTAGTGACAGAATGGTCACTCACAAAACGGGGATCCACCCTAACCTGTGTGTAGCCACTGGCCAAACCCAGAAACCGATGCTGGCAGGAATCAGCACTTTTGTGCCACAACAACCAACCCTCAGGATCCAAACTAGAGATGTTAAAGGAAGAATTCAGCATTAACGCTTGCAATTCTCTAATGGAGATTTTAGAGTAATTATCCCAGCCGGGATAATCTTCCAACTCCGGAAAAGAAGGTGCATTTAATTTTTTAGGAGTCGCCAATCCAAAGCAGTTGGTTTGTGAAATAGTCGAATTCAAAAACAACATATGGTTCGGAATGAGACATGCACGATGCAAGGCCTCTGTGCCCTGCACTTGCCAGCTTTTAGAACCCCAAACAGATTTAAGATCAATAGCATCTTTCCACAGCTCATAGCCCCCTAGAGCCAATTGGTCAAGAAAGGGCTTGGAATATAATAATTTGGTGTGAGTCAGTCTAACTTTGGAAGAGGACATTTCGGTCATCTTAAAATAAAATGCATTAGGATTTGTTTGATTAAAATCAGTAAAATATGTGAATCTCCTTAAAAGAGATTTGGAGCTCTCTTCTATAGGAGCTGGGCAGTGTTCCCATTGGGTATAATTCACTATATTCCTTCTTGTGTTCACCTTGTGCAGGTAGTGATTTCCAAAGTGTTGGTAACAATACATATCACCATAGTAAGCAGAATTTAAAAAAAAATCTTCAGCATCAAAGGCAGCATAATATTTAAAATCTGAAAACAAAGCCTCAACGGCCTGAGCATCCCACTCATTAGCATGTATATGCTGCTTAATTACATCCCCCATGGAAACCCTCAGTACATTTGGGACATTAATGACTTCAGTCGGACCATGAATCTGGAACTTCACTGCATCCCAAACAATTCCATCTAAAACTGGCCAAGCAGTGATTTTAACAAGCTCCAAGTCTCTCTTGATGCGGTGGGACGAGAAGTAAGGTGCCAATGTACCATTAATTGGTCGAATAACTAATCGTTTCTCAAGGTAGTGGCCCTTCACCAAATGAAAGAAAAAAATTATAAATCCAATTGACATAAAGAAAAAGATTTTAAAAAGTACCAACCAAATGTAAGTCCAAGGAGGAATTCAAAAATGTTTTCTGAACCATGTTGCAAAATTGAAACGTTTGAAGGGGACTTTGATGTGGAAGAGTTAGTGACAAAGGAAAATCTGGACTCATTTGCCAACCTAGTTTCTAAATCAGGCAACGACAAGTCAGTGGGGTATGTATACTCAGTCTCATTAAGAGGATCTTGAGGTGGAATATTCAATAAAGGACTTGATACAGCAGGCCTCACCAAGACAACTTTAGCACGTCTGTTACCAGGAGCCGGCACCAAAACAGAATTTCTCATAATAGCCGGGCAAAAGACCGCAGGTGTCATACTAAGAAGAATGGGCCACTCTGTGTACTTTGACATTGTCTATGGAGATGTACCTCTTTTCTTTACGACCTGGAAGTGGTGGTAAAATGACTGTTCTTGTGCCCACACTCCAAGTACAGGAACTGGTGCTCGATACGAGGTGCCAAATTCTTTCTTGTTCTCAATCTTCTCACGGACAAGTTCTCCAACTCTGGGTAGCCAGCCAACTACCGGGATCTGCAACGCAGCATCATACTCGCAGGGCAAGTGTGTGATGTATTCCTATAGGTACTGTATCGATTCCCCTATTCCTGACCCTGGTTTGGTTAATAATTAACTAGCAGCCATCCAACGGTTCAAAAACCGTTATCTGATTAAGCCACACCACGGCACAGAAGCGCGTTATCTGATTAGGTCATAACGCATGCCATCTAATTAGACAAGCGATATTCCTCCAGCCCCTGATAAGGCATACGGAGTTCTCAAAACAAATCAAACCTACAGCGACCTGGGAAATTCCCAAAGCCATTGTTTTGATTTCACCGAGAACTTCAGCAAAAGAATGTGCGAACGAGCCCATTCATATGACATCCTTATTGACGTATATATGTCCATCCTTACGTCAATCTCGGCACCTTTCAGGTATAAATATTACCGACATTGCCTTAAGCAAACACATGCGGTGGTGACGAGATCGGAGCAGCGAGACGTGCTGAGGAGCCCAGCAGAGAGCGAAGCCCACAGACGCTGCCCCGCCTTCCTGACGCGCTGAGAACGAGACGCTGCCTTTCTCCTGCCGAGAAATCCAGCTCCGGCGCTTCCAAGCAGCCCTCGCAGGCAGCTGGAATATCAAGACCTGGGATAAGAGATACCAGCCCTCCATCATTCTAGATCTCAGGTACAGAACTGAATAACCCCTTGCAGAGAATTCTCGAATCAGTCCCTTGGCAAAACAAACTTAACTTAAACTGCTACTTATCTACTCCCGCCCACGTATTAGGCTTAGGTCAGGTACATTGGGGTAGGCGTGGTTAGAAGCACCAGTTGAGTACGATTAGTCAAATGTATATATGTATGTATCTATTTTATCCATTTTAAAGTATCATATGGCTCAGAAACCATATCAATGCTTTTACAGTATTATTTTATAATTCTGTCTCTACTGTATGCACTTTACTTAACTACAAGTATTGCAATAATAGCGATTCATTTCTCTTGTATGAGAAAAGAGACTGATCAATAAATAACATCTTTTATTGAACCACGCCCATCTCTTATTTCTCTACAAACTGGTGAAACTAAGAATGCACGTACTGACTGAGTAAAATAAGTTGTCTATTGTTTTCACACGACTCTAGAGATACACTCTTGATTAGGGGAGAGCAAAGTTGTCATGTTCTATGGTTGTCAGAAACTAAATCCCTTCTTGTCTATCCAGGGAGGTTAAAATCCTCCTTGCCTATTCGAGAAAGTTTCTAGTGAACTCTGAGCTAGCTGGCAAACACAAAACTTTAAGTCTAATATCGTCGGTAGAAGACCTAGTTAACCTCTGCCCTAGGTCTATACTATTGAAGATATTATTCCAATGCGCAGAGCCTATTGGGATAATAGGAACTACACTACATGGCGCCCAACGTTTGGATAGGCGATAAAACTAACGCAAGACATTAGAGTAACTCAGTCGTGCTTTTTCACACAGAACCCCTTTTTTCCCATAATACTCCAAAGACGTCTGGAATGGGTGAAAGGTCATATCCGCCAAACCTCGCAGGAGGAGACTCCTATGTATGGTTCTTGGTTTATTCAACGTTGAAGGATACACTGTTCCAAAATATTGTGCATCTAATCTTTATATTCCGTGGAAACTTGATCTGCAAACAAACAGAATAACCTTCATGTAAGTAAAATGTCAGACACTGAAGAAGAAAGAGAGACAGCTAGACTAGCAGCTGAACTAATAGCAGCTGATAATACTCTGCTACAAAATGACCCGGATATAATACTCATCCCGGTCAACATAAGAAAATCTATAACTTTAAAACTTATAGAAAATGGACTGACACCAAGAGGTGGTACAGTCATATTCGTAATTGAGGCACACGAATATCGGCAGACAGAGGTATTCTATTCATGGATAAACTTTCCAGCAGCAAACGCTGTAACAAAGGACTTCCACTATTATAAAATAGAGGAACCTCCTAATGAGTACACTCCTTTCGAGGAGGTGGAAATACCACTCAAATTCCAAGAGCATCTGCTCTTGTTTAATGGCGCCCTAAAACATAATAATCACATCACCAGGCTCGGTCCACTAGGTAGACCAGGAGCAACGTGGCCGGTCCTAGCCGGATACACACCACATCCAGACATTGAAGAAATGCCTGCACCAGAACTTTTAGCACAGCTAAAACAATTAATAAAAATACATAGACAATTAGTCCAATATGTAATGCGGACTTCAACAATCCAACCAGCAATTAAAATTCCACAGCTGACCAGTCATCAGGGGAACACAAATAAAATTACACCACAGAACATACAGTCCTGTCTAGGTAAGGTACCCGCAAAACGGGAACAAATTCCTTTCTGGCTAGCACAAAAAATAACTCAAATAGAGGCGGTGTTTCCAGATACCACCCCTGTTGAGAAACATAGGATTCTGACTATCTGTCTTCCAATGGGAATCGCACCACATGTGGAGGATTGTGACACTTGGGGAACAGTCTTTGCTTCCATTTACACAAAAACACATGGTGTACCATCCATGTCAGTAATACCAGATGTGCTAAAACAGATTCAAGATGAATACGGTCCAGAACCCGCTTTAACTCTCGGTATGAAACTACTGAAAGACTTCAAGCAGGTCTCTGCAATATTATTAGCCAACATAAAGGGAGAAGCAGCAAATGTGGCGATTCGCCAGAGGTTAAAAGAGACAAATATAGCAGACCAACCATCTGAAATTGCCAGAATCATAGAAAAATCCTATGAAGAACTAGGAAGAGATAGTTTGGGTGGAATACCAGTGAAACCCCAACTAGTTGAAAGTCCTGAAAAGGTATTTATAAAAAATAATTTAAACACTCAAAAAAAGAGCTGGGATGGAAATAAACAATCCAATCCTAAAGAAAAAAGATTCCAGTCCAGAGGAAGGTCTCCTTGGCGAAGAGAAAGATCTCCCGACCAAGGACGCAAGTCTCCCCAAAGGGAGCCCTCTGTGAAAAAATACAACCTTAGAAATAGGGATAATATAAAGAAACCTGATAGATATCAAGATATTGATACACGTCCCTCTCAATCTTTTCAGACTTCCTCGCAGAAATCGGAAAGAAGAGGACGATCAGAACAAAGGAAAGAGCACGTCAAGTCCAAAGACAAAGAACCTGCTCATCTGAATAAAAAATTACAATTTCCAAAAAAGAAGGTAGCCAGGATTAAAGTAATCAACAATGCCGAGAATACTGAGGACACAGCTGAAAAACGGAGAATGGGCTCAGACAATGCTAGACAGCGCAGCAGAAGGGAGCATAGCTCGCAAAGTCCTTATGAATCATCTGGAGACAGTGGACACGAATGAATACATTCAGGTGGAAACTGCAGATACCAGAGTTAGCAAACCTCATAAAATATATGAAATAACATTGCGTATAGAGGGGGATAAGACTAGAAAAATAAGGGGACTATTTTGGGATAATCTGTCCAAGGGCTATGACATCCTTCTAGCTGAACGAGACTGGCCTCCAGAGTTTGTCAGGGAGTGCCCACATGGCGAAGAAATAATTATGCCTGCCTTCTCAAACCATATTCCAATTCATAAAAAATATACACTTGCAAGAAAGTGGGCAGTAGCTCAAGCCCCTGCCTTATATAAAAATCATGTGGGATGGGATGAGGACTCTCCTCCTCACAAAATCCAGTTAAAATCACAACTTACTGCACAGAGGCAGTACCCGATTAAGCAAGAAGCTAAAAAACAGGTAAAAGAGATCCTAGATCAACTTGAATACCAGGGGGTGATTGAAACCTGCACCTCACAAATGAACAACCTTTTGTTTTCTGTCTCCAAGCCAGACAGTTCATATCGTCTTGTTTTGGACTACAGACACCTTAACTCATGTTGCAAAACATTTGCAGTACAAAACTCGCACAGTGCTGCACTAATGAATAACATAGTGCGCAAAAAATACAAAACAACCTTAGACATTTCTAATGGTTTCTTTTGTCAAAATATAGCACCAGAGAGCAGATATTTGACGGCGTTCTCAATAAATGGCACGCAAAAAAATGTCTGTCGTTTGCCCCAGGGGTTCAAGAACAGCCCAGGATTATTCTCAGCGAGAGTAACAGAATTACTACAAACATATGATGACGAGGCATTATCTTATGTCGACGACATCTATCTAACAGATGATGACTTGGATACTCACTTGAAAAGAGTGAACACCATAATACTTGGGTTCGCAGCAGAGGGTTGCAAATTTAACTTTAAAAAGTCAAGAATTGCCCATCTAACAGTCCTGTTTTTAGGATATGAACTATCAAGTGAAGGCAAAAGCCTGGCTGACAATTTCCTAGAGAAATGTGCTGTAATCCAAGCACCTAGAACACTAAAAAACTTACAATCAATTCTAGGCTTCCTAAATTTCGGAAGAACTTACATTATAAATTATGCAGAGAGAATTAAACCTCTCTATGATCTAATAAAACCAGATTTTAAAAGAATCAATTGGACTCAAAAACACACAGAAATTTTGAGATCTTTACAAACGGATATGTTAGTTAAAAATAAAATTACAAACACGTGACAACACACGCAACCTTGTGATTCGAGTCATCCCAGGAAGATGCGGATTCACATACCTGACCTCTAATGAGGGAGAGAAGGTACCAATAGCATACAAATCACATTTGTATACAGAAGCTGAAAAAAGGTTCAGCATTAAGGAAAACATTGTTCATGCGGTTCAAACAGCTGTAGAAAAAGAAAAATACCAAGCAGACGGTAGACAGGTTACAGTCAGAACAGCAGAATCAGCTTTTGAGGCATTAACAACACCATGTAATTTACCGACAACTTCACTAAATCCAGAATGGATACAATGGGTAAATTCTGTTGCTACAGAGAAAGTAAAATACTATTTTGACCCGGAAATGAAAGAATTAAAATATCTAGAATATGAGAAAGAATACCCTCTGCCAATCGACATTCTGCCTTTACGACAGTACGCCTGTGTAATACATACAGACGGGCATGCTCAACCCTCAGTTTGGGGAGAGCTGGCTTACAAGGCCACATGCGAAATTGTAAAAGAAGTGAGGCGCGGAGGTAAATTAAGACCTCTACTTACAAAAACACACTCAGTGGAAAATAATTCAGAACAACAAACTGAAATAATAGCGTTAAAAATGGCGCTAGATAATGCCGATCGCGAATTCCCGACACTTATTGTGTGCGATTCGTATTACTGCGTCAAATCATACAATAACGATTTACAGAAATGGATTCAAAACGGTTATAAAGATGACACAGGTGCAACAATAAAGCAAAAAGTGCTTTGGGAACAAGTAGTTCTTTTACAGAAAGAACTACCAAAAACTCACGTGATACATTCACTGAGTCATCAGCGTGATGGCGTTCACGTTGCAGGGAATTCATTGGCTGAGACAGCCACAGCGGTAGCAACTAAACCGGCTTCCGTAGCTACAAAAAAGCGTACAGTAAAACACATTGACGGTGAAACTGTGCTGGCGGTGAAAACGTCATCAAAAGGCGACTGCTCGGCGCTACCGATCAATTATCCACTCAATTATACATACATAATCGATGCAAACTCAGTCCCTTTTGCTCGAATCCCTGGAGTGGGGGATAGAGTGATTCCAAACACGGACAGGAGAGGCTTGTTAATAGCAGACGCACATATGGGTGAGGGTCTCAGACACCTTAAACAAAAAGATTCTATGGAAGAATTACAATCAGTGTACTGGTGGACAGGCATGAGCCTGCATCATCACATTTTTGTAAAAAACTGCCCAGACTGCAATAGAGATCGCAGTGGCGAGCGGGGAGGACTATTGCCATGGCATTTCACTCCAGATAAACAACAACAATAAGAAAGCCCCCATCATGAAAAAAAGCGTTATATTAACATAAAAAGACTAATTTTCACTTATAATGTAGACCCCAGCGCTCGGCTGACGTCTGGACTGTTATAAAAGGATTTGCGAGTCTATAATGGCATATACGCTAGGAGCATGCTACGTTTCAACTAATGTATTCCTTTTAGCCTTCAAGCTTATGGGGAAGCATGGCCAAATGAGCATAGCATATCGGGACTCTTCTGAGGGATACGGGATGGTGTAAAGAAAAAACCAAGACATAAAGCAATCTATAACGGAAAAGGTATTAGGTTTGGGTGCTGGGTGGGTCAAACATCTAATAAGTGTCCAACATAGTCTAAATAACCTGCCAAGGAATTCTCTGAAAGGGTTCAGTCCGTACGAACTATTGTTCTGGACTAGAATGATGATCCAAGATCTTGATAGTCAGACTTCAGTGGTTAAAGACAAAAGCTTTGATATCAAAGATCGTTTGGCTATTTTACAGGACTTAAATGAAACAAGAAAAGACCTGAGCAACATAAAACTGAAACAACAGCCAACAACCACTGAAGAGAAACCACCTGTCCCAGCAAGGCCTGTCTGGATTCCAAAAGTCGGGGATCTAGTCAGAGAAAAGATCGCGGTAAAGAAGGAATTTGGGCCTTCTTACAGAAAAGCAGTTCCTGTCTTGTCTATCAACGGGACAAGATCAGTAGTACTACCGCCCCTTGCTGGTAAAAAGGATAACCGAGTCATATCCATCGACCTGGTAAAACCACAATCATGTGGCCGATAACAAACAGTAGGCCAAGTGGACTCCCAAGAAATAGCAGAACACCAATGTTTGCTACAAATACAGAGGCTCAAACTGGAAGACTGATCACATTTGGAAAATCTACAGTGAATCAACAAGGACTATGCAACAAAGCAATGGAACTGGAACCTCTTAAAACCCAAATTAAAACTTTTCATCAAGAAACAACAACCTATGATGATGTAACTGCAGACTTTGCTAATGAAACAAAGCAAAATCCAAAAGCAATTGGAACAATTGACAGAACAGCATCCGGCTACTTCATCAACTTCGATGATTCATCTGAAGCCCTGAGTGAAGCAAAGAAACAGCCATCAACAAAAACTTTTAAAGACAAAGCTAAGGAACTTTTTCAACAGCTGAAAGAAACCTATCTGACCTCTCCATGGATTGAATTTTGGGTGGCCTTCGGTGCATTTATCCTCATTCTTTGGCTCATCTTAGTACTATGTTTGGGACATTTCATTGAAGGGAAATATGCTAAAATGGACACAGCAAGCCAGAAAATCAACTTGGTCCTTAAACCACACACATCTTCACACATCGAGAAAAGAGAACTTTCTTCAGTAAACTTCACAGCCAATCCTATACCAGGCGGTGTAGCATGGGACAAAACTGATTATGAAATCTATGGTCCGGTTGAAATCCTGAAGTATCCACACCAATTCAAGATCTCATTGAGTGACTTTGTAAAACCAAGCTCATTTGCGGATGATTGGGACTTTGAAAGTATTAATGATATGATGTCTGATCTTGTGATGTCTGCTAAATTTACAGAACATGATTATTTGCAGGGTTCATCTAATTATGATCAGATGTTCTGCTATAACCACTATGGTAACCATTATCTACATAAATCTGCTCAACCTAGAAATGTTTTAAATTATAACCAATGGGAACATTGTGCTACTCCTCCAAAAGATAGCTCAAAAACATTTTATGATAAATATTCATACTTTTCAGGGTTTAACACAAGTAATGCAGAAACATTTTATTTCAAATTGTCAAATAAGACAGGTATGAAGACCATGCTTACAAACACAAAATTGATATATTCCGATTCATTCTTTGAACAAATGAATACATTTGGGTTTGATTTCTGGAACAATAATATTGAAACAAAAACTGTTTGGGGTACAAGAGATTGGCAAGTACAAGGTATAGAATCATTGTTTAGAGCCTGCATGATCCCAGAACAAATTATATTTTTGAACGACACTATTCAACAAACTACCTGTCTTGGCTTAGCCAAAATCAAAGATTTGAACAAACCGTCTATTCCAAAGCCAACAGTGAACAGTAATAGCTCTATAGATGTTGAGATAGACGTAAACCATATATTAAACCAAAACAGAACACATCCTGAATGGAAAAAATGGTTGATCTGGCCCACAGATACAAATAACTGTCAAGACAGATTCCTGAACAAAGTACAGGGGTTCACATTGACTAGGCCAGACCCTAGATATTCCCAAAGACAACATCCAGGGATAGTAACCACCTACAGCGTGGGCAAGCTCTGCCTTCAATGGCTACAAACGTCCACACTGGCTGAAATTAAGCAACACCTAACTTTACTTACAGAAGGTGCTGACTTGCGTGATTTCATATTGGGACCACGCAAACAGCGTCAAAAACGTTTCATAGCGGCCTCTATATATGCAGCTTATAACGAAGTCTGGAAAGTAACTCAAATTGAGACAGCAGAAAAAATACGGGAAATTGACCGTATTAATTTGGAAAAATAACTTTCTGTGGTGGACAATGGGTTAATGACTCTGTCTTCCAGAATATATTCTCTGGACAGCATTGTGTCTTCAGCAATCGATATAATATCGCAAGACTTACTGATGTAACAACACGGTCAGTCCCAATTGCGTTCTATTGTACAGCTTGGCTGGACGTTACAAAATTTGCATTCTGGCTATGTGCCTTGGCGTTTAATCAACACAACGTCATTATTTAATATCTTTAACCTCACTGATAAACAAATCAGTTTGGCACAGAAGGGTGCTGACTATACAATTCTGAGCATTGAAAAACTTGAGAGATTACCATTGACAATGTCAGAACGACCTGTCATTGAATGGATAATACATGGAATAATAAATATTCCGATAACTACTTTCCAGTTTCAATTCTGGCAAAAATATATACAGGCAGGCCAGTATGAAAGGTTGGGTAAAGGATACATTAAGTCAATATGGAACTTGCCCTATACACACGAATGTGTCAGCAATAAAGGCCAGAAAGTGTTTCTCAGTGGCGATAATTGTGCAAGATCACTGAGCGGTACACTTCTGTGTCAGGGTATTAGTTTGCACGGAGCCTGTGAAGGGACTTCAAATAACCTTTCATGTTACCAGCTAGGCACACCTGCAACACGAATAGAACCATTCTTTAGGAGACTCTCGAACGGGAGTTACATTCTAATAGTAGATCGCAGATGTTGTAGTTTGCTGCCCGCAAAACCTTATCTCATAACTGTGACTAGGAAGGTCATGTGCTGTGAACATGTATTGTTCCCCAGCGAGTCTGCAGACAGGGAGGCAAGGTTATGGCCCGATTTGAAAATTGCTTCTATTCGAATAGATACTTTAAGCAGAATGAAGACTGTGCTCCTACAGACGCCGACCAGGCTCACGTCATCAAAAGAAACGTATGATCTCCAAGTTGCAAGGACAACAGAAGAGATTCATTCATTATTATCAACTAATTCCCCCATACATTTCGCAGAAATACTGAACGAAATCTTAAATATTTCTGATACCACTGGTATCTCCAGTGTATTTAAAGCAGTGTTTTCGGGTGCTTTAACTCCATTCAAAGCCATCCTGGGTATTTTTCCAGACTTTGTCCATTCCATTTTTGGCGGACTTCCTCTCCCTTTAGGACTAGTAGCGGGTATTCTATTTTTGATCCTGTTATTTCGCTATGGCAAACCATGTCACAGACAAAACACCTGCGACAAGGGAAGAAATGATCCTAGCCATTGGCTACCGGGACCGGGTAACTAAAATCCTTGGACTATCCCGGCTTAGAGACCTGAACATGACTTGGTTTCTTTCATTTAGACCAATGTGGCAAAGTTGTGTTATGCCTGTATTAAGGTGCTTGCTATGCGGCGAAGAATGCGTGTTGGACACCTGTCTGGCACTACAATCGGATGTGCCAATGGACGCAGATACCTTGTTGGGTCCGGTAACGGCTCATGCATTGTGCTGTCCCCAGCGGCTACCAATCCTGATGACGGCATTCGTGGAGTCTTCACCACTACGATTGAGGGGTAGTGAAGTACAAGATGAAAACAGCATCGATCAGGTACGACCTTCAGTCAGCTATGCTGATCCAAACATCAATGGAGGCAATCATGCTCAGGCTCATGAATGCATGGTAACAACCTTTTCCGAATTAGTGGAACTTACGCAAGAAGCTGTTGACAGTTTTTTCAACAGTCTAAATGATATGATGTTTTCACCAGAGCAGCAGGAATAACTTTGAGCAAACTAGCACTTGGATTTCCCTACATGCTGAATTTGGCCTTCAACTTTTTGAAGAAAAGCGATATGAAAAATTTTTCTCATAATTTTTTTTTCAGACTGCAAGAACTTTTTCCCCAATTCCAAAATATTTACGATTTTTGGGACACTTATCTTCTGCTTAAAGTAGACGTTATTCTTAGAGAACTAAATTTCTATTTTTAGGTAGTCACAAGACATTCGCTATGCTAGCACTATTATACATAAATTTATGATTGTGATGAAATGGTCTCGCACTTTTTTTCTGTATTAAGAGCCATTTCATGTGTGGTTTTCGCATTTAGATTATGCTGAATTTTTAACATATGAGTAGCATTATTAGACTGCTTGTGCTTATAGTATACGTGACAGTACATGTGATTGTGTTTCGTATATTTTATAAAATCCAATTTTCGGAATGCATATAAATGTATTTTGGGGTGGTACGGTATACACAAACGCTACTGATATTCACTATGCCTAGATTTGTAAATATGGACATAGTCTACGTGGAGTGGGTGTGATGTATTCCTATAGGTACTGTATCGATTCCCCTATTCCTGACCCTGGTTTGGTTAATAATTAACTAGCAGCCATCCAACGGTGCAAAAACCGTTATCTGATTAAGCCACACCACGGCACAGAAGCGCGTTATCTGATTAGGTCATAACGCATGCCATCTAATTAGACAAGCGATATTCCTCCATCCCCTGATAAGGCATACGGAGTTCTCAAAACAAATCAAACCTACAGCGACCTGGGAAATTCCCATAGCCATTGTTTTGATTTCACCGAGAACTTCAGCAAAAGAATGTGCGAACGAGCCCGTTCATATGACATCCTTATTGACGTATATATGTCCATCCTTACGTCAATCTCGGCACCTTTCAGGTATAAATATTACCGACATTGCCTTAAGCAAACACATGCGGTGGTGACGAGATCGGAGCAGCGAGACGTGCTGAGGAGCCCAGCAGAGAGCGAAGCCCACAGACGCTGCCCCGCCTTCCTGACGCGCTGAGAACGAGATGCTGCCTTTCTCCTGCCGAGAAATCCAGCTCCGGCGCTTCCAAGCAGCCCTCGCAGGCAGCTGGAATATCAAGACCTGGGATAAGAGATACCAGCCCTCCATCATTCTAGATCTCAGGTACAGAACTGAATAACCCCTTGCAGAGAATTCTCGAATCAGTCCCTTGGCAAAACAAACTTAACTTAAACTGCTACTTATCTACTCCCGCCCACGTATTAGGCTTAGGTCAGGTACATTGGGGTAGGCGTGGTTAGAAGTACCAGTTGAGTACGATTAGTCAAATGTATATATGTATGTATCTATTATATCCATTTTAAAGTATCATATGGCTCAGAAACCATATCAATGCTTTTACAGTATTATTTTATAATTCTGTCTCTACTGTATGCACTTTACTTAACTACAAGTATTGCAATAATAGCGATTCATTTCTCTTGTATGAGAAAAGAGACTGATCAATAAATAACATCTTTTATTGAACCACGCCCATCTCTTATTTCTCTACAAACTGGTGAAACTAAGAATGCACGTACTGACTGAGTAAAATAAGTTGTCTATTGTTTTCACACGACTCTAGAGATACACTCTTGATTAGGGGAGAGCAAAGTTGTCATGTTCTATGGTTGTCAGAAACTAAATCCCTTCTTGTCCATCCAGGGAGGTTAAAATCCTCCTTGCCTATTCGAGAAAGTTTCTAGTGAACTCTGAGCTAGCTGGCAAACACAAAACTTTAAGTCTAATATCGTCGGTAGAAGACCTAGTTAACCTCTGCCCTAGGTCTATACTATTGAAGATATTATTCCAATGCGCAGAGCCTATTGGGATAATAGGAACTACACTACAAGTGTTCCTTTTCAAGACTGTCTCTCGTCTTGTGTAGAGTCTGTAAAACATTACAATGTTCATCTACGTCAAAGGGTGCAGCAGACGCCGCAGAGTCTAGACCGTCAAGGTCCGGGACAAACATTTTGATGCAAAAGAGCATTTTTTATGGGGTCTGCCCTCCCAGAGACCTTCTATGGAGATTATTAAGAGCACGTTGTACGCTATTGAGATGGGTTAGCCAGTTCCTTCCAGTACCTATAACTCGAGCTGTCAAAGACTGCTTTAAATCACTGTTCATTTGCTCCACAACACTGTTACCCTCAGGCCTGTATGGAGCCGAAAATTTGACTTGGACCCCCAAAGACCCCATGGCATCCTTGTACGCCTTAGAGGTGAACGCTGGACCCTGGTCAGAATGGAAGGTGCCACAGGCAAAAATTCCCACAAAGATACGCAAGTCTCTTATGAAAGTTCTTGAATCAGCACTTCGGTGCGGCCATAACCAAACAAAGCGGGGGCAAGAGTGAACTGCAACTAAGATGTACTTATACGCAGTATCAGAAGAAAAAGGACCGCAGTGATCTAAATAAACACAACCAAGTGGTTTATTAGAAATGTACAACTGTGTCTGGGGTGGACGCGCAGCTGAAGAAGGTTCGATTTGCTGACATATGCCACATTGAAGGACATAATCTTGCATCTGTTTGTACAGTCCCCGCCACCAGTAACGCAGTTGAAGCTGAGATACAGTAGCCGAAACGCCCTCGTGAGCAGACGCAACACATTCATGGGCAGCTGTAATCAGTGTGGGTCTGCGGTCCGCGTTGGGAATCAATCTGTCACCAACGTCGGGTATCTTCACATAAGGTACTTTATCGGGACTTAAGTGATAAGAGTACTTCGAAGGGAATCCAGTAGGATATTTCTCACCCTTCTCAGTTGCGGCAATTGCTGCTAAGATGTCATCATCTATTTTACTTTTGGAACGTGTAACTGCTGCAACCAAGTATGTAGGTACCGTTGATTTTACCGCCTCATCGGCCAAAGAATTGCCAACTGCGTGAACCCCTAAACACTGATGACCAAGAGTATGAATTGCATACACGAGTGGCAATAGCACTTTGAGCTCTGCCACTCGAACCCAGATCATTTTATGTTTTATTGGGCTACCCTTGGAATCACGGTAATCGTTCCGAGTCCAAAAAACTAGATTGTCATTGTATGACTGGACACAGTAGTAAGAATCTCTTACAATGAGAGAAGTCACACCAGGGTCTGCATACTCCAATGCAAGCATCAGTGCACGTAGCTCTGCCAATTGGGCGGTACAGTCCCCTAATGTCTGAGTATGCACGGCATCGGACTTGAATTCACCATTTACTATACTACCAACCACAATAGTGCAGGCTGAGACATATGCGTGCTTAGACCCATGCGCAACTTGCGCAGAACCGTCAGTGTAAATGACACAATGGAACTCCTCCAAAGGGCGCATGGTCAGAGGAGCAGGATGAACAAATTCATACTGCAAGAACTCCTGCATCTGTAAGGAGGCATCAAAGACAAACGTGACATCGGGAGATGTCAAAGACATAGCCCATTGAATCTTCTGTGGGTGTAAGGCTTTTGAATTTGGTACACTGGCTTTCATCACTGCTTCCAGGGCAGGATACGGGGTAACAACCAACATGTGTTTTCCCTGCCACAGTGCGCGTTCCTTCAGAATCGCCATTTGCACTGCTGTCAAAACTTTTTCCACAGTGGAAAATCGCATTTCAGCCGAAGTGTAAAAGTGTGACTTGTAAGCAATAGGTACTGTGTCTCCTTCATTAAAGGTAAGGTATATGAATGAAACCCACCGCCCCAGATACGATTCTTATCACCAGGTTGGTGTGGTTATCACAAGTCTGCAAGAATTTAGGTTCAAGAAGATCAGCCTGCAAAGATTGCAAGATGGCTGTATTTTCAAGCTGCCAGCACGATTTGGTATAAGTTGGTTGTATCAAGGCATATAATGGCTTGATACGCTGGGCATAATCTTAAACCTTTTACACACAAGACCATCCACTAAAGTAGAGCCGTGGGTATTCTGTACTGCACAGGTACGGCAATGCGAGTTCAATCCAATACCAAACGGTACAAACCGTCAGGTTTGGTCACAGTAAAAAGTGGGTTATTCATCGGAGACACACAAGTTTCAATTACTCCCTGATACACCAACTGCTCAAGGATTTCTGCCACGGAAGCCTTGGCTTCACGTCGCATGGGATACTGAGGTTGAGGCTGTGGCATTGACCATAGGAGAATCTCGTGTCGGGGAGAAAGTGTATCCCAACCACAGTGAGTACGGTACAAACCCGGAGCTAGGGCCTTAGCCCACTCTTCTGTAAAATTCAGTGCATGCTCTTTCGACAATGTGTGTGCGAAACTAGGGAGTATTACCTCCTCCCCTCTTGGAGCAGCGAGAACAAAATGTCATACGTTGTAGTTAGATTTTCCCAAAATACCCCTTTTATGGTACGTTGTAGGTCACCTTCAATTAAAAGTTGAATCTCAAAAAGCCTGTCAGGGGGAGCTACTCTAGTGTCAGCTGTCTCTAAAACAACATAAGTGTCAGTCGCTGTCACCTTCAGTAGTGGACGGAGCGCTTCGCGCACTATGGTAATCTCTGCCGTGTTGTCCAACAGCGTCAGCGCCCAAGTCTGATTCTAAAGCTGCGTTCTCACTATCTGTGGCATATCTGGCTGTTAATGCGGCGACCTTCTTTTTCTGAAACTGGGGTCTTTTCGGCGTAGCCTCGTCCTGCTTGCCTTTCCCGTCTTTCGGGCAGGGCTGGTTGTGTCCCTGCAGGCCACCCCGACCTCTGCCGCCTCCTCCACCACTGGTGGATGAGGCCGATAAGTCCTGGAAAGAACGAGGAGAGCGTAGTTCAGAAACCTGAAAACGATCAGGTGATTTTATCGTTGCGCGATCGCGCACGTCATAAATGCGTTCTGTAGACGTAGGCACGGGAGATGCAGGACGTGACTCCTGCTTCTGTTGTTGTTTACCCTATTTTTGTTCTTAGACCAATTTTGCTTCTTAGATTTGGGCTGTTCATCTATTTCTGACTTCGGCCTTTGGGGTTGCTTTTTGTCTTTAGTAGAGAACGGCTTGACACCCAAACTATTACAGCCCACGGTCTCATAAGCCGCTGTAATAATTCTCGGTAACTGTCGGGGTTTATCTGCAACGGGAATAGCCTGCAAAGCATTAGACACCTGAAAGCTTACCGCATCTCCCTTTACATTCGCAAGGACTAGATCGGAAACTACGTCAAAAGTGCCGCATAGCCTCATTCCCAATTCAACAGCTGCCTCTGGTCCGTGCTCATCTTGAACACGCTTAATGACCGAGGGAAGGACAGTCATTGACGGAGTGCCGAAGCACCTTGTATACACTGCCGCAAAAATGTTACCGCATGACTCACAGTCACCTGCTTCCGGTATCAAGTCTTTAGGCAAACTAATGGTAAGAATCCTGTGTTTTTCAACAGGAGTCGTGTTAGGAAATACTGCTTCCAGCTGGTCAAGTTTCTCAGCAAGCCAAAAAGGCATGTCATCCTTATCTTGGGGACGCTTGCCCATTACTGCATTAACCATTACACTAAGTTTCATTCCAATCGGTCCGGCGGGATACGCCTCAACACCTGGGGCCCCGCGCAGGAGATAGCGGGTAATGTATTGTACTAAGGACCTAATCACGCTAATTGCGACAGTATGTAGGTGCCTTAGTTCTGCAACGGGAACCGCTCCTGCTTGAGGATGCGGTGTTAATCCAGCCAAAACAGGCCAAGTAGCGCCTGGAATGGACAAAGGACCTAATCTAATTGTAGTGAAATAAAAGGGGAAGGGCGTCATTAAACCAAACTCGGTGCTGCCAAGCATTAATTGGAACTTCCTGTGTCCTATAAGGAACATATTCTGTGGGCACGGCTGTGTGAGTATACGTGTGAAACACACCAGTAAGTGCATTCACAGCAGGGAAGGTCACCCACGAGTAAAAGATCTCAAAAGGGTAAGCTACTTCAGCACTCACAACCATGATAACCACCATGCCTTCCAGGTCGACGTTATAAGTTTGCAAATGATTACGAACCGCAATGTGACTATGCTCCGGTATGTCAACGTCACCCATGACGACACAGAAGAAAGAGTTACAATGAAGAATCTACGTAGCACAACTGGGTAGTAATTCAAAAGGAAACAATTTTGATAGATTCAAACTTAAAAAGACCTATGTAATTATAGGTAGGTTTATCCGTCACCACCGTTATCCAGAAACGATAGTGATGGGGTTAAGGCCTGATATAAGCACTACTCAAGCGCCTTGTAAATACGACCAAACCATGTTGGGCGCCAAGTAGCAGGGATTCTGATCCTACACAGAACTGTGCATAGAGGTTTAGGACCTCAGTGAATTAGGGTGTATAAAAACACACCTTAGTACCCAAACCCCCTACCAGACTAGCAATCAGTGACTCATTGGTTCTTTGTCCTATAGCAAAAACACCAATGATTAGTCAATCCAGATCTCGCGACTTAGGTTACCTCAGGTAAGGTGGCTAACAAGAGCACTATTTCGTTACAGTCTTACACCAGTGCAAACAAGGAGTAAATAGAGACACGTGCAAGTTTGAAATGTTTATTTCTAACACCGTGATCTCATGCGTAGTACCTTAGATAATACAAGCAAACATATTATCAGTGACAAGGTTGTCAGCATTGTTACTATTCCATAAAATACAAAGGGAGAAAGCATCTTATATTGCTAACGGGAAACAGGTTTAAAATATACCTATATTTCACCCTCCCTAGTTAGTGAGTTAGTTTATAACTAATGAAGGTCTCATAGGATTACTTGGGCGGCCCCATACCTCTGGTACTCAGCAGTAGTGGATCACATCGAGTTCTGCACAAGCTGTCAGGATACGAATGTTCTCCAACTGTCTCTGATCATGCCTGCACAGTGCATTGTTAAACGCGCCCGTATCAGAGGTGGCAACAGCTGCATATGTGTTATGACTAGAACGTGTGAGGATCATTCCGAATAACAGACACAGTGTCCAAGATAACCTTGACAGTCTCGGCTCTCCATGTGCAGACTAAACTAGCGAGGCAGTTTAGAAATGTAGCATAACAAGCTATTCTCATGTGAAGCAAAATACTCAGCCTTCTCTAAACAATATCACAAGTGCGTGGCATGTGCAAAGCAGAGCAGGAAAGCAAAAATGGCGTTTAAGCTTCTAATAAACCCATGCTAACTTAACATTGTGTGAATGTAAGGATCGTCCTCACTACAGCTTTGAAAGGAGAAACCGCTGTTGAGCAGTGCCAAGCATTGTTATAAGCCAGTTCGGCCATCCACAACAGCTCCACCCACGATTCCCGCGCCTCCTTTGAATAAACCTGAGATATTTCTTCAAAGTTTGATTCAACCACTCCGTCTAACCGTCAGTCTGAGGATGGGAACTAGTTCAGAGGGTCGAATCGATATGCAGTGCTTGACACCACATTCTCCAAAAGCGAGCTATAAACTGTGGACCTCTGTCTGAAACAATCACCTTCGGGACCCCATGTAACAGGATGACATTACTAGCCAACAGTTGGGCTGTCTGCCCGGCTGTGGGGATGTCCTTACAAGGAATAAAATGCCCCATCTTCGTAAGGCTGTCAACCACCACCAGTATGGCAGAGTAACCTTGATCTGTAGGCAGCCCAGTTACAAAATCCAAACTAATGTTCTACCAGGGATGCTGGGGGTAGGCATGGGCATGATTTTACCCTTTTTCCTGATGTTTTCTCCCTTTGCTCTTGCATACTCCTCACAGCGTGTTACCCACAAAGTAACATCCTTATTCAAGGTTCCCCACCAGAAATGTCTCTGTATCAACTGTATGGTTTTACGTATTCCTGGATGTCCTGCCATGGGAATGACGTGACACCAAGTAAACGCATTTTTCTGCAACTCAGTGGTGGGTAGATACAGCTTATTGTTATGGAAAGGTAGACCCTGCTTCACGGAGCGTACATCATTCTGTCCTGCCCAAGCATTCCACACATCACGAGTTTGATGGCACCTAACCTCATCCAGGAAGTTCTCAGCTCGAAGAACACATACCACCCTTGATGGCTGTATGGTGGCATGGGTGTTCTCATTCCGGGGTACTGCTGGCAACTCCTGCCTGGACAAAGCATCTGCCTTGCGGTTCTCAATGCCTGGTCTAAAGGTCACCACAAAATCAAATTCGGCAAAGAAGAGCATCCACCACATTTGTCTTTGCCTAGGATGCCTGGCTGACTTCTTATATTAAAGATTGAGATGGTCAGTGTAGACTGTGATTGGATGACGTGCCCCCCACAGGGGGCATGTCACAGTTACAATGAAGAATCTACATAGCACAACTGGGTAGTAATTCAAAAGGAAACCATTTTGATAGATTCAAACTTAAAAAGACCTATGTAATTATAGGTAGGTTTATCCGTCACCACCGTTATCCAGAAACGATAGTGATGGGGTAAGGACTGATATAAGCACTACTCAAGCGCCTTGTAAATACGACCAAACCACGTTGGGCGCCATGTAGCAGGGATTCTGCTCCTACAAAGAACTGTGCATAGAGGCTTAGGAACTCAGTGAATTAGGGTGTACCAAAATCCATCTTAGTACCCAAGCCCTCTACCAGACTAGCAATCAGTGACTCATTGGTTCTTCGTCCTATAGCAAAAACACCAATGATTAGTCAATCCAGAACACGCGACTTAGGTTACTTCAGGTAAGGTGGCTAACAAGAGCACTCTTTTGTTACAGTCTTACACCAGTGCAAACAAGGAGTAAATAGAGACACGTGCAAGTTTGAAATGTTTATTTCTAACGCCGAGATCTCATGCGCAGTACCTTAGATAATACAAGCAAACATATTATCAGAAACAAGGTTGTCAACATTGTTACTATTCCATAAAATACAAAGGGAGAAAGCATCTTACATTGCTAACGGGAAACAGGTTTAAAATATACCTATATTTCACCCTCCCTAGTTAGTGAGTTAGTTTATAACTAATGAAGGTCTCATAGGATTACTTGGGCGGCCCCATACCTCTGGTACTCAGCAGTAGTGGATCACATCGAGTTCAGCACAAGCTGTCAGGAGCCGAATGTTCTCCAACTGTCTCTGATCATGCCTGCACAGTGCATTGTTAAACGCGCCCGTATCAGAGGTGGCAACAGCTGCATAAGTGTTATGATTAGAACGTGTGAGGATCATTCTGAATAACAGACACAGTGTCCAAGATAACCTTGACAGTCTCGGCTCTCCATGTGCAGACTAAACTAGCGAGGCAGTTTAGAAATGTAGCATAACAAGCTATTCTCATGTGACGCGAAATACTCAGCCTTCTCTAAACAATATCGCAAGTGCGTATCAAGTGCAAAGCAGAGCAGGAAAGCAAAAATGGCGTTTAAGCTTCTTTTTTTTTTTTTTTTTTTTTGGTAATCCTCATAAACCTAAACGGAACTCTTGATGGGATACTGGCACCTCAATGCGCTTTGGTCGTTCTGTTCCGGCCCTAATTGTTTGTTTTTTTTGACCAAAAACAAAGTGGTAAGCCTGCGCCCTCAACTGGCCTCTGCCTTCCCTTCCATACTCCTTTTCATCGCTCAGTGTGCGCCCCAATATACTTAGGAGTCCAGGGAACCAACAGGGCTCCGGTTAAATCATTGGAATACCAATCATCGGGTTTGCCACGCCTCCAAGGCCGCCCAGTCCTTATCTCGACTCCCAGGGTCACACGCCATGTCTGACTTACTTGTCATCACAATCTGCTTTAAACAGTTTGGGAAGGTGGGGGGAATTGGATCCTTCCAGGCTCTACAGATCTCACGCCTTGCGAGTACCATAGTATAGAAAACAAATTTTGTGGGGAGATCATTTATCTGGTAACCTGGAAAAAGCCCTAATAGTTTAGTGGATACAGAAATTGTGATAGGTACCGAAAGAACATTTTCTAAGAAATCTCTTATCTTGCCCCAGTATTCTTCTAATTCAGGACATTCAGCAAACATATGGACATTGTCCGCATTTGGGTAACCACATCTCGGACAGTTGTGTGCTAAGTTAAAGTATTTAGCCAGTTTTTTTGGGTAATGTAAGCCCTATACATTGTGTACAAGTGGTTTCTTTTTAAAGCTGCTGGCTTAATTACCGCTTTTAAAATGTTAGAAGAATCATACCAAAGGTCCATAAGGGCTCCACTATCATCAATGGTAATGTTACTCCATAGTTTGCTTATCTCAGCTTCTGTCACTTCCTCATCCTCTAACATTGCTGTATACCAGAAAGATATTTGGGACTTCCACCTACCGACCCTCAGTACCGCAGTTTAGAAATGTAGCATAACAAGCTATTCTCATGTGAAGCAAAATACTCAGCCTTCTCTAAACAATATCGCAAGTGCGTGGCATGTGCAAAGCAGAGCAGGAAAGCAAAAATGGCGTTTAAGCTTCTAATAAACCCATGCTAACTTAACACTGTGTGAATGTAAGGCTCCACCTCACTACAGCTTTGAAGGGAGAAACCGCTGTTGAGCAGTGCCAAGCATTGTTATAAGCCAGTTCGGCCATCCACAACAGCTCCACCCACGATTCCCGCGCCTCCTTTGAATAACACCTGAGATATTTCTTCAAGGTTTGATTCAACCACTCCGTCTAACCATCAGTCTGAGGATTGGAACTAGTTCAGAGGGTCGAATCGATATGCAATGCTTGACACCACATTCTCCAAAAGGGAGCTATAAACTGCGGACCTCTGTCCGAAACAATCACCTTCGGGACCCAATGTAACAGGATGACATTACTAGCCAACAGTTGGGCTGTCTGCCTGGCTGTGGGGATGTCCTTACAAGGAATAAAATGCCCCATCTCCGTAAGGCTGTCAACCACCACCAGTATGGCAGAGTAACCTTGATCTGTAGGCAGCCCAGTTACAAAATCCAAACTAATGTTCTACCAGGGACGCTGGGGGTAGGCATGGGCATGATTTTACCCTTTTTCCTGATGTTTTCCCCCTTTGCTCTTGCATACTCCTCACAGCGTGTTACACACAAAGTAACATCCTTATTCAAGGTTCCCCACCAGAAATGTCTCTGTATCAACTGTTTGGTTTTATGTATGCCTGGATGTCCTGCATGGGAATGAGGTGACACCAAGTAAACGCATTTTTCTGCAACTCAGTGGTGGGTAGTGGAGAACCTGACCTTATGGGCCAGGCGGCGCAGGGCACGCCTAAGATCTCCGAGTTCACCTGCCTCAACCGACAGAGACACGAGACACTCTGTTAGGCGTAGAAAAGTAGTTTTATTAGCTGCAGCTAAGCACAGCTATCTAAGAAGTACCACACAGGTAGGTTCTCAAGAGACTGCCACTTCAATCCGTGGCGCACAGTCTATTATACAACACAAGTTTACAATGACAACTCCCAATATACACAAAACTGACAAATAGGAATAGTTCGAAAACAAGCTATCGGATGTCTAAAACACACCCTCCTTCCAGACCCCGTGTGCTCTCCTCCCCTCAGGTTAATCAACACTAGTGCCCGTAATTCAATTTGCAGGTGGCAAAACATGCGTAGAATGCTTCAAAAGAAGGGCTATGTAACAAGAGAACACACGAAGAGAATAGTGAAGGTCAGTTAAATAAGATAAGGTAGAGAAGAATGGTGGGACCCAAACAGTGGAGTAAGGCATGGATTAATCAGTCTAGACATGGCTTTGCGAACTCGGCCAGACCCTGACATCAGTATCGCACACAAGGACAAAGGTTGTTCTTTAACAGGAAAAAATATGGAGCAGCTGAAAAGGCAGAAAGACCATTTTACCGCGTTAGCCGTGCTGCCTGAGTGAGGCAACAATAAATGGCGACTAAACAAAAAATGGCGGCTGTAGCGAAGCGGGGCCGAAAACTACGTAACCTCAGACCTTCCTTTTGCCATACTCAGGCAATGCACAAGTCTGAGTCGATATCAATGGTCATGAGGTCATTGAGATGTTGTTGCACCATCATCTTAATATGTTCTGTCTGCTGTGCTACTGGTTTGGAGACACAGATCGTGGCACAAAGTCCACAAATGGCTGGACCACACTGTAGACAAAGACAGCAAGAAAAGACGAGTGCTAAAATCATTCCAAGGAAAGTTAGCACTTTCCATCCCCAAGTGGACAGTAGTCCCCAAAACCATCCCATCACAGACCAATCTCCAGTATCTTGGTGAATAGACTCAGAGATGACATGTAGCTTAGAGATGGCTTGGTATACTGTAGGGGCATTGTCAGGAATATAAATGCAACAACTAGACCCAATCAGTTTACAGACTCCTCCTTTCTATGCAAGGACTATGTCTAAAACCATTCTATTCTGTAAGGTCATAAGTCGATCCGCCTGAAGCTGTGCAGTCAAATTCTTTAATGCTCCAGAAGTTACATTGATTGTGGCATCAACCACGCGGACCAACTGTCTGATATTTTTGCTATTGGCCATCGGACCCCAAAAGGGAAGAAACCCTTTCAGAAAATCCCCTCCTTCTTGCCCTGCTGTATCTTCCGAATCTACAACTCCTCTAGCAACTCTCTTTTTATGATAATCAGCAGGAGCAGTATATGTAGGAGGGAGGAGAAAAGCTATATAACACGTCCCCGATAAGTATGGGGGAAGCCATGTGTAAGCTTTATCATGACAGATAAAATATGTACCTTGCGATGCCACCAACGGTGCGGGGTTAGAAGGAGTATAGACATAAGTATGGGAGCAATTGCTCCTCTCTTGCTTAGTTTTGGTATTCTGGCCATTTATGTGCAAGCACAAACGACCTCTTTGGGGTAGTACCCAAATCGGTGTAGAACTCTGTTGCTTAAGCTTGTCGGTTAGGCTGAGAGTATAGCGAGTTATATTCCACCCATCGTATGCTCTCTTCTCGTCTTTGGGAATCTTGATAATGTCAGCAATCTTTGCCATCGTTACAATACCCTTTATCAAAGAACTGTGACTGAAATCCACTCCAGCATTATAGGATCCACCAGAAGGATATCGAAGTAAGTTCTGGTATGCATTGGAAAACATAGCCAGATAGGCCCAAGCAGAACCTTCGTATGAAAAGGGGAGGACTAGATACGGCATCCCTCTTTGTGTATTACGTGGTATAAGACCACAGACCCAACAATCAGTAACATTTACTATCAATTGATGCTGGTGTAACAGTTGAATGAAGGAATTATTAAGATATTCCATTCTTCTCATTTGCTCGTGGTCTGGGAGTGAGTAAAATTTATGCGGAGAAACAGTAGTAGAGGGAGTTAGAGGGGCAGAAGTGGGAACAGGTACCAACTGTAGCATGTGAATAAGCCATCCTATGCATGCTAATAAACTACATAAACATACTAAAACACATAGTGCTACGCCACAATGACCGAATAATAATTTCTTATAATGAGCTCTCTTCATCATTTTAATATCACTTCCTTTCCCTGTACTATCCATTACTCTAAAGGCGTTGCTCACGATAATCTTCCTTTATCACTTGGCTGTGATTGTTAGCCGTCCTATGACACTGCAAGTCCTGTTGACCTAGTCACTATTCAGGTCACAGCTCAAGACTCCTACCGTGACCCAGCAACTTGATGGATAAAGGACAAAGGAACCTTCCCTTTTTTTTTTAACAAAATTAAAGAAACCCAAATTAATTGTCTTTAGGCAATCTCTTTCTCAGATTGTATCGTGTCTTTCCAGGCGTTGTTTGGTCCTTAAATAAATGTTCGGGATCTGTAGTGTTAAGTCTCAAATGTACAGGTACAGCTTCCTGTAAGACGTCATCGTCCTCCTTCTCTGAGCTAGTCCAATCCAGGCGTGCACTGCTAAACGGTACGAAGCTGGGTACCTTCTCGCACTCACTATCACCGATACCTTCTCGGACCCACTGGTCATAAGGTAAAGGCAATGGTACCCTTTTGCAATGCACGCCGTGGATCCAATTTTTCTTTCCCAGGACCTTGAGAGCTGTACGAGTTGTGAGTAACACTTGTCTCGGCGGCCCCCAACGAGGTTCCAAGTTCTTTTTCTTCTAGAAGTTCTTCAGACACACCCAGTCCCCAGGCTGGATGGAGTGTCCGGGATCTGAGGAGGCCTCCGGTAAAGCGTTTTGGACCTGTTGACGAATAACATGCAATTTAGTGGTGAGATCATGCAAATAGTCAACCAGCAGCGGGTATGGAATATCTGAGTACTTTTTGGGTCTGGGGACTCCCCAGACATTAGCTGGGCATCCGAACACAATCTCGTATGGGCTAAGCCCAAACGAGAATGAACAGTCGTTCTAGTTGAAAGGAGTGCCAAAGGCAAGGCATCAGGCCAAGAAAGGCCTGTGCTGGCCTGAATCTTTGCTAACTTAAGTTTAAGAGTGCCATTATAGCACTCTACCAGACCTGCTGACTGAGGATGGTTTGCCGCATGGAATTTCTGTCTAATGCCTAGACCCACACACACCTTTTGCATAATTTGACCTACAAATTCACTTCCATTGTCACTCCAGACAATGCGCGGCAAACCAAATCTCGGGAAGAATTCTATCAAAAGTATTTTTGCAGTGGACAAGGCAGTGTTGTCCTTTAGGGGGTAGGCCTCTATCCATCTGGAAAAGGCACAAACCACCACCAGGACGTACTTGAGATTATTAAAGCGTTCCATATGGATATAGTCTATTTGCAGTACCTCGAATGGGTACGTAGGGGGTGCAAAGTGACCTGCTGGAGTTGGAGTTCCCTTTCCTGGATTGTGTATCAAACAAACAATGCAATGTTTCACCACATTTTCTGCACATTTAGGAATACCCTCATTCTGCCATACTGGAGCTAAAAGCTTACATATACCCCTTGTATTAATATGGGCTGGTCCATGGGCCATAGTATCTACAGGCAGTACATACGCATCTGGTAGCAACCATCGTTGATGCTCTGACAATTCCGTCCAACATCCCATATTATCCAACATTCCCGTACTCTCTCTCCACGTACTCAATTCTTTCTCGGTGGCCTCCTTCTGAATCGCTTTCACACTTTCCACTGTGTCTTCACACATACCAGCTTCTGTGACCCATCTAGCAGGGCCCGCAACATACATGCAACTTTCAATATTCATCGCTGTCTCCTTCGCTATCTCGTCTGCAAATGCATTTCCTTGACCCACTTCATCAGTAATCTTGTTATGTACACTGCACTTCACAATCGCTATTTGAGAAGGCAAAGTAAGTGATTCAAGAAGGTCAGTTACCAATTGACCATGCTGTATCTTGGTGCCGTGGGAGGTAAAGAATCCTCTTTCCCTCCACAAACGACCAAAACTATGGGCAACGCCAAATGCATACTGACTGTGAGTATAGACAGTCACTCTTTTCCCTTTCGCCAACACGCATGCTCTTGTCAACGCAATTAATTCTGCAGCTTGCGCTGAATTATGCGAAATGGGTGCAGTTTCTACCACGGTGTACAAAGTTGTTACTGCATAAGCAGCTGTGTTTTCGCTATTAGGAAGTTTGAAACAAGACCCATCTACCCATAGGATCCCATCCAGATCCACAAGTGGTGTATCCTTCAGATCTATTCGACCCTTCGTTTCTTCTTCAGTGCGAAGAAAACAATCATGCTGATCTTGTACATGGTTCGCATCCAAAATAGGCAACAAAGTTGCTGGATTCAGAACATTACATCTCTTTATGTGTATATGACTAGCTAGAAGTGTCAACTCATATCCAGACAAGCGAGCACTCGTTAAGTGCTGAGTTTTCGTCCTGTTAAGAAGAGTATCTACTGCATGTGGCACCATAACATTAAGAGTATGATCTAGCACTAGTCCAGCAGATTGACGAATAGAAATTGCCGCTGCTGCTGTTGCTCTAAGGCAACTAGGTAATGCATTAGCTACTGGATCTAATGTTGCAGAAAAATAGGCACACAGCCTTTGTTTGTCGCCGAATTGTTGCGTCAGTACTGCTAATGCGCAACCTTCCCTTTCATGAACATAGAGTGTGAAAGGTTTACTGTAATTTGGAGTACCCAACACAGGAGCAGAACACAAGGCAGTACGTAAATCTGAAAAACTCTTTTGACATTCATCAGTCCAAGGCAGAGGCTGGGGCGTATCTTTAAGTGTTAGTGCCAAAAGAGGTTTAGCAAGTAAGGAAAAATTTGGAATCCACTGTCTACAGTAAGAGGTAATGCCTAAGAAAGCACGCACTTCTCTTTGTGTGGACGGTACAGGCATCCGTGCAATTACATGAATACGTTCTGGAGTCTATCGTCTTCCCTCCTTCGACAAGAGATGACCTAAATAGGTAACTTCTTGTCGGCAATATTGTAACTTAGAAGATGCTACTTTATGATGTAAATCAGACAAATGTCGTAAGAGCGACACAGTTGCAGTTTTACAGACATTTTCCGAATCATCAGCGATCAACAAATCATCCACATATTGGATAAGAGTAGCACCGGAGGGTAAAGAAAAGGTGTCAAGCTGAGACTTTAAAGCTTGACTATATATGGAAGGACTTTCACAATAGCCCTGAGGTGCACGTTTAAACCGGAAGCTTCGGCCTCCGAGAGAGAAGCCAAAGAGATCCCTACTTTCTTCAGCAATAGGAATGCTAAAGAAAGCATTCTTAAGATCAATAACCGAGAACCAGACCGCTGAAGCAGGAATCATAGTAAGCAAGGCTGTTATATCTGGCACAACAGGGAACTGAGGGACAACAAGTTTGTTGATCTCTTGAAGATCGATTACAAAACGGTACACGGGTGGCTGAGAGGGATCAGTACGTTTGAGAATAGGCAAAACAGGGCTTTTGCAAACATTCCCTCTAGGCTCTTCAACCACACCCTTCTGAACCAAATCATGAACAATGGCCAACAAAGCTCTCCCACCATCACTAGATATTTTATATTGAGGAACACGTGGCATCTTAACATTGTCTTTAACAGTAATCACATATGGTGGAATTTGCAATAAGCCAACATCATTTGGACCCACAGTCCAAAGTGTCGCAGGAAGTGAACGCAACTCGGGTGGTAGCTGTTCTTTAGATACATACATCGGAGAAGTCAGTTTATCACCCAAAGTGAGGTGCACACCAGAGGGTGAACAATACAGTGTATCATGTAAACATTTCAATAAGTCCACACCCAATAAATTCTCTCCGCATCCTGTTGTTAAAAGGAGTGGAGCTTCCAAATCGTACGGACTAATGGAAATGGGCAAAGGACAAGAAATAGGATTTGAAACTGGGGCGCCAGAGAATCCCACAGAAACATTTGTTAAGCCAGACAAAGGTGCCCCAGGGAGTTTAGAATGCATTATGGAACTTCTCATAGCACCAGTATCCAAGAGAAATGGTTCTGTAACACCTAATGTCATAACATTAACATAAGGTCCTTCCTGATCTACTGGAACTGATACGACTCCCTTACTTTGCCTATGGCTGTCCTAGCTAGTATGAAAATCAACGTCCTCATTATCAAAACAATAGTCATCATTATAGTATTGTGCAGATTGAGAATTCTGCTGATCAAAGTAATTTGTAGAATCCTGAGGGGGAGAGGGACGTCGTTCCTGAGTCGACGCACCACGACCCCTACCTTTGGATATGGATCGAGAATCACCACGACCCCGTGATGCTAATGGTCCACCATACCGCTGTAATAAAATTGGACAAGTATTCTTGAAATGACCATCTTCCTTACAGTAGGCACACTGATTAGGGCCCAATGGAACTCGTGGAACTGAGGGTACCTGCTTCTGCAACAACCTCTGAAACTGCAGGGGCTGTGGAAATTGGTGTTGAACAGGACGAGGGGGACAAGCCTGTTGCAGAAGAAACTTTGTTTTTAAGTCTTTAGTCTTTTTTTCCGCTTTCTCCGCTTTCTCCTTATCTTCCTTATCCCTATTCTCATAATATTGAGCAGTAGCCAATATCTGAGCAGTGGAAGAGACAGCCCACAAACTCTCCAATTGTTTTAATTTATGCGATAATTTCGGAAGTAAATCAAAAACAAATTTGTCTACGAATAATCACTGTCCACCTTCAGTACTCATGTCTTGCCCACTATGGTCGATGAAAGTCTCCTCAAAACGAGTAAAGAAGTCGGAGACGCTTTCATCCGTCTTTTGCTCACACGCCGCTAACTTATCCCAATTAACGCGCACCGCAGGCATCATAGTTTTCATCAAATCTATTATTCTTCCAGGTAATTCCGTAATCAAGACATCCGGTTTGGCACCACCTACTTGTCCTCCATCCGCAGCTGTAATGGCAGCCCAATCACCACCTAAAGCTGCAGCATGATCCTGCCTACGAATCTTGGTCCATATTGCTTGTGGGACTACATTTCCCATAAGTAAGTTGATATCTGCCAAATTCATAATACAAGCGTCAACAGTCTGAGACAGCTCTTTATAATACCCAGCAGGATTCTTACGGGGTTCCGGTAAAGACTGTTTAAGTGCCAATACTTTTGACCTTTTCCAAGGGTCATGTACCCATAATCGCTGAAAATGAGCAGGAACACCAGGAACATTACCTGCTTGTGGAACCTCATCTCTCCATATTGGAGGAACTTCTCGCATAGGATACTGTGCCATCTTACGACGAACCGCGGGATCAGGCTCAAGAGAACTTTGAGAGAAAAAGGCGGATCGAAAAGTAACAAGCTTCTAAACAGCATCCTCTACAGCAGGACCCACAATAAGTCCCTTATGAAATTGATCCTGTATTTCGAATAAATCCTGAGGAGGTGAATCTAGATCCGCATCTCCCCATTCATTAATCAGAGTATTGCACATAACATTAAATACGTATCTCTGTGTGGGCACGTTCCATTGACGGAAAGTATCTAGAATATCACGTACACTATATTGTACACTATTCGTAATCCAATTCCGAGCAAGAGAATCTAATTTAGTCCGTTCTTCCAAATCCGGAAACTGACTACGGGATTGTCTCCTAGACGACGCAGGAGAAAAGTAAAGAGGCCCAAGAAAAGGCGACAAAAGACCTGAAACAGTATCGACTAAACTTTGTCGAGCTGTAGGGGAATCTGACACCAAAACAGGAGACAACGTATTTTGTAAAATAGACGAAGAATCTGTAGCAAAGGAAACGACAGATGGAGAAGGCTGAGGCACAGGAGATTGGGGTGCAGATATCGCTGGCAAAGGGGGCGGAGGTGGAATCACAGGGATAGGCAACTGTGCAGGAACCAAAACAGCTGGATTAACAGCAGGTTGCAATGGTGGTGCATTAGCACCTAACACATAAGGTGGAGGTAATGTCAACAAATGAGACATAAAAGAATCGTCATCAGGCGTTTTACTCTTTGATACAGTAGGTAACACAGGATTGCATCTATCTATTGCCATACGATGTTGTCTTTCCGACACCTCAATCACCTGACCAACTTCGTCATTTTTAAATTGTTGGGCAGCCTGTAGAATCGACATACTCTGCTCTTTCTTATCTTTCTTTATTTGCTTTATTTCTTTCTGTTTGGCTTCCTTACGCCATAGGCGAAAGGAGTCGAACATTGCCGGCCGGGCTTTTCTCTTGAATAGAATCGCTTCCAAATTATCTAATATATCGGGCTCGAAAGAACCATTTTGTGGCCACTGTAAAACACCATCCTTCTTAGTGTATCGGATCCATGTTTCATTAAAAACAATAGGACCCAGACCATGTTTCGAATACAGCTCGTAAGTAGGAGTTCCAACTGGAGGAATCAGACAAGAATCCTCTAGCCGGGAATCCCTAGAACAACCAAAACAACAAAATTTCTTAAACTTACTAAATCCAGGCATTTCGTAACCAACTGGACTTCCTTTACAAACGTCAAGGGATTTTCAGACAATAGAGTCACAGCACAAGCGTACTTACCCCTTGGCTTCGGGTAGCGCGCTAATCGAATAACAAATACAAAAACAAAGAGAGTGGGCGCTACCCACAAATACTTAACTAAATGCTTTTCTCACGCCAACAGATGTCCGTCTAACGTCTCGCGATACCAATCATCACCAAAGGGCCAAGGCAGGGCGACAGTCAGGGCAGCAGTCATCAGCAGCCGTCGGGAAGGAGTAGCCACGCTTCAAAAGACCTTCGGTCCACTTCGACATGCAGGGGTCGCTCACGTGGTTCGCGAAATCCTCCAAAATTTTCTTGCGAAGCTCCTCACGACTCTCGGGCAAAACTACTACCGCTGAAGTCGCCCACATGTTGGGCCGCCAATTGGAGAACCTGAGTTTATGGGCCAGGCGGCGCAGGGCACGCCTAAGATCTCCGAGTTCACCTGCCTCAACCGACAGAGACACGAGACTCTCTGTTAGGCGTAGAAAAGTAGTTTTATTAGCTGCAGCTAAGCACAGTTATCTAAGAAGTACCTCACAGGTAGGTTCTCAAGAGACTGCCACTTCAATCCGTGGCGCACAGTCTATTATACAACACAAGTTTACAATGACAACTCCCAATATACACAAAACTGACAAATAGGAATAGTTCGAAAACAAGCTATTGGATGTCTAAAACACACCCTCCTTCAAGACCCCGTGTGCTCTCCTCCCCTCAGGTTAATCAACACTAGTGCCCGTAATTCAATTTGCAGGTGGCAAAACATGCGTAGAATGCTTCAAAAGAAGGGCTATGTAACAAGAGAACACACAAAGAGAATAGTGAAGGTCAGTTAAATAAGATAAGGTAGAGAAGAATGGTGGGACCCTAACAGTGGAGTAAGACATGGATTAATCAGTCTAGACATGGCTTTGCGAACTCGGCCAGACCCTGACATCAGTATCGCACACAAGGACAAAGGTTGTTCTTTAACGGGAAAAAACATGGAGCAGCTGAAAAGGCAGAAAGACCATTTTACCGCGTTAGCCGTGCTGCCTGAGTGAGGCAACAATAAATGGCAACTAAACACAAAATGGCGGCTGTAGCGAAGCGAGGCCGAAAACTACGTAACCTCAGTAGATACAGCTTATTGTTATGGAAAGGTAGACCCTGCTTCACTGAGCGTACATCATTCTGTCCTGCCCAAGCATCCCACACATCACGAGTTTGATGGCACCTAACCTCATCCAGGAAGTTCTCAGCTCGAAGAACACATACCACCCTTAATGGCTGTATGATGGCATGGGTGTTCTCATTCCGGGGTACTGCTGGCAACTCCTTCCTGGACAAAGCATCTGCCTTGCGGTTCTCAATGCCTGGTCTAAAGGTCACCACGAAATCAAATTCGGCAAAGAAGAGCATCCACCACATTTGTCTTTGCGTAGGATGCCTGGCTGACTTCTTATATTAAAGATTGCGATGGTCTGTGTAGACTGTGATTGAATGATGTGCCCCCCCACAGGTACTGTCTCCACTCCTGGAATGACTTCTTTATAGCCAAGAGTTCTTTTTCGGCTATGGTGTAATTTGCTTCAGCCGAACTCAACTTTTTTTGACAAGTAGGCTACCGGATGGAGTTGCCCTGTATTCTGGTCTCTTTGCGACAGAATTGCCCCTATGGCTTCATCAGAAGCATCGGCTTTCACCGCGAATGAATGCTCCAGATTGGGATGGGAAAGCACAGGAGCAGTAGTAAACAACCTCTTTAGGTATTCAAATGCTTCCTCTGCCTCCCTGGACCAAACAAAAGGCACCCCTTTTCTTAACAATTTGATGATAGGGACTGCTACTCGTGAGAAATGAAGAATAAACCTGTGATAATAATTTGCAAATCCAAGAAAACATTGGACCTCTCTCACGTTTTTTGGGGTTGGCCATTCCTGTACTGCCCTTACCTTACGCCCTGCCATGTGCAAGCCTCCAGGACTGAGCATTACCCCTAATAACTCAACTTCTGTCACTCCGAACTCACATTTGCTCAGTTTCACAAACAACCGGTGCTCACGCAACCTATCCAATACCTGACAGACCTGATCCTTGTGACATGCCTCATTGACTGAAAAAACAGAATGTCGTCAATGTAGACCACTACGAAGTGGTCTATATATTCCTTCAAGACATCGTTAAGCAAGAATTGGAAAGCCGCCGGGGCGTTGCAAAGGCCGAACGGCAAAACCAAGTATTCATACAGTCCATAATGAGTCTTGAAGGCAGTTTTCCACTCATCCCCCTCACGAATCCTCACCAAGTGATACGCCCCTCTAAGGTCCAACCTGGTGTATATCTTGGCCTCTCTCACTTGATCCAGTAGGCCCGAAATGAGAGGCAGAGGATATTGATTACGGATGGTGTTTTTTCTTAACATTCGATAATCCACACAAACCCTCAAATCGCCGCTGGCTTTGGCAATGAAAAACAATGGAGAGGATGCAGGGTACGGGCCTAATAAACCCTATATCCTTGGTACTCTTGATAACGCAAGATGAGTTACCAGACCATCGTCTATGAAATTACCTGTCGCCCCTGAATCCAACATTACCAAAACCTGGTGTTATTGTTGCTTGCTTTCAAGGCTCATAGAAAGCACTATATGCGACTCAGTATCTACTAAACCTGGAGTGGACAGTGAGGGGAGTTTCCAACCCTTCTTATCATTCTCCTCAGTATCAGTAAGATTTTCTCTCTGACTCATTAGCTGTGGTAGATACCGCCACTCTTTTATTCCTTGCCCATGTAGTAGGAGTATTGGGTTTAGAAGGGCATTCTTTCACATAATGCCCCTACCTTCCACAATACATACATAACCCTTGGACCCGCCCACTCTCTCTTTCTTTTCTTGGTAGTGGAGGTCTAAGGGCCCCTATTTCCATTGGTTCAGCCACTGTCTCAGGGGTACCCATTACTTTGCGTGGAGGTCGATCATATCTGTGATAACCTTTCTCCCATTTCCTCCTCTCACCCCCTCTTTCAGCCATGCGACTATCCAAGCGTAATGTCACATTCATCATATATATACAAGTGGTAGGCTGGGGATCAATCTGGGCCACAACGTCTTTCAATTACTCACGCAAACCTTGGTAAAATAGTGACATACGTTTTTCCTCTGGCCATTCTGCTTCCGCCACCAACCGGTTAAAAGTAGTCAAATAGTTGATTAAATCCCCCTTCCCTTGTCTTAGATCAAGCAATTCTCGGTTGGCACTAAAGTTAGTGGCTCGACGATCGAATACCCTCTCAAATTCAGCCCGGAAAGCAGATCAATCAGACAATACTGCATCATTATTTATAACCAAGGGAACTGCTCAGTTAGCTGCATCCCCACCAAATATGATATGACAAAGGCCACTCTAGAGTGGTTATTGGGAAACATCACCTGCGTTAGGAACACCTGAATCTTACGAGGGTCCCCTGCATATCTCTCAGGGTTAGCTAACGGAATGGGAGGGGGTACTGTTACTTGTATTTGCGAAGCTGCTGAAGAGGCGTTAAAAGGATTCCTAGTAAGTTGCTCCACCTTTTCTTTTAAAGCAGCTGTCTCTGCCTTGGAGGATGCCAACTCTTGTTGGACTAAAACTAAGGCATGATGTACATCCTCCACGGACGCCATGTCTTGCTACAACTGGATCGGGCGGAGTGAAATACTTAGGTGTGTGATTCTGTCAGGACGCACTCCGCGGAATCCAGATGCAGCAAGAATGGTCCACCTCCTGACCTCACCAACACCCTGATAATATATATACAGAGTATTCGAGTGATCAGGCGAGGGAAGGATAGGAAGGGAACAGCGGGGAATGGAAACCTGCAACAACAAGGCACAAGATTAATACTCATTCATATATACCTTCTACTCTCATATTATCTAACTAATTTCTGTTATGCACCTTAAGCAAGCACCTTTATTCTTCTGCCCTCTAAACCATCACATAAGGCTCTCTGGTCACTTTCCAACCTATTCAAGAAAAAGCATACAGGGTAAATGCCGTAACTCATGTGTTTCAGTAACTATTTTAAACTGTTGATGGAGGCCATCATACCCAAGGTTCCATTAAGCAAACTGAATAGTGAAAGGGAAACTATTTCCAACAAAGATACTCCAAAATGCTGGCAATGGCATCAAAAGTCATAAAAGAACATGTAATATACTGAACACAAAGATAATATTCTCCAGTGAATCGTTCCTTCCCTTTGTATGTCCAGAGTACAAGAGACACGGTAAGACGTGGTTACCTCACCACTGCCTTCCGCTCTTACAGCAATGAACCTAGCAATAAGCACAAAAAATGTCCTTTAAACATAGTAAAGCGTAGTGGGAACCACGGCTTTCCGCTTTGGCAATTGTAATCCACAAGGAGAAACAGATATAAAGTAACAAAGGGAAACCTATTCCTTTCTTCGTAACTGTAATGCGTGGCTCTCTACCTCAGCATTCCGCTCTCGCAATGGAATACAGTAACCGCCGTCACTGTAAACATACACCAGAGTAATGGTGTGCAGACAGGAAGCCTCACCACCTCGGCACACCGCTCACCTCAGAGCTCCATAGCAACTAATCCCGCGGTCTCTGATCGAAGCAGGAATCCTTCTGCCTCAGACATGCCTGAGCCCAAACACGCCGGTGCCTCGTACTCCTTCTCAGCCGAGAAAGAGCAACCGGGAAACAAACAACAAAATCACGCACGACGTCAGGCGTGCCATCCCTCATTAAGTATCGTTCTCCCTGCCCTATGCATCATGGGAGTTGTAGTCTTTTAGGGCAATGTAGGCGCAGCTATGCTAGATCCTGACAGTTATAGTTAGTTGAGCTAACTTTAACTTGCGTGCACGCAATGCACTGGTGATGACATCGCATATTACATCACTCATGACATGGTCAGTGACATCACTGATGACATCACTGACGACATCTCAAATGACATCACTGATGACATCATCCATGTGAAAATCTGATGCATATACTGATGCCCTAATATAAAGTTTGAGACACACACTCTAAAATACAGACTACTATTTTTGAAACCATACACACAGCAAAGCCAGATACTACATACCACCCACTATTTCCTAGGTCTGTACATACATCCAGTCACTTATACATACAGTTACTCAATTCAATTCAATTATTTATTATGTTTTGGAACTCCGAGGAGATCCACATAAAAAACATACACGATACAAGACCCATTCAATGCAAGAAAGACATCTACAATGTTTACAAAAATATAGAGTACTCAGATTCACTTACTACAAAAGCCATCAATAAATAGCTAAAAAACATTTTAAAAAGTTAAAAATGTTAAAACAGAAAATTTCATTTGGGGGATTATACAATGCGAGTAAAAAAGAGTTAGCATTTAAAATACCTAATTGCAAACATACATATCTTAACCACTTACGCCGAAATGGGCGCAATACAGGGCATATGAAGAGAACGTGCAAGCGATCCTGGGTGGACAAGTTGCAAAAATTACAAATTGCAGGAGTACCATACCACTTTGCCAATAGATTGTTTAATGGCAACAAATCCTTTCTTAGAAAAAACCAAAATCGCCGAATGCTATGTGGTAGATTCCAGGCGACATACGGTTGCATAGCTTTCCTAACATACGAGTCAGTAAGATGGTTAGTTCCCTTTTTAAAATAAATAGCCTCCTTGTCCATTTTAAAGCTAAGGTCCCAAGATGCCTCTTTTAAAAGTGATTTTAACTGTGCAGCGGAAACAATAAAAAGTGTGCTCTCTTCTAATTGGAGAAGGGCGGCCACCTTTCTGAAATTTTTAACAATTTGCGAGTACTCCTTTAAGCTGCCCAACTGTTCAACCTTTATAAGATTTCTTAATGAACCCATTTGTCCTCTAGCCAAATTGGCAACCCACCGTACTACAGCTGCTAGGCGCCGCACCCAACTACTGCGAAGGCCATATTCAAGTCTGCAGGCAGCTGCTGAACAAGCGGTATTAAGAGAGGATATAGATCTTAACAACTTCCCTTCTACAGAATGTAAAAAATCCCATTGCCTTAAATCAACCAATTCCATTCCATACAAAAGGGAAGAAGGGATTTTTGCCCTAAAAACTTCCAGTAGGCAATTGAAATGTCTTCTCCCCGTGGCTGAGTATAATGCACTCAAGCCTTTTCCCTGAGAAAAAGCTTTGCGGGTATTGTTATCGATGTGGGGCTTATCACTCAAATTATTGGAAATGATTTTTCCTAAAAAGATATAAGTCTTTACCACCTCCAATTTATGGCCACCAACTGTCCAAACAAAGTTCTTATACTTTAACTTTTTTCTCCCTGCGATACACATAATTTTGCTTTTTGTTGCATTTATCTTCAAGTAATGGGCTTCGGCAAAAAGATGTAATGCACAAAGACGATTGGCCAACCCTTTCGGTGTTAGGTCCAGTATTATAATATCATCTGCATAAAACAAGCAGGAAATATACAGTTACTCATCAATACAGCACTATAATATCCAATCATACACCTATACAGAGAGTAACACTCCGCTACTCATCCATAGAGTTAGTCCCACACCTAGGCCGTCATGCAAAAGAATCAATCACATATCAATTTACTCATGTATACAGTTATACACACCAACTCCGTTATTTATACACACACCACATCACTTCTTTATGCAGATACTAACACATACTTACTGTCTTATACAATCACTGATACAAGAAGACACTCATTTATACACACAGTCTTCAAATAAATTACTCTCACGTATAGTCATTTATATATTCCAACACTCACATATACTGCCTTAAAACATATATAGTTACTCACACATATACCACTGACACATTCATTTACTCAACAACACACCCATACACACACTAACTCACCCAACAGCCCTTCCTAGATAGACTTCAAGTGTGCATTTGTGAATGGCTGTATGGGTTGGTGAGTGTGTATATGAGTGTGTTGGTGAGTGAATGGATGTCTCAGTGGTACATGTGTGACTAACTACCTATGTGAGAGGCAGTATATGTGAGTGTTGGAGTACATAAATTACTATATGTGAGAGGGAGTGATTGTGAGTGGCTGTATGGATGAGTATGTGCTTTTGTCAGTGATTGTAGAAGAGAGTAGGTATGTGTATGAATAAGTGAAGTGTATAACTGTATAGATGAGTAAATGTATGGATAAATGAGTGGACGTGTTTCGACCTAGGAATCAGTAAGTGGGTCTGTAGTAACTCGTATTGGTGTGTCTATGGTTTTGAAAATGGCAGTCTGCATTTTGGAGTGGGTGTATCAAAGGTTATATCAGGGTGTTAGGAGGTGCATCAGATTATCATGTGGATGATGTCATCAGTGATGTCATCAGTGATGTCACTGACCATGTCATGAATGATGGAAAAAGTGACGTCATCAGCATTGCATTGCGGGGGCGTGAGTTATAGTTAGCTCAACTAACTATAACAGCTGAATTTCTCTGGTTTTGTATGAGTAAATTGTCCAACCATTATGTCCTTGAAACCTGTGTTTTTTTCAGTGAATTTCAAAGGTTTTTAAATGCTAATTCCTAACTATAACGTCCCTCAAACATATGGTGCGTGACTAATTGAAGGAGTGCATGCCTAATGGCTGAGTGAGTATATAGCTGTAATGGTAGTGTCTGGGTGAGTTGAGGAGTGCATGGGTAGTGCCTGGTTGATTTTGTAAGTGCTTGGTTACTGCCTGGGTGATTGCATGAGTGCACATGTAATGTATGGGTGATTGAAGAGTGCATGGGTAATGCTTGACTGATTACATTATTTTATGGGTAATCCCTGGATGATTGCATATGTGCATTGGTACCTGGGTGATTGTAAGAGCCCAAGGATTGTGCATGGTCATTTTATAAGGGCTTAAGGATTGGTGGCGTGATTGGATAAGTGGATAGGTACTGGCTGGGTGACTGGAGGAGTGCATGGGTAGTGCACAGGTGATTGGAGCAGTGCATGAGTAGTGCCTGGGTTATTGCATGAGTGGCTGAGTAGTGCCTGGGTGATTGCAGGAGTGCATCGGTAGTGCCTGGGTGATTTTGTAAGTGGATAGGTATTGTTTGGATGATTTTGTAAGTGCATAGGTTTTGTCTGAGTGATTGCATGAGTTTATGGGTAATGCCTAGATGATTGCATGAGTACAAGGGTAGGCCTGGATGATTGCATCCATGCATGGGTACTGCCTGCATGATTGGTGGAGTGCAAGAATAGTGCATGGTGATTTTATTAGTGCATGGTAGTGACTGGGTGATTGGTGGTGTGAATGGCTAATGACTGGGTAATCGAATGAGCAAATAAGTAGTGTCTGGGTGATTAGAAGAGAAGAGTGCATGGTAGTGCATAGGTGATTGAAGCAGCACATAGCTAGTGTCGGGCTTATTGCATGAGTGGATGAGCAGTGCCTGGGTGATTGGAGGAGTGCATGGGTAGTGCCTAGGTGATTTGATACGTTCTTGGTTAATGCCTGGGTGACTGCATGAGCGCAGAGGTAATGTATGGGATTGTAAGAGTGCCAGGGTAGTGCATGGTGATTTTATAAGTGATTGGGTATTGGTGGAGTGAATGGATAAGTGCATGGGTACTGGCTGGGTGATAGGAGGACTGCATGGGTAGTGCCTGGTTTATTACAGGAGTGAAAGAGTAGTGCCTGAGTGATTGGAGGACTGCAAGGGTAGTGCCTGGATGAATTTGTAAGTGCTTGGTTACTGCCTTGGTGATTGCATGAGTGTACAGGTAATGTAAGGGTGATTGAAGCATGCATGGGTAATGCTTGACTGATTACATTAGTTTATGGGTAATGCCAGGATGATTGCATGAGTGCATCAGTAGTACATGGGTGATTGTAAAAGTGCAGGGGTAGTGTGTGGTAATTTTATAAGTGCTTGGGTATTGGTGGAGTGACTGTATATGTGCATAGGTACTGGCTGGGTGATTGGAGGAGTGCATGGGTAGTGCATGGGTGATTGGAGCAGTGCATGGGTAGTGCCTGGGTTATTGCATGAGTGAATTAGTAGTGCCTGGGTGATTGCAGGAGTGCATCAGTAGTGAGTGTATGATTTTGTAAGTGGATGGGTTTTGGCTAAGTAATTGCACGAGTTCATGGATAGTGACTGGCTAATTGCATAAGTGCACACATATAGTTTGAGTGCATGGATAAGTGTATAAATAGCACCTGAAGACACAGATGAGTCATGGAATAGTGCCTAAGTGAATAGATGACTGCAACAGTAGGGCCTGGGTGATTCTATGACTGCAAAGGTAGTATGTGAGTTATTACATCACTGCATAGGTGCAGCATGCATGAGTACCTGACTATACAGGTAGTACATAACGAGTGCCTGGGTGATTGCATGACTGCAGGGGTAATATCTGGGAGATTACTGGAATGACTAAAAAGTGAGTGTCTGATTTTATAACTCCATGAGTACGGCCTGGGTGATTACCGAAATACTAAGGTACTGCCTAAGTAAATACATGACTGCAAAGATAGTGCCTGGGGGATTTTATATGTACATGAGTACTAGCTGAGTGATTACATATGTACAAGAGTAATGTGTGCATGATTGAAAGAATGCAAGGATAGTGCCTGGGCGATATGAAGCACTGTATAGCTAATGCATTGGTGATTGCATGAGTACAGCAGTCACGTCTGTGGTATTAATGTAGTACATAGGTAACACTTTGGTGATTGCATGACTACAGGGATCATATCTGGGAATTTACATGACCACATAGGAAGTGACTGGGTGATTGTATAACTGCATGGTTAATTCTTGGGTGATTGCAGGACTAGTGAGGTAGAGCCTGAGTGAATAAAATAGTGCAAAGGTAGTGCCTGGTGATTTCATAACAGCATGACTACTGGCGGAGTGATTACATAAGTACAAAGGTAGTGCCTCAGTGATTGAAGGAGTGCAACGGTGGTGACTGGGTGATTATATAAGTGCATGAGTAGTGGCTGGGTGATTGAAAGAGTGCATGAGTACTACCAGGGTGATTGCATGAGTGCATAGGTAGTGCCTGTGTGATTATATAAGTGCATGAGTACTGACTACATGATTGAAAGAGTGCATGAGTAATACCTAGATGATTACCGTAGTACATTATGTAGTGCATGGATCATTTGAAGACTGCATGGGTAGTACTTGAGTGTTATTATAACTGCATGAGCTTTGGGCCTAGCCAAATATAAAGCAGCACACTATTACATGATTCAACCATAAATCTCTCCATATTGTTAAAAGCGTGCAGATATACGTCTCTACCTTTTCAAATCTATAACAAATAGGTATACAATATTTCTGGAATATAGTAAAACCTAGAAATTGAGAAATGTAATAGATCTGCCAGAGTGATTCCAAACCCTTAATGGGTAGTGCGTGGGTGATTGAATGAGTTGAAAAGTAGTCACTGGATAATTGCAGGAACAGATGGATAGTGACTGGCTAATTAAATGAGTGCAAACATACACTTTGAGTGCATAGATAAATGTATAAATGGCTCCTGAAGGCATAGATTAATTTTTGAGTAATCCCTAGGTGAATAGATGAATGGGTGATTCTATGACTGCAAGGATAGCGTGTAGGGCACCAATTCACAAAACTAATCTGAGACAAAATCCTAAACTTACTACTTTGGGTATTCACAGAAGACATTTAGTAGTAATAAAGTTAGGATTTTGTCTTAAGGTAGGATTTTGTTTTAAGTTAATCTTAAGTTAAACTGAAGCTTGTCTTAGGTTGTGGTCTTAAGAAAAAATCCTAATTTAATACAAAATCCTAACTTAAGACAGAATCCTAACTTTACTACTACTAAATGCCTTCTGTGAATACCAAAGGTAGCACGTTTAGGATTTTGTCTCAGATTAGTTCTGTGAATCGGGCACTAGGTTATTATATGACTACATAGGTACAGCCTGCATGATTGCATAACTGTAGTGGTAGTACATAACTAGTGCCTGAGTGATTGCATGACTGCAGGGGTAATATCTGGGGGATTGCTGGAATACATAAAAAGTGAGTGGGTGATTTTAAAAGTACATGAGTCCTGCCTGGGTGATTAAAGAAGTACTATGGTACTGTCTAAGTGGTCACAGAAGTGCAAAGGTAGTGCCTGGGTAAGTCTATAAGTGTATGAGCAAGTAGACACATATCTCAGTCACAACACCATGCAAAACTTCACAGAGTACACTTCAATTTTCAAACATACACTGAAAATTATGCAGTATATATGAAATATAACTGTTTTTTACATCATACAAATTAGTCTAATAAGTAACATTTCTACAAACATCTCAAACCTCACTTTCAGGCTACTGCTTAACCATTCTACAACTACTTATAATATTACAAGTACCCAAATAGAAAGTAGGAACCCTTCACATATCTTTAGTAAAAGTCTCACAATATTACTAAAACCATACATGAATATGTCTGTACTATAACACTATCCAAACCCAAAGGAAACACAGAACAAACTTACAATTTCAAGCAAACATCAAACATTATGTGGCATACTTCAACCGTACTTCTCTAGAAACTTAAAAAATAAGCCTAATTAATAACACCTTATGTCACCATCTTTTGTGATGCATCTTCACCATTCTACTAATACTCACAGTCTTGTGCCTACCACATAAAAAGCAACAACAACTCTTTGTTATACATCATGCACCTCCAAATGTATAAGACATATGGAAATAGATATACAAGTAGAAACAGACTTGAGCCAGAAGTCCATGCACACCTTAAAATTTGACAGACTCCACTTCCAATTTTAAAGCAATAGCTAAAATTATGCGGTATACTGCAAATATACATATCCACACACAAAAACAAACTACCATAATCACTAATCCATATTCCAATATACACATAATACTATACAGAATCTATTTCAAAAACCATTTAACTACAATAAAATAAACTACAATAAACATCTCTACATTTAATAATATATTTCAAACATCAAAGTTCTTAATTCATTATTTAACTTGAAAAGTAAAGCTTACACATAATACACCTCACAAATGTATAACCTACCTTCCAAACTGATTTATAGAATATAAAATATCAGAAACTCAGAAAAGATTTTCATATTCACACAATAAATGTAATGCACTGCTCTCAGCAAGTCAAACCCAGAAATTGTAAAGTTTCCCTCTCTTATTGCACACAAATACACGCAATTGACAAATCACATTCCTTCCTACATTATTTCAAAATATAAAACACATTTCTATTGGTTAGACATATTAAGACTTACTAACTGACTTCTAAAAGTGCCCAAACGTGTTCTTGAATTGTCCACACTTCTGTCATTGTGCTAGGCATGGGCTACATCTGGGTGATATTTGTACTATATTTGGGCTCTACTTTCTCTGGTGGCCATCTTGGGAGAATTCTTTGTTAAAAAGTTTCCTAATTTCCTCATTTACTGCAGTCTCCTTAGTAGGAAATGCTTTCAGTTTTTTACTTTGATTTCATCAAGAAGGCATTCAGATGTGTCACACATTTGCCATGAATTCAGAATGTTAGCACTCTAGTTGGTCATTAGATCCCCATAGTAAAGCAAATGCTCATCAGGGAGTTAACTGGAAGTCTGCTGCTGGTATTGAAAGTGATTATTTCAGTCTGCATGTCAGAATTTTCCAATAAAATAGAAGATGATTTGAGATCTTTCTGCAGCACTAACCATAACTTCTATGGCAAAATGAACCTCCTCATTTTGTTCCTTTTTAAATTAAATATTTTAAGTGTTACCAGTTTATTCCAATCAAGATGGCTTCAAGTGTGCCGTCATTTTGTCATAAGTAAGACTGTTAGCACTCTCATTGTTCTTTAGAACACTCTGGGAAGGTTCAGTAGAACACACAGGGATCAACTGACAGGCTGCTCCTGTTGAAGTATAACAGGAAGATATTTGAGATCTCACCTAAAACATGTCCTATTTTTTCTTTTTACAGCACTAACCATCATTTCTATGACAAAATGAACCCTCTCATTTTGTTCATTTTTAAATAAAAATTTTAAGTATTATCACTTTATTCCAATCAAGCTGGCTTCAGTTGTGCAACACGTTTGTCATAAGTAAGACTGTTAGCTCTCTAGTTGTTCTTTAGAACACTCTGGGAAGCTGCAGTAGAACACAAAGGAATCAACTGAAAGTCTCTGATCGAAGAGCCAGGTCTTGAAAAGTCCTCTGAAGGCCAGCAGGTCCTGGGTCTGTCGAAGGCTGATAGGGAGATTGTTCCAGGTCTTGGCGGCGAGGTAGGAGAAGGATCTGCCGCCGGCGGTTGTTTTTCGGATACGGGGGACTGTGGTGAGGGCGAGGGTGGCGGAGCGGAGGTTGCGGGTGGGGGTGTGGAAGCTGAGTCGGTTGTTGAGGTATGATGGTCCGGTGTTGTGTAGTGCCCTGTGTGCGTGGATGAGGAGCTTGAAGGTGATCCTCTTGTTGACTGGGAGCCAGTGCAGGCCTCTCAGGTGGGGTGTGATGTGGCTGCGTCAGGGGACGTCGAGGATCAGTCGTGCCGAGGCATTCTGGATTCGTTGTAGTCGTCTCAGGAGCTTGGATGTTGTTCCTGAGTAGAGGGCGTTTCCTTAGTCGAGTCTGTTGGTGATGAGGGCCTGGGTGACTGTTTTCCTTGTGTCGGGAGGGATCCACTTGAAGATTCTGCGGAGCATTCGGAGGGTGTTGAAGCAGGACACAGAGATGGCGTTGACTTGCTTGGTCATGGAGAGGGAGGAGTCGAGGATGAAACCCAGGTTACATGTGTGGTCCGTGGGTTCCGGGGGAGTGCCTAGTGACCTGGGCCACCAGGAGTCGTCCCAGGCTGAAAGGTTGGGTCCGAGGATGAGGACCTCCATTTTGTCTGAATTCAGCTTCAGTCTGCTGTCCTTCATCCAGTCGGCGACGGCCTTCATTCCTCTGTGGAGCTTGGCTTTGGCGGTGTGGGGGTCTTCGGTGAGGGATATCATCAGCTGGGTGTCGTCGGCATAGGAGATGATGTTGAGGTTATGTTGTCGTGCGACGTGGGCGAGTGGAGCCATGTAGATATTGAACAGCGTCGGGCTGAGGGAGGATCCCTGTGGGACGCCGCAGATGATCTTGGTGGTTCTTGAGTGGAAGGGTGGGAGGCGGACGCTCTGGGTTCTGCCGGGGAGGAAGGATGTGGTCCAGGCCAGGGCTTTCTCTTGAATTCCGGCGTCATGGAGGTGTGCTGATAGTGTGCGGTGGCAGACTGTGTCGAAGGCAGCTGATAGGTCCAGGAGGATGAGGGTGGCTGTTTCTCCTTTGTCCATCAAGATCCTGATGTCGTCGGTGGCAGCGATGCGGGCGGTCTCGGTGCTGTGGTTGCTGCGGAAGCCTGATTGGGATGGGTCCAGGACGTTGTTGTCTCCGAGTTAGCGGGTTAGCTGTTGGTTGACAATCTTCTCTGTCACTTTTGCCAGGAACGGAAGCAGGGAGATGGGCCGGAAGTTCTTGAGGTCCTTGGGGTCCGCCTTGGGCTTCTCCAGGAGGGCGTTGATCTCGACGTGCTTCCAGGTTTCCGGGAAGGTTGCTGTCTCGAAGGAGCTGTTGATAGTTTTCCGGAGGTGGGGTGTGATGGTTGTGCTGGCTTTGTTGAAGACGTGGTGAGGGCAGGGGTCGGATGGGGATCCGGAGTGGAGGGAGTTCATGGTTTTGATGGTGTCTTCGTCGTTGATGTGAGACCAGGCGGTCAGACGGCATGTGCGGGTGGTGGTCGCAGGGGTGGTGGAGTCGGTGGTGGGTGAGGGGGTGTCAGAGTTGAAGCTGTTGTAGATGTCGATGATCTTGCGGTGGAAGAAGGTGGCCAGGGAGTCGCACAGGTCTTGGAGGGATGTCGTTGGTGTTAGAGCTGGGGTTGGTGAGTTCTTTCACAATGCTGAAGAGTTCTTTGGTGTTGTTTGCGTTGTTGTCTAGTCGGTCCTTGAAGACGGTCCTCTTGGCGGTCCTGATGAGTTGGTGGTGTTTGCGGGTGGTGTTTTTGTGGGCTGTGTGGCTGTCTGGGGTTCGGTCGTGGAGCCATTTCTTCACTAGCGTTGTTGTCTAGTCGGTCTTTGAAGACGGTCCTCTTGGCGGTCCGACAGGTGTGCTTGGAGGTCCGGAGGTCTTCGGTGAACCAGGTGGCTTTCATGTTGGTGTGGTTAGATGTGGAGGTCTTGAGAGGGGTGAGGGTGTTGGCGCAATCGTTGATCCATTGTTTGAGGTTGGTCGCGGCGGTGTCCGGGTCGGTGGGGTCGGCGGGTGGTCTCAGGGCGAGGGTGGTAGTCAGTTGGTTCAACAAAACTGGCGGATGACGTGGGGTGTACTTGGGTGCACTCTGAGGGTTTTTATTCGTGTATATTTTAGGGTGCACTTCTACCAACTATTAGGGCACCGTCCAACCCCAAATTATCCTAATAGGTACTCAAAGAAAGAGCTGGGAGTGCTAAGTTTTCTCAAGAAAGTACAATTATTTAATCACTCATAACAAAGTACAGTTATTAAATTACAATTGATACAACCAAATCAATAGTTGAGCAACAGTTCATCAAGAAAAATTGTGTAATTCTTATATTCCAAGTGATTTTCTTTGTATTTGCTAGCAGCCGACGCATTTCGTCCTAGAGATAGGACGTCATCAGGGCTTGAAAGTAACTATTCCAACGCTCTCAAATCTGCAATATTTCTATGCTGGCAAATACAAAGAAAATCACTTGGAATATAAGAATTACATAATTTTTCTTGATGAACGGTTGCTCAACTATTGATTTGGTTGTATCAATTGTAATTTAATACTGTACTTTGCTATGAGTGATTAAATAATTGTACTTTCTTGAGAAAACTTAGCACTCCCAGTTCTTTCTTTGAGTACCTGGTAGTCAGTTGGTCCTTGTTGACCTTGCCCCAGCAGCGGCGGGGTAGCTGTTGGGTGCGGTGGTGTGTGATGGGTTTCCTGAAGGTGAAGTGGACGCATCTGTGGTCGGTCCAGTGGGGTTCGGTGGTGTGGTTGAAGGAGACGTGGGGGCTTGTGGAGAAGATGGGATCCAGTGTGTGTCTAGTGGCGTGGGTGGGTGACATTACGAGTTGTTTGAGTCCGAGGTTGGCGAGGTTGTCGATCAGGGCGGTGGAGTTGGTGTCGTTGTTGTTCTCGAGGTGGAAGTTCAGGTCCCCGAGGAGGATGTAGAGTCTGTGGAGGCGAGGGCGTGGGTGCTGACGAGGTCGGCGATGGTGTTGCAGAACTGTGGTCATGGTCCGGGTGTTCTGTAGACGTGGGTTCCTCTGAGGGTGGTGTTGGGGTCGGTGTGGATCTGGAAGTGCATGTGCTCAGCGGCGGTGAGGGTATCGTCGGTGTTGGTTGAGACTCTGAGGGTGTCCTTGTGGATGATGGCAAATCCCCCTCCAGCTCTGTTGGTGCGGTCTCTGCGGGAGATCTTGTAGCCCTGTGAGATGGCTTTGGCGATGTCTGGTGCTGAGGTGGCGTTCAGCCAGGTATCCGTCAAGAAGGCGACGTCGGGGGCGGTGGAGTCCGGCATGTCCCAGAGTTCGATTGTGTGCTTGCGGGCGGAGCGGGTGTTGAGGAGGATGCAGCGGAGGTGGTTGAGTTGGGTTCGCTGGCTGGTGGTTTGTAGGGCTGGATGCTGGTGTATCTGCAGTTGCGGCAGGCGAAGGGCTCATGGGTGTGCTTCGGGGTGGCCCGGTAACAGGGGTGGTTTCGTTCGGTGTTGAGTGCGTGCCAGCTGCGCGCCAGCTGTGCACGTCCGCTGCGCTTCCGCGCGGCGCCCTCCATAAGAGGCGAAGTGGGAGGGAGGATCAGCTGGGAGGCGGTAGCGGGGTGGCCAATGGGCAACTGGCACAGGGCACAGAAGGCAAAAGGGGGCGGGGACGCAGGGGAGCAGCGGTGGAAAGTGGGGAGCGGGGGGCAAGAGGGCGAGCGCACAGAACGGGCGGCAACAGAGGGGCACAGAACAGGTGGCAAACTGAGGGCGGCAACCAGAGGGACAACCAACAATCAGGACAGCAGACAGGGCAACAACAGCAAAAACGAAGCAACCAGCAGAGGCAGGTACCAGGGCACACCGGCGGCGGCGGACCCCTGGCAGCAGCAGCAGGGGCAGTCACAGGCAACCAGGGGGTGCCGTGCGGCGTGGGCAGTGACCAGAGGTCAGATAATGTGAATTTACACAAAATATGCTCTCATTTTAGCTTCACATCTCCACAAGACCGAAGACTTTTTTAGACGAGTACCGGTTAATGCGAAGGGGCCGGCAGACAGCTCGAGGTACACCCAAACCGAAATACAAAGAAGGCATCCCGGCAAGAAGCAGAAGAGGTATAGAATAGAGAGATATAGAGTGGAGTGCGTAGATTAGAGTGGCATAGAGTAGAGTGGTGTAGTGTAGAACAGAGTAGCATAGAGTGGCATTAAAAAATAGCATAGCGTACTATACACTAGAATGGAGTTGCATAAAGTGCCATAGAGTAGCACTGTGTGGAGTGGAGTTTAGTGACATAGAGTGGCGCAGAGTAGAATGGCAAAGATTAGTTTGGTAAAGAACGGAGTGGCATAGAGTGGGCGGAGTGGAGTGTAGTACAGTGGAGTACAGTGGTGTTGAACAGAGGCATGGCGTAGCAAGGGTGGCATAGTATAGAGTGGTGTAAAGTGGTGTGGAGTTGCATAGACTAAAGTAACAGAATAAAGTGGCATAGATTAGTACAGTTGTGAGTGTAAGTAACTAACGTCTCAATAGACATAGCGATGTCAGATAGGGTGATAGCAACATAAATAAATGTAAACTGTAGAAATGAACATTCCATGTCTAGAAATAATACTGAAGTGCTTATAAATGTAAAAACATAGTGTGTTGCACAAAGACGAGGAACAACAAAGACAAGGGAAAACACTTGTACTTTGTCCATGTTCTAGGGAGGAGATAACACCAGAAAAGAAGGGAACTCTAATGGAGCTAAGCAATCAAAAGATTGCAAATGGGAGTGACAACAAAAGTTATTAATGGCATGCTGTGGGTGGACTGTGAGCCCACTGAATGTAAACAATACGTCTCGCGGCACAGCACATGCAAATTTTGATTCCTTTCCGGTAAAAATTCATCTCAATTCTTTCGGATCAAACATGTTTGGAAATCCTTTTTTAAATGCCGTGATTGCTTACAGGGAAGTAGCTACCATGAGTGCAGCAGGTACAGTGGCCCATTAAATCCAAATTGCTGTATTTATGACTGAAACAGCAATCAAGGGCCATTTCGCTTGGTTGGACAGGGCTCATGGCATTCTTGCAAACACTGCTGACTACCTCATTTAAAAGGTAGCTAAGTAACTCAATCTACATATTAGCTCAAGGATGCTGATCCTGTTTTTTTCGATATGCCATTTCCAGCTTTTCTTTAAGGTGCAGTATTTTTTTTTTCGTTTGACACGTGAACCGCTGTGTCTTTTGCAGTATTTGGATGAAAGCAAAGAGGGACGTGGTAGGAATGCCCATGAACAAGGCCCCTCTATGTAATCATTTTCTGAAGAGTCTCATCAACGCTCCAGGCTGGTGTTTCCAACCCACCTAATCCCCTCTTAAAGGGGCAGCTAACCCCCTTCCAGCTGAGAAGACAATGTTCACAAACAATATGCTCCTGATGGGGGCGTGGTAGTGTATAGCAGCTCCTTGAAAGGCATGTGAATATCTTCAAGTCCTTTATTCAGAATAATGTCCCCTCTCTCAGCTTAGTGTGTTGTAAGCACATCGAAGCTTGCACTTTCACAAAGGTGCAGCACCTGGGAAAACCATACAAAAAAAACTCTTAAAGGAGCAGATTATCCTGTCTCAATACGAGAGACAGGATAATGTCCTCATTTAAATATCCGTCCACAACTTTTCTGATCTACCTCCATGTTTTTGTAATTCCTGCTTTCGCCCCTACATAGATTTTCTGTCATAATGTATTATTAATCAAATTGACCAATGATTCAAAGTTATATTGTTTTAGCATTTGAGTAGCTACCAATGGAAAATAAAGTGTACGCAGAAAGTTAATTCTCCTTAAAGACCAGAAATGCACGATCTCTTTTCCGGTTTAGTCAGGTGAAAATCATACTGATTACAGTGATCAGAATAAATTAATACTGCAAAGTTGAAACTGCAATGTCTAAATTTAGCCCTCGTTTTCTCGGCTCTTGGAAATGCAAGAGAGCTTTCAGCACTCTAAGATCACGTATTAAACAGTTTAATTAGATTTAAAAATGACTTTGAACTATGGAGATCTATTGAACCGCACATTGCTGCGCTTCCAGGTAGGCGATGCTGTCTCCGGGTGGCGAGGACAATCTTATTTTATTGCTGTGTGCTTTATCGCACAATGGTGCTACCTTCCTCACTGTAACAAAATGGTTCCCGAATTCGACTCCTTTAATGTTCATGGAACACATAGCAGTCCGTCTTCTTATTGCACACATTATAATGCAGACTTCCGGAACGCAGCTCTCGTGGAGAGGTGGCTTTATAGCCAGAGCTGCCGACTTCGGAGCTGGGAAACCAGGTTGGGGCCTCCGCGTTGGCTCAGCTTCTGGTGATTCTGGGCAAATCACATACGGGCACATGCATCCAAGGTAAATTGCATTCGTAAACGGTGCGAATCGTAACATTCGGCCGTTTGCGAATGCAATTTCTTTTTTTGGGATGCATCATGTTTTTTTATTTTTTCGCGATTTAAGGAATCACAATTATGTTGTGATTTCTTAAATTGCGATTGCATTTAAGAAATCGCAATTTGCAATGCAACACACTTTAGAAATTGCAAATTCGCAAATAGGGAGAGGTAAATTACCATGAAATTCACCTTCATGGTAATTTGCGAAAACTTTGAAAAATGCACAAAAGTGCATTTTTCAAAGTTTCGTTTTACACACACACATGCCCTTGGGGCATGTGTGTGTGGAAAATGTTCTTAAAGTTAAATTTCAGGGGTGCAGGGGGGGGTCCTTTGGACCCTCCCCTGCACCCTTGAAATAGCATTCTCATTTTACGATTCCTTAATTGCGAATCGCAAAAAGAGAATGGCTTCCCATTCATTCCTATTGGCCTCAAGGCCCATAGGACTCAATGGGAAGGGATTCCTTATTTGCGATTCGCAAAATGTGAATCGCAATTAAGGAAATTTAAGAAATGGCAGAAAAAATTGCGATTTCTTGATGCATAGCGGTTTGCGATTTCTTAATTGCGATTCCTTAATTTTCGCAATTAAGAAATCGAAAAACGGCAACATTGATGCATGTGCCCGTTAATCTCCCCTTGTCTAGCAAAAAATGAATGTGTCCTTGTGTAACATAACTGATGTAAAATGCTCCAATACCTTCGGGTCGAGTTTGCGCTATATAAATCTGCAAAAAAATACTACTCCCGCTAGTTAGGGTAATTAAACCAAAAGAAGTGTGTTGAATGATGCACCAAGTAAACACACCTTATTGTTCTATTGTGACATTGTGACCCTATGTCACATACTCCAGTTGTGGACTTTCCCTACACTTACAACTGCAATCTGTTTGTTTGATCCAGTAGTTTTCACTGATATAACTCAAGACTACAGCCACCGGAAGGACAGAATCTGACCAAGTAATGCCCCAGAGCCATACCCAGGTCTCGTTCTGTACCTGCAGGTAGCAACCTAAGTGAGATGTTTCTGAAGAAATCTCACTGTATAAACCATAGGCAGAACTTCAATAACTCCATTTGATATAGTATGTGGGGCAGGAAAGCTTGGAGGCTGTGGCTGTTGCATCTGTCAAGCCTTGCACTTACAGTTGCTGGATGCATTGTAGACAGTTTGACTTCTTCAACAATTAAATCATAGCTCACCTCTATAAAGCAGAGGTGTGGTGCCGGTCCCTACAGCCCTCAAGGCCCCGTTCAGCCACTCTTACATAAATATAGATGTAGGAGAGACAGGGGCAGGTCCTCAACATGTTCTGCAGGGTGTCCCCATCATTTTGCCTTAAGCAGCTACTAGATATTGATCACAATAGAGTCTCAGGTCTATAACATTGCGCCTCTGGCGACATGGAGTGATCGGTTAACTTTAAGAGGGCATGTTATTGCCCCACAGACATGAATCACTTCGGTGTCAATTTGTGCAAGCAAAATCTGAACTTTTAGCTGACACCTTTGAGGGATCAAAAACGGACCTCTCATCTTTTTTCTTTTTACATTGTATTTTTAACAATTAATTTGACCAAGAAGAGGAGTCACATGGTGCTGGGCTAACCTGCCGCCGGAGCCGGGGATCGAACCGTGGTCCCCAGATTCCAGCGTCAGTCGGTGACTCTGGGCAATAGCTCGCTTAATCTTCCCGACGGCCCCCAGCGCCTAGAGACCCTTACGGGTGATTGTGCGCTTTACAAATATGGACTTTACTTTACAAATATGGACTTTAGCAGCAATGCACTTTCCCATTGTTTTTTAGTGGATTTGAAAGTCCCTTCAAATAGTTTTTGGAGCAATATTCAACCTACTCCCGCAGACTTTAACAGCAAGGTAGAGGGTAGATGTTCAGAGATGGTGTGCCCCTGACAATTTGGTTTCATATAACATCACCGATTGAACTCAATAAGACATGTTCTTGTTTTATAACTGCAGGTCCAAAGGACTGTCTTCTGCCCGTTACAAATGCGGACATTGGACAAAGCATGCCGCACCTCAGTGTGCACCTAATCCATCATCCCTGCTGGGCCATTGGAAGAATCCCACATTTGGGGTCAGATTTATCAAGATGTGATGCAGCGCAATGCAACAAAACAACTACTGTGATGAGTAAAATAGAGAAGGCAGGAATGCGCTATGTTTAAAACATATACTATTAAACGAAACGAAAGCCAATGCTGGAATTACCTATTCATCAAACAATATCCTTCAGAAAAAGCTGCTTTGGATTAAGCAAAAACAACCTGTTTTGATTTAACACCATACGAATTTATTCTATTTTAGTAAAGTTCTTTTTTTCTTTTTTGAGCACACTATTTTTTGTGCATGGAAAATACAAAATACAAAGTACAACGAATTTTATATACAATATATACATACACATGAATAAACAATTTCATACACACTTGGCCATACATTCACACACAAACCATTCAAAACAGCTGGAAAAAAGAAAACAATGCGTCCACGCATCGGTAAATAATTCGATGGAAAATACTTCTTTTCGTGATTTTAGAGTCTGTTATATTCGTAGTTTTCACAAAATCACTCATGAAACCACATAAATGCAAAGACTGTTCCAAGATAATAATGGTAACCAGATGCGGGACAAAAAACTGGTCGACGCGTTTCAAACCCCTTCACTTTGGTGGGGTTCTCCTCAGGACCGGATTGGTTCTGTAACAATAGAAATAACTAGCTTAGGAAAGTTTATTCAAAAAATCAAAAAAGGGCAACCCCCTATGTCCTGCTGCGGCTCCCTACCTTTATCCGATAGTCAATAGTCACAATCAGTGGCGGGCGGGTGAATTCCCAAAGTAGAGTTTGTATTTCCCAATAGTAGTGATCACAGCGGCTATGTGGGGAAAACAACACAAAGAACGACATTCAGTGTTGTATCAAAACACCTCAATTCATTCATTCTGATCATATGCAGCAAAGGGGAGGGGGGAACTTCCTACTCACCCGCGGGCGAACAGCTTCTAACTCACTGCTCTGTCCTTCTTTACTCGTGAGCGGCCGCTCTTTTGCTGGAAATAGAAGGAAACGATTGTTAGCAGTCTTGTGTCTCAGGCGCGATGGCGGTTATTCTCAGTCTGGTGAGACAACGTACCGATGTAGGAACAAGCCGTCCGTCCTTCTCCTTAGGTGAAACTCATGATTCACGCGAATGGTTCCCTCGAGTGGAAGTGTTGTAATAGGACTTCCTGGTTCAAGACAGAAACCGGGAGTTCTGGGACTTGTAGTTCTAAGACAAAGTCACACAGTGATTGAGAAAGGCTGGACTGGACTTTTTGGTCTATATACCCAGCACGGCTTAGGCGTTAGGCTTATAAATTTCAGATATTTCATTCAATCCCCGTGTGGCGGTATTGAACTTCATTATAAGCATTGCTTCGCGTTGTGATAGTTTGGCATCGAAGTCACCGCCCCTGGGGTCTTTTTCAATTTTGGACAATACTGTCCAGCGCAATTCAGTATTTTCATGCTTACACTTAGTCCAGTGGTTGACTAATGGGGCATTCTCCACTCCTCTGCGGATACGCGATTTGTGTTGTGTTATCCTGTTCCTGATTTCTTGTGTGGTTTTCCCAATGTAGACTAGAGGGCATGGGCAAATGATGGCATATACGACGTTTTTAGATTTGCAATTCGTAAAGGTATCGTGCCTCCAATGAATATTTTCAAATGTAAAAACTGAGTCCTCGATGGTTTCATTACAACAAGTGCATGTGCCGCACTTGTGGTGTCCTTTAGGCGGAGGTAATCCGAAAAGGCTCTGTAATGTTGGTGCCTTGGCAATTGGTAATGCCGCCCTTACAACATAATTGGCCACGCTTTTGTCCTTTTTATAAGCAAAAAGTGGTGGTGCTGAGAAATCCTCATGCAGATTTTTTAGTAAATGCCAATTGGACATAATGAGCTTCCTGTGTAAGTTTGCAGCTGGACAGAAGGTGGTGACACACACCATCCTTCTTACATCCGGTTTGATTTTTTTCTCCAGTAAAGTCTCTCGTGGGGTCCACCAGGCTCGTTTGAGGGAATTTTTTAATAGTTTTTTAGGGTAGCCTCTCTGAATGAGACCCCAGGGGCGTTGACTTCGATGCCAAACTATCACAACGCGAAGCAATGCTTATAATGAAGATCAATACCGCCACACGGGGATTGAATGAAATATCTGAAATTTATAAGCCTAACGCCTAAGCCGTGCTGGGTATATAGACCAAAAAGTCCAGTCCAGCCTTTCTCAATCACTGTGTGACTTTGTCTTAGAACTACAAGTCCCAGAACTCCCGGTTTCTGTCTTGAACCAGGAAGTCCTATTACAACACTTCCACTCGAGGGAACCATTCGCGTGAATCATGAGTTTCACCTAAGGAGAAGGACGGACGCCTTGTTCCTACATCGGTACGTTGTCTCACCAGACTGAGAATAACCGCCATCGCGCCTGAGACGCAAGACTGCTAACAATCGTTTCCTTCTATTTCCAGCAAAAGAGCGGCCGCTCACGAGTAAAGAAGGACAGAGCAGTGAGTTAGAAGCTGTTCGCCCGCGGGTGAGTAGGAAGTTCCCCCCTCCCCTTTGCTGCATATGATCAGAATGAATGAATTGAGGTGTTTTGACACAACACTGAATGTCGTTCTTTGTGTTGTTTTCCCCACATAGCCGCTGTGATCACTACTATTGGGAAATACAAACTCTACTTTGGGAATTCACCCGCCCGCCACTGATTGTGACTATTGACTATCGGATAAAGGTAGGGAGCCGCAGCAGGACATAGGGGGTTGCCCTTTTTTGATTTTTTGAATAAACTTTCCTAAGCTAGTTATTTCTATTGTTACAGAACCAATCCGGTCCTGAGGAGAACCCCACCAAAGTGAAGGGGTTTGAAACGCGTCGACCAGTTTTTTGTCCCGCATCTGGTTACCATTATTATCTTGGAACAGTCTTTGCATTTATGTGGTTTCATGAGTGATTTTGTGAAAACTACGAATATAACAGACTCTAAAATCACGAAAAGAAGTATTTTCCATCGAATTATTTACCGATGCGTGGACGCATTGTTTTCTTTTTTCCAGCTGTTTTGAATGGTTTGTGTGTGAATGTATGGCCAAGTGTGTATGAAATTGTTTATTCATGTGTATGTATATATTGTATATAAAATTAGTTGTACTTTGTATTTTGTATTTTCCATGCACAAAAAATAGTGTGCTCAAAAAAGAAAAAAAGAACTTTACTAAAATAGAATAAATTCGTATGGTGTTAAATCAAAACAGGTTGTTTTTGCTTAATCCAAAGCAGCTTTTTCTGAAGGATATTGTTTGATGAATAGGTAATTCCAGCATTGGCTTTTGTTTCGTTTAATAGTATTGGTTGGACTCAGCCTTGCTGAGTAAGGAGTCAAGACGCTTTTTGATTCTTAAACTTTTGAGCGGGCAGTTGCTCGCGAGGTCCTGATAGGTAGGAATATCTACCACAGGGTAGCAGTCGTTTATTGTTGAAAATTGTGGTGTGCCCAGGTCAGGGGCAATTGTGCATGGTGACATAGCAGGGGACCACTCTTCTCCACGTATAATTCTTCACTTTTCTATTTTCTTTTTCACTCATCCCACTCACATGGTCTATGTGTGTTTTGTCTAATTGTTTCACTTGTATGACATGGCTGAAAGAGACACACTAGCTTTTAGTGAAGAGCATATACAAAATTTGATTAGGGACCCTCCAGTGTTCGCCTCTACGGCCCTCAGCCTTACAGCCAACACCCAGAACGAGTCTGACAAACTAACTCGTTTACGTAAAAAACAAATCCGGACAGACCTGCATGGTCATTTCTTACTTCAGCACCTCCGGTCAGGCACCATCCCAGCGGGACTCGTGATCCGCAATATACCAGTCGTGTTCACGGACGATCCAGTGTATAAAAAAGGTTTCAGTGGGATCGAAACAAAGTGCAGCAGGGATCTCATGGTCCTCACCATCGAGACTGCACATAGGACATCGCTTAAGGAACTAGAGGAGATAGAAACTTTAAAAAGGGAGATTGAGACCAATCAATTAATTACAGATTCCAAAACACTCCTGGATAAAATCGATAAAGAAATCTTGGAATTCAAGGACTTTACAGTGACTCAAAAAAACAACAAATTCGAATTGGACAAAAAAAACTTCTCCTTAGAATCAATTTATCCATATCTCAATAAAGATTTCTATACACATTCCGATTCACGACGCTTCTTACAGGATAACCAAGGACGATCACGCCGAAAATTTCTAACCTTCTCGGATACTACATCATCGTCTGGGAGTGAACCAGACAACAGTAATCGACCTCTTCCAAATAGGGCAGGAAATCGATCAAACCAATATCAACAACAACCTCAAACCCAACAGCCTTTTTTAGGACGGGGCCAACGGAAATCCAGAGGCCGAGTACGCTACACTCAACCATGGCAAATGAGGACGCGCCAGAAATCCTACAACAATTAGAAATTTCACCTATTTATAATTTATCAAATAGGACGCTCTCAGTAGCAGAAACCTCCATTCGTACCAAAGGACTCAACTACGTACCATCAAGACCTACAGATTTCACCAGAATGAAACTTGAGACATTGGAATTCTGCCGAAAGATCCGCCTAAAAACATTTTTTCAAGACTCTATTGAAAATATTCATGAGGAAACTACAGGTCTTAAGAGGAAGTCGACGTTCTGTCCAAAAGGACCCAAAGTCCCAAAGGAAGTTATAACGTTCGAAAGTACTCTTTTATCTGGGATTTCTTCAATAGAAAAAAAGAAGACATTTGTGAAATTCAATCTTTCTAAAGCTGAAAAAGATGCATTAGTAGCGGTGAAGAATGATAATACCATTGTGGTCAAACAGGCCGATAAAGGCGGAGCAGTGGTTATTTGGGACATCAATAAATACAAACAAGAAGTACACCGCCAGCTTAACGATCAGAATTGTTATAGACGCATCGGGAAAGATCCTACATCTGAAATAAGGAACCAATTATTCGACATTATCCAAAGACGCTTTGACGAAGGGATTATAGGACCAAAGGAGTTAGTTTTCCTACAAAATAAAAATCCCAGGACGCCTGTATTCTATGTGCTCCCCAAATTGCACAAGGACGAAAGGAATCCACCAGGGCGACCCATAATTTCAGGGTGTGAGTCTCTATTTGAACCCATTGCTAAATATATTGATTATTTTTTGAAACCCTTTATTCAGACCATCCCTGCTCATCTCCAAGACACCACTGCCTTCCTAAATCGAATCTCCACCATCAAATTCGATCAAAACAGACAGCTCCTAGTGACACTGGATGTGGTGTCTCTATACACCCAAATCCCTCAAGAACAAGCACTGGAAACCTTGACTGTGTTCTTGGACAAGAGAGAGAGACCAGTAAGAGTTCCCACTAAGTTCATCCTTGATCTTGCACGGTTTGCACTGCAAAAAAACTTTTTTACGTTTGATGCAGAATTTTTTTATCAAATAAAAGGGGTGGCGATGGGTTGCCCCTTTGCCCCAGAGTTAGCCATAATGTTCATGGGGCTATTTGAGGAAAAATTCATATACCAAGCTAACCCTTTTGGCAGTAGCATTTCCCATTACATGCGGTACATTGACGACATATTCCTGGTTTGGACAGGAGGACATGAAGACCTGGGCCAATTCGTCTGTTGGCTGAATTCGAGAACGATTGACATCCAGTTCTCTGTTACAGCATCCAATGAATCCATCAACTACTTGGATGTTAAAGTGGAACCTTTTGAGGGAGGCTTAAGCACAACATTATTCCGGAAACCCTCTGACAGGAATAAAGCTTTGCATTTTAACAGCAATCACCCTCGCAGTTTGAAACAAAATTTGCCATATGGGCAATTTTTGAGAATTCACCGAAATTGTTCGAGTAAAGAAGAATATTTCATACATGCCGAACATTTGAAAAACCGACTCATTCAGAGAGGCTACCCTAAAAAACTATTAAAAAATTCCCTCAAACGAGCCTGGTGGACCCCACGAGAGACTTTACTGGAGAAAAAAATCAAACCGGATGTAAGAAGGATGGTGTGTGTCACCACCTTCTGTCCAGCTGCAAACTTACACAGGAAGCTCATTATGTCCAATTGGCATTTACTAAAAAATCTGCATGAGGATTTCTCAGCACCACCACTTTTTGCTTATAAAAAGGACAAAAGCGTGGCCAATTATGTTGTAAGGGCGGCATTACCAATTGCCAAGGCACCAACATTACAGAGCCTTTTCGGATTACCTCCGCCTAAAGGACACCACAAGTGCGGCACATGCACTTGTTGTAATGAAACCATCGAGGACTCAGTTTTTACATTTGAAAATATTCATTGGAGGCACGATACCTTTACGAATTGCAAATCTAAAAACGTCGTATATGCCATCATTTGCCCATGCCCTCTAGTCTACATTGGGAAAACCACACAAGAAATCAGGAACAGGATAACACAGCACAAATCGCGTATCCGCAGAGGAGTGGAGAATGCCCCATTAGTCAACCACTGGACTAAGTGTAAGCATGAAAATACTGAATTGCGCTGGACAGTATTGTCCAAAATTGAAAAAGACCCCAGGGGCGGTGACTTCGATGCCAAACTATCACAACGCGAAGCAATGCTTATAATGAAGTTCAATACCGCCACACGGGGATTGAATGAAATATCTGAAATTTATAAGCCTAACGCCTAAGCCGTGCTGGGTATATAGACCAAAAAGTCCAGTCCAGCCTTTCTCAATCACTGTGTGTCTTTGTCTTAGAACTACATGTCCCAGAACTCCCGGTTTCTGTCTTGAACCAGGAAGTCCTATTACAACACTTCCACTCGAGGGAACCATTCGCGTGAATCATGAGTTTCACCTAAGGAGAAGGACGGACGCCTTGTTCCTACATCGGTACGTTGTCTCACCAGACTGAGAATAACCGCCATCGCGCCTGAGACACAAGACTGCTAACAATCGTTTCCTTCTATTTCCAGCAAAAGAGCGGCCGCTCACGAGTAAAGAAGGACAGAGCAGTGAGTTAGAAGCTGTTCGCCCGCGGGTGAGTAGGAAGTTCCCCCCTCCCCTTTGCTGCATATGATCAGAATGAATGAATTGAGGTGTTTTGATACAACACTGAATGTCGTTCTTTGTGTTGTTTTCCCCACATAGCCGCTGTGATCACTACTATTGGGAAATACAAACTCTACTTTGGGAATTCACCCGCCCGCCACTGATTGTGACTATTGACTATCGGATAAAGGTAGGGAGCCGCAGCAGGACATAGGGGGTTGCCCTTTTTTGATTTTTTGAATAAACTTTCCTAAGCTAGTTATTTCTATTGTTACAGAACCAATCCGGTCCTGAGGAGAACCCCACCAAAGTGAAGGGGTTTGAAACGCGTCGACCAGTTTTTTGTCCCGCATCTGGTTACCATTATTATCTTGGAACAGTCTTTGCATTTATGTGGTTTCATGAGTGATTTTGTGAAAACTACGAATATAACAGACTCTAAAATCACGAAAAGAAGTATTTTCCATCGAATTATTTACCGATGCGTGCACGCATTGTTTTCTTTTTTCCAGCTGTTTTGAATGGTTTGTGTGTGAATGTATGGCCAAGTGTGTATGAAATTGTTTATTCATGTGTATGTATATATTGTATATAAAATTCGTTGTACTTTGTATTTTGTATTTTCCATGCACAAAAAATAGTGTGCTCAAAAAAGAAAAAAAGAACTTTACTAAAATAGAATAAATTCGTATGGTGTTAAATCAAAACAGGTTGTTTTTGCTTAATCCAAAGCAGCTTTTTCTGAAGGATATTGTTTGATGAATAGGTAATTCCAGCATTGGCTTTTGTTTCGTTTAATAGTATTGGTTGGACTCAGCCTTGCTGAGTAAGGAGTCAAGACCCTTTTTGATTCTTAAACTTTTGAGCGGGCAGTTGCTCGCGAGGTCCTGATAGGTAGGAATATCTACCACAGGGTAGCAGTCGTTTATTGTTGAAAATTGTGGTGTGCCCAGGTCAGGGGCAATTGTGCATGGTGACATAGCAGGGGACCACTCTTCCCCACGTATAATTCTTCACTTTTCTATTTTCTTTTTCACTCATCCCACTCACATGGTCTATGTGTGTTTTGTCTAATTGTTTCACTTGTATGACATGGCTGAAAGAGACACACTAGCTTTTAGTGAAGAGCATATACAAAATTTGATTAGGGACCCTCCAGTGTTCGCCTCTACGGCCCTCAGCCTTACAGCCAACACCCAGAACGAGTCTGACAAACTAACTCGTTTACGTAAAAAACAAATCCGGACAGACCTGCATGGTCATTTCTTACTTCAGCATCTCCGGTCAGGCACCATCCCAGCAGGACTTGTGATCCGCAATATACCAGTCGTGTTCACGGACGATCCAGTGTATAAAAAAGGTTTCAGTGGGATCAATACAAAGTGCAGCAGGGATCTCATGGTCCTCACCATCGAGACTGCACATAGGACATCGCTTAAGGAACTAGAGGAGATAGAAACTTTAAAAAGGGAGATTGAGACCAATCAATTAATTACAGATTCCAAAACACTCCTGGATAAAATCGATAAAGAAATCTTGGAATTCAAGGACTTTACAGTGACTCAAAAAAACAACAAATTCGAATTGGACAAAAAAAACTTCTCCTTAGAATCAATTTATCCATATCTCAATAAAGATTTCTATACACATTCCGATTCACGACGCTTCTTACAGGATAACCAAGGACGATCACGCCGAAAATTTCTAACCTTCTCGGATACTACATCATCGTCTGGGAGTGAACCAGACAACAGTAATCGACCTCTTCCAAATAGGGCAGGAAATCGATCAAACCAATATCAACAACAACCTCAAACCCAACAGCCTTTTTTAGGACGGGGCCAACAGAAATCCAGAGGCCGAGTACGCTACACTCAACCATGGCAAATGAGGACGCGCCAGAAATCCTACAACAATTAGAAATTTCACCTATTTATAATTTATCAAATAGGACGCTCTCAGTAGCAGAAACATCCATTCTTACCAAAGGACTCAACTACGTACCATCAAGACCTACAGATTTCACCAGAATGAAACTTGAGACATTGGAATTCTGCCGAAAGATCCGCCTAAAAACATTTTTTCAAGACTCTATTGAAAATATTCATGAGGAAACTACAGGTCTTAAGAGGAAGTCGACGTTCTGTCCAAAAGGACCCAAAGTCCCAAAGGAAGTTATAACGTTCGAAAGTACTGTTTTATCTGGGATTTCTTCAATAGAAAAAAAGAAGACATTTGTGAAATTCAATCTTTCTAAAGCTGAAAAAGATGCATTAGTAGCGGTGAAGAATGATAATACCATTGTGGTCAAACAGGCCGATAAAGGCGGAGCAGTGGTTATTTGGGACATCAATAAATACAAACAAGAAGTACACCGCCAGCTTAACGATCAGAATTGTTATAGACGCATCGGGAAAGATCCTACATCTGAAATAAGGAACCAATTATTCGACATTATCCAAAGAGGCTTTGACGAAGGGATTATAGGACCAAAGGAGTTAGTTTTCCTACAAAATAAAAATCCCAGGACGCCTGTATTCTATGTGCTCCCCAAATTGCACAAGGACGAAAGGAATCCACCAGGGCGACCCATAATTTCAGGGTGTGAGTCTCTATTTGAACCCATTGCTAAATATATTGATTATTTTTTGAAACCCTTTATTCAGACCATCCCTGCTCATCTCCAAGACACCACTGCCTTCCTAAATCGAATCTCCACCATCAAATTCGATCAAAACAGACAGCTCCTAGTGACACTGGATGTGGTGTCTCTATACACCCAAATCCCTCAAGAACAAGCACTGGAAACCTTGACTGTGTTCTTGGACAAGAGAGAGAGACCAGTAAGAGTTCCCACTAAGTTCATCCTTGATCTTGCACGGTTTGCACTGCAAAAAAACTTTTTTACGTTTGATGCAGAATTTTTTTATCAAATAAAAGGGGTGGCGATGGGTTGCCCCTTTGCCCCAGAGTTAGCCATAATGTTCATGGGGCTATTTGAGGAAAAATTCATATACCAAGCTAACCCTTTTGGCAGTAGCATTTCCCATTACATGCGGTACATTGACGACATATTCCTGGTTTGGACAGGAGGACATGAAGACCTGGGCCAATTCGTCTGTTGGCTGAATTCGAGAACGATTGACATCCAGTTCTCTGTTACAGCATCCAATGAATCCATCAACTACTTGGATGTTAAAGTGGAACCTTTTGAGGGAGGCTTAAGCACAACATTATTCCGGAAACCCTCTGACAGGAATAAAGCTTTGCATTTTAACAGCAATCACCCTCGCAGTTTGAAACAAAATTTGCCATATGGGCAATTTTTGAGAATTCACCGAAATTGTTCGAGTAAAGAAGAATATTTCATACATGCCGAACATTTGAAAAACCGACTCATTCAGAGAGGCTACCCTAAAAAACTATTAAAAAATTCCCTCAAACGAGCCTGGTGGACCCCACGAGAGACTTTACTGGAGAAAAAAATCAAACCGGATGTAAGAAGGATGGTGTGTGTCACCACCTTCTGTCCAGCTGCAAACTTACACAGGAAGCTCATTATGTCCAATTGGCATTTACTAAAAAATCTGCATGAGGATTTCTCAGCACCACCACTTTTTGCTTATAAAAAGGACAAAAGCGTGGCCAATTATGTTGTAAGGGCGGCATTACCAATTGCCAAGGCACCAACATTACAGAGCCTTTTCGGATTACCTCCGCCTAAAGGACACCACAAGTGCGGCACATGCACTTGTTGTAATGAAACCATCGAGGACTCAGTTTTTACATTTGAAAATATTCATTGGAGGCACGATACCTTTACGAATTACAAATCTAAAAACGTCGTATATGCCATCATTTGCCCATGCCCTCTAGTCTACATTGGGAAAACCACACAAGAAATCAGGAACAGGATAACACAACACAAATCGCGTATCCGCAGAGGAGTGGAGAATGCCCCATTAGTCAACCACTGGACTAAGTGTAAGCATGAAAATACTGAATTGCGCTGGACAGTATTGTCCAAAATTGAAAAAGACCCCAGGGGCGGTGACTTCGATGCCAAACTATCACAACGCGAAGCAATGCTTATAATGAAGTTCAATACCGCCACACGGGGATTGAATGAAATATCTGAAATTTATAAGCCTAACGCCTAAGCCGTGCTGGGTATATAGACCAAAAAGTCCAGTCCAGCCTTTCTCAATCACTGTGTGTCTTTGTCTTAGAACTACATGTCCCAGAACTCCCGGTTTCTGTCTTTAACCAGGAAGTCCTATTACAACACTTCCACTCGAGGGAACCATTCGCGTGAATCATGAGTTTCACCTAAGGAGAAGGACGGACGCCTTGTTCCTACATCGGTACGTTGTCTCACCAGACTGAGAATAACCGCCATCGCGCCTGAGACGCAAGACTGCTAACAATCGTTTCCTTCTATTTCCAGCAAAAGAGCGGCCGCTCACGAGTAAAGAAGGACAGAGCAGTGAGTTAGAAGCTGTTCGCCCGCGGGTGAGTAGGAAGTTCCCCCCTCCCCTTTGCTGCATATGATCAGAATGAATGAATTGAGGTGTTTTGACACAACACTGAATGTCGTTCTTTGTGTTGTTTTCCCCACATAGCCGCTGTGATCACTACTATTGGGAAATACAAACTCTGCTTTGGGAATTCACCCGCCCGCCACTGATTGTGACTATTGACTATCGGATAAAGGTAGGGAGCCGCAGCAGGACATAGGGGGTTGCCCTTTTTTGATTTTTTGAATAAACTTTCCTAAGCTAGTTATTTCTATTGTTACAGAACCAATCCGGTCCTGAGGAGAACCCCACCAAAGTGAAGGGGTTTGAAACGCGTCGACCAGTTTTTTGTCCCGCATCTGGTTACCATTATTATCTTGGAACAGTCTTTGCATTTATGTGGTTTCATGAGTGATTTTGTGAAAACTACGAATATAACAGACTCTAAAATCACGAAAAGAAGTATTTTCCATCGAATTATTTACCGATGCGTGGACGCATTGTTTTCTTTTTTCCAGCTGTTTTGAATGGTTTGTGTGTGAATGTATGGCCAAGTGTGTATGAAATTGTTTATTCATGTGTATGTATATATTGTGTATAAAATTCGTTGTACTTTGTATTTTGTATTTTCCATGCACAAAAAATAGTGTGCTCAAAAAAGAAAAAAAGAACTTTACTAAAATAGAATAAATTCGTATGGTGTTAAATCAAAACAGGTTGTTTTTGCTTAATCCAAAGCAGCTTTTTCTGAAGGATATTGTTTGATGAATAGGTAATTCCAGCATTGGCTTTTGTTTCGTTTAATAGTATTGGTTGGACTCAGCCTTGCTGAGTAAGGAGTCAAGACCCTTTTTGATTCTTAAAATGTTTAAAACATATGGCACATTCCTGCTTTCTCTCTGTACTGGCGCAGTTGTGGCTGCCAAGTGCCAATGCATGAACACTTGCGCCATAGTGCTAGGATGCCTGTGTTACACCTAGGATTATTATGTGCAGAATGGGGTAATTTTACGTTTATCAAGTAATTGCAAAAAAAGATGTGAAGTCAGTAGGAATTCACTATAAAGTGATCAAGACATGTTTACAATTGCATTGCTTAGCTATTAGATTGAATCTTAATATCAAGCTATAAAAATACTATTGTATATTTACCATCAGATTATATGTAATTATAAGCAGATGGGTGATGTATTCAAATAATCCCAGCACCAACAGCGGATCAATTAACCGCAAAGTTCCAACTATTCAGAGCCTGGTGCACTTCTTTTCCAGCTTCAGCCGTTGATTGATTCCGCTGCCAAGCAGAAAACAATTTGAAGACATGGAATGTTGCACCCGGAAATATCACAGTCCACAATTTCTAAATTGTATTTTCTTTTAAAGATTCTACCTTTATTTGATATACAAATATAAAATTCCCATAATGGAAACACCTAGCCAACGTGTTTCATTCAAATAAGCATTTGAACTTCGTCAGGGCTTCAATATTTTATTGTTCAGTAGAATCTTGGTATGAATATTTATAACTGTAGTCTTCAGATTCATTAGTTAAATCAAACGCAAATTATGATAAAATAGTCACCATGTTCCTGAACCAAATTCACCAGAAACATCCAATGATAAGCGTGGCAGTTGTATCCCCCATATGATACCTAAATCTGTGTTAAGCCCGGTCCTCAATTCCTCTCATTCGTAGGGGTGCAGTTTAGGGCTGTAGGAATAACATTCAATCAATCAATCAATCAGTGAACTTGTAAAGCGCGCTACTTACCCGTGAGGGTCTCAAGGCGCTGTGGGGGGGGGGTGCTGCTACCGCTCGAAAAGCAAGGTCTTGAGGAGCCTTCTGAAGGTGAGCAGGTCTTGGGTCTGCCGTAGATGGGTGGGGAAGTTGTTCCAGGTTTTGGCGGCGAGGAAGGAGAAGGATCTGCCGCCGGAGGTCGTTCTTTGTATGTGCGGGGCGGTGGCAAGGACGAGGCTGGCAGAGCGGAGCTGGCGGGCGGGGGTGTGGAAGTTGAGTCTGTCGTTCAGGTAGGCTGGTCCGGTGTTGTGGAGTGCTTTGTGTGCAGGGGTGAGGAGTTTGAAGGTGATCCTCTTGTTGACGGGGAGCCAGTGCAGGTCTCTTAGGTGGGAGGTGTTGTGGCTGCGGCAGGGGATGTTGACGAACAGTCGGGCTGAGGCGTTTTGGATACGTTGTAGTCCTTGCAGGTGTTTGGCCGGGATTCCTGTGAAGAGTGCATTGCCGTAGTCCAGCCTGCTGCTAACGAGGGCTTGGGTCACTGTTCTTCTTGTTTCGGTCGGGATCCACTTGCAGATCCTGCGAAGTATGAGGAGGGTTTTGTAGCAGGAGGAGGAGATGGCGTTGACCTGCTTCGACATGGAGAGGGAGGAGTCGAGGATGGATCCTAGGTTGCGTGCATGGTCTGTGGGTGTTGGAGCTGCTCCCAGTGTGGTCGTCCACCAGGAGTCGTCCCATGCAGAGGGGGTGGGACCTAGGATGACGACCTCCATCTTGTCCGAGTTCAGTTTCAGACGGCTGCTCCTCATCCACTCGGCGACGGCCTTCATTCCCTCGTGGAGGTTGGTTTTGGCGGTGTGCGGGTCCTTGGTGAGGGAGTTAACTGGAAGGATGAGCTGGGTGTCGTCAGCTTAGGAGATGTTCAGGTCGTGCTGGCAGGCCACTTGTGCGAGGGGGGCCATATAGATGTTGAATAGGGTCGGGCTGAGGGATGAGCCCTAGGGTACGCCGCAGATGATGTCGGTGGCTTCGGATCGGAAGGGCGGGAGGCGGACTCTCTGGGTTCTGCCGGAAAGGAAGGATGTGGTCCAGCTCGGGGCCTTCTTCTGGATTCCTGCTTCTTGGAGGCGTGTTCTTAGTGTGTGGTGGCAGACTGTGTCGAAGGCGGCCGACAGGCCCAGAAGGATGAGGGCTGAAGTTTCGCCGTGTCTAGCTGGCGTCTGATGTTGTCTGTGGCGGCGATAAGGGCAGTCTCGGTGCTGTGTTTGCGCCTGAATCCGACTGGGATGGGTCTAGGATGTTGTTTTCCTCGAGGTGTTGGGTCAGCTGCATGTTGGTGATTTTCTCGATGACCTTCACCGGGAAGGGGAGCAGGGAGATGGGCCGGAAGTTCTTGAGGTCCGCCTTGGGCTTCTTGAGGAGGGCGTTGATTTCGGCGTGCTTCCAGCTTTCCGGGAATGTCGCTGTGTCGAAGGAGATGTTGATGATCTTCTGCCGTTGGGGTGCGATGGTGGCATCAGCTTTGTTGAAAACATGGTGTGAGCAGGGGTCTGACGGAGCTCCTGAATGGATGGAGTTCATGACCTTGCGTGTCTCTTCGTCGTTGACGTGGGACCAGGAGGTCAGCTGGTCGGTGCAGGTGGCATTCGGGGTTGTGGTCTGTTGCAGTCGGGGCGGATGAAGAGTTGAAGCTGTCGTGGATCTTGCGATGGAAGAAGGTGGCCAGTGAGTCACACAGATCTTGCGAGGGCAGGATGTCCTTGGTTTTGGCGCTGGGGTTGGAGAGTTCCTTCACTATGTTGAAAAGTTATTTGCTGTCGTGTGCGTTGTTGTCCATTTGGGTTTTGAAGGACGATCTCTTGGCTGTTCTGATGAGTTGGTGATGTCTGCGGATGGTGTCCTTGTGGGCTGCGTGGCTGTCTGGTGTGCGGTGTGGAGCCATTTCATCTCCAGCTTCCGACTTGTTCGTTTGGAGATCTGGAGTTCTTCAGTGAACCAGGCGGCTTTCTTGCTGGGGTGGTTAATGGAGTGTTTCTTGATCGGGGCGAGGGTGTTGGCGCAGTCGGCGATCCACTGTCTGAAGTTTCGGGCGGCGGCGTCTGTGTCAGTGGGGTCAGTGGGTGGGTTCTGGGCGAGGGTGAAGGTCAGCTGGTCTTCGGTAACTTTGCCCTAGCAGCAGCAAGGCAGCTGTTGGGTGTGGTGGTGCGTGGTTGGTTTCTTGAAGGTGAAGTGAATGCATCGGTGGTCAGTCCAGTGGAGTTCGGTGGTGTGGTTGAAGGTGACGTGGGTGCTTGTGGCAAACACGGGGTTGAGCGTAAGCCGGCGGCGTATGTGGGGTCGGTAATGAGTTGTCGGAGGCTGAGGTTGGCGAGGTTGGTGATCAGGGCGGTGGAGTTGGCGTCGTTGTTCTTCTCTAGGTAGAAGTTCAGGTCCCTGAGGAGGATGAAGTCCATGGAGGCGAGAGCATGGGTGCTGGCGAGGTTGGCGACTGAGTCACTAAAAAGGTCGCGGGGTCCGGGAGGTCTATAGATGAGTGTTCCTCTGAGGGTGGTGTTGAGGTCGGTGTAGATCCGGAAGTGAAGGTGTTCGGCGGATTGCGGGGAGTCGTCTGCGAGGGTGTGGATCTGGAGGGTGGACTTGTGGACGATGGCTATTCCTCCTTCCATCCCATTGGTGCGGTCTCAGCGGAAGATCTTGTAGCCGTCCGGGATGGCTCTGGTGATGTCCGGTGCCGAGGGGTCGTTCCATCAGGTCTCGGTCAGGAAGTCAACGTCTGGGGCGGTGGTGTCGAGCAGGTCCCAGAGCTCGACGGCGTGTTTGCGTGCGGAGCGGGTGTTGAGAAGTATGCAGCGGAGAAGGTTGGGTCCATTCCTTGGGGTTTTGGTGGTTCTGTTGAATGTGAAGTTGCAGGTGTGGCAAGAGAAGGGTCCATGGGTGCGTTTCGGGTCAGCCTGGAAGCAGCGGTGGTCTCGGCCCGAGTTGAGAGCGTGGAGAGAGTCGAGGTCGTATCGGATTCTGGCGTTGTGGCGTGTGCGGGGTCCAGGGGTTCTGGCACTGGGCGCGGTCAAGGCGTGGACAGGCGGAGAGGGGCTTGGGCGCGCCAGCGGCGCGTCCACAGCGCGCGCCTGCTGGGCGTCTGGGCAGTGACCGGCATTTAAGGCGGGGAGGGAGGGAGGAGCAGCTGGGAGGCGGGAGCAGGGCGGCGAGGGGGCGTGGCCACGGGTCCAGGGCAGGAAAAGGAGCGGTCACAGACAATATGAAGAGGGGTGGGGGAACAAAACTGGGCAAACCAAAATTTTGCACGAAAGTCCTGGGGCACAGAAGAATTGAACCCACGCAGAGAGCATCAGCAGCGGGGTGAGCACACACCGGTGGTGCTGCTCGGCAGTAGGGGGTGCGACCTGGCCTGCAAGCAGGGTCAGGGGTACATTGTGTAAACAGAAACAGTTTCTAATGATGAGCAGGTAAACATTAAAAACAGTGGAGAGTTCAAAAGGTATATGAAATAAAAGCAAAATATATTAGTAATGACAAACAAACATACAAATAAAAAGACATTTCTCAAACTATTAGAATTAACTGCTAAACTTTTTTAGCAATGATTGCATATAAAAAAACAGTTGAATTGCATCTACCACTAGCAGAAAGTAATCTTGCCCCATTAAACTGTGAGGCACATTCATAAGGGAGTGCCACACCACCTGCCTGCTGACAATTTCAAAGAGTTTGATTAAGGTACCTTGTTATGCTATTAAATGACCGGAGAAACAAAGCTCATACATGCAATAAGCAAACATTATGAGGTTCATACATGACATTTCTATTTTTAATTATTACAACATATCCATACATCCAGTGACACAAAGTTTCACAAACAGTACCACAAATGTATGCAGTTATCATTGTTATTTGCTCTCAATGCACAAACCAAACATTTGCACTATTTGCCTGCACGATTTGTACCAGGTTTTACCTGGAAAAAAGTGTGTGCAAAATTCTGCAGGCGCCGCAATTACCACCCAACGTAGAGAGATACCTTGTTGGTTTTCGTTCAGTCATAAATCTGAATGTAATTCCCACAAGTCTTTATTAGATTCTGAACTTTCATAGGCTAGTAGAGAAGAGGCCATCTCAACTCTTGACAGGAACAACTTTAGAAAACACAAGAGGTTTTTGCCAGCATTCATGAACAGGTTTCTTATCTGAAGTTACACTTTCTTAGCATTCTGCTGTAGAAAGTATATTACTGCCCATCTGGGTTAAAAAAATCATAACGATGTAATGATAATTCCACCATACTAGCACGGATATAGATAATTTAAGTCATATTAGGTCTTTAATCTTGAGAGGATTATCTGAAGTGCAGGAGAAAAGGACTGGAGATTCACCCTTCTTTGCACGCTGTTAAATATATCCAGAAAGCCTGACAGGATTCAATCCCCCCATGTGATTCCCTTTCTCCATCGTATCTTTGAAAAATACGCTGTAATTTAGGATTCAGTAAGTCAAGGATAATACTGTTTCAAATGTAGGTGATACAGCTCAGTATGTGTTACCTCGTCTCATTTCAAAGCACACCACCTGCAAAAGCAACCTTTCAGAGGCTTATGTATATTCGAAAGATGTGAGATTCGACTGCTTTTCTACACTAATGTGATGAAAAAAAATATTCTTTTGCGGGCAACATGGCCATCATTTCTGAGGTACAAAATGCTTTCATACTTTATGGTTTAATTGAAGCTAAAAATATCAAAAGGCATGGATAGATGTTCGTTAAAGCTAATTATAAGGTTATGCTAAGCCATGGTTATTAACTTGGAAGAAGTATGCAATTTCGCATTCCGAGCAAATTGAAGAGTATTTGCTATTGCTTAAAAATCAACATTGTACTGTACGCCGGGTGTGGTTTCATATCTTATGTTTGACTATGTGGTTAGATAAATTAGTGTTGCTCAAGCTGCGGAAAGATAATGCTGGGCAGCTGCTGTTTTCTTTGTTAAGCTATTCTCAGTCAAACGTCCCAGCCAATGGACTGCTTTGTTTCCTTCTTTTCATCCTTGATGTTTCACCACAGCATCTATTGATTAGCCATATTTGCTAAGTAAATTAGGCATTCATGAAAAAGTACAGAATTTCGAGCAAAGAAAATGATACTGTAGTCAGATACATAGCTTTTTAAAATGTATGCAAATGATTCATGCATATGCAATAAATAATCAAGGACTTTTCTTCCAAAGATTTTATAGCTTCACATTCACAGTCACTTCCATTTTCTCTAGAGTGCCCTTAGCTTCCTGGGTTCTCCTTGGGACTGTAGTGGAATGCTGCCGTCCAGTCAGAAGATCCGTTGTTTTCTTCTCTCAGATTCCAACCTCATGGCTCTCGGCTGTCTGACCGCAGGACCTTTTGACCTTCCGCAATCTGTCAGTTATATTAGATTACCTTTGATATCAGTTCAACCTGTTATCTGAGTGCCCTCTTTCAGGAGTTTTAGCCAGTGTCACCACAGCTTTCCTTAATTGATTCGTACTGTATTATTTTACGAACTGATTTACCTACTCTTTGCACCAAAGTGTTGTATTAAAATTTACTTTCCAGTGTAAGACGTGTTTTGCACTGCAAACTAGTTTTAAAGTAAAGTAGAGTAGATCTACCTGCTTCTTTATGTTACTTTACATCAAGTGAACTACAATGGGTGGTACTTGAGCATTTCCATGCGACCACCCATGGTTTTTGAGCAAGTCCCTATATACTGACTTCAGTAGACAGGGATTTGCATAAAATAAATACCGCTTCCTCAAGGCAGGTTTAACATTGAAGAAGAGTTGTAATTTCTTCAAACATTTCCGCTTTACATGTGTGTTATACAGTAAATGACACATACAAACTTGGAAAAGTATTATCCTAGACATTAGGCATAGATCCTTGCAGTAGCTCATAGGGTGCTTCCGTGGTGCCAGGCCTCCAAAAATGCACCACGCAGGGGAAGAGAGAAGAAGGGCTGTACCACACTAGATGGTCCGCTATCTTCTTTTGAAGCAAAGCGCTGCAGATGAGTGCCGCAAATTTCGTTGTTCTGTGTTTTATAAAATGTTAATAAATCTGCACCTTAGTGTTTTTTGCCTCTCTGTATACATGTGTGATGAATTACAAGGTAGTTTTTCCACCTCATCATTTATGGCTACCCCTCACTTTTGTAAGAGACTGTTCTCATTCTTTTCTAGTACATTATTTGGGGCAGATTCACAAGCCCTTGTAGCAATTTGTGCCGCCATTGTGTCACATTTTGAGACGCAACGGAGGTGTAAAAAATACGCCACGTTGCGGCACATTTATAATGTGACGCATCTAGAGAGACCTTGCAAAGCCCTGCGCAGCATTATAACTTCATCAGGTATAATGTATGCAAGGTGGGCATTCCCACATGAGCAAGCCTCGTAGAAGTGAAGCAGTGAAATATACAAGATCCTGTAATGCCCTTTAACGGAACCAGACTTCTGAGCTAGTCAAAGTATTTTGACTCCAGAATAGCATCACCCACACCCACTCTGCTCTAGTGTCCGTAAGTTGTCAAAATTCTTACTCCCACCCCCCTGTTGTAAGTATGAGAGGGTATTCCTGCTGAAATTGTTTCGGACAATGGTCCTCAGTTTATTAGTAGAGAGTTTGCTTTGTTTGTTGAAAGATGTGGCATAATACATAAGCGAGTATCCAATTACAACCCTCAGGCCAATAGTCAAATAGAACGCTTTAATAGAGTCATCAAAGAATCTATTCAATTGGCACTTAAGAGTCACATGGATTGGAAAAAAGCGTTACGTGCAACTTTGTTGTCCTACCGTACTTCTCCCAATTCTGTCACTGGTCTTTCCCCATTTGAAATGTTACGTGGTAGGAAGCCTGGTTCAAAACTTCTTCCTTGGTGGATGAAAGTTAAAATATTTCCCAGTTCTTCTGATTCTTCTAACTCTCTCACCAACCCCCACTGTTAGAACACTCAATGACATAGAAACCATAACAATTCCATGAGAGTGTTCTAACAGGGAATACTACAAGAGGCAGACAGAAATAAACAATATGCTGTTGTACTCTCCCCTAGTACAGAAGGCTTCTCACTTACATGTCAGACTTTACCATAACCGTCCATCAATGTACAAAATTATCTGCACTCCAGGCCAGCCACGGCCGGCAGTGGGAGAACCTGCAGGGCGGTGACGTGGGGAGGGGCAGGGTGGGGGGTAGTAATGTATGGATTGCAGAGTTTTACAGGTAAGTAAACATTTAAATAAATAAAACGAATTTTGTTTCGCGCACTGCATCGCATTTGGGGATGCAGTGCACTCAATGAAATTCGTTTTATTTATTTAAATGTTTACTTACCTGGGAAGCTCCGTAATCCATACATTACTACCCCCCACCATTCCCTTCCCCCTCCCCATGTCACCGCCCTGCAGGTACTCCCACTGCCGGCCGCCGCTGCTCCAGGCTGAGGCTGACGGTCAATTCAAGGTTTCTTTTCCACCCACCACAAAGGACTCATTCACCTGTACCCCGATGAGGTCGATCAACATTGTAAAATGAATATTTTTCTGCCAGCTTTAGGATGTTACGCACTGCCAGCAGGATCAATTAGCGCTTTTTAAGGACCATATGCCTGAGTGTGGCCACAGTGCTAACAGGGGTGGCCGAGCCCTTTTTATCATGAGCCAGGCATGAGCTCTGGCTCAGCTTGAGGTCCTTCTGGCCCTTCAAATTGAAAAAGAGCTGAACTCTCATGTAGCTTCTGCCTTCCACCCACTTCCTAATTTCATTCTCCAAAAATTAAAAACAATGCAGTGAACATTGATGTGAAACGGGCAAGAGAAAGAGATACGTGGCTGAATTGCACAGTGTGAATGAAACAAAAAATTCCAACCTCGCCACCAAACAAAAATTTGTAATCCTACGCAAAAAAGGTATTTCACTGAAACTTTTTTTTCTTCATTCTCACATATGAGAGAGCCTTGAAATACGTGCGTTCAGGAAATGCACTGTATAAAAGTTTGGGGCATATTTAGGAGTTTTGTGGCACAGAGTAGCGCAGCAAGTCACTTTGCTGGGCTAGCCTGCATGACAGGGAAAAGGCAGGAATGCGCTGTATTTATCCAATATGGCGCATTCCGGTCATTTCCCCTGTGCTGTTGCCGTTATGGCAGCCTAGCGTCATCGCAGACACCCTTGCACCAATCCTGAGAGGCTTTTTTCTCTTTCTACATCTACTGCAAAATGTAGCAGACATAAAAAGAAGAAAAAAGGAGGAGAAATAAACATATTTCTCCTTATTACGCCTCTCCTTGGGAGGCTTATCATTTTGGCTCATTCCCAGATTTACCAGCTTTGATAAATCTGGATATGCGTAAAAAACCATGGGAGTTGTTTGGAAACACCCATGCAAACCCAATGGAAAGCCTCCCTTGTGCAGAGTAATGCAATGCAGCGATTTGCACTGCGTTGCATCACTCCAGATTTTTTAAGCCATTCAAAGTCACACAAAGTGACCTTGTGTTGCTTCAAAAATATGATTTAAGGTTTGCGTCGCTCTTGCACCATGTTGCGTGGTAAAAGAGTGACGCAAACTGGGTAATAAATATTGCTCTTCATGTGTTTTTTAGGCTATGAAGTTACTCCACTTATAAGGTATCGGGCAACTGACTTGCCGTTTAGTTCACTAATGGAATTGTCAGGAGGGCGCAGGGGCAGTGGCAGCAATTTTTCTAAGTTAATGTTTAAAAAATATTATTCTTATTAATGACAGTGATTTATTTTGAAGATAGTTTATCAATTTTTTACATGGTGTTTGTTGCATGATTTACATTCTCAGGGGCATACTATCAAAAATGGCCTTAAAGATTTTTGCCGGTTTAGAGGCAGAAAACTGCAGCTAAAACTGCGATAATGGGCTTGATAATATGCCCTTGTGAATTCCAAAAGAAGTCCATGTTCTGGTGTGAACATGGGCTTCTATTGGAATCCTCCAGGGCATATTACCAAGCCCATTATCGCCGCTTTAGCTGCAGTTTTCTACCGCTAAACCGGCGATCATTTTAACGCCGTTCTTGATAATATACCCCCAAATAGTTTCAAGGCTCGACGTGTGTATGTGTTCTCAGAGCCAAGCCAGCCTCTTGTCTTGGCTCTTGGTCAGCTCTCTTGTTGTTGGCTTGTTCACCTATGAGTGGTAAGCACCACACCATGCTACCATAAGGCATGTCATTTCTGCTGTTAAATATAAAAGTAAAAAAGATTATTAAAATGGTGTGGCAGTATAGTATGCACATTACATTTCACAAAGATCGGGAAGAATGAGGAAAAGAGGTTGGGGAATGACGTTAAGTCACAAAAAAAGATGGAAATCACAGCACTGCAGAATGCTAGAGTAAATTTAAAGAGGAACATTGTAGCAACTAAGATATTAATTTAAGAAATAGGCTCATTATTCCTTTCACTCATCAACAAAACATTCTAACATCAGGTATGAAAGAGTAGGAAAAATGTCTGAGCATATAGAGTGAATTTGATAGAAAACCATGGAATGATGTAATAAATTAATGAGTACGCAGAAAATTGACAATTGCATCCCTCTCATGTCACATTCCTTTTATATTATTCAGGTGCCTTTCTTAAAGGGCACTATTATTGTAGCATGTACTCCTGGTATTCAAATACCTGGAAAAACATCACAATATGCATAGCCTAAATTACCTGCTAAATGGTCAAGTCTTTGTACTCTTCCTAAACCGGAAATGGTGTTCAGTCAATGATTCAGTTAACTTCCAAGGTGTTCAGAAGGTAGCAAAGTGACAATAAATGGAATTGGGCAGGAAAGGCAGATTTCTTAATAGGGACTAAAAAATAAAAAAAAAAAACATGAATTGCACACCGACGTACAAAAATATTGAGGTGAAAATATTGCATACAAAAATATTGCCATCCTATACATAAACAAGTTTTTACACAAATATCGATATTTAATTATTGCCTTATTAAATATCGTAAACAAAAATATAGACTACAAGCATATCGAAAACAAAAACATCTACATTTTTAAATTAAAAAGAGACACAGCAAAAATATCGACAACACTAATATCGACTTACAAATATATGTATAACTTATTCAAAAAATATCGATAATGCTACTCAACATTAAATAAACACTCTTGCAACTATATAATAATTTAATAGATTAAAACAGATAGGGGCCCATTATGATGTCGGGCGGATTTCCCCCGCCAGGCTGGCGGTAGCCACCGCCAGCCTGGCAGGGCCAATCCGCCCGACATCCGCATTTGTTTTCCCCCCACCATATTAGTATGGCGGGGGGGACCTCGGCGGACGGAGAGACCGTCTGCCGCTTGTCCACCCCGGTCGCCTTACGGCCGGGGCGGAAAAGGAATAATATGGTGGCGGTGTCTATCAGACACCGCCAGCCATATTATGATGGGCAATTGTGGATTCCTTTCCATGGCGGCAATACCGCCAAGGAAAGGCATGTGGAGAATTCCTGCGGGGGCCCGTTGCGGGCCCCCAGGGACTCCGAGGGGGTAGGGGGTGCACATGGGGGGTACCTATGGTACCCCCAGCAGTTCCATGCACAGCATAGCAGGCACCGTGCGGTGCGGTGCCTGCCATGCTGTGCATGGAAGTGCACAGCATGCTTTCCTGCCATTGTGGCGGGCGGTGCTAAGTGCACCGCCCGCCACAATGGGAGGAATGCGGGATGCGCCTGCCACTGTGGGGGGCACATCCTAATGCTGCCAACGAGACCCCCACCCTTATGGCGGGCGGTCCCTACTACCGCAAAGGATGGCGGACGGGCAAAGTCCGCCCGCCATCCTAATGAGGCCCCTGGTATTTAATAATACCAACATATAACAAGCATTGGAAATGCAATAGGTCTCGCAATAACGCGAGTCTGAACTATTAGCATTGTAAATGATAAGGCCCTTTATTTTTGCGTTCTGGTTTTTGGAACATAAATAAAAGGCTTTGTCATTTACAAGGGCTATAGCTTAAATTTGCGTTAAAACAAGACCTATTGCATTGCAATGGTGGTGGTGCTGCTGAGTTTTCTCTGAATCTACACTCTGAATCTGCACTCTGAATCTGCACTCTGAATCTGCACCCTGAATCTGCACCCTGAATCTGCACTCTGAATCTGCACTCTGAATCTGCACTCTGAATCTGCACTCTGAATCTGCACCCACAATCTGCACCCACAATCTGCACCCACAATCTGCACCCACAATCTGCACCCACAATCTGCACCCTGAATCTGCACCCTGAATCTGCACTCTGAATCTGCACCCACAATCTGCATCCACAATCTGCACCCACAATCTGCACCCACAATCTGCACCCACAATCTGCACCCACAATCTGCACCCACAATCTGCACCCTGAATCTGCACCCTGAATCTGCAACCTGAATCTGCACCCTGAATCTGCACCCTGAATCTGCACCCTGAATCTGCACCCTGAATCTGCACCCACAATCTGCACCCACAATCTGCACCCACAATTTGCACCCACAATCTGCACTCTGAATCTGCACTCACAATCTGCACCCACAATCTGCACCCACAATCTGCACTCTGAATCTGCACCCACAACCTGCACCCACAATCTGCACCCACAATCTGCACTCACAATCTGCACCCACAATCTGCACCCTGAATCTGTACCCTGAATCTGCACCCTGAATCTGCACCCTGAATCTGCACCCTGAATCTGCACCCACAATCTGCACCCACAATCTGCACCCACAATCTGCACCCACAATCTGCACTCTGAATCTGCACCCACAATCTGCACCCACAATCTGCACTCACAATCTGCACCCACAATCTGCACCCTAAATCTGCACCCTGAATCTGCACCCTGAATCTGCACCCTGAATCTGCACCCTGAATCTGCGTGTGTGAGTGGCGTTGCGTGTGTGAGTGGCGTTTCGTGTGTGAGTGGCGTTGCGTGTGTGAGTGGCGTTTCGTGTGTGAGTGGCGTTGCGTGTGTGAGTGGCGTTGCGTGTGTGAGTGCCGTTGCGTGTGTGAGTGCCGTTGCGTGTGTGAGTGGCGTGCGTGGATGAGTGGCGTTGCGTGGGTGAGTTGTGTTGCGTGTGTGAGTGGCGGTGCGTGTGTGAGTGGCGTTGCGTGTGTGAGTGGCGTTAGGTGTGTGAGTGGCGTTGCGTGGGTGAGTTGTGTTGCGTGTGTGAGTGGCATTGCGTGGATGAGTGGCGTTGCGTGGATGAGTGGCGTTGCGTGGATGAGTGGCGTTGCGTGGATGAGTGGGGTTGCGTGGATGAGTGGGGTTGCGTGGATGAGTTGCGTTGCGTGTGTGAGTGGTGTTGCTTGGGTGAGTGGCGTTGCGTGGGTTGATGTGGTGTTGCGTGGATGATAGTGGGCTTGCGTGGGTGTGAGTGGCGTTGCGTGTCTGTAAGTGTTGCTGTGTGGGTGAAAGTGGCACAGAGCCTTTAATGTGGCCTGGCGCAGGAGAAATGCTGCTGCTGCTAATTAAATACAAGAGTGGCCGGGAAGCGGCCGGGAAACACAAGTACGGCCGGCCACATAATTAGGGGAGGAGAAGCCGCACAGCACACACTGGGAGAAGCCCTTTGATGTGCTGTGCGGCCGCGATGCGCCCTCTGTGCTGGGGGAGGGCCATTAGCCTGAACTCGCGGCAAGATCAAACGAAGGGTGGGAGGGACATTGAGGAACAGATGGCCATGAAAGTGTATGGGCCAAAAGCGCGTGCCTGTGGCCACGTGCACTCGAAGAAAACGCCACGAAAAAAAGCGGTGGTTTCACAATCAGTTCGAGCACTTGAATTCTCGCCATTTCCCATTCCTTCGGAATGGAAAAGGCGAGACCTAAAAAATTAATATATATTTAAAATAAATATAAATATAAAAAAAGTAAATAAATATATACATTCACAAAAAACGATATATATGCTCACTATCACATATTTATTCACATAGACATATCATATGCAACAAGTATTTAAATGGTAAAATACAATTATTAACTAATATTTTTAAATATCTACAACACAAAATATACTATAAAACAACATATATAATTACCTACTCAAAAAGTAACTGTTACCATATTCGAAAAAACATATCTCAACCAATTAATTTAAACTAAAAGACCACACACCAATTGAAATAGAGAAGTACTTAACTAACCACATAGAAACTAAAACCAAACTTTAAACAAATTACCGTTTATCGGTCAAACTCGGAGGAAGAGCGTTACTTTGCTGGAGAGAGAGAGAAAGAAGATTTACAAAAACTACTATAACAGATTATACAACAACACAGGTAAGAAAAATGTTTTTTAATTAATATAAATGCCTCAACATCCTTATGTTCTCTTCTTTTTAAACTAAAACAAAACTGCCTAACAACAACAACAAAAAAATGTGATTAAGGACCAGATAAAGGTGGGTAAATTTCAGCATTACCGACTGGTATTTAGCCATTCATAATGTAGGTAAGGAATCGGTAAATAAGTAATCGGTAAATACCGATTCCTTAATACTGATTCCTTATTGCTCTTGCAGTTAAGGAATCGATAATACTGATTCCTTAAATGCAATGTAGAAAGCACATTGAAGAGTGCTTTTGAGCCTTAAGAAATCGGTAATTACCACCAACTTCAAGTTGGTGGTAATTATCGATTTCCCTTAAAAAAGCACTTTCATGATTTTTTTAAAGTGCCACATGTGCACACATGCACATTTCAGGGGTGCAACAGGGTGTCCATTGGAGACTTTACTGACTGCAGCGTGCTGATATACTTGCTGTACCGCTCGTTTTTTAATACTTTTAAACTTCCTGTACCATCGCGCTATCGCGCTGCTGACCTCTGGCTTCAGGCGCTATTTTCCTCTTCTGCTTTTCTGGGGGCAATATTTAGATCAGATCCTTACCTCGCACCATAATTGTGTTTCACCCCGCATTTTGCGGGATTTAGGGCGCTTCAGGGCGTTCTAGGGCTCGTGGGTACATCGCGTCGTGGCGATTTTGGCCGCCATCTTGGGTGAGGGAAATCAGTTGAGTGCCAATTAGCGGGCGCCATCTTGGTTGGGGGGCTAGTGCTTCCATCGTAGGACTCCCGTGTCTGGGGAGGTCCTTAAAACAGGATTCTCCTGGCTGGCAGGTCAGACTTTACTGACTGCAGCGCGCTGATATACTTGCTGTACTGCTCGTTTTTTAATACTTTTAAACTTCCTGTACCATCGCGCTATCGCGCTGCAAACCTCTGGCTTCAGGCGCTATTTTCCTCTTCTGCTTTTCTGGGGGCAATATTTAGATCAGATCCTTACCTCGCACCATAATTGTGTTTCACCCCGCATTTTGCGGGATTTAGGGCGCTTCAGGGCGTTCTAGGGCTCGTGGGTACATCGCGTCGCGGCTATTTTGGCCGCCATCTTGGGTGAGGGAAACCAGGTGAGTTCCGATTAGCGGGTGCCATCTTGGTTGGGGGGCTAGTGCTTCCATAGTAGGACTCCCGCGTGTACGGCTATATAAGATGCCTAATAGTCAAGTGCGCAGCGCCGGCGCGCAGCGGACGTACCGCTGGCGCGCCGGAGGTGCGCCAGAGGTAAGCCCGTTTGCGCCCGTTCGCATACAGGTCGCGCCCGTTCGCATACAGGTTGCGACCAGCGAGGGCTACGCTGCCCCTCCTGACTCTTTCCGCTTAGTATACTCTAGGGAGGAACTCATGCATTTTGATCAGCGGCCTATCTTGAATGGTAGGTTAGATATTAGCTGCATGGGGACGTTGTCATGCGGTTTGCTTAATGTTAGATCTCTTAGCAACCACCATGTGGAAATATCTCTCCTTATAGAGACACACAAGCTAGTCCTCTTTATGATGAAGACGTGGACTAGGGAGGATAGTGAGGTGGAATTGGGATTGGCCTGTCCACCGGGCTATAAAATTAGACACAACCCTCGAGTAGGGAGCCGAGGGGGGGGAGTTGGCTTTATCTTCAGGGACACTTTGGACCTTTCGCTGCTGGAGATTAAGGCAGTGTTGGGCTTTGAATTAATGGGTTTCTCTTTGAAAGGGCAAGGGGGGTATTGCACTCTGGACTGTTGTGCTATAGGCCCCCTGGAAATGCCCTGTCAGTTCTACCTGAGCTGGTTGACCTCATTTATGATCTGTCTAATGCTCACGCTAGACTATTAATTCTGGGGGACTTTAACCTCTGGCCCAATGGGCCTTTGGATTCAGCGTTTAGAGATCTGTGCCAGGCCTGCGATAACATTCATTTACAACAGCTGGTAAATGTAAATGTAAATGTAGTTGAGCTTATATAGCGCACAGCTACCCGCAGTGGGTTTCCCGGCGCTTGCTTAGGGAACCCTTCCTGGTATTCCCATGTGAGATAGCAGGGTATCCACAAGGTGAAAGTCAGGCATCCCGCCGCGAGGGGCCGTTGTGGAGATTAAGCAAGCTATTGCCCAGAGTCGCAGAGTGTGAACCCGTGAGTCGAGGAGGCACCGGGGCGAGAATTATCGAGTCCGTGGAATTTTTTAGCCCAAGACCCGCCGAGGCGGGGAATTGAACCCTGGTCCAGGACCGATCTCAGCTTCCGGGTCTGCTGCCTCTAACCCCTGAGCCACACTTCTCCCAGACACATTTTAAGGGTCATGTTTTTGACTTAGTCTTTGCGGAAGAGAATCAGGTTACTATCGGGAATATTGTTTCCCAATGTTGGACTGACCATGCCTTTGTTCTTTTCACTCTATCTCTCCCAGCCATCACGCGGAGGCATGATAAGATGGGAGCGACCAATCTTACTAGGCAATGGTCTAAACTGTTGAAACAGTCTAGTCTCCCCACCTTGTTATCTGGTGGCTTTATCCTGGGAGGAAACGTGGATGAGAGCTATCTGCGTCTCACTCAGCAAATTACTGAATCCCTGGATAAAGTGGTACCCTTACGGAAAGCAAGGGATAGGCCCAAACGTGCCGTGCCTTGGTACTCTAAAGACCTTCTCCAACAGAAGCTGAGGTGTAAGCAGGCGGAGAGAGCTTGGCGGAAGCACTACCTCGAGCCTGACAAAGCCTGTTACAAACAGGCCCTTCTGTGCTATAAAGCGCAAATCCAAATGTGCCAAAGCCAAGTTCATCGAGGAGACGCTGACGCAGGCAGAAAATAAGTCCCATACTCTGTTTAAAATCGTCAAGGACCTGTCCCATCCGGCCGGTGTGGCTAATTGCATTCCGGCCTCTCAATCCCTATGCGACTCCTTGGCAGCGGCCTTTGAGGACAAGATTGCCACCATCTTGAGGTGGCTCTCTGATTCAGCTTTCCCCTGCCCCCAGTCCCAGATGGGTACGGCCCCTTTGTCCATCTCTGGGACCCCCGAGGTTGTGATGGAACAGGCACGGCTTGATAGTTTTCCCCTCCCGCTCTATGAGGAGTTCTGCCAATTGGCAAATGGTGTGTCCTCCGGATCTCCCTTGGACCCGCTGCCCCATAGATTGTGGAAGGTGTTTCAAAATGAACTTTTCTCGCCTCTGTTTTCATCTGTTGTCAATCCCTCAGCACTGCTATGGTCCCGGATAGCTGGAAACTTGCCGTGGTCTCCCCCCTCCTGAAGAAGGCAACATTGGACCCCTCTTGTTCAGGGAACTACCGGCCAATCTCGTTGCTTCCATTTCCCATTAAGATTCTGGAAAGGTGGGTCACTAAACATCTGTCCAGCTTTTTGGAAATTAACACCTGGCTGGACACAGCCCAGTTCGGTTTCAGGCCTGCCCACGGCACCGAGTCTGCGCTAGTGGTTGTCATGGATGATCTTCGTTCGCGTGTCGACTCAGGTCATGCAGCCTTTTTAGTGCTGCTTGACATGTCGGCCGCGTTCGACCCGGTCAGCCACGCTATTCTCATCAGCAGATTGGAGGAAGCCGGGGTGGCTGGTCTGGCCAGAGATTGGCTGGTGTCCTATCTTCAGGATCGACATCAAGTAGTGGCTCTACCGCCTTTTAGATCTGGCACAAAAAGAGTGGGGCAAGGGGTACCTCAGGGGTCGGCCATCAGTCCCATTTTATTTAATCTCTACCTCCGCCCCTTAGTTAAGCTGATTAAATCATTCGGTATCTCGATTATTAACTACGCCGATGATACGCAGCTTATTTTTTCCCTGGAAGGTAGTGAGGCTGTGGCCCAGGAGACCTTTCATCGCTGCATGACAGCCTCTGCGAACTGGCTGCGCATTAACTCTCTTCAGTTTAACGGCTCAAAAACTGAAGTGCTGCACTGCTCTATGGATCGCATTCCTCAGCCTTGGCCGGTGGATTTCTGGCCCACTGCCCTTCAGGGTACAGTTGCGGCAGCAGACTCCGCCCGTAATTTGGGCGTTATGTTTGGACCACATTTGCAGCTGAATGGTTTTGTAAACAAAACTGTCGCCACATGCATGATGCTACTCCGCATTCTACGTAAGATTCTCCCTATGCTTCCGGCTCAAGCTAGACCAGAAGTAGTGCGCAGTATTATTATCAGTAGGCTCGACTACTGTAACGCACTGCTTCTGGGTGCCCCTGGTAATTTGATCAGAAAACAGCAGCGCATCCAGAACATGGCTGCTAAATTGGCCCTTTTCTCGATCGCGTTTGGCTCCCTCATCCTTTGCGCTTAGGGACCTCCATTGACTACCTGTCCACCAACGCATTTGTTTTAAAGCATTGTGTATAGTGTTTAGGGCCCTCCATGATCAGGGGCCTGTTCCGCTACAAGAGCTCTTTTCCTGGTACTTGACCTCCAGACCCATGCGATCTTCATCTGCATATCTGGTCACAGTCCCTAAGATCCGGAGGATACGGATGGGAGGCCGTTCCTTTGGATATACTGCGGCCAAACTTTGGAATTCTCTGCCAGTGACTCTAAGGAGCACGGGGGAATTTCTCTCATTTAAGAAAGGCTTGAAGTCCCATCTATTCCCCAGGGCAGTGTAGTGCGGGGTTTCTGCGTTGGTCTGATAAGTTAAAGCGGCAGGATACCCTTTGGGTGACAGTTTCGCGCTATACAAATACGCAATACATACATACATACATACATACACCCTGGCACCCTTGAAATACCCCCCGGTATTACCGATTCGGTAATACCGAATCGTTAATACTGAATGCCTTCACATTTATTCCTATGGGCCTCCAAGCCCATAGAAATGAATGGGTAGGTATTCCTTCTTACCGAATCTCAATTACCGATTCGGTAATAAGTAATAAGAGATTCTGTATTTTTTACAGAATCTTTACCTACATAGGAAATACCAATTTCTTAATAGCGAATCGGTAAAATTCGCTATTAATTCTCATTTACCTACATCTGGCCGTAAGTATCTTATCTAATCCTACATGATAAAAACATGAAATATTAAAAACAAACTTTACTTAAAAATAAAATAAAATTGTCTAATTTCGTTACAAACTTAAAAAGCTAAAACAAAACTAATTTATACATTTTTCCTCACAGCTTCAACAAACTGCATCTACCAAAGAACATCCACCAAATTAAATTCATCTACCACAAAAAGTAAGTATACTTTCACTGTAAATAATTTATTAAGTCAAAGACACTAAAAATAGTATACAACATAATTAACAAAAACAATTTTCATACCCCATCTACAGAAATTATAACTTTGATACTCCAAAAACAAAAAATAAAGCCATCAACAAAACAGGAAGAACAATAATGTAAGTATTTTCTTTAAATTACTAATAAAACAAACAAATGTATATATATATGTCTTCACAGATATACCCTAGAAATGGCTGTTGGAGCAAACTATATTACATCGCAAAAGGAAAAACTAATGCTTAGCTACATGGGTTATACCTACACCCAAGTAAAGGTGAAAGATAATAAAAAACATTGGAAATGTAGTAAATACTATTCAACTGCATGTTATGGTCGAGCTACAACTATAGACAACAATGTTTTGAATGTGAGAGAGCACAACCATCCACCCAATGTGACAGAATTAGAAGTAAGGCAAGCCTTAGAAACAATTTGAGAATCAAGCACAGGAGCCCAACAGGAAAGCACTGAAATCTTGAAAAACGTGTTGACAAAGGTACCAGAACATGTCACAGGACAATTGCCCTCTATCCACAGCTTCAAACGATTAATAGCTAAAACTAAAAGAGCATTCGATCCAACTTCACCCACCCCCCAAACATTTCAAGAAATTGAAATACTACCTGAATATACTATTACCCACAAAGGGGACAAATTCATAATGTATGACAACCAAAGTAATGATAAAAGAATTTTTGTTTTTGCAACTAATAATAACTTGCAGAAATTGAAACACTGTGAAACATGGATGATGGACGGAACTTTGTTTAAAAACTGTCAAATACATTTGTACAACAATGTAATATAATATAATTTGTTGAACATGTCTAAATAAATGTTACAATATCCTAATAAAATATGAAAAAACATAACATAACTGGAAGTCCAAAAAACATATAGGAAAATGCTGGATGGTAAACCATAATAATTTTGTATTATAACTCCAAATCCAATGAAACTCGGAGAAAGTGCTGGATATTAAACCATAATAATTTACTATTCTAACTCCAAATCCAATGAAACTCAGGGAAAGTGCTGGATGGTAAACAATAATAATTTATTATTCTAACTCCAAATCCAATGAAACTCAGGCAAAGTGCTGGATGGTAAACCATAATATTTTACTATTCTAACTCCAAATCCAATAGAACTCAGGGAAAGTGCTAGATGGTAAACCATAATAATGTATTATTCTAACTCAAAATCCAATAAAACTCTTGGAAAGTGCTGGATATTAAACCATAATAATTTACTATTCGAACTCCAAATCCAATTAAACTAATGCTGGATATTAAATCATATTATTTTAATATTTTAACTCCAAATACATATCAACTATAAATAATAAATATTTAATATACACTCTTTCATTTATAGTATTTCAAAATGTATATCCTTAAACTACATATAAGAAATTGATAGAAATGTTCTTTCTACATTTAAATTAAATGAAAAAACAAATAAAAAAATATTTATTTTGATTATTATTTTTTCAAATTTAAAATATATTTTTTGTGTATTTTAAACTATTTCATTAATAATTAAATAAATATGAAACAATTATAATATTTCCAATATATTTCCAAATATAATGTAAATAATTTAAAAATATGATATGATATTTATCTACATTTACATTATATTTTTTATCAAATTCTGTCTAAAATTTACATTAATATATTTTCACTTTTACTGAATATATATTATTTTCATACATTTCATAATTAAATTTGCAAAATGTATTTTATTTATTTTTACATTTAAAAATATTTGAAATTATTCTACACAATTTACAGATGTAAAGTTTTTTTAATAACTAATAATTGCGAATTTTATACATTTCTAATTTCAAATTAAATTTTTTCTAAATTTAATTTATTAATATTAACATTTTAACACAAAAATTTTAAATTACTACCCACCCATATCCCCTAAAAACCCAACATCCTGCTCCTAATATATATACACATTTAAGAAATTTAACACATTTTATACAAGATTTTTAAATTCCCACCCACCCTTAATCTCTATAAAATAAACATCCTGCTCTTAAAATTATTATAGACATTATCTCCCACAAATGTTTCACATTTATTCTTTCAAAAGGCAGAGGCGTCCCAATTAAGAAATGGATATCTGAAAGTATATCCGAGTTCGGTATTGCTAAAATTTTTATTTTTATAAAAAGACAATTCACACAATCGATATCATTCATGTATACAATTTTTTAAAAAAAGTCAATATGAAAGACAAGTCTTTCATATTGACTTTTTTTAAAAAATTGTATACATGAATGATATCGATTGTGTGAATTGTCTTTTTATAAAAATAAAAATTTTATTGATACAAAAGTTTTACCATAGATGTGTTACTATATGCCCTTTATATGTGTACAGCTGGAAATATTCTGTGTTGCAATTTGCCCTAGATATTATTGTTTGAGCCTGACACACATCTAAGTTACTCTTGTCCCCCATGTCCTGTGACACCTTTGCCTTTCCCGCCTAGTTTATGGGCATGCTGTTTATAGTTACATACTCATAGTAGCAATACCGAACTCGGATATACTTTCAGATATCCATTTCTTAATTGGGACGCCTCTGCCTTTTGATGGTAACTTCTTCCCCCCAGTCCCTTACAAGTCTGTGTGGGGTCCTCCTATTTTTGTTTACAATTCACATTTATTCTTTCCATACAAACATTATAAATTTGGAAATGTAACATAAAATAACTGTTAAACAACTAAATAAAATGTACTTCTTAAACATAAAATCAATATTTTTCACATAGATATTTTATACATCTATATTTACAACATCGATATTTAACACTCCCGATACTCTTACTCAACTAACAAATCAAAATTTTTAACATAGATATTATTGATCCGATATTTAAGACAAACGATATTCTTACCTCGAAATTTATGTATGTCGACATTTCCCCGTCAATATTCTTGCTCTGCACCATATTAAGGTATATATAGGTATCATGACGCAATTGGACTGATGAAGGGGTCTGTGAAGGACCCCTCATGGGCAAGAAATTTCCCCAAACATATTTTTGTAGCACACACGGATCAGCACATCCAATGCGGCATTCAGCATTGCCCCCATATGAATTCGAGGAAGGTCCGCTGAGCTAGATACCAAAGAAATACACCTACTTAGAGACACACTTACTCATTCAAATACCCACACAACCACTCACTCACACACTCCCATATCCATACATCCACTCAAACACCTACTCAAAGACCCAGATCACCACTCACTCATCCACTCACTCCTGCACAGACAGGTAGGGACCCACTCACACACCCACTCACAAACCCACAGAGGCACTCACACACCTACACACACCCATGCAGCCACTCACATGCCCACTTACATTCCTATACAGCCACCCACATACCTACATATACACCCACACAACCACTCACCCACCCACTCAGAGACCAACAAAACCACTCACACACCCACTCAAAGACCCACACAGTCAGATACACATGCACTTGTACACCCACTCACACACCTACTTATACATCCCCACAAACACTGACACAGCCACACACTCATCCATGGAGCAACTCACACACCCACTAAGACACTCATATAGCCACAAACACACCCACTCAGTACCACACAGCCAGTCACACACACACTGACAGACCTACCATACATTCACACACTCAGTTACACACCCACACAACCACACCCACACCCAGGTTACAGGGATATCATAATTTGGAAATCTCATTAAAAAGCCACAGAAATTCACTGAAAAAACAAAGGTTACAGGGATGTTATAGTGAGAAATTATAATTAAAATGATCTTAGAAATTCACTAAAAAAACCATAGGTGACATAGACGTTATAGTTAGGTTCAGATTTTACACAGACGCATAACCATAGAAACATACAGAGACTTACATACCCACACATACACCCATACAGGCAACTATAACTGCAGAATTTCACTGGTTTTGTACGAGTGAAATGTGAGCCAAAGTATAACATTCCTGTAACCTTTGTTTTTTTCAGTGAATTTCTACTTTTTTTTATTCTATTTCCTAACTATAGCTTCCCTAAACCTTTGTTTTTTAAAGTGAACTTCTAAAAAATTGTACATGTTCTTTCCTAAGTATAATGTCCCTATAACCTTTGGTTTTTTTCAGTGAATTTTGAACATTTTGTAAATTTTCATTTCCTAAAGGTAACCTGTTGAGGTTTAGTTTCTGTGAAATGAACATTGTGCCACAATGGATCCTTCCTTGTGTATTTATGCAAGAAGAAGTCACCATTTTGTACAACAGCTCTACCCAACTAGAGTACTTTCTACTGGATTACTAGTAAGTGCTACACCATTGGGTAAATGTATAGTGCATCTGCCACACTACAGCTGTGTAAAGAATGCTGAGGAAATATCTCCAATAAACTTGTGTATCTGTAAGTTTTCCAACGTGAATGTCTTCAACAGATAATGTTAGAAAGTGGAACTGCAGAGAAAACACACTTTGATGATTTGTAGTTTACAGAAGTAAGGGCCATATGTAGGTAATTGCCAAATACCGAATTCTTAATACCGAATGTTACCGATTCGGTATAAAGAATTCAGTATTTGTGATGTAGGTAAATATTTGGTAAAAAATACGAATCATTAATATTCCTTATTACTGATTCGGTAATACCGATTCGGTAATAAGGAATACCTACCCATTCATTCCTATGGGCTTGGAGGCCCATAGGAATGAATGTGAAGACATTCGGTATTACCGATTCAGTAATACCGGGAGGTATTTCAAGGGTGCCAGGGTGTCCACAGGAAACCCTGTTTCACCCCTGAAATGTGCATGTGTTCACATGTGGCACACATGCAAGCCCTAAGGGCATGCATGTGTGCCACATGGCACTTTTAAAAAAGCAAACATATGCTTTTTTAAAGGAATTCGGTAATTACCACCAACTTGAAGTTGGTGGTAATTAACAAATTCCTAAGGCCCAAAAGCACTCTTAAAAGTGCTTCTTACATTGCATTTAAGGAATTGGTATTACCGATTCCTTACCTGCAAGGCCAATTAGGAATCGGTATTAAGAAATCGGCATTAAGGAATCGGTATTTACCGATTCCTTAATACCGAATCCTTCCCTACATCAGGAATGCCTAAATACCGGTCGGTAATGGTGAAATTTACTGAATTTCACCCTTACTGACCGGTATTTGGGCCACCTACATCGCGCCCAAAGTGCTTCTTTGTTTGGTGGAGATGCAATCGTATTCCTTGGCATCAAGACCCTATGTCCAAAATCAGCGGACAATGTGCTTGGGGTCCTTTTAGTAAGTTGTCCATCATCCTGGAAAAAATTATGAGAAGACGTTGCGTATCGCTAATGTATATGGGGCAGGTTTAAATAAGTGTGGCTTCTACGCAATTTGATATACTTCTAGTTTTTAAAAGTTTAAAACACAATCAGTGATCTCAGCAGCAGATGACAAAAATCAACACCCTCATCACAGATACTGTGTTCAAGAAATGCAATGACAAAAACACCTCCATCACAGATTACAAAAACCTTTTAGGTGGAAATGCAAAGAAAACATACTTATTTTGCCTTGGTCATGCTTACGAAGTTAGGATGATTAGTACTTTGCAGAAGTAGAGCTTCAATGTGGACACCTGCTTTGCTTATATCTGTAACTGCTTCCATTGAAGTTTTATTTGTCTGAAATTAGCATCGTAGCAGAATGAATCCTGCCCTGCCTATTTATCCAACAAGAAGTCAACATTTTATGCAACACCACTAGCCAAATGAAGTACTTTCTACTGGGTAGTTAGTAAGTGGTACCTCGTTGGTTAAATGTATGGTGCATCTCCAATACTAAAGCTGTGTAAAGGACAGTGAGGAAATGTCTCCAATGACCTTGTGTGTCTGTAAGTTTGTGAATGTTATTGTACCTCTAGCATCTTCACCATATAACTTTATACGGTGGAACTGCAGAGAAAACACAATTGGATGATTTATAATTTACAGAACTAAGAGTTTGTTTGGTGGAAATGCGATAGTATTTGGGACTTCCACTTTTCTCTTCTAAAATATTGGTATGTGTGCTATAGCACATGTCAGCAGTGGCTTATATGTAGTAGAAAAGCAGTTTAAAGGTTTGCAACATGTTCCAAACATCAACTAGGTCTAGTCTGTAAACTTCTTAAATGTTCTTTTTTTACTACAAAATGAAGAGTTGTGCACCCATCGCGCTTGGTACGTGCCTCTGGCGTCATTATGGTTGTAGTAAAACCCATATATTGAGACTTACAATGTTCATTTTAAGGTAAGAGATATGGCATTATGGTATGGAAAATAGCATATCTACTGATGAAGAACATTTTAATGGTCATTTTCATATTTTTGTGGGAGTTGTGACATCGTTACGCACTATTGCGTCATGTATTTCAGGGTCTGGTAGGGAACTTGGCTCTCCCAGTTTTTGTTGTTGGGGAGAGTACTAAAACACATATATAGATAGTTATAAGGGTTACTTTAAGTAAAGAAATTCACTAATAGACTAAAGAAAACCGTATGATTAGACTTGAAATACATTTTCAAAGCTGTTCTAATACATTTTACTGTGTTGCATTTACGAAGTGATGGTGCTCGCGTAGGAGTTGTACATCCCATGTGACACAGAAAATAATTATTTTGATTGGTGTAACACGTTTCTATGCTGATTATATGAAGGTCCCACCCCTTTTCTTGATGTATTGGGTGTGCTGTGAATTTTCACACTTAGGGGTCGATTCCGGTCTCGGTCGGACAGCTCACCGAGAGCGACAGCTCACCGAGAGCTGTCCGTAGCCTTACCTTACGGCCGAATCGTTCGAGGAGCTGGACTGTCCGGGCGAAGAAGTACTGTACGGAAATGTGCCAAATTTCCGAACCGACATGTACGCTCCGACTCCATCCACAATTTCCATACGAGCGGGATCTGTAAACGTCCAATCGAGTCGCACGGAACCATTTTCACTGTATTTTCCGTCCGGACAAGTACGATGCGTACTTCCTATGTGCGGGAACAGATCGTCACGTACAGCACGTCACAGCATCCGGGAAAACTGCATTGCAGGTACCATTCACGCCAGAACACAATCCACGGCTACATGACAGACCAGCTAGCAACGGGTAGGAGACGGGGCAACAAGCAGCGTGTACGAGACAAACACATCATGAATCCCATCGCGCAGGTCATACCAGTACTGTACATCTATGACCGGATCAGGAACAGACACGGACGGCGCATATGGTAAGTCAAACACCCACCACACAAACAAACCACACATACCCGCCAAATGTCACACACATCCAGGGGGTCCATATCCTGTCCACAAGCAACAGGCCACTATAGGGGTTGCATGGCTATCACTACTGCTAGCCCCACTCATAGGGGACTTGTTGCTTATCACCACTACCACCCCCACTCATAGGGGGTATGTTTCTTATCACTACTGCCACCCCTACTCATAGGGGACTTGTTGCCTATCACTACTACCACCCCCACATATAGGGTCTTGTTGTCTATCACTACTACCACCCCCACTCATAGAGGACTTATTGCCTATCACTACTACCACCTCCACTCATAGGGGACTTGTTGCCCATCACTACTACCACCCCCACACATAGGGTGCTTTGTGACTATCACTATCAACACCCCCACTCATAGGGGACTTGTTGCCTATCACTATTACCACGCCCACTCATAGGGAACTTTTTGCCTATCACTACTGCCACCCCCACTCACAGGTGACTTGTTGCTTATCACTACTACCACCCCCACTCATAGGGTGCTGTGTGACTATCACTACTACCACCCCCACTCAGGGGAATTATTGCCTATCACTACTACCAACCCCACTCATAGTGGACTTGTTGCCTATTACTACTACCACCCCCACTCATAGGGGGCTGTGTGACTATCACTATCAACACTCCCACTCATAGGGGACGTGTTGCCTATCACTGGTACCACCCCCACTCATAGGGGACTTGTTGCCTATCACTACTACCACCCCCACTCGTAGAGTGCTGTGTGACAATCACTACTACCACCCCCACTCATAGGGGACTTGTTGCCTATCACTACTACCACCCCACTCATAGGGTGCTGTGTGCTATCACTATCAACACCCCCACTCATAGGGGACTTGTTGCCTATCACTATTAACACCCCCACCCATAGGGGACTTGTTGCCTATCACTACTACCACCCCCACTCATAGGGTGCTGTGTGACTATCACTACAACCACCCCCACTGTTGCTTATCACTAATACCACCCCCACACCTAGGGGACTTGTTGCCTATCACTAATGCCACCCCCACTCATAGGGGACTTGTTGCCTATCACTACTACCACCCCCACTCATAGGAGGTATGTTGCTTATCACTATTACCACCCCCACTCATAGGGGACTTGTTGCCAATCTCTAATACCACCCCCGTCCCTCATAGGAGACTTGTTGCCTTTCACTACAACCACCCCCACTCATAGGGTGTATGTTGCCTATCACTACAATCACCCCCACTCATAAGGGGTATGTTGATTATCATCATCAAACACCTTTATTTTGGTCCATAAGACCATGAAAGTATAAATACATTACAATCCAGAACATAACATTATAGGAATAAAGCACACCAAACACAAGTATAAAAGTTTGAATGCAACAACTGTTTCAACAAGGGGAAAATGGCTACGCTGACCATCCTGGCGTTTGATTCAATGAAAATGCAAATGCAATAATGGCACAGAATTAAAAAAAAGAAAACTATGCAAGCAAAAATGCAAGCTGGCAAATCAAATCATTGGGAAGATCAAGCAATGCAAGCAGAATTACTAAGATCAATATAATACATAAAACTGTAGAGGATTGTACATAATATACCTCAATTAAAAATCATCATTTCATATTAAAAGATTAAAAGATTTAAAAAAAACATTAAAAGAAATAATAAAAAAGGAATTATTTGCTTCTCTCCATAATTACAATGGTAAAGTGATCTATGCACTAATAACTTGAATTATTGTTGTTGTGTGCCTCTCTTTTTCTCCTTTTGTAAGAGTGCCCATCGCCTGCGGCACATTGCGTTTAAAAACCGGGAAACCAAAAAGACAATGGGCTTAGAGGTATCGTGCTTCAGAACTTTAAATGCCACCTGGCATTGCACGAACCCCAAATTCCGACACAACTGTATAAGCCAATATCGCCTAGCCACTTTGTACCCGGGGCAAACGAACAGCACATGCAGCTCTGACTCCTCTTGATGTTTACATGCTGGTCACCCATGTTGTTCCAATCCAGACCATTTAGCAGTAAAGGCCCGAAGGGGAAGGGTACTATATCTGAACTGAAGGTATAGTTTTCTTGCTGGGAACGGTATAATGTCATCCAGATAGGGTTTTAGTTTGTGCTCATCTTTTACAGTGGGAAATTCTACTGTCAGAACACCTAAATACAGATTTCCATAGATGGCTTCCAATTTTTGGATACGATAAGTTATCACCAGTTCAGCTTGTGAAACTGCAAAGCAAGTTTCTTCAGGATTAGTCCAAAGGGTTGGCTTGCCTATCCTTGCACATTCGTCCCTTATGTGTGCAAACCAGGCAATTTTTTTCAAACCCTGGTAAACCTAATAGCTCTTTGGTTTCTACCTGAAACTCTACCAGTTCTGGGGTCACCCACACCCTACGCCAAAAGGTTATGGGTCGTAGAACAACCTCATCTTCAATCGGCCTTATACCTAAATCCAGCCGCAGTGGTGTTAGCGGGGTGCTGAGCGGAAGGCCCAGAATTTGTCTCAGAAAACTGTTCTCGACTTTACTTAGGACGGTAGGAGAACAGTGGCCCCAGAGTTCAGCCCCCTACAACGTGGATCCCTTTGCTTGAGCCCTATATATTTCAGTGGCCAGACCAATAGGTTTGAGGGTTGATTCCCTTTGCAATTTGGCCATTCCCCGGAGGTTTGTGCTAATTTAAGCTTGGCTTTGGCTATTTGAGGCCCCCAATCTATGTTTTCATTGAGGGTAACCCCTAAGTAGTCAATGACAGGAACCTTTTCCAGTGCTATGCCCTTTAGGTGGGGATTTGTGCATGCTTTCTTGGCTGGATTGACTACCATAAACTTGGTTTTCATGGTGTTAATCTCCAGGCCCCTGTTGGTGCAAAAGATGACAAAGCTGTCCAGGATCCTCTGGACTCCCATCGGCAACTTGGACAGCAGAAGAGTGTCATCCACAAACATCAATGCTGGAACGTTTGTGTTTGCTAATTTGGGGGGATCATTGTCCTTAACCTCTGTAAGTTGGGCAATAAGAGCGTTGACGAAGCGGCAAAACAGGGTTGGTGCAAGCACACAACCCTGCCTCACTCCTCTGTCAACTGGGAGTCTGGTGGTTAATTCTCCCCTTTTCCACATCTTACTCGGGCTTAGTTGGTGTCATGCAGCTTGATAAGCATTCTTAGCAAGTAAGAGAAAATCCCCGATTCTCTAAGTACCCCCCATAGTTTAATTCTTGCCACTAAATCAAAAGCCGTTTTCAGGTCCACGAAAATCAAATAGAGGCTGCCACCCTCCATTGACACCGTTTTCCAAAGAATAAGTTGAAATCTAAATATTTGGTCCATGGTGGAAGTGTTCTTCCTGAATCTGGCTTGGTAGAGGATTAAAACATCATTCTCTTGAATCCACCCCTGGATTCGGTCTAGGAGTACTCGTGAACACAGTTTTTGGGTGACATCGATCAAACTGATCGGTCTATAGTTTGCAGGGAGTAGTAGAAAGCCCTTTTTCAGGACTTGGACAATTTCTGCCCCAGCCCAGGTATCAGGGATCGGCATACCATTCATTATAGGCCCAAATAGTACGCACAAATAGGGACCCCAGATAGTAGGTTCTTCTCGAGACAAATCCCCAGGTATCCTGTCTAAGCCAGGTGCTTTGCCTGCTGGAAGTTTCTCAATCGCCTTGGTAACCTCAAGGAGGGTAATCCCAAGGGGCACCTCTTTGGCGTGCCTGGGTATGGGGGTATTTGAGTCCACTGCCAGGCCAGTACATACACCCAGGTCCCCTTGGGGGTGGATGTCACTACTAGAATGGGAACCGGTGTTGGTTTCCATTGTGTTTACGCCCAGAGGTGGTCAGCCCACTTTTCTGCTGTAATATTTGGTTCTTTAGCTGGGGTTTCCTCCCTGCTACCTGTTCTAACTATAGCCCAGAATTACTTCATATCCCGGTTGAATAGGGCGGTTTTGATGTCCACCCATTTATTCACTTCTCAGGACTGCTTTGCCTGGCAGACAGCCTCTTTATATAAAACCCTCCTTGTTTTGGTTAAAAGCTTATTTTTTGCTTTAATAGCCGCTATCAATGCCTGTTTAGCCTTGCGACAGTTATCATTAAACCACATCTGGGATGCCATTTTTGTTTTTTTAGGCCGTACTACCGTGTAGAATATATCAGCTAGTCTAGTAACACTACTACCACCCCCACTCATAGGGGACTTGTTGCCTATCACTACTACCACACCCACTCATAGGGTGCTGTGTGACTATCACTATCAACACCCCCACTCATAGGGTAATTGTTGCCTATCACTACTTCCACCCCCACTCATAGGGTGCTGTGTGACTATCACTATCAACACCCACACCCATTGGATGGGTGATGCGCCACATATCCATCATACACCATTCTTAGGTATGTCAGCAAAAAACATCCCCCCTAACATCATGACAACAGTGTGTAGTCTGTTACAAATACCCACAACAGTGAATATGACTTCTAACAAACAATGTAACTCCCATCACATGTGTGGCAAAAACTGAGTGTGGGCTACACAAGTCAAGCATCACATGAGCACTGTTCCAATGTGCTCTAACCCCCCCTCCATCACTGTGTAGAACAAATGTTAAGTTTGGGGTTCTAAACTGCAGCAAACATTGAGCATTGTGGTAATGGGGTCTACACCCCCCGTCACTGTGTAGAACAAAAGTTAAGTGTGGGGTTCGAAACTGCAGCAAATGTTGAGCATTGTTGTAATGGGGACTAAACCCCCCATCACTGGGTAGAACAAAAGTCAAGTGTGGGGTTCTAAACTGCAGCAAATGTTGAGCATTGAGGTAATGGGGTCTAAACCCCCAATCATCACAGTGACCAAAAGGTAAGTGTCATCATGGTAAAAGCTGCAAATGCCAAACAGCATGTATGATTCCTGGTCCCAACACATGAAACACTTTTGTGGCAAAGTAGTGGTTGTGTCCCATACCCACAGAGATGTGGTGAGGCTGACATTTCATACAGTGTACAATTACACAAAAGCAGAAGTGACCATCATAATGCATACACACATCTTGAAAATAGACACATAAATCAATACATCCTGTGAAGACTGTAAGTGTCAGGTAACACGCTCCCATTCCATGGCAGCAATGGGACCTAACAACCAGGATGAATGTGCAGAATGATGAGATATGACTCACAGGGACAGCTGGGAAAATCACCCAAACAACATCCAGCCAATGGCTCACAACAGCAATACCAATGCACTGGTGCAGATGCATAAACACAAACAGGCAACCTCACACTGCACATCTGGCACAACATATTTGTGTGTGTCTCAGTACCCCCAGGCAACTACACAACACATGAGGGGGCTGAACTACAATGACACAGATGTGGACACAGTGCCATATAAAACTAACCCATGAATTGGGCACCCCTTAGTGGACAATCAGGCATTGTAAGATGAGAGGGATCCCAACAGACACATGTGACACAAGCTGGAATGAACAGCAACTAAATCAGGAAGAGACAGACCCACAACAACACTATTCCCAGGGACCATACATTGGGGTGACACAAGCCTGCATGATACGTCCACTGTGATGACAAAGGTAGATGTCCTTCAAACTATGAAACTCAGACATGTGTCCTGTGCCACAACCGTACATCACACCTACACAAACAAAATCACTCAGCATGGCCCATCATACAGGGACAAAAGCGAGGTAGGGGCCGAGCCATGCAAACATTCACATTTGTCCACCCTCAACACCATACACCCTGAACTGCACCAATGCGCATCAGTGAAGCCCATATGGACTGGTGACATCGCACATGCACCCATGACAAACAGAGTGAGGTTGGGAGGATCTAAGGTCCACAGACTCATCACACAAGGACAATCTACAACCCTGGTGAATGACAGACATACTGCACAGTATGCGGTACATGGCGTCAAAGCTCCCGTAATCTTCAGAAAAACTGTCAAAGCCCAGGACAATGCAGAAGCCAAGGAGAACCACAAGGCACACATGCTGGCGCCTGCCAACATTGCACCTCTGAACTCGATGAGTGGGAGCAGTCACATACACGTGTCTCAATCGCTGAAAGGTATCACCTAGGGACAACTACATAATATTGGGAACAAACAAGTGCCATGGGGACCGCTGACTATGTTCCATCTGCAGCTGACCACATCATCACCACTCAGAACTCACAAATCCTAATGATAACACACCAATGAACAGTAGTGTGTCATGCACTCACATTTCTGGAAGCCCAGGACAAAGGTGTGGGGTGAACACAGGACAACTTAGCAAGCATCACCAACAGGAACATATTAAGGGAACACAGCCTGTGTAGAAAAAGGGATGGGAACACACACAGACATGCTCATACAACACACACCATGGGCCCAGACAATGTCACGGAACAACACACTTACTTGAGGGGACTCAACTCCTATGGAAGCTCAGCTTTGCCAAACATAGTTCCAGCAGGTCTAAGTCATGTCAGCAGAACACTTGGTCAGTTAGCCATCAGTTACCACACAATGAAGGCTCTAGTCACATCAGCCTGGGTACGGGACTGTCCCTTAAGTCATCTGCACATACTCAATACATATGTCTAGCAAGTTGCACAGAGGACACAGTTGACTCCTATACCAATGATGCCCACACCTGCATATCCAGTGGAGATGGGCCCACAGTCAGGGAAATAGACAAATTGGACAATGAGAAGCACATCATATGTGCATGGGTGCAAGCCACAGATGGTACCATGCAAATTAAATGTTAACATCCCTGTGCAAAATGTGTTAATCATGACACACCCAGTTTGCTGCAAAAGATGATATGGATACCGACCAGAATAGGATACATATCTCATGGACCACATGGAGTACATCACATCAATACCTCAGTTTTCAACATTGAAAATCTGGCATTATAACAGCAAGGTCATGGTAAACAACATCAACATAATGTACAGCTAAATCAAATTCACAAGGTAACAACAAATGCTTTATTCAGCAAACGGGAAAGTCAAATGTAAAGTCCAGAAATAACAAAGGCCAATGGCCAGTCCATAGCAATAGTCCAAATGGAGTGTGAGTGACAACTGTCACCCGTTGCTTGCCTGCACTGCTAAGGACAGGGGACATCCACTCGGAGGAGCATACATTGAGGCAAGCCAGGCACCGCAGGGACAGGATCAGGGCTCAGCATAAGGAGGCAGTGAAGGGGTGGTGGATGCAGGAGAGTCACTGACAACTGCAGTGGAGGTGTCTGACATAGTGGGTGCTGTCACAATTGTGGGGCACAAGTCAGATGGGGTGAGTGCCGGCAACACTGCAGTGGGCAGGTCAGATGGAGTGGACTGGGTCCCCACTGCAGTGCCCAAGTCAGACGGGGTGGTAGTGGACTCCAGTGCAGTACCTAACTCCATGGGAGCGGAATGGGGTTCAGGTGAGGTCGGCAGGATGGGGGGCACTGTCCCCACACCAGTGGCACAAAAAGGCTCACCGGGGGGGTGGGATGGAAGAGTAAGTGGTAAGGGGAGGGCCTCCTGGTCCGTGGCGCTGTCTCCTCCTCTGGCCGTGGATGTATCTGGATAGAATTAGGAAAGCCAGACCAACATTAGTCACCTGCACTGACCACACACCACAGTGAGTACAGCACATCACAGGGAAAGCACCCATATGTCTGTTGCATGTTGGATGCTAATACCCCAATGTGCACACATGCACCACCTACACAGTTGTTGGACATGCAAGTGAACATGTTGACATGTTGACGTTTGTTACTATACACACATCACATCTCTTGCCACTGGCTCAGTACAGATGTCAGGATGAAGGGATCGCCAGAGTCTTATTTGACATGCTTGTGATGTATACCAGCACCAGACACAATGATGACCTCATGTCCTGATAGTCAGTGCCACAATGGGGTGCATGGAGTACATTTGACTCCACTGCAGGATCCCTCCTAGCAAGTTCAATGCCATGGTACAGGCATGCCTGGAAAGTCAGTCATCACTGTCTCCTGTCACAGGGGCAGGGCATCCAGGCAACATAAATCTGTACTGTGTCACAATAATAGGTCATGGGGAATGCAAGCTCTCCAGCTGACAAGTGCACATGTCTATCCCCTGCAAACAACATAATCTGGACTCTGATGACCCCATTCAAATTAGACATATGAGTGACTGAAAACACAACTCCCTGAACATGAGCACCTCTGCTGTGAATGAAACACAGCTGCCTGAACTTCACCGTTGCATACACCATTATGCACAGTCAAGTGATCACACATCTATATGTCACACAGGTCTCATCTCCTATAGTCACATCTCAGATGGCCTGCTGACCCTCAAACTTATGAACACCCCAGTTGTCCTCAAAAGGAAGCCACACCACAATGACACAGAGGCAGATACCTGAGGGCACATTCTGTAAGTTGATACACGGGAGTAGGAGTACAGAGTGTTTTAATGCCCTGGATTAGGCATGACTGCCCAGGTCAACGTGAAACAGTGTATAGCCCTGGACAGTAGGCAGGTGTCTAAGCAAGTGTGACAAACTTGATATAGATACTCCTGAGGCCCCATAATTGGTCTCACCTGCTCCATGTGTGTTTAAAATACCACAGGCACATGTGGCGAGTCAGATCAGCAATGGGAACACATACCAAAGGCACACACAGATCACATGTCAGATCTCAGGCATTGTGTAAACAATTGACCCACCCTCGAAGCACACAACAGAGTCCCGGAACAGATGCTGTCCGGAACCTTAAGCATAGCTGACTGCAAGGACACAGTGCCCATGTGAAACAAGACACAGACTGTAAGGGCAACACCTGTGGATCAGATGAGGAGGGTGCATTACACAATTGAGGGTCCTGGATTACAAGACCGACGGAATGTGGAAGAGTAACCAGGCCAAAAGACTGCAAATAGCATGTCAGACATAGTTCACAGATTAGGCATGGATTTACCTCCTCCTTGCTGCTGTCTGCCTTAAGCTACCTATCCAGGTCCGGGAAGACCAGCGCCAAAATCCTGAGCATGGTGGGGGTCAGGGTCCGGTGTCCGCCCCTCCTGCGAGGAGGCGACAGTTTCAGCTGGACCCTTGTGATCCTCCGGGTTCAGTCCCCAAGGTTCTACCACCTCTTCTGGCAGTTGCGGATCCAGCACTTGTAGACCCCCACTGATCTAACTGCCTGGGCAATGGCCAGCCAGATCTCCTGCTTCTGGTGGGCATCAACTTGTGAGGATGACAAAGTGAAAAGGCCATTTCCACACATGCCACATATTTGTGCTGCACACAGTTGGATATCCATGTAGTCATCACAAAGGTTAATATGGGAAACAGGTAGTGCACCCATGGAAATGGACAATTGTCCTGCATTTCTGACAAGGTAACATTTCCTCGGAAGTAAAAGCTTGACAAATTTACTTTTACTGCAGAACACCTGTTCATCACATATACCTACACACTTTGGGGGTTGAAACTACTCAATGAGTATGCTTGCTACTGGTGTACACACTGCTAGTACTACTACTCAGACAATATGCACAATTAGGAAAGCAGTGGACTGCACACTCACCTGCTCCCATACAGCTTGCAGTACTGTGGAAGGAGGCTGTCCAGCAGGGCTTTTCCTCCTCTGTGAAGGCTGGGGCTCTCTCCATAGTACGTGCCATAGCAGTAGAAAGAGGATGCAGAGAAAGCAGCAGCGGTAGCAGAGATGTGGTCCTGTAGCATGTAGTGCAAGCAAGTGAGCTCTCTGGGCTGCAGAGGCAGAATCTGTGCCATGTGTCCTTAGTGATAGGTCCAACACAGTTGCATCCTATGAATCTGGCCCATCAATGGAACTGCACGACTCGTACACGTTTTCTGCATCATTCAAAATGTCACCTTCATGACACCCTAGGATTTGCAACATTGTTGTAGACAGCCAACTGAATTCCCAGCATGACAATCCATAGCCAATGAGTGTGCACGACTCAGTAAACTAACTGTATGACGCGTAGTTTGAAAAACCACACATGCGCCCGTCTCCATACGATTCAATGGGCTATACGTGCGCACGGCTCGGTCCATGCCTGTGCGACGCGTCTGCATAAAAGTCCCCCGCGTTGGTTAACATTGCAGTCAATGGCCAAGGTGTGCACAGGGCTCGGTCCACAACTGTGCCATGCGTCTCTGTTGAAGTCACCCGCGTCGGTTAACATTGGTGTAACTTGTTAATGGATTACACACACAATTACTTGCCAGGGACTCAGGTGCACACCTACAACACCACAGCCTGTGCCACACTGTATGCCAAAGCGTGTAAGGCTGCATTACCTGTGTGTGTAGAAGGGACAACATTTGGTTTGATGTGTGCCACTGTGGGTCAGCCACTCCTAGGCTGTGCATGGGTTCATGAGGACAGAATCCTTTGTGTGTTGTACACATTACCACTGTGATGTGCAACTGTTCAGTTATGAGCATGAGTCATGAACACAGTTGCAGGTTGGATATGTGTATGACATGTCACATACACCCTGAGTCCTGAGTGGATGGTATGTCCATCACAGCGAGACCGATAGCCACAGTTCTGATGTACACCCACAGTCTGTGTGCATGTTGTGTCTCAGATGTCTCTGATTCCATGTGCACAATGGGAGACAGTCTCCACATCCATGTGGTTTGTGCATCAACATTGATGTTGTGTGTGTGTGTCAGAGACGTCCATGTATGGCCTGCAGAGACAACAGGGGCCTCTGCCTGTGGGACTCTTGGTTGTTTTGTGGCATGTACATGATACGCCATGTCATGCCAGTGTCCATGTGGCTATACAAGGACCCTAGTTATCTGTCTGTCGAAGAGCTGTGATGCCTGGGAGACATCAGTCCTCACTTGTCACTGTGGGTTGTGTTTGGAACATGACAGCAGTACATAGGTACTGTGACACAGCCTAATGATTTGCTATTCCACTACATGGAACTTATGTACACATGTTGAGTTGAGATGTGAGATGATGGGCATGTAGGTGACATATGTGTCCATTCCCAACAGCACACACCTCAGTTCATTGTGTATTGCCATGATGTATCATATGTAAGTATGGGTGAATTTTGCGAATTCGCAATTCACGAATTTGCGTATTTGCGTATTCGCAATCCGCAAAATTCGCGAACTTTCGCGAATTTGCTGATTTTTTTTGTGTTCGCAAGGGTTTCTGCCAGTTCGCGAGGGTTTTTTACCAGTTCGCAAATGCGAACTTACTTGTCGAGTCGCATCGGTCGCGACCATGTTGTTTCTACATCTGGTTCATCACAGCATCCTCTGTTTCACTACTGCCACCCTCTGTTTCACCACTGCCACCCTCTGGTTCACCCATACCACCTCTGGTTCATCACTGCCACCCTCTGGTTCATCACTGTAGATTATGGGGGGAAAAGCACACCTGCCCTGCCTCAACTGACATGAATTAATTTGGGGCTGATTAATGTGTCACTGAATTTGAGCTGGCACCTGCTTCCTTAGCTGTAAGTGCTTCCTGATTAATTATGAACTTTTGCACCTGCTAAGTGCTTTCAGTTTTTCAAAATTCGTTAGCACACCTGCCCTGCCTCAACTGACATGAATGAATTAGGGGCTGATTAATGTGTCACTGAATTTGAACTTCCAGTCTGGCACCTGCTTCCTTATCTGTAATTGCTTTCTGTTGCAGTGTAATTTTTTTTAACAGGACCTTTGTGGCATACTTGTAGCTATTCTCTGAGCCTGCTGTGAGGGTCAGAGCAGGGTCATAGAATAGTTGCAAGTAGGCAACTGAACTCTGGAGGGGCCCCTCAGGAAGCACTACAGGGAATGGTTACTAATGATGAGTTTGAACTTTTGCACCTGCTGAGTGCTTTCAGTTTTGCAAAAATCGTTTTTCTGCAATTTCGCGCGATTCGCAGGGTGCAAATTTGCGCGCGTTCAAATTCGGAAGCCGCAAATTCGTGCAAATATGCGATTTGTTTTTTGTGGCGTGTTAGTTCCCGTGGTTTTTTGCATTTTCGCGAGCCGCTTGTAGCGCAACGAAGCGAAGTTACACTAGCGGTCTTACATGGGAGCGGCCATCTTGTTTGCATGACATATTTCCATTTCCGGGCGCTATGTGTAATCTCGCAAAGTGTGCGGCTCGCTAGTAAAAGTTTGCGTGTGATCGCGGGGGAAATCTCGCGCGAACTTACCCACGCGGTCGTGAACGGGCGCGGCCATCTTGTTTTTCATTCATTGCTATGGTTCTGGGAATCCTTTCTGTATCCTCTCTCAATCTCTGCCATCCTTTGCTTGTTTGAAGTTTTTTTTAATCTATTTTACTTATTATCTATCCCTCTATTTTTCTAGCTCTATATTTTTGTGTTTTCTGCTACTTTTGGTTAATTTTAAACTACTTTTTTAAACTCTTTTCTTTTCTTCTTCCCTATTCTATTTCTTATTTACCTTCCTTTCTGCCCAGACCATGGTAAAGGGAGCCGGGAAGCAGCCCGCGAAGGGGAAGGGTCCCGCACCCCGTGCCCGGCTCCCGTGCGGGCGTTTGAGGGGGGAGCTAGTGATGCCACGGGAGATCTTTAGCGCGGAGGAGAGGGCCGCACTGGTGTACTTTGTACAGCGCCGCCACCCCAGGACCATCGTGGCAGGCGGCAAGATCGCAAGCGTCTACGGGCTCCGGGAGCACCGGAAGCCCCACCGTTGGACGGATCTCCTGGACCGGGAACGCGACTTTCTCGACCTGCTCGGCGTCGAGATCTCCGGGCTTGGTGAGTAGTAGTAGCTATTTCATCACTACTCTGTGTGTTATTATATTGCAAATTTTAGTTTTTTATCAAGAGCAATAATGCTGCCGATTACATTGTAGGTAAATTATATTTCAAAATCTTCTGTGCATTTCAGGTGCACTGCTCTCCTTCTCAGTAGTGTTGCTACTATGCCTATTTGTTTTCGATTTTGTGTTCATTTGATTGGCCCGAGAAATTATGTATGAGTGTAGTTTACAGAACTGCGTAATGCTAGACACTAGGGGGCAGATTTGCAATTACCGGCGCATCCCTGCAAAGTAGCAGGGATGCGCCAGTAATTGTGCGCCACGCCACCACCACCCATGGTGCGCCGTATTTACAATGCAACGCACCATGGGCCCAAAACGTCACCGAAGCGTTACGCATCGATGCCGTAAAGGCGGCGCATTGTTGGAGTTGCATCGCAACGATGGTGCAGCTCCAGCAATGCTCTGGGGTGCCCTATCTCCCCAATGCTGTGTCAAGCCGTAGGTCTGCTTCAAGCAGGCGCAGGGTTTGAGTGACGCATCATTGTCCTAAAAGTGACTGATTGAAATCTTGTAGATTTCCCTCAGCCAGTTTTAGGATGCGTTCCTGCACAGGAACGCCCTCCCTTGCGCCGGAACGCCCCCTGATGGCACAGGGCTTTACAACGTGATGCATCTCCCATATGCGTCACGTTGTTAATATACGCCGCACCATGGCGCCTCTTTTGTTCTGCCGCTGTGTCACAAAAGTCATGCAACAACGGAGCAAAAGAGCCGCAAGAGGCTTGTAAATCTTTCCCTACAGACTCAAGTCCAGTCCTTCCTTTGTACACCTGGCAATAAGAAGAAATAGTGGTGGTGGATTGATAGTTTGAGTATTTTAATGACTGGTTAATGTAGTAGGAAACTTTTTAGTGTTGTCACTGATCTGCAATCACGATGGAGTTTGTCTGTCACTTCGCGTGCTGCGGACTGCTGCCTGCCACTCCTAGGCGAACCTTTTTAGTACTTTGTTTAGTGAGTTACATAACTTTCCAAGTCGACGGTCCGCAAATCAAGCAATACTAATATCGTAGTAGACCACATGAGATAGGTCAATATATCCTGTGGAATAGTTGTCTATTTGCTATTTCGCCAAAATATTTTGTTATTGTTCTTTTGAAATGTTTGATTTGGTTGACAACAATCATCCATGTTTTCGAGTCTTTCTTTCTTTCATGTTGTACCTCAGCTCCCCTCACGGGCAAGAGGACAGAGGAGGAGGTGGTTGCTGCTGCTGCTGTAGAAGGCCAGGATCGGTCAGGCGAGGGCTCCTTTGCTGGCCCCAGTAAGTTTTCATTTTAATATAGAGTACCTATTTTTTCCTAGCGTTCCTCATTCGATTTTTTCTAAATCGTCTTTGATCTTCTTGTAGTTGTATCTAAATTCTTATCCTGCCTCTACTATGACTCCCTGTGGTATTACTAGATTATTCTTATTAGTCTGTCTGTGTAGCTAACTAAGATTGCACAGTTGGCAAAAGGTGTCAAACGAAACTCCCATTCTAGTCATCAATAGCTCTATGAGTGCTCTGGGATTGTCCATAATGTCTTTTCGAGTCTTCAAAATGCCTATGCTTTGACAATTCCCAACAATAAAATGCGAATGACCACCAAGAAAGAATAAGATACTACTTTACTTTTGGTTTGGATAGGAGGGCAATCCATACTACTACTGTTGCAGGGACAAATCTGCACAAACATAGCTATGGACACTAAATAGTGCATTGTTTATCAATTATAACAGGCGCAGATAGACTTTCCACATACCTCAGTGATAACAGACTTTGAAGAACCCCCAATCTCCTTACTGACTAGATAGTGTGGCAGAGTCATTTAGCTCCCGAATTCATCGATGATTGATCCCCAATTATGACTATCCAACGCAGGACAAGAGTACGGAGTCAGAGTCCAGAAGTGTCAGAGGCACGGACTCATGCTTGCAAATTACAAAACCTTTTGCTCAGTCACTCTTGATCAAAATCCACAGAGTCTATTTAAGTTTTAAAGCTTTATTAAAAGTAAAAACATTTATTAAAATCAAGTTTGTCATAAAACATAAACGGTTGACTAAAAATGGAAAAGTGCGTAGTGATTTATTTCACACATTTATTGTGGGCGAGCCGAGCCCTCACCTGGTTTGAACTTTAATTTTTCTTTTTGGTGCTGAATCGTTGGTCACTCCGTCCTAGTGATGATGATCTGATCTTGCTCTTGTTCTTAGAAGTGAAGCTTCTGTCTGTTATGAGAAAAATGGTGTGTGTTAAAATGCAAGCATTCATCAGTTGTGCCAAAAAGTGCAGCAGGACAACACCCTTCCCTGGAAAAAGGGACATTTTTACTTTAGAGTAGACAGTCACAAATTATTAGATTGGTTTCTGTATTCACATTTCTTCATTCCTAGACAAAATACTAGTGAGTGGTGTATGTCTATGACATCTAACATTCTTAAATGTACTTTGTAGGTGGAACATCTGGTGCCGGGTCCAGCGCGGAGGTGGAGGAGGACACTTCTGGGGAGGAGGCGGTGCAAGTGCCGCAGGAAACTGCTGTGACGGTTGCCACGGTAGTGGCGGGCAGTGGTAAGCTCTTATATTCCTTACTTATTGAGATTGCAGACTGCAGAGTGTGCTCTCTGCACGGGTGTAGTATATATGTTGTACAGTTAAGTTACTATACTGTTAAGAAGACTTTCAAATTTAGAACAAAGTTTTTATCAACCAGGTAGTAGCTTCCTCTAAATGTACTTCAACTCAGCGGTGAATTTTTTTGGGAGAATCCAAATCAGATCTGAGATGAACTTGATGGATGGGATGAACGAAAAGCGAAAGAAGGGTGTAAGTAAGTGTGGAAGGACGAGCAAGTTAAAAGTAATGATGACTGACAAAGAAGAATGATACATGTTTGATTGGTGCCCGAGGTGGCTGGGAAGGAATATGATGCATGGCTGGGTGAAGGATGAAGCAAGGATGGGTGTATGTCTATGACATCTAACATTCTTAAATGTACTTTGTAGGTGGAACATCTGGTGCCGGGGCCAGCGCGGAGGTCAAGGAGGACACTTCTGGGGAGGAGGCGGTGCAAATGCCGGAGGAAACTGCTGTGAGGGTTGCCAAGGTAGTGGCGGGCAGTGGTAAGCTCTTATATTCCTTACTTATTGAGATTGCAGACTGCAGAGTGTGCTCTCTGCACGGGTGTAGTATATATGTTGTACAGTTAAGTTACTATACTGTTAAGAAGACTTTCAAATTTAGAACAAAGTTTTTATCAACCAGGTAGTAGCTTCCTCTAAATGTACTTCAACTCAGCAGTGAATTTTTTTGGGAGAATCCAAATCAGATCTGAGATGAACTTGATGGATGGGATGAACGAAAAGTGAAAGAAGGGTGTAAGTAAGTGTGGAAGGACGAGCAAGTTAAAAGTAATGATGACTGACAAAGAAGAATGATACATGTTTGATTGGTGCCCGAGGTGGCTGGGAAGGAATATGATGCATGACTGGGTGAAGGATGTAGCAAGGATGGGTGGAAGGAGAACAGCCTTGGTGGGTGAAACAGAAACTGTATGTGTGCGCAATATATCCTTTGGTTGAAATTCACTTTAAATTTTTTTTTTTTTTTATTAAAGAACCAGTAACAGCATAAGACAATCGAAAATGGTTTTAAACAATATATACATGGGGAAAAATACATAGAAAATAACAAAACAGTACATAATGCTTCGAGAATGAATAGAATATAATATATTTGAGACCATTAAAGAACCGTGGAGCAAAAAGAAGAGACTAAAAGCAACTGAGTGGGGACAATAAGTTCCAAAATAGAATCTTGTTAATCTCAGCCAATTCCACTTGGAATTATCCCAGCTTTCCAATTAGAGACGGCCCGCCATATCGCCTCCCCTCGCAGCCTTGCTTTACAGCCTCAGGTAGCAAATGTAGCCGATTCATAGCTATAAACCGCTAGAAAACGGGCTAGCCACATTTGAAAGCTAGGAGGAGAAGTTTCTTTCCACCGGGCGGACATAATTAATCTCAAAACCGCTGTACCAATGAATAATAATCTTTCTTCAGATTTAGAAAGTTTTAGAGAGTTGTCATAACCTAAAACAAATAGGGTATCAGACTCGGGAAGTTTATGACAAAATATTTTCTCCCAGAATGAAGCAATCATTCTTTTTATGACAATAAATTCGGAACAGTTGCTAAACATATGGATTACAGTGACGGGTCCTTGTGAGCATCGCGGGCACCGATCGCTCTCTCTTTTGCCCCACGTATAGAGTTTGGCCGGGGTAAAATATAGATCGAACACTGTTTTGAACAGTTGAGCTTTTAGGTTACTAGCCATAAACAAATTATTGCTCATCTCTAGGACTCTGTCTATGTCAATATCTGGATTGTTAAGTTTCACCGCCCATTTAGTTTTGGTCTGTTCTATATCATCCTGTGTATGAGTCAAGAGGGTGTCATAAAATGTTCCTATCCTAGTATTTGATCTAGCGAATGCCTAAATTATATCAATTTTTGAGAGACACAGTGTAGACCCTTTAGCTCTTAGTTTAGCATGTAGTTGTGCAAACTTAAGAAAATCCCCGTCAGACAGACCAAATTTTTGATTTTAAATCAAGAAAAACAGTGTCTGAGCCTTTTAGCAAAACATCATTAACCGTTTTAATACCCATCCTTTGCCATTTCTTTGCAGTTGATTCAAAATCAAGACCAAGTGTAATAGTGGAATGTAACAACGGTGTATAGCGATTGATTTTCCCAATCTGCATATGTTTGGCTACTTTATCCCAGATTATCCAAGCACTTTTTAGGATTTCTCCCTTATTCTTCTTATAATAACTTGCTTCGGTCCTTCTTAGTAATAGACCTTTGGCATCTTGGCCAGTTTGAAGCTCATAAATTGAGGGGCTTAAGGTTGTATCAGTCCCGTTTGCTTCGTTCGAGTCTAACACCATAGGAGTTAACTGTTTAAGAAAAGCTGCCCAGTGATAAAAAGTTATATTCGGTAGCGTAAGCCCACCTCTATCTAATGGAAGAGAGAGAAAAGAATGTGATCGCCTAATTTTTCTGTGCTACCAAACAAATTTAGACATAAGTGCGTTGATCAATGTGAGAATTTTAGGATCAACAAATAGAGGAATAGCTCAAAATAGATATAAACATCTAGGCAGTATATTCATTTTCAAATAGTTAACCCTACCTATAATGGAGAGGTAAAGACCATTTACTCTATCCAAATCCGTCTTTATCTTGTCCAGGAGCGTATCAAAGTTATGTTTCGCTACAATCTTAGTATTAGCGCAGATAATCACTCCAAGATAAGTAGCTGTTTTGGCTCTTCTTTGATCTGCACAGACAGTATTATCAGTACATAAGATAACAGTCTTTCCTCTATTAAGAGAGTAACCCGAGCAATTACCATATTCTAAGGCCACTCGCTCGATTTCTTGAATCGCCTCGATCGGGTCAGGTGTTAAAACCGCAATGTCATCGGCGTAGGCTAATACTTTTGTTTCAAATTGATTACAGAGAACTGGTTTAATAACATTGCTTTACAAAAATTTAAGAATTAAGGGATTAATATAGAGAGCGAAAAGAAGGGGCGAGCAAGGACACCCCTGCCGTGTGCCTCTTGCAATATTATTATAACCAGACTCTGAACCTAACATTAGAATTTTTGCTTTGGGACGTAAATACATTGTTTTTATAGATTTCAAAAATTTGGGGCCGAAATTGATACGTGCCATGGCAACCCACAAAAAGGTCCATGAGACACGATCAAAGGCTTTCTCAGCGCCAAGCAGGATCATCGTCATCTGGTCCCCCGTGACGGACATGGCATCAAATAGGGCAATAGCCCGACGGGTATGATCTGTAGTCCCCTTACCCGGGACAAAGCCATGTTGCCACGGAGAGACCAGATGCCCTATGACCCCACTGAGTCTGACAGCCATCACCTTTGCGTATAATTTGGAGTCCGAATTAATCAAAGATATTGGGCGATAGGATGTTAATTGCTCGGGTGTTTTTCCCTTCTTTGGAAATACAATAATGCTGGCCTCATCCCAGGAATATGGAGGAATACCATTATACTGAACTCCCAGAAATAGATCATATAAAAGGGGACATATTTGTTGGCTAAGAATTTTATAAATATCGATCGGCAATTTATCCGGGCCCGCTGCTTTGCCAGATGTTAAAAGCGATAATGCAGACTCTACCTCGGCCAGCGTGATCTCACCTTCTAGTTGTTCCCTAGAAGTATCATCTAATAGACTAACAGCTTCCGGATTATTGAGGAAGCTCGCCAAAAAATAATCGATATCTTTTTTCGGAGGTAACAGCTTCTTCAGAATACAGCTTTTGATAGTATTTTTGGAATTGAAGGATGATGTCAGCTGCTTGCGCATAGGTCTGCCCACCATCTACAATTGTAGAGATGTTATTTTTAACGTTTTTTTGACGGGTTCGTAGTGCCAGCTGCTTGCCTACCTTTTCACCGCTTTCATAAACCTCCCTCCTATGGTTGAAATTCAAATGCAAGTCAAGCACTGATGTATGGCTTGCGGTTTCCCAAATAAAATGAAAAGGTTGTTTTCCTGTGAGAAAACATAAGGTTTGTCCAGATGAGAGACATGAAGAAGAATGATTGACATATAGTTTGAATGGATGGATGCCTGGACCATGGTACTATCTGACTCTTAGATAGCATATGTGTATCTAGAGAGAGTAGACGGTCACTGGATGAACTAAGTGTTACTTTGAAGAGCATGTAACACCGCACCCGCACGTCCGTTCCAGTGTAGGAAAGGCAGGGAAAAGAAGTTTTAATTTTGTCCGAATACTACCATGAATAGCAGCAGTAGTTTGTATTGCAAGCACAGCATATATCCTGCTATTACGATGGCCACTCACTACCTCTGTTAATAAGTTTAGTAGAACTCGGTCATTCATGTGTGGATGTATCACTGTTCACTCAATAAAAAGCAAAGCATCTAAAGTCATCCCATATATAAGCAAATACATACCATGTGCAGCGATAGATATTCAGATTATTTAACTTCTTCATTTTCCTTTTCTAGTATTCATTGGCACTGTAGGGTGAAAGTTAAATTAATTAAGCAGTAGCCCTTGTAACAGAGTATTCTCAGTGCCACCCGTAATAGAAAAGTAAGAGCATCACCACCTGCATGTACTGGACCGGTACAGTAACGCAAGTCTGTCTCACTCATCATGGCGGGAGTCTGTTTTTCTTGGGTGCAAGTTGACTGCGCTTGCATTATGACGGCTTGCAGAAGTTAACGTGCCAATTTTGCTAAACAAGAGAGAAGAAGAAGAATAAGACTGGTGTACTGTCATAGTCGACTCTAATGGAGTGAGTCCATAGTGCTCGTAGAATTGATTCCTTAAACTCCCACTAATGTTAGAGCAAGGATGAAGAAGGGGGAGGTTAGATAGATACTGGCCACAATAGTTATGTACTGTGCTTGCAAGTTGCTAGTTCTACTGTTCTACTATTTTTTGATGAACATCATGGCTAGAGTATTGACATCCATTCCCGCACCGGCACTATATGGTCGGGCGTGGTATTGAATGATCATCAATTCCCACATGACGTAAACTTCACCAAAAGGGTGGGTTGATGGGATTTGTTCTAGCTTTTGTGACTCAATAGCATTCGCTCACACATGCATCCAACTGTTTCACAGTCACTAGTATAGCTACACACCATTCCTAGACCTGGTCTGCTCTGTTGTGTGTTTTGCAGTTCTACTGTGACACAACTTTCTGCTGAATAATTTTGTGTTAATCTTAAAGAGCATTGGTTACAGACTATGTCTTTCTTTCTTCATATAGATGCTCCTTCCAAACCAACACGGAAGGAGCTGGCTAAAAGGGCCCGGCAAAGGAAGCTGGAGGCGACTGTCGCCGAATATCGGCGGCTGGTGGCCCAGGAGGAGGGGGACACGCAATCGACCACAACATCGACCGGTACAGCTGCATCCTCCTCCGCGCTCCCTGGGTCAGCCAGTCAGCGCAGCAGGTCTCCAGCCACCCGCCACCGCCGAGCAGCAAAAAAATCAGCTGCCCCCCACAGCAGTACCAAAAAAAGGTTGCACCGCCTTTCAGTTCGGGTGTCCTACCTCTAGCAGGAGCTGCTCAACACCAAAACCCTGCTCGAGACCCTCCGCAAGGAGCATGCCGACCTGGCCCGAAAAGTCACCAGCAGCCAGCAGTAGGAGGAGACTGTCCCTTTGTGGTAAATAAAATATTACCCTGGCTGAATTTCTAGGCATTAACAATTAGCATGCATCAAGTGAGAAGCAGAGTCCGTGGTATCTGAGTTAAAATGGGCTTTATTCCAATAACTCGAGTCAAAGGGAGAATATGTTCCATCACCACAGAGGTTCAGGAAGAGTCTTCTAATCATTTAATAACAAAACATCATATATATACTTTTTACTCCTTGTACATAGGAGCAGGCGCAAGACAGAAAATGAGATAAGAGCATGTGGGCGTACACTTGATGAGTCATAGGTGTGTGATATGTAGGTGTCATAGGTGGGTGGGTACTTAGAGGAGGAGTTGGCATGACCAGCTCGAACTGTGCCCTAATTGTGCAACTTTGAGCATGACGTGCAATTGACGTGTAACTGGGTGGAGGCTGACTTACAACCTAGCAGAGAGATCTTTCATGTCAAGGCGACCAGCACATCTAGTACAACTGATATCTAGAGTCAGCAAGCAAAAGAAGCAAAGGTTGTTCGTCACTAAAAGACAGAGCGGGCATATTTATTCGTTGCATGAGCTTTCTATGGGTGTAAGCACTGCGATTTAATTAAATGGAGACAGAATGGCTAGGCCTATCTCCCTCGGACGGGTTCTGTGTACTTTTCCTCAGATAACTGTTATTCATAATACTGTCTTGGCCTCTTGCTGGGCTTCTCTCGGCTGAACTAGAAGTATGCGAGGTCAGAGGGACGTAACTGCAGCTTCAGTGTGTCAGGAGTCATGTAAACATTAATTCAGAAAGTGGTTTCAGGCGGCGCCACAAAATGGGTTCATTAGAATATTGATTTAACAGTGCACAATGCAATGCAAATACATGGGCCTTATGCTAACTTAATGTTTGGGAGACTTTGATGACTGGCATTTCTAATGCAGGACATGATTGCAGGGGCCTAGTGATTCAGGCCACTACGGGAAATATGCATGGGTGACATGCACACACATGTAACATAGGGTATATGTAGAGGACATATTTGGTCATATTTGGTCAGGCAAAATATCATTTTCCTCATTCCCTCCTTGTCACCTACATAACCCTTTAGGATACATCTATATTCATGAGACCGTATAGTTGATCATACAGCATAATTTCTTCATCTTTTATCATTTGTTTACGTGGATGTGGAATACAGGCAGTAGCACACAGCCCGCAAATCGCCGGGCCACACTGCAAACAGAGACAGCAACCAAATACCATAAGTAGGGCCATTCCTAGGAAGGACATAACTTTCCATCCCCATGCAGATATTACACCCCAGAACCAACTGGACCAAGTCCATGTGCCTGGGTCTTGATGTATGGCATTAGCAATCTTGTGGAGTCTTGTTATTGCTTCGTACACAGATGGTGCATTATCTGGGATGAAAACGCAACAACTAGATCGGATGACTCTACAGGCTCCGCCCCTATCCGCCAAGATGACGTCTAGAACGAGGCGGTTTTGAAGAACGACAAGTCTAATAGCAGACTGTTCCTGGGTTAAGTTCGCCAGGGCAGATGCAGTTATATTTACAACTGTTTCAAGAGTCCTTGTTAACCTGCGTATCAGTTTACTGTTTTGGACGGGACCTTTGAAGAAAAAGAATCCTCTGTTGAAATCTGTATATTGCTCCCAAGCTGTTTCAGTCTGATCAATCCCTGCAGAATCTGTCTCTCTCTTTTGTCTAACATGTTCTAGTCGTGAATCTCTATGATAATTTGATGGGGCTAGAAAAACGGGTGGCAATAAGAATGCTATATAACAAGTCCCACCCCAGTCTAAGGGCAGATGTACATAGGCTGTCTGACCACAAATGAAATAGGTATGGCGTGATGTTTTGAAAGAAGAAAGTCCGTTATCATCAAACTCTACTACAGTGTTACACTTGCTGTGTCCCATATGTACTGAGCCTTTCTTACTAACACATAAATCACCTTTTGCTGGCAGGACTGATATAAACGGTGGACCTGTGTTTTGCTTGGGCTGAACATTTAACATTATAAAATTAACAGATGCATTTCCCTGTTCGTACTCTTCATTCTCTAAATCGGATCCCTTTCTTTGGGGGAATCCGTCTTTGTCTGGGATGCATGCTTCATTCATTACTTTATTCAGGTTTCCAAATATCCAGCCACCTGGATAAGCTATGTACCTTCTATCTATTGAGGTCATTAGAGCAAACCATGCTCCACACGAACCATTGTGTGAGAACGGTAAAGGGTAGAAGGGCAATACTCCCTTCATCTCTTGATAAGGGGGCAGTTGGCCACATACCCAGCAATTAGTCGCATTGCTGGTCTGGTGAGAATGGTGTAACATTCGAATAAAGGTATTGTTACGTAGTGCAAGTCGATATGACAATTCATGGGGAGGCAGGTCACTAAATGTGTGCTCTGCGGTGCTGTTACTGGAAGAGTGTATATGTGAGGGAATGGGAAAGAAAACATGTAGCAATAAACTGACACCAATTATAACAATGCACAGAATAAAAAGGATGATTAAAGTAACTATACATCTACTGCGTAATCTCTTGCAGTATTTTTCCTTCTTATCTCTCTTCTTGCTATTCTCATATGTGATCTTATGCATGTCAGAATCGAGTCTAACCGATTCACCACCGGGTGGGCTTAAACAATTAAACTACGTCTGACTTGCTATCTTGCTAATCTAGACCTATACTCTTGCTGAGGGGTAGATTCTAGCAAAGGTCAGTGTTCTTTTTTTTTTTTCTAAAGTGTCTTTTGTAGTGATGAAGGTGAGTTCGGCCTTTACGTCCTTCCACCAGCTTCGGCGTCTTCCAACGTGGCTCAAGGGGACTTAAACGATCAAAGATCCTGAGGAGTCCAAATTCTCCTGGTGCTATGGCATGTTCCTCGACCTGGGTGTTTGTCAGGGAAGGTGGCAGCAACCTGTGAATGAAAAGAGAGTAGTGCAGAAATCAAGGAAGCCAGGTAATCTGTCAGCATGTTACTGTCAACATCAGTTATTTTCTTTCTAGGCATAGGCGTACCCCACATATATACTCCATAAGGAGATAGGCCTGTTCTGGAACGAGCTACCATACGCATGTAAAAGAGGGCAACCGGCAAGGCACCCATCCAATCCACGCCTATTTCTGTACAGATCTTAGCAATTTATTTATTTTTTTTGCCTTGAGGGTCTGATTATGTCTTTCTACAAGGCCTACTGCTTCTGGGTGTCTGACACAATGGAATTTCCTCGAAGGGACACTTGTTTCATTAATTCAGAGGAGAATGGCTGATCGTTATCTGAATAGATCACATGAGGTGATTCATAGCTGGGGAAGTACTGCGCACTAATTGTCTGGCTGTTGTAACAGCAGTATAATCTGGAACTGGATATGCTTCTGTCCATCTGGACAGGGCACATACAACTACTAAGACATACTTGTAACCTCTACATCTGTCCATTTGGATATAATCCATCTGGAGAACCTCAAAAGGGTGGTCAGGAGGATGAAATCCGCCTTGTTCCACCGGAATGCCTTTACTTGGATTGAACTGGCAATAGATCGTACATGTTCGTACTTTCTGCTTCACTGCTGCACATAGGTGCTTGTTAAACCAAATATACTGTAAGCTGTCTAGCATTGCCTTCTCTCCTAAGTGTGCGGGACTATGTGTTGGGCATATGATTACTTGTACCATAGAACCTGAAAGAAACCATGTGCTTTTTCCCTTAGTCATCTAACCTTGGTTAGTCTGGATCCCTCCTTGTAAAGTCCATTTCTTTATCTCATCTGTGGTGGCATGTGTCTGTATGTCGAGTACATCTTGAGTGGGATCCCTGACTGTCATGCTTTATGTCAGTAATGGTACCTCTGTCCTTGTCGTGTATGTTGGTGTCTGTGCTGTCTGAGCTGTTCGGTCTGCCAGGTCATTACCCTGGGAAATGGTGTCTGTAACTTTGGTATGAGCTTTATATTTCAGGATAGAAACGGCTGTAGGTAAATGTATGGCTTCTAACAGGGCTTGAATAAGCTGGCTCATGCTGAATCTTGGCACCATGAGAGGTCAAGAAACCTCTCTCTTCCTCCTCAGGACCCCGAAATCATGAACAACGCCATAGGCATATTGTGAATCCGTATAAATGTTTACTTTCAAGTGCTTTGCTCTTATGCAGGCTTGTGTCAGAGCAATGAGCTCTGCTGCTTGAGCAGACAGTGTGTCTATTTTCTGTGTCTCTATGACTTCAGTGGTCACGGCATACGCTGCTACTAAGTCTCCTGTACTTGTTCTCATGCATGATCCATCTACATAGAGTGTCTGGTCTGGGCCCAGAAGTGCAATATCTGTCATGTCTTGTCTTGGTTTATTCATTACTTCCACATAGTCATGTGGTGATGCATGTACTGTACTTGAGGGCAAAAGCGTTGCAGGATTCAGAATGTTACAACGTCTGATCTCTATGTGTGGTTGAAATAATGTCAGTTCATATCCTGTCAGTCTCGCTACAGTCAAATGTAAAAATAAATAAAAATAAAAAAGCATAAAATGTTTACTGTGACATGGAGTCGCTTAAAACTGGCCTCAAATGCCAAGGTGTGTTCTTGTGTCCTAGGGAGAACAGTCAAAATGGCTGCCTCCTGTGTAGTTAACTGTATGAGCGGTTTGCTAGATATGCATACTGGGGAATCCATTGCCTACAGTAAGAAGTGAGGCCAATAAAGGCACGTACTTCCTTTTGTGTCCTGGGCTGTGAAAGGTTAGTAATGAGTTGTATGATTCTTGTGTTAGCTGTCTACCTGGTGTACCCTCCTTGGAAAGCAAGTGTTGTACACCACTTGCTTTACACAGAAAGTGCAAGACTGTCAGAGATGCAATGTCACAGTCTGGTTCTGATCTTGCTGTATCTGTACTGATCTGATATGTACTGTATCAGTGCCGTGTTGGTAGGCATGTAAACACTGTCCAACCGTTCCTTTAGTGTCTGACTGTAAATGCCAGGGCTTTCTGTCATCAATCTAGCAAAAATAATTATATAAAAATAAATAAATAAATAAAAATGAATTTTCAATTCAAAAGCTCTGCAGTTTACAAAAAAAAAAAAAAAATACTACTCTAGATCCTACTCTAGATCTTGGGAGCAGTATGACCATACTACCTACAATATGTTCTCTAAATGTATTTGAATAAAACCAAAGTATTCTTGTCATAGACAGAAGGCTGGAGCCTCTGTGAGAAACAGCCCCTCCCTCTAGAATTATGTTCGCGCTCGGAGCTTTGAATCAATTCCAAGCCGGGCTACACTGAGATCTACAATTGAATGACTGCCAGATGCTGAACCCATCGTAAGAGCAAGACTCCTGCCAATTATTCTGTTTACACTACTGGGGGAATAACTATCCATTTGCAAGCGTGACTTTATCTGAAGTCAATGAAGCTTATAGTGTTGACTGTAATGAAGAAGACTTTTTCTGTACACAAGTCAGAGGGGCTGGGGAGGTAACTTCGCTACGAACTCACTCCTTGCTCACCTACCCCTCCCCTCAGAGCCAGGAGCTGGCTCAGTGTCAAACATCACTAAGAGGAGACAAGCCTCTCACTCGTCTCTGCTTCTCTAAAATTGGGTCGCTGCCAACGCTGAGCTCATTGAAAGAGTCAAGCGTCTGCCAAGTTTCTTAAAGAGTGGGCTTGGTTGGAATGCAAGCTTCCACCCTCTACAGGCGAAGGAAGCTAGTGTAAGTCAGCAGTAGCCCTCCCTTCACATAAACATTTTCTCCGTGGCTCGTCAAGTATTTTTATTCTGCTTGCGAAGGAAGCCTGACTTAGCTGGAGAACAGCCAATAATTGTCCGCGGAAAAGAATTGGAGGATGGCCAATATCAACAGACAGGCACTCCAAGAGAGAAAAAGCCCTCCCTTTACATAAACAATTACTGGGAACCAGGCCATCTCTGTCTCGGACGGACTGTCTCAAGGTTAAAAAAACACATTCCTTGTACGTCATAACATATCTCTTCCCAGGCCAGAGCTTTTCTAACTTTAACTGAAGCAAACTTTAAAACGTGGTAAAAAGTAAATTAATTAAAGACATATATTTTTCTGTAACTGAGTGACATGCTAGCATTTTAAAATAATTCTGTACTGCTACTAGCTGCAAGGGAAACAATAAACAGAACAAAACAATCATGGCATGGAAACACACCATATTTTACTTTTTTGAAAATAACATGTCGAACTTCTTAATTCTGCATTGCATAACCAATATTTTCATAAGTAAGTGTGCAAGCTTTTCTATTTTACCTATTAAAAGGGCCAGACTCATACTTTTTCAAAAGGCCATGTTTTCTAATTTTAGTGGGGACTGTTCTCTGCACATATTAATTGAAGCAGTCTGTCAAAGTACATAGGTGAGCCTTGAAATTAAATGAATGCAAATCAAACTAATGTAGGGGACTCTTAGCAATGCATTAAGATGGTAGTGTATTATAGCTATCAAAAAGGGCCACGTTCATTAATTTACAAATAGCCACTTTCCTAAGTGAGTGGGCTAACATTCACACGCTATTCTAAAGGGCAGCTTGCATTGGGAAAAATATTCTGTAGAAACATTCCTATTTAAAAAAAAAACTGTTCTATTACACTAATTAAAGCACATTCTAAGATGGGTCTGTTTCATATTTTCTTTCCAGCCGTGAAAACATTGAAGCACTCTTCATGGTGCAAACCCTTATCTCAATTCGACTGGTCTATTTACAACTATACTGACCTCTGAGCCAAACACCCTTAAGGCAAGACCCTTACAAATACACTTCTTTACTCTCCATGCAACATTTTACCATTCAATCTGCAAACTGAATACGCCCATTGGATAACATGGCAAATCGCACCTCCACACAAAACATGCTTTTTCCACCACTTCCACAGCTCAGATCCTTTTCAAATTTTGCATCACAGTAGTCCAAGCTATTCCCTAAATCCTCACCAAAAAACAACCAAATCCCTCCACAGGAACGGGTACGAATTTCCGCTCAAAAACACGCCCCCCGCAAACACCAAAAAAAAAACGCCAAAATTCCTCAACACCTTGTTAAAACAAATACTGCCTTCTCAATAAAAAGATATTAACTCTTTGGCAGCCGAAGCACAATCATTCCCCAATGACTGCAGTACATGGGAAAGTCATGAACTCATCTCTCCACGTTATCACATAACACATACGCACATCTTCAAAACATTTTCTCTAAGCACTTGAAAGAGATCCAGCTCTCTCCTGCCTAACGTAATGGCTAGGGACCTGATGATAACATGCTCTGCACAAGCCATAACTACATGGCGCTATTTACAAGCCATATTTACAAGAAACTCAACAAGTCACAAAAATGACACGCTATTCACAAGGCATATTTACAAGGAGCTATACTTAAGAAAATTCAACAAACTACTCACAAGTCTTAATCTCAAGTCGCTATTCACAAGCAACTACAAGCCATTCACAAGGCGTTACACACATGGATGTAACAAACTATTCACAAGTCTTAAGCACAAAGCGCAATTCACAAATAAACCAACTAGTTACTCACAAGGCACTTTCGCAGTCCAGAAGGGACTTGTCTAGATACAAGGAAATGAACTCTTCAGATGTTGTTGGCTTTAATTCTACATACTCTAAAGGGTACAGGTGGTGGCGTTCTCTACCTACTGGGTTTTTCTGAGGTGGTCACTTGAGCTGGTTTTTCTGACAGAACGGGATAAATAACAGTTAACAACGGCATTTCTTGGCTTGTTTAGTTCTCTCTGCTTTATTGAATTCATTCTTTGTTCTCCTATGTCACTCTTTGCGCCATAACTCAATGGCATCTTTCTGAGAGGGTCTTGACTTCTTTTTCCAAATGGCGTTTAGCCCATGCTTATTATACATAAAATGACCAGGTGTGTCTCTAGGCCGGGTTTTAACCGTCTATTCTAGTAAACCTCTTCTGGTCCCTATCTGACGTAATTTTGAAAACAGAAACCAATACAATGGAAACACAATACACAAAAATAGACTGTAACAATCAACAATCATTCACACTAAACAATTTAAACACTGAAACAGATACGGATACAACCTAAACTGATACAGAGAGTTAAACATGTACTTGAAAAACAGTTTGTGCACTGAAAATACAGTACAACCATACCGGTCTCAGGAATGAGACACGTCTTTACCGGGCCCACCTTTTACCGTGGGCCCGTCTTGAAACTTGATACATTTCCCATAGTGGTACTCACCAGGAAAGCAGAACTTGAAACTTGAAGGCCTCGGAAACTTGACTTGACTACGCTTGCGCCTTGGAACAGGTGGACCTCTGGAGACCTCGGACCTTGCTCTCTCACGGGCTGGGCCTCTGGTTGAGACGACCCGCTTTCCTCACCGCCTCACATGGATGCCTGGTCGCAGTCTGTCCTCCTCCGTGGGCCTGAGGGAGTGGCAGGAAGACCTGCTGGTGCGCTTTGAAGTCGGTCACGGCTGTAGAAGGGGGCAAAGACTAGACCCACAACTCCGGCGAGTGGGGAAAGGGATATGTTCCTATTCGGGCGCCAAATTATGTGGTAAATAAAATATTACCCTGGCTGAATTTCTAGGCATTAACAATTAGCATGCATCAAGTGAGAAGCAGAGTCCGTGGTATCTGAGTTAAAATGGGCTTTATTCCAATAACTCGAGTCAAAGGGAGAATATGTTCCATCACCACAGAGGTTCAGGAAGAGTCTTCTAATCATTTAATAACAAAACATCATATATATACTTTTTACTCCTTGTACATAGGAGCAGGCGCAAGACAGAAAATGAGATAAGAGCATGTGGGCGTACACTTGATGAGTCATAGGTGTGTGATAGGTAGGTGTCATAGGTGGGTGGGTACTTAGAGGAGGAGTTGGCATGACCAGCTCGAACTGTGCCCTAATTGTGCAACTTTGAGCATGACGTGCAATTGACGTGTAACTGGGTGGAGGCTGACTTACAACCTAGCAGAGAGATCTTTTATGTCAAGGCGACCAGCACATCTAGTACAACTGATATCTAGAGTCAGCAAGCAAAAGAAGCAAAGGTTGTTCGTCACTAAAAGACAGAGAGGGCATATTTATTCGTTGCATGAGCTTTCTATGGGTGCAAGCACTGTGATTTAATTAAATGGAGACAGAATGGCTAGGCCTATCTCCCTCGGACGGGTTCTGTGTACTTTTCCTCAGATAACTGTTATTCATAATACTGTCTTGGCCTCTTGCTGGGCTTCTCTCGGCTGAACTAGAAGTATGCGAGGTCAGAGGGACGTAACTGCAGCTTCAGTGTGTCAGGAGTCATGTAAACATTAATTCAGAAAGTGGTTTCAGGCTGCGCCACAAAATGGGTTCATTAGAATATTGATTTAACAGTGCACAATGCAATGCAAATACATGGGCCTTATGCTAACTTAATGTTTGGGAGACTTTGATGACTGGCATTTCTAATGCAGGACATGATTGCAGGGGCCTAGTGATTCAGGCCACTACGGGAAATATGCATGGGTGACATGCACACACATGTAACATAGGGTATATGTAGAGGACATATTTGGTCATATTTGGTCAGGCAAAATATCATTTTCCTCACCTTGCCTCTTTTTTAAAGACTTCTGGGGGGTGGGAATTGGGAGTTGGGTTTTCTACTTTTTTGGACTTAGTTTTCACGGACATTCGTTGGGGTTCGGGAGGGGGGGTGGGTTGGGTCTTGCGGGAGATTATTTATGTTAGGGATATAAATATACTTTAAACTTTATCTTAGCATACCTGTTTTTTACTACTTTTAAGGCTGGTGGGTGGGGGTTTAACAGTAAGTTTGTTTTCCTGAAACTTAAGTGGCATCTTGATTCAAGTTGTGTAAGTAATTGCCCAAATGTATTCAAAACTAAGTTCCTCTCACAGAGTAAGTGAATTCAATAGTCCTAGGACCGTCAGTCTATCGTCTCTCCTAATACTCCATTATACTACCTCCCCCCAAACGCTTATCTTACCTGTAATTTGTCTTTGGAAAAAGGGCTAGGCACAGGGCTGGCTGCACGGAAAATGGCGATTAAGGTTGGCAATCCTGGGCGGATGAAATGTCATCATTGCGGTGGTACTAGTGGTGTTACACAGTGGCAGTTGCAGCATCTGAAAAAAAAGAAAATGAAACCTTGTTTGTCCTTACCGTAGCATTATAACGGTACGATAGAGAATATAGCAGGTGACAGTCACTAGAACAGTGCCACAATGTAGCCTAACAAATGGTAAAGTATTGAAAGTATAACTTCTACTTGCGTTGAATTTCTTTGACATTGGCTACTACTACAAGAAATATAACTGAAGGTGAAGGACACAGCAGCGTAATCATTTGCCACGCCTAGGAGGAGGATGTTCTTGATGAGCAATCAAGTTGATGGCGCATATGAAAATCTGCTTTCATTTGCCAATAGTCATGGGTCTGTGTCAAGCTGAGTAAGAATATATCCTCGGATTCCTTCACCAGCCTGTTGCTATGACCTTATCCTCCCCAGCAAGTGTGTGGAATTATTGCTGTCATTTAATCACACATCAATCAAAACCACACAGCCCGGGGGAAGAGGGTTAGGGTTTGGAAAATGGATGGGAATGGGGGTTTTTCGGAAAGTTTTGTTGAGAGAAGAAAAAAAAGCACAGCATGGACAAACAATAATTGAAGATAAACAAATCTTTGGGTACAAAGCTATCCATAAATCTTTTAAGTGACATAAAGGAAGTGCATGCACTACTGCATGCATGGTTACTGAAAAGTAAGTAGTACTTTAGACAACCGTGAATGAAAGAATGCGACAGTACAGGGCTGTAGTAATTATGCGTTTTCACTTGCCTATCTCTGCACTCAGAGAAACACTTCGTACATTAAATTAGGTTTGAAAAATAGCAGAAGTAAAACCTATACAATGGCTGTAGGGATGAATTTAGAAGCAGAGATCAAAGAAATGCAGATTCACACTCATAGAAGTTCACAGCAATAACATTACTTAAAAGATAATTAGAAAAGAACGGATACTGTATCTGTATGTTGTTGTAGTTGTCCTGTTGAATTTGGGAAGTTGCATGCATCCAACCATTCCTCTTATTAGCGGGACTCCTCCATTCCATCTGACGCTCCGTCCATCAATGTTGGTGACCAGAAGACACCCTGTCCACTGCCTGCCTGGCGGATGCTGAATTGCGGCTCGCTAATGTGAAGCCTGACTTCATCCTTTTTTTCCCATTGCACAGGCTGAAACCCGGACTGTAATTATTGATGGAAAAACAGGAAGTGATATTAGAACACCACTGACAAATAAATATAAGGTATGTACGCTGTGTAGTGCAAAAAGTCATACTTTGAGTTTCCTAATAGACAGTACAATATTTTTGAAAGTGCGTACTCTGTCGAGTCTCCTTTTGAAGGATAAATAAGTATGGGTGAATTAATTTAGCGGATTTTTCCCCTCAAGCTAGGTGTACTGTAAACTGTGTTTTAGAACAAAATTAGACCTTCCCAGCAGTGCTCCCAGACCCTTACTAAACCCAGTCGCAAAAATGTAGAAGACCCCCAATCAGATACTGCTACCTATCAGAGACCTAGTAGAAAATGGTGACAAAACGTACTTTGAAAGTAAAGTAGGCCCAAATCCCTCCTTACCCACCATGGATTGTATTCAAACGACTTGCAAGCAAGCAAATGTATCCATACCCAGCATTGCTCCAAGACTCGCAAACCCCCCCACAAACACCAGGAACCCCCACAAACAGCCCCCCGAAAACAGTAGAGTGAGCAAAATCTCAGAAAATGCAAAAACTTTATTGTCTCCAAAACACTTTATTTCGGGTATTAGACCTTCCCAGCAATGGCCCCAGAACTGTCAACCCGGGCAAAAACAAGTTTAACACCCCCAACAAGCCAAAAGGCAAAACCCGGGAAAAGCCACACTTAGAAAACTTTGGGCCTACCTGGAATTCAGTCCAAATGCGCTCTGCAGCTCGGCCCCAACTCCCCTTTTCCACCATGGATTTCCTGTAAAACAAATGCAATCAACATTAGAATGTGCCAGCAGTGCTCACAGACCCCAAAACCCAACCCAACAACCTAAAAGCCCCCCAAACAGCACCCCAAAGACAGGCAAGTGATCAAAAGCGCAAAAACTTTTTCTGCTCCGATTTTCTCCAAACCACTGAAAGCCGGTATTACCCCTTCAAAGCAAGGCCCCCAGACCCGTGAACCCGGGTAAAAACAAGTTTAACCCCCTCCAAAAGGCCGAAAAGCAAAACCGGGAAAAGGCACACTTAGGAAACTTTGGGCCTACCTGGAATGCAGTCCAAATGAGCTCTGCAGCTAGGCCCTAACTCCCCTTTTCCACCACGGATTTTCTGAAAAACAAATGCAATCAACATTAGACTGTGGCAGCAGTGCTCCCAGACCCCAAAACCCACCCCCAAAAACCTGGAAGCCCCCCAAACAGCACCCCAAAGACAGGCAAGTGAGCAAAAAAACGCAATATACTTTTTCACCTCCGATTTTCTCCAAACCACTTTTATCCGGTATTAGACCTTCACAGCAATGCCCCAGACCCGTCAACTCATCCGCAAAGAAGTAGAACACCCCCCACAAGTGCAGAGTCTTTCTTCATTGGGCGTAATCGAGCCATCTGCTTTGAGGGAAATAGGAGTCTGGAGGAGGAGGATAGATGAGCATGTTCTTGTGAACTTGTGAACCTGAGGAATTCAGACTGAGGCACCTTCAAATCAATAAGCAAATAAGTGAAGACTGTTCTGCTGATGGGCTTGTTTTTGTGATTAGGTGATTAAAGTTTTTTTTTAAATAGATTTTGATAGATTTTGCAAAACAAAGAAAGACAGACACACAGGAATAAAAGTGAATAAGGACGAAAAAGAAAGTTAGTGATTCATTAACTCATTTTCAGGGCTCAGAGTCAGGGAAGAAGAGCTCGTCCTCAAACTCTGAGCATTCAGACGGGAGTAAATCTAAGTTGGTGTCCTCCTCGTCTTCTTCCTGCGTGCATTCTCGTATTTTGTAATCTGGTGGTATGAAGTGCTGATTCATCTTGATCATTGTTAACCTCTCCACATTTTTGGGCGAGAGGCGGGTCCTTTTGGAAGTTACAATGCCACCAGCAGCACTGAAAACACGTTCAGAAGACATGCTTGCGAGTGGGCAAGACAAGTAATTTATAGCCAGGTTGGTGATCTCTGGCCACACACCTCTTTTCCCATGCCAATACGCCAATGGGTCATGATGAACATAGACCTCTGTTGAGTCATTCAGATAGGCCTGCACCATCGACTCAAGGTTCTCCAGGGTTCCTCCACTTTGCTTACTTTTTTCTGGGACCTTTTGAGAAGCAAACCCAAGCTGAGTTAGCCAATCCTCTTCTTCACACAATATTAGTTGTGTCTGGTGCAGATGATACGGTTGCTGGTGTCGTTAACGGCTGAGAGGGAAAATCACTCACTTCTGCCACAGCCACAGATAAAGAAGTGGATTTTTTTGACTCCGGATGGCCTGCTGATGCTGATGTACTGCCTTTTCCTTCAATTTCCTGCCGTTCTCTTTCCAACCGAGTGGCTGACATAGCTAGACAATGTTTGTACTTTGTAACATCTGCGTCATCAAAAGGAAAGAATACTCTGCCTGCCACTGCCTTTTTATACTGTGGATCCAGAATAGTAGCAGAAATGTAATGCTGTTCTGTGTGGATCTTTTGAAGACGTTCATCACGAAGTAGGCGCTGTAATAACTTCACCGCCAACTCAAATGCTTCTAGTTTTCCATCTTTTTGAAACGTAGAAGACACCGCCTTCAGTTTGTCCTCTAGCATGCGCAACAATGGGATAGCTTTTCCCAAATTACAGTCCTCCCTGCTGACTGCACGCGTGAAGACCTCAAAAGGACGAAGCATGTCTGTCAGGCTTTTAACTAGCTACCATTGCTCCACCTGTATCCTCAGGTCTATCATAGGTGTACCCAGTTTAAAGAAATACTGATCGACTACCACATACTGCTCATACAGACGCTCAAGCATGTAGAAGGTTGAGTTCCAACGTGTTACCACCTCCTGGATGAGTGCTTTCACTGGCACTTTACGTTCATGTTGCAGGCACCTCAGCTGCTTGCGGGCCTTAAAAGAATGGTTGAAATGTATGCACATTCTTCGGCAGGTGGTCAGTAACTCGTAGACTGGACTTTCTTCATGCAAGAATTTTTTAACAACCAGGTTTATACAGTGCGCCAAACAAGGCACTCTGAAATAGTTACCCATATCCATGGCCTTAACTACATTGGCGGCATTATCCGTGGAAACATAACCAGTCATGCGTTTTCTTGGGGACAGCCATTGAAAGACCTTTGTGTTAAACTCATGCAAAATGTTTTCTCCTGTATGAGTTTTCTCCATGGCAAACATGGCTACTGTTGCATGTTTCCGAGCAGCTTTATAAACTTTGTCCGTGTCAACACCTGCGTTTAGCTTTGCTTTAACCCCTGAAAAAGAGACCCAGTGTGCAGTGATGCACATGTAATCAGTGGCTTGGCAACTGGTACACATGTCTGTTGTCAGATGTATAGTGTGAACAGCACTCTTCTGCAAAGCTGCCCCAATCACCTCCAGCACATCTTCATGTAGTGCTGGAACCGCAACTCTGGCAAAATAGAACCGGCTAGGAACCTTCCATTTAGGGCAGAGCGTTGCCACCATTTCAAGAAAACCCACCCCTTCCACAAAAGAAAAAGGGAGAAGGTCCAGCGCTAGCATTTTAGCCAGCTTAGTGTTATACAGACGCGCCGTTGGGTGGTTGCGTTCAAATGGCGCATCTGAAAACAACATGCTTCTAATGGTGGGCTGGACCATTTTGCGGGATGATGATGACTTTTTCGACCCAGTTACGCTCAGTGATGATGATGAACTTTTTCGCATTGGTGTCTCACTCTCTCCCACACTCTTAGTGTGGCTCATATATCTTGCAGGGGGTGTGCTGCTGACAGGGGTACTGGGTGTAACTGAAGAAATGTTTGACGCTTCTTCCTCCTCGTCATCATCAGATGAACCATCAACGGATACAATTTGTTGACTTGCAATTCGGGCTGCCTTGATCTCCCTTACGTGCGCATGCCATTTGACAGTGTGCTGGCTTTCAAGATGACCTCTCTGGCCTCCGGTACCATAGTTGGTACCAAGCTTACCACGACTAACTCAAACCTTACAAATAGTACAAATGGCTATGTTTTCCCTTGTTGGGCTAACACTAAAGAAGTCCCAAACTGCGGACTTCAAATGTCTATGGGGGGCGGAGGAGGCGATACTGGGAATGCTAATGCCAGATGAAGTGGAGGAAGTGTGTTTCTGAAATTTAGTATGTTGTGCACTTACAGCACCACTAATTGAGGAAATGGAGGTCGAGGTGGATGGAGGTCCCTTCTGGTGAGAAAATATGGAAGCTGTAGGAGGTGGTGTAATAGTTAACTGCATTGGTGGTGGTCCCATTGACACGTCGCCAACATCACGCTCAGCAGCATTTCGGGATATGGTAAAAATGTCTGTTTGCTGCATGCCCGCTGAGGCTGGAGTGACGTCTATGATGACTGCGTCATCGTCGTGAGAGTCTTCATCAGCAGGAGTATACGCCAGGTCTTGTTCAGCGTCATCATCACACTCCATAACTATGAGACTTTCGGGGACCTTCCATTTACGCTTAGCTACCTTTGTCAGATCATGGTGTGCCTCACTCTCAGACAGGCCTGGTGGTTCCCAATTTTCATCCATATCATCAGAAGGAAGGGGGCTTGAAGAAGATGTAGACACCATCCTTGATCTTTTCCTTGCTGGGGATCTGGAAGACAATGAATCATCAGGAGGAGTGGCTTCCTCATATGATACCTCGGCTTGAATGTTTATTTCCTGATGTGCCCCTACTTCGGGAGGAACAACTATTGTGGGCACTTGTGCCGCTCCATGCACCTCTGCTTGCGTCTCTCCTTGCGCCGCCTCTCCTTCCACATGTACTTGGGCTTGTACTTGCACATGTGGTTGTTGTTGCGGCTGTGGTTGTTGAACACTCGTCAGATGAGTTACAACAACCTGTGTTGATTGAGGGATGCTGCTACTTTCTTGCGATAAGCCAACATCACTGGTCGATGGTGATTGAACAACTATACTGGCTGTCTCTGCAGCACTCAAGGGCTTGGACCTAAGTTGGCGTGGAGGTGGTGGCACTGAGCCCAATGGAGCGGAGGTGCTGCTCCCAGCTTGGTCCCCAGCAGACCCCGCTGCTGCTGCAGGCGTACTTTTTTTCCCCAAAAAATGTGGCGGTCGTCACACCAGTCTCCTTGGTAAGTGGCGCCACTTGCTTCTTCTGCTCCTTATTGGCAACTTTCTTGCTAGAGGAGCTACGGGCAACTTTTTTTGGGGTCATCTTCTTCAGATGTCAGAACAGCAGGCCGCAGTTGCACAAGTTGCAGAGTTGTCTGTGGCCACATGTGAAGTTGTGCTGCACAAACCGCAGCAGGACTTCTTCCTGGCACTGATGAGGAACGATGAGGCTGATGATTCGTCTTTCTGCACCTAAAAGCAAACAAAGTCAGAGGAACATCAGTTAAATAAATGTTGCATATGTAGCGCTTCAATTAATAGTTTGCAAGTAAGCATTTTTATTATACCCACCCCCCAAAATGGAAAGACCAATAAAATGCACCACTGACAGAGTACCCCTGGGCATAACAGATGAAAGCATGGCAGACTAGGTGCAGGCCTATGACACAACAAAGCACACTGCCTGGCTTCAAAATGGCCCCTAGATCCCCACACACATGGCCAGGCCCTGCCTGGACCAGTCCTCAAAATGGCCCCCACCCACCCACATGGCCATGCCGCATCAACACCCCAAAAAATCGAAAAACACACAAAAATCACCACAATCCAATGCCATCCATGCCCTCAATGATGTTTACATTCAAGACACCCCACAGAAAGACTAGGCCAATGCACCACTGAGTACCCCTGGGCAAAAGGCCCCAACAACAGCCAAAAAATCGAAAAACACATAAGAATCACCACAATCCAATGCCATCCATGCCCTCCATGATGTTTACATTAGAGACCCCACAGAAAGACTAGGCCCATGCACCACTGAGTACCCCTGGGCATACTGGATGAAAGCAAGGCACATTGGATGCAGGCATATGGCACAAAGCACACTGCCTGGATTCAAAATGGCCCCCTGACCCCCACCACATGGCCAGGCCCTGCCTGGACCAGTCCTCAAAATGGCCCCCACCCACATGGCCATGCCCCATCTACACCTCAAAAAATCGAAAAACACACAAAAATCACCACAATCCAATGCAATCCATGCCCTCAATGAAGTGTACATTCAAGACACCCCACAGAAAGACTAGGCCCATGCACCACTGAGTACCCCTGGGCATAAGCCCCAACAACAGCCACAAAATCGAAATACACATAAAAATCACCACAATCCAATGCCATCCATGCCCTCCATGATGTTTACATTAAAGGGACCCCACAGAAAGACTAGGCCCATGCACCACTGAGTACCCCTGGGCATAATGGATGAAAGCAAGGAACATTAGATGCAGGCCAATGGCACAAAGCACACTTCCTGGATTCAAATTGGCCCCCTCACCCTCCACATGGCCAGGCCCTGCCTGGACCAGTCCTCAAAATGGCCCCCACCCACATGGCCATGCCCCATCAACACCCCAAAAAATCGAAAAACACACACAAATCACCACAATCCAATGCCATCCATGCCCTCAATGATGTTTGCATTCAAGACACCCCACAGAAAGACTAGGCCCATGCACCACTGAGTACCCCTGGGCAAAAGGCCCCAACAACAGCCAAAAAATCGAAAAAAAACACATAACAATCACCACAATCCAATGCCATCCATGCCCTCCATGATATTTAAATTAAAGAGACCCCACAGAAAGACTAGGCCCATGCACCACAGAGTAGCCCATGGGCATAATGGATGAAAGCAAGGCACATTGGATGCAGGCCTATGGCACAAAGAACACTGCCTGGATTCAAAATGGCCCTCTGACCCCCACCACATGGCCAGGCCCTGCCTGGACCAGTCCTCAAAATGGCCCCCACCCACATAGCCATGCCCCATCAACACCCCAAAAAATCGAAAAACACACAAAAATCACCACAATCCAATGCCTTCCATGCCCTCAATGATGTTTACATTCAAGACACCCCACAGAAAGACTAGGCCCATGCACTACTGAGTACCCCTGGGCAAAAGGCCACAACAACAGCCAAAAAATCGAAAAACACATAAAAATCACCTAAAAACAACACAATCCAATCCCATCCATGCCCTCCATGATGTTTACATTAAAGAGACCCCACAGAAAGACTTGGCCCATACACCACTGAGTACCCCATGGCATATTGGATGAAAGCAAGGCACATTGGATGCAAGCCTATGGCACAAAGCACACTGACTGGATTCAAAATGGCCCCCTGACCTCCACCACATGGCCAGGCCCTGCCTGGACCAGTCCTCAATATGGCCCCCACCCACATGGCCATGCCCCATCAACACCCCAAAAAATCGAAAAACACACAAAAATCACCACAATCCAATGCCATCCATGCCCTCAATGATGTTTACATTCAAGACACCCCACAGAAAGACTAGGCCCATGCACCACTCAGTACCCCTGGGCAAAAGGCCCCAACAACAGCCAAAAGATCGAAAAACACACACAAATCACCACAATCCAATGCCATCCATGCCCTAAATGATGTTGAAATTCAACAAAACAGTTGCATCATGCACCCATAACTAACCCTGGTCCTACTGGATACTGTGGCTACCCACAATATATTTTATTTAATGTTCTGAAAAAGTTCCAAAATTGTAGTTGCAGCAACTGTAATGCCCCAAACAAACAACATCAACTTACTAGTGAAATTTCTAATCCAAAAGTGATCCAAAGAAAGTCAAAAAGGCCTCAAATCCAAATATCCAGCAGCATCCACAAAAAGTAATCCTTCCAGGTCAAGATCCAAATCAAAGAAACCAGGACATGCACAAAGCACTGGGAGGAGCCTGCTGGACAGGAATAGGAAGTTGGAGACTGTGGGGCACTTCCTTCCTCCCAACCCCCCCAAAATGGACTCCTTGCAAAAAAAAGTGCAGGCAAATGTCAACCTGAGGAGGTATTCTGATAAAAATCATCATTTTCAGAAGGTTTATGCTGCCTGCTGGTGGATTTCTTGTGAAACGCGAGATTGTCGCTGCCCGCCGCATCTACGTGTTCGCAAGTGTTTACTCCCGCGATGCATGATCATGGCCTTTATGACGTACTCGCGTTGACAAACTCTTGCTGTGCAAGGTGGCAAGCCGCGATGACGTAATCGCGGTCGACAAACTCCCGCGGGATCCCGCAGCAAGATCCAAAATGGCGCAGCACACGCAAACATGGAGAAAAACAACTCTTCAAACGCAAAATGACGGTAAGTGAACGCCGCGCGCCGCAATATTGTATTTGTCAAGCGCGACCAAGCAAAAAATTCTGCTTCGTGCGAATTTGTGAATTTTCGGCAAATTCGCGAGAGTTTGCGGATTGCAAATTTGCCGAAAATCTGCAAATTCCACGAGCGGAACGGATTTTACGCCCTTACTTAATCATATGATATTTTGCTTGGTCATAGCCACATTGGTGGATGAATAGACAATCTTCTTTTGCCCATCTATGTACTGCAGGGCACCAGCTGTCCATAGTCTGTTCCCTGACCTTGAAACCATGGTGGAACACGACTGCATCTGGTGGTACCGCTTCACCAGGCCACTGACTGAGGAGTTGGTGGAGCAGTTGGCGCCACATCTGCTACCTGGCCAGACATACCCTACAGCACTGACCCCAAAGGTGAAGGTGATGGAAGCCCTGCACTTTTTTGCTACCGGTACCATAGTGTACCTTCCAGTACACTATGGCTACTGCTGGTGGGATGTCGCAAACTATGTTCAGTCGTGGGCTTTGCGACGTCCTGGAGGGGATGTTGCATTTCCTTGACCTGTACATCAAGTTTCCTACCCTAGGTCAACCCACTGACATAAAGGGTGATTTTTATACACCGGGGAGGATGCCGAGCGTCATCGAATCTATTGATGGTACACATGTGTCCCTGGTACCACCACGGTCACATGAGCAGACATACCGGAACAGGGAACATTTCCACTCCATCAGTGCTCTGATGGTGTGTCTAGCAGACATGTGTATCACACATGTGTGAGGACGTTTCCCCGGTTCTGCGCATGATGCCTACATCATGAGGAGTAGTCTCATTGCAACGATGATGTTACAGATGACGAACCAGCGTGCCTGGCTTGTCGGTGTGTACTGACTGTGTACCATTGTGTGTGTTTGGCAATGTTGTATTCCACCCTCTTTCAAAACTCATCTAATGTACAATTGTTTGTATGTAGGTGACTCCGGATACCCCAACATGCCGTGGTTGCTGACACCCCTCAGGAATCATGTGACACCAGCCAAGATGAGCTACAATGAGGCACATAGTCAGACCAGGAGAGTGATCGAGCGGACATTTGGTCTCCTGAAAAGCTGCTGCCTGGACACGACCGGAGGAGCCCTCCCAAATGCAAAGGTGTGCAGTATTTTCATAGTATGCTGCATGCTACACAACATGGCAGTGCGGAAGGAGTTGCCTCTCATCCAGGATGACGATGACCAATATCTTCCACCTGTGGAGGATCCTGGCCTGGGCCATGATGCCAGTGATGATAATGAGGGTGACGTCCGCACACAGTTCATCAACAACTTCTTCACCTGAATGTGAGTTTACAGGGTTGTTATGTCAATGTATTGAGTTAGCCTGAAATGTGTTGGTGCTGCTCTGTTGCTGTTTGAGTGTGTCTGTGTGCTACTAGACTGGATGCGTGCAGTGATGTGTCCTTTCAGGTAGTCTGTACTCCACAACAGTGTCGACATGGTAACTTGTTTGTGTGTAGGTTTCTTGTGACGTGCTTTGAGCATGTGTATTGCATGTCTATCCTGTTCTGCTGTGATATTGACTGTGTCTTATGTCTGTCCGTCCCAGGGTCCTTTGCCTGTTGTTTGGTCAACTGTGACCCCCAACACCCAGAATCCAATTCCAGGGTGGAAGTTGTTGATTCCCATCAAGTGATGTACCACACACCCCTGGACTTCAAGTCTTTGACACTTGGTGACCGTGTGCCCACTGTCACGTGGAATTACTTTGCAACTGTTGTGGAATAAACATGTTGCTGATGTGAAATAGACCTGTGCTTCACATCGTTATGTGCGTTGTCTGTCTTCACACATCTGACTGACATTTGCTTACTTCTCCTGTGGGCTTGTTACCACTGACTGTGGATAGGTGTGGTGTCTGTGCATTCCACTGTATTTCTGGTCAACATCATTGTAGGTGATGAGTTACATGGCCATGGTGAGTATGTGTTGTGGTGCCCTAGGGGTGTGTCTCCCTCATATGTGTCACATCACCATGACTCACATAACAGTGATCATATGGCTGTACTAGTTAGCATGCACTGTGTTCTTTAGCAGATCATCATCTCCATGACACATACCAAGTTGGAATTCCAACAGAGGCAAGTATAGTGTAATAGTGAGTTTATTTACAAACATGTGTGAGGATAGTGCACAAGATGGTGGGTGCTGTACATTGGGTTTGGAATCCAAAGTTCACAGATGAGTTGGAAGTGTTGGTAGCTGAAATGTTCAGAGTAAAGTCCACAGTCATCTGCTACTTTAGACCAACATAAACCCTCCATGTCAAGTTGGAGAGTTGGGTTATATTCAGCAAGGTGAATGGTTTGCACACAAAGAACAACTTCCATAACAGGTTTTGTGTTGCAGGGGGATGTGCATGGTCATCTGCGTCTCACTTGTCCTTCTTCGGACGACCCCTTTTCTTCTTCCGGGGGGATCCTCAGGTGCAGGCGTCTGCGGTGCAGAAGACTCTCTACCAGAGTCATCCTCTCTCCCTGTGGCATTTGCAGATCTTGCGGCAACTGATGTTGTGGGCACACAGGAAGGTGTGGACATGTTGGTGCTTATCTGGCAGAGGCATGTCAGTATGCCCCTACGCACCGCAGTAAGTTCATCCCACTTGGACTCCATGCAAGCATAATGGGCAGCCTGCTCCTGTTGAATGTCCTTGAGGATCCCCACTACCTGACCTTTTTTTTTTTGCAGAGTTTTATATAGCGCGAACTAGACCCGATCCGAATCAGGTATCAGAGCGCTTTACATAGCACCAGTTACGTTACATGAGGACAGACACACATTCATTTTAGGCACGGGGAGATTAAGTGATTTGCCCAGAATCACAGGGGGTTTTGGCGTCGTTACCGAGACTCGAACCCAGATCCCCAGGTCCGAGGTCGAGAGCCCTAGCCGTCAGGCCAACTCCTCCTTTATCCTCCGGTGCTTTCCTGGTACGCATCTATGATGTGTACCAGTTGGGGGTCATCATGCCGTCCAGACCCCTCTGCAAACAGTGACCTCTGCCTACCACCCCTCCCACCACCCCTAGCCACACGGGCAGGACCTGCGGTGGCGTACACAGGTGACCCTGGGCCCCCTGGGTGTTGTTACTGGTGATGTTGTCCGTAGCTTACCGGGTGGGATGTGTCCCTCTGCTGTCAGAATTCTGGGTCCTTGGTCTGTCTGTGTTGGCGGGGGTTCTCTGTCTCTTGCCAGATGTTGGAGGCATGGATGCAGGGGGTGCAGATATTGGTATTGCTAGTGCTGCATGATGCCTCACACCGGAGGTGCCAGGTCGTTCTTCGTCATCCGAAGAGGACAGAGACTGATCCACACCAGAGAGCTCAGGGTCCACCGGAGTCTGGGACAGGGATCCTTCTTCATTTGCTGCTGTGTCCCCAGCACCACCTGTGTTTGGAAGAGACACAAAAGGTAAGTTATGTTTCTACAGGCATCAATGGTTCACATACATGACAGTTGCAACTGTGCATCAGGATGTGTGCCTGTACACTGCATTGTCCTAAGTTGTCACGGACAGAGATTGATATTGTAGTAGCACATTGTCCTGCCAACCTGAAGCATTTCAATGTGCATGTGTGCACGACCAGCTCATGTATAGATTTGACTGTACATGGCCATTGCTACTCAAGGGCCGTCACATGGCTGACACAGGTGTGTCATCCCTGTCCATATTTAACCTTTAACCAGGACATGCATGCAATTCCACTTAGGATATTTTGCAAGATTGGGGCATGTGTGCTAGCAGTTTTTGCTAGTCTTTGTGCGTCACATTGGTGTGTCAGTACAACATGGTCACAGTCCGGTATGCCTGAGATCTCTTGGGAGAATCTGTTTTTTTTCTGTGCTCCTTGTTCCCATCTCATTTCATACAAGTGATGATGTTACGTAGCTAATGATGCTGGTGCTGAGTTTTGTACGTGCAAAAGTGATTTATCTTTTCAATGTCATGCGGTTTTGCTGCTGTGAGTGAGTGGCATGTCTCCTCCAATGCAGTCCAGGTTAGTCCTTGTGTCTACAGTGTCTATGACAGTGAGTGGTGTGTTGTGTGAAGGATGCATATGTTGCAAAATGATGTGGGAGTGGAATGCAGCTCACAACAGCACCCAGTGTGAATGAGACCATGCTACAGTGTCAGCTATCTTGGTGTGTCCATTCCATTCACTATCAAGTGGGCCATGCAGGATGAGTGCTTTTGGCTGTGACTGCAACTTCCATCATGCTCTTGGCTACACCCTCTTTCCAGCATGCCCATACTTCCTTCCTTTTGACTCTGCTTCCCTGTGAGTGAGTGTGACAGCAATGGCATGATGGCTGACAGTGTTGTCCTGTTGTTTGTTGGTGCACAGTTCCCAGCAGGGCCTTGTGCTCCCCACAACAGAGCCCAGTTTCAGATATCCTTATCAGGCCATGTCCACTCTCTTTGAGGGGAGCATGGTGCAGTGTGAGCTTGATGGGCCAAGTAGGTGGGTGAATATTGTCTGTAATGTAATGTAATGTAATGTAGTAGTCCTTGTATAGCGCACGAATCGACCCATGAGGGTATCTCGGCGCTTGTACGCATACCGCTGGGCACCCCCAAGGTGAAGCCAGGCATCCTAGCATTGTTGGGGCCGTTGTGGAGATTAAGCAAGCTATTGCCCAGAGTTGCAGAGTGGGACCCATGATTAGAATAGGCACAGAGGCGAGAATTATCAAGTCCGAGGAAATTGAGCCCAAGACCCGCCGAGGTGGGAATTGAACCCTGGTCCCGGGCTAGACCTCTGCATCAGGGTCTGCCGCTCTAACCATTGAGCCACACTTCTCTGTGACTACAACTCCCATCATGCTCTTGGCTACACCCCCTTCCCAGCATGCCCATAATTACTTCATTTTGACTCTGCTTCCCTGTGAGGTAGTGTGCCTGTGCTGAAAAGATGGCTGACAGTGCAGTCCTAGTGTTCGTTTGGCTACAAGTCCAAAAAAGAGCCCCTGTGCATCACACAGCAGAACCTAGTATGGTAGACCTTTGTGTGATATTTCAATAGAGTTTGAGGCAATGCATTATCCCAGGTGAGTTGTGTGGAGTTTGTGTTGAGGGGTGTGTGTGATGAAACATGCTGGTAAGTATGGTCAGAGCTGTCAATCCTCCTTCCCACCCGGCCAGAAACCCAACCATGAAACATGCTTCCGTTGCAGGGCATGCAAGTTGGATTTCACGATGTCAGGCAGAAGTGTCCTGCTTCTGATTTGAGCACAACCCCTACCAGGGCCTTGTGCTCCCCACAGCAGAACCCAGTGTCAGCCATCTTGTCAGTTCTTTTCCACTCCCTGTGATGTGAGCATGGTTCAGAGAGGTCTTTATGGGCCAATTGGGAGGGGGAGCATTTTCTGTGACTACAAACCCCATCATGCTTTTGGCTACACTCACTTCACCAGCCTACCCAATATTCCTTCCTGTCAGTCAGCTTCACTGTGAGGTAGTGTGTTTGTGGTGGCAAAATGTCTAACTGTGTTTATTTAGATTTGTGCCACTGCCTTTCTCTATTTGTTGGTAGGTTTATACATGTCATGACACAGTTAAACATCACTATGAGATGGCAGGTATTGTGTTTTTTGTCTGACTAGCATACACATCTTGGGATGATTATCTTTTGGTTACTGTGGCTTTGCTAACGGTGCATGATTTTACTGTCCCCTTGACAGTGATGTGTGTGTATTGACACACAATATTGAGTATATTTGTTGTTTACTCACCAGGCTCTGGTATGTCTGATAGACCCTGGACGCTCTCTGGTGGTAGGATGTTCTGTACCTAATCCTCCTACGACCTGAAGTACACTGGTTTGGCAGGAGGGCCACCTTCAGTGCGCTGACTCAAGGCGTGTTCCTTCTCAAGAAGCTTCTTGACCCTCATGCGCACATCATACCACCTGTTCTGGATGCTTTGGTGCTTGTGCGTTGACCTTGTCGACAATCCTCACCCACATCTTTGTTTTCTGTGACATGGGGGTCCTTTGGACCAATGTACCAAACAACTGTGGCTCTACTCTGAGGATTTCATGTACCAGGTCTTCTAACTCACTATATGTGAACTTTGGATTCTTCTTTGGGGGCATGGTGTTGGGTGGTGGTGGGGAGTGATGTGTGTGTGAGGGTGCAAGTGAGGGTGGGTGAGTGTCAGTTTTGCTGGGTGTATGTGAGAGTGCTTTTGGAGAGGTGCTAATGGTGTGGAGGTTGTCTGATGGGTGAGTTGTGTGTGTGTCTGTGGTTGCTGTCTGATGGTGTTCTCTACTGGCTGATCTGTTGAATTTGCAAAGGATCATGGTAGTGATTTGTGGCCTTTATATAGGTCGAGTTGTGGGTGTGTCTTTGTTCCATGTTTAAAAAAAATATATTTATTGACTTTGTCATTGCTTCTTTGGTCCTTTTTTTGTATTTTTTCCTTTGTGTTTTTTAGGCATGAAGGAGACATTCTTCTGACCGAGACTGATGCTGATGGTGGCTCATGTGGGCTTCTCCGAGTCTTTCACGCTGACTTTCTTCTGTGTTTCATACTCGTTGGTCGCGGAGATCTCTATTGCTTCAGGTCACTGTTTTCTGTGCATGACGGTCATGCGGCTTGAGCTCCGTGCGAGTCAGTCTGGCTTCACACGCATTGCATCTACTGCGTGGGTCAGACATTGCGGGTATGTGTCGGTACGTGTCGGTCGGGTTCATTCCTGGTGCATGTCGGTTGGTGCGAAACTGCGAATCCCGTTTCCTGGCAAATCACTGGTTTCCGTACGGCTCGGATGTGCGGCTTGTGTTCTGTATGAGTCCGTTGTACATCACGGGCGTTGCATCATACTACACGGGTCGTACGGTGCCAGTACGTGTCAGTCGGACTCCTTTCCCGGTCTGTGTCGGTCGGTTCGATTTCCCACCGGAATCGAATCGGCCCCTTAGTATAGGGAACAGGAGGTTGAATTTGGCTTCGTGTTTTTGCGGTGAATTTCGAACTTTTGATTATAGCATCTCTGGAAGACTATGCGGAAGAGGAGGAGCAGAATATTTTGCAACAAGAAGAGGACCAACCGAAGAAAAAAACTGAAATTATTGTCTGGAAGTTTTTGGTTATACTGGAGGGAGAGAAGAAAGTTAACACACAAAAGGTCACATGCATATTATGCAAAAAAGTACTTTCACAAGGTTTGGAAAATAAATGTCCCTGTGGTACATCCAGTATCTACAAGCATCTTATGACTGGGTGCATGAGTGTAATATGAGTGAGTGGATGGATGTGTCATTGCATGTATGGATGAGAGCGTGAGTACTTGAGTAGTCTATGGGTCAATGTGTGTTCTCTGAAGGCCATTGTTTGGTACATGCAGAAATAGAGAGACTCACAAAAGAGCAAGGAAGGTGATGGAACTGGAACATCTGCTAATGCACAATTTTGTCAAGTTTCTGCAACAATTCCAGAATTCGGGAAAATGTGCATCTATTGTCCTAAATACAGAGCTCCTCTAAGTGTAGGGGAGTAATGTGTAGTTATGCTTATTAAAACTATTAAAGCACATAGGGCTAGATGTAGGTAATTCCGATTTACCTACTCTTAAATACCGAATTTTACCGATTCGGTATATAAGAGTAGGTAAATAGGAAGGAGGCAGATGTAGGTAATTTCAAATTCAGAATTACCGAATCTGTAACATTCGGTATTTACCGATTCTGTAAATACAGAATCGGTATTTCCCATTGATTCCTATGGGCTTTGAAGGCCACAGGAATCAATGGGAAATACCGATTCTGTATTTACAGAATCGATAAATACCGAATCCTGCAAGGGTGCAGGGGGTGTCACTTTGACACCCTCTAGCACCCCAAGTACAGGCTTGTGTGACATGTGGCACACATACATGCCCTAAGGGCATGTCTGTGTGTCACATTGCACAGGTGTGCATGCACAGATGTGCATGCACACCTGAATTCGGTATTTTACCACACAATAGGATTGTGTGGTAAAATACCGACTCTTAAGGGCCTGTGGCACTGTAAACTGTGCCACCTACATTTGGAATTACAGAATCGGTATATTTACCGATTCGGTAATTTACCGAATCGGTAATTTTACCGATTCGGTAAATATACCGATTCTGTAATTTTCAGCCCCCTACATCTGAAAACCCTAATACCGGGCAGAAACGGCCGAAATCAGCCGTTTCCGACTGGTATTAGGGCTCCTACATCTGGCCCATAGTTGCTATTTTTTTTTAACCTGAAGCACAGTTATTATTTTTGGGCCCTTGTTGTTTGAAAGGATGTTTTGAAACAAACAAAAAACACCCCCAAAAATGCAAGTGTTAGAAAAGCCAAGATAAACATAAAATGTTAAAAAAAGGTTATTGTTAGAACGACCTAATCCAATTCCTGAAAGATATTTTATATGTTAAATATATTTGTAAAAGTGTGAATGTATGTTCCCATGTCTAATCGTATGTTATTGACTATATAAATGAGTAACTGATTCAATATTTGAACACATTTTTGTATGAGAGGATGTATACTTGTGTACGTAGAATTGTGATGATTGTAGAGGTGAACAAATGGATATATGAATAAGCAAATGAGTGAGTGGGTGTTGATCAGCTGTATGGATGAGTATATGAGTGCTTGTATGAGTGAGTGAGAGGGTGGAAGAGTGACTCTATGGATGAGTGAGTGGATGGATGACTGCCTATGCGGGTGAGTGAGTAGGTGTGTGTGCATGTATGGGTGAGTGCATGGCTGTGTAAGTGGTGTATGGGGAAGTCAGTGGGTGTGTGATGGTTGTATGGGACTGCTTTCTTGGGTCACTAAGTGGGTGTGTAACTCACTATATCAGTGAGTGAGTGTGTGTGTGAGCAGCTGCATGAGTGAATGCGTGAGTGTGTGAGTAAGTTCTTCTATGAGTGATAGGGTTGCATGAGTGTAGTATGAGTGAGTGAATGGGTGTGTCACTGGATGTATGGATGAGAGAGTGAGTACTTGAGTAGTCTATGAGTGCTTGAGTAGTCTATGGTCAAATGTGTGTCAATGGCTGTATTGCTGAGTGAGTGGGTATATAAGTAAATATACGGGCGAGTGACTGGGTGTCTGAGTTTCTATGCGGGTAACTAAGAGGATAGAAGAGTGGGTGTATGGGTAAGCGAGTTGATGGATGAGTTTCTTTATGTGTGAGTAAGTGGGTGTGTGAAGGGCTGTGTGACAGCTCTTTGAGGACGTGGGTGTCTCAATGTGTGTATGAATGAGTGAAAGGGTATGTCAGTAGAGTATAGGTAAGTGAATGGGTCTGTCACTGTGTGTATGGGTGAGTGAGAATATGAGTGGTATATGGATGAGTGAGTGCATGTGTGACTGGGTTATTAATAACTGAGAGTATATGTGGGTACCTTATTGGTGTCTCTAAGTTCTGTAAATGTGTATCTAAGTGGCTGCATGGATTGCTTACTAGTTATGTTAGTAAATATTAGGGTACGCAACTGTGGGCCTGATTCTAATGGTGACCATCAGCCACCATTGCGGTGGTCAGCAGACTGAACAAAAAGCATGCAGGTGGTCCGACCGCTGTATTTCAATTCAACTGCCAGTCTGGTAGTTAGGAACATGCCGGTACCATGACAGGGGCATGCTGAAGCCATCGAAAATGGCCACAACACATGCTTCCACTATGCAGCATCCCCTGAATGTCCGTGCACCATGTGCCATGCACCATGTCGTGAATGTCAAACGGTGCACTGAGGTAAAATGAGGTATTGCTTGTGCCTCCAGGACCACCTTTCAGATGCTTACGATGGCGGGGGCCCTATTTGAGGCCCCCATACCCCTTTCTGACAACTTTTTCATATCAGGAGTTCCGCCATGAAAAGGCTGTTGAAAAGGGATATTGTAATCCAGGCGGTGGTACCTCCCTCGACACTGCCACCATTCTGGGTCGCAACCTCAACCTCCACTCCAGCGGGATCTATGATCCTGTCGGAGCTGGCGGTCTTGTGTCCGATAGCTGTAGATCCGACCGCCAGTACCAAAATACAGTGGTGGAACCGAAGGATCAGGCCCTATGTGTGCAGAACTGTCTCCAGTAGGTCAAGCTACACATGATGCATTTCTATATCTGACTGAAGGTTTAGGGGCTATTTTGAGTATGGCAGTGGGTGTATTATTAGCTCTATCCATTGCAGATATGTATGTGAGTTGCAATGTGACTGTCAGACTGCATGTATAACTGGACATAACAGTCTCTAAGTGTAGTTGTCAATATTAAATGTAATAGAGGAGGAGAGCTTGGCAAGCAGTTTTTAAAGTCAATTTGGCCTACTATCGAAACTGTAAACCCAGGTTCTGCAGAAGAAGACCTGAGACAAGTTTGAAGTGGCATTGTGTATATGGTTGACTTGTTAGTGTTGTTGACTTAGTAGATATCTGAATGACTGTGTTAGTCTCTATTTGCGTTTTTTGGATATTGAAGGAAGGGTGTTGCTATATAAGTACCTCTCTTAGGGCCAGATGTAGGTCGCCCAATACCGGTCGGTAACGGCCGAAATTAACGAATTTTGGCCGCTACCAACTGGTATTTGGCTGTTGGGATGTAGGTGGCATGATTCCTGGATTCAGTATTTTACTGAATCGGTAATTTAAGGAATCTGTAAATTACCGAATTCTTAACATACCAATTCAGTAAATTACCGAATCCGTAATGTAGGGAGCACTCAAGTTAGTGCATTCCTGAGTTAAGGATTCGTTATTTACCACCACCTACAAGTTGGTGGTAAATATCGAAAACCTGTGAAAAAGTAATTATTTTGCTTTTACAACAGTGCGATGTGGCAGACATACATGCCCTTACGGCATGTATGCGTGCCACATGTGAACCCATGCACTATTCAGGGGTGCAACAGGGTGTCAATGTGACACCATGCCACCCATGAAAATATCCCCCCTATTACTGATTCGGTATTTACCGAATCTGTAACACTGAATGGCTTCCCATTCATTCCTATTGGCCTACAGGCCCATAGGAATGAATGGGAATTACCGAATTCCCAAATTACCGAATCCTACCGATTCGGTAAAATTTACCGAATAATTATCTGCATCCCATTTACCTATTCTTAAATACCGAATCGGTAAAATTCGGTATTTAAGAATAGGTAAATTGAGATTACCTACATGTGGCCCTTAGTGTCTCTATACTCTCTAGATGTGCATCTAAGCGGCTACATGGATTGCTGACTGGCTTTGTTATTGAATATCGGGGTAGCCAACTCTGTGTGTCGCCAGTAGGCCTCGATACATGTAATGTATCTGTATATCTGAAGGAATGCCTAGGAGCTATTGCAAGTTAGAGGCTGGGTGTATTAGTGGCTCTCACGTTTTGCATATAGGTATATGAGTAGCAATCTGACTGTCATTCTGAGTGTATACCTGGGCATAGGGGTGTGCAAGTGTAGATGTCATTCACTTAAAACTTCAAAGTATATGTCTTAGGTTTTGAGAACATAGTTCATTGCCTATTGCCTACCTACCGCCTACCTTGGAGTCAGTTATACATACTAATATTATAAAGAGAGTGCCCAAACCTTTGAGGCGGGTATTCTCAGTAACCACAGCACCAATCACAACACCCAATACAGCGTTGGAAAGGGCAGTTGCAGCAGAAGGACATAGGCTATGCAGACGGATAAAAAAAGTATTAAAAAAATTGCAAAAAACGACATCATCCAGAAGGCCGAGGGCCAATATAACATCAAACAGGAAATTATGTAATAATGTGACTCACTATATTGAGACTGAGAGCCTGGAGCCAAATTGATCGTGAACAAGGGATATGCTATCCCGAAACGCGTTGATTTGTGCCTGCCTGCTTGAGAAACTCCATGCTGTGAGGATCAAATAAAAAAGCACATAAGTGAAGACAAACGCAAGTTCGTCCCGTTTTTCTCCCAGCTTGGGTAATTGATTGTGGATTTAAATGGGGTGTGGTTCTGCCATGGGGATTTACGAACCGGCGAGAGGGCGCTGCAAATTCTGGCGAAAAGGAACCGAGGGGTATCAATATATATATATATATATACTAGCAGCCCGTCCCGACGTTGTCCGGGTATGAAATAGAATGTGTGTAATATGTGTATTCAGATACGGTCATTCGCGTGTTCCCCCGCTTGAGGCCCAGCTGCAGCCCTGGTTGATGTTAGCAGGCGAGTGTCCCCCTGCTTGAGGCCCAGCTGCAGCCCTGGTTCATGTTAGCAGGTGCATGAAATTAGTGTAGTGATCTGCCGACTGAACCCGGCTACAGCCCTGGCTGATGTTAGCAGGCGCGTGTAATTTGGTTCAATGTGATAGTTCAGTAACAGTGCGCATGAGAGGCTGCAGTAATTGTCCCCGCAGACACGCTCAGTCTCGTGTGCCCCCGCTTGAGGGCCAGCGGCGACCGTCTAACAATTAGAATTGTGTGAGTCTTGAATGATTGTTTCCCGCCGTTCTTATTTTTTTATGACCCACACCGTCGCTCTTCGGCCAGAGTGCTTTTTGGACGCACCCAGGCCAAGCCACACACTGCGTTCGGCCCTTTCAGATGCACCCAGGCCAAGGCACACACTGCATTCGGCACCCCTAGTATGTGTAAGACAACGGCCAGTCCCCCAAGGGAGTCTTGCAAATGGTTACTTACCACGCTTCGAGGTGAACGCCTTAGTGACACCCCAGCACACGGCCACAGCAGACGATCTGATTAATGTACGACCCAGATGGCATGAAATGCGGAATGTAGCACACGCCCCCAGCATTTGTCACGCCCCCAGCGTGCCCCTTGATGCGTGCATAAGTGAAGAGAAACGCGAGTTTGTCCCGTTTTTCTCCCAGCTGGGGGAATTTGTTGTGGATTTAAATGCGGCGTGGTTCTGCCATGAGGATTTACGAACCGGCGAGAGTGTGCTGCAAATTCTGGCGAAAAGGAACCGATGGGTATCAATATGGGCCAGCGGCGACCGTCTAACAATTAGAATTGTGTGAGTCTTGAATGATTGTTTCCCGCTGTTCTTATTTTTTTAAGACCCACACCGACGCTCTTCGGCCCGAGTGCTTTTTAGACGCACCCAGGCAAAGCCACACACTGCGTTTGGGCCTTTCAGATGCACCCAGGCCAAGGCACACACTGCATTCGGCACCCCCAGTATGTGTGAGACAACGGGCAGTCCCCCAAGGGAGTCTTGCGAATGGTTACTTACCACGCTTCGAGGTGAACGCCTTTGTGACGCCCCCAGCACACGGCCACAGCAGACGATCTGATTAATGTACGACCCAGATGGCATGAAGTGCAGAACGTAGCACACACCCCCAGCATTTGTCACGTCCCCAGCGTGCCCCTTGATGCGGCGCAATTGCGTAATTGGCGCTTCACATGGCATCAAGGGCGGACACACGCCCACAGCGCGGACACACGCCCACAGCGTTTGTCACGGCCCCAGCGTGTCACGCCCCCAGCATGCCCCTTGATGCGGCGCAATTACGACTCACATGGCATGAAAGGCGGAACGTACCACACGCCCCCAGTGTTTGTCACGCCCCCAGCACACGCCCACAGCAGAACGCAGACACGCCCACAAGGGACTACTTTGCTGCCACGGTTCTTTTACCTTTTAAATGCATATGGTGGCCGTCTGCATAGCCTATGTCCTTCTGCTGCAACTGCCCTTTCCAACGCTGTATTGGGTGTTGTGATTGGTGCTGTGGTTACTGAGATTACCCGTCTCAAAGGTTTGGGCTCTCTCTTTATAATATTAGTATGGATATATATATATATCCATACTAATATTATAAAGAGAGAGCCCAAACCTTTGAGGCGGGTAAGCTCAGTAACCACAGCCCCAATCACACCCAATCACTGCCCTTTCCAACGCTGTAATGGGTGTTGTGATTGGTGCTGTGGTTACTTAGATTACCCGCCTCAAAGGTTTGGGCTCTCTCTTTACAATATTAGTATGGATATGGTATATATATATCCATACTAATATTATAAAGAGAGAGCCCAAACCTTTGAGGCGGGTAATCTCAGTAACCACAGCACCAATCACAACACCCAATACAGCGTTGGAAAGGGCAGTTGCAGAAGAAGGACATAGGCTATGCAGAAGGATAAAAAAATGTATTAAAAAATTGCAAAAAACTACATCATCCAGAAGGCCGAGGGCCAAAATAACATCAAACTGGAAATGATGTAATAATGTGACTCACTATATTGGGGCTGAGAGCCTGGAGCCAAATTGATCGTGCACAAGGGATATGCTATCCTGAAACGCGTAGATTTGTGCCTGCCTGCTTGAGAAACTCTCACTGACTGCATCTTAATACACACATTACACACATTCTATTTCATACCCGGGCAACGTCGGGACGGGCTGCTAGTATGTAATACAAGAGTAGTTTAAGGCTTATAAAGCACTCTTAAAAGCCAATTTGCGTTAGTGAGCTAGTAGATATCTAAATCAGTGTCCCTATTTGGGTGTGGTTTTGGATGTTTAAGGAAGGATGTTGTTATATGATTACCTCGCTTAGTGTCCCTATGGCTCTCTAAATGTGTCTAAGGGGCAGCATACATTGCTAACTGACTCTGTTAGTGAGTATTGGCGGTATACAGCTATGTGCAGAACTGTCTCTTGTAGGCCTAGCAATGTACAATGTATTGATATATATCTAAGTGAATGCATGGTCCTATTGTGAGTGTGTGACTTGGTATATTATTTTCTCTATCATTTTGCAGGTAGGTGTTTGAGTTGCAATGTGGCTTCTTACTGGATGTATAACTAGGTATTAAGGTCTGTAAGTGCAATTGTCAATGACTCAAATTTCAAAGTATGTGCCTTAAGTTTTAAGCACATAGCACACTGTCTATGGGTTACCTACTGTCTGCTATAGGGGTGAGTTATATGTTACAGAAAAGCAGCATAAGGCTTGTGAAGCACTCTTAAAAGTTAATTTGGCCAATTGCTGAGGCTGCACACACATTTCTGCAGAAGCAAGCCTGAGACAAGTTTTAAGGGACAGTTGTCTATATAGGTGACTTGATTGTGTTAGTGAGCTAGTAGCTATCTGAATGAGTGTCTCAGTCCCTATTTGGGCGTGTCTTTGGATATTTAAGGAAGTATGTTGCTTTATAACTACCTTTCTTAGTGTCTCTATGGCAATCTAAATATGTATCATAAGGGGCAGCATGCATTGCTTATTGGCTGTGTTATGTCAGTGTCTGTAAGAATAAGTATCTGAATGTTTGAATGAGGTGTTGTGTGAGTGACTGTATGTTTCCAATTTCATACTGAAACATTAACTTACAAAATAAGCTAAAGAAATGTATGAGAAGCTATCACAAGGCTGCTTCATGTATAAAGACATCTTAGAATGTTGAACTGTAGCCACTATTAAAAACAAAATATATGTTAGTATGTATCTTCAAAATTACAGCATTATAACAGAACATATGTATTATACTATAACACTGAATTACAATGTGATAATAATATCACGTTCCCTTTTTCACTGTTCTCAGTGTTCATCCTACTTCACCATACACAGTGGTCTATATGTAGCATCGTCTTCACATTGTGGGGACAAAACAATCACATGGATTGTATTAAAAAGCACAGTACATCATTGTAAATATGTGTCACTGTGCTTTGAACTCACTACAATTAATAAATTAGCTGTTTAAATTTGGGTTACTACAATAATCAAAATAAACCTAAGTAAGAAATACTATTTGATTTATTATATATCATACAATACTACAATTACATTTAAACCACTCCTTCATTTTGGAGATCCTCTTGAAAACATCACCATTGGTAGGCCAAATAATGTGTAAACTGGTGATACTCCATGTAGACAATATCCCAGACAGTAGTTTTTTTAAACAAATAGTACGTGTGTGTTTGGTTGGAGAAACAAAAGCGGCCAGTTTTGTAATTTTGAAGGCCGTTTTTTGTGTCAACTTAGGGTCGTGTATTTGGAGTATATCCAACCACTTTCAGACTTTAAATACAGAGTGCAGTATTTACACGTTAAATTAACTCCTTTCTGGAAGATCAAAGGACTGTTGAACTTTCATGAATTTTTAAAGACAATACCCCCAATAGGCCGAAATATGTCTAAACACATATCAACCTTGCAGGAGCAAAACAATACAACTTTGTTTAACTGCAATCTCTGCTTATAACTTCAATTGAAGAAAGAGTAGATATGAGTCTGGTAGTTATAAAGGAAGCTTTGCTTTGAATTTTATGTTGATGTCATTGCATTCTACCATCCAGTTTCACTCTTTCAGTACACTGTGTAGTGTCCAGACATTTTATTAACTTCTTCATGTAAGATGATAGCCAAAGCAGTAAAAGTAATTCCACAAGTTGATATTTGACCAGCTTTGCAGTCTATAATTTGAGTTTCCAATTTGGATCCATCTGCTCTGCATCGTTGTAGCATTACTATAAGGTATTTCCTAGTTGTCTGTTGAAACAACGCAGACATAATGTCTAATCTGCAGTTTGGGCAGGTCATTTTTTGGTTAAAATTTCTGTACCATTTCTGAAAAGGCACAGTTTTAGAATCCTGACATTTCAAGTAGAGAAACCGTTCAGAATTGATTTCATTAGTAGATGTGAAAGAGCAATATTCGCAGTCATAGTTCCATTTGTAAGAGAGCCAAAATAAATTATCAATATTTAATTCTTCTTGTTCTAAGGCTCCAACGATGACCAAAATAAATTCTTGTGTGTCTTGTTGAGTGTTGAGAGTAACCATTACTGATCCGCTACATATATCTAACAGATCTCGGATCCCTGAAGCAGAACGTATTAAACTTCGGTCAGTCACTATACATTGTAGCAAACTATATAGTGCAGGAGACATTCCCTTTATCTGATTCTGCTTGAAATTCATTTACTACATGTGGCAAATCGAATATTCAGAATGACATTAGCATAGCAGTTGACACTGTAACTATTTTCCAACTAGTAACCTACAATATTACTGTGGTTTTCCACTTTTCTTTTCTTGACACCCTCTGCATTTTTCTTCTGTCCTTTGTTTTCTTGGGCACTCCTAATCTGTTTTCTAATCTTCCGGTTCAGACAGATTATGCGTTTCTCATAAACAGGAAACTGGCCTAAATGAGGAGTATATAGACTTCCTAACCAATTGTATTCTTGCATCAGTACTAACTTTCTTCTCATCAAAATCATTAAAAAACAAACCGGAAAATGTTCTAATTTATGACAATGCTGCATAAGACATTCCTTCTTTAAATACTGAACTTCCAATATTAACAACAGCTGCATCCACGCTTAAAGCTTTTGCTTTATGGATCGTTACAGCATACGCTAGAGAGTGGGGGAACTAGTGGCACCGCACATAAAAGTCTTTCACTAGCAAAAAATTTACAACACGTCATCCTATCTGATTGACACCATCAATCTGATCCAATTTTATGGCCAAGTACTTAATCTAATATCTATTTGGAAAATTAATTAAATCAATAACTTTACCCATTGCATCATTTACTAATCCTTCCTCAACATTTAAATTATGGCGCCAAATTATTCAACAGTTCTTGCTGACACGTAAACCCTTCTCTAATCCTGCAGTCTTTGATACAGACTTTACCAAAGAATCCAATTTTGTTTACAGTTTTTCTTTTAGTAATATTGAGACTCCCTGACGTTCCATTTTATCAATAGCTGGAATTGCTAATATATCTTCTTTCTCCAGTTTTAATAATTCTTTGTTAAAGCTGGAGCACTCCTGCAGTGTTAGCTTTAAAAAAACTATAGATTTCTTTTCTTTAATGAAATTGTACATTAGTGGTGCTGGTGTAAGATTAGAATACGCTTCCCAGAGAATTTCTTGCTTCATTTTGCATAAGTGTTTTGAAAACAGGTTGTTCTTTTAGGGAGGTGAGTTGCAGTAGGTCACCAAATACAATCAAATGTTTTCCTCCAAAGAAGACATTCTAGTTTGTTCTTAAAATCTGCTGCATTCTTAAGTGTATGGAGGCAAGCATTATTTTCGATAGCATGCTGACTTTGTCAATGATTAGAAACTTTAGTTTCTTCAATACTATTGACACCTTATGGCTAGCTTCACCAGAAAGTTTCTGGTATTGCAGTTTATTATCATGTTTAACAGGTAGCTTTAGTAGATGATGTAAAGTAACACCTTTAATATTATGTGCACCTAATCCTGTTGGTGCTGTTACTACACATGACAAATTTGATTGTGTAGTCTTTTGTAGATAACCAGTGACAACTTTAATTAGGAATCTTTTTCCAGTGCCATCTTGACCACTGATGTATAGTAATTTTGGTTTGAATGAAGTACTATCACATTGTTTCCTTTTTGTGGAGAAATCGATGGTCTATTTTATTTTTTACTGTGTTGTAAATTTCTTTTAGTTACTTGTTTAGTTGTTCACTAAGTGTTCAAAATCCACAGTTTCCTCTGTTAGTTCCTGAATTGCAGTCTCAACCTCATTCATAGATATAGCTGCTTCATTTTGAAGAAATTGGCTCCCCAAGAGGATCTTGACTCACTGGTGCAGTACTTTAACTTCTTTGAGAACTCTCCTTGGCAATCTTATTAGTGATGTTTAATCTCATCTTTCAACATTTACAGATAGGTTGGAAAGACTGAGCCCTCAATAGTGTCTTTCTCAGAGTTGAAAGAGACTTCGTAACAGTCCTACTGTCCAAGTAATTCTGAGTCTGCATGCTATGGCTTGAACAGCTGAAAAAGTGGCAAGTTAGGAAAATCTCTTTTATCTCTGGTGTTTGGCAACTAAGCTTTCCGTCGATAATTAGATTCCCTCTGTCATGTCTCACCAAAAAGCCATCACATCCATCCATGCATATCTTCCTTCTTCTATGGTGTCAGTTAGACTACTTCTATATGTATAGTGCAGAAGTACTTCATAGAGACACATATTTGGAAGATGAGCACTCCTTTGGAAGTATGTATCTAGCATGTCAGTTTTCAGGATGTCTCCACTTTCTGGTTTAGATTCTGCGAGGTACTGTATTTCTGGGAAAGACTTTAGAATTCTATTTTGACTGCTTACAAGGCCTAGGCTTACCCATACAATTCCAATTCCTCTGGAGTAAAAACTAGCAAGCTCAACCTGTTTAAGCATTCATAAGAACCTATTTCTCTGTGGGAATTTTCTTTTCAAACTTAAACTGTTCAATTTCTTGGTCAGACTCTTTTCTGCAGGAAATCTCCTGCCACATCTCTTTCTTCTCATATTTTGTTATAGACGAAGTCAAGTAGCAAGCAACAGCTATGGAGCTGTCTGCAACAAATTGTAGATCCATATTTGCATTCCACATCTACAGAATGACAAGGTTGTAGTCATTGATGTACTTGGAAGCATCTTTTCTTCTGAGGTTGTATGTATTTTTGGGTGATTTGTATGTTTGTGTATGTCTCACTACTGACAAAAAGCTGTTGACTCTTCCTTCTGAGGTGATTGGTCATGGGAGTCCAAAATGACCTCTTGTGTGAAACTTTCCTTTGCATCAGTATTTTTGACAACAGTATTTCCCATATCTATGAGTTTGAAATCATAGAACTTGTTGTCTCAACCCGTTGTCAGCGCTATGTGTTGGGATGGAGCATGTTAGATACTGTTGTATGAAAGACAACACTGACTCATCACTGTCTGTTCCAAACTTCAGAGCATCTTTTACCGATAAGAGCACATGAATATGTGGAGCACCTCTTGCTTGGTAATTTTTGTGCCAAAAGTAATCAGAAACTTTGAAAATAGGGGGATTATTTTTGTTGCAAATTAACTTGAGATGTATGGTTGAAATATCTGCAAACGTTTGCAGGGTCCATTCTCCTCTTGTCTTCAGATGAATGGCTTTTAAGTTTGTGTTTGCTTCTCATAAGAATCCAAACAGGTCATCCCATGCATTCTCAGCCCAACAGAGTGTTAAAAACCAAGTAGGTGCTCCTATATTTCTCAGCATGCAATTCATTTCACCAAGCCGATGATACCATTACTCATTGCTGCCATGTTGACATGCCATTAGATTAATGAAGTTGTATGCAAGGTTTTCATCTTTCCCTTGAACTTTGTCGACAAATTTCAATGCTGTGAGAGTATGCAGATTCACTCCTGTCTTGGGAATATGGTTGACTGCATAAGGTAGTCCTGCCAAGTGCTCTTAAATAAAAAGTGAAATATATAAGGAATACACTTCCGAAATCCAGTATCTTTGAATATCTGTACTCAGCTGCTGGTATCTGCACAGGCCGGTCATCATACGGCTAATGATTCCTGTGGGAAAGAGATGCAGAAAACATTGAGCTCCAAAATGCTTCTCCCACACACTCAAAGGAGCTCCTCTTGCTTCTTTCATTTAGAAGAGATCAATAGCATCACCAATAATCTCTTTTGAATGCAGTTGAAGTATACTGTAATGTTCATAAATTTCTTCTTATCGTGATTGATCCACCTTTTCTGTTTGACCTCTTGATGCTGATGTGTTACCTTCCATATGTGCTACATTTTGAAGAACGCCTACATCTTTATAATAAATATTATTTTGTACCAGATATAATGTTGCTTTTTTTACTTTACAAACATCTACTAGCTCTTCCCAAATTTTGTTACTTTTCGTAGGGACACCATTGACTAGAATAATAATTGCTTCTTCCAAGTCTTTCTGCACCCCTACGGGTTTCAAGCTTGAAATCTAATGGCAAGTACACAACTCTAACTTTAAGACCTTTCTGTCGATCAGTTGTAGGTATTGTCTCTGTCTTTAACTTCATATGCACTATAGCTTGAAGTGGATGTATACATTGTATTAAAACTGATTCATCAACATTTAAATCTTGAACTCTTGTGGGATTGCAACTAATTCTAACTTGTTGTGCACTGCTCTAGCTGGCATTTTATTGTTCTCCAACTGATTATTATAGTATTTAAATATAATTTGTTGTGTGTCACAGTCAAAACATTCTTCTACAAATAAATATGCAGCACATCATTGGCACTTATCATTGTTCTCTTTTTTGCTTTTCAAATGCAAATCAACATTCTGAGTTTGACCTTTATAGTGAGCGCATCAACAACAAATGCAAAAACAGTCTGGTTTCTGAACATACAGAGTTAAACTTTCTAATCTCTTCTCCAAATGTATCAATAGTAATACATGTGTCTTGTTCCTCTAAACCTACAGATAACAAGTATCATTTCCCCTACACTCCTCTTCAGGACCAAATAAACAAAACTGCACATCATCACAAACCCTTTTAACCTCTGCAACTGTACCATGCAGAAGAACTCTATTTTTTGCTTCTAAACATAAGGCAGGCGTTTTCACATAGTAAAGCCTTCTAGTGAACTTTTGCATTATGGAGTGGTGAACAGTTTACATTCTGGAGTGATGAAAGGGGCTTTGGCACACTTTCTTTGATAGAAAAACAAGTGAGTGTTCCTGTAACTTAGAATAGTTACTTACTTTGCTTGGATCTTATCCCTGTAACATAGCTATGTTTCTGCTTCCGATTTCTGCACTGCAACTTCTCAACATATCAATAGATTCCTGCAGAACAGCACAAATACTGCTGCAGTTCCACTTACATACATGAGCCTGGCTGTTTATGCCTTCCCTGTACCATTTCAGCTATCACTTCCTCAACATTTCTAGGAACTCTCTCCTTTTTTGCAATGTGAGTACCAACATTTACCTCATAACATCTCAAACTAGTTTCAACTACATGCACTAATGTGTCTTTTGAAAGTAGGTTTCTTCATTAAAGAAAGGCTCTGTACTATGTGTATGCTTCTATTCGCCATGAAAATTTAGCAAAAGTGTGTTCTATTGACTAATCTTATTCTCAGGCTTTTTCTCCTGATAGAAAACACTATTGTATTCAGTTTTCTCATTCCACTCAGAATCAAAAGAAATAGCTTTCTCTTCAGGACAAATGCCTTATCAATTAAAACTCAACAATTCTTTTTTAGTATGAGTGCTTCTCTTCTCCTCTTATCATGCTTTATATGTTGTAGAATGTTCTGAATGACCCTACTGCAAAACATTCTCACACGTATTTCCTTAAACTGTCCCATTTGCTTTATTGTAAAATGTATTTCTGTTATTGTCAGTCCCTTTTTGTCCATAGCTAGCCAATTTGAAATATTGCTTTTTATCTTCTTACTTGTTCTTATTCTGTAGTTGTCCACACACTTTTAAAGAAACGCATTACTCTTCTTTTGTCTTTCAACACATTGTTGACATTTTATCCCTTTTGTTTTTCTGTTGTAATGACATAGTATTGTTTCCTCTGTTTCTTTCTTCTTGGTGTTTTATTTGGCATTTTAATTATCTGCTTTGAAATAGATGTAGAACTCAGTAAAAAAAATACAAAATAAACAGAATTATTTTTTATATGCATTATTAAATTACTTAATTTAATCATTTCTAAATGTGTATGGAAGGAGCTGCATGGATTAGTTACTGGGTATTTTGCAGAGTACTGGGGTATTTAACTCTGTGTGCAACTGCCTCTATTTTGCCTAGTTACATAGGAGCTCTGTCCCTCTGGGAGTGAATGTTCAAGTACCTTTGAGAATGTCTGACTGGGTGTGTCAGAGGTTGTATTCTCTACTAGATAGCTATGTGAGTTGTGACTGGATGTATAAGTAGGCATATGGCTCTGAAAGTGCAGATGGGAGATACTAAACTTGATAGTATACGTCTCATTTGTTGAGCAGATACCTCACTGCCTTTGGCCTACTTACATTGTACATTCTAGGTGACTTATATATAGTAGGAGAGGGCTTTATAGACTTAAGAACATGTTTTAAATGTCAAGTCTTCCTAGTAGTTACACTGCACACACACTGTTCAGTAGCTGGTCTGACGTGATGAAAGGGTGTGTGGTCTGCATGACTAACTTCTTAGGGCCCTATTACGAGTCTGACAGTCGAAGGTCCGCCAGACTTGTGGTGGCGTAGCAGTGGCTGTTCAAGCCACTGCCGCACCGGAATTCCGACTGCCCCATTAGCAGCTGGCCGGTCGAACCACCTTGGGTCGCTGGCTCCATAAGAGAACTGCAGCTCCCTGGCATTGGAGTGGTGGTCAGAGGTCACAATATACTTGGTGGGACCGCCGCTTCTCGCCAAGTACATTACGAGTTTCCTCTCCTCCAGGGTTTACATGGGAGAGGAAACACCCTGTACCTCAACCGCATGTAGATGCCCACAGGGGCCCCCCTGTGTGCATGCACATATTATTCTGCACGGTCTAGACTTTCAAGTCGATCCGGTACAGGAACCTTGTAGTGTGGTCCCATTGTGGTGCCTTTTTTAAAGGCACAGTGGCCTTTAAAAGAGGCACCGCCATGGGACCACCACGCAGCCTACCTACTAGACTACTAAAAAGTCATAATCTGGTGGGCTTTTGGCAGCGGCCATGGATCGCTGCCCCACCGGTTCGACCAAAAATTGCAATCGTGCCCTAAGTATGAATTCCTCAGAACATATCTGAATGAATGTGTCAGTCCCTATTTGGGTACAATTTCATACTTAAACATCTTTACTGATATTAGACATACTCTTAGTGTCTCTATGGGTCTGTAAATGTGTATGGAAGAAAAAGCTTGGATTAGATACTCACTATGTCACATGGGGTAAAAAACTCTCTGTATAAATGCATCCATTAGGCCTAGTTACATAAGAGCTCTATCTGTCTGTACTGGTGTAAGAGTACCTCTATTAGTGACTATAGTTGTCTAAAAATGGATGAAAGGAGCTGCATGGATTGGTTGCTGGCTATTTTAGAGAGTAGTGGAGTATGTAACTCTGTGTGGCTCTCCCTCCTTTAGGCCAACTTATTTAAAAATTGGATGTGTTTATGACTGAATGTTGAAGTATGTTTGAGCATGTTTAACTAGGTGTGTAAGAGGCTGCATCCTTTTCTATATAGCTATGTCAGTTGCACTAAAGGTGTAACATTGGATCTATAAGTACACATAAGGCTCTGTAAGTGTGCATGTCAGGCATATCAATCAATCAATCATTATACTTATAGAGCGCGCTACTTACCTGCGATGGTCTCAAGGCGCTGAGGGTAGGGGGGGGCGCTACTGCTCGAAAAGCCAGGTCTTGAGGAGTCTCCTGAAGGTGAGGAGGTCTTGGGTCTGACGTATATTCCAGGTCTTGGCAGTGAGGAAGGAGAATGATCTGCCGCCGGAGGTTGGACGGTGGATGAGGGGGACCGAGGTGAGGTTGGCGGAGCGGAGCTGGCAAGTGGGGGTGTAGAAGCTGAGCCGCTCATTGAGGTAGGCTGGTCCGGTGTTATGGAGGGCATTGTGTGCGTGGGTTAGGAGCTTGAAAGTGATCCTCTTCTTGACAGGGAGCCAGTGGAGTTCTCTAAGGTGGGGGGGTGATGTGGTTGTGGTGAGTGATGTTGAGGATCAGTCGAGCGGAGGCGTTTTGAATGTGTTGCAGTCGCCGCAGGTGTTTGGCCGGAGTGCCAGAGTAGAGTGCGTTGCCGTAGTCTAGCCTGCTGCTGACGAGGGCCTGGGTCACCGTTTTTCTAGATCCGGTGGGGATCCACTTGAAGATCCTGCGGAGCATGCGGAGGGTGTTGTAGCAGGAGGAGGAGACGGCGTTGACCTGCTTTGACATGGTGAGGGAGGAGTCGAGGATTATTACCAGGTTGCGTGCGTGGTTGGTGGGAGTGGGTGGTGTTTCTAGCATGGTCAGCCACCAGGAGTCGTCCCAGGTTGAGGGTGTGGGTACGAGGATGAGTATCTCCGTCTTGTCCGAGATCAGCTTCAGACGGCTGTTCCTCATCCATTCGGCGACGGCTCTCAGTCCCACATGGAGGTTGGTTTTGGCGGTTTTCGGGTCCTTGGTGAGGGAGAGGATCAGCTGGGTGTCATCGACGTAGGAGATGATGTTGAGGTTATGATGGCGAACAACTTGTGCGAGGACGGCCATATAGACGTTAAACAGCATTGGGATGAGGGATGCTCCCTGGGGTACGCCGCAGATGATGTCGGTGGCTTCGGACCAGAAAGGGGGAGGTGCAGGCTCTGCGTCCTGCCGGAGAGGAAGGATGTGATCCAGTTCAGGGGCTTTTCTTGGATTCCGGCTTCTTGGAGGCGTGTCTTTAGTGCGCGGCGGCAGACTGTGTCGAAGGCTGCTGATAGGTCCAAGATGATGAAGGGCCGATGTTTCTCCGTTGTCTGGTTTAGTCCTGATGTCCTTTGTGGCTGAGATGGGGGCTGTCTCGGTGCTGTGGTTTCTTCGGAATCCTGACTGGGACGGGTCTAGGATGTTGTTGTCCTCGAGATACTGGGTCAGCTGCGTATTGATGACTTTCTCGATGACATTTTCTGGGAAGGGGAGCAGGGAGATGGGCCGAAGGTTTTTGACGTCCTTGGGGTCCACCTTGGGTTTCTTCAGGAGGGCGCTGATTTCGGCCTGTTTCCAGCTCTCCGATAAAGTGTCCGTCTCCAGGGAGATGTTGATGACATTCCGAAGTTGGGGGCAATGGTAGTGTCAACTTTGTTGAAGATGTAATGTGGGCAGGGGTCTGATGGTGATCCTGAGTGGATGGAATTCATGATTTTGCGCGTTTTATTGTCGTTGACTCTGGTCCAAGAGGTCAAGCGGTTGCTGAGGGTGGTGGTTGCTGGTGCGGTGGAGTCCAGTGTGGTTGGGGCAGCCGTGGTGTCGAAGCTGGCATGGATGTCAGCGTTTTTCCGGTAGACGAAGGTGGCCAGTGAGTCGCACAGTTCTTGAGAGGGCGGGATGTCGTTGGTGTTGGGGCTGGGGTTGGAGAGTTCCTTCACGATGCTGTCATGTGCGTTGTTTTCTAGGCGGCTTTTGAAGGATGATATCATGGCTAATCTGATGAGGTGGTGGTGTCTGCGGGAGCCGTCCTTGTGGGCTGCGTGGCTGTCTGGTGATTGTTCACGTAGCCATTTCATCTCCAGTTTTCGGCACGCCCGTTTGGAGGTCTGGGGTTCTTCGGTGAACCAGCTGGCTTTCTTGTTGGGTGGTTTCTTGATTGGGGCGAGGGTGTCGGCGCAGTCGTTGATCCATTGGCTGAGGTTGCGTGCGGCGGTGTCCAGTCCGTGGTGTTGATGGGTGGGTTCTGGGCGAGGGTGCTGGTCAGCTGGTCCTCGGTGACTTTGCTCCAGCACCGGAGGGGAAGCTGTCAGGTGCTGTGGTGCATGGTGGGCTTCTTATAGGTGAAGAGGACACATCGGTGGTCGGTCCAGTGGAGTTCAGTGGTGTGGTTGAAGGTGATGTGTGGGCTTGTAGAGAAGATAGGGTCATGGGTGTGGCCGGTGGCGTGGGTTGGTGTGGTGACAAGTTGTCTGAGGCCAAGGTTGGCGAGGTTGGCGATCTGGGTGGTGGAGTTGGTGTTGTTGTTGTTCTTGAGGTGGAAGTTAAGTTCCCCGAGGAGGATGTAGTCCGTGGAGGCGAGTGCGTGGGTGCTGGCGAGTTCGGCGATGGAGTCGTTGAACTGAGGTCGGGTCTGGGTGGTCTGTAGATGAGTGTTCCTCTGAGGGTGGTGTTGGGGTTGGTGTGGATCTGGAAGTGCAGGTGTTCAGCGGTACTTCGGGTGTCGTCTGAGTGGGGGGACAGCTTGAGTGTTTACGATGGCTATTCCTCCTCCAGTCTTGTTGGTGCGGTCTCTGCGGGTGATCTTGTAGCCGTCAGGGATGGCTATGGCGATGTTGGGTGCCGAGGAGTCGTTCCACCAGGTCTCTGTCAGGAAGGCGACGTCTGGGGCGAAGGTGTCGAACAGGTCCCAGAGCTCGATGGCGTGTTTGCGTGCGGAGTGGGTATTGAGGAGTATGCAGCGCAAGTGGTTGGCTCTGGTCCTAGGAGGTTTGGTAGCTCTATCGCAGGTGAAGCTGCAGGTGCGGCAGGAAAAAGGACCGTGGGTGTGTTTCGGGGCGGCCTGGAAGCACTGGTGGTCTTGGCCGTTGTCGAGGGCGCAGAGGGTGTTGCCGTTGTATCGGTTTCTAGCGTTGTGGAGTGCGTAGGGTCCAGGGGTCCTGGCGCTGGGCGCGGTCCAGGCATGGACAGGTGCAGACGGGCTTGCCTCTGGCACGACTCCGGCATGCCAGCGACACGTCCACCATAAGAAGGGCAGAGGGAGGGAGGAGCAGCTGGGAGGAGGGTGGGAAATAGCCAATAGGGTTGGGGGCGGGGCCGCAGGGGACGCAGCGGCAGGAAACCAGGAAGGGAATGGAAAGCAAGGGGGCAGTGCTGCGGGGGGCTGCGGCCGGAGAGGGACGGCGAGGGCAGTGGGAGCAGGGCAGAAATAAAGATAAAGAAGAACACTACAGTGAGGAAATAAGAACAGCAGTAATCACAGTGAATACAGAATGGCACACTCAACAACAGTAGTAATTACAGTAAAAATACCGACGGCACTCTTGATCACCCAGGAGACAGCAGCCCAGGGGGGCCTCGAGAAGGGGCTCTCAGCAGCGGTGGGGATGGGTGCACTCAGGTGGAGCTGTGCAGTGTGGGGAGTGATTGGCCTCAACCAGAAAGTATATCTCTTGTGTTTTAAGCACATACCTCACTGACTATAGTCTACATTTAGGGGCCGATTACGATGTCGATCGGAAAGCCTCTGACCGCTAGTCGGAATATTTCCGATGGACACGGTCGGTTTGTGGTCCGCAAGCCAAATTACAATGTCGGCGGTCAGAGTATGAGCTTGCCAGTCATTATGACGTGGTTCTGACTGGCTCTCAAAGTCTTCCTACCGGTAAGAACCACACCGTAATTCCCTATGGATGGCATTTCAGCTGCAGAGATTACGATGTTGGTTTCTCACAGTCTTTCCCAGCCAGCCTTTCCGACACAGAAAAGCTGTCAGAAAGTGACTTTGGGGGGCCCTAACAGGGCCCCTTTGCCACCGCGGCCTATTGTTGGTGGCCGAGGGGATACCTAGGGTGTCCCCTGTAAATCCATGGACTGTGTGGCAGGCAGCATGGGGGACTGCCATAGGGAGCCTGTATCATAGCCCGTTTACAGTCATAACACAAGGTCCCATAGAGAAATGTGAGTATACGACTGAACAGTGTTCAGCCACATTGTAATCAGGCAGTTGGAACTAACTTACCGGAGGTCGTTCAGTCCCGAGACAGTGACGTGTTGGTCTGAGGCAACGGTGGCCGAGAAAGTAATAAGCCCCATAGTGTTCCTTAGGGGTGAGTTATATATAGTAGAAAAGAGCTTTTATGGATTTGGGAACATTCTTTAAATGTTAGGACTGCCTAGGAGTTGCACTGTGCACTCATGCTGTCCAATAGCATGTCTCATACATGTTTCAAGTGTAACTGCTAATCCTACACACAGGCTCTCTAGTACCATGCCGAATATATGTTGAAAGGAGAAATGCTCTCCATGCCTGAGTTCTCAGTGTCTGTTCCACAGAACATATATGTATAAATGTGTCAACCCCCCTTGGGTCTCTGTTTGCATATATAAGGAAGTTTACTAGTATCAGAGTGCCTCTCCTACTGAATATATGGCTCTTTAAACACGTATGGTGAACACACTTATAATTGAAAGTATTTAATTTGCATTTTACTCACAGTTCACTCACATGTAGTACAACTGCAATTTAAGATTTGGCAATGTGTTTTAAATCTCATATCCAGCAAGCAGTAACACGTCATACACATGCTCTACAGTAGCAGATCCTATCCCAAGCAGGGAACTGAAGTACGACCTTACAAACAAATTAAATATACCAATTGCATATAAGGTGCCAAAACTATATCTAGGACATAAATATATTCACTTAATCACCAACAAAGTTTTTGATAATCTAATTCAAAATAGATAATTGAGAGGATACATTTGACTGCTACTGACTGTTTCAATATGCAAATACCTATCTATGATACTCTTTACATGTACATTATTAATCTCCTCATCATTAACATACCTATTAATTTGCTTTGTTGATCCTCAAATATAGCACTTTTTCACTTCAAATTACTCCTCATGGAAAATTATTAGTATCACTCTCTGTAAGAAAGATACAGTAATGGAAAATCTCCCACTCTTTTCCAGTGATACTGATGTAGTTAGCAAATGAAAATGTTTCCTTAATTTTCTTGTTTTCTTACTCCAGTAGTCAGTGGTCATTTTTTAAAAACCTTTATTGTTCCCCTCATAACATGGCGAAATTGGTGGTAGCTGTGAGTGAATCACCACGTCGTGGTGCTCAGTGCTTCTTCCTGTGTAACTTCGCGAAGGAGTCACAACTCCTTTACAGGATCAGTGAAACCTTTTGCAACAATATTACTACCATATTTCAACTACATATCAGATGAAATACTTATACCTAATTAAATTATTGATATACATCCAAATGTATAATATCTCTAAACTATTGTACTTAGCCCATTCAGCTTGCACTGTATTTGAAACCCTTCCCCCACACTGATTTCCCTTAGTCGCCATAGCAACCTATTTTCAAGCACTCTGCTGTACCAGTAAGTCAAAACTTCATGCACTTTTTAATCGGTGCATACCAGCTTCAACTTCAACTGCAGCAGATGGGATTGAGTGCTTGAAAATATAAGCTTATACACAAGAGCATAACGTGTGCAACACTTATCTGCAGCCAATCACAGATGTACTTACATTAGAAATTAAAACTCTATCTATTTTTACCTGTCACATTATTTACACCACCCAATCAAATATGTACTTTTTTTAAAGTAACTTCACTCATCCATTTTAACTGCATTTCATTCTACCAACTGTGACATTCAGCTGAAGCCTTCTCCTGTGTGCTACTGACCCTATAACCAAAAAGGTCCCTGTATGGATTGTGGGTCACAGCTATGACTTCCGGGCCAGAGAGTATGCGAGAAAGAGTGGCATTGACAGGGACTTGGATATGCCTAATGTGGACATTAAATGTATTGGTCAGAGAGGGTTAAAATGGCACCAATTACTGCCTTTGATTGAGATTGATTACTGCCTTTGATTGATTTGAGATTGCCAACATCCAGAACTCTCTTAATTGTGCACTGTGGTGGCAACGAGCTAGGCACTCTTACTGGGGTTGCTTTGAAAATTGCAATGAAGGAGACCTTTGTCTAATTAATGGCACTTTTTGCACGCGCTGTCTTGTAGTGCTCCAACATATGCCAAAGGCATAAATATAGTGGTCAAATCAATTATGTCTACAGATTGACAAATCCAGGAAACATGGTAATAAAGCTGTTTCAGTATTCCTCAATGACCTTAACATGGGCACTATCTATAACAATCTGTGTTTTAACATGCAAGGAATTCATAGAAGTGATGGAGTTCACTTTACAGATGGAGGAGAAGTGTGGCTCAATGGTTAGAGCAGGCAGACCTTAATGCAGAGCTCTGGCCAGGGACCAGGGTTCGATTCCTGCCTAGGCGGGTCTCCGGCTCATTAAATCCCCTGACTGGATATTCTCGCCTCAGGGCCTGTTCTGATCATGGGTCCCACGCTGCAACTCTGGGCAATAGCTTGCTTAGTCTCCACAACGGCCCTAAAAGCGCTGGGATGCCTGGCTGCACCTGGGGGGTGCCCAGGAGTGGACATTTCCCAGGAAAGCAAGGAAGGGTTCCTAAGCGGTAGCTCCGGTGGAGGTAGCTGTGCGCTTTACAAATTCCTACATTTACATTTACATTTACATTTTACAGATGAAGGCAACAGGGTGCTTCTCAGCAACCTGAAACTCTGCATGCAGTCTTATGTGTAGCTGTCACATACTCATAACAAACACAAAGGCTCTTCTCAGAGCCACCCTATTGCCCAACAGTAAAACATAGTTCATTTTAAATCATTTTTTTCAAAATAGGAAGTTGTACCTCCATCACGAATCCGCAATGCAAAATCAGGAATTCAATGCACACCCAAAAAATCTAACATTTACTCTATACAAGTCAAATTAAGTTTGTGACTACTTTGCTGAATATATAGGTGTGTGTGCAAAAGGAAACATAACACTGAGTGGGTCTGTGAGTATCTACATCAGTTTTGAACTAATACGTTTTAGTAGAGAAACACTGGGTGTATGAGTAGCTCAGTGTCTATCTACATCAATGCGTGGTTGCATAAGTGTCTGAATAGGTGCATCAGTGCCTGACTGAGTCTGGGAGTGGCTGCATAAGTCTCTCAGTGGATCTGTGAGTGGGCGCATGAGTATCTTAGTAGGTTTCTGAGTGGGTGTATGAGTGTCTGAGTGGCTCTGTACTATAACTGGGTCAATGAGTGGGTACAAAAGGGCCTTGGTAGTTTTCTAAGTGTTTGCATGGGTGACTGAATGAGTCTGTGAGTGGGTGCATGAGTCTAAGTAGGTCTGTGCATGGGTGCATGAGTGTCTGAGTAGAGCTGTAAGAGGATGCATATGTCTCTGAGTGGGTCTGTTAGTAGGTGCAAGAGTGTATAAGTAGCTATTTGACTGGGTATATGAGTCTAACTGAGTCAGTGAGTGGGTATATTAGTGTCTCAGTGGGTTGCTGAGTGGTTGCATGAGTCTCTGACAGGAGTTCTGATTGGGTATATAAGTTTCTCAGTGGAACTGTGAGTGGGCACATGAGTGTCTCATTGGGTTTGTGAGTGGGTGCATGAGTGTTTGAGTAGCTCAGTGACTATGTGTGTGACTTTCTAACTGGGACTGTGAGTGGATGCAGGAGTGTCTAAGGGCTAGATGTAGGTAAATCAGATTTACCGCTTCATAAATACCGAATTTTACCAATTCGGTATTCATAAATCGGTAAATCTGATGTAGGTATTCATTTGGTAAAAAATACCGAATCGGTATGATTCGGTATTTACCGATTCTGTAATAACAGAATCGGTAAAAATACCGAATTGCCAAGGGGGACAGGGTGTCACTTTGATACCCTGTAGCACCCCAGTTTTTGCCTTGTGTGCAATGTGACACACATACATGCCCTTAGGGCATGTATGTGTGCCACATTGCACAGGTGTACATGCACAGATGAGCATGTACACAGAAATTCGTAATTTACCATGCAACAGTATTACATGGTAAATAACGAATTTCTAAGGGCCTGTGGCACTGTAAACTGTGCCACCTACATTTGGAATTACAGAATCGGTATATTTACCGATTCGGTAATTTACAGAATCGGTAATTTTACCGAATCGTTAAATATACCGATTCTGTAATTTTCAGCCCCCTACATAGCAAAACCCAAATACTGGTCGATAACGGCCAAAATCGGCCGTTACCAACCGGTAATTGGCGACCTACATCGGGCCCTAAGTGAGTTTCGGAGTGTGTGCAAGAGTCTCTGAGCAGGTCTATGAGTGGGAGCATATGTCTCTGAGTGGGTCTGTGAGTGGGTGTGTGAGTGTCTGAGCAGGTCTGTGTTTGGGTGCATGAGTCTCTGAATGGGTCTGCATGGGTACATGAGTGGGTCTTTGTGTGGGTGCATATGTCCCTGAGTGGGTTTGTGGGTAGGTGCATGAGTCTCTGATTATGTCTGTGAGTGGGTGCATGAGTGCCTGAGTTGGTTTGTGAGTAGGTGCATGAGTGTCTCACTGTGTTTGTCAGTGGGTACATGAGTATCTGAGTGGGTCTGTGCGTGGATGCATACATCTCTGAGTGGGTCTCTAATGGGTGCATGAGTGTAATAGTGGGTGTCTCAGTGGGTGCATAAGTCGCTCAGGAGATCTCTGAGTGGGTGGATACGTGTCTCAGTGGGTCTGTGACTGGGTGTATGAGTCTCTAACTGAGTCTGTGAGTGAGTGCATCCGTGTCTCAGTGGGTTTCTGAGTGGCTGCCTGAGCCTCTGAGTGTGTCTCTGAGTGGGTGGATAAGTCTCTCAGTGGATCCATGAGTGGGCACATGAGTGTCTGAATGGGTTTGTGACTGGGTGCATAAGTATTTCAGTGGATCTGTGACTGTGTGAGACTCTCTAACTGGGACTGTGAGTGGATGCAGTATTGTCTCAGTGGGTTTCTGACTGTGTGTATGAGTCTCTGAGAGGGTCTCTGAGTGAGTCTGTGAGTGGATGCTAGAGTGTCTGAGTGGGTCTGTGAGTGGGCACATGAGTTTCAGAGTAGGTCTGTGAGTGGGTGAATGCATGTCTGAGTGGGTCTGTGAGTGGGTACATGAATCTCTGAGTAGGTTTGTGGATGGGTGCATGAGTCTTAGAATGTCTGTGAGTGGGTACATGAGTGTCTGAGCCAATCTGTACGTGGGTACATGAGTGTCTCACTGCATTTGTCAGTGGGTACATGAGCATCTCAGTGGGTCTCTGAATGGGTGCATACGTCTCTCAGTGGATCTCTGCGTGAGTGGATGACCGTCTCAGTGGGTCTGTGAGTTGGTGCATGAGTCTCTGAGTGGGTCTTAAAGTGGTTCCATGAGTGTCTTAATGAATTTGTGAGTAGGTGCATGTGTCTGAGTGGGTCTGTGAGTGGGTGGATGAGTCTCTGTGTGGGTCTTTGAGTGAGTGTGTGACTGAGTATGACTGTGAATGGATGCATGACTCTGTGGGTGAGTGAGTGAGTGCTTTAATTTTTGAATAGATGATATATTAGTCAGGGTAGTAGTGTCTTCATGGGCCCTGACTAGCTGTGTGATTCTGTGTGGGTCTGTGAGTTCATACATTAGTCTGTGACTGAATGTATATGTATATATATATATATATTAGTTTTTTAGCAATGTTTGCGACTCCACCGCAACGTTACATGGGGGCTGTGCTGGGTGTTGTGCTGGGTCAGAAACTCCAATCATGTGGAAAGAAAAATATCATTTGTGGCATATTAAACTCATAAGGGGTCCCTCCTACACCTCTACAATGTATCCATGTGGTCAGAGTGCCCGTACCCTGACCCCTTATAAACTATTTAATCTTTCTTTCCATCGCCTCGGATCATGCCCACTTCATGAAATGGCGGCCACAATGTTTTAGACATGATGCAATCAGCCAATCAGAACGCGGTGCCTGCTGGGTGGAGTTACCAAAGGTCTGCGTCCCTAGATATATACATTTGGATTTTCTTTAATATCTCAAAAACTACTAAACAGATTTATACTAAATAACAAAAAGCATGTTTTCTGGACAAAGAGCTAAATTTCTGTCAAATTTGGTGTAATTCCATCCAGCAGTTAGGGCTCTAGTCATGTTCAAACTTTCCTATGGAAACTTACATTGGAAAAACACTTTTTTGACCTCCCCTTTTTCTCGGCCCCCACTTGACAGATCATCCCAAAACTTTCCATGCACAAGACATTACTATGACACTTTTTATGGGAACATTTCGTGAAGAATCAAGCAGTACCAAATATATATTACCTACTGGCGGTTGCCAGTGGGTAGTTATAGTGAGAACCTAGTTTGCATAGGAAAAGCATTTTTTGATTTGCTAATAGCTTTGGTATCGTTTGACGAATCTTTGCAAAATTCTTCAAAAGAAAAGTCTATCCAGGTCAAAAGGGCGTCCCAAATGCGTTTTCCCCATGTTCATTTCCATAGGAAATTTTGAGATGGGCTACAGCTTGAACTGCTGAACGGAATTACCACACATTTTGGCAAAAAGGTAGAGTCACAAAATAAATTTCCTATAGTAAACTTTGGGCAAGGCTACAGCCGAAACTACTGAACAGAATTACCCCAACTTTGGCAAAAAGGTAGTGCTTGGATCAGAAAGCTACCTTTTTTAAAAATGGTGTAAATCCGTTCAGTAGTTGCTGAGAAATAAAAAAAATAAAAGTTTTGATATCTAGGGACGCGGTGGAGTCTCGACCCTTCCCGACTATGAGTTTTATTCTAATTTGCTGTCAACACTCCAGACCAGGAAGTGTTGGCAGCCATCTTGTGACTCAGTAAAACAGAGTCTCAAGAAAACAGAAAAACAAAGGTGAAAAAAAGAAAAGGGGGAGGGTAGAAACACCCTGACCCCCTAGGCCTACTCGGGGGGTCACACAAGGACACCCAGGGCCCAAAAATATATTTTGTAAAAGAAAATTGGCCGAATCCGCACTCGAGTTGCAAATCCGGCTGAGAATATTTTTAAAAAATTAAGCATGGGCTCCCGTGCTTCGCTGTATTTAAGCCCCTGGGTGGGCCAGGTCCTGGGAGGGGCCACAATCCCCATTGACCGCCACCTCCCCAGGGCAAGAGTTATGAGTTCCGGGGGGCACGCAGCCTCCCTGCAACCCCGAGGACTGCCACCTCCCCAAGGCTCATTTTAATATTAAAAAACAAAAAAGCGTGGGAGGGCCCTAATCCCCCCACACTGCACTGGGGACCGCCACCTCACGGGGCTCAGTTTAAAAAAATGTGTGGGGAGGGCATGAGCTTCCCCACACGCCCTGGAGACCACCACCTCCCTGGGGCACTGTATATTTAAATTTGGGGTTCGTTACGGACCACCACCTCCCAGGGGTTTTGCCCTTCTGGGGAGGGGGGCCACGTGGCCCCCATTGTGGAGTCCTTTGTTGCCCTGTGTATTGCCACCCCCCAGGGCTGGCTCCTGCAGTGTTCTGGGATGCCCTCCCAGGACACTGCTTTTTGCTGTGGAAGGGCGGGAGCCGGACGGCTCCCGCCCTGTCATAGCAAACACTGGTTTGGATTTTTGAAGCAAGAACAGGTTTACTGCTCACGCTTACAAAATCCAAACCAGATTGCGTTTCTGCAAGGGGAACTGCATGTCAGCAGCTCCCCGAGTGGAAAAGCAATACCGGCTCCCGCAGGAGGCGGGAAGCCGATGAGACCGTGGGGTCTCATTAGGGACCCCAACAAAAAGGCCGGGCCCTTGGGGATGGGGTCCCGGGGCAATGAGTGGCCTAGGAAGCAGGCCACAGGGCCCCCCTCCCTCAATTAGAATAAATAAATACATTTTAAAAGAGGCACAGCCATGGGGATGTGGTCCCCGGGGCTAATAGATGCCCCAGGAAGGGGGCCACGCAGCCCCCTCCTACATTTAAAAAATAATAATTATGGCCATGGCCTGGGGGATGGAGTCCCCGGGGCCGAAATTGGCCTTGGGAGGGGGGCCACGTCGCCCCTTCCCCTTTACATTTCTTTTTTTTAAAAAGGAGTCAGGCCCTGGGGGATGGGGTCCCCAGGACCCAAAAAAGGAAAGAGAAGGGGGAAACACAGCCCCCCTTCTTAAATGTTTTTTTTTTTTAAGCTGGCATTGCGGCTTGGCCCCGCCCTCTCCCTGCAGCACTCAGCAAACACGCCCCCCGGCGCGTTGTAAGTTGGGGAATTCATTCCCCTTGAATACTGACGGTCCCTGGGGGCCAACTAGCCCACCAGGTACGTCCAGTATGCACCAGGGAGTTGCGTTGCAGAGAGGTCATCAGAGGCCTGCCCCTTTTTACACCTCTCTGCAACGCAGCTCTGTGGTGCTTACTGAAGTTAGGTTGTGCTCAGAGAGAGGAGGCATGCAGAGGATAGAAGGGAAGCAGTGGGACATTTGACCTGGTGGTGTGTGAGGACAACCTGTTACATTTTCGTGTATGTCCAGCACTTCTATTGTGTGGTGCTGAGAGGGATATATTAATGTTTTTGGAAATATTTCTTGGGTAACTCATTTTTGTGTGCATATACTAGGTCACAGGCCAGCTTGCCCTTGAGACGCCATATCCTCTATTTCCCTACCCTCAGCTTTCCTAAAAGTGTGGATTACCTCCAACAGAGCTTCAGAAAGGTCTTAAAGGTAGACTTGTGTACTTGTTATTACATTTCAAAAACAATATTGAAACTATAGGGGAACTGAGGGATTTTGATGAGCCACTTATTATTCTAGTAAATGGTGTCCCTACTGGGAACAAAAAAAAATGGCAAACGTTAGTGGATGTTAGTAAAGTAAACACACAAACTATCAGTGATGCTATTAATCTGTTTCAAATGAAACAAGCAAAAGGAGCTCCCATGAGTACCCGGGAAAAACCTTAGAGGCTCAGAAAATAGTTTTGTGTTTATCTGTTTCAATTAGAAACATGATGCTTCAGAAAATATTATTAGCATATTTATGCATTGTGTGCTGTGACTTGGCTGGTGTTCATGTATAAAAAGATTCTTGTACGGTACCCATGTGTTCTTTCATGTGCATGGGTATACATAAAATGGTGCAATAGTGCATACTCATGCAGACGACAAGATGCACACCATAAGGCCCTGCATACAGTACCAATTTAAACACTGGGTTCAAGGTCCTCAGTGCACCTGGCTCAAAGACTCCTTTACGCTCTTTCTACTAATCACTCTAGATATTGCTAGCTCCAATGTACATTCCTCCAAGTACGAGGATTGTCTGATCTTTTTAAAATATTTTCAATAAATGCACGTGGCACAGAACACATGACACTCAACTTTTTTTTACATAAACCTTTGGTTTTATGGAACAAAGCAGCATATAACATTTTAGAATAGGTTGAAACAAGAAGAGTATGCATATTTCCCGATGTGGGGAGGACAGAGCCATCTGTGTGCACAAAGCATTTCATAATCTAATATCGCACTACACAATTTTGGGGGACTTTAGAGGGACACATAGTAATAACCTGAGGGCTGTACCCTTTTTGATGACTTCAGTGGATCCTCTGAACATGAGGCGTGGTACTTGGTGGTACCTTACATTTTTAGAGTTGGCTAGTTAAGGAGGGCGTACCAGATGAAGAAACCACTGTTATAGAAGGATGGAGAGCAATGTAATTTAATCAGCTTAATCACTATGGTATAGCTCACAAAACATTTTTTAATGGCACTATTTCTTGTGCTTAATGATAAATTAAGTTAGTGTCAGCCTTAAATATATTTTATCGCTGCATTAGGAAAACAGGATTCTGAGGGCCATAATGGATGGCAAGACGTTTTGTGTATATTTGTTGCTGTGTTGTTTTGTAACAGTGATGTGTTCTGTTGTTTTTTCACCATTATGTTTTTTATGCATGATTGCAATGTGTTTTTGTTGTGTGGTACTGCTATTGTTGTTCTGTGGTCCATTTTCACTGTTCTTTGGTGCTGTGCCATTTATGTGTATGTTACTGTGTTATGTTCAGTAGTTTACTGTAAACACATCACCAATTGCTGCTATATTTCGAGCAAAAAGCAGTACAAGCCTGAAAGGTTTGTGTGCCAAGAAGCAATTTACCACTGTCTTAGCCAGTAAAATAGCGTTGCTCTCACTCTTCAGCTAAGACACAAGTCAGTCCAAAACTGTGGCAGAGACTGCATCTTAACTCAGCATCTTTCCCTGTGCTCACTTTATGTGATAAGTCACTAGGCCATTTGCATAAAAAATGCCCCTTACAATATTAGGAAATGTGCCATTTTGTTAATATCTTTGCAAATTTAATGAGACAATATTGCTGAATCATGGTGCAAATATTGATATGTAATGAGGATTAGTGAGCAATGGTGAAAATATCGACATGCTCACATAATTACAGAGAAATAGTGAAAACTAGAAATTACACTAGGATTTAAGAGAGGTCGTTCAATTGCACCTAGTCATCTAAATCTTCAAACTAATAGTGCAAAGCTGTCTAGACCCTGACAACTTCTGAGTGCAAATGTGAACAAGCATTCAAGAAGAATGGGTGATGGGGCAAATCTACATTAAAGATTACTGACTGATTGGTCACTATTAAACATGCATTAACTACCATTGGTGTGTTGAGCTTTTTGGTACTATTTTCACTTAAATCTTTAAAATTCATATTTACACTTCTCCTTATGGGATTTGTGGCATTCTGGTATTATTTTATTTATTAAATTGTCTTCTTTGGTTATAAATTGGAGTGGGATGCCTATTTTGTTGTGGTTTTGACTTTTCAATTGTGTAGGTACTTCTAAATTCTTTACACTTTTCTCCAAAGTAAGCCTGTCTGCTCTCTGCCACAGCTACAAGGGGTTGAGCTCCATTTTAAATTAATGAAACTTTTGACTTCACCCAGAAAGATAGTACTTTACTATTTGTGATGGACGCAAATCCACCAGAACTACTATACCATTATCTCATACTCAGTAATCATTAATGGTCATGTTACACTGGGCCGTAGGTGCAATTTGAGGCTTACCCCGGTGGAGCACGGATCGGATGCACCAAGCAGATTGGCCTTACTGGGGCTTGGAAGTGGAGAAGTTTGGAAAAGTTTCTAAGCCCCAGTCTGAAAAGGGTCTTTTTCATTTTTCTCATGAAAAACATATATGCGCACAGAAATTAAGTCTGACACAGTGGAACTGCTGGTCAGATTTTTTCTGCAGCCGGTCCCCTTGAAGCTCTAGAACTCTGGACCAAAAGTTTAAAAACAAAATTGAAACATACTTTTGTGCCCAAACAACCACAGGAGTACACTCAGAGGACCCCATGACCTCAGGAGGAACACTTAGAGACGTTCAGGGTGTTAGGCAGAGGCCAACAGCAAAGTCCAGTCCAGGTCCAATTGCCACTGTTCAGCTGAGATTCTTTAAAGGTCTGTTCCTTTCAGGTCTGTAGTGTTCCTAGAACCACGTGATTTGTCTAATGATTCTTGGAGAGTTCCCTGCCCTTCGATTTTACGTGAAATGGGGTCGAACCTCCTCAGGTCCTTCTCATGGCGTCACAAATGCTAAGTGCAGCAGGTTCAGTTTGCCTGGTATTCTTTCACAAGTTCAGCTGTGTTCTGAGGAATGCTTGTGAGGGTCCAGCTTTGTAGGGTTCACTTATCTGTGGGTGGGGGACTACATAAGACACTCATAGCTCCTCTATGGTCAACAGAGTAAATATTGCCAGGTCCTGACCTACCCAAAATGGCATGTGTCAGGGCATTTTCAAGATGGAAAAAATCTTTTGCCACACAAACTTGAGCTCTAAGGGTGTGGGTAGGGATTTTACTATGGTAATTCTTGTGTCCTCCCACATCTAACACTAAAATCCAGTTTGAAGCAGGTAATGTAACCACAATAAACCTAGATACAGACGTCTGGTAGAACAAAAGCAGTGCTCTTTAGCAACCAGACAGGTGACACACAATAATTGTCCTACAATTCTATTTTCTTCCATTGAAGGCCACAAAACATTTACATGTGTTTCACAATTACATGTCACTTGACACTGAGCTGTCAACAGGAGCAGCAGAGCCCATACTCTGCATATTCTATTGAGCTCAGAGGAGTCAACGCTGCTTATTCAGGTCAGCCTATTTTGAACTCCTGGAAGGATTTTCACACCTCATTCCAGGCTGAGCACTGGCTGGGATTAACTTGAGAGCTAATGTAAATTAGTCCCGCGAAAGCTCTGCTTCTTAATATTTATTAAAAATACGACTTCACCATTGCATTGAATTTTTATTAACTATCGAAAATAGCGGTTTAGTTAGTTTTCTAGCTGGTCCTTTTTCCCAAATTAGCAGTGTTAGTAATTCAATCTGCACTCTGGTTTTCAATGTAGGATAGCTAGGTCTGCCACAGTGAAAATAGCTTAAAGTACCTTGTCACTGCAAAGACATGTTAACATTACTTTTCTACAAGTTCCCATTTTAAATACCATGTACCCCACCTTGTAGGCTATAAGGCTTCCATAAGGGATGTTTTTAACTATCAAAACGGGTTCTTTTAACAGGTTACACTGCAGGTTTAAACTGCCTCCGTTAGGCTACAATGGTAGGTCTAAAATCCTGTTTTTCTTTTCACACTAGTTGATAGCACAATAAGTACTGCCGTACACAGGTGACATTTAACTTTAAATATCTTGGGTGCAGTTTCCCCACCAAATACTATGGCCTTGTAGGAAAGTTTAATACAACACCCAGGACTTAGCTATGTTCTACTTAATTTACTGGTGAAAGCACATTCACTGGGAGCTGGTCAGCAGTAGCACAGTGTGCAGAGGGCAAAAACCAGCAGTACAATTCTGTAAGAAAATTAAAAAATTTACAAAGCAATGAAGAATCACTTCCACTTCAAAAATAACGAGAAGTATTGTCTTTGCCAAAGCCTGTTTATATAGAGAGCTTAGTAGAGAAGTGATGCTGTTATGCATTGCTGTAAACAACTGGTGTTACTTTTACCCAAAGTGATGATACTTAATTGCTCTACCTTGGCAGGATGAAGGGCAGAATTGCCCCTGCCTTAGTTTGCACTTAACACATTATAGTCACAAACAGATGTCAGCAGCAAGCTTGTTACTTACTGAATGTACAGTGGAGAACTTACATGATGGAGAACAGTATTCCCTCTACCATTACACTACTGTATACTCTCCTTCACACATGATTCAACACTCCTTATGTTGTGTTTTCTTACAATCTAATTCATCTAATTTTACAGTGATGCTTTCTGTGTTTTAGACCTATCTCGAGTCAAGCAGAGATAATACAGAGACAGTTCATTTGTGTGATACAGCCACTTTGGGCTACCTAGGAGCCAGCATTTAATTTACTTAGTGGGTGTTAAGATGTATATAGCACACACTACGCATTGAACTGTCTCTTGGTGTTGATCACCCTCTTTTACACATTTCGCCATGCGCAGACCTCCGACCTGAATTAGCATCACCAAGCCTAGAATTGGTCTGGGATCTGTTGATTGTCAGGAGGGATGAACTATGAGTAAATACTGCTTCTCGTCATCCAAAGGTATCTGAGTTTACGAATTATGGGGCATATTAGCAAGAACCTCGTTAAAATTATCGCCATTTTAGCGGCAGGAAGCGGCAGCTAAAACGGAGATAATGGGCTTGCTAATATGTGCAGGACATCTAACCTGGGCTTCTATTGGAATTCTATAACGCATATTAGCAAGCCCATTATCGCCGTTTTAGCGGCAGTTTCCTGCCGCTAAAACAGCGATAATTTTAACGAAGTTCTTGCTAATATGACCCCATTTATTTTTTTCCCTGGCCATATGTGGCAACAAGAGATGAACTGAAAAGTCCTCCTGAGGAGTAACACAGGCCCCTGCTGTTCCTCCAGCGCAGCCCCCCCCCAACCTTTCCGGGAGGCCCACGTTCATCCAAAACCTATGAATATTTGCAATATATTGGAGACTCGATGGCCCATGATCACATTCTGCAAGGGAGAGGGGCCGTCATATTTCAGTACGCCACGTGTGCTCTCCTAGAACATACCCAACACTTGCGTGACTGCATTGCTAAATTCTGCAGCTGTCGCCTACAAAAGTTCCTCTTTTGCTGTTTGAATCAAAAAATAAAGATTTCTACATAGATGCAAAGTGACTGATTAGGGAATGAACACTGAAACAAAATGTACTAATGAAACAATAGGCAGAATAAGCTTCCAGGCGTTCCTAACAAGATATTTCACCAGTTTGTTTCAAGAAAAAAATAATTCCATCTTTGATTAAACAGCCAGACAAATCTTAACAATATGAAGTAGCAAAGTAATCAGAAGGAAAGAAGGTGGACATTGAAATCTTCAGGCTTTTATGAATCTCCAATGGGCATGCATCTTAATGAACAAATGTAAAAAACTCAATTTAAAACAGAAAGTAATAGAATCCTATGAATTAATGATTGCAAGAGTGCCTGAGATTCTTTCATATAATCCTTCATCTAAGTCAAAGGCAAAATTAATTAAAATAGGGGCATCCCTGTACGATGTGCAGTATAGCGTTGAAAGAAAATGTTAATAGAGAAGAAACGTAAAAAAGACATTTTAACATACAGCATTGTTAATTTCTAAATGTGATTTAGGAAAACAACAAAAGATTTAATTAAAAACGAGGCAAGAAAATATTAGAAATTTTCTGGCAGAACGTCATCAATAATTTGGCACGAGACTTCTGTGCCTGGCTGTGCGTTCAACCAGTCAAAAATACACCATAGTCTTCCTTAAATTTTGAAGCTTACAGACCTACAACAAAAGAAATAAAATGCATGTTAAAGAGCTGTCCAAAAAACGCTGTCTACTGCACTATGCAGAGGGCCATTTGTTTTCCTTTTTTTCTGAGGTGACACTGATACAGTAATATCTGACAGCAGCTTCCTCTTTGTTTCATTCTCAGATCCATGCATGTGCCCTTCAACACAGGGCCTGCGTAATTCCATTAGGGCAAGGTAGAGGAGGGGGGTACAGCTGCATAGACCAGTGGTTAATTTGTAAAAAAAAATAGCGCTGAGGCTCTTGTCAGGTGGCAGCTTGTATGAGCCCATTCTCCCCAGGTCCCTCTAGACCTCGCCCCATTCCTTACTCATGGAGGCAACCATCTCCCTGACAGAGAAAAGAACAGAGGAATGCTGGGACCCCTAACCTCGCACCCTCCCACTGGGAGTACTTAACCAGGACAGAATGGGAGGAGTACAACCCAGCCAGGAGTATTGAAGATTACAGGTAAGTAATAGGGCATTACCCACAGGTCCCTCCAGTCCTTGTCCCATTCCTTACTTATGAAGCATATGAAAGCCAGAAACCATGCCTTCCGAACCCCCAATATCCAGGGAGGACCTGACCTGGCAGTTCGGGCTGGACTGTTCCCATGGGGAACAGGGTCAAGACTGATTTGCATATGGCTGGGTCTTAATGGCATGGGGAGCAAATAAACAATGGATTTAGGCCCAGATCTCTGTACTGGGGTGAATGTATGGAAGGCTCAAGTCCTAGAAAAAGAAGTGGGGGGACTGATCAAGTTAGGCAGTATGCAAGTGCCATCATGACGTGTGCCATCACAGCACATAACGTCACAATGTGTGACTTTCCACGTGGAATCACAGGAAGTGACATCACAAGAAGTGACATCAGATACTAAGATCTCACACATGTTTATCAGGTGTATCATAAGTACATTTAAGTGCATTATGATATTTAACAAATGAGATTTGGAGTCCGAGTTGTGCCAAAAAAGTGGCGCAATCCTGACACAAAATCTGGGCCTCAACTAAAACATTTTTTTAAACCCGGCCATAAAGAAATTAGCAACGAGGAAAAGCATGGTAGTATATCTGTTCTGCTAAATTGGTTGCAAAGTCTGCATTTTAAAATATGTTATGGGGTTAAGGGTTCTGCTGCAGGAGTGCCCAGAAAATCTCAGAAAAATGGTGAGATAACTTTGGAGGTTACCTCATTTGTGTAGTCCCAAATTTGAATCAAAGTATTTAGAAGATTAAGTTGTCTCCTGCACAACATAATCATCCAATGTTCTGGGGGTGGGGGAGACAGGGTGTTTTAGGATTATTGAACCTCTATTTTGTTTCTACCTTCTTCGGGTTTGTTATTCATGATATTTCAACACAGATGGTGTATACAATGTTGTAAGCATAAATGTATCACTTAATTACGCAATAGTGCTCTGACATGTGTATGTATAACATATGCCATCTGAAAATGCAATAAAATATGTTTTAAAGCAAAATTGTCTCTTGCAAAGCACAACATGTAACATACAGATCACAGATTTGTATTTTATGCAGATAGGTAAGTGGATTACTGATTGAACACAGAGATCCTTTTTTTTACTTGTAGTTAATGAATTGTAATTCTAGTAGACCGCAGTCGGCTATGAAGGGCATTTGACTCCTACACCTTGTAACTCTGACTGTCTAATGTAACACATCTTGTACATTGATTTGCACACTTACATGATTTATGTTGAATGGATAATATGTATGTTATGTGAAGAGCTCTAACACTCTGCATTGGGATGAGTAGCACAATAAAAGAAATGAAATACTTCTGTTTAAATTGTTATTTGTGTAAATACTGGGACAGACCAACCCATCTGACATTCGCTTATATACAGGAACTGAACAAAGTAAAAAGAATGTATCTCTTAAGTGCTTGTGAAGAGAAAACAAGTGCTGTGCTTTTGTTTCGTCTCCCTTGCATTTGCATTTAAGTGTGAGGTTCCAGGCTGTCTCCAAACCGATGCTAGATCAAAAGGAGGCCTGATGCCCACTTAACCTCTACCTTTATCTTGGCACAGCTGGAGGTGGAAAGAAAAGCCCCCTAGCTGCCTGTATGGTGCTGCTGGGAATGGAAAGCACACAACGTGCAGGAAGGAGCTGCTGAATGTGTCCCAGTGTCTGTAAATTACACCGGGACAAGTTCAACATATTTTTGTTGGGCCCAACAGCGTTCACCCTGTGAAAATAGTGAGTGGACACTGTGTAACCCGGACTCGTACCCTGAATGTATGAGATTGTTCAGCATTCTGTCCATCAACTGTTCCTTTTGCATTTGTCACTCCTAGTTGGATGGGTATGCCCAGACATGGGTCCTGTGCTCTCCATGCCACTGGAGTCAAGCTAGCCAAGCTGATGTGGGGTGATACCCCCACACCTATCCTAGGATGCTTGTTTCCAGCCCAGGGAGAACCTGGCCTGGCAGTTTGGGTTGGATTGTTCACTTGGGGAACAGAATCAAGACCGATTTGAATATGACTGGGTCTAAACTGGAATGCCATGGGGAGCAAAAAAAATGATGGATTTAGGACTAGATCTCTGTACTGGGGTGAATTATATTGTTCAACATTCTGTCCATCAATTGTTATTTTTGCATTTGTCACCCCAAGTGGGATAGATATGCTCAGACGTGGGTCATCTGCTCTCTATGCCACTGGAGTGAAGCTAGCCAGGCTGATGAGGGGGATACTCTGAAACCAGTCCTTGGATGCTTGTTTCTAGTCCAGGGAGGACATGGCCTGGCAGTTCAGGCTGGGCTGTTCCCATGGGGACTAGGGTCAAGACTTATTTGCATATGGCTGGGTCTAAACTGGAATTGTATGGCATGGGGAGCAAAAGAATGATGATTTAGGACCAGCTCTCTGTACTGGGGTGAATGTATTATATTGTTCAACATTTTGTCTATCGCTTGTTCTTTTTGTATTTTTCACCCCCTCATAGCAGGCTGAGGGTCAATCATGTAAATTGATGGATGCAGCTCGTGCCCCCCCTTGCATCTAGGTTCGCACAGAGACCCCCGGCCTAGGCCTTATCAGTCTCTCACCAAGTTCAGGTTAGCAGCTCTGGGGTCACACTCGTCAATCTCAGTTTTTCAGTCCGTGGTTGCAGCGCAGGGCCATGGTTGGTCTTCCTGTAGCAGTGGGATCTTAACCAGCAGTGACGGGAGCCTGCAGCAGTATTCAGAAGTCAAGGAGAGGTGTGAGGCTGTGCACACGCTTCCCACAGCAGAAGTATCTCACTGGTGGTAGGTCAAAGTCTCCTGGTAGCATGCAGCAGTCGACTTTGGGTGGAAAGACAGCTTGTCACACAGTGTGTCACTGGCAGGAATATAGTCCAGAATAGAGGCTTCTGACAGTTGCTATTTTCCAGATCTTGACTTCGAGTGGCATTCCGCTGTGTACTTGGTGATTCTTCCTGGGAACGCCGGTCACTAACCCACAGATAAAGGTTCTTTGGCTCAGCAGGTGCCAGGTGTTATCGTCGACACACAGTTCCTCGGATCAATGATCTTGAATCTTCACAAGGTAGCCCTCAGGTACCCCATGGTCACTTAGGGGTCGATTACGATGGCGGACGGTAGGATGGGAAGCACTGTCAAATGTCCATACGCCGCGGAAGAGCACGCACCGCCGCGGAACTACACCCGACCCTGCGGCGGACGAAACCAATCCAGAGACACCGCCGTACGGAATGACGTCTCCGACCGTCCTCTAAATCACGATGGCGGAACACACACATCAAATCGCTGCGGAAAAACAACCTGCCAGAACACAGCGGATTCACCACAGCGGAGAGGCAAAATATTGCACAGATACCCGCCACAGGCAGATCGCCGTCATGGACCCAGCGCTACACGCATTCCCTATATTCTTGTTGCTTCACCATCAGCAAGTCATGGACCGTCGCCGACGACGCCGCAGATACGCCAACACACCAATTGCTGTTGGAAGGGGAGTAACTTCCGGGGCCGTGACGTGACGAGGGGGAGGGTCATGTTGGGGAAATAGCATTTACGATAGCACCAATAGATCTACAATGCAAGGAGACAACAAGGAATGACAAAGACAAACCACTACACACGATTGCCTTGCTTTATTGCACTTAATAGGGGTATAATCCTAGTGTAGCCAAGAGCATGAGCACTGGGTGGAACAGAGCAGGTACATCTGAGGCAGCACATGAGAGGGGCTAAGTGCATCAACAGTCCATAGCAAGGCACAGGTACATCTGAGGCAGCACATGAGAGGGGCTAAGTGCATCAACAGTCCATGGCACAGAGCAGGTACATCTGAGGCAGCACATGAGAGGGGCTAAGTGCATCAACAGTCCATGGCACAGAGCAGGTACATCTGAGGCAGCACATGAGAGGGGCTAAGTGCATCAGCAGTCCATGGCACAGAGCAGGTACATCTGAGGCGGCACATGAGAGGGGCTAAGTGCATCAACAGTCCATGGCACAGAGCAGGTACATCAGAGGCAGCACATGAGAGGGCACAATGCAGTATCAGAACAGCAAGAGGGCATTGTCCATAACAGAGCAGGTACATCAGAGGCAGCACATGAGAGGGCACAATGCAGTATCAGAACAGCAACAGGGCAGTGTTCGTAACAGAGCAGGTACATCTGAGGCAGCGCATGAGAGGGGCTAAGTGCATCAACAGTCCATGTCAAGGCACAGGTACATCTGAGGCAGCACATGAGAGGGGCTAAGTGCATCAACAGTCCATGGCACAGAGCAGGTACATCTGAGGCAGCACATGCGAGGGGCTACGTGCATCAACAGTCCATAGCAAGGCCCAGGTACATCTGAGGCAGCACATGAGAGGGTCTAAGTGCATCAACAGTCCATGGGAAGGCACAGGTACATCTGAGGCAGCACATGAGAGGGCACAATGCAGTATCATAACAGCAACAGGGCAGTGTTCATAACAGAGCAGGTACATCTGAGACAGCACATGAGAGGGCACAATGCAGTATCAGAACTGCAACAGGGCAGTGTTCGTAACAGAGCAGGTACATCTGAGGCAGCACATGAGAGGGCACAATGCAGTATCAGAACAGCAAGAGGGCAGTGTCCATAACAGAGCAGGTACATCAGAGGCAACACAAGTACGTGGGTCAAGTGCCCCGTCCCGTGGACATTAATAATGCAAGGGTGGTTACAATGGACAATCTAGACACCAAGTCAAATGACATGTGAGTGATGGGAGCTACACCTCACAGCACAGAATCTGGTGGACTGCTTGACCTAGTCGCCTCGGACACACTTCCAGCACCAGAAACAGGAGTGTGAGACACAGCCACAGCTCTAGTGACTGACACATGAGCCATTGACCCAGACACACTGCCAGCACCAGAAACAGGAGTGTGAGACACAGCCACAGCTCTAGTGACTGACACATGAGCCATAGACCCAGACACACTGCCAGCACCAGAAACAGGAGTGTGAGACACAGCCACAGCTCTAGTGACTGACACATGAGCCATAGACCCAGACACACTGCCAGCACCAGAAACAGGAGTGTGAGACACATCCACAGATGTAGTGACTGACACATGAGCCATAGACCCAGACACACTCCCAGCACCAAATACAGGAGTGTGAGACACAGCCACAGCTCTAGTGACTGACACATGAGCCATAGATCCAGATACAGGAGTGTGAGACACAGCCACAGCTCTAGTAACTGACACATGAGCCATAGACCCAGACACACTGCCAGGACATGTCCCTGTACAGTGACCAACAAATACCATGCCAGCATCTGAGACATGAGAGTGGCAGACACACACAGTGGCAGTAGCTGAAAGAGGAGAGGGCACAACTGACACAGTGCTACTACATGAGGCATGACAGCGAACAACATACACAGTGCCACTATCTGACACATGAGAGTGAACTGCAGCTGACCCACTAGGACCACTGAAATGATGAGCCACAGGGCTGTATGGGCCAGGAGGCAGGGTGGCTCTGGGAGCTGGTGACAGCTGGACTGGAGCGACATTGGTCAGGTCAGGTGTCACTGGTGTGTGTCTCCGTTTCTTTGGGATATGTAGGGGCACACAGGACATGACTAGACTGGTAAGTGGTTTGGCCTCATCAGAAACATCACCCATCAAAGGTGGATCATGTGCTGGTGAGGGTCTGCTCTCTGGGGACGTGCTGGACCCTGCTTGACGTTTGCTGTGGCCCTGCCTCCTGCCCTCTGCATCATGTGTAATGGGGGGTGCAAAAACAGTGTACTCCTTCCTCTGCTTCGGCGGGGTGTGGATGGGAGCAGAGGTATGGGGGGACTCCACCGCTGACACATGTGTTTTACGTTCCTTCACCAACATCAGCCTCAGGGCAGGCAGGGGTGACTTATGCCTGTCCTTGATGGAGCTCGTGTCCATGGGAGAACCCTTGGCCCTGGGAGGTGCCTTGGCCGTAGGAGGTGTCCTGTCTCTGGAATGTCCCTGATCCGTGGGTGGTGACCTGTCCCTGGGAGTTGGCTTGTCCTTTGTAGTGTCCCTGTCCATTGTAGTGTACCTGTCCTTTGAAGTGTCCTTGTCCCCGGGAGTGTCCCTGGCCTTGCGAGGTGCCCTTTCCTTTGTAGTGTCCTTGTCCTTGGAAGTGACCCTGGCCTTGGGAGGTGCCCTTTCCTTTGTAGTGTCCTTGTCCTTGGGAGTGTCCCTGGCCTTGGGAGGTGCCCTTTCCTTTGTAGTGTCCTTGTCCTTGGGAGTGTCCCTGGCCTTGGAAGGTGCCCTTTCCTTTGTAGTGTCCTTGTCCTTGGGAGTGTCCCTGGCCTTGGGAGGTGCCCTTTCCTTTGTAGTGTTCTTGTCCTTGGGAGTGTCCCTGGCCTTGGGAGGTGCCCTTTCCTTTGTAGTGTCCTTGTCCTTGGGAGTGTCCCTGGCCTTGGGAGGTGCCCTTTGCTTTGTAGTGTCCTTGTCCTTGGGAGTGTCCCTGGCCTTGGGAGGTGCCCTTTCCTTTGTAGTGTCCTTGTCCTTGGGAGTGTCCCTGGCCTTGGAAGGTGTCCTTTCCTTTGTAGTGTCCTTGTCCTTGGGAGTGTCCCTGGCCTTGGGAGGTGCCCTTTCCTTTGTAGTGTTCTTGTCATTGGGAGTGTCCCTGGCCTTGGGAGTACCTTTTGAGGGGGATGCTTGTGTTACATGTGAATCCCTGTCCTCCAACACCCCTTGAGGATCCTGTGTTTCAACTCCAGGGTAGCTGATGTCGTGTTCGGTTAAAGATTTCCTTGTCCTAGGGGATGGTGTCTGTGCCCTCCGTGACCTGCCTTGCTGCCTGTGGCTGCTTCTAGTGCAATAACCCGAAAATGAGGCCTGGTCTGAAATGTCACTCTCCCCTGAGACATCAAGTGGTGTGGATGGGGGAACTGAAGTAGAACCTTGTCCATGCGACTGTAGAATGGCTGCAGACACTGTGTTTGCTAATGACTGAACTGTTCTGTGGAGACAAGCAATATCGCCATGCATCCCCTCCATGATTGCTATCACCTGCCCCAACTTCCTATCGTGGTCTTGGAATGCATTGATCATTTTGGTCTGCCCTACACACAGCTGTCGCAGCAGATCAACAGCCTCAGCACAAAGTGCACTTTGTGTCACAGGGGCAGGGGCAGCGGTGCCTGCACCGAAGGCAACTCTGCTCCCCCTACTCTGGCGAGCACAAGCAGTACTTGTTGCAGTTGGTGGCAGTGTGGGCCCTGTGTGCTGTGTACCGGCTGAAGGTGTTGATTGCCCACTCCCTGTGTCTACCAACAGTGCTGACTCACCAACACTGTCTGAAGATGAGGACAATGGTGTATCCACATTTGAGTCCTCAGGGACAGTTCTGTCCCCCTCTACGGGGCTGCTCTCTTCAGTCCCAGTCTGCGTGTGTGTGATCTCGGATCCGGATGCATTGGCACCACTCATCTCAGTCGTCTGTGGTTCAGTGCCCTCTGCCAAATCTGAAAGAGAGAGAAAAGAGGTTTACCTAAGTGCCACACTCACGTACTGAAGCCGGCGGTGGGTGACCAGCCAGGGGCGGCGGTGGGTGACCTGCCAGGACCATCCATGCCAGGGTGACCTCAATGCACAGGGCGCTCACCCACCGCCAGCAACCGGCGGTGGGTGACCGGCCAGGGCCGGCGGTGGGTGACCGGCCAGGGCCAGCGGTGGGTGACCGGCCAGGGCCGGCGGTCTGCGGTGGGTGCTGCAATATGACTGTAATGGGGGTACCAACTGCCATTTCCACTTGCATATTCAAATGTATGTGTTAGCCTGCCCCCGCGGAATGCGTGCTCCGCCATTGCGATGCCAGTGAGTGATGATTTTCAAAAGATGCACCGTCGCGGTAGTCCGCACATGCGTTTGGCGGGGTGTGACCGTGATGGTCCTTGACCATGCAGCATATGTTATGCACAATTGCAGTATCAAGGTTCATCTTCTGTGTTGGGGGAATGCGTATCCGGATGGCTTGTGTACACACACTCCATGTCTCGGCACACATGTAATGTTCATAGTTGTGCATGTGTGTCAGGACATGTCCATGATGCATCAAGAATCATTATGTCAAGTTAATGGCCCGTGTACACGTGTGTCATACATGTCCATTTGTTGCATGTGTGGTCATACTATTGACCTTGCCAGTGGTTAACAAAGGCCAGTGATGTGCACCCAAGTTGCGTCAGATGTGCCTGGAGATGTTTTGCATCTTGGTTTTGCGGACACACGTTTCTATTTGTACACATCTACACAGTACATCAAGGCTGTGTACCCACATTCAGGAGCTTGTAGCCCAATTGGCACCTCATCTGCAGCCACGCAGAACATATCCAGGAGCTATTACACCCACAGCAAAGGTGATGGCGGCACTTCACTTTTTTGCAACAGGCACTTTCCAGTACACAGTTGGTCATGCCGGGGGGATGTCACAATCCATGTTCAGCATGGTACTGCGGGATGTGCTGGATGCCATGATGCATTACAAGGATGATTACATCCATTTCCCACGGCCGGCAGAGTTGGCAGCAGTCAAAGGGGACTTCTATACCCTGGCCCACATTCCACACGTAGTGGGTGCCATTGATGGCACGCATATTGGTCTCATTCCACCCCAGGCACGTGAACCCGTATATCGCAATCGGAAGCACTACTATTCGATCAACGTGCAAGTGGTGTGCCTGGCTGACAACATCATCTCCCATGTGTGTGCCAGATTTCCCGGGTCCGCACATGACTCCCACATCCTGCGGAGCAGCATTGTCCCCCAACTGATGGCCAATCTGCGCGAGAACGTGCGTGGCTTGTAGGTGAGTGTGCTGTGATGACTATTGTGTTGTATGTGTGCCATGCTGTTCCCAACAATCCTGGTAATGATGTATGTGTCTGTCATCCCTCCACCTAGGCGACTCTGCGTACCCAAACCGGCCGTGGCTGCTAAGCCCCCTACGGAATCCTACTACCCCAGGTGAAATAGGCTATAATGAGGCCCATGGGAAGACACGTCGGGTGATGGAACGTACATTTGGATTGCTGAAGTCTAGGTTTCGCTGCCTGGATAAAACCGGAGGGGCCCTGCCATACTCACCCGGCAAAGTATGCAGAATAGTGATTGCCTGCTGCATGCTCCACAACCTGGCCTTACGCAACAATATTGAACTGATCATGGACCCCCACCCCCACCCTCCCAGGAGACATGTGGGCCTGTTGGGAGTTGTAGTGCAGGACCCCCCCCCCACACACCCCACCTTCCCAGGAGACATGTGGGCCTTTTGGGAGTTGTAGTGCTGGACCCCCACCCTCCCCGGAGACATGTGGGCCTGTTGGGAGTTGTAGTGCTGGACCCCCACCCCCACCCTCACCCTCCCAGGAGACATGTGGGCCTGTTGGGAGTTGTAGTGCAGGACCCCCCCCCCCACACACACCCCCACCCTCCCAGGAGACATGTGGGCCTGTTGGGAGTTGCAGTCCTAGACCCCCCCCACCCTCCCAGGAGACATGTGGGCCTGTTGGGAGTTGTAGTGCTGGACCCCCCCCCCACACACCCCCACCCTCCCAGGAGACATGTGGGCCTGTTGGGAGTTGTAGTGCAGGATCCCCCCACACACCCCCATCCTCCCAGGAGACATGTGGGCCTGTTGGGAGTTGTAGTGCTGGACCCCCACCTCCACCCTCCCAGGAGACATGTGGGCCTGTTGGGAGTTGTAGTGCTGGACCCCCACCCTCCCAGGAGACATGTGGACCTGTTGGGAGTTGTAGTGTTCACTGCTTGACCACATGCGAGCATGGGATGTTAGGAGGCAACATTTGTGGTTAATCATGGTGGGAGCATTTGAGCCCTGGCATTCACATTTGGGTGACTGTGTGATTCACAGGCATGGATTGGAGCCTGGGAGATGTGTCTTAGCAGTTGTGCAAGGCAGAACATGACAGTGTGATAGTGGTAATTGGTATGTACTTACCAGCCTCAAGTCCCTCTTCTATTCCTTCCAGGATCTCAGGGTGCAGTATGCCAAGCACCTTCTCCTCCCATTCAGTAAATGGTATGGGTTCCGGGGGAGTGCCGCCGCCAGTGTGGTGTGCCCGCAGGTGGTTCTTGGCCCGGATGCCCTTCACCCTTGTCTTGACGTCGTGCCACCGCCTCTGGATGTCGTGTTTGGTGCATGGCACGGTCCCTGAAGCATTGACTCTGGTCACTATCCTGTCCCACATGGTGGTTTTAGTTGCCAAGATGGTCTGCTGGACTAGGGTACCAAACAAATGTGGTTCCACACGGATGATTTCATCCACCATGACCTTCAACTCACTCTCTGTGAACTTGGAGTTTTTCTTGGGTGCCATGGTGTGTGATGTGCAAGGTGTTGGTGGTGTGGGGTGTGCAGGTGTGTGGTATGTAGGGATGGTGCTGTGAGGGTAAGGTGTGGGGGGTGTGTTGGTGTGCAGGTTGTATGTGTGTTTGTGTGTCTCTGTTGTTTCTGATGTTCTGCCTCTTTGTTCCAGCTGTGCTGTGATGCAAAGGATTGTGGTAATGGGAGGGATTCCTTTATACTCTGTGTGGTGGTTGTGTCCCAATGGTTTATGGCGGTCAGGTGTTTTGTGGGTGTGTTGACTTGGGTGCTCTTGTTTATGCTGGGGGTTGTCATTGGAGCATGTAGTTGTTGGAGGTGGGTGTTCCAGGTGGGTGTGTCTTCTGTTATTTTTTGTTTGCTATTTACTACCGTCCGCCATTTTTGCTTCGGTTTGACTGCCGGGGTGATGTTCGTTAGGTCCTTCCGCAGCCAAGCTCAGTTTGTTGATGCTTTTTTTCCGCGGCGGTTGTGGAAGTTGGTGAGTTCCGTTGGGATGGCGGGGTTATCCTAATCGTGCATTCGGAACCTCCGAAGGTATGGCAGCAGTTGAGCCTGTTTCCGCGGCCTTTGCGTCCGCGGCGGACGGTGTTTCTGTGGTTCTGTCCGCTAGCGGCGGTCGATGGTGTGATCCGTCTGCCGCGGTCGGTGAGTGTTGACAAAAATATCCTAATCGCACCGGCGGTTTATCCGCGGAGCGGTCGGGAGTATTTTTGCCGCGACCATGGCGGACGGAACCCGTTTCCGTCCGCCATCCTAATAGGCCCCTAAGTCTTCAGGTCTGATTTTGACCCAATAATACACTTGGTAGTGTTGCGGTCACACAGTCCATTTCTTCAGAACTGGTCCCAACCAAATTAACTTAATGATTAGTGTGTGGCATAACCACATTTTTTTAAAAAGGATGACAGGTATACAGTTTGGGTGTGCAGGGCAGGGGACAGAACTGTACATCATGCAGGGGCATTCATGTCCCAACAGGGCTCACACATCACAATTACATTTAATCACATACCATTGCAATGGTCTGCTTGTGCAGGGTTACATTGTGTTTCATTGCAGCTGCTCACACATAAGTCACTGTTGGCCTTTGTGTCCATTTTTGATGCAGACATACACTACTCTTCTTTAACTTCAACTGTAATTTTTTCCCACAGAAAGTTCTAAAAGGTTGAGAGACTTCTGCATGGGAATGTGTACATGAATCTTTTCTGCAATAGTTTTACACATCTGGTTGTAGCACGCAGGACTTGGCCCAGTTAATAACGAGGCCTGAGTTGGCACCAAAGGAAGCAAGAACGTCAAATAAAACAGACAGAGATTTGCGCGGGGAGGTGAGGTATAAAAGAATGTCGTCCGCGTAAAGTGAAACGCGGTCCTCAAAGTCCGGAGACCAGCGAATCCCCTTGAGCGAAGGTTCCCACCGAAGCCAAGCAGCCAATGGTTCCAGGGCGAGTGCAAAAAGCAACGGAGACAAGGGGCATCCCTGACGGGTACCTCTACCAAGGGTGAAAGGAGCCGAAACCCTACCATTGACCACTACTTGTGCCAGAGGTTCCGCATATAATAACTTGATCCAACCAATAAACTCAGGCCCGAAACCAAATTTCTCAAGAGCCGCCCAAAGATAAGGCCATTCCACCGTGTCAAAAGCCATTGAGGCATCAAACGATGCCAAAATGGCCGGCTCCGTCAGAAGCCCCGCCCTCGCAATCGCGCCGTGAAGACGACGTAGGTTCAGAGCCGTGTTGCGATGCGGGATAAATCCGGATTGATCTGGATGGACCAAGCCACTAATGACCGTCAGGAGGCGGGACGCCAGGAGTTTCGCCAATACCTTGGGTTCAACATTTAGCAGGGATATGGGCCTGTAGGAGGAACAAAGATCTCGCGGTTTACCATCCTTGGGGATGACAACTATCGTGGCCAGTCGCTGATCATAAGGGAGAATACCCAGTTCCCGGGACTCTAGAAACATGGCGCGAAGATACGGAGCCACCCTGTCGGGACGCAATTTGTACAGTTCAATTGGCAACCCGTTCGGGCCCAATGCTTTGCCCGAACGGAGTGAACGGATGGCAGTAGCTATCTCATCAACAGTAAAGGGGGAGTCCAACGCCACACGATCCAAATCGGAAACACTGGGCAGAGCTATATCACGCAATAGAAGGCGAGAGTCAGCCACATCTCTCACAGATACAGGGGTATACACCACACGGAAATACTCAGCAAAACGGTCAACTATTCCAATCGGGTCCGTCACACTCTCACCACTCAAAGACTGAATCACGGGTACCACACGATTAGCCCTCTCCTTCTTATCCAGCCATGCCAGCAATTTACCCGCTTTGTCACCCACATCATACAAACGTCCCTGTTGCTCCCGAAACATCACTTTAGCAGCATCTGTGACCATGGACTTATAGGCAAATTGTTTCAGACCCAGGGCATGGAGTTTCGCAGACGTGACACCAGATTCCAAAGCATCCTCCAATGCAGAAATCTCTCCCTCAAGATCCACCGCCTCTCTATTCCTCGCCCTCTTAGCTTCAACAATAAGGGAGAGGGCCTGCCCACGAATCACCGTCTTAAAGGCCTCCCATAGGGACACAGCTGAGGAAACAGACCCCTCGTTATCCAGAAAATACGCGTCCAAAGATTTAAGCAAAAGGCTGCGGGTCTCGGGGGAGGTAAGGTACCACGGATTGATGGGAGCCACCCGGCCCACTGCCTCCACTCCAACCTCAAAACGAAGCCAGAGCGGAGAGTGGTCAGAGATACCCCTGGGTAGGTGTACAATCTCACGCACCGCTGGCGACTGAGCTGCAGGCATCAGGAAATAATCCAGCCTAGACAGACTCCCATGGGCCCCAGAATGAAAGGTGTACTGAAGCTGAGAGGGGTGCAAAAGCCTCCAGCAATCCACCAAGCCAAAGGTATCCAAAAATCCACCCAACCACTGTTGGGCCGCAGGAGTATCTCTAGGGGGGTGGCGATCGTGGAGACCAGAGAACACCGAAATAAAATCACCAGCCAGAAAGAGAGTACTATCAGGGAGGTCCAACAAGACACGGCCCAAATCTGAAAAGGTAGAAGTCTGTAAGCCGGGGGGCACATAAACAGTGAATAAGGAGAGGGCACAACCCTCATAGCGACCCACAAGGACAGCATACCGCCCCCGGTCATCCTGAATCACATCATCAATAGCTAGGGGGAGGGAAGCCCGAACAAGGATACCCACACCCCTAGAACCCGAGGTAAACCCCGAATGTGCCACGAGGCGATAGCCCCACCTATTCATTGCATGACAAACATTGCCTACCAAATGAGTCTCCTGCAGGAAAACAATATCAGGAGATAAACGTCGTATACATTTCAACACCACACTTCGCTTGATACGATCTCCCAGACCGTTAACGTTCCACGAAACAAATCTCAACCCGCTACCCCCCATCCCACCCGACAAAACCAAAACCCCCCACCAATGAGCATGACACCAAAAACATTTTCAAATACAGGATAAAGTCGCCTTGAAAACAGAACACACAAACAACAAACTTCCCTACCACCCTCCCCCCAAATAACAAGAAAACACCCCCCACCCTGCACCCCTGCAAAAAGCTAAAAAGCCACCCCAACCTGCAGTGTGCCTGTCGCCCAAGAACCCCTATTCTACACAAAGACCCCGGAGGAGGAAAGGCTCCGTCCCACCCGCCCCCTGATCAAGACCCATGACGAGAAAAAGAACATACATCAAACACATAAGCAGTAGAGGAACATAGGCATACACCCCTGGAAAAGTTATTCAAAACAAGGCACCAGGTATAGACGAAATGTTCAGCTCTCTACACCACCTTCAGCACCGCCCGGGTGGGCATCGGACTCAGTCTCAGGAGGTCAGCTAGGCAGGGAGTCCAGCCAGTCATTCACAGCATCCGGCCGATCAAAGAAGAAAGTTCGGTCATTATACTCAACCCGCAGCCTGGTCGGAAAGAGCATAGAGTAACGCATCCCCATGTCCCTAAGACGCTTCTTGGCACCACGAAATCCCATCCGCTGCTTCTGGACCTGTTGGGAAAAGTCCGGATAAAAATTCACCGTGGCATTCTCAAAGGCCACCGGGCCCTTCACCCGCGAAGCCTGCAGGATAGCGTCCCGGTCTCTATAGTGGAAAAGCTTCGCAACAATAGGTCTCGGCGGGGCGCCTGGCTTACCCTGGCCCCCCGGAACACGATGTGCACGCTCCACTGTGAAAAATGTACTAAGGCCAGATGGAGATAGGTGGTTCTGGATCAGGTCTTCAACCAGGAGATCAACCGAGTGGGGTTCTGGGTTCTCCGACACACCAACCACGCGAACATTACAGCGACGTGCCCTGTTCTCAAAGTCCTCCAAGCGCCGGGTCATGAAATCGTTCACCCTACGGAGATTGCCAATCTCCGTCTGTATCTCAGAGACGTCCGTCGTGAGGCTGGATGATTTGATATCCAATGACTTCACCTTTTCGTTCGTTTTGGAGAGATCGGCACGAATCAGATTCACCTCGATTGCCACAGTGTCAAGTTTGTGGGCCAAGGTTTCGTACTGTTGGCCTATTGACTCCCGCATGCCAGAAATGGCGCCCATGATGTCCTGCAAGGAGGGCTCCGTCGATGCATCCACTACGTGGTCAGACGCACTGGGACCGGGCAGGACAGCTCCGGGGGACCCCTTAGAGTGGGTATAACGGTCCATAACATTAGATTGGACCGGACCCCCGCGCAGAGGTGTCTTCGTCTTGCGCGTCTCCCGGTCCCCTCTGCCCGCCATTTTGAAGATGCGTCACAAGAAGATTCAGCAGGGTCAACGGACCGGGCACCAGAAATGGAGACCCCGGGACCAAAGGACCGCCAGAGGGGTATCACTAGGATAGAGGCAGCAAACGAGGAAAATAGTCCAGCCAAAGGCCCGACAGCCGACGTGTGTCCTGGCACCAGTTCTGGCCCGACCCTCTCACCAATGTCCCAGTCTGAGGCAGAATCGAAACCGAAACTTAAGAAGGGGACCCACCAGTCAAATCCCCCTGCCGTTGTTGTTCAACTCCAAGACGGCCACCGAACCTCACCCAGTCCCGGGCGCACCTCAAGGGCGGAGCCCAAAAGTTCAATTCATCATAACTCAGGCACCCGGTGTCCAAATCAATTTCTGAAAGGTCCAGGTAGATCAGCCCAACGTCCTCTATATAAATCCTCGCGAAAAATCAGGATTCATACAGGATATTATGCCGGGAGCGGCGGGGGTCCGGGGAGCGCTGTGCTCACGCGGCCATCTCGGATGCCCGCCAAGCTCCTCCTCCGGTTGTCGATATTGTTGATGAGCTTCCGATATGTTAGAGAGATGGCCCTGTCAGGCAGGTGACCATGCAATACTCTGACCCCTGGCGGGGATGCGTCTGGCTGAGTCGAGTCCTCGGAAATAGCTGTTTGCAGCGAGTGTCTGATTTGCAGGTACCGTTAATATTCGTAATCCGCCAGAGCATATTGGGTTTGTAGAGCGTCGAAGGGCTTCACACCCCCAGCACACCAAAGGTCTTTAACATGGGAAATCCCTATTAAGTCCCATTTGTTAAATCTCTTTGAGTTCCCCATATATCCTAGCCTTTGTGAGTCCCACAGAGGTGTGGCCATCGTCAATTTGTTTTGCGAGCCGAGCGATTTAGTAGCAGAGTCCCAGATTTTTTTCTGTGTTGGCAGTGGGGCCTGTGAGCGAGTATTTATTTGGTGTTGAATATAGAGCTCTCAAAAAGGTCCTTCTGGGTAAAAGCCAATGACCCATCAGGAATCCCGGGTTATCAGGGTGTCCATACATGCAATTGTTGATGGCAGCCCAGTAATATTTTTTGATATCAGGCAACCCAATTCCCCCATCATACCAGCCAAGTGTCAGTATTTTCATAGCTATTCGCGGTCTCCCTCCCCATAGGAGGTCTCTAAGGAGTCCCTCGAGATCTTTAAAGTAGGAGTTTGGCACAAGGTTGTCTGAGTTCTGTAGTGCGTATAGGAAACGGGGCAAAGACATAATTTTAAATAATGCAGCCTTGCCCAATAACGAGAGGGGAGGGATTTCCAGTGTGTTATGTCACTCTTAAGCCGTACCAAAGGGGATGATGGACGGAGCGCTTGGGCAAATCAAACACTCACCCTCAGTCAACTGATCTGGGTTTAATCCATCACCATTCTTTAGCTCACTCCACCACCCCAGTTCAGACATGTCCATATGCAAATCAGTCTGACCCTGTGCCTCATGGGAACAGTCCAGCCCGAACTGCCAAACCATGTCTTTCCTGGACCGGAAACAAGCATCCTGGACCGGTTTTGGATTCATAATTCTCATCAGCCAGGCTATCTTGAATCCAGTGGTAGAGTGAGCAAGGGACTCACGTCTGGGCATACCCTGCCAACTTAGGGCAAACAAAGCGATACCAAAGAGGTTGATTGACGGAGCGCTTGAGCAAATCAAACACTCACCCTCAGTCAACTGATCTGTGTTTAATCCATCACCATTCTTTAGCTCACTCCACCACTCCAGTTTAGACATGGCCATATGCAAATCAGTCTGACCCTGTGCCTAATGGGAACAGTCCAGCCCGAACTGACAAGCCATGTCTTCCCTGGACTGGAAACAAGCATCCTGGGACCGGTTTAGGATTCATAATCCTCATCAGCCAGGCTATCTTGAATCCAGTGGTAGAGTGAGCAAGGGACCCACGTTTGGGCATACCCTACCAACTTAGGGCGAACAAAGCTATATCAAAGGGGATGATGGACGGAGCACTTGAGCAAATCAAACACTCACCCCCAGTCAACTGATCTGGGTTTAATTCATCACCATTCTTTAGCTCACTCCACCACCCCGGTTCAGACATGGCGATATGCAAATCAGTCTGACCCTGTGCCTCATGGGAACATTCCAGCCCGAAATGCCAAGCCATGTCTTCCCTGGACCGCAACCAAGCATCCTGGGACCGGCTTCGGATTCATAATCCTCATAAGCCAGGCAATCTTGAATCCAGTGGTAGAGTGAGCAAGGGACCCACGTCTGGGCATACCCTGTCAACTTAGGGCGAACAAAATGATACCAAGGGAGATGATGGACAGAGCGCTTGAGCAAATCAAACACTCGCCCCCAAGTCAACTGATCTGGGTTTAATCCATCACCATTCTTTAGCTCACTCCACCACCCCAGTTCAGAAATGGCCATATGCAAATCAGTCTGATCCTGTGCCTCATGGGAACAGTCCAGCCCGAACTGCCAAGCCATGTCTTCCCTAGGCCGGAAACAAGCATCCTGGGACTGGTTTCGGATTCATAATCCTCATAAGCCAGGCTATCTTGAATCCAATGGTAGAGTGAGCTAGGGACCCACGTCTGGCCATACCCTGCCAACTTAGGACGAACAAAGCGATACCAAAGGGGATGACGGATGGAGCGCTTGAGCAAATCAAACACTCATCCCCAGTCAACTAATCTGGATTTAATCCATCACCATTCTTTAGCTCACTCCACCACCCCAGTTCAGACATGGCCATATGCAAATCAGTCTGACCCTGTGCCTCATGGGAACAGTCCAGCCCGAACTGCAGTGGGGGAGTAGATTACGGGCGTATCGAATCAATGGGTCTAAAGATATAAATATGCCCAGGTATTTGAATCCTTCCGAGACCACTGGAATCGGGCAGTTTTGGGGCAGAGGGGGAGAAGTTCCCCTGAGGACATACAGGAGTGACTTTTGCCAATTGACTCGGAACCCAGAGTACCTCCCAAAGATATCCAATATGTCTAAGGCTGCTATTAGGGATCTTTTAGGGGACGTAAGATAAAGGAGAATATCATCAGCGTACAGGGAAATCCGGTCCTCCCATTCCCAGAGTGACTCAGTCACAGGCCATCAGTTTGCCACTCGGACCGTCCGGCGCTAAAGTTCAGGACTTTGTCAGCTGTGAAACACCCTCCAAGCAGCGGGGGGCACCTGCGGCTAGGCTGACCCAAGGGCCACTGGTGTGTCAAGGAGAAGGGGGGAAACAGGATGGATCACCTCACATGGCCCCAAGCAGTCGGATTCAGTGACACAGTTATAACAGGGAGACCAATCCAAGCTCACTCCTCCATGCCCCCACGAACCACGACAATGAATTCAAAAGTTATTTTCAAAACGTGAATATGCATCTTTTAAACTTTATCAGATTGTTCCCATTTCACAATGGAACAGTAAGTGGTGCTTCAATATGACAAATGTGAAGGGAGACATAGTGTGATAGGCATGTCATTGAGATATTGGATGCTGCGAATGAAAGGTCAGCGGACAGTTTGTTAGTCATCTTCAGTTGTTTTCTATTCACGTGCAGCTCATAGCAAAGTGATTTGTGAATGAAAATATGAGAATTTGCAAAGGTAAACTCCAAATCCAAGTATGAACATTATATTTGGCAGCCCTTCTTGCTCTGGCTACTGTTTGGTCTTGCAAGACTTTAAGGAATTTTTGACCATTTGTATGTGGGGCATTCGCCTAAAGGTGTATTGCACACTTTAGAATGAACCATCAAACCATTGAGATACATCTTAATAAGGCAGGGTTGGGTGAAGAGACTAGATAGGAGAAGGTAGTAAGGCCTCTTTATGCAAAGCCATGATTTTGCAATTCAGAATTTGAAAAACTACGTACTCACCTTTTCCTATATAATAATGTAGGCCATAAGTAAATAGCAAAATAGAAGATCTGCCTCCCAAATTACTGAGTCAGTCTGGCAGCATCTAATCCCATCACACCTTGAAAGTAGACCGCTACAGGATCACTACAGGCAGGCCAGGAGAGAAAATAGGACAGAAGCAGAGCGACATCACATAATCCCCCAAAAAATCCTAAACAATTGAGGGAGAAGGGTTTCACCAAAGTTTGGGAATTTTGGCCAGAAAGAAGTGCAAAAAGCCGGAGGGAGCATAAAAGTAAATTCTTGCTCCCAGGGGCCCTGCACCAAACTGATGAAGGGCTCTGTGGATCAATAGCAAGGTCTTGAAAAGAATACTCTCCCTAATAGGAAGACAATGCAGTATGTTCAAAAGAACGTGTGCTAAACATCACCAAAAAAAGGCTAACGCACCTTTACACATTGCAGCCTATCGCGGGAAAAGAACCGTGTGTTAATGTGGAATTCACAACAAGGCGGTAGCATGCGATAGTCTGCCGAAACCGCGGCCAATGTCCGCAATACAACCACCACGACGGCGATAAAAACATAAACCTCAGCGCGAAAAAACATGCGATGGGCCAAAGAGCGATGAGGAAATCAGCGATAAGCAGCGGCAGGCCTGCAACACACATATGGCAGGTGGGAAAAAGCAATATAAAAGTAGAAAAAACACCCAAACACAAACTGACCAACACCCAAGCACCATGGAGGCAGTCGGAGGAGGCGCAGAGGACGTGCGCAACCCCACAAGCCCCCTGGATGACCAGCCTGGGACCTCATGGACAGTGAAGGGCAAGGACAAGAAGAAGAGGAAGACAAACTTCAGTCCGCAGGAACACAGGATCCTGATTACGGAGGTGACTGTTCATCACCTCCAACGTGTCATTGGGAACCAAAAATGGGATATGGTGGAACATCGTGGACAAGGTGAATGCCGACAGAGAACACAGGAGGTCAATGGGCAATGGATAAACATCAAGCGAAAGACCAAGGAGAAACTCGCAGCCAACCAGAAGGCAGCAATGCAGACTGCAGGTGGGAGCCCAACACCACAGCTCATGCTGGATGACATGGAGGAGCTGGTTTTGACAGTCATCAGTGTGGAGACAGTGGCCAGAGTCGGGGGCCCGGACACTGCTCGACAAAACACAACACAACCACAACAAGGTGAGTGACTACCAGGTACTGGGGGGATGGGTGGAGTGGGCCACAATGGCACACATGCACAATCAAGCAGTATACACCTACAATGACTCTGGGTCATGCCCCTGATCTACACACTGACACAATGTACTATGCCATGCTGTCCGAATGTCAACATGTACCTTGCGGCTACATATATGTTGAAACATCATAATACACCATATCCCCTTCACATTGCAGAGGCACCGTCAACACCCCCTGCAAAGCAGTCCCAGCCACTCTTCACTGATGACGAGGAGGACAACGCCAACATCGACTCCCAAGCCCTCCAAAACATCATGGATATCATCCGCAACTCACCTCCAGGATCAGGGAAGCTCTGTTGCATTGAGGAGACCCCACCCACTACCCAAAGCACCCAGCAGGAGGCACCCACAGCCCCGGCACTCTCCCAAGACCCCCAGGAACAAAAAATTGCCTTCCAACGCCGTGTGCTGGAGGGCCAGAGGGAGACTGCTGAGCAGGTGCGGGTGGGGTTTGCCCTCATGGCTACCAAACTGGACACCATCCATGGGTGTCTATGTCCCATCAGGGACCAGCTCAAGTCCCTAACGGACACCGAAGGTCTGCTCCATGGTCTCCAATGAGCCCTGACTGACATCGCAGGAGTGATGATACGGAGAGAAGAACATCTATCAGCTCAGAATAGCTCCAGCAATTCCAGCCATGAGCTGGCACACATGCGGAGGCTCATGGAGGACATGCTGCGGATGGAGGCTGAAAGGATGGCAGCAACTGCTGCACATAAGCGAAATGTAGCTGGGATCTACCATGCCCATCAAATCCTCATCACGGCATTGCTGCCACAAGGCATGGCGCTGATGAATGCTGCTGCCCCACACTGTCTACATCTCCACCCCTTTGTGTGTCAGTGCCTCACAGTGCAGCAGGCATATCCACTCTGGCACCTGACATGCCACTGCCACACAGTGCGGCCAACAATCCTCCTCCGGCCTCTGATGTGTAAGTGGCACACAGTGCCGCAGCCAGTACTGCAACTCCCACAGGTGGGGCAGAGCACACGTACCGGGACGAGGACGTGGATGGGAATGTTTTCAGAAGGAGGCAGTAGCATTAATTTATGCCACCTTTCCTGTTTCTGCTTGGTGCCGCACATGGCCTCATGACCTCCCACTGACCCCGATACACTCCGCTGCACTCATTTTGTACTGCGACATGGACTGCAATATCCTTTTCGATGACCTATGACACGGCGACCGGACTGCGGACTGTACCCTTCCTCTTCCGCAGTACCTCCATGGGCCCATATTCTGTGGTGTGCTTGGCATGGCCCTGTACTGCTCCAGCTGCTAAACTCCACTGGATATGTCATGTCTTTCATCATTCATGAATGAATGTGTGGATGGAAGTGGGGACAGTGATTTCCCTTACATCAATGATGCTCATCTAGTGAGATGCCAGTCACCCTGTGCTACATTGTCTATTGTTTTCCGGGTGCCGTTGACAATACAACAGGATACACGCTTTTAGTCACTTCCTTGTCCGTACATGGACTGAACCACGCCCAGAGCCCCAGAGTCATTGTTACAAGCCCTGCGCTGGTCCGGCGTACACCAGGTCAGACCACTCCGCTTGCACTCCGAGGGGGAGCCCACATAGCTACCAGTCACAGGCGTACTCACTGGTGGTGGGCAGGTCACTGGTCTAGTTGTCAGCATGTCACGGCCACTCCCTGAGGGTAGGTCTGCATACACACCACACCCACCCGGCACAGGCATCACAGGCCATGTGACCCCGCAAATTTAAGGGGCTGACAACGTCACATTCCCCTCTGCCGGTGGTGACTGGATGACGGCTGCTCCACGGTGCTCAATCATAAAGGGCCCATGATTTGCTGCACACGGGATTGGTGGCATCCGAGGCCTTGCGGCCCACACAGGCCTTCCACCACATGGAGCTAACTGGCATTGCACAGGGTTAGTGGCACCCGAGGCCTTGAGGCCGACACAGGCCTACCACCACATTGCGCTGACTGGCGTTGCACAGGGTTAGTGGCACACGTAATTGCTGAGCTGGTGTGCAGTCTGCGATGATGATGTGTGCACTGATGTGGTCTCCACCATTGATGACTTGGGACTCAGTGTCATGTGTGGGACCTGCTGTGCCGTGGGGCGGTCCCCATGATGTGGACCATGCCATGGTGGCGTGACCGGGGATTGGAGCTTGCACAGGCATGCGGTGTGCCTACTGAGTGGCAGCAGGTGAGCAGTGGGGCCTGTGTGCACAAGGGCAGCAGTGTCTCTCTCTCTCCATTCATTTCCTTTCTCACTCCCTCTCCCTTCCCTCTCGCTCTCTCACTCCCTCTCCCTTCCTTCTCTCTCTCTCACACCATCTCCCTTCCCTCTCTCTCCCTCTCTCACCCCCTCTCCCTTCCTTTCCTTTCCTTTCCTTCCCTCTCTTTCTCTCTCTGGCTCATTTCCTTCTCTGTTTCTCTGTGTCTCGCTCCTTTGATGTGCGTATGGCACACATCCTGATGTTTTGCTTTCTTTTCCAGGCTGTGTCATCGAGATTGTCCCTGGCAAACCCGACAGGAGTCTTCAGCATTGCTGTTTTGTGTTGTGTTTCAATAAAGTTACTGGTTGTTACTTCAGTGCTGTGTGACTGTTTCTTGTCCTTCTGGCCACACATGTGTGTATTTATTTTGGCACTGTGCGCCATCATGTATTTGTTGTGGCTCTTGTGTTGTGCATGGTATTTGTATGTCTGGGGGGAAGTGCAGGGGGGGCCTGGGGTGGTTGCGGTGGGTGTTGTGGCCCTCATGGGTGTCCGCGTTGCATGATCATTGTCTCAATGACATCTGTTGGTCTTCAAGTGTGTCGCTTGGTTGGGCTCCCTTTTCTGCTGCAGGTAGTCGTCCTGCTTAACACCAGCAAAAGGCAGGTGTTAATTCCCTGCTGCTACCGTGGCTTATTGCCTGTTTTTGTTTAGCATCGCAGATCTGGCAGTTTGTTGTGAAAGTGGTGTTGTGGTTTTTTCATGTGTTTTTGCATGGGAATGCCTACTGTGCATCTCATTAGGGTTAGTTGGTGGTGTCCACCGTGGAGATGAATTTTGGATCAATTATCATGGGAATATAGGTGATGTCTGCAGTTTGCACCAGCTTGTGAATGGGGTGTTAAATCTAGCTCCACGTTTGTGGTGGTAAGGTGGAGATCAATCGGAGATAAGTCCTTGTGAATATCCCCCTAAGAAGGGTGAGTTCTCAGAGGTAAACCGAGAAGCATTCCGGCTGTTGCATTTTGAACCATCTGCAGCTTACTGATCAAGCAATCAGATAGGCTCAAATACAGTGCTTGCCATAGTCAAGTATTGATGTTATCAGAGCTCGTATTACTAGTTTCCTCACAGAGAGAGACAGAAAATATAGGAACTTCCTGAGCACTCTCCGCAAAGCAAAACAAGTCCTTCTTATTGTACTTACCTGAGACAAAAAGGAGAGCCCTCCTATTGAACTTAATACATTGATTTTTAATTTTAACACAGCTAGTGTAGTTTAATGGAGGGGACACATCCTCCAGCCAAAAGGACTTCTATGGCTTGTCTGATCTTGTACTAAATCAAAAGTAGCTCTATTTTGCCCACATTACACTTAAGCTGGTGGTAAGATAGCCACTGAAAAACTTTTGAAAAACAAGTTCAGATTTTTTCTCCAGGGAAGGCTGTTTCGCTACATCTGGGAAAAAGTTACAGGGTTACTTCAGCATACGAAATTATTTGTCCACCCAGAGTCCCTGCCAAGAACACCATGCATTCTGTGTTACCTCATATTTATGATGCATTTTTATTGCGAATGGCGCTTTCGCTGTACGTTTTTACCACAAATGGAGCGTAAGTACACAAAGTGACATAATGGTGTAAATTAGGGAATTTTGCATAACAAGTGTAACACAAATTTACTGAAATTGATAAAAATTTCAGGACAAATGGCAAGCCAGTATGCAAAAAGGAAGCATAAGTTCAGAAAAAAACGAGTTGGAGTTCCTAATAGAATCATTGATTATATGCAAAGTTTTCATTCACAGTGACTGAAGCTCAAAAAAAATAATATATGGCTCAGCATTCAGGAGCAAATAAGTGCCAAGGCTGGACTGGCGTACCGGGCTTCACACGTATCCCTGATAGGCTAGAAGGGAGGGGGCAGGTTTTGCAGCAGTGTGGGCCAATTTTTTTTTTCTGGAGTTGGTTTTATTGACCCTAGTCAAAAAAGCTGTAAGCAAACATTTCCAGCCGCTCAGGGCCAGGCAATGCTTCCCCTGTGGCTAGTTCCAGAAAATTGCCCGGGCTGCTTTGGTTTCCCAGTAGGGCCCTAATAACCACAACAGGTGTTGCGCATTGTGCCAGTGATAAAATAAAGAAACTTAAGGGGGTCATTAGGATGGCGGGCGGATTGCCCCCGCCAGGCTGGCAGTAGTCACCGCCGGCCTGGCGGGGGCAATCCGCCCGCCATCCTCAGCTCAATGACACCCCGCCATATTAGTATGGCGGGGGGACCGTGGCGGACGGGACGACCGTCAGACGCTTTTCCGCCCCGGTTGCAAGGCGACCGGGGCGGGAAAGGTCTAACACGGTGGCGGTGTCTAATAGACACAGCCAGCCATATTAGCATGGGCTGTTTGTGATGCCTTTCCGTGGCGGAGATGCCGCCATGGAAAGGCATGCGGTCTTCACTCTAGGAGAGGTGGGGGGTGCACACGGGGGGTACCCGTGGTACCCCCCTGCATTTGCATAAACAAAGCGTCAGGCACTGCACTGTGCCTGCCGCTTTGTTTATGTAAATGCGTCACATGCATTTTTAGCATTGTGGCGGGCGGTGCTGAGAGCACCGCCCACCACAATGCTAAACATGCAGGATGCGCCCGCCACTGTGGCGGGTGCATCCTAATACCCACCACGGGACCCCCGCCCTTATGGCGGGTGGTCCCAATCACCGATAGGATGGCGGACGGACTAAGTCCGCCCGCCATCCTAATGACCCCCATAGTATGACTTGCACTCCTGAGCGAAGTAGAAGTATTGATATAGGAAGAAGGAGAAATACCAGGCAGATTATGCTCAATAAACCCTTTACTACAGTACATACCCTTACAGTAAATTACCCTTCACAGTGGCAGATTCATATTTTAATGCTTTGTTGTTGGTTCATACTAACAGACGGCTATCAGCAACACAATTTGACAAATCACTCAGGGTAAATCATTTGTTTATATACGAATTAACAAACTACCAATAGAACCTGTTTGACAACTGTATTACTTTACTTATTAGTTTGCTGTACCATGCCCCACTCTTGGAATATGAAGGGGGATTGGGAGAAAGACCAGAGTGGGGGAGAGAGAAGGAAAAAATAGATGTCAAATGGATCATAAAACACTGGATTCTATTAGTAAGTAAACAATATCCTGAGGGTATATTGCAAGAGGCAAGTCATATCATGTCAGATGAGGAACCTGTGAACAGAACTAGAAGGCTTATGAATTCCTCTTGCCCAACAAAAGATCTTGCTGCATTCAGAGCTTAGGTTGAATGGAGTTGTAGACTGTGGCTGCTACCCACTGAGGGTCAGTCACATTGCTTTCTACTGCGGAGACCTCTTGAGCCTCTAATCTGCTCAGTGGCTTGAAAGGTTTATTATTTCGTATAAGTAAATAGTATAGTGGAGGATGTCAAGAGTTAAAGGTGAATACGTTTTTGATCTGTGTTTATGTGGTCAAACCTTTCTGCTACACATGTGAGTGTGGACGAGGTGTATATAATGGATTTTAAAGTGGTCAATTAAGATTTTTCAGGGCCAATGAAGATGGCATTGGAAGATAAATCAAGGAAATGATGACTAGCTCTCATACCACTGTGATGGGTAAAACATGTGAGGTATATTTAACTGATCTTACTGTTTAAGTGCCCAAAGCACAAAATAAAATTCATGTGCATATGAAAGTTAGGGAACATCCAGTACTTTAGAATCTTAAGGCAAGAGCAGAAGAGGTAGATGACATTGCCTTTTGAAGTTTGAAGATAAAGCGCAGCATCATCTGCACAATCGAGAATTCAGGGAGCTGATCTCTACATCATGGTTCTGATTGGATCCATATAGACTTGAAGATCACAGGAGTAATATAGATTGATGGGTTATATGGATCAGAACAGGCATTCCCCAACTTAACTAACTAATGTGCCTTCCTCAGTAAGAATGCTAACCCGTTAGGGCCTTACCACTAAATAAAATGCTTAATTCTAAAATCCAGACCAGTAGGAGGTTGAGAAGACATGTATCACCTTTGTCCAAAATATGATTCATCATTTAGTATCTTGTACCTAACTTTTTGAATGCTGCAGACTTTTCCACTTGGATGAAGGAACACTTTCCAATTATTTTGCTCTGCCTGAAATGTTTGGCAACTCATTGATCGTTGACTAGGATGGCAATATACATCAGCGGATTCTACAAAAATCACATTATTGGAAGATGCTTGGAGCATTAGTTGGGATCCCAGAGAAGGCAATTAAAATGTTAGGGCTGTGGTTGGAAACTTATTTTTGAAGTAGTTGAGAGATCAAAGTATTGTTGAATGTTTCTATTATTTATCTTAGGTTGGATGGGTGAAAAGTGACTCAAATTGTTATTAATAATATCTGTAGTGAGAAGCATATGCGATCTATACATTTTCTTTGGAAGATAGCAGGAAATTATTGTCTTTGGAATTAGAGTTTCTGCCACTGACGTCAGAGTGTTTTGGGATGCTTTGGGGCGTTTTTACTTTGTAGCAAGATTACTGATGATTTGGCTTCACATTTTTTAAAATATTTGGTTGTATTAGCAATCCAAATTTGTTGCTTAATATTGTTTTTCTATTCTTCACATTTTTCTTCTTTTTTAATTTGAGGGTCTTCATCATCAGGTGAATTATTGTTTAATGGTAAGTAAAGTCAGTGGGTAAACTACTCACACAATTAACATTTGGTACCTTGTTTAGTTAACTGAGTGCTGTACAAGTAAAGCCAGTTAGTGTATATGGGGTCAACTATCATTGACAATTTCAAAACTTTCTAGGTGTTTGACTGTCTTTCAAATGTGTTTCACATGTATCTACAAATAATATGAGATGAAACATTGAATACACCAGCTGTTGACATCTACTTTAATGTTCCTTTTAATACTCTAGTTAATGGCAATGTATAGATTACTTTTCAGAAAAAAATGCATGTTACTGCAAATTATTAACCCAGCTATTTGATGAAGGCTTTCATCTTTGAGATGAGGTGGTCATAGATATTATGCATGTATGTAGACCTTAATGATAATATTAAGATTTGAAATTGTTTAAATGTAGAGATAGAGTAGGTGATCATTTTTTGTAGATGGAGTTTTCCTTGTCCGGTATCACAACTTCTCTGTCATACTTGTTTTACTTCTCTCTCCTGTGTGATGGATGATCCTTTGGTTAATAATATTTCAGTGGACGGTCTCATTCCTTCATGATTTGGTTAGGCAAAGTAGATTCAACTAATAGTTTGGGAAAACATTTATATGTCTGCATGGTGTATATATAGTGCATTTGCCAACTTGCAGTAGTATAGTGGAATTTAGTTTTGGGAAGTGAGTGAAGCAAGGAGCACTGGGGCAAGTTATATTTCTGTGGTTTCTTCTGATTACTTATTAAGGGCCATTACCTCTTCAGGAGAAGTCTATTAAGTATCTGATTCACCTAATCTGACTGAGAGCTAAAGAGGAATGCCTGACATTAGAGTTCCTAGTGGCTGCTACAGTAGAACATACTCATATAAAGACACCTCTCAAGTCTCTGGTTCTGCTTTAGGTAGTCCATTGTAGGCAGTCAGAACTTTTGAACAAGAAGAAATTGTCCATCATGAGTAGCAAAATTGTCAGATGGGCTTTGGCAGGCATGGTTTACTGAAGCTACCTACTAGGTGAGCTGCAGGTATAATTCTACTTAGACACAGATGGAAGGATAATGTGTTTATCGTGAATTGTTACTGCTTACATCTGGTTGAATTAAGATCACCACTAATTAAAACTGACAAACTAACACAGTTGCAAACACGTGTTGGCTAAAAAGTTATAAAACCTTATGAATTAAATATTAATCCTTAACTACTATTCAAATTCTCCATTAAGATGAACTACTATTCCATTTATTAACACTATAAAGGTCCTGTCTATTAAAGGGATTTGATATCTCACAAATCAAACACAAAATGTATAATCAGACAAAGCCTGAGGGCAAATTGTGGATCTTCAATATGACTAAGTAGAAGATATGTTTACAAATATCTTTTCATGTCAAAAATAGGAATTATGGGAGTAGGGAGATGATACATCTACAGACAATGTGGAAATTAACTTATTTTGTGTGTTCTGGAGCCCATTTTTATGAATCCTGTAGTAAGTAGATGATGAGGTTGAATGGATAGAGTGGCTGACCTTATAGCTGGGGAACCAGGATCGAGTCTGGCAGGAGGCCCAAACATTCTATGATTCTGGGCAAATCACTTAATTACCCAGTGCCGAAAAAATGAATGTATCCATCTGCAATGCAACTGGTGCTCATGTGAAGCACTCTTATACCTTCGGATCAAGTTCAAGTTCCAGCTATATAAAACTGTAAAAAAGTGATTTATTTGAAAGATTGTAATTGGTCTCACTTCTAAGGTAAGATCAACATCTCCACAATTTTTTTTTTATAAAATACCTTTTATTGTACTTTTCATCACAGTTCACACAGTCACAGGTGAGTATTATTAATATCAGGTTACATAAGGATGTATCAATCCAGTTTCACGTTTGCACTACCACCCACCTACCACAGGTACATTCCAATATACCTGTCCCCAGTTGGAGCTCTGAGTCATGAGATGGATCATAGCACGAGAAAGTCATCATATCAGAGCCACAAGTGCCAAATTGTATGGTATTTCGTCTTGCATCCACATGTCTTATACACAGATTTCTCAGCTGCAGCACATACTGATAAACCCATTCTCTACTCTGCCACTGTGGGCGCAGCCACACATTTCCAGCACTTGGTTATGTCATGTTTAGCCAGCATGAGGCTTATTCCCAATAATAACTTTGTGCTATTAGTTTCATCCCATTGATCCATTATCCCCAGAAGCACAACTTTTGGGTCCACAATAACATGTTGTTGTACAATTGCCACACATTATTTGTGATTTGTTCTTTCAGTAAGCTTCTGTTATTGTACAGCTCCATATCATATGGAGGAATTTCCCATTCTGAGTCAGCACAACCAGATAATTAGGAGATATTGCTCTCCCCATTCACCAGAGCCTTATAGAAAAGTAGCGTATGCGATGTAGGTACTTGAATTGTATAAGATGTAATCTTTAAGAGATAACTAGAACTTCTGGGGCCATTTTGGCATCTACCGATTCATCATCATCTAATTGGCCTATGTCCTCCTCCCGTCATTCATGGAGTGTGCACAATGGGTGCAGCCTGTTAAGCAATCTATATAGTCTGGAAATGCCTCCCCTTCAAATGTGTTTATGTAGGACCTTGACCTCTAAGAGGTTATAATCTAGCAATACTTGTAAGTCTTCTATGTATGGATCTAACCTGCAGGTATTTGTAACATTGTGTCTTTTGTAGCCCAGTAAGTCGTTAATTATTCAAACGATTTGATATGATTGAACTTCCAGAGGTCATCTAACGTGGATATTTCAATGAAGCCCACATTCAAAATCCCCTAAGCACCACTACATAGGGGCACCATCCTTGTAAATTTGTCATTTCAGCCAATACTCTTAATTGGCGTGGTTCACCAGAGCAGTAGCATTCCCATCAAGGTGGATAAGGAGCTCTGCACCTGCATAACCACTCCTTCTCTGATCTTGCCACAAGACAATGGAATGCACTTCCACCTGAAACGTGGCCAAATCCCTCCTCTTCATTCTTCAAAAACTAAATAAAAAAGCTTCTGCATATTAGTCTCCTCCACTAGGAATATTTAATTACAAGCGATTCTATATCAATGTGCTTAATAATTTACATATGGACACTTTTAGCTCATCGATCTACCAAGTCACTATTGTTTTCTGTATCTGTTTGCTGTGCGTGCTTTATCACTGTACTTGATCATTTACATGTGGACTTATTTGAATCATGGATCCAACAAGCCGCTGTGGTTTTTTCTGTATTTGTTTGCTGTGTTTGCAATGCCCCCTCGCTTCCCTTCATGCGTTTTGTACATTGTATGTTTGACCTGACTGTTCTATGTTCAGAGCTCTGATACCTTGATGGGTCCCATTCACACTTTATAAAACTGCAAAAACAAATAAAATAAATGAATATAGTATGTTGTGAAGGCTGTAGAATTGTAATAGGTTTAACTCAACTCATACCGCAGGGTCTGATCTATTACAGAACACCAGATCGCTAAGGTATATAAGTTGTGATGCCCAGTAGTATTTTTGAATATATGGTACACCGAGTCCCCCATCACATGCTGGTTGTTCGCATTTATCATATGCCACTCAAAGACACATCCCACCCACAGGTACTCCATAGGTACTGTCATGTGAAAGAATGTAAAGGGGAGTGGATAAGGATTTTTCTGGAGGATGTTTAAAACAGTGGGATTGTGATCATTTTATAGAGGGCTCCACAGCCCATTATTGACGGAGGGAGCGTCGCCCAGCTATGCATGTCTTTCTTTGCACTGGCCAGCATCGGGGCAAAGTTAAGGTCTCAGCATTCCCTTTTGGAATGTGTGAATAATACCCCAAAATATTGGAAGTGATCTGGGGTCACGCGGAGGCCTGCTCTCTTAACTACCCCACTACAAATTATTTTTTGGGGAACAACAGATTTCACCTTAGTGGACTTATTTGATTTTTAGACATCATAGCCACAAAGACTAGGCTCATCTATGTAATAATCTTCTAGATTCAAAATCTGTAAGGTGGGTTTCCAGCCTAAAATCAATTATTTAGTAGCCAACTTCAAAGACTGAGATTGTTGTATACTGTTATAGGGTTGCTGGACCTGTTAGGAAAACCAAAAAGTGATTAATAGAAATAATTGAGTTCTTCAGGAGTCGAAATCAACTGGAATACTTTTTCATACCAATCGTTTGGCATGTCAGAGCAATTTATGAAGCAGACCAGTCATATGTAAATAGGGCTTTACCCCACCCTGAAAGAATGATGTCCATCTCACTTGCCTAAATCATATTTTGTATACAAGAGAACATAAACAAAGACAAATGACTAATACCAAAACTAATACCAAAACTCTTGTCAACTTTAGTAATCTGTGAGATTCCATGTAACAAAATACGTGTCTACAAGCCTGAACAGAGTGTAATAACAGTCCACCTCCAAAGGCATATTGCTTTTACATATTTTTCACAATAAGGATGTCAGGCCTACTGTATTTGTTGGAAGTTTTTACAATGAATAGATTAGACCCCTGGACTCTAAAATAACATTTGTCAATGAACCAATGAGCCCTACAACCTCTAGCATAACTTTCCTAATGAACCAATCAAGCCTACATCCTTTAGCTTTGGCGTGTTACTAAACCAACTTAGAGAAACTGAATTGAGTATAACCTTTCCCACAAGGCAACAATTAGGCATGTAGTCAAAAAATTACAAATATGTACAAAATAACAATTTGCTAGTCACTCTACAACTCCTCCTAAGACGGTTTAACAGGATCATCAAAGTGCAAGTTTCTACCCCCAAGGTTTGTCAAAAGGGTAACCAGTACAAAAACCCTTCTCCACAACAATAGTCTATGAAATTCATGTAACAAAATGCCTGTCAACAGGTTTTGACATGGTTTAATACCAATGTATCCATAAAAATCCAATAACATATGCCTGTTCTAAATAAATCAGCCAGGGCTACTAGCTTTTGTATCTTTTCATAATAATCAGATAAGACCTATGGCAACTAAGATAACATTTTCGAGTGAACCACTAAGGCCTGAATCATTGGCTTGTCACTGGCACCAGTTCAGACCTACTGTTTTCAGCATAAGCTTTTCCACAAACCATCCGCCAGGCATGAAGTCTTAAAATAACAAACAAACAGAATTAGAGTTGGCAAAACAATATACAACCACTATTAAAATGATCTAACAAGGATTGTGGCTGTGTCAATCTTTTACCTCCAGGATTGTCACAACCAGTACCACATATCTTATCTAGCACAATAGTTTGTGAGATTTCATGTAATAAAAAATGCCTTCCTAAATCCTTTAACAGGGTTATACTGGTCCACTATTAAAGACTTTCTTTGCTTTCACAAATACTTTTCTCCGTAAAATTTGTTAGGCCTTCTGATTTTTACAATGAAGAAATTAGACATATGGCATTAGACATAATATTTCTCAATGAATCAATCAGTTACATGACCTTTGTACTTGTCTTGCCATCATAACCGGCTCGGGCTAAATACATAATCTTTTCCACAAGGAAACTTTCTAGCATACATTCTTAACATGTATAATACAATGTTGGTAAAACGAAAAAAAGGAGGAATATGGGGGCAGACTTAACCTATCCTGATCTCACTGGGCCATGTCTGGCGGAAGGCCCAAAAAGGAAAATAAAATAAAATTAGACACTGCTATTTGGCATCTTTAACTTACCTATAAGTCCCCAGTATATGTTACAAAGTATACCCATGGTCTGTAAGGCAAATGTTGCTAATGGACTGCAAAAACCATTGTGCCATCCACTACAATGACTGTATGGGCTTGACATCAGGTCTAACCTGTATATGCTGACTGTGCACGTTTGAACTGCAAATTCATCCTTTCAAAATAAGCCCTTTTGAAAGGCCCAAACTTTCCTTTTAAATATTTACAAGTCACCTTTACTTCCCATAAGACAGGGCACATAGTACTTAAAAGAAGGACACTAAATGTTAATGTTTTACATGTCATTACAGTGAAAAGACCCTAAACCCTTTTTTTCACTGTAGTACGGCTTGCTGTTCCATAGTAAACAACTGGAATTCAATATAAATACTATCACTGTATTTTAAGAATGGGACTAGATAGAAAAATGATTTAACAACAATTTTTAGTAGGTATTAAAAGTCCAATTCACTGGCGAAGTCATAGCTTTAATTAATATTAAGGAAAAGTAACTTTTAGAATGTTACCTTTTCCCTGCCTGAAGTTCCTGGAGACTAATCTGCATTTTCTATCCCACTTCTGCATGCATTCGCATTTTAATAGGTGTGATTGGGTGTGAAAGGCTTGCAGGAACTAACAGAACAGAAATGACCCCTCTGAACCTGACAGAATATGCAGGGTGGGTGTGTGAGCATCCTTTTTGACATTAAAGTGTCAAATCCTGCTTTTTTTCATATAACGCTTGGGGTGTACTTCTAAGTGGCCTGAACTGTCACAGGCAAATGTTGACAAACACCTGGGAAGGGCCCTTCCTTTGTCCCCCCCAACCAAGCAGGCTCCAATCACAATAGACTTTTTTTGAGATTGTAGTGTCAATGCCTTACAACAGGCCTGCTCAGTTTGCATATATCATTTGGGATACACTTCAAAGGAAGGAAACAGGATGCCAAACCAATTCTTGTGTATTCACTGTCTAGTTGCTAAAAACCCTACTACTTGTTCTTCCACAATACTCTCTCTGAGTTTATTGGAGGTATTGTGGGTGCTTCAAACTGGATTTTAGAGTTAGATGTGGGAGGGGACTAGGATTACCATAGTACACTACTCAAACACACCCCTTGCCCTCAGAGCCCAAGCTTAGTGTTGCCAAAGACTTTCACCATTTTGAAAATACCCAAAGTGGGGAGTTAGCCTTAGCAACCTTTACTCCACTGGTAAGAGCATGCCCAGGAGTCATTCCAACCCACTGGCTCTTGCCAGACATAAATGCGGCACCCCTAGTCACCCACTTCGGAACACTCCATAACCTATGGAAGATAAGAAGAGAACTGAACCTGCTGTCTGAGACCTAAGAAGTGCCTTAAAGGACTGGACCTTCTCTCCCTCTTGCATCCAGGAAAAAGAGTTAGACTGCAAGGATCATAAGGCTGACATCCTGCTCAAAGGGCCACAAAGGAGTAAGTAAGAAGGTAAAATCTTTGGCCCAGGATGAACGTGGTTAATGTATCAAATCCACACTTCACCACAGTCAGCGTCAAATTACATCTAGGTCCTGTTCTACCACAACCATTGATTATCATTGGCATTTTGTGTTTTGGATCAATTTCTAGTTACAACTTGAAATATTAACATTAAAAATTATGCTCTGTTTCCCCTTATTGGATTTTTGTCATTTTGTGTCATTTTGATTATTAAATTTTACTTTAATATTCTAATTAAGGGGCTCATTAGGATGGCAGACGGGAGGGCGACCGCCGTCCTGGAGTAGGCGGAAAAAGCCTTTTTTCCGTCCGCCTGCCGCTGACACTCCGTCCGCCATATTGGGATGGGAAACACTGTCAAATTTCCGTACGCGGCAGAAGAGCACGAACCGCAGCGGAAGTACACACGACCCCGCAGCGGACGCACCCAATCCAGACACACCGCCGTACGGAATGACGTCTCCGACCATCCTCCAAATCACGATGGCAGAAAACACACATAAATTTGCTGCGGAAAAACAACCTGCCTGAACACGGCGGAATCACCACAGCGGAGATACACACCACAAGCAGATCGCCGTCATGGACCCAGCGCTGCACGCATTTCCGATACTCTTCGTGCTCCACCACCAGCCAGTCATGGACCATCATCGACGACGACGCTGGTACGCCAACTCACCAATTGCTGACGGAAGGGGAGTACCTGGCAGGGCAGTGACGTTGGAAGGGCGAGTGTCATGTCACAGGAAATACATTGACGATTGCACCATAACATACACAATTAAAGTACACAACCAGGAATGACAACGACAAACCACAAAACATGATTTATTAGCTTTATTCAACATAATAGGTGCATAATATCAGAATATCCAAGAGCATGGGCATTGGGTACAACAGATCATGTACTTCACTGGCAGCACGTCAGAGTGGGTAAGTGCATCAGCAGTCCATTGCGCAGAACAACTACATCAGAGGCAGCATATGAGAGGGGCCAAGTGCATCAACAGTCCATTGCACAGAACAGCTACATCATTGGCTTCACATAAGAGGGGGTAAGTGCATCAGCAGTCCATTGCACAGAACAGCTACATCAGAGGCAGCATATGAGAGGGCACAATGCAGTATCAGAACAACAACAGGGCATTGTGGCCAACACAGCAGGTACATCAGAGGCAGTAAATGAGAGGGGCTAAGTGCATCAACAGTCCATTGCACAGAACAGCTACATCATTGGCAGCACATGAGAGGGGGTAAGTGCATCAACAGTCCATTGCACAGAACAGCTACATCATTGGCAGCACATGAGAGGGGGTAAGTGCATCAGCAGTCCATTGCACAGAACAGCTACATCAGAGGCGGCATATGAGAGGGCACAATGCAGTATCAGAATAGCAACAGGGCAGTGTTTACAACAGAGCAGGTACATCAGAGGCAGCACGTGAGAGGGGGTAAGTGCATCAACAGTCCATTGCACAGAACAGCTACATCATTGGCAGCACATGAGAGAGAAACAAAGCAGTATCAGAACAGCAACAGGGCATTGCGGCCAACACAGCAGGTACATCAGAGGCAGCAAATGAGAGGGGCTAAGTGCATCGACAGTCCATTGCACAGAACAGCTACATCATTGGCAGCACATGAGAGGGGGTAAGTGCATCAACAGTCCATTGCACAGAACAGCTACATCATTGGCAGCACATGAGAGGGGGTAAGTGCATCAACAGTCCATTGCACAGAACAGCTACATCAGAGGAAGCATATGAGAGGGCACAATGCAGTATCGAACAGCAACAGGGCAGTGTTTACAACAGAACAGCTACATCAGAGGCAGCATATGAGAGGGCACAATGCAGTATCAGAACAGCAACAGGGCAGTGTTTACAACAGAGCAGGTACATCAGAGGCAGCACCTGAGAGGGGGTAAGTGCATCAACCGTCCATTGCATAGAACAGCTACATCATTGGCAGCACATGAGAGGGGGTAAGTGCATCACAGTCCATTGCACAGAACAGCTACATCAGAGGCAGAATATGAGAGGGCACAATGCAGTATCAGAACAGCAACAGGGCAGTGTTTACAACAGAGGAGGTACATCAGAGGCAGCATGTGAGAGGGCTGAATGCAGTATCAGAACAGCAACAGGGCATTGTGGCCAACAGAGCAGGTACATCAGAGGCAGCATATGAGAGGGCACAATGCAGTATCAGAACAGCAACAGGGCGGTGTTTACAACAGAGCAGGCACATCAGAGGCAGCACGTGAGAGGGCAGAATGCAGTATCAGAACAGCAACAGGGCATTGTGGCCAACAGAGCAGGTACATCAGAGGCAGCACGTGAGAGGGCAGAATGCAGTATCAGAACAGAAACAGGGCAGTGTTTACAACAGAGCAGGTACATCAGAGGCAGCACGTGAGAGGGGGTAAGTGCATCAACAGTCCATTGCACAGAACAGCTACATCATTGGCAGCACATGAGAGGGGGTAAGTGCATCAACAGTCCATTGCACAGAACAGCTACATCAGAGGCAGCATATGAGAGGGCAGAATGCAGTATCAGAACAGCAACAGGGCAGTGTTTACAACAGAGCAGGTACATCAGAGGCAGCACGTGAGAGGGCAGAATGCAGTATCAGAATAGCAACAGGGCATTGTGGCCAACAGAGCGGGTACATCAGAGGCAGCATATGAGAGGGCACAATGCAGTATCAGAACAGCAACAGGGCAGTGTTTACAACAGAGCAGGTACATCAGAGGCAGCACGTGAGAGGGCAGAATGCAGTATCAGAACAGCAACAGGGCATTGTGGCCAACAGAGCAGGTACATCAGAGGCAGCACGTGAGAGGGCAGAATGCAGTATCAGAACAGCAACAGGGCAGTGTTTACAACAGAGCAGGTACATCAGAGGCAGCACATGAGAGGGCAGAATGCAGGATCAGAACAGCAACAGGGCAGTGTTTACAACAGAGCAGGTACATCAGAGGCAGCACGTGAGAGGGCAGAATGCAGTATCAGAACAGCAACAGGGCATTGTGGCCAACAGAGCAGGTACATCAGAGGCAGCACGTGAGAGGGCAGAATGCAGTATCAGAACAGCAACAGGGCAGTGTTTACAACAGAGCAGGTAATTCAGAGGAAGCACATGAGAGGGCAGAATGCAGTATCAGAACAGCAACAGGGAAGTGTTTACAACACAGCAGGAACATCAGAGGCAACCCAAGTACGTGTGTCAAGCGACCCGTCACAAGGACAATAATAATATCTAGGTGGTTACATTCGTCAATCTACACACAAAGTTAAATGACATGTGAGTGATGGCAACTAAACCTCACACCACAGAATCTGGTGGACTGCTTGAACTACTCGCCTCGGACACACCGCCAGCACCAGCGACAGGAGTGTAAGACACAGCCACCGATCTACTGACTGACACATGAGCCATAGACCCAGACACACCGCCAGCACCAGAAACATGAGTGTGAGACACAGCCACCGATCTACTGACTGACACATGGGCCATAGACCCAGACACACCGCCAGCACCAGCAACCGGAGTGTGAGACACAGCCACCGATCTACTGACTGACACATGAGCCATAGACCCAGACACACCGCCAGCACCAGCAACCGGAGTGTGAGAAACAGCCACCGATCTACTGACTGACACATGAGCCATAGACCCAGACACACCGCCAGCACCAGAAACAGGAGTGTGAGATACAGCCACAGCTGTAGTGACTGACACATGAGCACTAGACCCAGACACACCGGCAGCACCAGAAACAGGAGTGTGAGACACAGCCACAGACCTACTGACTGACACATGAGCCATAGACCCAGACACACTGCCAGGACAAGTCCCTGTACACTGACCAACAAATACCATGCCAGCATCTGACACATGAGAGTGGCGGACACACACAGTGCCAGTACCTGCAACAGGAGAGGGCACAACTGACACAGTGCTACTACATGATGCATGACAGCAAGCAATAGACACAGTGCCACTATCTGACACATGAGAGTGTACTGCAGATGAGCCACTAGGACCACTGAAATGATGAGCCACAGGGCTGTATGGGCCAGGAGGCAGGGTGGCTCTGGGAGCTGGGGACAGCTGTACTGGAGCGACAATTGGGGTGGTCAGGTCTCACTGGTGTGTGTCTCCGTTTCTTAGTGAAACGTAGGGGCACCCCGGACATGACTGGACTGGTAAGTGGAGTGGCATCATCAGACATCAAAGGTGTATCATGTGCTTGTGGTGGTCTGCTCTCTGGGGACGTGCTGGACCCTGCCTGCCGTTTGCTGTGGGCCTGCCTTCTGCCCTCTGCATCATGTGTAATGGGGGATGCAACAACAGTGTACTCCTTCCTCTGCTTCTGCGGGGCGTGGATGGGAGTAGAGGTATGGGGGGACTCCACTGCTGACACATGTGTTGTACGTTCCTTAACCATCATCCTCAGTTCAGCCAGGGGTGATATATGCCTGTCCTTGATGGTGCTCGTGTCCATGGGAGAACCCTTGCCCATGGGATGTGCCTTGGACGTAGGAGGTGTCCTGTCCCTGGAATGTCCCTGATCCCTTGCCGGTGCCCTGTCCCTGGGTGCAGACTTGTCCATTGTAGTGTCCCTCTCCTTTGAAGCTACCTTGCCCTTGGGAGTGTCCCTGCTCTTGGGAGGTGCCCTTTCCTTGGTACTGTCCTTGTCCTTGGGAGTGTCCCTGCTCTTGGGAGGTGCCCTTTCCTTGGTACTGTCCTTGTCCTTGGGAGTGTCCCTGCTCTTGGGAGGTGCCCTTTCCTTGGTCCTGTCCTTGTACTTGGGAGTGTCCCTGCTCTTGGCAGATGACCTTGGCATGAGAGTCCCTTTTGTGGGGGATGCCTGTGTAGCATGTGAATCCATTTCCACCAACACCCCTTGATGATCCTGTGTGTCAACTCCAGTGTTGCTCACGTCGTCTTCGGAGAAAGATATCCCAGTCCTAGGGGATGGTGTCTGTGCCCTGCCTTGCTGCCTGTGGCTGCTCCTAGTGTAATAACCTGAATAAGAGGCCTGGTCTGATGACTCATTCTCCCCTGTAACATCAAGTGGTGTGGATGGTGGTACAGAAGTAGCACCCTGTCTATGCGACTGTACAATGGCTGAGGACACAGTGTTTGCCAATGACTGAACTGTTCTGTGGAGACCAGCAACATCGCCATGCATCCCCTCCATGAATGCCACCACGGTGAACAACCTTTACAACGAAACTATTACAACGCACTACCATTACAACGCGGTCATTACAACGCAAACCATTACAACGCATTGCGCTGGGGGGCGCTCTAGGATAGGGAATAAGTTTAATTTTCTATCCAACACCTTCCTTAGTGTCCACGGGGACTGGAGTTGGAATAGAAAATTATACTTACCACTATCCAGCACCTCTAAGAGCTATGCGTTGTAAAGGTTTGCGATGTAAAAACCGCGTTGTAAAGGCAAGCGTTGTAATAGCCTGCGTTGTAATGTCATACATCCGCCACCACCTGCCCCAACTTCCTATCGTGGTCTTGGAATGCATTGATCATGTTGGTCTGCCCTACACACAGCTGTCGCAGCAGATCAACAGTCTCTGCACAAAGTGCACTTTGTGTCACAGGTGCAGGGGCAGCAGTTCCTGCACCGAAGGCAACTCTGCTCCCCCTCCTCTGGCGAGCACGAGCAGTACATGTTGCAGTGGGTGGCAGTGTGGGCCCTGTGTGCTGTGTCCCGACTGAAGGTGTCGATTGCCCGCTCCCTGTCTGTGACAACAGTGCTGACTCACCAACACTTTCTGAGGATGAGGGCGATGGTGTCTCCACATGTGAGTCCTCAGGGACGGTTCTGTCACCCTCTCCGTGGCTGCCCTCTTCAGTGTCAGTCTGCGTGTGTGTCATCTCGGATCCGGATGCATTGCCACCACTCAACTCCGTCGTCTGTGTCTCAGTGCCCTCGGCCAAAGCTGAAAGAGAGAGGGAAGAGATGTGAACCTAAGTGACACACTCACGTACTGAAGGTTTCAAAGTCACACCGTTCCGTACAGTCGATTGACATGTAGCACCAATCCTGTACACGAACCACCCCCACCACACATCCACACATCATAGATCCGTGGGTGTATGTGAAACCTGTACATCATACAAACAGGCCAAGTGCATGCAGACCACCACACATGTCATGCCATGGGACACCATACCTCAACGGCATGTCCTGGAACCCTCAAATACAAATCAACTGGCATGTCCACCTGGTGGACATGGGTGCTACCGGTCACTCCGCTAATGACACCAACATGCAATATATGCTAAAAAAACGCACCATGGATGTCACTACTGTGTCTGAGCACGAATACATGCATTCACTCACAAGTTACAGACACATACAGTCTGCTTACCGCTAGATTGCTGTTGATCCCCTCTCAGCCGGGCGGACAGGTCAGGATGCGTCACTGCAATTATGCGCTGCATTAGAGGTGTCATGGTGCTTCGTTCAAGGTGGCCTGTTCTCGGAATGATCCTCAGTGTCATCTCCGCAACGTTCTTGCTGAGCCTGGATATGTCGTCCCAGCTCTTGTGGCAGTGTGTGTGTCGTCTATTGCACACCCCCACTGCCCGTACATCACATGCTATGGTCTTCCACACGGCCTTGTGAAGGTGCAGCTTCACCTACCAGGATGGGAGACCAGAAGGGAACGTCAGTGGAATGTTTGACAATCATATACATTGCAGAAACACGTATCTTCATGCAGCCATGCGCAGTGCAACACATGTGACGGTCCCACAGCAAACCGCCAAGCTTGCAGAAGCAAGGAGTCAGTGACCACCTCATGCCCACCAACATGTTACCCACTTCACTTACCACCTGTCCGGGGGCACCGTAGAGCCGTTCATAGTGGGTGAGCACACCGTCCACAAGGACATCCAGCTCCGCTGCGGTGAAGGGACGAGACCGGATCTCTCGCACTCCCTGCATGGCAAGGTTCATGACTGTAGCAGTACAGCAGCAGTTGTTGGATAGCTCAGCAGCAGCAGGTCCAGGTGACGGTCGCACGCAGCAGTTGTTGGATAGCTCAGGAGCAGCAGGTCGAGGTGACGGTCGCAGGCAGCAGTGGCTGGAAGCAGTGAATGTGTGCAGGAGATCTTCACACATATATAGGGCCCTGATCTCATTCCAGTGGCACACGTCTGCAGCAATTGGTTTTCCCTGGATGCTTCATTCAAAAAGAGCCAATGACTCACATTGTTGTGGCGGAGCACGTCTTCCGCAATTTTTGAATGCGCTTACGCGCAACGCGTAACCTGTTCCCATTGGCTACATGTGCACGGACCGTCACGTTCACACACCGGCAACCGCATGTGCGCGCTACTGCGACGGTGCATCATTTGAAATCAATCACTCACTGGCGCCGTTATGGCGGTGCAAGCCTTCCGCGGTGGCGGTGCAGGCAAACACATACATTTGATGATGCAATCTGAAATGGCAGTTGAAACAACCCCTTACAGTGTTATTGCCTCATCCACCGCCAGTCCAGGCCGGTCACCCACCGCCAGTCCAGGCCGGTCACCCACCGCTAGTCCAGGCCGGTCACCCACCGCCAGTCCAGGCCGGTCACCCACCGCCAGTCCAGGCCGGTCACCCACCGCCAGTCCAGGCCGGTCACACACCGCCACTCCAGGCTGGTCACCCACCGCCAGTCCAGGTACCGCCCAGTCCTGGCGGTGGGTGACCAGCCTGGACTGGCGGTGGGTGACCGGCCTGGACTGGCGGTGGGTGACCGGCCTGGACTGGCAGTGGGTGACCGGCCTGGACTGGCGGTGGGTGACCGGCCTGGACTGGGGGTGGATGACTGGCCTGGACTGGCAGTGGGTGACCGGCCTGGACTGGCAGTGGGTGACCGGCCTGGACTGGCGGTGGGTGACCGGCCTGGACTGGCGGTGGATGAGGCAATAACACTGTAAGGGGTTGTTTCAACTGCCATTTCAGATTGCATCATCAAATGTATGTGTTTGCCTGCACCGCCACCGCGGAAGGCATGCACCTCCATAGCGGCGCCAGTGAGTGACAGATTTCAAATGATGCACCGCCGCGGTAGTGCGCACATGCATTTACCAGGGTACAACCGGGATGGCCATTGACCATACAGCATATGTCATGCATATTTGAGGTGTAATCGGTCATCTCCTGTGTTGGTGGAAGGCGTCCCCAGATGGCGTATGTACACACACTGCATGTCTCCCCACACATGTAATCTTCTTTGTTCTACGAGTGTGTCAGGACATGTCCGGAATGCTGTAAGATTTTGGATGTGTAGTCTATGGACCATGTCCACATGCGACATTCATGTCCATTTTTTGCATGTGTGCTCAGACTGTAGACTTTGCCAGTGGTTAACAAAGGCTAGTGTTGTGGGCCAAACTAGCGTCAGATGTGCATTGCGACGTGTTGACGTTTTGGTCTTGTGGACACACGTGTTCATTTCTACACATCTACACAGTACCGCAAGGGTGTGTACACACATTCATTATCTGTTGTGAGGGTGTTGTTTGTGTGTGCAAGTAACAATGATGTGTGTGTACATGCATTCTGTGTATGCGTGTCTGTTGTTGTGTGCCCATGCATGTCAGCTGAGGGGGCATTGTCTGTGTGTTCATAGGTGCATGAACACAAGTAGGGTGTCTTCCAATTTCATGTTGTTTGTGCACGTACATGTGTCTCTGTGTGGACGCTTGTGCACATATGGGCCCTCAGTCATGTGTTGTTGCAAGATGTTTTAACATGTGTGCACGTTACATTGTACATGTTAGCCCACAGGAGGTTCTTTGTGGCTGTACATTGTGTGTAGTTAGCTCTATTTCCTGAGATATTGTGGCGGTCACACATATCATCACTGTCTGCAACATGTATTATTAGGATTGTGGTACTCAAGATGTGATAGTGTTGCACAGCTATGCGTTGTTGGTCATTTGACATCTGCTGCCATCTACTCCCACACAGGAGGGCTCCAAATGTGCATCGACTATACACTGTGCTGGAGGACATGGTTGACGAGGAGGTGATCCGCAAATACCGGCTTGACCGACTGAGATTGCAGGAGCTTGTCACACAATTGTCACCTCATCTGCAGCCACGCAGGACATATACTGGAGCATTCACACCCACAGCAAAGGTGATGGCGGCACTACATTTCTTTGCGACTGGCACTTTCCAGTACACCGTTGGTCATGCGGGAGGGATGTCACAATCCAGGTTCAGCATGGTTCTGCGGGATGTCCTGAATACCATGATGCATTACAAGGATGATTACATCCATTTTCCACGTCAGGCACAGTTGGCAGCAGTCAAAGGGGACTTCTATGCCCTGGCCCAGTTACCACACGTGGCGGGTTCAATTGATGGGACACATATTGGTCTCATACCACCCCAGGCACGTGAAGCTGTACATAGGAATCGGAAGCACTACCATTCGATCAACGTGCAAGTGGTGTGCCTGGCTGACAACATCATCTCGCATGTATGTGCCAGATTTCCCGGTTCCGCCCATGACTCTCACATCTTGCGGAGCAGCATTGTCCCCCAACTGATGGCTAATCTGCGTCCAGAACGTGCGTGGCTTGTAGGTGAGTGTGCTGAAAGGACAATTGTGTGTTGGCTGCTGAGCCCCATCAGGAATCCTACTACCCCTGGTGAATTGCGTTATAATGATGCCCATGGGAGAACACGTCGAGTGATAGAACGTCCATTTGGGCTGCTGAAGTCCTGGTTTCGCTGCCTGGATAAAACCGGAGGGGCCCTGCCATACTCGCCAGGCAAAGTATGCAAAATCGTGATTGCCTGCTGCATGTTCCACAACCTGGCCTTGCGCAATAACATAGAACTGATCATGGACCCTGAAGACCAACAGGTTGCTCGGCCTCCCATCCCACCCATGTCGACTGATGAGGATAGTGGTGAGGAAGAAGGTGTGGACCAGAGGCGTCAGCTCATTGATCGCTATTTCACTTGAATGTGAGTAACTACCGCTTGTACAGCCAGACAATGCGTGATGTATGCTTGGTGGTGGAGTGTGGATGTGGTGTGTCTATGCAGCCTGTTCTGGTATGTTCTGTTTGCAAATGTGTGTGTTAGATGGGGTACATGGTATGCTCCCTGATGTGTGTCCTGTGATCCACTTAATTGGTGATGAGTGTGGTTTGTGGGATGTTGCTGTACAGTGTGTTGTGATGGCTGTGAATCTCTTTCCTGACCTGTGTTTGTTGTTCTCTCATTATCCCTAGGTCACTCCCACAGAGGCATGATTCTCAACAACATTGATCCCTGCACCTGGCAACGTTAGATTCTAAGACATTCATGTGAATAAAACATGGAGGCAACACATCATTGAGTGTCTACGTGATGTTTATTTACAGGTTGAGGATTGTTGTTGGTGCATATTTACAAAGAAGTGTTGGTGGGGGAGTGAGAGTTGACGGTCATGGCAGATGAAATCACTGTGTGGACACCGCAATGTGTGATGTGCAGCTAGTCCAACAGACGTGTGGCAATGGTTGGCATTGTGTGACAGGATAGTTTTCAGGGTGAATGGCAGGCTCAGACAAGGGTGAAGTCATTGGCGCCCCCTCTTAAAGCGGGTAGATGGGGCAACACCACTGTTCTCACCTGCATCCAGCCTCGGACGGCCCCTCCGTCTTGGAGCCGGAGCGGAGACAGCTGTGGGGGCAGGTTGGTCAGGGGCCACCTCCATGTCTGTGGGCTCAGGTGTGGGTGGCCGTGGTGTTGGGGAGCGGTCCCGCTGGGCACTAGGTTGGGGGGGGGTGGTGCGCGGGATAGCCAGTCCCTCCACAGAGCAGTTGCTTGGCCCATGATGTCCACAATTTGCCCTATGCGCGTATCTATGGACCGCAACAGATTGCTGTTCTCCTGTGAGTCTTGGTGGGCCCGTTCAGACTGTTCCTGCGCCCGCTGATAGGAGGCATTGACTCTTGCAATGGCTTCCAGGATTTTGGCGGCAGGATGGGGTGGGTGTCCTTCCCCACCTCGCCGGACAACTGCACTCCTGGTTGTGTGCTGTGCCCTCACCTGTGTCCTCTCACGTCCACTCTCCCTGCTTGCCTGGGATGTAGATGGCCCATCATCGGCTGATGGGTCAGGCAGGGTGGCACAGGCAGGAGTGGTGGTGGTGGTGGTGGTGGCTGCACAGCTCACTATGGCAGGTGATGGTGTGGTGACACAGGCCGTGGTGGTGGAGGCAGTGATGTCCTGTGAGCCTGATGGCCCTGGAAGTCTGCTTGGTCCCGCTTCGTCCTCTGCGTCTGAGCTGGCAATGGGCTCGTCCCCAGAGAGTCCGTGCTATGAGGGGGGCGACTGGTGCTGGCGGTTGGTGCTTGCGCCAGCCAAGTTGCGATCACCTGAGGGACAAGATTATCATGATCAATGCTGTGGACATGACATGGTTTTAGTAACAACATTACTAATCAATTACCTCTCTCACACACACACCCCCACCGCCATCCCTCCCTGTGGACATGGGGGCCTGTTGGGAGTTGTAGTGCTGGTCTCCCACACACCCCACACACCTCTCTCACACCACCCACCCACCACCACCCTCCCTGTGGGCATGGGGGCCTGTTGGGAGTTGTAGTGCTGGTCTCCCACACACCCCACCCACCTCTCTCACACTCCCCACCCACCACCACCCTCCCTGTGGACATGGGGGCCTGTTGTGTGTTGTAGTGCTGGTCTCCCACACACCCCACCCACCTCTCTCACACCCCCCACCCACCATCACCCTCCCCGTGGACATGGGGGCCTGTTGGGAGTTGTAGTGCTGGTCTCTCTCACCCCCCACCGCCATCTCTACCTGTGGACATGGGGGCCTGTTGGGAGTTGTGGTGTTGGTTGCTCTGACAACATGCAAGCATGGGAACGTAGAAGGCAACATTTGTGGTTGGTCATGGTGGGTGCATTTGAGCTGAGGACTTCACATTTGGGTGACTGTGTGGTCCACATGCATGGATTTGGGCCAGGGAGATGTGTCTTGTCAGTTGTGCATGGCAGACCATGGCAGTGTGATCGTGGTCATTTGTTTGTACTTACCAGCCTCTTCTCCCTCCTCGATTCCTTCCAGGCTCTCAGGGTGCAGTATGCCCAGCACCTTCTCCTCCCATTCAGCAAATGGTAAGGGCTCCGGGGGAGTGCCGCCGCCAGTGTGGTTTGCCCGCAGGTGGTTCTTCGCCCTGATGCCTTTCACCCTTGCCTTGAGGTCGTGCCACCGCCTCTGGATGTCGTGTTTGGTGCGTGGCACGGTCCCTGACGAATTCACTCTGGTCACTATCCTATCCCACATGTGGTTTTTGGTTGCCAAGGTTGTCTGCTGGACTAGGTTGCCGAAGAGCTGTGGTTCGACACGGATGATTTCATCCACCATGACCTTCAACTCAGTGTCAGTGAATTTAGGATTTTTCTTGGGTGCCATGGTGTGTGATGTGCAAGGTGTTGGTGTGGTGGGGTGGGATGTGCAGGTGTGTGGTGTGTAGGGATGGTGTTGGGTTGGGTTGTGTGGTGTGTGTGTTTGTGAGCAGGTAGTATGTGTGTTTGTGTGTGTCTGCTGTTCGTGGTAATGTGGCTCTTGCTTGCAGCTATGCTGTGATGCAAAGTACTGTGGTAGTGGGAGGGTATCTTTTTATACTCTGTGTGGTGGTGGTGTCCCAATGGTTGTAGGCAATCAGGTGTTCTGTGGGTGTGGTGATTTTTGTGCATTTTTCGGAGCTGGGGGGGTGTCATTGGGGCGTGTAGTTGCTGGGGGTGGGTGTTTCTGGTGGTTGGGTGTTCGGTTTAATGTATTTTCTATTTACTTCCGTCTGCCATTTTGTAATTGGTTTGACGGCAGGGATGGTGTTTATGTGGTACTTCCGCAGTCATGGTCAGTTTTCGGAGGTATTGTTTCCGCGACGGTGGAGGGCGGCGGTGAGTTCCGTTGGAATGGCGGCATTATCCTAATCGCGCGGACGGACCCTCCGCAGGTATGGTGGCGGTTGGGCCTGTTCCCGCGGTCATGTCCGTCCGCAACGGTTGGTGTTCTTTTGGTTCCGTCCACCGTGGACTGTGTTAGATGTGTTCCGTCCGCCGCGGACGGTGTTTCATGTGATCCGTCCGCCGCGGTCGGAGTTTCTAGACATGGATATCCTAATCGCAACCGCGGATTCTCCACGGTGCGGGCGGGAGTGATTTGTCCGCGGCTATGGCGGACGGTACCCGTTTCCGTCCGCCATCCTAATCGACCCCTAAGTTTGGAATTTTTATTGGTTTGCATTTTGACTTAATTACTAATTACTGAATAAATATATTACACATTGCCTCTAATTTAAGCCTGTCTGCGCAGTGACAAATCTACTGGGGATTTTAACTCAGGTTAATTTGGTAACTTTAGTTATTCACCTTAACAATGACTATGGTTATTAGAACCAAGTCCTGTGCACACGTTTAGGTTGATAGTTTCAGAGTGAAAACCGCTATTTAAGTACTTTTTGGGCAGAAAATATGATGGTTGACATCAAGAAAATCTTTGCAAAGATATTTATATATCAACCAGATCATTACAGAAAGAAAAACCAGCCGACACGTGTTTCGTCATAACACGGTGCAATTGTGACTCTCCAGGGCTGTCGTACAGAAAATGTGTGGTGCGAAAGTCGCATTACCGGTGATACTTCCAACCCGGTATGGACACGGGTTCAGCAAACAATTGGCCCGAAAGGAAGGTTGAAAGTTGTACCCTGGTGTTTCAGTAGTAATCTGAAAACACAAAGGGACGGACGTGGTCCAAAACACTGGAAATCAAGACGCAACTACCATCCGCCAATACCAGGGAGCAGAGGTCTCCCAATCTCACGGACTGATACGTCTGTTCATTCGTGTTTTCAGATTACTTCTGAAACACAAGGGAAGGACGACTTTTAACCTTCCTTTCGGGCCATTTGTTTGATGAACAACGATCCTTAAGGGAACTACAAGGGTTTCCACTTTAGATAAATAAAATAAAGATTGCATCCATAAAAATATAGTAAAGCTAACATCTATAATCCTTACCAGTACTAACTAAATAAATAACATAACTAATAATATATACTTTTCAGAAAGTACTGTTATAGGATGTACAAATGCCAGAAAAGGCAAAGTACAGCAATAGACATACCATTGCAAAATCAGACACACCTTGAGAACAACCTAGGTCTCACACTACAATGCAAAGGTGTATTTTCTACTTCATCTTAATTCTCCACTTACCCTTATTGCTTCCAAACCTTCCTCAACATATTCCGCACACTCTTTATCCCTGCCACTCTTTTCTTCCACATGCTATACTTCAACCACCCAACAGAAAATCCCTTATTGACTACCTTCAACTCGTACACTGTTGCCTGTTACTGCTTAGATCAGGACAGGTAGACCAAACTTGGACCCACCTTCTCTTACATCCACAGGGATTTTACACATACTGTATTACTGATATTAATTTTGAGAATGTTAACTTTATTTTTCTCATCAAAATATTTCTTTATCTTGGACCACTTCTGCTGGTTTTCATACACTCTCATCTGTTCACTTGCCATGCTTGACCCATTTGTTCACCCAAGCTGAACAGAAACACGTAGTAGCCCTTCGTCCACATAACAATTCAGATAGTGAAACACCAGTAGATGCATGTGGAGTCGTATGATAAACTACAACATGGTTTTAACAGCATTCACCACCACACACTTGTTGGCTGCAGCCCACTGAATACATTCACCCAACACACTCTTCATCCTATGAAACAGTCCATTGGTCTGAGGGTGATACAGTAAGGTCTTGAGATGCTTAACACCACTAATGTGAAAGCAACATCCACCTCACCAGACGTAAAAGAAATTCCATTGCCAGATACCAATGTGGCAGGGAAAGCTTACTTCAGGAACACAGCCTCAAGAAATTCCACCACCACTCTTGACATTGCCTCATTTACAAATTTGACTTCCAGCCACTTGGTGTAATAATGCATCATGACTAATCCAAAACTAGATGAACTAGCCAATTAATTAAATCATCCCACACTTTGGAGGTGTACGCAACTTCATAGTTTTGTCACAGATAGCACATATGACACATTCCTTCTCTACTTCGTCAATCTCTCTGTCCATGAAGGCCACCAAAAAACATCACATGCCTTTTATTATTGCTGCTTTTAAAGGACCTTCATAAGATTGGATTATAATGGCATTCCTCAAAGAAACAAGTGACACTAACTTGTCTGCTCTTACTAACAATCCACCTTCTACTGACAGGTGCTCCGCAACCTTTACATACGTCTTCAAGTCAAAGCCAAGATTTCTCTCTCACGGCCAACCCAACTCCAAATACTTCACGACCAAAACAATGGACGAATCATACTTGACAGCCTGGTGCCATTCTTGTTCTGAAAATGCCAGCCAATAAATAAATATTACCTATTCCGTCGCCCATTGGCTTCCCCTCCTGACGCACCCTGCCCCACTAGCCTACTTGATCCGGCCGCCGCTGGAAAAAGCACACATCTGTGGTAAGTCTACAGCTGCCATTTTACAATCCTCTTTATCTTCGTCACCCACATATTCACTGTTGATCTCAACACACTGAGAAGAATGCAACAAGTCATCTGCACAACCATTCCTACTACTAGGAATGTATTTTGGAACAAAATCAAATTGTAACAGATTCAATTATAGTTGAGCAATGCAAGGCATAAACCTCTAACATTTCTTCCACACCAAATAATATTTAAAGGCTTGTAGTAAGGCTGAACTATGAATTTCCTTCCCCAGACATAATTACTAAACCTCATAACTGCCCCCGGCAGGATAGAAGTTCCTTCTCGATAATAGAGTACTGTCTTTCTTCACCCAGTAAAACTCATGAAGCATAAGCAATTGTTTTAACATTTCCACCATCTTGTTGGCTAAGAACTGCTCCTAATCCCACATTGCTGGTTTCAGCAGTTAAACCAAATTGCAACTCAGGATCACAATGTTTCAAAATCTTTGTAGAAACCAATTGTTCTCCACCATGTTTCTTTCCCGACTCACCAATTGTAACATATCTCCACACTTGGGGTAAGATGAAAGGAGTTACATTTGGCTTCTACCAAATTCTCACTTCGCATCTTTTTTCTCAACCCTTATCTCAAGCTTTATGTACTAAATGGCAAACCTTATTATCGGTCTCTTATACCGATGATGAATGGTCTGACATTCTTAGCAATCTCAATAAGGGTGCACGTGAAGCATGATTGAAATTTAGCTTATTCAAGATTTTACATGATTGGCACTGGTCACCAACAAAACTTCATAAAGCTGGCTTTCTTCCCCATTCTAACTGCTGGAGATGTGATAGTACGTCTTGTAACATGTCTCATATCATCTGTGGATGTCCAGTGATTCAACCCTTTTGGAATTATATAGGTAAAACCTTATATTTCACGATGCCTCTACAAATTCCACTTTCGCATGCTACCATTCTTCTGCATGATACATGTCAGTCACAATCACTTTCTAAACCACCAGCCCGACTCTTACACACAGTCTTAGCTACAGCCAAAATTTGTATACTACGACAATGGAAATCACCTCAACCACCATCACAAGAAACATGTATGGTGGCCATGATCCAAACCGCTTTCTACAAACATATTATATACAACATACAGGATCAATCTGATCTCTTTCTTCGAGTATGGTCACCTTTTCTAGCTTCAAATACCGATGCGAACGTTAATGACCCATCTACGCAGTAATTAAATTTCTATCTCCTCTTATTCTCACTCATTATTCATTATTGGTGGTTAATAAATCTTAATACATATTGTATTTATCTACTACTTGTTGTTGTTTTTAATAGCTACTCACCAGAGCATTTACATGTAATTTGATATCTTTTAATATATATATTTATACATGTGTGTTTCTCTGCTTACACTTTCATCCTGCACAATATACCTATTGTTTTCATTTATTGTTTGCACATTTCTCTATATTATCCATTTCATTATCTTTTTCTATTCTTATCTCATAATTCCTTTTCCTACTTCTTCTCTCTTGGCTCCGTAACAATATATTCATATACCTGTACTATAATGTCATTTATTTAATTTTGTCTATCTCACAGAATATTACGTTTTCTCTTTCTTTGAATCAGCATAAGAACTTTATGTTATGGTAAGTCTGTATCACATCTTATCTTACCTTACTTTATCTATCACTTAAAATGTCCTCTCTTACATTTATATTTATATGCATCCAATAAACGTACTTGATCCTTAGATTCATCTTTTATCTATCCGCATTGTTTTCTAGAGTGTCTTCTTTTCCTTGGAACGTATTTATATTGCATTATGCTTCATATTTGTACATTTTCACTAATCACTTTCTTTTGTGATCCTCCTTTCCTTCCCTTTCTCTTCCCCCTTCCCTTGAGTCCATCTTTTATGGTCTCAATATAAAGCTAATATTTGTCTTTACATTTATATATTTATGTTTTTATTAAATTGTATAATATGATTACTTATTCAGAGAATATTACTATATACTTATACCGAACAAATTCCTTATGTATTTATTGTATGACAATGCATACAGTTATTATAATATATGTAGTTCTTCTTATAAATTTCAATAAAAAATTGAAACACAACCAAAAAAAAGAAACCAATTGTTCTTTCACCCGCTTAAACACCTCTAGATTTTCAGCATTGCAATCAAATGTAATTCCTTCCATTAGCATTTGTGACAAAGGTCTCAATCTGGTAGCAACATTCTGTATGAACCGTGAATAAAATTCACACAAGCCTAGAAATTATTTCAACCATGCTTTGTCTAAAGGAGGTTTAGTGTGAATCATACTGTCAACTAGACTTGATTTAGGTGCAATGCCATGGCTGATTACTAAATGGCCCAGCGCTTATCTGCACAGTTGGCGGATATATCATAGTACTGTCTTGGTGTATCATTAATTACATAGTATGGTTGAATATAGATCATATACATTAGGTGTAGTCCTCACTGTAACTTCAGGGTCAAGGTCACTGTTTTTCCATTCCCTTCAAAAAGCAAGTCTACTAAGCACATTTAGTTACTGTGATAGGTACACTTCATACCAGTGTTTGGGGAACAGCGTCTTATACTGATGTTATGTCATCTCTTAGTCCTAGCCTTGAAGTACATTTTACAGAATGATGCAGGAAGTAACTCCACCATTGCCTTTCTTAGAATCACCAGGTGAGCCTCCCATAACATGGAAAGAATGGTTTGATGCCTGTAAGAAATATTTGGGAGCAATTGGAGCACTTTATTTTCGTGCTGAGAGAAGGAAATATATATTTCTTCATTTGTTAGGTTTTGAAGGCAGGGCTATACTGAAACACTTACCTGAAGTAGTTTTGAAGGGAGATAATGAGCTGTACGAAAACCAGGAGACTGTAAAAAATCTACAGGTTAGAATTGATGTGAACTCAGTTTGCTGGTTATTCGTCATACCTTTTTCAAAATAATTCTGAATCCAGGGGAAGCTGTGGATACCTATATTACTGCACTTAGAAGGCTTGTTGCGAAATGCCAATTTAAAACCTTTGCTGATCAGTTAGTAAGAGATCAGTATATATGCCACTGCATTGATAAGATGATAAAACAAAAGTTATTATCAATGGGCATTCCCAAATTAGATGATTCTATTAAAATGGCGTGAAGTATTGAGACCTCACGGTTGTCAGCCAAATAATTAGAAGGTAAAAACACAGAAAAGGCTAATATACCCAACTCTTTTTTTCATGCCAAATCCAACTCAGTTTTTTCCCAGCAGAGTATATGTTTCTGGTGTAGAAATCACACACATATGAAAGAGGGCCAGCAAAACCCAGCTAGGTACGTAACTTTTAGGTTATGCAACAGACAGGGACATTTCGCGAAAGACTCAAACTTCCAAATCTAAACAACAATCATTCAGTCATCGTGTCACTGATGCTTGTATTCAAGAGGAGGAGGATGTAAGCAACAGCAAATAATTAAGAGACATGGTTTTGGATGTAAAAAGTGAAGAGGTGAAAACGGGCAACCCAGATCATGGTGGGTGACACATGTTTGAGATTGTTGGTGGATTCTGGGGCATGCATCACCATGATCTCTCAGATTTATTTGACAGTGTATGGCCTCCTAGACCACTGTTGCTGCCTGATTGTAAAGCAGTCTTTTATGAGGAATGTTATATTAATTTCTGTGGCTACATTGAGGACATATTGGAATTCAAACTGCGGATATAAATCACCATATGGCACTATTCCAGTTCTCAACATCCTACCTTAATATACTACATACATACATTCATAGCCATCTCTTTTAAAGTGTCAAGCGTAATAATATGTAATCTCATTGCTAAAATGATTTACAACATTTGCAATTGCAACGGTTTAATTAAGGATGAGGTCATGATCAATGCATTTGGTGTGTAATTTATGGGTTGCATGGCTCTTGTACGAGGTATTGATTGTTTAGTTGGTTTTAATTAAAAACCTTTACTGCACTTATGCCCTTTTTCATAAATGTTTTTATTTTTTGCAACATGGTGATCAGTGCACCATGTTTGATAATGATGGCTGCAGCCAATCAGAGCACAACAGACTTGTGAATGCAGAGCCTGGTTCGCAAATTTGAAACAGACAACGGGAGAAAAAATCTTTAGGGTCGATTAGGATGGCAGTCGGAAAACCATTCCAACTGCCGTGGTTGCAGAAATTAACCATCCGCATGTTCCCCGGGAAAACAGGCGGTCAGATTAAAATGAGCCGCCAGAAAAATCCAACCGTGGCGGTGGATTCCACGAAACCCCGCCAGGAATGTCAGGAAAAGCTGAAAACGGTTCAGCGGTGGTCGGAGTCGGTGCTGAAAGACCCAAAACCGCCGGATTAATCGCATGTGAAATTAGGATATGATTGCGGTGATAGCGGAATGGTCAGTTGTTTCCGACCACCGCCATCACAACAAATGATGAATGGGAGAGCCGGCAGAAGGGCTGTTTCATTCCTACCGCTGTGGTCGCGCCGGAAGAATAATGGTAGTCGGAAGCAACCATGCAACAAGGCTACCAAGTGTGGCTATGAACTTGGTTCAGACTCAAAAAACACCTAACACACCCCAATAACACATCCCCATGGGAAGTAACAAATACAAATCCCAGGTCAAGCCACATAACACACCTGACATGAATACTCCATTTTGGCCCACCCACATAGATGAGTATAAAACCAGCCCCTTCCCTGACCAGAATCCTTTGCACAACTCAACAACTGAAGGGCCCAAAACTACAGCACAAAGGAGAGGCAAATCAGCACACATCACACCAACACAACCACACATACACCACACACAACACCACCTTCACACCTGCACTTTTCCCACATTTGCACATCGCACACCATGACACAGAAGAAGATGCCCAAATTCACTGACAATGAGTTGTCAGTGATGGTAGATGAGGTAATCAGAGTAGAACCACATTTATTTGGAAGCATGGTCCAACGGACATCAGTAGCCACAAAAAATTAAATGTGGGCAAGGTTAGGCAACAAAGTCAATGCCGTAGGGACCACCCTGCGTGACATCAGGAAGAGGTTGCATGACCTCTACACCAGGGTGAAAGAGCGTGCCAACAAGAACCATGAGCTGGCTCAGGAGACTGGCGGTAGCCCTCCCATTCCGCCACTAACATTCACCGAATGGGAGGAGATGGTGCTTGCCATACTGCATCCAGAGACTCTGACAGGAATAGCCGGGGGAGTGGAGGCTATTAAGTTACACAAATAAATTCCCCTTACACTGCTATGTACTGTCTTGCACAACTACAAAGCTACACTTCCTAGGCCCAAATGCACTTTTGTGCAACACACTCTTCCCATCACATGTCTCACAGGACTAACATTTACTCCCACGGACCCACCCCAAAAGTAGCTAGCAACATTCCCAGGGGGGCATGTGAATAGGCAGCCAGCACTTCCACTTCCACCAGGCCCTGTTGTCCCACAGCTGAGCAGTACGGAACACTCCCTCCCAACCATGTGGCAGAAATTGCATTGCTCACTTCAAACTTACAGGTAGGTAGCCATCTTCACATGGAGGGGTGTTTGTGAGTGGGAAGCCAGCACTACAACTCCCACCAGGCCCTCTTGTCCTACAGCAGAGCAGGATGGAACACCCCCCCCCAACCATGTGGCAGCCATTGCTCACTTCAAACTTACAGGTAGGTAGCCATCTTAACAGGGAGGGTGTTTGTGGGTGGGCATCGAGCACTACAACTCCCACCAGGCCCTCTTGTTCCACAGCAGAGCAGAATGGAACATTCCCACCCACCCACAACCATGTGGCAGGCATTGCATTGCTCTCTTGAAACTTACTGGTAGGTAGCCATCTTCACAGGGAGGGGTGTTTGTGAGTGGGAAGCCAGCACTACATCTCTCACTAGGCCCTCTTGTCCCTCAGCAGAGCAGGATGGAACAACCCCCAACCATGTGGCAGCCTTTGCTCACTTCAAACTTATAGGTAGGTAGCCATCTAAACAGGGAGGGGTGTTTGTGGGTGGGAAGCCAGCACTACAACTCCCACAGGCCCTCTTGTCCCATGGCAGAAATGTATGGAACATTCCCCCACCCACAACCATGTGGCAGCCATTGCATTGCTCACCTTTACCTAACAGGTAGGCAGCCTTCTTAACAGCGAGGGGTGTTTGTGGATTGGCAGACAGCACTACAACTCCCACCCGGTCCCCTTGTCCCACAGCTCAGCAGGATGGAGCACTCTCCCCCAACCATGTGCAGCCATTGCATTGCACACCTTCAACTAACAGGTAGGTAGCCATCTTAACGGGGAGGGGTGTTTTGGGGTGGGAAGCCAGCACTACAACTCCTACCAGGCCCCCTTGTCCCACAGCAGAACAGTATGGAAACCCCCCAACCATGTGGCAGCCATTGCATTCCTCTCTTGAAACGTACAGGTAGGTAGCAATCTTATCAGGGAGGGGTGTTTGTGGGTGGGAAGCCAGCACTATAACTACCAGCAGACCCCTTGTCCCACAGCAGAGCAGGATGGACACCCCCCAACTATGTGGCAGCCATTGCATCGCTCACTTTCACCTAACAGGTACGTAGCCATCTTAACGGGGAGGTGTGTTTGTGGGTAAGAAGCCAGCACTACAACTCCCACCAGGTCCCCTCGTCCCACAGCTCACCAGTTTGGAGCACTCCCCCATCCTTGTGGCAGTCATTGCATTGCACACCTTCACCTAACAGGTAGGGAGCCATCTTAACAGGGAGGGGAGTTTGTAGGTGGGAAGCCAGCATTATAACTCCCACCATGCCCCCTTGTCCCACAGCTTAGCAGTATGGAACACCCCCACCCAAACCCGAAACCATGTGGCAGCCATTGCAATGCTCTCTTCAAACTTACAGGTAGGTAGCCTTCTTAACAGGGAGGGGTGTTTGTGGATAGGCAGCCAGCACTACGACTCCCACCAGGTGCCCTTGTCCCACAGCTCAGCAGGAAGGAGCACTCCCCCAACCAATTAGCAGCCATTGCATTGGTCACCTTCACCTAACAGGTCGGTAGCCATCTTTACAGGGAGGGGTATGGGGTGGGAAGCCAGCACTACAACTCCCAACAGGCCCTCTTGTCCTACAGCACAGCAGTGTGGAACACTCCCCAAACCCACAACCATGTGGCAGCCATTGCATTGCTCTCTTCAAACTTATAGGTAGGTAGCCATCTTTATGGGGAGGGGTGTTTGTGGGAGGGAAGCCAGCACTACAACTCCTACCAGGCCCTCTTGTCCCACAGCAGAGCAGGATGAAGCACTCCCCCAACCATGTGGCAGCCATTGCATTGCTCAACTTTACCTAACAGGTAGGTAGCCATATTAGCAGGGAGGGGTGTTTGTGGGTGGGAAGCCAGCACCACAACTCCCACCAATCCCTCTTGTCCCACAGCTCAGTAGTATGGAACACTCCCCCCACCCACAACCATGTGGCAACCATTGTGTTGCTCTCTTCAAACTTACAGGTAGGTAGCCTACTCATGCTCTCTTGTCTCAACCCTGAGCAGGATGGAATACTCCTCACACTCATAACCATGTGGCAGCTATTTCCCTCCACTGTGTAACCGAACAGGTAGGTAGAGAGTGCATGCACCCTGCCATCCTTCTCAAAATACATGGAGCCATATGACCACACCTGCACTCTCATGTGCTCTAACTTGGCATCGATGCAAAATCCACATCCAATGTGCAGACAGTTAAGCGTATGTAACTGTCACAGAAAATAAACTTTGACTCACCAAGTCACATGTTGAAGAAAATCAGGGCACAATCATGCACAGGACCGAATGCAAAGTGTAAGTGCCATGGTGTCAGAGCATGAAGGCCCATATGAACACAAAACATGCATGGTCAATCGGACAAACAAGCTAAAGTACATGATATGAAAAAGGTATGTATAACATTACAATGGCTAGTTCTTGCTTAGCTAAGAGTGATGCCATGCAGAGCAAACCAAAAAAAGCATCACATAAAGTTGATGTACCGCAAGTAGTTAGATGACGAAATGTCCCTGTAAGCACACAATCTGTACGTGGCACATGGTTTATTTTTACATGTCACACCATGGACAAGTAATGTGTGTGTACATCAACTTCATGTCCTGATGCCCAGTATCTTGCAGCCATAACAAGTGTTTCAATGTAAAGTGGGTGGTGTATCACATGTAACAAACAAACATCTAACACCAAGCTTGTAGAGTGCACTTCAATGATCATTTGACCTCTGTTCAACAGGAGATCCACAAGCAACTGCTGCAGAAGACAACACCAACCTGCAAAAACAGTCTCCCCCCCCCCCCCGAAACATGAACTCTTGGATGCAGACTTCTTACGTTTCTCAGATGAGGAGCAACAGCCTGCCACATCCGGACTACCAGGGCGCACCACGTTTCAGGCCCTTATTTTCCCCACCTTCGCCACCACCACAGCATCAACAACAGCACTGACCCCTGCTGCAATTACCTGTACGGCCTCAATCACCACCACCACCACTGCTGAGTTCAACACTCTCCCTGCCTCAGTGGTTACCAACATCACCACACAATCAGAGGGGGGCAGGGAGAGTTTGCGGGTGCGTCGAGTGCCAATGCCACAGGTCTGGGTCAGCAGGGCAGGTAGGAGGGCAACTGGGGGACAAATACAGCAGGACACTGGGACCGAATCACTGGCCACCATCGCCAGAGTCCTTAGGGCATATGAGCAGACCCAGGGACAGATGGGCCAGGTTGTGTAAGAAGTGCATGAGCTCCGCCTTATGCTGACGTCCATGGACACGCATATGGGCCAACTTGTGGACCTCATGGGCCAGCTCGTGGGTGTTCTGAGGGACAGACATACAGCCCAAAGGACAGCTCAACCCCCCTCTAGTGGCCCGGATGCAGATACTCCCACTACCTCATCTGCGGCCACAGAGAGGGGTGAGCTGCAACAAAATGACTGCAGTGCCCCCCCAGCCAAACGCACATGGGGCCGTCCGAGAAACATCCAGGGAGGATCACTTGGCAATGCACCATCCAAACGCTCATTGTTGAGCCAGCCATGATGGCACCTCTGTTCCCCTTGACATTGAATTTGTTGACTATCCTTACCCACATTGCCATGTTGATGGCAGGAGTCTGTTGGTCTGTGTGACTACATCAATGTGGTGATTACTCTATGTGTCTCAGTTACCATCACGGACAACTCACAAATTCACTTAATACTAGGGGTGGGCGTAAAATCCGTTCCGCTCGCGGATTTTGCGGATTTTCAGTAAATCCGCAATCCGCGAACTCTCGCGGAGTTACCGAAAATCCGCAAATCCGCGCGCTGCGGATTTTTTGCTTGTGTTCGCACTGCTCGCGGTCCGCGGCGCGGGCAGCAACAATCTCGCACTCGCCAAATTACAAAAATTACAATTGGGGAGGGGTGCAGGAAGTGGCCCAGTCTCCAACTTCCTGTTCCTGTCCAGCAAGCTCCTCCCATTGGGGTGGGGTGAAGGAAGTGCCCCAGTCTCCAACTTCCTGTTCCTGTCCAGCAAGCTCCTCCCATTGCTTAGTCCATTTCCTGGCCACTTTGAATTCGATCTTGACTGGGAAGGATTACTTTTTGTGGATGCTGCTGGATATTTGGATTTGAGGCCTTTTGGATTACTTTTGGATTTGAAATTTGATTTCACAAGTAAGTTGATAAGTTGATGTTGTTTGTTTGTGGTGATTTTTGTGTGTGTTTTTTGACTTTTTGGGGTGGGGTTGGGGGCTGGCTATGTTGGTGGGGGGCCATTTTGAGGCATGGTCCTGCAGGTCCTGGCCATGTTGTGGATGGGGTCAAGCGGCCATTTTGAAGTCAGGCAGTGTGCTTTGTGCCCTAGGCCCACCCAGTCTGCTCTGATTTCTTTCATTATGCCCAGGGGGCCTAGAACTCCAGCGGATTTCCCGAAAATCAGATTTTTTTGCTTGTGTTCGCACTGCTCGCGTCCCGAGCAGCAACAATCTCGCACTCGCGAAATTGTAAAAATTACAATTCTGCACATGAATTGAAAACCACCAGGCTTAGTTATGGGTGCATGCATGATGCAACTGTTTTGTTGAATTTTAACATGATTCTGGCCAGGGCATGGATGGCATTGGATTGTGGTGATTTTTGTGTGTTTTACGACTTTTTGGGGTGGTGTTGGGGGCTTGCTATGTGGGTGGGGCCATTTTATTGCCAGGTCCCGTGTGGGTGGGGGTCTAGGGGCCATTTTTAAGCCAGTTTGTGTGCTTTGTGCCATAGGCCTGCACCCAGTGTGCTCTGATTTCATCCATTATGCCCAGGGGGTCCAGAATCGGTCTGTTCGCGGATTTTGCGGGTTTTTCGCCATGTTCGCGTCGTGAAGCAACAATCTCGCACTCGCGAAATTGCAAAAATTGCAATTCTGCACCAGAAAACCACCAGCAGGCAGCATAAACCTTCTGAAACTTGATGGATGGCATTGGATTGTGGTGATTTGTGTTGTGTTTTTTGACTTTTTGGAGTAGGGGTTGGGGGCTGGCTATGTTGGTGGGGGCCATTTTGAGGCATGGTCCTGGCCATGTGGATGGGGGTCAAGCGGCCATTTTGAAGGCAGGCAGTGAGCTTTGTGCCATAGGCCTGCACCCATTTTGCCTTGCTTTCACCCATTGTGCCCAGGGGGAGTCAGTGGTACATGAAACTACAACCCTCTCTGTGTGCTCTCTTGGATCAATGTTAAATTCCTGTTTCCCAAAAATTTAGCAATTCTTATTTTTGATATTTCCATATTGAGGTGTGCACGTGTGTATTCATAAATGCCTACTTGCAAACTATTAATTGAAGCGCTACATATGCAACATATATTTAACTGATGTTCCTCTGTCTTCGTTTGCTTTTAGGTGCACAAAGTCAATAACTCTGCATCATCGTTGAGCATCAGTGCCAGGAAGAAGTCCTGCTGCGGCCTGCTGTTCTGACATCTGAAGAAGATGGCTCCAAAAAGAGGTGCCCGTAGCTCCTCTTGCAAGAAAGATGTCTCTACTAAGGAGAAGAAGAAGCAAGTGGCACCACTTACCAAGGAGACTGGTGGCTCGACCACTAAATTTTTGTGGAAAAAACAAAAGTCCACCATGAGTGCTGCACAGGTAGCCTGTTTAGTGGTTCAATCACCAACGACCAGTGATGTTGGCTCATCGCAAGAAAGTAGCAGCACACAATCAACACAGGTTGTAACTCATCTCACAAGTACTATTCAACAACCAAAGCCGCAACAACAACTGCATGGGCTACTAGTACAAGCACAAGTACATGCGCAAGGAGCTGTCCGAGAAGGAGCTGTCCGAGAAGGAGCTGTCCGAGAAGGAGCTGGCCGAGAAGGAGCTGGCCGAGAAGGAGCTGGCCGAGAAGGAGAAGGCCGAGAAGGAAAAGGCCGAGAAGGAGAAGGCCGAGAAGGAGAAGGCCGAGAAGGAGAAGGCCGAGAAGGAGAAGGCCGAGAAGGAGAGGTCCATGGAGATTTGCAAGTAGAGGTCAGTGAAGAGGCCCATGTAGCGGCGCATGGAGCGGTGCAAGTGCCCACAATGGTTGTTCTTCCAGAAGTTGGGGCACAGGAGGAAATTGACTTTGGAGCCGGGGTATCATGTCAGGAAGACGAAGCCACTCCTCCTGATGATGATGATTCATTTTCTCCCAGCTCCCCAGCAAGGAAAAGATCAAGGAGGGTGTGTAGAAGTTCCTCTTCAAGCCCCGCTCCATCAGATGATCTGGATCTAGAGTGGCAACCATCTCCGACGTCTGAGAGGGAGGCACACCATGAGCTGAGAAAGGTATCAAATGTTAAAAGGAAGGGCCCCGGAAAGCTCATACTTATGGATCCGAACGTCGGACTTGATGAAGTGGTGCATTCTGATGTTGTTGAACAGGATGACAGCAATGACCTAGTCATCACACACGTCATTCCAGCCACACCGGCCATGCAGCAGACAGACATTTATACCCTATCCCGACGTCATGCTGAGCGTGACCCTGGCGACGTGGCACTGGTAGCACCACCAACGCAGTCAAGTAGTACAACAAGTTCAACAAAAACTAAAGCTCCCATATTTTCTCCCCAGAGGGAAACTCCATCCAGCTCGACTCCCTCAAGTAGGGTTGCTGCAATAATTGCACAACCCAGTAGATGTCTGCAAGGCTCATCCACCACTGCTTCATCTGGCATTGGCAGTATCACCTCGTGCGGCAAAACCAGAAGTTTCCAGTCCCCAGTTTGGAACTTTTTTAGTGTCCATGCAAAGTATGATAACATAGCCATTTGTTCCATTTGTAAGACTAAACTTAGCCGTGGTAAGCCTGGTACCAACTATGGTACCGGAGGCCAGATAGGTCATCTTCAAAGAAGGCACAGTATGGAATGGTTTGCGCACCTAGCAAACATCGAGGGAAAGCAATCCCAAAGGGCAAGTGGCCAAAATATACCCGTACTAGATGTTTCATCTGAAGATGACGGGGAGGTAGAAGAAGCGTCAGACATTCGTTCGGTTGCACCCAGTACCCCTGACAGCACCACACCCTCCGCAACACATAGGAGGCACACTGAGAGTCTGGGAGACACACCAATGTGGAAAATGTCAACACTGAGCAGAACTGGGTCGAAGAAGGCATCAGCATCATCCAGTAAATTTGTCAAGCGCACCATTACAGCCATGTTCTCCTCAGATGCGCCATTTCAACGCAACCACCCAATTGTGCGCCTGTATAACACTAAGCTGGCTAAAATGCTAGCGGTGGACCTTCTCCCTTTTTCGTTTGTCGAAGGTGTGGGTTTCCTTGAACTCGTGGCAACACTGGCCCCTAAATGGAAGGTTCCTAGCCGGTTCTATTTTGCCAGGGTTGCTGTTCCAGCACTACATAAAGAGGTGCTTGAGTTGATTCGGGCAGCTTTGCAGAAGAGTGCTGTTCACACTATACACCTGACAACAGACATGTGGACCAGTTGCCAAGCCCTTGATTACATGTGCATCACTGCACACTGGGTCTCTTTTCTTTTTCAGGGGTTGCAAAACAGATAAATGCAGGTGGTGACTTGGTCGAGATTTTTAAGGTTGCTCGTAAACATGCAACATTAGCCATGTTTGGCATGGAGAAAACTCATACTGCAGACAACATTTTGGATGACTTTAACAAAAAGGTCTCGCAATGGCTGCCCCCAAGAAAATGCAAGGTTGGTTATGTTTCTACTGATAATGGCAGCAATGTAGTTAAGGCCATGGAGGACGGTGACTATTTCAGAGTGGCGTGTTTGGCGCACTGTATAAACCTGGTCGTGCAAAAGTTCTTGAAAAAAGAAATTGCAGTCGACAAAATACTGACCATCTGCAGAAGAATATGCACACATTTCAACCATTCTTTTAAGGCCCGGAAGGAGCTGAGGCGCAAGCAAAATGAACGTAGTATGCCAGTGAAAGCACTTATCCAGGAGGTGGCAACACGTTGGAACTCAACCTTCTACATGCTTGAGCGTCTGCATGAGCTGTTTCCAGTAGTCAATGAGTATGTCTACAACCTGGGTGGTGGTACGACAGAAATGATGCTAGCGGTGGAGCAATGGCAGCTAGTTAAAAGCCTGACAGACATGCTTCGTCCTTTTGAGGTCTTCACGCGTGAAGTCAGCAGGGAGGACTGTTCTTTGAGCAAAGCTATCCCATTGTTGCTGAAGCTCGAGCACCAAGTCAAGGTGGTGTCTTCAAAATTAAAGGATGCTGGAAAGAATGAAGCATATGAGTTGGCGCAGAGATTATTACAACGCCTAGTTAGCAATGAACGACTTGTAAATATCAAGAAACAACAGCACTACATTTGTGCTACTATTCTGGATCCACGTTACAAAAAGCCATTGTTTGGCAAAGTATTAATTCCTTTTGAAACATCAGATGTTACAGAATACAAACGTTGGCTAGCTCAGTCAGCCATTCGTTTTGAAAGAGAGCGGAAGGAAACTGTAGGAGAAGACAGTACTACTAGTGAATCAGCAGGCCATCAGGCGTCCCAAAAAAGCACTTCTGCATCTGTGCCTGTGGCAGAAGTGAGTGTCTTTTCCTCTGAGCCGTTAACCACACCAGCAACCGTATCATCTGCACCAGGCCCAGGCGATATGTCTGAAGAGGATTGGCTAAGTCAGCTAGGGTTTCCTTGTCCCAGAAAGGACACAGAAGTGCAAAGTACAGTAATCCGGGAGAACATTGTTTCAATGGTGCAGGCCTATCTGGATGACTCAACAGCGGTCAATATTACTGAGGACCCATTGGCGTATTGGCATGGGAAAGAAACATATGGCGAGAGCTCACCAACCTGGCTATCAATTACTTGTCTTGCCCACTCGCAAGCGTGTCTTCAGAACGTGTTTTTAGTTCTGCTGGTGGCATTGTGACTTCCAAAAGGTCCCGCCTCTTGCCCGCAAATGTGGAGCGGCTCACCATGATAAAGATGAACCAGCACTTCATACCACCAGATTACAAAGTACGAGAATGCACGCAGGAAGAAGAGGACACCGACCTACCTGAGGGAAGTTTTCCTCAGTTACCAGAAGTACTACCGACTCGATTTGCAGAGTTTGAGGATGAGCTCTGCTTCCCTGACAGCGAGTTCTGAAAATGAGTCAATGATTCATTAACTTTATTTTTCGTCCTTATTCACTTTTATTCCTGTGTGTCTGTCTTTCTTTGTTTAGCAAGTGCTTGATCACATTCACAACAAAACTGTAATCACCCCATCACAACAACAAGCCCATCAGCAGAACTGTCTTGATTTTGATACCGCAGCATTCCTCATTTGGCAAATTACACGTGAACCAACACGATGACAGTGTTCAGTAAAACGAACTTACTGCAAAACCACCACCCACCAGGCTCAAAAGTAGTAAAAAACAGGTATGCTCAGATAAAGTTTGAAAAAGTATATTTTTATATCCCTAACAAAATAATCTCCCGCAAGACCCTCCCTAACCCCAACAAATAAATAGTCCTTCAAAAGTCCCCAAAAACCCCAACTCCCAATTCCCACCCCCCAAAAGCCTCTAAAAAAGGGGCAAGGGACACTAGGGATGCATGCTGTGGACTTTGGCCTCCAGGGCATCATGCCTTAGGGCCAGGGCATCGTACTGCTCCCGGAGGATGGCGTGGTCTAAGCGGAGGCCCTCCAACAAATTTTGATGTTCTTTCAACTTGCGGACCTCCGCCTCCAGGTCGGACACTCTGTGGGTTGCACGGCGCAAGCAAGCCTTGAGAGTACTGTGAGGGGCAGCCTTTGCTGCTCGGCGGTGGCGTCTGCCAGCCCGGCTCCGTACCGCCGGAGCACTGCGCTGACCGGCAGAACGTGGGGGCGCGGAGGAGGATGCAGGTGTCCCATTAGATGTACTGGACTGCGTGTCCTCCCCCTCCAGTTCCACCAGCCGCCGATATTCTGCAACAGTGGCATCCAGCCTCCGTTGCCGGGCCAGTAGAGCCTGCATACTCCTGGATGGTTTGGATGTTTTAGTATGAACAACTATATGAAGAAAGAAAGACATAATCTGTAACCAATGCTCTTTAAGAATATGATTAACACAAAATGATTCAGCAGAAAGTTGTGTCACAGTACAACTAGCAACTAGCCAGCGCAGTACAAAACTATTGAGGCCAGTATCATGGGCGTCCGCAGGGAGGGGCAAGGGGGCAAAATTGTTTGGTACGTTATCTGCAAGCCGGCATAATGCCAGCGCAGTGAACTTGCACCCGAGAAAAATAACAGACGCACGCCATGATGAGTGACATACACTTGCGTTACTGTACCGGTCCAGTACATGCAGGTGGTGAAGCTCTTACTTTTCTATTACGGGTGGCACTGAGAATACTCTGTTACAAGGGCTACTGCTTAATTAATTTAACTTTCACCCTACAGTACAAATGAGTACTAGGAAAGGAAAATCAAGGAGATAAATAATGGGATTATCTATCACTTCACATGGGATGTATTTGCTTACATATGGGATGACTTCAGGTGCTTTGCTTTTTATTTAGTGACCAGTGATACATCCACACATGAATGACGTACTACTACTAAAATTATTAAGAGGTGGGGAGTGGCCACCGTACTATTAACCGGATATATGCTGTGCTTGCAATAAAAACTACTGCTACTATTCATGGTAGTTTTTTGACAAAATTACAACTTCTTTTCCTTGCCTTTCCTACACTGGAACGGACGTGCAGGTGCGGTGTTACATGCTCTTCAAAGTAACACGTAGTTCATCCAGTGACCGTCTACTCTCTGTAGATACACATCATATGCTATCTAAGAGTCAGATAGTACCATGATCCAGCTTACCTCTACCCGCCACCACCACTGTCTGCTTCCTCACAGTATCTTCTTGGGCCACTTGCGCCGCCTCCTCCCCAGAGTTGTCCTCGGAGTCGACCACCACCACCACATCCGAGCTGGCCCCGCCACCAGATGTTCCACCTACAAAGTAGATTTAAGAATGTTAGATTACACCACTCACTAGTATTTGGTCTAGGAATGAAGAAATGTGAAAACAACAGAAAAAGTAATTGACTGTCTAATCTAAAGTAAAAATGTCCCTCCTTCCACGGAAAGGCTGTTGTCTTGCTGCACTTTTTTGTCACAATTGATGAATGCTTGCTTAATTTTAACACACACCATTTTTCTCTGAACAGACAGAAGCTGGACTTCTAAGGACAAGAGCAACATCAACTTCAAACCAGGTGAAAGCTCGGCTCGACCACAAGAAATGTGTTCCATTACTCATCAACTCAGCACCAAACACTTTTCCATTTCCAGCTAACTTAATTTTAATATATGTGTTTACTTTTAATAAAGCTTTTAAACTTGAATAGACTCTGTGGTTTTTGGTCCTCCAGACTAGAGTGACTGAGCGAAAGGTTTTGCAATTTTTGCAAGGAGGAGTCCGTGCCTCTGACACTACCAGGTTTATACAGTGCGCCAAACACGCCACTCTGAAATATTATTACTCTGGTGTTTAGTGTCCATAGTTCGGTTTGTGGAGAATTGTCCCTGCAACAGTAGTATTATGGATTGTGCTCCTATCTAAACACTATTTCGAAAAAATTAAATTAGGAACGCTTGGACAACAATAGGTCCTCTATATTTAAATGAAAACTTACTGGGGCCAGCAAAGGAGCACTCGCCGCCCTGGCCTGCATCCTCCTCCTCCTCTGGAGCCACAGCATCCTCCTGTTGCGTCCGCTTGCCCCTGGGGGGACCTGACGTACAACATGAAAGAAAGAACAGAAAACATTGATGATTGCTGCTTGTCGATGTCCTTGTCAACCAAATCAAACATTTAGAAAGAACAAGAACCAACTATTTCAGCCAAAAAGAGGGCTACAAAGGAAGGACTGCACCTGAGCCTCTACTCTAGGGGCAAATTTACAAGCCCCTTGCAGCTCATTTGCTACGTTCTTGCGTCACTTTTGTGACGCAGCGCCACAACAAGAGAGGCGCCATGGTGTGGCGTATATTAACAACGTGACGCATATGGGAGATGCATCCCATTCTAAAGCCCTGCGCCATAAGGGAGCGTTCCAGCACAAGGGAGGACGTTCCTGCGCAGGAACGCATGCTAAAAGTGGCTATGGGGAATATATAAAATTTCAATCAGTCATTTAGGACAATGATGCGTCACTCAAACCCTGTGCCTGCATGAAGCAGACGTACGGCTTGACGCAGCATTGCTGGAGCTGCGCCATCGTTGCAACGCAACTCCATCAATGTGCCGCCTTACGGCACCGATGCGTAACGCTTCGGTGACGTTTTGGGACCATGGTGTGCCGCATTGTAAATACGGCGCACCATGGGTGGTGCTGGCGTGCCGCACACTTTGCAGGGATGCGCAGGTAATTGCAAATCTGACACTTAGGGGCATACTTACGAGTTCTGGGCTGCACACCTCCAGAGGTGCGCCAGAACAAATGCGTAACGCAAAACTAACCTTGCGTCACGGTAGATGCGCCGCAATTACAATGCGGCACACCCTGGCGCAAGGGTAGGCAGATGCGTGACGCATCTCGTGACGAAAGAGGGGCGCATCTCTAGAGTCGCGTCGCAGGCGCAATGCAACTCTAGCAATGCTCAGGGCTGCCCAATACTCAACATACCGCATCAGTCCTTACGCCTGCTTCAAGAAAGCAGGCATAAAGAATTGACGTAGCAGCGTCGCGGAAGTGCCTGCGTTATATCTTGTAGATTTCACGCAGGCACTTTTGCGAGGCGCACAGCTGCCTGACCGCCCCCCCCCCACGTGGGAACGCACCCATTGTGGCGCAGGCCCCGGCCTTAAGGTGGCGCATCTCCCTAGATGCATCACGTTGTACATGACTCGCAGGGATGCGCCACGTTTACGTCGCTGTTGCGTCAGGTAAGGCTGCGTAAACGTGGCGCAAGGGGCTTGTAAATCTGCCCCTTTGTGTCTAGCATTACGCAGTTCTGTAAAGTACACTCATACATTACTCAGCACAATTAAATGAACACAAAATAGAAAACAAATAAGCAGTGGCACCGCCACAGAGAAGGAGAGCAGTGCACCTGAAATGCACAAAAGATTTTGAAATATTAATTTACCTCTACTATCAATGTAATCGGCAGCATTATTGCTCTTTGTAAAAAAGTTAAAACAAACATTTGCAATATAACACACAGAGCAGGAGAAAAAACAGAGTAGTGAGTGATGAAAAAATTGCTACTACTACTCACCAAGCCCGGGGACCTCCACTCCCAGCAGGTCGAGCAGGTCACGCTCCCGGTCCAGGAGATCCGTCCAGCGGTGGGTCACCTGGTTGTAGGTGCGCTGGACCCCCGAGATGTCAAACAGGGCCCGGCACACCTCCTCCCACCGCTTCCGTCGCTCCTGGAGGTTGTAGCCACCAGCGATCCTGCCGCCTGCCGCGATGGTCCTGGGGAGGCGGCGCTGTACAAAGTAAACCAGTGCGCCCACCTCCTCAGGGCGGAAGATGTCCCTGGGCACCACCATTTCCGCCCTCAAACGGCCACATGGGAGCCGGGCACGGGCTGCGGGGCCCGTCTTGGGCAGCTTGACTGATGGCTTCACCATGGTCTGGGCAGGTGGTAGCAACAAGGAGAAAAAATGAAAAAGAATAAGACTAGGGAAGAAGAAAATAAAAGTTTAAAAAAGTAGTTGAAAAGTAAACAAAAGTAGCCTAAAACACAAAAATATAGAGCTAGAAAACTAGAGGGATAGATAATAAGTTAAATAGATCAAAAAAATATTAAAACAAGCAAAGGATGGCAGAGATATAGAGAGGCTAGAAACACCATGCCCAGACACATAGGAATGAATGAAAAACAAGATGGCGGCCCGATCACGTGCGCGTAAGTAAGTTCGCACGCGATTTCTCTCGCGAACTCGTGCGAACTTGTATTCGCAAGGCGCTCATTCCGCGAGATTACACATAGCGGGCGGAAACGGAAATACGTCACACAAACAAAATGGCGGCGCCCATACTCGACCTTGGGGTAATTCGCACGAGTTTGCGGCTTCCACGGTCGATTTCGCAAGACGCCGCGCCGCGCGAATAGCGCGAAATTACCGAAAAACGATTTTTGCAAAAGCAAAACCAATGAGCAGGTGCAAAAGTTCAAGCTCATCATTTGTAACCATTCCCTGTAGTGCTTCCTGAAGGGGCCCTCCAGAATTCGGTTGCCTACTTGCAACTATTGTGTGACCCTGCTCTGACAGTCACAGAATAGTTACAAGTATGCCATTGCCAACAAAGATCCTGTTAAAAAAATTTACATTGCAACACAAAGTAAAGGGAGCAGACAAGCAGGTGCCAGCCTTCATTAATGTCAGTTGGAGCAGGGCAGGTGTTGTTGTAATTTAATTTTGCAAAACTTAAAGCACTTAGCAGGTGTGCTTTGCTTTGCCACAATAATGTACACTGACTGGTCAACCAGAGGGTGCTGTGATGACACCGAGGGTGGCATGGGTGTGCCAGCCAGAGGGTGGCATGGGTGAACCAGAGTGCCAGTGTTGACAGAGGATGGCAGTGCTTTGCTTTCCCCCAATAATGTACACTGGTGAACCAGAGGGTGCTGTGATGACACAGAGGGTAACATGGGTGAGCCAGAGGGTGGCATGGGTGAACAAAGAGAGTGCCAGTGGTGACAGAGGGTGGCAGTGATGAAGAACGGCTTGCAAACAGGCTGGGCACGTAGAAACAACAAGTTCGCAAAACTGGCGACCCGACAAGTAAGTTCGCAATTTGCGAAATTGTACGAAACCCTCGCGTACTTGCAGAAACCCGTGCGAACACAAAAAAAAAAGAGTCCGCAAAATCCGCGAGAATTCGCGGATTTTGCGGATTTTCGCAATCCGCAAATCCGCAAATCCGCAAATTCGCAGATTGCGAATCCGCAAAATCCGCCCATGCTTACTTAATACCATTTTGTAAATAATTACTTTTCTATGACAAATATTCATTGCAAATAAACACTCTTTACACACCTATGTCTTTGTGTCAGCTCCATGTTTATCACAGTATGTACAATGTCAACTCAGAAACCAATTTACCACAAGCTCTTATGGTGTCACCCTGGGTCCTTGCATCCTCAGTGGGCTTAGCAAATAAGGCTGGTTGGGATACGCAGAGTCACCTACATGTGAGATACACAGACCAATTTTGTAATATAAACAGTAGCTGAGAACAGCACGTCACACATACAGCACACTACTTGACTCTGCGTACTCACCAACACGCACGCTCCGGATGCAGATTTGCCATCAGATGTGGTATGATGCAGTTACGCAGTATGTAGGAGTCATGTGCAGACCCAGGAAATCTGGCACAGACATGGGAGATTATCATATCCGCTTGCATTACCACTTGCACATTAATGGAAAGGAAATGCTTCCTGTTCCTGTATATGTGTTCACGTGCCTATGGTGGAACCAAGCCAACATGTGTGCAGCTCATGGTGCCAGCAACATTCGGTATGTTGCCAAAGTCATAAAAATCACCCTTCACAGCTGCCAATTCATGTCTCCTGGGAAAATGGATGTGTACGGTCCTTGTATGTCATCATTGCAGACAGTACATCACGTAGCACCATGCTGAACATTGGTTGAGACATCCCACCTGCGCTGGCCATGTGTACTGGAACGAACCAGTTGCAAAGAAATGCAGGACCGCCATCACTTTAACCGTTGGTGTCAAAGCAGTCGGATAGGTTTTGTGAGGCCTCAGATGGGGTTCCAACTGACCACATAGGTCTTGGAGGGTAAGGCGATCCAGATGGACTTTCCTTATGATGTGCTCACCCTCCATGTTCGCCAGCACTGTGAACGGACGATGCACATTTGATCGTCTCCTACATAAAATGAAAGTGGACACATGACAATTTAATTCCCCTATGAGATGTGTCAAACCTCTTATGTCTTGACTGGCACAGCACCAACAATGACTGGACTGAAGCAACAGCTTTATGCACAAGTCACATGCAGAGACACCTTGATCTCATGTAGTTGTACATGTGGTCAGTATGTACATACTGACTATGTACATACTGACTACCTCCAAAACAGATTCTGACTATGCGAATGGAAAATGGTACATTCCGACATCTTGTGTCACTAGCCCTGGGAGTAGTTGACACAGCACATGTTTGAAACAGCAACACTGCTGACTTCTAAGTAGCTGCTATACCTGCCACACCTTCTTGCTTGACTCGCACAGAGCACACATTTTCCACACAATGAGCACAGTATGTGTAAGCAGATCAACTATCATAATGATTTCAGCAATCTACACAGTGAAATAGGCACATTATGTAGTTAGTCCATCATTACTGTGGGTTGATTAGCCATCTCACACATTGACATGTTCACAAATATGAGAGTCCATTACACAACAGATCTGTGTACATTCACACAAATATCATATGTGACATGCAAAGAAGTACCTGCCAATGCATGTTAACATGTGCACTGACATGGCATATGTAGTCATCAGTGAGTCCAATGTCACACTAGCATTGAATTTAGCAATCAGGTGGCATAATTCATTGTAAGTGTCTAGTGTTGCATGATGAGATTTGCCCATTGCCATTGCTAGAGCATGATGTGTCCATAGGTGCGATATGCGTGCTCCTCCAATGCAATCATGGTCATTGACCACAATTGAAAAATGCTAATTTGCTGTAGCAACAGCCGGTCCACCGCCAATGCCAATGCCATTGCAGCCAATGTGAACCGCGAGCCCGGTAGTGAATGACACATTTGAAAAGTGCACTAGGTGTGCTCCGCTACCACGTGACCAGTCATTGGGTACAATTAAAAGATGCGCGATTGCAGTATCGACTGCCTGGCCCCCGCAGTGTGACACCGGCAATGCCCATGCCATTACAGCCAATGAGAACCGCGATGGCGGTAGTGAATTACACACTTGAAAATTGCGGTAGGCGTGCTCCGCTACCACGGGACCAGTCATTGGGTACAATTAAAAGATGCGCGATTGCAGTATCGACTGCCTTGCCCCCGCAGTGTGACTCCGGCAATGCCCATGCCATTGCAGCCAATGAGAACCGCGATGGCGGTAGTGAATTACACATTTGAAAATTGCGGTAGGCGTGCTCCGCTACCACTGGCCCGGGCATTGGGTACAATTAAAAGATGCACAATTGCGGTAGTGAATGCCTGGCCCCCACGGTGTGACACCAGCAATGCCCATGCCATTTCAGCCAATGGTAAGTACGGCCGCCGTAGTGAATTACAGGTTCGGAAATCACGGTAGGCGTTCACCACCACTGCGTTCTCACTTATTGGTTACCTTTGAAAAATGCTGACGAGGAACACCAGTTTCAGCAGCTGAGTATCACTGAATCAACCCCAGGGGGCTATATTTGTCTGTGAGAGAGCCATACATTTCAATTTCATCCAGACACTGCTGCCTGCCATTCTTCACCAACAACTGCTGCTGTTCCTGTCTTCTGGACCCAGTGATGGCAAGAACTGAGAACATCAGGGCCCGCCCCTTCACCACAGAAGAGCTCGAGGTCCTGGTGGACGAGGTGCTTTCACAGTATGGGAGGCTATATGGTACGCCAGATGTACTGGTAAGTGTTTCAACGTGAAACTTTGAGAATGCTCACATGTTATTGTTCTGCAGTAGTATGTGCCTGTTTGTGCACGTTAATGTGCATGCATCCTAATTTTTCATATACCATGCTCCATACATGGCCTAGTAAATATTGCACTTGAGTATTTGGGGAGGATGGCAAAATCATAATTTCTACCGCCCTTCTTCAGGAAGAAAAATACAAACATTGGTATGAGATTGGGTAATGTAAATGAGTGATACAGTGCCTAGCATGTTGACTTCATGTCAATGTGGTGTGTAGCTTTTTTCCACAGATCCATGGCTGCATTGAAGGATGGGAGGGACATGCAGTGTTTTTGCAGCCATACAGTCATACTGCTGGTTTGGACAGTCGAAGTCTGAAAAAACATTGCCTGTGCTATGTGATGTCATAGTCCACGAGGTTTTCACTTGCTCATTTGTGACATTGCAAAGGTATTTCTTCCAGAGGGTAATGAAGAATGGGTGTACAGTTTTCATATTGCCTTCATGGATATGTGTGCATTATGCACAAGAGTAAAATGCCTGAGTGTAACACTTTTGGTGGTAATTCACCTATGACATATCAGATAGATGTAATTTGGAGATATCATCCTTCCATTGCTTTCATTTTGTGTTCTCTCTCGCAAGTGTAGGCATTGTTTGCCCTCTCATATTGTACATGCATGTGATTTTTAAGTTGGTCCACGTTTAACCTCAGTGTGAGTCCCCCTGGCCTGCACAGTAACTGCCCAATTTAACAAGGACCCATCAGTAAATGGACAAAGTAAAACATAGGTGTTGTCCGACACCCTATTTCTCAATGAGCTATCTTCGGACTGAGGATTGCACAAGACAGGCCTACACCTTGTAAGAAGAGTGTGAGAATGTAAGATCATGTCCCTAAATGTGACCTCCATGAAACATGTAGCCATGTACTGGCCAAGGACATTGAGGGGTGTGTAGTGTTGAACACACTGAGTCTGCTCCGACACATCATTTCAAATGTATTGTATGTATCTCTCACTCACATACTGCATCACAGATGAGGATCTTCTTCACATTGGTTTCTGTGCTGGCACTCTGCATGGGTATGAGATGGCCAGGTACTGTGCCCATCATCATACATGTATACATTTATATGAGAGTATTTAATGCAAGAATACCACGTGTCATGCTGAATGGCCCCTGCTCAACATTTAAGTATTGGTGTGCTATATGTTTTCATGCTCCTGTACTGACACACAGTGGTACATAACACAGTGTCATTGAAACCTCCTCTTCTTGTCTCCATGCCGACACTTAAGGTCCACCAGCGTAATGCCATACGGAGGGCCATTGCATGCAAGGTGCGGGCTCTGGGTGTCTCCAACCAATGGCACAAACACTGTCACGAGAGGTGGGATGGCATCTGCAGGCTGATAAAAAATGTGGCAGAGATGTCGCTGGAGGTGCTCCCTCTGAGTGGAATTTTGGCACAGGAGCGTGACACCACTAATGGCCCGCATATTGGCAGTGACACTGCCCGAGCTGGATGGACGCTTGAGGGCCCATCAGTAGCAAGTTGGGGGTGAGTATTCTGCAAAGTGTGACTTGGGGTGTGAGTGACTGCATGAATCCCAAACCTGAGCCAGTGCAGAGCTCTATGTGTTGTGTCTAGTGTGATGCAATGGCTTCTAAGTGGCCCCTTGTGTTGAGTGCAGCTGTTATGCATGTTCACAACATGTATTTCTCATGTGTTTAATACAATGACCCTTGACATCGCAAGAAGAGATGTGGCCTTGTGGCATATGCTGCATTATGAGTGTCATGGACATCACTTGGCAGTGAACAGCCGTGAGCATCATGTTAGTGTCTATTTATAGATGTGTGCTTTGCGCAACTTAAAATTTGTGACATCTACACAGCTGACACCAATGTGCAACTGTAGTTGTGCTTCCAAGCACAAGATAGTGGATAGCAGGAGCTTATGGCCATTGCAAAAGGACATTTGGGAGTCTGTATATCTGGTGTTCCCTTAAAGTGACTCCATATGTGACAGAGGCAACATGTTGAGATGTATATCTATCTCACCTACAGGCATGTTGGTATGCTTACAGAGATTAGTATGTTAGGTTACAAAGAGGAACGGGCCAGCTATGTGGCGGTGTCAATGTCACATGGGGCATTAATGTTTCCATGCATCTTCTAATGATTGCATAAAGGTTGCACCTGTTGACTGCACATGGTGGAGGGCAACATGGGGGGATCATTTTCGAATGTTGTGCTTTGGTTGCATATGATGTTTGTGAGTATAGCACTATACTGAACCTATGTCTCTGTCTATTGCAGCATCTACCAAGGGCATGGAAGGACAAGGTACCGACACCAGCGGGGAAGCTTCTGGCAATACTGCTACACATGAGCTCACTGACACTGATGTGTCCAGCACCTTGGAGGGGGATAGGAGTGTCCTGGATGAATCCCGCCTGGAAACACCAACCTCCACATCATCAGACTCCAGTGGTGACTCCTCGATGTTAGTGGGCACAGGGAGTTCGAAATCTGCCTCGTCTTCCACGACACATCCTCCAGTGCCCACCATCCCGGTTGCTCCCTCAAGTGCTGTCTGTGCCCGATGCCCTAGGAAGGGTAGAGTCTCCTTTCCCCTTGGCACCGCTGCCCCTGCCCCTGTCTCCCTGCAGCCCTCAGTGTGGAGGTGGTGGACCTTTTGCGCCAGCTATGTGTGGGTCAGAATGCTCTCCTGAATGCCTTCCAGGATCATGACTAGAAGATGGCATAGGTAGTTGCCTTCATGGAGGGCATTCATTGTGAAGTTTGTGGGCTACACTGCACTGTCCAGTCTTTGTCCTCCACAGTGACCGCAGCCATTCAGCAGTCACAGGCTCCTAGTCAAGCTCCAGTCCCTTCAGCAACCACCCTCCCAGTGGGACCACCTGACAAGAGTGCCTACACGACACAGCCCTCAGGCACCAAGTCCTCCACATGCAGCACACAACAGCAGCACTCCAAGTGGCCCAGACCACACCCCTGTAAAGCTGGGACAGGAGAGCAAAGTGTGTGGTTTACCTGGACAACAGGGGATGGAGGGAAAAACAGGCACTTTTGTTTTTATTGAGTCAGAGGCTTGAGGGTTTAATGATGGTTGTTTGTGATGATCTACTCTTCTCCTAATCATTCTGTGCTCAGGTTTGCTAAATTGTACACAAGTCATGTCAGGGTGCAATACCAGAGCAGAGGTGAATGTTATCCACAGGATTACTTGCGGGTGGACAGGGTCCGAAATTTCAGTGGGCTCTTTCTTTTTTTTCAAAACAAATTTTATTGATAGATTGCACACATGGCGCAGCACTCCGCGTTCCGGAGAAATCTGCAAACAAGTTGACAGAATCAGATGATTGGCAATCTGTACATTATTGAAAACAGCGAATAGCCATAAAATCGTCCCGCTCTACACCCTCCCCACCCCCTAACCCCCCCCCTACTGCCAACTCCCCCCTCCCGGACCCCTCCCCAACCCGCTGCATGATATCGGTCTCATACCTGAAAGAACTCTCATATACGTAACAGTGTACACACATCCTCCAGTTTGGCCCCCTCATACCGTCCCCAGATAATCCTCTTGTTCTACTGTTGGCTCTATCCATAAGCCCCTATAGTCCACCCATCGCTTCCATATTTTGTAGTGTTTCCTTGGGCAACCCCGGGCCTCAAAAATAGGGCGCTCCAACCCCATACAGAAGTCCAGCCCCTTCCTCCACACCTGCACTGAAGGAGCCCGAGAATCTTTCCAAGCCTTAGCCACATCTCTCTTGGTGACGGTGAGGCCCAGCAACAATAGAGGTCTTTTGTATACGTTACCCCCCACCCCGTCTAGTACATGTAAAAGGCCTAACTGTGGAGTACGAGGAAGTTTCCATCCCAACACCTCAGACAGACAGTCCCACACCCCTTTCCAGAACCTGACCAAGACGCTACAACTCCATACCGTGTGGATAAAGGTGCCCACCTCCTGGTTGCATCTCGGACAGTCCGGGGACGCAATCAGACCCGCCCGCCACAGTCTCTCCCTTGTGAAATATGCTCTATGGAGATATTTAAATTGGATGAGTCTTAAGCGCATCGCAATGGCTGCACCTCTAGGGGCTTCAAGGGCTTCCCGCCAATCTTCCTCTTCCAGTTTGCCGACATCCCTTTCCCTGGATTCCCGCAGTTTGTGCAGTAAGGAGGAGCAGTGTGTAACTAGCGTCTGGTATATGCGGGATATCTTTTTATCCTCCAGATCTCCCATAAATACCTTTGCTTCTAGTGGGCTAAATTCGGGTGGGGAGTCGAGTCCCTCCAGACTCGGTGCAATGGCGTGGCGGAATTGTAGATATTTAAAGAATTGGGCCCGAGGCATGCCATATTCCTCACTCATTTCCTGAAACGATTTAAGCGCCGTTCCTGACATAACATTTCCGAGCGTTGAAATTCCTATACTATCCCAGCCTCGAAACCCCTGCAAGAACGCCAGTGCAGGCAGACGACCATTATGCCATAGAGGGGTCTCCTCAGTTAATGTACCCGACCATCCCATATGACATAGAGCCTGCCTCCAGATCTGGAATACCACCTGGGTGGCCTGTGGCAATCTCTTCCTCAATCGCGGCGAGTACAAAATTGTATGCAGAGTGTCGGACCCCATGAGATACCGCTCAAGAGCATACGCGGGGTCCCCCCTATCCCAATACCACCATTAGTTCAAAATCAGGAGATGGGAAGCCTGATAGTACAACAGGATATCAGACGTTGCCAACCCTCCACAGTACGTTGATAAGAAGCAGGTGCGCAGCGCAACCCGCACTGCACCTCCCGCCCAGAGGAATTGTCCCAGCACCGAGTTGACTTGACGAAACCAGTGGGGTGAAATCGGGTAGGGGTGGTTCTGCAATTGGTATAGCAGACGTGGAAGGGCAACCATCTTAAAGATAGCCGACCGGCCACAGATAGTTAGGGGCATGTGGGACCACGTCTTCATCTCTGTCCGAACCCGATCCCAGACCGGCACTATGTTGCGCTCTCAGGAGACTATGGAGGTCTCAGATAGGAACATTCCCAAATACTTAAGTCCCCCCACCGCCACCTGCAACGCGGATGCCCATGACCCTACTTCAGAGCGTTCTCCCAGAACCCATAGAGTGGATTTACGCGGGTTCAGGTAAAGCACGGAGGTTGACCGAATATCTGCATAATCTCTAAGATTCGCGATCCCGACCTATTAATGTTGGTAATGAAGAACAGGACATCATCCGCGTAAAGCGCGATTCTATCCGATGGTCCCGTCTCCCATTCAAAGCCACGCAATTGTCCGTCAATGCGCACCCATGCCGCCAGCGGCTCCATGGCAAGGCCAAACAAATACGGCGAGAGGGGGCACCCCTGCCGTGTACCTCGCCCAATGGAGAATTTGGTGGATATAGCCCCCGCCACTCTCACCGAAGCCGTCAGGTCTATGTATAATAATTTTAGGTAAGACAGAAAACGGGGCCCAAAGTTTAATCGAGGCAGAAGTACAAATAGGTAGACCCAACTCAATGAATCAAAAGCCCTGTCTATATCTGCCAACAGGAACGCTGCTTGTGCCCCGGTGCCTCTAACCGCCTCCACCACGATATGAGCGCGTCTGATATTGTGTCTCATTGCCCTATGGGGCATAAACCCAGCCTGATCCGGGTGGACGAGCTCTGCTATTTGGGGAAGGAGACGGTTTGCCAGCGCCTTGGCTAGTATCTTAGCTTCGATGTTCAGGAGAGAAATGGGTCGATAAGACTCATGCCGTTCCGGGGGCCTGCCGGGTTTGTGGAACACCACTACTTCTGCATGCCTCCAGTCTGCCGGAAGGCGACCTTGCTCTCTAGCCACCTCCAACGCTTCCCTATATTGTGCACCTAGTTGGACGTGGTATTTCTTAAAAAATTCACTCGGGAACCCATTTGGCCCGGGGGCCTTTCCGGTATTAAGCTCCCCTAGGGCCGTGCCCAAGTCTTCAGCAGACAAAGGAAGTTCAAGGCGCTCACGCACCTCCTCGGATACCGCGCGAGGTGGTAGGTCCGCAATAAATTTGTCCACCATTGCCACAGGAAGGCACTCCCGCTGAGCATACTGATCTGCATAGTATAGTGCAAAGCAGTCCGCGAGCTCCTTTGGGTCCGTAATCGAGGCCCCGGCCGCATCCCAATGTCTGCGCTTGAAATGTGTTTTGACAGAGCCTATGTAGCATAGTGCCTGACTTATCACACCATTGATAAACTCTGCTACGCGTCGCCAACCACACCTGACAAGCCTCGCAGTGGGCTCTTTCTTGATGTGTGCTCAGCAGTGCTGGTGTGTAGTCATCTTGTGTGTGCCTGTGTTTATAGTCACATGGGTACATTAGAATGTGTGCTGTTGAGTAGTCATACAGTGTGAATGGCCTATCATTGTCAGTAGTGTTGATGTGTATGTGCTCCTGCAATGCCAACCACATACATGTATGACTCAGGTAATGAGCGCCTGTTTCTGTAAATCATCAGACATGTGCTTCAGATTGTGGGCACATGTAGGAGTTGCAGGTTGAGCACTGTGCAGTGTCTTGGTGTGTCTTGCACTCCTCTGGGACACTTACTTGTTGTTGCTGCCAGCTTGGAGTATGCAGAGCATGTGACTGAAAAGTCTGTGCTGTGTTTTGTTGATCAGCCATGTGTCTTGTTTCAGTTTGTGCTCACTGTGTTGACCTGCTTACCCACATTTACATTATTTGTGAGTTTTCTCATGCATTGCTGTCACTTAACACATTTTTGCCTCCAGTATGGTATGTGGTATGAAGAGACATACCATCCCGTATAGGTGCTTCTGATGCCTACACATTGTGAGTTACTCCTCTATGTGTTTGTGGACTGTAAACTCCTCACCTGTGCACTACTGATGGACACGCCACTTCAGTCTAATGTCTTCCACCCCATGCCTTGCCAGTGTGTGAGCCTCCGCACCACTACATAGTGTGACACTATACTGTGGGAGGATGATCTGTGTACGGGACCAATGTGCCACTCAGGACGGTTTCAAAATTAGTTTTATGTTATTTTCTTCTACTAGTTTGCAGTCATGGTTGCTCATGTGCAGTGCATGTGGTTGAGCAGCACAGTCCTCTAGTCATATTGTTTGCTTCTGGGTTTCCTTGAGTTGTGCATCTCTGGGTGAAGGCTAAGCTGTATGTGTGTTTGCTAAAGTACTGCTAGCCTTCCTGAGTGTGATGTTATCTGTGTGCTTTGATGATTTGTGTTCATGGTGGGGCACTCAGATATGTGTGCTACTGGTTTTGTTGTTGTGCACACACTGCTAGGTGTGCATGCAGTTCTGCCAGTGTATGTTGCCTTGTACTTGCTTGGTGTGCATCCCCCTGATGTCCAGCTGAGTTAGCTATGTTATGGATTGGTATGTGCATCTGTTGGTGTTTTTGTTGTGGGTGGATGCAGTGTTTTGGCTTGTGCTGGCTTTTTACGCTGACTGGTGCAATGTGTGTGTGATGTTCTATTTGCATGAAATTATGTGTGAGTAGATTGTGCATTGTGATAGATTCAGATGTGTGTTGCATGTGTAGCGTGCATTTCCTGTGTGGATATCACAGGCAGCAACGTGGATTCATGTTCATGAGCTTGTTTTGAGTGCAAAATAGTGCTTTGTCCTCCTATTTTTGACCTGTCACTTGTCAGGTCTGTGCATGTGCATGCTTGTGGTACACTTTTACACCATGTTCACTTGATGACTGGTGTGGTGTGTATGCCTGTGTTAGCTGATTTGTCCCCTTGTTCTCAGTTGGTGTTCCTGATCGGGATTTGATGATGCAATTCTTGTTTGTGGTGGGGTATGGTGTCTGTGCATTGGTCCAAAGTGACGACGTTGTGTATTCCTGTTCTGTCTAGGGTCACATTGCCTTTCCCCTGTTTGGCTGCACATGGCTGGGCTTGTTGGACTTATGTGGATGTTGCTTGTGAGATGTGTGTTTGGCTATTGTTGTTGGATCAGCATTGGTTCAGGCATCCCAGAGTGTGAGTCTGACATTTGCGATGCACCACTGGGTGTGTGATTGGTTGTCAGTAAACTCACAGGACATCATTTGCACCATTATGTATGTTTCTCACAGGGGTTGAGTGTTGCAGGTGTGAGATGGGTAGATGAGTGGCATGTGTGAAGGTCCTACTTGTGTTTGACAGTCAGGAAGTGTGACAATGAGCCATGTGTGTTGTGCTGGTAACATACACATGTCAAGTAAATTGACACAGATGTGTGGCTGGTCACTGTATGACTTCTGACACTGACTATCATTCCTGTGCCTATGCATGGCTTGCACTGATGTATCCCCGAGTTGTTGCACAGAGGTCACTGTGGTTTAATTTTACACACTGTGCTACCCATGTCTGATATGAGGGCCTAAGGGTTGTGTGATATGTTCCTCATCTTGCATGTGATATACACATGCTATGTGGCTTGCTCCATGGCTTTCCAGCACTGTCCACTTCACTTTGGGCTAGCCCATTTATTGTCCTCCATTACTGATGACCTATGGTATGTGTTCCCAGTCAATCTACCTTGCACTTTGATGTGTGAGGTGTGAGGTCTAGCCTCACCGGGATGATAAATTGTGCAGGGGGCACAGGAGGGCACACAGCATGTGTCCAAATGGGTGTGGGAAGCATACTGTGGGTAGTTTGAGGGTGGCTCCCTGTGACTCTGGCCAGAATGCCCATGTATGGCGTCGGCCCTGCCTACTACATTGTGCACAGTTTTTCCCGCGTCATCACCGCTGCAGTGACTTTCCCGGGACATTGCTGTGATTTCGCAGTTGATGGGTGTACCGGATGCATAGATGTGGGTTTCTAGCAGGCAGGACATGTGTGAGTACACTGAGGGATATTTCCTGTCCCCACTAAAGTGTCTGATGTCGACAAGAACCGTATTTCAGCACAGGAGTTGTGTGTTGTGGTTGTATGCAGAGTTGTGTTTTTAATTACCTGCGGTGTTGTTCGTGGCGACATATTATTTGCTGGTAGTGGATGAGGTACAGTTGTGGAAGGGCTTGAAGAGCTGGATCCATAGTGGTCATGGAGGTGACCGGGATTCTAGTTTCGCTTTCCGCAGTAATGCTTCCACCATCTCCGGGTGGCTGTATTCTCCGCTACGGTGTGATGGGCTGTTTGAGGCATCGTGATTTGTCCGGCGGGGAGGGCGTCATTCTGCATGGCGGTGTTTCTCTATTGGCTCCCTCTGCCACTGTTACGGATGGAAATTTCTGGCGGATCACGTAACTCTACAGTGGACGGAAAATGGGCTATGTTTGCCCATTGTAATATGGCAGACGCGTGGACCACGATGGAGTGCGGAAAAGGGCATTTTCCTCCACCACCAGCAATGCAGATGTGCCTACGACCACCATAGTAATGAGCCCCTTAGTCCAATGGTGTGTCTTTTTGTTTTAATTAGATTTGTAAATCCTCCATGAGTTTGTGTATCTGTGGGTTAAAAAAATAATGAATAGTAAAAACACAATTCTAGTTTCATATTCCAAACACCATTCATTATCTCATAAAAATAAAATACTCGCCACCTTCTCTGAATTTCTGAATTATATTTTATTTTTAATTTTGGTAGAGAATGATTATTGAGAGAAAGCAAAAAACACCTTTTTTCATAGAACCAGCAAAGACATGTGGAATAGAAGTGTCCTTTAGTATTTCTATAGAGTATATTGAAATGTCCTTTTGTGAGGACACAGACATGAAAGTTCACTAACATAGTGTGAAAGGGGTGTTAGAGGTTGTATAATATATCTCAAATGCTAAATAAGAAAATTAAAAAAAAAAATCTGAAATATGTTTTTACACTGAAAAACTGTTTTCTTAAAACAACAAAGATTTTATTGTAAGCAAAACTCATTGGCAAAAGGTCTTGGTCTAATGTGCTAAGGCATAGAGGGTAAGTACATTAAAACCAGACTAAGAAAAGAAAGGCAGTGTTCATTGAAGTCTCCCTTCCTTTCAATAATGTCAAGATTTTGTTTAAAAAGATTGGATTGGAAGATAGCTTTAATTTTAGTACTTTTGAATTTCTATGACATACTTTAATTGGCTATCGAAAATAACGATGACAGTATTGACCACAATAGAACCTTCAATTTGTTATTTTTAGCAAACAAACAAAAATAGAAAGAAAAAATAACTGGTCAAAGAGGCACCAATGAAAGAGGGGGAGAAGACTATGAAAGGTTGCTTTGCAAGAGAAAAGAAAAAGACTAACAACAAGATCAGACAATGTGCATTTTTTACACCCCAACAAATAGTGACAAAAGGCGTTGCAATTTTGATCAGGAAAGGGGTTAACATTGTTATGGAAGATAAGGTAGCAGATAAGAAAGGAAGGTGGGCGATTGCGAAATTAAGAGTGGCAGGGGAAGTGTTGGTGGTAGTTGGGTATTACGGTCCAAATTTGGACGACGAATCTCCTTTAGATGAATTAGCTTGTGAGTTGCTGGATTTTGCTGGTAAAATAATCATGGCTGGAGATTTTAACACAGTGTTAGATTCTAGGCTAGATAGATCAGAAAATAGTAGAGCTGTGGTAAATGGTAAGATGTCGGCCAGGATAAAACTTCTTATGGAACAGCAAGGTCTATGTGACATCTGGAGAATAAAAGCAGGTCAGCAGTTAGGGTATACTTTCCATAACAAGAAGTACAATCATAGCTCCCGCATAGATTATTTTTTGATTGATGTGAGGTTGAAGGATTGGGTAAAAAAGGTGGAACATCTGGGGGCCCATGTTTCGGATCACTCAGCAGTGCAGATGAGTATAGAACTTGGGGCAGAGGGATCGACTTCAACCTGGAGATTGGATCGCACAATCCTCTTAGACAGGGACTACTTGGAGGGTTTTAAAGATGAGTTACAAGTGTTTTTAGATGTAAATGTAGGATCAGCTAAACCGGAGATTGTGTGGGACACTTGTAAAGCATTTTTGAGAGGGAGATTGGGAGCACAGGGTGCTAAAAAGAGAAGAGTGTACCACAGAAAAGTGTTGGACTTAGAGAAGGAAATCCGCTCATGGGAAACTTTGGGAGCAGGGTCGAGGGGCCATACAAGGGATGAGGAAATAAAGAATAAGCTGTTCGAACTAAAGTTAGAGTTAACATCAGTGCTGTCACAAAGAGTTAAGGAAAAATGGGATGCTAGTCAGTTGGCCCACTTCTCTTATGGGGAAGGGTGTAGCAAACTGTTAGCGTGGAAAGCAAAAAAGGATTTATTACGGAACCAAATAAAAGCAATCAAAAAGATGGATTCCGGAAATATTATAACAGATGGCAGAGGAATAGCAGATGCTTTTCATGAGTTTTTTGTAGGAATATATAGGGAGGAGTTGTGTCCAAAACAATCTGATATAGAAGGGTGGGTACAAAGTTTGGAACCCCTTGCTGATAATCTGGTAGGGGTATTGAATAAGGAAATATCTCGAGCTGAGGTGGTCAAGGTCATCAAAGAGAGCAAAAGGGGGAAGGCACCAGGTCCGGATGGCCTACCTGCTGAAGTTTACAAGGTAATGGTGGATGAGTTAGCTTCTACATTATGTCATTTGTTTAATCAAGTTTTTATGGCTAGAGCAGCGATACCTAATTCTTGGAATGAAGCGACAATTTCCTTGATTCTTAAACCTTGAAAGTCACCTAAGTCTATGGATTCGTATAGACCTATATCACTTCTAAATTGTGATTACAAGTTTTTTACAAAAAATTTGGCAGACAGGTTAGGAATGGTTATCCCTAAGCTGATTAATCAAGATCAAAAAGGCTTTATCAAGGGGCGATATTTGAAAGAACTAACTTTTGCTCTCATTGGTATTATAGATATGGCCTCAGCAAACGAACTCCCCATGGCGGTGATCGCTTTAGATGCCGCCAAGGCTTTTGACCGAGTTAACTTGTTCTTTTTAAAAGCAATACTGGAACATCTAAAATTGGGGGAAAAAATTACGGAATTCCTCCTCTCGCTGTATTGCTCCCCGACAGCCCGAGTTTTGGTTAACGGTATACTAACTCAACCCGTCAAAATATTGAGTGGGACAAGACAAGGGTGTCCATTGTCACCCTTGTTATTTAACTTATACATAGAACCACTAGCCCGCAAAATTAGGAGTTCGGATATGATACCCCCTTTTGTGATTGGTGACTGGTCGAAAAAAATGGGCCTGTATGCAGATGATATCATTATTTATTCATCAAACCTGCATCAGTCTTTGGACTCTCTTGTAAAAATCTCTGAGGAATTCGGAGCTGTCTCAGGCTATGAGATAAACCAGAACAAAACTGAAATCATGGCATGGAATCTGGATACAGCAGGATTAGCCACCAAGACAGAAATGAGATATTTGGGGGTTAGGATAACTCAAAACATTGGTGACTTAGCTAAGACAAATTTCTTTAGGATAAAGAAAGAGGTTTCGGCCACTTTTAAGGGATGGATGAATTTACCTTTGTCTCTACTTGGCCGGACTAATCTAGTTAAGATGGTGATCCTGCCAAAGGTTACTTTTTTGTTTGAGGCTATCCCGCTTGGATTTAGAAAGGAATGGTTGGCTAGATTACAGAGTGAGATAGCTTCATTTATTTGGGCATCAAGGGGGTCACGGCTTGCATGGAAGAAACTGAGGAGGAGGCTGTGCAAGGGAGGTTTGGCGGCCCCGGACTTACACATATGCGTGGGCTTTCTTCTTAAAAAATTGTAGGATGTTACTGGGTACTCCGACTATGTCACCGATCGGAAGTTTATTTGGTGTGATGTTAAAAAACTGTAGATATGAACATTTTGTTTTTTTTGTACAAATTTGCAGACCCCAAGTTTTTTAAGAAGGTTAGGCTTAAGGTCCTCCGAGATCTGGCGGAGATGTGGTACAGGATACGGAGATTACTGAAGATACCGTATTTTAGTTACGTGGCTCCAGTATGGGACTCTCTAGGATCTCCACCTTGGACGATGGATGCTTTAGCTCTCCCGCTCAAGAGGGCTGGCCTAGTACAGAGATGGAAAGATTTGTTCCAGGAGGGCAAGTTGGTGACATGGGGTCAATGTCAGCAGTTATGGGGGCATTTTTTTTCAATGTATAAATATTTACAGATTCAGAGCTGGGCAAGTGAGCCAGAAATCTTAATAGGGACACAAAATGACTTTGAGTTAAAACTTGGAACGGAGGGGGTCTTCAAGAAGGAGGTGGCCATCTGGTATTGGATGATATTGGACATGCAGAATGGCCCTTTCGAGCTCCCGGAGGTCTTATGGAAAGAATGCTTGCCGAGGATCGCGACGGAGAACCAATGGCAAGTAACAATGGCTATGCTTTATAGAATTGTTAAACCCGCAAATTTAAGGTGAAATGGTTTGTTCACGATCCACAGGGCGTATTGGACTCCTCGTAGACTGGCGAAATTTAAAGCTGGTGGAGCAGTGGAATGTCCAAAATGCAAGACCCCCAACGTGCACGATTTACACATGTTTGTGTTTTGCTCAAATATAACTCAATTCTGGAAGGACGTGAGTAATTGTCTATTTCAAGCTCTGAATCTGCGAATTGAGGTAAGCCCCGAAATAGTAATAACAGGGAGATATGATTTAGAGGTAAAAAGCATGAATGATAATGCAAAACTCATTTTTTATGCAATGTTATTGGCCCGAAGAGAGTTGTGCAAATTGTGGGTCTCCCCGCTCTCCCCCAAAGTAATGGATTGGATATTGGCTATGAGGTATACAGCCAAATTGGATATGTTAGATCACACCAAGAAAAAACATGGGTTTTGGGTACCTTTTCTTTTGTGTTTTGGGTAAGGGTAAATGTCACAGGCTGTGGTATAAGGCAAACAACTAATTACATCTAATGATTAAGCCCCCGCCTATCTCGCTGGTAATTAAATACGTATTATGCCAGGATAACAAATGAAGGATGAGGTGGTCACACCGGCTGAGGCAATTGGCTGGGATGTTTGGTCACTTTGTAAGTCACTCTCAGCGTCCGGTGTGGCTTAGGCCTCTTTCCTCTTACCAGCATATGAGATGAAAAGCCCTGTGGTGGTATCGTTAGTAGAAATGGGTGGCGAGTTGGCGAATGAGGAGGAAAAAAAAACAAAAAAAAAACAAGATCAGACAATAGGTGTGAGTATAGAAGTCTGTGGATGCAAATCAATCCCAAATGCTGTTCAATGTGAATACTGCATTGGAGACATTGTAAGCGAAAGAAACACCCTAAGGCCAAAAGCATCACCTGGACTAAATCAATATGTGAATGACAAAGTCTAAAGCCAATAGCTGATTATAGAAAGCCAGTGGATAGTGTCTAGAAGTCTTATTTTGATTTTGGTGGATGGGTACTCAAACCCACCTTATCACAAGAGCCTTGTTCTCGTACTAAGGCAGACGTGATGTCGTTAATGTTTGTGAAGGAGTAACTATCCTCCAAATTCTAAATCAGGTACTAAGAAAGTTGAAATCAAAAAGTTTGTTTCACAGTTAACGCAGGACGAAAAAGAATGCAACAGACTAAAGGAAAAAAAATCCATAAAAATTAAGAAACAATAAAAAATTCAAAGAGACTGCACTTGTGATCTTACATATTATGGATTAGTGTGTAATCGAAAACAAATGACAATATATTTTCAAACACTTTAAAAATATACTGCCGACCAGTATGGATGGCATGGGATTCCTACAACATGTAATCCTCGCTACCACTTGTAACATTTCCTACAGACTGATTTACACACATGATTCCTTGTCTCTGCAAAATGTGTGTATGATGTAAAGTGCTCTGACACATTACACTGGTATGAGGAGCTGTATAAAACCACATGAAACACATGAAAGAGAGAGGTTAGTGCCCTTCCAATTCAGATGATTTGCAGTACTTTCAAGAATGTAAATGTTTCTTGTTGCTCCTATGTTCTGATATTTAGCTTTCTCTGTGGACTTCATTACTTGATTTTATTCGCAAGAAAGTATCACTCTTAAGTGTCCCACATTTGGCCTTTGAATGTCACTCATAGTCATACTGAAATTGCAAACACGTCACACATAAGCAATCACAAACCTTGGCAGCTATTTCCTGTTTAGAATGTAGTACTAACCTTTAAGGCCAAGAAACATTTGAGTGGATTGCACCACCTGCTAAAAACCTTTCAGAAACAACACTATGCCACAGCTGCATAATAGCCCATGCCTCATTTTCTAACAAGATTTCAAGTGCTTTTTAAACACTTATGTATTAGCAATTATACTGTCTGAGTAGGAATGAATGTTTCCGTTATTTCACGTAAAACTGGCCTAAAGCTGTTTCTGCAATCTGTTTCTTAGACTCAAGGTATGATGCTCTTCTTCACTCACCATAGGCCCTTTGAGAGTCCCTGCGTGTTTGGTTCTGGCAATGTCAACACACCAGCAACTCTGATACCAAGTTCTGTGCAGCAGCGGGATCAATGGCAAACAAGGCCGATTTGTGGATTGCTTATACACTTACTTATTCTAGAGGTTGAAGTCCTGTGGTGGGTGGACAATGTAGCATGCAACAGCATTATATCTGTGCTGACAACAGTTCCAGGATGCTACCTCATTGTGGACAGGGCTAAATCAATTGCATTATTAATTTACAAGATCCTGGGCAAGGTACAATTAGCCATTGCCAACTAGAGGGGAAAAAAGTCAAACGCCAGTGTGCAGCACGAAGAGAGTTAACATGCTCAGCTTTTCTACTCTGCTGATTTGCGTAACCATCTCTGTCCTTGTGGTGATGCTGAGAGTGAACTTAAAAACAGTCATTTAACACAAGATGCATGGCACTTGGCAGGGCTGGCACAATGCAGCACACATAGAAACCGCAAAAATGAGGAGAAATTAAGCATTTCTACTCGTTTCACCATGTTTTTTAAGGCCAGAATATCCCTAGTATTAATTTTGGCAATGCCTTCTATTAACGCTACCCTTGTAAATAGGGGGACAGTGTCAAAACCAATGGATGTTATTAGCACACTCAACTACTTCACAGCGATTCAATCCTGACCGTGTGTTTCTGAAGACCAAGTGCTCTTAATATATAATGCCTAATAGTGTGCATGATATGACTCCTACACATTGTAGCCCTCATTGTGCACAGTAATTGCTGTGAAATTGAAGTTAAGAGCATGAATAATTAAAGCCCTGGCTGGGCGATAGGAGTAAAGGAGCCTCGTGAGATGGCCCAGGCCAATGGTGGTATAGGAGTGGGACAGCGCTAATAATGAAGGGGAATGGAGTGGGATGGAACACGAACAGTATGACAACATCAGTAGAGTTGAGGGACTATAAGTGTTGAGGGTGTCGCCAAAAGTTCTGGGAAATTTGGTCATTTTCCTTTCTGCTCCAACAGCTTGTTTTCATCAGTACCCATCTGCTGCTTGCCAAGACTAGGAACTTTAGTCAAGCTCTTGCTGCAACACAATGGAAAAAACAATGTCCTGTATGCTTTTTAGTGCCAGAGTAAGTGGTCACAGTGAAGGACTTTGGAACGGAGGGCAGGGAATCGGTCAGAGTAGGTGACTGTCTGTGTCTCTTTTCTGGCCTCTCCTTTGATTTTAACTGAAAAAGTGTGGAACTCTCGTTTTACTGTAGCAACCCTCAGATTTCACACTGTTGCTTACATTTACACAAGTGGTTTATAATCTGATTTTGTAGAAGTAATTAATGAATGCCAGGTTCAGGTTTGGTTCTGTGGTGATAGAACTACAAAATGGAAAGACAAAGTGAGGACTGGTCTTGAAAATGTGTAGTTATTAACACAGGTGCCCAGTTATCCGCCTCCCACTATCTGTATATTGAACAGAATTTAGATGAATTCTTAAAATGTTTTCTGAAGACTACTTTTACAAAATGTTAGAGTTTTGACTTTGGGCTGGTTTTTGGGCTGATATTGGTCTGCGTTGGGCTTAATTTGGGCTTATACTTAATGCCATTGGGCTTGGGACGGGACTCAAAATCTGGCAACACTGCTCACCGGCCTAGGGAACATCCTGTGTTGCTGGTGACCAGTATCCCGGGTAAATCCAGATTTTTCCATTGCAGGGAACCTCTTCTGTTCTTCCAATCACCACACCACCACTTTGGTGTCACTGCATTTGGTGGTAGGTAAATCGTACATGACTTACATGCCCGGAGGTGTTGTGAGCTGACACCAGCCTACACTCCGGCCTTCCCTGCTTCGCCCCGAGACAATACAATACATAATGCCATATCGGTATTTCTACCTGTACTAGTATTGTCAAATCTAGCTGTGTACATTGCTTCTTTTTCTATACTATTGCTATACGTTTTGTATTTTAATCTAAAGGTGGAAGGGTCCCAGTTATGTAAGGTGTAGGGGGTATTTATGTTGTGTGAATATTTTGCAGGAAACTGCCGCTAAAACGCAGATAATAAGCTTGCTAATATGCGTTATAGAATTGCAATAGAAGCCCAGGTTAGATGTCCTGCACATCTAACCTGGGCTTCTATTGGAATTCTATAACGCATATTAGCAAGCCCATTATTGCCATTTTAGCGGCAGTTTGCTGTCGCTAAAGTGGCGATAATTTTAACGCCGTCCTTTTAAATATGCTCCTAAGTTTTGGAATGTCGACAATCCTGTGTTCCATTTAAGTAGCCGCAAAGTATTTAGTGAAGTGCACACTGTGAAACAGGAAGCAGCAATGTGTGATTGGGATCCATAAAGAATTGCGCATTGTTGAGTACAGAGTAGGCAAATTGTACATGGGGTTTGTAACGCCAGTGGCTATTGCTCGTGCCCTCTCTTGAGGTTAATTTGAAGAGTTGTGTAGGTCTTTTGCTCCTAATGTACACAGTGTTCTGTCGTCTCTGTTTGCTTTCTCCTCTGTCACGTAGAGTACTTTGGGTAAATATGACGGTTTCTTTACAGCAAACACCTTTGAACCGTAGCCCCAAATTGCTTACTGCCTGCTACCATAGTAACAGTTCTTGAAACACTTATTTGAGCACACAGGTCACAAGTTCCATACACAATGTTGTTAATCCAAACAGCAAGTGTGCTTGACTTTAAAAAAATTTCAGTAGGAACCGTTAATCATAGCTACAGCCTCTGGTAAAGAACTGGTAAAGAGTTAGCCCCGGTATTGCACTTCTAGTTATGAACATAATACTTTTCTTAGTAAAACTTTGAGCCCGTCAGTTACTCTTTTACAAATTAAGGGGTATCATTTTAAAGGCTTCTTTGTAAATGTGCCCCTAAGTATTGTGTTAAAGTCACATGTGAGTGGGCGCGGAAGGGTACAGAGACATTTTGTAGATGGGCACCTTCCCGAGAATTATTTACTAATTGTTTGAGGAGTTCGGGACAACTTAAGTCCAGGAATTTTCATACGCAATATTTTAATATGTAGGTCTGCAGTCTCTGAAGCCTCGGTGGTGCTAGTCAAATGTTGTCAGAAGAAGAAGACATATACACTCAGTTATCTTTTTATTATCCTTTATTAAAACAAAAATAAATAAATAGAAACGTAACTTTAATAGAACAATATTATAAACAAAACATGAGATGGACTACAGTGGTAGCAGCGTAGGTAACCTGCAAAACAATAATGAAATATAAGTATGTTTGGTATGTCAAAAAGGTAAAAAAAAGCTAGTTCAAATTAAAGGATCATAGTGAAAATGGAAGGGAGGGTAGTGGGTGGAAGTGAGAAGGGGAGGGAGAGTTAAAAGTAGAGAGGCAGGAAGAGATTGAGCGTCGGCTTATTGCACTCAGTCTTTAGTGTTTACTGTTCGTCATTCATGTGTCTAGGACGCAGGGATCTGCGAGATAGAGTGTGGTTTAAGAAGTCCTTAAAATTAAATACAGGAAGCCAGAGATCGCCGTTGTTTGATAATATACTCCTACATTATTACTTACTGGAAACTCGCTTGTATGCACCTGTGCACCCAAAGTGCTGCACCCCAGTTCCTACCCCGCAATGTGCTCAATTGTAGGTCTTACACACTGAGGCTTCACAGCTCACCTGCTACCACTGGTGTGTCCCACGAGCAGGTCTCCACAATGGAATGGTGTATTGATACTGCCATGGAAGTTGTTAGAATGCTCAGGGCATCATTGCAGGTGAGAGTTCCCGCTCAGCACCTCTCAGCCAATTAATTTATCTCTGTAAAGAGAGAAGTATTGTAATGATGGAAACGTTTGCAGGTAAATTAATGTTTATTTTATACTTGGTAGAAAATAGGAGTTGAGTGCATCCTTTGTTTTTGAAGTACGATAAATCGTTAGTGATCATCGTGGTTCACAGAGAAGTTGGAATGCACGAGAAACCACAAGGTTAAATTATAATATATCATGTTAATGATAATATACATAGCAATGGAGCGTATGCTAGAAGCTTAATGTCCGTGTGTAGTGCAGTGGCAGGAGCCTTTGTGCATGTACACTCAGTAAGGAAGTAACTAAAGTGTCCTAAAAGCTAATATCACGTGTCTGTAGAGCAGCGGCTGATGTCTATAGTACGGTACAGTAGGTCCTTAAAATCACATTGATGTAATTGAATGAGGTGGGAGATTACATAATTACGGAAGGCAAGATTGCTTTTTCTGACATGCACACTCAGGGTAGTGCATCCCACCCCTCCCGCAGAATCACCCTCAACAGGAGTCTGTAAAGCAGCGTTGCTTGTAGGCTTAGGCCTATCTTATGTTATAGATGGTATTTAAAATGAGACAGAGATGTGACGGAATGAGGTCAAAGATCACAGATTAACATAACACTTGGCAATATTGCTTATTCGCACGTGTGCATTGTGCTTGATACATCCCTTCCCTCTCGTAGGCCCGCGCTGAAGAGGTGTCTGTAGGGAAGTGCCTGCTGGCTCAAATCTACAGTGTAGTCCAGCAGGTCTTTAAAATAATTCAGAGATGAGACAGAATGAGGTGAGAGATCACGTCATTATGCAGGACTATATAGTTTGTTCACAGCACGTTTAATTGGAGGCATTGTGTATCTAAGCCGCTCTGCTTACCTTTTGCTTTTAGCAGAGCTCACAACTTTGGATCTATACTGCAGACAATGTTGAATTCAGCCTTGATTTATTTATCTGCAGTGTGAACAGCAGCGTTCATAACTTGAAAAGAGAAAGAGACCCAGACTTTTGCAACCTATGCACTTCCACTGCCTGGAGGTGATTGTACATTCCTACGCACTCAAGTTGCTGCACACTATCCACTCTCTCCGCTCACAGGTGACTTCTCGTTGGTTTGAAAACAAGCTACTCTGCTCACCTTGTGCCATTCGCGTGTTTCAAAGAGGGTCCACCATGTATCAAAGCAACCTTACTACGCGTTGTTATGATGGCCACACATCATCGCAGAATCCTCAAACGTTGAGCTTTGGAGGTGTTGGGGGGACGCCAATTTGTGAAACACAACCTGTTAGATAAAAAGGAAAATAATATTGTGCATCATTTGTTCATCAAAGAAGAGAGGAAGTGAGAGAGTGACTAAAAAAAAAATTTGCAGCTCACCTTTCTGTCACCGGTGTGTCTTCCACCACGTACAGTGACATAGTGCACCCTGAAACTCCACATTTAAAAGATAGTAAAAGAAAGATATTATGATTGGTAATTGCCACTTTCTTAATGTGGAGTAGAATAACAACGCCCTTTCACACACCTTCCCTCCCCCATTAAAAATACAACCATTTTTACGGTTCCAACTTGTTTAATGGGCTTTGATTTATGAACAATTAGTAGAGTAGTTATGTTTTCCATCCGGTTATAGAAAACAGGTGGTGCGCAGTCATACACGTGGTTTCAATCATCACGCCGTCTCTGGGCACGATAATTGAAACCTCATGTGCTATTGGAGTCTGTTACGTGCAGCAAGCGCGTAATAGATATCAATAGGGCATGGACGGAGTAATGCACCCGCCTCTGGCCAATTGCGTGCACATGGTATAAAAAAATAAATACTCATCTACTTCCCTATGCATGTGGGAGCGATGGGCATTTGACTGACTATAAAAACTTTCCTGCTATAAGAATAAAAAATGCCATAAGATAGGGTATGTAGGACTGCGTACGCCTAAATCGCTGCGTCGTTTTTTTTTATCCAGTCTGCTGTATCACATCTACTCTCTCCGGTGTGCACCCAGGCCTCAATGCTCACCTTTTTGCAGACAGGGCACCTTCTACATCATGCAGTCCCGCTCTGCCACCAAGAAGTCTCACATTTGTTGCTGAGTCTTGATATCGCTATGTCAAATGACATACTCGTGCAGTCTAGTCTGGTCTGCCCTGTTCCCATGATGCACTGGGCCAGGGACAGACTAATTTGCATACAGCCAGGTTCTGAAACTGGGATGGTGCAATGAGCTAAAGAACGGTGTTGGATCTAGCCCTGATCTCTTGACTGGGTGAGAGTACTCTGCTTAATTCAGAGACTCTGTCCATCACCACCCCTTGTTGTAAATAATTTTGTCCACCCTAAGCGTGGAAGGGTATACTCAGATGTGAGTCCCTTGCTCATTGCACCATCAGGATTCAAGCAAGCCGGGCCGAAGACGCCTGAAATGGCAGAAACCGGTCCCCGGAAGCTTGTTTCCTTCCCAGTGTAAGAATTGGCTTTTGTAGTCTGGTCTGCCCTGTTCCCATGATGCACTGGGCCAGGGACAGACTAATTTGCATACAGCCAGGTTCTGAAACTGGGATGGTGCAATGAGCTAAAGAACGGTGTTGGATCTAGCCCTGATCTCTTGACTGGGTGAGAGTACTCTGCTTAATTCAGAGACTCTGTCCATCACCACCCCTTGTTGTAAATAATTTTGTCCACCCTAAGCGTGGAAGGGTATACTCAGATGTGAGTCCCTTGCTCATTGCACCATCAGGATTCAAGCAAGCCGGGCCGAAGACGCCTGAAATGGCAGAAACCGGTCCCCGGAAGCTTGTTTCCTTCCCAGTGTAAGAATTGGCTTTTGTAGTCTGGTCTGCCCTGTTCCCATGATGCACTGGGCCAGGGACAGACTAATTTGCATACAGCCAGGTTCTGAAACTGGGATGGTACAATGAGCTAAAGAACGGTGTTGGATCTAGCCCTGATCTCTTGACTGGGTGAGAGTACTCTGCTTAATTCAGAGACTCTGTCCATCACCACCCCTTGTTGTAAATAATTTTGTCCACCCTAAGCGTGGAAGGGTATACTCAGATGTGAGTCCCTTGCTCATTGCACCATCAGGATTCAAGCAAGCCGGGCCGAAGACGCCTGAAATGGCAGAAACCGGTCCCCGGAAGCTTGTTTCCTTCCCAGTGTAAGAATTGGCTTTTGTAGTCTGGTCTGCCCTGTTCCCATGATGCACTGGGCCAGGGACAGACTAATTTGCATACAGCCAGGTTCTGAAACTGGGATGGTGCAATGAGCTAAAGAACGGTGTTGGATCTAGCCCTGATCTCTTGACTGGGTGAGAGTACTCTGCTTAATTCAGAGACTCTGTCCATCACCACCCCTTGTTGTAAATAATTTTGTCCACCCTAAGCGTGGAAGGGTATACTCAGATGTGAGTCCCTTGCTCATTGCACCATCAGGATTCAAGCAAGCCGGGCCGAAGACGCCTGAAATGGCAGAAACCGGTCCCCGGAAGCTTGTTTCCTTCCCAGTGTAAGAATTGGCTTTTGTAGTCTGGTCTGCCCTGTTCCCATGATGCACTGGGCCAGGGACAGACTAATTTGCATACAGCCAGGTTCTGAAACTGGGATGGTACAATGAGCTAAAGAACGGTGTTGGATCTAGCCCTGATCTCTTGACTGGGTGAGAGTACTCTGCTTAATTCAGAGACTCTGTCCATCACCACCCCTTGTTGTAAATAATTTTGTCCACCCTAAGCGTGGAAGGGTATACTCAGATGTGAGTCCCTTGCTCATTGCACCATCAGGATTCAAGCAAGCCGGGCCGAAGACGCCTGAAATGGCAGAAACCGGTCCCCGGAAGCTTGTTTCCTTCCCAGTGTAAGAATTGGCTTTTGTAGTCTGGTCTGCCCTGTTCCCATGATGCACTGGGCCAGGGACAGACTAATTTGCATACAGCCAGGTTCTGAAACTGGGATGGTGCAATGAGCTAAAGAACGGTGTTGGATCTAGCCCTGATCTCTTGACTGGGTGAGAGTACTCTGCTTAATTCAGAGACTCTGTCCATCACCACCCCTTGTTGTAAATAATTTTGTCCACCCTAAGCGTGGAAGGGTATACTCAGATGTGAGTCCCTTGCTCATTGCACCATCAGGATTCAAGCAAGCCGGGCCGAAGACGCCTGAAATGGCAGAAACCGGTCCCCGGAAGCTTGTTTCCTTCCCAGTGTAAGAATTGGCTTTTGTAGTCTGGTCTGCCCTGTTCCCATGATGCACTGGGCCAGGGACAGACTAATTTGCATACAGCCAGGTTCTGAAACTGGGATGGTGCAATGAGCTAAAGAACGGTGTTGGATCTAGCCCTGATCTCTTGACTGGGTGAGAGTACTCTGCTTAATTCAGAGACTCTGTCCATCACCACCCCTTGTTGTAAATAATTTTGTCCACCCTAAGCGTGGAAGGGTATACTCAGATGTGAGTCCCTTGCTCATTGCACCATCAGGATTCAAGCAAGCCGGGCCGAAGACGCCTGAAATGGCAGAAACCGGTCCCTGGAAGCTTGTTTCCTTCCCAGTGTAAGAATTGGCTTTTGTAGTCTGGTCTGCCCTGTTCCCATGATGCACTGGGCCAGGGACAGACTAATTTGCATACAGCCAGGTTCTGAAACTGGGATGGTGCAATGAGCTAAAGAACGGTGTTGGATCTAGCCCTGATCTCTTGACTGGGTGAGAGTACTCTGCTTAATTCAGAGACTCTGTCCATCACCACCCCTTGCTGTAAATAATTTTGTCCACCCTAAGCGTGGAAGGGTATACTCAGATGTGAGTCCCTTGCTCATTGCACCATCAGGATTCAAGCAAGCCGGGCCGAAGACGCCTGAAATGGCAGAAACCGGTCCCCGGAAGCTTGTTTCCTTCCCAGTGTAAGAATTGGCTTTTGTAGTCTGGTCTGCCCTGTTCCCATGATGCACTGGGCCAGGGACAGACTAATTTGCATACAGCCAGGTTCTGAAACTGGGATGGTGCAATGAGCTAAAGAACGGTGTTGGATCTAGCCCTGATCTCTTGACTGGGTGAGAGTACTCTGCTTAATTCAGAGACTCTGTCCATCACCACCCCTTGTTGTAAATAATTTTGTCCACCCTAAGCGTGGAAGGGTATACTCAGATGTGAGTCCCTTGCTCATTGCACCATCAGGATTCAAGCAAGCCGGGCCGAAGACGCCTGAAATGGCAGAAACCGGTCCCCGGAAGCTTGTTTCCTTCCCAGTGTAAGAATTGGCTTTTGTAGTCTGGTCTGCCCTGTTCCCATGATGCACTGGGCCAGGGACAGACTAATTTGCATACAGCCAGGTTCTGAAACTGGGATGGTGCAATGAGCTAAAGAACGGTGTTGGATCTAGCCCTGATCTCTTGACTGGGTGAGAGTACTCTGCTTAATTCAGAGACTCTGTCCATCACCACCCCTTGTTGTAAATAATTTTGTCCACCCTAAGCGTGGAAGGGTATACTCAGATGTGAGTCCCTTGCTCATTGCACCATCAGGATTCAAGCAAGCCGGGCCGAAGACGCCTGAAATGGCAGAAACCGGTCCCCGGAAGCTTGTTTCCTTCCCAGTGTAAGAATTGGCTTTTGTAGTCTGGTCTGCCCTGTTCCCATGATGCACTGGGCCAGGGACAGACTAATTTGCATACAGCCAGGTTCTGAAACTGGGATGGTGCAATGAGCTAAAGAACGGTGTTGGATCTAGCCCTGATCTCTTGACTGGGTGAGAGTACTCTGCTTAATTCAGAGACTCTGTCCATCACCACCCCTTGTTGTAAATAATTTTGTCCACCCTAAGCGTGGAAGGGTATACTCAGATGTGAGTCCCTTGCTCATTGCACCATCAGGATTCAAGCAAGCCGGGCCGAAGACGCCTGAAATGGCAGAAACCGGTCCCCGGAAGCTTGTTTCCTTCCCAGTGTAAGAATTGGCTTTTGTAGTCTGGTCTGCCCTGTTCCCATGATGCACTGGGCCAGGGACAGACTAATTTGCATACAGCCAGGTTCTGAAACTGGGATGGTGCAATGAGCTAAAGAACGGTGTTGGATCTAGCCCTGATCTCTTGACTGGGTGAGAGTACTCTGCTTAATTCAGAGACTCTGTCCATCACCACCCCTTGTTGTAAATAATTTTGTCCACCCTAAGCGTGGAAGGGTATACTCAGATGTGAGTCCCTTGCTCATTGCACCATCAGGATTCAAGCAAGCCGGGCCGAAGACGCCTGAAATGGCAGAAACCGGTCCCCGGAAGCTTGTTTCCTTCCCAGTGTAAGAATTGGCTTTTGTAGTCTGGTCTGCCCTGTTCCCATGATGCACTGGGCCAGGGACAGACTAATTTGCATACAGCCAGGTTCTGAAACTGGGATGGTGCAATGAGCTAAAGAACGGTGTTGGATCTAGCCCTGATCTCTTGACTGGGTGAGAGTACTCTGCTTAATTCAGAGACTCTGTCCATCACCACCCCTTGTTGTAAATAATTTTGTCCACCCTAAGCGTGGAAGGGTATACTCAGATGTGAGTCCCTTGCTCATTGCACCATCAGGATTCAAGCAAGCCGGGCCGAAGACGCCTGAAATGGCAGAAACCGGTCCCCGGAAGCTTGTTTCCTTCCCAGTGTAAGAATTGGCTTTTGTAGTCTGGTCTGCCCTGTTCCCATGATGCACTGGGCCAGGGACAGACTAATTTGCATACAGCCAGGTTCTGAAACTGGGATGGTGCAATGAGCTAAAGAACGGTGTTGGATCTAGCCCTGATCTCTTGACTGGGTGAGAGTACTCTGCTTAATTCAGAGACTCTGTCCATCACCACCCCTTGTTGTAAATCATTTTGTCCACCCTAAGCGTGGAAGGGTATACTCAGATGTGAGTCCCTTGCTCATTGCACCATCAGGATTCAAGCAAGCCGGGCCGAAGACGCCTGAAATGGCAGAAACCGGTCCCCGGAAGCTTGTTTCCTTCCCAGTGTAAGAATTGGCTTTTGTAGTCTGGTCTGCCCTGTTCCCATGATGCACTGGGCCAGGGACAGACTAATTTGCATACAGCCAGGTTCTGAAACTGGGATGGTGCAATGAGCTAAAGAACGGTGTTGGATCTAGCCCTGATCTCTTGACTGGGTGAGAGTACTCTGCTTAATTCAGAGACTCTGTCCATCACCACCCCTTGTTGTAAATACTCGTGCACCCGTCATCATTGCAGGTTCTTCACCCGCTCAGTCTTTGCGGTACCACTAACTCAGTGACCAAAGAGGCCATGCACGTGGTGGTGGGCCCCCCTATTCGGTAGTTCGGGCCTACATGAGGCATCCGAACCACCAGGTCGGGCCACCACAGCGCGTGCGATGGGAGCAACTCTAAAATGGCGTAGAGCACGTGCGCTTGGTCTTTTTTATTGGTAGAGTCACGTGTGTTGTGACGCATGTGCTGGATGGGTGCAGTTTGGGTGTATACCAGCCATGAGGGAGTGTGTGTGTGTGCCGTTCTGACAACTAGACCTGGAACTAAGAAATCACTACAATGAAAATCTGGGCCATGTAGCGTTGCTGTGTTTTCCTAGAAGCGTAAGCAGAGTGGGCTGGCCTGATGTATGCCAGTGCTGCGCAAGGCTGTGAACAATGACTCCGGAGCTATAGGCGTGGTTCCGTCGTGTCTGTGTTGTAGTGCTGCCGTCACCTGGGTCTTAAACGCAAATGTGTCATTATGTCTGTGAAGTCTCAAAACATGGCCAACATGGAAGGTACGGGGAATCACTGATCCTACATTCAACCATAGCTCCACACATAAAAGTTGGTGGACATGACGCATTTCTGTGAATATGAATGTTTGCTGTACATTCAGTGGAGTGTTGTAGCTGTAATAATACGGAGCTATGAAAGCTTTAGGTTGCAGTTTTTGGCACATGAAGGGCAGCTAATATACATGTATGTGGTAATTCTGGTATACTGTTGAACTTGGTGCTGGAAATCAGCGTTCGAGCTTCGGAGTCGCATCCACATCCTGCTATTGTAGACAAATGATGTAATCTACGTGTGCCTGAAAATGTACTGTAAATACGGTGCTCATGTAAATCGCTCACATAGTTTTGGGTTGACTTCGCGCTATATAAATATGCTACAAAAAAAACTTGCGTAATAGCACACACTTATAAATTTACTATACACTTTGCTTGCAGTATTGTAATGATCCAGTTTCTATGTTTGTATTTGTAGAATGAGCGAGAGAAAGTTATATAACCTAAGTTTTTGTTACTGCCAGAGATAAGATGGTTGCATAGGCTTTTTACAGCACAATATAATGTGGCAGTGCCCAGGAGCAGCATTTTACAAACATAATGAATACACAGAGACAGATAAATAGATGAAGTGGGTATGGGCACATGCGCTCAGCTCCATTTTATTACGTTGCTGTTGGTAAGTAGTACAATAGTAATCATCATATCATACACAGATATTCCATCATAAACGGTTTATGACTTCTGCTGTGCAAAGGTAGGAGCACTACATGTCAAATAATACACAGAAGATTCTATCGTAATGGGTTCATGAGTTGTGGTGCACTGAGGTAGGGGCGGGTTGTGTGGAGCCTGCGATGATGCGTGCTCCGGCCAAGTCGCACTGGTAGCAATGTCTTTTGCCTCCTGAATTCTGCCTTAAAAAAGGCTATGTGGTGATGATTTATGGTGCACTGAGTTAGTAGTACCTTTGGCGCTTAGCGTTTACGTACCCTGCGATGATGCGTGGTTGGGGGGGCACAGTAATTGGACTAATGTCTTTTGTCTATTGAATTCTGCATCAATTCGATTTAAAAGTGATAGTATGCCTCATTGCTGACATAAAACTGTTCACTTTTCTGTGCGATGATTTATGGTGCACTGAGTTAGTAGTATCTTTGGCGCTGAGCTTGTACGTACCCTGCGATAATGCGTAGTCCAGGGGGGCCGCATTCGGACCAATGTCTTTTGTCTGTTGAATTCTGCCTGAATACGGGCACGTGGCGATTACTTATGGTGCACTGAGTTAGTGGTACCTTTGGCACTGAGCGTGTACGTAACCTGCGATGATGCGTGGTCTGGGGGGGCCGCACTGGTAGCAATGTTTTTTGCTTAGTGAGTGCTGCCTTAATAAGGCCAAGTGAAGATGACTTGTGGTGCAGTGAGTTAGTGGTACCTGAAGAACTCAGCGTGTGCGTACCCTGCGATGATTCGTGGTACGGGCTGGTCGCACTGGTACAAAGTCTCTTGCTTACTGGAATGCATCATTTGCAATCGCCATTCCACCTGATTCGTGGGCCCTCACAATGTAGATCGAAGGCAGAAGTCAGTAGAGACATTGAAGAATGTTTTTTGTCACATCCTTTATCAAAATCTGAGGACATAGAGTACAATTGTCTTTGCCTTAAAGAAAGCAAGGCTGAATTTCATGCTGTACGTAGTGTAGATTCAAAGCTGAATTTAAGTTGTGAACCTTGCTGCCCTCAGTGTAGATCGAAGGCAGTAGTCAGGACTAACATCCAGGAATGCTTTTTGGCACATCCTTTAACAAAATCTGAAGACATACAGTACAATTGTCTCTGCCTTAAAAAAAGCAAAGCTAAATTCAATGCTGGCCGTAGTGTAGTTCCAAAGCTGAATTCAAATTGTAAACCCTGCTGTCCGCAGTGTAGATTGAAGGCAGTAGTCGACACAGACATCGAGGAATGCTTTTTGTCACTTATTTGAACAAAATCTGAAGACATACAGTACAATTGTCTCTGCCTTAAATAAAGCAGGGCTAAATTCAATGCTGTCCGTAGTGTAGTTCCAAAGCTGAATTCAAGTTGTTAACCCTGCTGTCCGCAGTGTAGATCGAAGGCAGTAGTCAGGGCAGACATCCGGGAATGCTTTTTGTCAAATCCTTTAACAAAATCTGAAGACATACAGTACAACTGTCTCAGCCTTAAAAAAAAGCAAGGCTAAATTCAATGCTGGCCGTAGTGTAGATGCAAAGCTGAATTCAAGTTGTGAACCCTGCTGTCCGCAGTGTAGATCGAAGGCAGTAGTCGACACAGACATCAAGGAATGCTTTTTGTCACATCCTTTAACAAAATCTGAAGACATGTAGTACAATTGTCTTTGCATTAAATAAAGAAAAGCTTAATTCAATGTTGTCTGTAGTGTAGATCCAAATCTGAATACAAGTTGTAAACCCTGCTGTCCGCAGAGGAGATCGAAGGCAGTAATCAATATAGATATAAGTCTGCGGTGCTGTTGCGCTGAGTTCGCAATAGACCTGTATCGAGGAGGCACGTGGTCATGGCGGCAGCCACGTGGCAGGGTGAGGACTTTTGCTGTAGCAGAGTCTTTTGTCTTCACACAAGTGAACCACGCCCAAGGCGGAGCCTATGTATTTTATACTCTTATGCTGGAGTTGCATACATTGTACCAGTCCACTCCACTTATGCTTCAAGGGAGGGGGACAACACAGCTACATGACCGAGATATTCCCCAGTGCCTGAGATAATACGGTTGAGTCCACTGTGCAGTACACTACATGTACCAATACTATATCTACACACGGAAAAGTTTTTGGTTTGTATAGTGAGTTGTGTATAGCATATCACTGGTAGTCGGCATTGTGTAAATTATTGTTGATATGCGAGTTCCCTCCCTTATACATAGTTGGTTGCCACATCTCTGAACATTCAGTTTGTGTGCTGTTGAGGGGATATATTATTTTGGGAAGGTTCGATGTCCTGTTTTGCACTGCCTTCGTGGTAGTAGAGGGAGAGATATCAGGAGGGGTGGATGTTGTGGTGGTGGCGCTGGGTGTTGTGATTTCGTTGGGTGTCGGAGGTGCATAATTAGTACCTCAATCACATATTCGTCTTTAAATATGGGTGTGAGTTGGATGTAATTCATGCAGTGCATAGTCGACCTCCTTACACTAGGTAAATATTGATGTTAATTTGTTAGTGGTAAGTGGAACTATCGCCTGTTTTTTTAGGTAGCATTGCAGATTTGGCGTGTTGAAAATATGGGGAAGTGGTGTTTTTTTGTTTTTTTTTCTACGGGAACGCCTAGTTTGTATATTATTAACGTTAGTTGTGGTTCTGGTTTGTGGCAATTTTGTTGTCGGAATGTATCAATGGATGAGTGGTGATATTTGCAGTTTTTACTAGGTTGAGAATGGGTTGATAATTAAAAAAGACAGAAAAAACAGATATGCTTAATGAACATTATAATTAGAAATTAGTATTTAAAAAACCTTTGAAATTCAAAGAAAAAACCATAGGTTTCAGGTATGTTATCGTTAGGAATTATCATTTAAAAAACCTTTGAAATTCACTGAAAACAACATAGGTTTCAGGTATGTTATAGTTAGGAATTATCATATAAAAAACCTTAGAAATTCACTGAAAAAAACCATAGGTTTCAGGGATGTTATAGTTAGCGAAACATTTCACTCATATAAAACCATTGAAATTCCTCTGTTATAGTTAGTTGTACTAACTGTAACTCGCGCGCCCGCAATCCACTGCTGATGATGTCACATAATACATCATTCATTGCATGGTCAGTGACATCACTGATGACATCTCAAATGACATCACTGATGACATCATCCACGTGACGATCAGATACACCTCATCATACACTAGTATAACCTTTCATCACTCACTGTAAAATACAGAGTACCATATTTGAATTCATTGACACACCAATACAAGTTTCTAAAAACCCATTCAGCCATTCCTAGATCTACACACACATCTAATCACTTACCTATAGATTCACTCATACAAGCTGTCAATGATCAATAGAACACTATCAAATATACTTATACACCTATATCGACATTTCACACGAGCACACATCCTATTCACTTATGCAGTCATCCTACTCAGTTATGCAAACAATGGATCATACTTACATTTACTCAGCTACACACTTATACAAACACTGCTTCATTTATTCATATAGAAAGTAACTCATACTTAGTGTATTGAATTGAATTGAATTGAAACTATTCTTATATAGCGCATGACTACCCTGGAGCATCCCAGCGCTTGGAACAGCAGAGAGATGGAAAAAAACTGAAAATTGTTCTTAAATATTCTTGATTATTTGGTTTGCGGGAAGAGCCATGTCTTTAGTTTCTTATGAAAAATAAGAAGGTTGGGTTACTGACGAAGAAAGAGGGGCAGAGAGTTCCACAATTTTGATGCATTGTATGAGAAAAGGCGACCTCCAGAGCGAGACTTGTTGATTCTGGATCTTGAGTCAGGTTGAGATCATTATACCGCAGATTTCTGAACGTTTTATAGGGTCTAATCAGGTTAGTGAGAATTGAAGGGCCTTTGCCCTGTAGATTTTTATGAACGATACAGAGGGTCTTAAAATGTATCCGTTCTTTTATCGGTAGGCAGTGAAGTGAGTTTAACGCTGGTTTGGCGGAGGAGCGGTGGTTGGTGCCAGTCAGCAGTCTGGCTGCCGAATTCTGGACCACCTGAAGCTTACAAATCACCGAAGTCGGGGCTCCCAGGTAGATCGCATTTCCATAGTCAAGCCTGGATAAAATCAAGGCTTGAACTAAAATTCTTTTGGCCTTCTCTGGCAACTGGGGCAGAATTTTGCGTATGGATTTTAGCAGACCAAAACAGGTGGCCGCTGTTTTTCTGGCTTGCACTTTAAACGAGAGATCCTCGTCTAACTAGAGTTCTAAACTCTTGATCTCACTTTTAGGGATTGGACCAGGGCCCATACAGTGTGGCCATAGTGTGGAAGCATTGAATGACGCCTGCCTGCCCAGTAGCATAAGCTCGGTCTTTTCGCCGTTAAGCTTGAGCTGAGACAGGCTCATCCAGTTGGCCACTTCCCCCAAACAGGCACTCAGACTCGTTGGGGACAGCTCTGCTTGATTCAGAGAGACCACGAGCTGGGTGTTGTCGGCATAACTGACCAGTTCGATGCCATGGGGAGCCACTATCTCAGCTAAGGGAGACATGTACACATTAAAAAGTGTGGGGCTAAGGTAAGAACCCAGAGGGACCCCACACTGCAAGGGTAGCAAGGGTAGGGGAGAGGAATTACAGTCCCCTTCAAACACCTTAAAAAACCTTTCCTGCAGAAATGAGTCCAGCCATGCAAGGGCATTTCCCGATACTCCAAGTTTGTTTAGGGGGGCTAAAAGGATACGGTGATTCACCGTATCAAAGGCAGCGCTGAGGTCCAGTAGGATAATGGCCACGCTATAATAATAATAATAGGGGCATTTGTAAAGCGCTGAGTTACGCGCACCGGCGTGTCCCCGCGCTGACGGTAAGAAAAGCAAAAAACAAGGAAAACAGTCCAGAATCCTCCTGGATTCCTCAACCACCTTTACAAGCGCCGTCTCCGTCCCTTGCCCAGGGCGGAAGCCTGTTTGAGATGGATGAAAAAGATTGAAGGCTTCCAGAAATGAAGATAATTGGTGGTTTATGAATCTTTCCGCCAATTTACTGATACCTTGGAGAAGGGAAATAGGATGATAATTGGACAGGTCTCTGGGATCGAGATTAGGTTTCTTAATCAATGGTTTGACCATGGCCAACTTCCAGTCCCGTGGGACTATACCTGCTTCTGCCCGTGGGACTATACCTGCTTAAGAGTTAACTAAATTAATAATTGGTGCAGTGATAGTGGGCAGAACTGATTTCAGAATGTTAATTGGGGCCGGATCGAGTGGCGAACCACTTTTTATTGCTTTAAGGAGAGGGAGTAGCAATTCCTCAGTGAGGGGGTTAAAGGAGGAGAGCTTGGGAGCCTTCCTTTGAGATGGTGTATCAACTTGCATGAGTGGTTCAGGAGTAAGAGTAAGGGGGAGGCTCAAAAGAATCTTTTGAATTTTGGTATGAAAGAAAGTTGCAAGCTCTTCACAACGTGATCCCGTTGCATCTGGGATTGGAGGAGGGTCAGGGGCCTTCAAGAGAGATTTGACAATTCTAAAAATCTCTTTCGGTGCGTTAGAGGATGCACCAATTTTCTCTGCGTAAAAGGCGGTTTTAGCTGCCTTTAAAGCAGATTTATAGGCGTTGATTGAGGCCCTATATTTAATTTCTGTCTCTAAACTGAAGTCTTTCCTCCATTGTCTCTCCTCCCGTTTGCAGCATTGTTTAAGTTTCCGAAGCTCCGGGCCAAACCATGGCTGATTGGTTGATCCCATCTTTTGAATTGTGGATTTCCTAGGAAGCACTGTATCCAGTGACTGTTCAATCCACTGATTAAACTCTAAGCTCGCTGTAGTGATGTCCTGATTAGCCGGGGGCTGGGTGGCCCTCAGTACTTCTGACCATTCATTCGCCTTGAGTTTAGGCCAATGTCTTGCCTGCATTCTGCAAAAAGGTTTAATCAGACCCGGGACGGGAACTCTCCAGGTGAATGGGATTGCAAAATGGTCTGACCACGGGACTGGACTTGAATCTTTAATGGTTAGATCTGTAGTATTGGAGAAAATAGGGTCTAAAAGGTGTCCCTTTGTGTGAGTGGCTTGCTGAATTTTTAAGACCATATCACATGTTGCCAAGTCTTGGACCAGATCCATAGCTATTGAATCTTGTGGATCATCAAAATGCAGGTTCAGGTCTCCCAATAAGGTGAAATTAGAGGCTGAGCTAGCCAGGTTCACTACCGTTTCCAGAAGTGACCTCGAAAATTGTCCTACACATCCTGGGGGACGATATACCAGGAGCCCTGTGAAAGAGGCTGACGGTGACAGGGCAATGGAAAAATAGACATGACTGCGCAGTCCGAGAGAGGGCTACCTAGAAATCGGCATACTAGATGATCTTTAAAAAGGATTGCAATCCCTCCTCCTACTTTCCCTGCTCTATCCAGGTGCTGGATTAAGTACCCCGGGGTAGAGCCTGGACAATATCTGGACCAGAGCTTGGTCCTAACCATGGTCTGTAAGGAACAATACATCAAGAGCCATGTCTTGCAATAAGATCGAAATTTCTATGGCGTGTTTGGGCAAGGATCGACAATTCAAAAGTGCCATAATAAGCTTACGCTCATATTTCCGCCTAGTCTCCTCCATCCTGTTCATTTGGAAGGAACAGTGACGGCAACCTTGCAGGTATTTCTCGGGGTCTAATGAGTGCCTGCATACAGGGTAAATCACATCTCTTAATTGCATGAGGGAAGAGCTCGAGTACACAAAAGGGGCTATAGTGACCAAAGAAGGGGTCTTGGGCTCTGGGCCCGGACTGGCGCGGACGGGCGCAGACGGGCTTACCTTTGGCGCGCCTTTGGCGCGCCCGCTGCCCGCGTTTGCTGCGCGTACGCATTTGACGTCCCTTAATGTGGCCCGCAATCGCGCTCCCTGCAACAACTAGCCTGCAGCCCTTCCCTACACCCAAGATGGCCGCTCGCTCCACCGGCTGCCTCTGGGTCGTGGGTTCTTGCCTGCCCTCAGCCCTAATCGGCTGATTGAGTGCATGGGGTGCTCGAAAATACAATTCATGCCAGCGCAGATTTAACCAGTGCTAAACCAGACAGGATTAAAAAAGAACTTCGTGCAATGTTAACAAAATTATACTGGTGAAATTGAAAAACAATCTCCTGGCTTCCGCCTCAGGAATTCCTAGGGTGGTGTCAGCACTGAAGGAGCCACTTATGTAAGGCCCGCAATCGCGCTCCCTGCAACAACTAGCCTGCAGCCCTTCCCTACACCCAAGATGGCCGCTCGCTCCACCGGCTGCCTCTGGGTCGTGGGTTCTTGCCTGCCCTCAGCCCTAATCAGCTGATTGAGTGCGTGGGGCGCTCGAAAATACAATTTATGCCAGCGCAGGTTTAACCAGTGCTAAACCAGACAGGATTAAAAAAATACTTCGTGCAATGTTAACAAAATTATACTGGTGAAATTTAAAAACAATCTCCCGGCTTCCGCCTCAGGAGTTCCTAGGGTGTATGCTAAAATCACTATTATAAGTATACAGTTATCCATACAGTCACTCATACAATCACTGAGTCTTATGTATACCTATTTATATACAACAAATGTCACATACACTCCCTTTATTTTTTTAGTTTGTTGGAGATGTACCATTAGGAGATATATTTTCCCATCACCACACCTATAAAGATATTCACTCACCCAAACAACTGTTATAACATGTAGCCTTAACCTCATATACCTACTGAATCAACTATTCACACATCTTTGGGCAGTCATAAATCCCCCCACCGAACCACACACACATTCACTCTCCCATACAAATACTAAGTTAACTAATCAAGAACTAATATAGACTTTTACATAGCTAGTAACCAACTGGTACAGCAGTTTACACAACAACTGACAAAGTGATACAGATATTCACAAAGTTTAATCACTATCCAATATATTTAGTGAGACACTATAAATCAGTCAAGTAAACAGTCAATCACATTGCTACTAAATCCTCCATCCAGATATTTATATATCCACGCATTCTTCAATGCAGATTGCTATATATAAAATACATATTTAAATAACGTACCAAACCACATTCACTGGATGATGTCATCAGTGATGTCATCATTGATGTCATTCGAGATGTCATCAGTGATGTCACTGACCATGTCATGAATGATGTAATATGTGACATCATCAGCAGTGGATTGCGGGTGCGCGAGTTACAATTAGTACAACTAACTATAACATAGGAATTTCAATGGTTTTGTATGAGTGAAATGTCCAGCTTACTATAACACCCCTAAAACCTATGTTTTTTGCAGTGAATATATACATATATATATATATATATATATATATATATATATATATATATATATATATATATACACACACACACACTCATGCACCGCTTTAAAATGTTGTAAAGGAGCTGCTGCTGTTTGAGAACATATGCGTGCTGCATTCACAGCAGAACCAATCTAAACGATTATGCACGGTCCATTAAATAAAAACACTCACCTGAGATCAAACATTTCTCGTGGCCTGGAAATGGTTTAGATAGCAGAAAAAAAGGTTTTGCCCTCAGTATGGTGGGGCCATGCGTGACATAGCTTGAAAGTGAAAACCTACTAGATTTCCCTTGTCACTGAAACCTCAATACGCTGCCCTAAGTCACTGAAACCACCAGCCACAAGGGCTACACTGTCTGACTCCTGCTGACAGTTTACGTTTTTATTGTTTTGATTGTTAACATTTGCTAACCAAATGCAACGGACTATTGATTTCAGATCAACTTGTGTTTTAAGTTAGGTTACCTTTTATTTTAGCTTTTCAAATATTTGTATTTGTTTATTTTACGGATAGTATGGCATGATGCCCCTTGCAAAAATTAATTTCCAAAATGATACCCTGCACACAACTCCAATAACAGCTAACCCTACAATTTACATTTGCACTATTGTTTACAGTGTGTGTGCATTTGGTGCCTGGCACCCGTGAGTGAGACAGGGAGGGAAAGAGGAAAACAGCACTATATCTTAGTAGATATAACACTGTCCTGCTATATCAGTTTAACGCCGCACAGTGCAGCAATTTTGGTTGCTGTGCTGCGTTGCATGAAAAGTTAGTAAATCTGTTTCTATGTGTTTTGGGGGGTGCTTTGTGGCTGTTGAAAAGCTGTGAAAGCTGCCTTCACTACGATGGAGTTGTGCTCCTACCAGCACTGTCACTACATATAAATATATGAACACGTGCTAAGGCACTAGTACTCAGAGCACATGTGAATATGTAGAAGTTCTGTCACTATGGTGTATACAGAGCAGGCATGCAAGCCATTGGAATTGTGTCATGCAACTTACTGCTGGAAGTTCAAGAAGTGAGATCCATGCTAACTGGGCAATGTACTGCATGACCTGCACCTGTCACCCATGCAGCTAGTCACTCTTCAATGAGAAGGGAAGAAGCTGCTGCCGGCAATTCTGTAGTGTCTCACCTGGGGTACCTCACTGGCAACAGAGGCATGATGAAGAGGAGGTAGTCCAATAGTATCACCCTTCCTGTGGAAGTGGAACTGCATAAAATGTGACTAAAGGAGGAGCTGGCAGTTATTGGACATTGGCAAATAGGTTTCCATGGATGATGGCTAGGGTGTGTGTGTGCTTTTGTGTTTTTGCCTGTGTACGTGCATACTGTATGTATGAGAGCATAAATGTGTGTGTATTGCCTGTGTACGTGCACATGTTGATTTTCCTCTGCCAACATATTTGCATGCACATGATGTAATTTGATCCCTTCCTGAAGACCCCTTCACACCTCCTCAAACCAGCTGAGAGTTTTCTAATGCTGTCCAGGGGCAGTAAGTGAAGGCAAAGAGATACCAAATTGAGGTCAGACAGACAAGGCCTGAGGTGAGGGGGTGACAGGATGGTGGCAGGGCCAGTCTCCTCTATTCAAAGGCTGCAAATTCTGCCTCCCTTGTACTCTCATCTCGTAGTTCTTATTCTAACTGTTCATATTGTTCCTTCTCCTGCTTTAACTGGACTACTACATGTCCTGCTCCTTTTACTTTTGTTCCTTTTCCATAGCTATTTGCATGCAGGTTTCAGCTTGCATATAGTGGTGGAAGCAGGCCCTGCACCCCTTGCTGTTCCTATACATTCTGGCTTGCACCTTGTCCTGGAGCAAGTACTCTTAACCTGGATGCAACTGTAGGTCACTCTTTGTCTATTCCCTAAGCCACCCACTCCCTCTGTCTCCATCCTTCCACCAAGACCCGGGCGCTTTTGGGTCTGCAACATCACTTCTGTCTCTATTTTTCCAGCCTCTCTTTTTGTCACTTCTCTCTCTATTTGCTACTTCTATCCCTCTTTTGTCTACTTCCATCTTTCTTTTTGCCATTTCTCTCTCCATTTCTGACATTTCTGTCCTTTTTGCCACTTCTGTATTTTTTCTTGCACTTCTTCCTTGCTTTTCCTACTATTCAAACCTTCCATGCCTCGCTCTGCTTTCCTGCCCTTACCTCTTTCTGCCTTTCTACCCCAGTGACACTTGCCCTGCTAACCCTGCTCACCTTCTTCTCCTCTCCCTCCCAGAAGCCTTCTTAATGGGTAAAGGCAAGCTCTCCTGCACCTGTCTATGCCCAAATTACGTCCATCACCAGAACCCCTGGTCCACCAGCCCCTCACCGCAGGCCCAGATGCTACTAAGACAAAATTCGCCACATCCTAATTCTTGAACACATGAACCCTCACTGCACCTGGTCCTGACGTCACACGTATTTTCTTTTACCCTGCCTGATGCTCCTTTTGCCCCAACTCTCACTTATCGCTCTCTTGAACCACAGCACACTGCATTCACAGCCACACCAAGCCCCAGACACAATGCAAAACACACAACACACCCTCACCTACCTTCTTCTCAACACCCGCTCACTCACCAAGCATGCCATAGAAGTTTGGGATTTCCTGAATTTATCCTGCTGGACTCCTCTTCCTCACTGAAATCTGCCTCAACCCAGCTTCTGCTCTGTACATAGCAGAAGCCCCCTCTACTCCCCAACACCCCGATTTCAAAGTAAAATACAAGACAGAAGCAACAGATTCGGAGAAGGTCTCATGATCATCTACCATGAGGAAATCAACTGCTCCATCACCTCAGCTCACATCAGCGATCACCTTGACCAGATTAATATATATGACCTTCAAAATCAGCACATCAAGCATCACAACCCTTGGAGGAGCACTACTCTACTGCCACCCTGCATCCAGATCCAACTTCATTCCCCCTCTGGTCACCACATCCAGCTCTTTCATCCTAGTGAGCAACCTCAGCTTCCACCAAGATACCGGACCAACCCAAACGCCACCTACATCTATCCACCAAGCCCTGAGCCACCAGTACCCAGACTGCCTGATGCCAATGGGTCAATATCTCAGAAGACATCAAGATCCTGAGCACCAATCCTGAAGCCCCCCACCACGATGACGTAGCATACTCTATCACAAACCTCAGGAATGGATCACCTCCTGCTCAGACTTCCTGACTCCCATGAAAACCTTGAGCCAAGCCACCAAGCCACTGGCTAGCTTGTACAATAAGGACCTCAGGCTCTAGAAGTATCACTTCAATGATGATGGTGCCACTCCCACAACAACACTGACAGAGACTCCTTCAAGTAAGCCCTCTGGATCTACAACCAGAACTTCAAATCAGCTGTGTGACAGAAACACTGCACAAAGCGCAATGATCTGCTGGCATTGCCAAAACAGAAACCACTACCGCCATTAGCCCAGTAGCCCAATATCTCCGTGTCCTCATTAAATCTTTGCTAAAGGACTCGACTCTGTCTGCACAGCCAGCATACCCATCCTTCAGCTGATCAAGGCCTACATCAACTATAGGCCCATCTCCCTCCTACCCAAAGAAAGGTTCTGGAGAAGAATATCAATGCCAGACTGGTCAATTTCCTCAACGTGAAAAACCACATGGACCCCTTGCAATCGAGATTCAGACCAAACCATACCACAGAGATGGCCCGCATCACCGCAACATTCAACAAGGAGAGACAGGTGCACTCATCCTACTGGATTCCGCATCAGCATTCAACACCATCTCCCACCCCATCCTCATCAAAGACTTCATGAGTCTAGAATACCTGGCCTGGAGCATTAATGGATCAGCCTCAACAGTTCTCAACCTGAGCAATTCTAGGTAAAAAGTCAGTAAAGTCCAATCAAAAATACTGATTTTCCAATAAAGTAGTTTTCAAAATATATTCATCTTTATTTCTTCAACAGTTCATATGCAGTCACAACACACAGTTCTTCCAATCATTTTCTTAATGTACAGTTATATATAACTGGCATACTTAGTATGCCTGTTTGATTACAACTTTTGACAAGGGTTGTATCTCCACCTTAGAGCATTGACTAGATGACCTAACAAGTTGGATTATATAAGTGAACACTATCTTTTGCGCATAAATTCCCCTCTTGTCAGTTCTTGGTTTAAATCATTAATGGATCAGCTCTTTCCTCTCAGGGCACACCTGAATGGTCACCATAGTGCCCTACTTGTTTAATACCTCCAACCTGATCTGCAGCATGTCACAAGCATCTTCCCCAAGCCCCATTCTCTCCACATATTCTCCCTCATCAACATCCTTGGCTCCCATGCATTTAATGTCATTCGCAGATGACAATCAGCTCACCCTCTCTTTATCAGAAAATTCTGCAGCCACCCATGTAAACTTTAAAATTGACAAGTAGGTCTCGGCGGTAATTGCGGCGGCCGCGTAAATAACCAGCTTTCGTATCTCCAGATACCGTTATTTACCCTTGGCATTATTGTTAGTGAGCCGTAGTTGAGCAGTGAATCGTAACGGAGGTTACGAAACAAAGTATCATTGTTGAGAGGTCTGGTTACAGAGATCGATTTGCTGTGCATCGATGAGCACATTTTTAAGGATTGACAAGCTCGATAATTAACCAGCAATTTTTAGGAAATCTTTAAGAATACATCATTGACAAGAGGCATTTGGAATCATATTGACCAGAGAGGCCCCGTGATTATTACTTCGCGTGCCGTTATCAGGTGGCCTCTTCCGTATTGATGTTACCGTTGCCGAATTCAACTACATGCAATGTCTTAGAATTCTGAAATCTAATAGGACGGTGTACCATATCCTTTTAACGTTCACGAAGGCTATCGGTATTCTGTTTTAGCCTCTACAGATACTATTGAAATTATGCGACCGTCCTTTCACTACTGACTACGTGATCCTACACCCTCACGACTCGACTCGTTTTGCCTGCTCTGATTATCATATCTTAAACAGATCTGGTCTAATACAATTCCAAAAAGCCCTAACTTGGCTCCATACATAGAAATCTCCTCCCAACTATTCAAGAAGCGTTGTGGAACCTTAAAACGCTTACACCGTGTGTTCTTAGCCTTGGAAAAGTCGTCTCAAGACGAAACACGTGTCGGCTGTGATTCTATGTATACCTACGTGTCAACTGTGATGAGTCCACTTTGATCAAGATTTGAAAATAAAGACTCTTTGTTTTCTGGACTATATTTGAGTTGTGCTTCATATGATGCCACACATGTTTGGTCTACTTTAACCATTGTGGTAGTAAACTATTTGGGTTGTGCTCTGTCTAGCAAACATTTTTAATACTATTTGGATGTGGGTTTTCTCACAAACAATATAACAATGTGGATGGCACGGTGTTCGACATCGAGCACGCTGGAGAATATCCTTGTATTTATAACTTGACTATCTAATACAAACTTTTACAGAGGTGCTGGCCAGGATATATCACTGTCATCAGGTGCTTAGTGTAACCCATGTAAACTTTGTCAGCTGCATGTCCTTAGTAGCAAACTGGATATTGTGATTGACAACCAAATCTCTGCACCCTATCCAGTCAACTTGGTCACCTTTACTTGATTCCACACCCTCAAAATGCTCAGGGCAACCTTCTGATCGCTCCCTCTGGACACTTGAAAATCTGGCGTACAAACCCTTGTCAAAAGTTAGCTAGATCATGGCAAGATTCTCTATGACGGAATCATTGCCCAACTCACCAACAGGCTCCAAGTAATACAGAACACATCTGCAAGACTCACTCATAAATTCCCACATATCTAAGCACCTCAAAGACCTCCCCTGACCACCAATCCACAAACGTGCCCTTTTCAAACTACTCTCACACTCCTAAAATGCACTTCACAGCCAAGGTCTTGCTGACTTCAAAAGCCATAATCTCCTCTTCTCACCAGTCAGAGACCACTTCTGTTCCACCTTCTCCTCATTTGCATCCCGTCATCTGCCAAGCCTGAGTCCTTCAGCCTTCTCCTACCTTGATCCAAAGCCCAAATCGACTCCACCACCACATCAGAGTCTCTAGCTTCATTCTTGAATTCAGGAAGAAACTGAATACCGGGCTCTTCCACTGGGACCCAGACAGGACAATATTTACCCCTTTACTGGTGCCAGTTTATATGACAACATATCTATTTATCTATCTATTTATCATATATACATAAATAAAATAAAAATAATATATATATATATATATATATATATATATATAAAAACACGAGATTTAGCTGATCCCAAGCCTCAATGTCGGCGGGCTCACGGCAGGGGTAGCCACCCCCTTCAAATTATACACACACACCCGGCGTGCTCTTCCCTGTAGTCGTAGAGAACGAAGAACAACACAGGAGCCGTGGCCACTATTCAAGGTGCAGTTTAATGCAGACACAACGTCCTACGCGTTTCAGAGTATACTACTCCTTCATCACGGGCAAAGTTTGTGCATTTCAGTGTAGTTAATAAAGTAAAGTAATATGTCACGTGATAAAAACATAAAGAAAATAC